>NC_071534.1:44433696-45804529 GCF_026979565.1 Vidua chalybeata
TGACAAAATACGTGGAGTGAAAGCTCTGATTAGACACAAAGATCAGCAATAATTATTCAGTAGCAAAGTCATAGGAAGGCATAAGTTACAGCACTGCCTCCCAAGCAGTTTCAACACTTCAAGAGCAGATTTAGCAGGCAAGCTATACTCCATATCTAAGCATGAGAGGCCAGAAGAAAGAGCCATCAACTTTTGGTTACCACAGCTGCAGCATAGCACATGGAATCAAAGGATACTATTCACTACAATCTGAATAATATTGCTCTGTGCATTAACCAAGCTTCTCTATTTTTATGGCCTTTTATCAGTCTCAAATCTGCTTACATATCAAATCTGCTTACATATGTAAAACCAAGGATCTGTAGATTTTGTCTCTCCATACAAGTCCCTTGGGAGCAAGCACAGATTGACTCTAATGGCAATGCTGCTGCTGGCAATGGGTGCTGTCGCAGAGAACCACAGCAGCTTCCAGCAGTTCCTGGAAGCTTTTCCACCACAGCAGCTCTATTTCCACCTACAGGCAGTTCCTGCAGGTCAGTCACTTGCAACACTCAGCACCTAGTGTGAAATGATGCAGACCTGAGCTGACTTCCCATGAAATGGGGTGGTCTACATCAAAATCAGGTATGAAAACTAAGGTACATGATACAGCTTGCATGTGTATACAAATACATGCATTCAATTAATTATGCACACTGGTTTTTTTGGAGGAGGAGGTACTTGTTACTTTTGTCATAATTTTTAAAACAAGTCTCTGAATTCAACAAAGCTTCTACAATAAAAATAAACTTACAAGTCTTATTTATAGAAAATTAAACCTCAATGTCAACAGAAATATTTCCTTTGGAGTTTTTTGATGGTAATAAAATTACTAATAGTATAAATGCCTCATACTAAAAGGGCAAAATCGTTCATCAATACTAGAGTATTTAATCATTCAAAGTGAGGAAACTGAATGAATTAAATATACTACTATAGCCACTTAGAATTTTATCACAAGTCAACTTGTGCAATAATGACTCAAATTTTGAACTCTACAACAAGCCAAGAACAGTTTTATAGAATCACCTCCACAGCTATTGCAAATATTTGCATAAGCAGTAGCCTCTGAGCACCCAGTATAATGTTTAAACAGCAGTGTGTAACACAGCACTGAGAAAAAGGAGGCAGATCCTGCAACAGTCCTCAGCTTGCTGATGTCCTCTGTTTCTTAATGCATCTGTTCAGGTACAGCAAGGAGTCTGTGTGTCTGCTTTCAACAAACAAGCATTCTGTGGACAGAATCACTAATAGAATACCCAACTAGTCAATGGGGAGTAGCCATGGCTCTACTCCACAGTAGTGTTATTTATCCATTGATCCAGCATTTCAGCTCCTACTGTTTGGGTCCAGATCCCAGCTGATTGGGTTTCCTTCAGAGGAATCTTCTCAGAAAAGTTTTCATGACACAGACTCCACCAGCTGCTCTTCAACCTGCCTCTATACTAACAGTGCAACTCAGATATCAGGAACTACCCAAGACCTCTCCACCTGGCAATGCTGTGAAGCCTTTTTTACTTGTGCTTTGAGTTTACTTATGTAAAAAGGGAGAAAACAATAAGGTAAAACTTCAATGAATGTCAAGTTCTCAATGCAAAACCCTGACACAGTAAAACAAAGTCTTTGCCAAGCAATTAAGATCACAGAAGTAAGGAGATGACAAGAATTAAACTTATTAATTAACTACATAAAGCTGCTATTAACAAAACCGGAGTGTGCTGGACTTTTCTCCAATTGCTGCTGCACAGTCCCTCCTAGCATCTCCTGCCCCATTCTTCACACAGGAGCACGACCACCTTCCTCTTCTTACTGACCTTACTGAGAGCAGTTCATGGATTCAGTCATCTGGCCCTTGACTTTTAATACCTTCTCTAACAGCCTTATCAAACAGCAGCAAATAAGTGAATAAAAAATAAGAACATATAAGAATGTTTCTTTTAGATGATTGTGGTTCTTCACTCAGAGCTGAAGGCTTCTTCCCAAGAACTTGAGAAACTATGCCAGATGCATGAGCAGAGAAGAAAAACAGAGTTAGTCTCCAGGAAATAAAGAGAAATACAATAAAAGTGTCACTATTTCTTCAGTTCAGCTAACTGCCATTAACATGCAGTGGTCTGAGCATTATGTGAAAAACAGAAGTGATTACAGATGTGCAAGAAGTAATCAAATATTTTCAGCAGGATTTTACAGGGAAATACTGAGAACATTTTCTCTATCCTCAAAATCAAGTAAGAAATATTTCCTAAAGTAAGATTTAAGATAAAAGTATGAAGTAAGAAGAAAACACATAGGTCTACTATTCTTTGCATTTGCCCATGGCTTTCAATTAGTATAGAGCATTTGTGTTTAACAGAACAATGTTATTTAAGATTAAAAAAGCACTGATTGCTCTTTTTTGAAAAAAAAAAAAAAAAAAAAGGATTAACAAGACCACAAGAAAAACCTTTCACCTAATATGCAAACTGCCTGGAAACTTTTTTTTAAATATACTTTAAAAGTAAATGCAAATATTTATGCCAGACTGAACTTTCTCAGCTTGCAGGTGATTTTGGAAAACTATATATACAATATAAACATCCATTTGTTGTATATTTACATGAAATTATGGATATAGAAATTGAAAATTTTTCAATAAATGTTAAAGTGTGTCTGATTCACCTCAAGGTACACATTCGCAGATGATTTCACTGAAGTTTGCTTCTCTGTGCAAGTCTCCAACACCCAAATGCACACAGGCTCTCCAGAAAACTTTTGAAAGACCAACACAAACCTGTAACCTCAGGAGAATACATGCACTTTCTTGGTTATCCACAAAAAGAATAGTCCTAATCACTGCAATAATATCTCATTTTGGAGCAATAAGACGTGAAATTTTGATTTTTATAGAATTCTACAAAAGAGTTTAAAAACTTCTTGAAGTGTTGCTGGAGAAAATAATGAGTATGTGCATTTAAGTCATTCTCTTTTGCTCCCCACTGCTCCTTATGCATTGCTCTGAACTGCATTGCACAGAAGGGAGGAGAAGGCAGTCATCATTCACCTCCCTCACCTTGATGTTCTTTCTTACTGCAAATATATTTAACAGTGCTTTTTTTGCAGACTGAAAGTTGTATTGCAGTATTCATGCAAACACTGGCATTTGAAAAAAAAGAAGAAATCCTTTGAAGTGATTACAGTTTTAGACTTTGAGAAAGAGATTCTAATAATAACATGCTTTATGTTTTGCTCAGCACTGAATTGGTCAGGCAGTTGGACTAGATGATTGCAGTAGGTCCCTTCCAACTGCAAATAGTCTATTCTATTCTAGTTTGTTACTCACAGTGCCTTTTGGATCTTTAACACTTCCAAATCCTCACATGTAAAACAGTAGTTTGAAAAACAATAGCAGTTGCCTTCTGAACACAGAAAGGTTCAGCTCACAAATTGTAAAAATTTTAAGGCCCATCGCAGAAGCACAGTTTTACAGTCATACAACAGCTGAAGTTGGAAAACTGTTGCAAGGGGAAGTTAAATGATATCCAGACAGCACAGCTGAAAAACCATGCAAAGGAAAAAAAAAATCAGACTGGAAAAGTCTGTTTAATAGATAAAACTTCAGCTGTTCCTTTTATATTATCCCCTTGTGTCTGACATGCTAGCCCATTAATATCTGAACTGTATCAAATAAAATGCTACAAGACCTTCCACTAAAAAGTATCATATGAAATTGATACTGAACATTAAACATTTGTAACTTTCTTTTAGTCTGACTCATTTTTTAGATTGCTATTTCACGATTATAGTTTACACTGGTGTTTGTGCTTTTGCTGCCAAGTGTTTCCTGTTTTCTCTGTAGCCTTCAAATGCTCCAAGGTATTTCTACAGCCAACATCTTCCAAATATATTTTTTAATGCCTCCCACAGAGGCATCCTCAGAATCAATGCATCTCCCATGTGTGTATCCTAAAACCTGATATTCTTATTCAATGCTCAAATATGCTTGTTGAAACTGAGAGGAAACACCCAGCCATGAAACCCCAGAATAAACTCTGGATACACAAATCAATGAAGACAACTAAGAAAAGGAGATGTTATTCTGCAGGAAACAATCCCCACATCTCCTAATTTGTCAGTCCTGGTCTAAAGAAAACCCCCAAAAAACCAAACCAAAACAAAAAAACAAAACAAAACAAAAAAACAAAAAAAAAAAAAAAAAAAAAAAAACACCAAAAACTCAGATAAACTTATCTTAAGTAAAAAATACATAATAAATCTTTCTATGCCAGTTTTACTGAAAGCACCATTTGCCCAAAAGCGTTACCAAATTTTACAGCTGTCTTAGTTTGATAAAAGATGCTGCCTTCCTTCCCTTTTGTAACTTAGATCTCTATACAAAATACTAAACCCAAAAGCGACAAAAATGCAGATAAAAATTTCTTACTTTGAGCAATACTTTTTATTGTCCTCTTGCCAAAAGGAGTCTCAGTACCAGTCTCTCAATCTTTGCATGGTCTATTTCTCTGAACAAACTCCATCTCTCTGAAGACTGCCAAAAAATGAAGCATTGCTCTGCTGCTTTCGATGGCTGGTGCCCTGAACCATTTCAAACACACATCTGCATCTTCACTTGCTAAAACCCATCACCAAGGCTCCACAAACTGCAAATATCAGAGTTTGCTGACTCTGATATAAAGGCACAGAGATCAGTCAAAGCTGAGATCCAGCACGTGCTCTCAGTCGACACAGGGGTTCATTCGTCTGCTACAGCAGAGCCAGCTAAACCAGAGATACACCAACCATCCCCTTAGGGGACACAGACTGCCATCCTACACTTGGGTTTACTTAACTTCAGTTGTAAAGATGTAGAGATTAACAAGACTGGAGATGACATGAAACCATATGTTAAGTGATTTCAAAGCTAGTCCCTAAATAGGAGGGTTTAACTGGAGCATTTCAAGTTGCATCTTTTTTCATGCTAATTCCTGCCAGATTTAGCAATTGAAGCAATTTAGCAATTGAAATATCTGAAACATGGAATAAAGCTTGATCTTGTTGTTGTATGCCTATTTTGCTTGGTTAGTTTAATGAAAAATGTGTCATTGAGAAATGTAACATTAGGACTATTGAGTTGGAGCAGGGCACCTCAAACAGGAGTACCACAGCATAGGAGGTAGATTCTAAGCCCAGTTTTGTACCCAAATTCCTCTCTCGGTACTTATGTTGGCATTTTACATATTATGAGCTTCCATTTAATTAGTGAATTATATAATTCCAGAAGAATGGAATATCAGACCCACGTGAGACATAATATACAAAGAAGAAAAAAACAAATTATATTATTTCTTCTTAAATTGTATTCATTCTGGAACGACACAAGATTCAGTAAGGTTTGTTCTGGCTTTACAATCTAACCTCAAAAGCACTAAAAAGCATTAAAAATATGTTGGTTCATGTGAAAATTCCGATGAGTTTAAGACGTATCACTAACACTTGCTTGAGCTGAATCTCACCCTAACTCAGACATCACTAAGTGAAAAGTTTCAGGTTGAACTAATCACCTTTGCTAAAAAATATATGTTTAACTCATCTTCAATACTTGGAGAATGAGAAAATTTTGAGATATTTATCCATAGGCAGTATGAATCTCAACTTAAGTGTTCCGTGTGGTCTAGGTTCTAATTTTAGATTGGTTTGTTGGGCTTTTTGCAGAGCTTTGAACACATGATCAGCACTCAAGTAAACATCAGGGAGATAGTTTGTCACAGCCTGGTGAACATCACTTATAATTGTTCTCCTAGTTAGTAACATGGATTCATCATGGTTTAGCCAATCATTTATTAATAAAATGCACAATACATGAATTCAGGGAAAGCTCAGCTCATTTAAAATTGGAAAAAGCAGCACCAATGATGGTGCTTGCAATTTTTAATTGTACTCCACTGTCTTGTAGTAGTCTACTACACATTTCTCTATCCAGTGTATTAGCCTCTTAAGTCTCATTTCATTTTTAAGTGGATGAATCAAAGGAAAAACTTAGCAACTGGATTACAGAGTTCAGTCTTTTTCTGCCAGAACAGATCTTTAATGGCTCAAAGCTGAATAGACAGACAACAAGTTCTTTGAGAGGACAGGGTATTCATACACTAGATAGCAACTCTGATTAAGAAAGCAGGAGTAGTTATTTTTTTGTTTTAAAGTACATAAAAAGAGAGAGACAAATGCAATGCAAGAAGTCAATAATGAACCCATACAGTTCTTCATTTTATACTAAAACTCCCTAAAACACTTGATAATATCCTCAGCAGAATGGCTGTAATGGACTTCAGGGCTCTGACCAACATAAGACAAGTTTAAGGAATTGGATGAAAACTGTATTCTCAAGTAGCTCTGCTAAGGTATTAACAGCATTGTCTGAACAGTTCACTCTGAAAAGTATTCTGAAATGTCATCATGTTCTTTAGTCTTTAAAATATTGTTCATGGTTAGTGCTAATTAGAAGATTCAATATCTGGACTCAGTGATAAATAGTGATCCTTTATATTTCCATTACCCCATAGCAAGGAGGAAACAAAAATTACATAAAAACCCCACAGTCTTAGTACAAGGGCACAGTACGTAAGTGACTTAGTAAAGAAGGCTGAAAAGAATGGTCTACATTTATTTAATGAGAAATTCTAGCAGCAATAAGAGTTCTTTAAAAAAAATTATTATATGAACCATTTTTCCTTCTTCCAGTTTCTTTTTATATTGAAAAAAATTATAAATATTCTTCCTAGTACTCAGACTCTCCCTGCTCTATTTTTAAATAAAAATGCAAGATAGAGAAATCATTTAAAATACTTGTCAAAAAATAATAAGGTATTTTGAGTATTTGGAAACAAAGAGGAACCCATATATTTTTGAAAAATATCATACTCTGCCTACCACTCAAAGAAAAAAAATTAAAAGGGGTGCTAGAAAAAGCATTATAGCTTTAACATGATTCTCTTGGTTACTAGAAAGTAAATTTCTGTTTAAAAATTTCTCAAAACAGTTTGTTTTCCCTACAGTCACACACTTAGAGCATACTAAAAACCGGTTGTGCCGAGCACATGGAGATTTTATGGAGAAATTTAAAAAAACAACATGCAATGTAAGTGCAAGTTAGAAGTGTAAGTTATAGAGTTAAAGTGTAAGGTAGAAAGTGCTGCTACACATCTGGCACTAGCACAAGGCATCTGATTTGGATCAGGGCTCTGAGCACTGCAGGGGAAGTGAAAGATTCAGCTTTCTAGTCCAAATGCTGGACATTGTACCCCTCAAAAAAATGCAACTAATCTGCTCAAGAAGGGCACAACAGCCTGAAAGCTCCTGGAACATTTATCTTTTAGGTCACAGTAGCAGCTTCCAGAGAAAGCTGGGGGACAGGCAGATGTATGTACTCAAAAATCTTGCTGACAGCATGAAGACCATATGGCTCCATGTTTGCCATGTGCCACAGACTAGCCTAAATCAATCAAACTGCAACAGAGAAGTGTAGGGATCCAGATGTTTTAATTCACTCAAGACAGCAAATCCCTTCCATTTAAAATAGCATGCCTTCTTCCCACAAGCTGCTGGAAGGACTTCAGATATTCACCCTCTTGATCAGCGTGGTTAAAGAAACAAATGCAAGATTGAGAGACTGTACTTGGAAACAGATGAACAAGCTCTGAGCCTCTGGGTCTCTCAAACGTTGGATGCTCCAAATAGGGAGGGAAAGACAGAAAAAGGGAAAAACCCTCATATTCTCTATCAACCCATATGAGAAGTTCTCCCACATTTGGTGACCTCTTCTAGACACAGAGAATCAGAAGTCATCCAATTTTAAAGTTGTTAAACCATTGAACAGGTGTTTGGAATACAGTGACCTTCAAATAAGATTTCCATACTTAAAAACTAAGTAGAAATCAGCAGGATGTCAACAGTTCTGAATTTTTTTCCTGTAATTTCTGCTGTTCCCTCTCTATTTCTGACTCTTGCTACTTGAAAGACAAATATTTTCCTCAAAGAAAAAAATATGTAAAAATATATTTTGACTTATTTTGTCAACAATATTTCATAAAGAAAATGTCTTCCAAAATAATTTGAATTAAGAAACGGTATTGAGTCATTCTGCACTCCTTTCCTGCAGCAGCTGTGATTCAGTCAAGTTGGGTCTACATACAAACTTGTAAAATTACATTACATTTACAATTCCAAACAAGACACATATTTACCAAAACGCCTGTGTATTAGTAAAAAATGTATTTTGCTTAGTATATTTGATTTTACTAAGTATAGTCTTTGTTGGTGGTTTGAAGTGACCACGTCTGCTCTTGCCAATTTGAAAATTAGTTTTTCCATAACAGGATGGCATTAAATGCTGCCGAATTTTTCATTTTGGAGAGAAGTTACCAAAGATATATATTTTTTTAACATTATCACTTCTATTTTCAAAGCATTTGGAAAGCACAGTGCTGTACGTGCTTCTTACTACTCCTATTCAAAAGTTCTAAGGAGGAGCATTCTCCCATTCAACACACTGCTGTATTTCACAGCTTCTTAAAAACAGGATTATTAATTTTTTATGTGAAGGCTTGAATAATTACTTCATTTAGTGCATTTCAGCACTGGCAGACAGTAAAGGCTTTTTTCGTTCAACCTCCAATTACAGACAACAATGATTACCTATTCCTTAAAAATATAACTAGCTGATTAAGAAAAAGAAATCAAAGCCCTTGGAGCACATATCCTTGGGATTGCAACAATCAGTTCAGTAATTTAAGAATATTCTACATTCGCACAACACATGTAAGATGTCAACTCCTCTAACTGTGATGTTGCCCCAACCACAATAAGGAGCAACCTTCATGAAAGGCAGAAGAAGGCTCTTCTCACTTTCTGAAAATGCCAAGAGCTTCTGGGGTGCCAGCAGCATGTGCTGTGAGAGACATGGCTTCCTTGCACATCCTTCAGCTCTAAGCAGCAAACTCAGCATGGTCTCAGACTTTATCAAAGCTTTCCATAGCTGGGCTTGCCATCAGTTATTCTTATTGATCATATGAGCCTCAAAGGGTTAGATCTCCCTGATACATCCTAAAGTCCTCTCTGAAGCTTCTGACCTTTTCTGCTCTCTATGTAATTGACAAGGCTAAGGAAAGTCATTGGAGAATGCCTTTCCTACTCACAGGTTTCCATAATTCACCAGGTTAGGGTACCTAGCTCCACAGCAACCATCAAGTTCCACATATCTCTACGACAGACTTGGACCAAGACCAAGGCAATGGTACACAACCTACAGCCCAGTTGTCATGGAGATTTGGCTTATCAATGGATGAGAAAGCATTTTTTTCAGGGCTGCCCAAGATCATTCCCAGAGCAAAGATCCAAGAGAAGGGTTTTCACACAAAACCTTGCACCTCCAGCAATAAAGATACATTTCTATGATCTTGTCTTCTCTAACATAAATAGACACTGACATGTAAATATAAGTGTATGCAATTATTTGTAAAATTCCTAAACAAAACACTCCCCTACATATGCCCTTCTCTTCCTGGGAAGGGGATGAAAGCAACAGCATTTGACAGCTGTTAGACAAGTTGTTTAATGCATTCCTGAAAGTGTTTAATGAACACCTCACATGAACAAAAATTTTCTCTAAACCTACTGCCTCAGCTACATATAAAACTTCATTGCTCTGACAGCTGAGCAAGATGAGATGCTTAAGTCTTGTTGTTTTGTAAGGTTTACCTTAAAGCTTTAAAAAAGCCCCAGAAATACTCATGGAAAGGAAGAGAAAGATGACATGCAGCAAAGTCAAGCTCAAACAGGGCATCTAGGAAGATGTTAAGCTTCAACTTGTCAAATTTCTCACACATTATACCTCAGGGGTGAGATCAGACACTTTCTGAAGGAGATGGGTGTGACCAGGCCTTCACATGATGCCGACGGATCTGCGGCCGATGGTAGCAACACCATTTATGGGATCTTGCAGGTTCTTATATTAGTCAACTCTTCCATAAGTTAACCAAAAATCCTTCCTAACAGCACTTCTGAGTTGCCAATTTAGCAACTGCCTAACTCTGCAGACCCAGTACAGTTATCATAGTTCTGCTCCTGTACTGTTCCCCCTCATTTACCTATCAGAGTTCATGACAGTGTGTATAGATGTTCTAATTTGACAATTCAGTGGCCCCTATTCCTTCCATGCCTTCCACTTCCTATTTATGAGCAAGCACTAGAAAGTACTTCTGTGCAAACTTGTACTCTTTAATTGTAAGGTTTCCCGTTTTTCTTTCTTC
Source organism: Vidua chalybeata (assembly GCF_026979565.1). Lineage (NCBI taxonomy): Eukaryota > Metazoa > Chordata > Aves > Passeriformes > Viduidae > Vidua > Vidua chalybeata. Next base: position 44,444,016 of record NC_071534.1, read on the forward strand.
TTGCACATTCTACTTCGCTCTTTCTCTTCTGGTCCTACAGTGATCCATCTGTTGTAGAGACCCCCCACAGCCAGAACAAAGTAGAAGTATCTGATGGGAGAGCAGTGATAATGCACATTCATGTGCATGCAAGATCCTGAAGCCTCTTTCATCATGCCTAACCTAAGTTGCCTAAACAAACACCCAGCATGGTATAAGCAGCATAAAAAAACAGGGTAGAAGATGATTTTCACCACTTCCACTTCACATACTCTCTTGACTTCTTTCATGCTGGGTCACATTTCAGAAATACTCTCGCACTGTTACTTCTGCCTCGTGCCATTCCAGTACCACAGCTAGTTTTTCTTTGCTTACTGGGAGCACCTTGCTGACCAAGATCCATGACTCACAATCTGAAGAGATTTACTGAAAAGGACAACACTGCCTTATCTGTCAAATGCACCAATTCTGCAAATAAACTAGCTGGAGAGTTCATCTGGTGGTCATATTCCAACTACATTTGGCACTTCCATCATTATTTAGATAAAAGCACTGTGAGCATACATATTTTCAGAAACACAACACAGCATTACACTTGCACCTGTGCCTGGTTTCTCTGTGAGTACAAGACCAAGCAAATGCAGATGGAAAACCCTCCTACAGGCTTGGGCCACTCTAAGGCTGCATCCACAGCAAGCTCTCAGTTTATATGTCAGATTAAAAGAACCCACCTCTTAGAAAACAAGACATTTTAGAATTTTTTCATGATGCTACCCAAGTGTCAAAAAAGTATCAAAAAATATTTTGCCTGTTTATGGATGTAAGACTTCATTCAATCAACCAAAAGATCAAATAGTGAATTTCTGTTCATAAAATCTTGTCATTCACTATTTACTCTATTACAAATATTTCATCACTTCTTAAATAAAATTTTGTTTTATTTCTTCCTGTTCTTTAGGACAGAAAGCATTTTGTGAAGTCTTAGTAAGACTAGTATACTTCCGAAAAAACCCCAAGATGTTTTAGGTCACAGAAAAATAAGAGTCTCATTTTTCTTTTTAAAACACAGTGAATTTCTAGAATTTTAAGTGCTTTTTGGAAGGAACATAACCTGTTTCTCTGAACACAATATTTGCATTTTAGTTCAGTGAATAGAGAGGAATGCAGACACCTCTAAAGACCTGTAGCAAGTCTAGTCAAATGTAGATTACTGATCTGTGAACTGAGGCAACAAATTACAAAATTCAGGCATTCTAGGATAACCACAGTCAACTTCAGAACAGAGAGTGCCTTGAACAGTAAGTCCCTCCACCTACAAGAGATCCACCCCTCATGGCCTTTTGATAGCAGGCACCAGTAGCAGTAACCACCTTCCAGGTAACACTTGCAGCTTGAGTTAAAACACAAAAGAGGGAAACCTATGTATTGGTATTTATTCAGTCAGAGAACCCCATCTCTCACATTTAAAAAGTGTCCTAGCTAGAGGATTTCCTGGTTAACAGCATTTGCTATCTCCCCTCCCAAAGTCAAGGCACTATGAAGTTAGAAATGCAAGTATCATTAAACAAAGTGTCATGTAAGACACAAGACTGTGGAAGAAAGAAGGAAATTCTTGTGTATTGTCACAACCACTTACCTGGAAAAGGGTAGGACCAGTATTCCAGATACAGCTCCCTGGAACTAGTGTCTATTTCATACCAGGTTACCACTGGAAAATCCTGATTCTCTAAACACGTGCTGGCACCAAGCTCTGTTTGAGGAGGATGGGTGGATGCTGGTCTAACACAGGAGAGCCTCTGCCTTAGTAACAAAGGCAATTACTTGGAGAGGTAAATTCAATCCTTTTCAGGCAGGGACCACAACCAGGATCTCTTGCTTTTTGGAAAAGCACTCTAAGGCTTTCTGTTAAGCAAAAAAGCCAGTGGAGGCAGCAGCTCCAATTCAACTGAAGTTATGCAGACCAGGTCACACCTGACTTAAAAAATTTACTCAGACAGATGAAAGATTACAGGCATCCAAAAACCTGTATCTCAACAGGTGAGGGAGAGGTGAAAAGATTCTGCAGACATTTCTAAGCCTGCGGTTTCACTAATTTATTATGCCAGGAATCTGTCACACTAATTAGGAGTTATCTAATGATTGCAGGTGCCAAACCTGGTTACCTGCAACATAATATTATGAATTTGTTACAGATTTAAGTGAAATTAATACAGCTAAGGCATATTTTGATGCACTGAAAGCTACACCACTAAAATTAGTTATATTAAGTTTTCTTAGCTACCACACAAATTCTACTGGCCACATCTCGTGCAGCTTTGTTTCAAAGTCATCCCAAATCTTCTGGCTCTGATCCCAGCAAGACATTTTAAGACTCACTACTTCTACAGACAGAATCTGACACTGGAAATTCTTAGCCAAATAAACATGACTAGTATCAAAGATTTTGCTTGAGCAACATAGTGAGTGTAATGACAGAAACATGCAGAAGATAAAACATCACAAGACAGACACACAGCACAGTCAGCAGTCTGGCAATAGTTAAAAAAGTCTCTGTGTAGGCACTTAGCAGATGTAAGTTACTTCTGCCAGGATAAGCCTTAAGACTTCATCTTTATTGAAACTGGTTTTGCTGACATGTGCTTCAAAGCCATTGTGCGACTACTCTCCAAAAAACTGGAAAGAATAAAGGGGAACATGGAATACAGGATGAAACCTTATTTATCATCCACTTATGGAGCTCAGGCTGCATGAACAAAATACACAGTCATGGTCTATAAATGCACCTGTCTTATTCTTCAGACTTAAAGATCCCAAACTAAAAATTGTTTCCTTTCCCTTCTTCTCTGCCATGCCTGCTTAATTCATGAGAATCAACTGACTAAAATGTGAAGGGCCAATATTCTCATTTTACTTGAGAGTTAAAGAACAGAAGTCTTTTCCTTGCAGTGCAAGGAACAGAAAAACACTTGAGCCTTTCAGCTGATGATGTGCTTACACTTCCACATATGAATATTTTGGACTTCAGCCTAGCTCTTTTTATTTGCATACAAAGTTTTTCATTGCTGTTTTGTTATATGGCAAACCTTCTTTGGCAATGTTAATTAACAGTTGCTCCTTTTCCTCAAATTGATGAAAAAAATGTTCTTTTTAAGAAAAAAAAAACCCAAAACCATCAGAAATTTTATCTGGATTGCAAATTCTGTCCTGGTCATGTATTTTTTGTACAACATTGAAGTGATTAAAGAATATTCTGCAAGGGACTGTGACTTACAGAATGGAAGACCATGTGAGAAAAACAATCATGAGGCTGTTTTTTGTTCTAAAGCTGAGCTTAAAAACAGAGGACAGCACATACCAATATCTGTACAATTAATGTCACACAAACAACAAAAAAAACCAAAAACCAACTCAGAGAACTAGTTCTGACTAGCTTGGTAACTAGGCATTAAGTATTTTGCTTGGAGAGCTGGCCAATATGGTGCCATATTTATGTGAAGCTGAACTGTCTGCAAATTGAGATAGTTTTCCTCCATCTGGAAAGAGCTGCTTTCAGCATTAATTAGTAGCAGGTGAAACACTTCTGTGTATCAGTAATATTGCTAAGGGTCATAGCTGTTTTATGCTTCCTTGAGGAGGTAATCAAGCATGAACAGAGATAAGCAATGAATTTACTCAGTAGGATTGATTAGCATGCAGTAAAGGGGAGGTAAAATGATGCTGAGCTATATAACTGAGAACCATTCTAAACATACTTTAGTAATATAATTTTCTCCTAGAAGCAAACAGAATTCTTTGAACTAGCACAGACTAATAAACAGCCCTGTGCACTACTTGCTGCTTGTCTCCCCTTGACAGGATTCAGAGGCAGGGTGGAAAGGAAGAAGGCAGAGATCCAAAAGTTAGAGCTCAGTGGCTTTATGCCACTCCTTATATCCAAGGGTTTCATGTTCGGAGTCACAGATATCAGTGCTGCATCTAATTTTGAGATGCATTTTACAGAATGTGAACAGTTGCAGTCCTTGAAAACATGATGCAGTGTCAATTTTAGGGATCTACATTTTTGAATAAAAGCTTCTGAAAGCATCAGAAGACGACAACATCTGCAGGAACCTGCTACATAAAGGTAACTCATAGGGTTTATTCTTGATGAAAACATAAAGACCATTTGGGGCTTATAGGATTCCTGGAAATATATATATATATATATATATATATATAATATAAATATATATATAAAAATATATATATATATACACAACATATATATATATATATATATAACATATATATATATATAACATATATATATATATATATATATATATATATATATATGTTGCTTGTGCACATCACTGTTCCAGATCAGCTTTATACTGCATAAACAAGTAATTTTTTCACAGAGGCGTTAACCTTTAATAAAGAGTCTAATGCTGTGCCTGAAACCTGTTCTTCAGAACAGTGAAAATGATCAGGAAGGGTCCTGTGACCGTCCCCCATGAAGAGCTGCAGTCCCTTGACACAGGGCATCTGGGGCTGTCACCCTGTCAATCTCAAGCACCACCACCCTGCCAGCACACAGGCATCTCTTTCAGCTTTCGGGTCCTCATGCACAAAATATGCTCCCCTGAGGGTTAAGCCAAATAAACACCAACCTTCTTCAAATGAAAGTGTCAGAGGGTCTATGGCCAGGGCAAATTAATCTCAAAAACTTCCAGCAACTCAAGTCACTTGTATAGCACTTTTACACTTAGAATAAATACCTCAAGAAAGAAATCTGATTCCTTCCCTTGGCATTCTTCCAAATACCTTAATTATTTGGCAATACTGCTGCATAGATAATGATAAATATAAAATAAAAGGCAACACTATTTATATCTACCAGCCTTGGCTCTCAATTCCATCTGCCAGTCCCATAGGACTGTGAAATCCATTTGTTGCACTAGCTTGCCCACGAGATGGTCATCTGAAATGTGCATAACTCACCATAGTCAACCATGTGCAGTTAATTTTTGTTAAACATGTGATAAACCACTGAAACAAATTACCTTCTTTATTTAGCAATATGCCTTGAGAAAAGATTTTCTGATTTAACGGGATAGTTCTGTCCATTATCACATTAGATACACATTACTAGAAACACCCTAGGCATCCCATTGCCAAACAAATGACTTAAGCTATTAAAGAGTATTCAAATAACATCAGTTCCTTCTGCTCTTGACTATTGAAGAATGGTCCCATAAAATATCACCCATTAGATCAGACCACCAAAAAAGTGAAAAGAAACAATAAGGAGTCCCACATCCTATCAGCTTCTCACCAAAACTCATATCCCATATACCTGCCAACATTTTTTAAGTAGTTTCACTACCCTGATTATTTCCTCACAGCAAAAGTTTTCAGAATGATGTCTCACAACAAACCACATCAGAGCTGGCAGGGCATCCCAATGCAAGAAGACATTGATAGCTATGCATGGGAAAGGAAAAATTCAATGCTCTGACTCCAGCTGTTTCCTGTATCTAGCATGAAGGAATAATTACTTATTTTCTCCTCCTCTTTTTATTTTGGTCTAATGAATTTTGAAACACTGAAACATATACTAGAAATTTTGGCCTAAACCAAAATACTTTAAAATGCCTGAATGAATACAAAAGTTACATACAAATATGTTGCATATTAATATAGTGCTCCATTCAGAGCTGAATGAATACTTATGCTAGATTGGATCTATAACATCACATAGAACTGAAATCTGTTTCAGTATGATTTTATGCAGCCAGAATTTTTCAACAAACAAAAATCAAGCATCAGTTATGGTGACATTTTGATATATGAACTCACATATAATAAATGCTGGTATGTGACTTTTTTCTTCCTTCTTTGTTTTGTTTTAAAAAAAACAAGAAACATTAAAAAAAAAAAAGCACATTAAATTAAAGCAGGAAGTGTTGAGCAAATGCATGAAATTACATAGCTGGTCAGTCTGTAAAAATAAAACCCAAAACACAAAGTGGTAAGTGAAATAATAATGTCAGAAGAAAATAGATCTTTACAGCATAAGGCTGCTGATCCAAAAAAAAAAAAAAAAAATTGATCTGAAAGCTTTTGTATACCCTAGGTAAGGTATAAGAGGTATCTTGCAAGTTCTGTTCTGCTCAACCCACTTGGTGTCTCCTAGAGATGCATTTATCTGCCAGCTAAGAGCATAAGCTTTATTCTTCCAAGAAAATATATTCATTTGATTGCACACACTGCTCTAGGCTCCCAACATTAAAAGCAATACCAGCATACAAATACTCTTAGCTTATGCTTTTAGTCCTTAGCAGGGATATAACACACGAAACCAGCAGCAGAGTTCTGCATTTGTCTTCCAATCAACTTATTTAATGTGTCTTTGTTCAAACACCCAGCCCACTGGCAAGTTCACACCATGCTTTTAAGCCTCCTCTAAACTTGCAAAGCTGGAGTGACGTGGCCTAAACAAACCCAGCAGCTAGCAATACGTGCTGTCACTGCGAGTTGTGTCAGAGCTGTGATGGGAAACGCTGTCTTGGCAGCACCTTAAGGAGCCTATTTCAGCTGGAAACTGTTCCTCTGAGATTTCTTGACAAGGCTAATTACAGGTACACATCCAGTCTAGACATCAACCTATTCTTCCAACTGACTTACTGATTTCTTTTATTATTTATAGTTATTTTATGAGAAAAACAGCATACAGTGCAGGAGCAAACTGAAAATTCTATGCTAGCATATTACATGGCCATGAAAGTGCTGTAGTGATCCAGGTGAGAACAACAGATTATCTCCTTCTGATCATACAGCAGGAAGTACTTCCTCTAATTGCTTAAGAAGTTTCACAGCAGTGCTTACCAAGCCATCTTCTCTGCCTTGTCCCAGAGAAATAGTCCCTACACAGGACAAAATCAGTTTCACTAAACCTGTGAATTTCCAGTCATTCATCTTCTTTCCCAGCTTAATGAAAAGAAACACAAAATGCTTCTACTGCTTGCTATTTAAGTGCTGACACCTTTACTTCACTAGATCAGCTTAATCCCAATACAAGTAGATTTATTACTTGTTGGAAAAATCCGTCTTGTGTCTTTAATTCTAAGAAATGTTCAAGCAGTTCAGTGTATAAGAATCATGTTCAGACACAGAAAAGAGGAAAATTACAAGCTACTTAGGGTGAAAACCATCAAATCCTTTATTAATCTCATAATATGACAGACTAATCCATTGGTGTGGGCTCTTTCTTACCTCAATAATCTTGTCATGAATTTGCAGGCCTTCTGCTTTGTCTGCAGGTCCATTTTCCAAAATCTTTGACACATAAATTCCCTCAGCAGATTCCTCCTGATTGTTCTGTACCAGGAAATAGGGGAATTGCAAAAAGGGCCACAATTAGTACAAAAATTGAGATATTACTACAATCAGCAGCAATGAAAAACGTAAATCCACCTGACATATGCAGCTCATTTTTCTAGCTAAGAATTAAGCTCCTTGAGATTTTTTTTTTAAACTTGCTTAACACAAAGTAGTTATTAATCAAAAAGACAGAATTAATGAACTATTCCAGCAATTTTTATAAGATTATCCATTTACTTCCGGTTATTTTAGTCTAAATGAGACACAGTGTGCAACAGTAATCCGATCCCACTAAAATACTTGGAGCAAACCTCAGACTTCACAGCAGCCAGTGACTAGCACATAAATGCACAGTGGAAGACACTGATAAAAATGGATGCACAAGGGTTTCTTTCAGAAGGAAAGGGGCTCCTGCAGTACTGCTGCTTGCAAACTGCCTTACTGCATTTGGAAATAAAGCTCCAAGGAACAAAGTGACATTAGTTAGCTGGCACATAACAGTGAGAGGATTTGGTTGGAACTGGTTAACCTCATAAATCCTTTTCACATGGGAGATTGAGAACTTGCTCAACTATGAAATCCATACAGACGAGCTGTGGACAAAAAGAGAATCCATCTCCAGCTGATCTCTATGCAATGCTAAGTACAACTCACATAAGGTCAAATTTGAAACAGACAAGCTATCCCCTCAGCTGCAACAATATAACTGATGTTGTTGTACATGCTGGAATTACTTCATTTCATCACATGATAATTAAAAGTAGTTTTAAATAATTATTAATAAAGAACTAATGTCAAACAGACACTGCCTACTTACAGGGTTTTAAGTGTTTATACAAATAATAACCTAGCTAACAATAACTGAAGGAATCTTTTTCCAGCTGATTTATGCTTTGGATTGCAGTTTATATGATGCTTATTTTCCTTCTGTGACTGGTGACTCCCTGACCAACAGCACAGTTCATATGTGCACAGGTTTCTAGTCTAGGTCCTATACACTCATGAGGGAAATGCTTTATAACTTTTTCTGTTAAGAAAAGTGTGAAGACATATGTAAAACATACTTTACACAATGTGGCAACATTCCTATGGAGACTTGACCCAGGTAGATTTAAGGTCAATAAATATTTGTTCAGCAAAATATTAATCAGATTATGTTTTCATAAATTCATTTTTCCCCCTTTTTTTCACAGAGACTCATACATGTCAGGAAAGCAGCAAAAGGGAAACACTAACAGTTCTAGCAATATTTTGAAATGATGAACAAATAGATTTCCACTGACTTCCCATCTAAGCAGCAAGAAATGAAACTCTGATAAAAGAAGCATAATGGCCATTAGTGAAAATACAAGAGGGATTTGGTTTGGTTTTAACCTGAGAAAACAAAAAGTTAGATTATAGCACCTTCACCCACATAAAACTGTATTTCTTTCCATCAGAAATTTCATTGGCTTTTTCAATAGCAATGTATGACCTGCTTAAAAAAGGGGTATTTCAGTGTGGCTTGTGGTCCCCATCAGTTGCATGTGCTGGTACCCACCACTCCTGAAGGAATGCACAGCACAAGGCACACTGAGCTACAGCACTGTCACACAGGCCAGGGGCTGTGCAGCAACTGTGCCTGCAGCACACCTCCCTCCAGCCTGGCTTTGATGTGGTGTCCTCAGGGGAAACAGTCCTCCCAGCCAGACAGAGCTGGGGCCCTTCAAAGCAGCCTCACTCCCTCAGAGTAATGAATCACCTCTCAGAAACATGCTTATGAGAAGCAAGTTCCATTCTGACAAAATAAAAGATGATCCTATGATGAGTTGTTCCTTTCCTTGACTCCTTCCTTCAGGTAGAAGGTAAAGTGGGGATGCCTATTATGGACTGAAAATAAACACAGCCAACAGAAAGTATCTATGTGCATTACCCAAGTCACCAAGAGTCACCTGCTTTCCAATGGAAAAAAAGCTGCATTGCACTTGTAAAACACAAATAATGTGATGAAGAACACATCCCCAAGCACATGACTAATATAGAGACATCACTGTTCTGCTCTTCTTTCGCAAAAGCCAATGTTTCAACCAAGGGCACTTTTTTCCTGGACAGTCTGAATGTACAGAGCACCTTCATGAACTCCTTTTGTCTTTTTAACAATTCCTGTTCCACTATTTAAGCTTTCCAGCAGAACTCTGTATTTTCACTAATTGAGTCAATGCAAGCATTTTTTCCTGTTCTCTCCTCAGCTCCAGATACACTGAGTCTCACACTGACACCTGGGAAATGCCAATCAAAAGCCTGTGGTAGTCACATTTGTCAAAATAAGAACAAAATGCAAAGGAATTTCCAAATTGAACTTCAAAGACTCAAAACCACCTGCGACTCATCCCTGCCTCGCAACCTCACCAATTTGTCTCCAAATATGAGTGTTCATAGAAATTAATTTCCTTTTCTCCATTCGGCAGTTTTCTCAACACACAGTGCTATAGACCATCATATATTTATCATTTACTCCTTAAAATTACAAAATATTAAGTCAGAAAGTGACAGCTTGTGATACATATCACTGTTGCAGTATGCACTGTCAGCATCTAAGCCCTTTAAAGAAGCTCAGTTGTCATCCCAAGAAAACTGAACACATGCTCCCTTTCCACTGCAGTTCTCCTACAGATGTAAGTAAGAAACACCACAATGCAATCCAAACTAAAGATTGTCTGAATTTTGTTACTGCTATACTCAAATATGAACATAATCATGGCATGTGTGCTTTAACTTGTAGCCATCTGTTGTCTTATCCTTCCACTAGAAAAATCTAAGAAACTCTTCACAGCCCCAACCTCTGAAAACTGCTGGTCTTCATATTTACCCACAGGGAACAGTAACTGCAGCACAGACAGTGGACTGATGGGAACAGACTCTTTGGCACCACTAAATATAGCTTTAGAGCAGAAGATTGCCAAACTAATATAACAGGGTCCTACTCCCCTCCTCAACAATACTAGAAAGCTACAATTCTCCCCTTAACAAGAACCTGATCAGTGCATAATTATTACCAACCCTTTTTAATCAACTATTAATTTTCCAGTTTAACAGGTTTCTTTACCCTTCATATGCAATGACAGTACTGATTAATGCTTCTGGAAAGATGAAGTAAAAAAAAAAAAAAAAGCAAGCATATTCATGTATATATTCTAAGTGGGGGCTAGTGATCCTTATGCATATTCTATGGTTTGCAATGAACTTTCTAAACCTAGACTGATGAGATTAAGATACAGCATTGGTGAAAACCATTTCAGTTCATAAAGAAAAACTGAAAGCAGGCATGTGAGAACAGGACATGTGCTTAAACTATCTGAGCTACAGAAGCAAATTTTCTTCTCTCCTGTAAATGAAAAAAAAAAAAAAAAAAAAAAAAAAAGGCAAGCTGTTTCACAAAATTCCAAAGGCTTAATCCTGCAACAATGACTTTTACAAGTAGTCCCAGAGATTTCTATTGAACAGTTTGCATGAATACATATTATTCACTTGGGAACTGAGTGTAAACCAGCCTAAAGTTTTAAAGCAAAACCACTATGAAAACCCTTCCAAAAAATAAGAATAATACAATTCTCATGAGATAACATCTTCCAAACAATGACTATAGATATACCTGATAACAAACAGTTCTTCTATCTGAAGAACCGATTCCATACCTACTGTCACCAAAAGTTACTCTTAATTAACAGTGTGTACAATAAAAGTAGATGTGGATAAAATCACCTACAGTTACTTTCTGCATTACCTGATTGGGTCGTCCTCCTATAATATTGAATCCCAAAGTGTCGTTTTCTCTGTGTAGCATGATCATTAATGGTTTGCGTACTCCTCCCTAAGAAGCAAGAGATTAAACATTGTTAAAGAACACAGTCTCCACAAGAAGTTATTAAATGAAAACATTATTGCACACAAGATTTTTAGCTGGAGAACATATAAGATAAGGCTTGAAGGAAAACTAGCCTGAAATGACTTGGCACTGGAAAAAAAAAAAAAAAAGAAAAGTCATGATTCACTGAAAAGTTAGCAGGTAACACCTGATTATCTCCAGTTATCTTCAGCTGAACAAAAAAAAAAAAAAAAAAAAAAAGGACAGATTTTAGGTGTGAGGAATTCTTGGCACCTGACTTGAAAAAAGTCAGAGCTCCAAATGTCTGGAAGTCTCTATAAACATAAAATCCCTATAAGTGTTAGCATTTTAAACATACAGATTAAAATACACAACATTATAATTTTCAGACCCCAAAGTCCTACCAGTACACATTTTAAAGCAACTTTCAGAGAACACAGAGAAGCTGAAAAACAGCTCTTTATCCCAAACTTTTTCTCTCCAAAAAGAAAGAATCCAAAATGTAAAAATATGGGTTGTATTCTAAAAAAAGGCTGAAAGTATAAAGCAGGTACTGAGAAGCATGAACGGAGTAAAAGTTAAAAATGAGAAAAGAAAAATCTTTTCCTTCAGTGGACCAGAATAATTAAAGTTTTTAAAAAAATAAAAATTGGAGGCCTTAGCACAGCAAGTTACCTTATTTTACGCTGAAACCTACATTCTATTAACTGTGCCAGTAACATGTTTTATGCCCGAACGATAGATTTGAATGTAATTACGTGAATTTCTACGTAAATAGCGCTGAGCGGCGGAGATGCCCGGGCGGCAGCGCCCACAGCGACACCTGCCGGCGGCGCTGGGGAGCGGCGGGAGCCCCGGGCGGAGCGCTGCTCCCGCCTGTCCCGCACCTCGGCCAGCTCCTTAGCGACACTCCCGACTGCTCTCCTTCCCGCTTCAGCCACCGCTTTCCTCGCACACCCCACCCTAGCAGTCACTGCTGTCCCACTCCACATGACCTTAGCTCATCTGCCAAGAGATGAAGCAAGTGCATGAGCAACCTCTCAGGTCCAGCAACCTAAACCTCACAGACTAGCTAACTAGAGGAAACGTAGGGGAAAAAAAAAATTATTCAAGTTTTCAAACAGAGTTACTCAATGCCACGAGGACCTGCGAGACCTGTATTCTGAGGCATCTGGTGTCCTGTGAACAACGCCCCCTTTCTCATTTTCCATGCAGCAGGCAGATACCCAGCGCACTCCATTGCTTCTTCGGGTGTGAGTTTCACTGCCCAGACCTTTTCCACCTGGGATTTTGCTTCCCAAGGGCACAGGTAGATTTAGGTAGAAAGAAAAATTCTTTGCATTAAAACACTTCTCACCACGCCTGCCATCAGCAATGCCTGAGCCTACACAGTGAGCTTCCAGTCAGGAATTTAAAAACCAGCTCCATCATAGCAAGTGAAGCCAGCTCACCGCAATTCTCACATGATTTGTTTTGCCTGAGGAGAGTGTCGGTCTCTGGGCAATGCCCTCAGATCTGAGGGGAGAGCGCAGCACTGCTCCGGCCTCTGCTTATCAACGGCGGTAGCTGTCATGCCATTCTCCCAAAGCTTTGCTGTCCTTTCGCCATCGTTTCCAAAGTCTGCAATAAGTTTACACTCAAGTTTTTTAAAACAACTTCTCAGCTGCTCAAATAAAAGTTAAAAGCCAGGTCCACGCTCCTGAGCTGCCGCCAGTACCAGCTGGGGCAAAATGAGAAGCAAGAGCAGCTGGCTCCCTGCGAGGCGGGGCGGTCTGATGTGGATACCCTGATCGGAGGAGCCAGGACCCGTTTGCCAGCTGCCAGCCCAGGAGCGAAGCCATCTCCCCTCCTGCCCGTTCCCCATCCTCTCCGGCCGAGCAAGCGCTCGGTCGCAGCCTCTGCCAAGCACTCCTGGGCTCACCGCAGCACGGGATTTCAGCTACTGAAGGGCGCCGGAAGAGGGATAGGCAAGAAGCGTGTCCCCAATGGAGGTGTTAAAAAAAATCAGTAAAAATAAAACTCTTCGTCTGGCAACAGGGTCCGGCGGCTATATCTCCCCGAAAGAGGCGAGGGACGGGCAGGGGCGGCCGCACCGCCCGGGGGATGGCCAGCGGGAACGGGGAGTTCCCGGACTGGGTCCCGGACTGCTGTGGGGGTGACTGCCGGCCCCGGGGGCACCGCCCGCCCCGTCACTCGGCCGGTGGTTCACAAGTCGGGCACGGGCAAAGCAGGCTGGAGGAGAGCACAGCTGGAGGGGCGCAGACCGGGGCGCGCTGCCCCGCCGATCCCTGACGCCGCACTCACCTTGCCGGGCTGGCCGCCCGCCAGGTCCCGGGCGATGCTGCTGATGTGGCTCATGTACTGGCCGAACTTCGCCTGGTACCGTCGCGCCGTCAGCTGCACCTCGCTCTGCAGCGCCGACAGCTGCGCTAGCAGCGACTTCTCCCTCCTGCTCCAGCGCAGGGCCTCTCTTTTCAGCTCCTGACCTGGCTCCGGGGCGCCGCCGCTCCGCAGCGCCCGCAGGCAGCGGTGCCCGCCGTCCGCCCTCGGCTGCCCCGCCGAGCTGCCCGGCGAGCGGCCGGAGGGGTGCCCGGCCAGGGGCTGCGGCTCGGCGGGGCCGGGCGGCCCGTAGCGGCACGCCGCGAGGTGGGCGGGCAGTTCCCGCAGCCTCACGGTGCGGCCGCAGCCCCGCGGGCTGTAGTCGCACTTGACCTCCAGCTTCTGGACGAGGCTGCGGAGGGGCAGGACGGGGCGCAGCTCGGCGGCCGCCAGCGGCCGGCAGCGCAGCGGGCAGCGGCGGCGCCGCGCCGCCCAGGGCAGCAGGCAGCCGGCGCAGAAGACGTGCCCGCACGGAGTGGACAGCGGCTCCTCCAGCACCCGCCCGCACAGCCCGCACTGCAGTTCCGCCGCCACCGGCCCCGCGAACCGCGACGGGTCGAAGCCCATGGCGCGGCCGGGCACAGCGAAACTTTCGGCGCCGCGACCCCGGCCTGGCCCCGGCGCCGCTGAAGCCGCTCCTGGCGGGCGGCGGTGAGGGGCGGGCGGAGGAGCGGGGCTGCGCCGGGAGAGGCGGGCGGCAGCGCTGAGACGGAGATCCCAGCGGCTCTCCCCACCCTCTCGCATTAGCTCCCTCTCCGCGGCGCTACCGCCCCACGCCCAGCGCCGGCACCACCTCCGCTCTCCCGGAGCATCCTCGCGGCGGGGCGAGGGACCGAGGTGCGGGGACGCGCCGCCCCTCGGCCCGCGCCCGCTGCCCTCTCCCGCGCGGACACTGTCCCGGCGGGAGAGCTGTGTCCCCGGCGGGTCACTCGGGACTGGGCTACGGTCGCGGACGGAGGGATGGAGCTGAAAGGCTGCGGGACAGCGAATCGCTCAGGCTCTGACTGATGCACACTTGTGCTGGTAAATAACGCGCACGTGTGAGCACGCCGGTTTCATGTCTCTCCAAAAGGCTCCTTCCTCTCTTTTCCTCCCGTTTTGGGATATCCGTCAGGGCACAGAATCCTGAAATCCCTAGTACTAGTGCTCTCTTTGTTGCCACACCGTAAAGGAAATAAGTCAGGATAAGAAAATTATTTGTTGAGCTCCCTTAAACTACAGCATATGTATAAACAACACTTTCCTTTAAAGAAAAGCTAAAACACATCAAAATCTGGAAAAGCATAGTTAGGATCAATAGCCGCCTGGATTCTACCCCTTCATTGCTGCACAACCCACAACACACACTGAAACATGAAACCTCTAACACATTCCCCACATAACTTCACTATTGAAAACACAGGGCCAGATTGTTGCCCCCAGCCCTGTGGAAAACCTCCCAGAGCAGAGAGGGATGGAGCTCTCTGAGGGGTTTCTTCAGTGGACTCCTTCACATGTGGATCAGACACCATCATTTTTGGAAAGGATGACAGGTTTGGTCTGTCCAGGCTTGATCACAGGTTATTTCCTGGGCTGAGAACTTCTGAGGTAGAGCCAGGGTGTGTCCTCACCATTTCTGCAATTTCTACTTCAAATTCTGAATCTCGGGAGCATCCCTCTGGGAAAGCCATGGGGGCTTTTGAGACCCACTAATGAATGGTTCTTTCCCATTACTAAAAAGACATAATGTGGGCAATACAGCAGAGACTTTCTTTTTTTCCCAAAGCAAGAAGGAAAATTCTGCACATACCTGCCCCTAGAACTGAATCTGGTATAGCAGATGTTATGTATACTCATGATTTACTTAAAAAAAGATTGGCAATACCTCACAAAACATCTACAGACACGAATATTAGTGACAAGCACAACCAATCTACTTGCCAAACAGAAACCCACAGTTTTGGTTGGATTACCATGGCCATGAAATAAATAAGTAAATGAACTGCACCATCAAATATTTCTCATCTTGAAGACAGTGCACTATAATCCAATATTTCATTGCAGATCAGAATCACATTCTCCCACATGAAAAAGGAAATCAGACACCTTGAGTAACTAATTGTGCTATTCATACAGGTTTTAATAATCTGTCCATTGATTTTAATTGCTTTGCTCATGGAGTCAAATCAGTGTCATCCAAAATGTTATAGAAAATTATTTTAAAATAGTGTCCTCCTCTCCATTTTTGAATTTAACTATTTATTTGGCCTCATTATTTGTTTATATCCTCTTCTGTCTCCCAGTGTCTCAATGTATCTCTTTGGCCTCATTATACATGGCCCAGAACTTCAGGTCTGAGCACAGGCAGTAATGTCTTCATTCATAAATTAAACTGGGCAGAGAAAAGGCCCTGACACTGGTTCATGATCTGTTAAACTGGTATTGCTTCTCTTAGTGTGACTCTTGAAATGGTTTTGGTTAAGATGTGCGAGCAGCCTCTAAAACCACAGCTGGACACAGCATTAGCACTGCAGGGGCAAGTGCCAAGAGATAATTTGAGGTGGCTGCCCTCTTTGGGAGGTGGAGGCTAAAGGGCAAGGCCATAAGTCCTTCTGGGGTCCCTGGCACATTTTATTCACCAGTAAAAATGCTGTTATAGGAATGAGGTAGCCAGGTTTGAGCCTTGGAGCCTTTCAGATTCTTTTAGATTAGGTGATTAATTAAACAATGGTTTAGGCTTCCTGTGGTAGGCATACTTGAAAAAAACAACTCTGTCCTTTCTGGCCCACTTTGGGCATTGATATAATGTCAGTGCACTGGTAAAACAGTTCCAGGCAGTTGACTTTCTCTTTGCTTGTGCTGGACTAAGAAATCATCTTTGCCATGATGTCAGCACAGATGGAAGCACAGGCAACTGGGTCGATAGCAGAAACAATTTTCCAATGCAGGAACCTGTCATACAGACAAATATACTAAACTCATCTGAAGATAACAGCTGTCTGCATACCAGACCTCCACGGAAATGGATACACATGGATAAATACATGCAAATGTTACCAATGTGCTTACAAAGGATAATTCCTACAATTAGTCCTATTAGTTCTGATGCAATCAGGAAATGAAAAGCACAATCTTCCTACTGTCCTGAAATATTCTTAAAGAGACAAGATAATTTTATATATATATATATATATTTTTTTTTTTTTTTTTTTTTTTTTTTTTTTGCTTCTCCAAGGTCTCAGCACCCACAGCTCCAAGTTTCCTACAGCCACTCCAATCATGGGTTCACTGAGGTGGTCAAAGAAAGAAATGCAGATTTAGGGAGATGGAGCGAGGCTGAGGAGCATAGGAGCAGCAGTGCTCTACTGAACACTGGGGACAGCTGTGATAGCACCATAGTCAGACTGAACCCAGTCATGGATCAAATAAATGTGCAGTGCCTTGTCCCCAGATCAGTCCATGTCTTCAACAGCTTCTAACACATTCATTTTTGCTCTGCTCAGTAAGGCAGAAAAAATAATTTGAGATAAGAAAGCATTTGCTTCCTTAGTCACAGGTACCTACACACACACACACACACACACACACACACACACACACACATATTTGTGGGAGGATTTTGGTGGGGGTAACTTCCCTGAAGGAATTCTTTACCAGCACAGAACCCCAGCTGCTCCTGATCATCAGAGCCATGAGGAAGAGCTATTTCTATTATAAATAGAGGGTAATATCTGCCCATAGTTTTTTTTCATCCTAAGAGGATCTACAGCTTAAAGGATGAATTATACAGCTTTTCTAAGTCTTCTGATGAAAATATCAGAAAAAAAGTAAGAATTACTGCTCTGAAATACTGAAGATTTCTGTAAGGCTCCAGGCTCCACTGAAGTCAAAGGGGGAAATCCTGTGAACTTTCCTGTGAACTCATATATGTGGGAATAAAAAATGTATTTTTGTATTTCCCCCCTCATTTTCATTAAAAAATTGGCCCATTATTCATCCATAGAATTTCACAAAAAGGTTATTTTTCCAGTCACACTAGTAAAATGCTGTAACTAATCTAGACCTAGGAAGACTCAGCAATTTCACTCTGAGATAAAAACTTAGATCTGAGCATTTGCTAATAAAATCTGTTATCATTAGAAATCTGGAAAGATTTTTTTTCACTGCACTTTGGGGAAAAAAAAAGATTATAAGCATACAGTTAGACAATATTACTAATGTTTTATTGAAAAGAATCACCTCAGAAGGTTTACAATTTTTAAGTCAGCAAGAAATCTTTCTGTACTATAGTTTATCATTGAGCACAGTAAAAGTGTTTGGGGAAGTGTCCAAGTCTGAGAGTGTACAGATTTTTGCTGAAACCTGAACAAGTATTTGCATTCATCAATTAAGGAAAGAAAATTCAATTAAGCTGCACACATTCAGTGAAGAAGATTACTTCCAGAAAATATTTGTATTTTATGTTATTCACCAGCACAAAGACACTATATGATCTCTATGTTTGTGTAACTATGTATGACACCAAATAAATCAACAATCCACTCTGGCCACCAGGAAAATGCGAACAAGTCTTAAAAACCAATAAGTGGGAGGTCTAGAGTTTTGGCCTTCCTCTTTCATCCACTAAATGGCCATAAGCAAGTCCTGAAACAGCTTTTCACTTTTTACTTACTGCTAAAGCTACCCAGCAGAATATACAGCAGTCAACTGAAGTCCCTATACAACACCTGTAGCTAACAAAGATGCCTCACCAGGGCACCTTAGGGCAATCTAATCTGAAATATGCACCTTCCAACACAACAGGTGGATAAAAGCACCTTCCAGGATGTGCCTGACCTGGGAGGTATGCTCTGCAGTCACACCCTTGAGGTGTGAACCTTGCAGAGAGAGGAATTCAAGAAGTGAGATTGTGTGTGATCTAAGAGTCAATTGGCCCAATACTATAAAAGCCAAATGCTCCTAAGCATGCCTGTTTAGCCTTTTAGGAGCTTACCTGATAGAAATTAACTATGCTATCAGTTTTGGACACCTCTAGCAGCTGAACAGGGTTTTTTTTTTTTTTCAGTATTACATTTCTACTGAAGTCCTTGGTACAAAGTCAAAGGTAGATATGAGCACTTCAATGTGGCTTTTCCATATACCTTTTTAACAGAACATTTTAATAGTAAACAAATTTAAAGGAGGAAATGGTTCCAACACCTGTTTTGTGGATGAGGAGGTAGATAATTAAATTCTTTAGATTCTGGGTCAAAATTATTCACATAAACTGGAAGTATGTGTCAGAACAGGGAAGTGGGACTTCTCTTTCTCTTTAGGAGACTATGAGCAAGGCAAAGCCATCTCCTAAACTGGAAGCCCAGGCAGAGAAGACTATGCACTTGACCTATATCAATACACTTTTTTGAGCATTGAGACTGCTTTTTCTTTATTACCCTCTACCTTTCCCCCCTTGTTCACTGTTAAACATAAGCTACTTGCTAGTACTTAACATGGCAAGAGAGAAGGAGCAAGGAGAGGTGAGACCCAGGCTGAGAGAAAGCAGGTAGGTGTGTGTGCGTTAACCCCTCATACCTGTCAGGTCTGTACCACCCTCCCACAGCCAGGCTGTGCTGGCTGCCCACCCCTGCCCAGCACTCCTGCACTGCCCTGCACGCCGTGGGGCTGGCTGCAGCCCCAGCTGAAGGTGCTAACAGTGGATATAAATGTAAGGGAACATCAGAGGCTTGCCTTGCCTTGGGCATTTTTACCTCATTTCCCTTTTCCAATCCAACTGTTGCAACCTCCAGACATCACAGGTTTTAAATTTGTCCCTGCAGAGCCAGTCCACAATGCACTTACTTGCTGCAGACACCTCCTTTCCACACAGAGCTGCTCCCTAAGGGTATGCAGATACAAAAATCTTTCTATTTTAGTACCCATTAAATCAAGGGAAAAATCTAAGGGGATAATTTTTCACATTATGAAGTCTCATCAGTTGCTGTCATTGAGAAGATCCACTCACTCATCTTATGAGGTGACAGAGCCCAAACTGGGTTGGACCTGGATCACCTCATTGCTGATGACAGTCCCTCCTGAGAAGGGTTAAATCCTCTTGCCCTTACAGTACTTGACCAACCAGCAAACACCCAGTGGCTGTCCCTAGGGCTTCCTTTTCACAAAGCAAAATGACATAAACACCTATGATGGAAAGACAGTCACCCTCGTTTTAGTAAAATAAGACACCACAAACTGGGAGAGAAGCAGAACCTCAGTTTCCAACTCAAGAGTGTCTCAGTGAAGGCTTTGACAGCCGTTCAGAGTAAAAGAAATTGGTCAGGGTATTTCTACCCTTTTGCACATCTCTTTCCAGTGTCACGTTGCACAGCCTTTAGAAAACTGCCTTTACCTATGCATTTTTTTGTAGTATTAACTTACACATCAACTGGTAAAGGAGACAAGTAAAACATTGAAAAACATATATGGAAAGTTCAGAGTGAAATATAACAAACTAAAAATAAATAAATGTGGGAATTTTGTGGTAGGATTTTCAGAACTTTTATTTAAATAATACCTGAATTTAAGCCTTTGAAATTAAAGTCAAATATCATTGCCACCAGAATGTGGCTGGTCTTAGTCTAAACCAGGTGAACAGTCTAGGAAATGTATGCAGAGAATTTTGATTGCTTTATGCATTTTAAAATCACACAGATTGGAAAAAGCTATTAGTAAGTCAAAGAAAATGAGTCAAAAATGAAAGAAGCCAATGGTAATCAGTGCATGGGAATATGAGAATCCATGCATTGTTTCAGTGTTAAACTCTTACATGATACAGTACAAAAAAAAAAAAAAAAAAAAGAAATAAGAATAAGTTAGAAATATGGAAGTAATAGACAAAAAGGGAAATAAAAAATTAATATCTTGTTGTTCATATGGGCTGTAAGATAAGCATATAAGAATATGCTTCTGATTCTTTTATATGTTCTATTTATTTCTCACATATACTGTAATTTATGCAGTGTAGAATACCCTCTTAAATCCCATGCCTGTTGCTCCCATGCACAAAATAGGTTAAACAGAAAGAGCCAAGGAGCACTTTACTCCATTGGTGTTCCTCAAATATGAAATATTTAATTGATCCCAAGGCCAGTCCCTTTGCGATTCAGATTGTGTTAACACAAATAATGCAGTGCTAAAAAAGAAAGATTTGCTCAAATAATTAAGTATTTTAGTGCACCAGCAAGCATGATTCCTAAATGTATTTTACTGTCTCCATGAGACACTTACAACACTGAAGTTTCGTGATTGTATTTGACGGCAGAAATAATATGCAGTAATGATTTATTGTAGTTAATCTTTAGAAATGTCAACATAATGCAGAAGCAAATATTATGAGCAAGGAGAAAGAATGAGTTTGAATTTTGTAGTTTTTCCAGCTCTTGATCTGTTTAGCCTTATTTTTCTTCTGCCTCCTGTTTTCCTGAAGTTATGCTTTCAGAAATTACTTATTAATGAGTCTGAATTAAAATGCATACAATTGCTTATTCCACAAGTAGATTTAAATCATCTCAATGGTTTGTATTTTATTTAACTTATAAATAGGATTTATTGTACTTGTCTTGTGTGGAAGATCTTGACTAGTTGTTCTAAAAACACATCTTGAGCATTATTCTTTCTATCAGAATGTCTTGTTTACCACCCTCAGTTAAACTTGCTCCAGTTTGTGATGTTTTTCCTTGTAGGTGTGTGAGATCTGTTATTTCACACAGGTTCTCCCTGTCTGCTCTCAGCAAGGCTGGAAACCATGACCTCCTCTGACAGATGATGACTTTTTACAGAATTTTGGGTAACACCTGCAAGGGACAGCATTAAAGGAACTGCAGGGAGCTCAGATCAGCCTCCATTATTATGCCTCCATGCTTTCTATTCCCTTCCCTCTCTTATTCCCAAGCCAGGCAGAGGGCCACTCTGGGCCTTTAACTCTGTTACCTGGGAGCTGTCAGAGTAAATATGTGGCCTCCCAGGGTTCTTGTGGGTGGAGGGCATCCCCAGGCTGACAGAAGATTGGCAGAAGATTTGGCAGAACAGATGAACATGGTTTTCCCAAGAGTTACAGATGGTGTCTGCTTTTTCTGATGTTCAGTAGCAGTGGGGTTCATGTTGTGTTCTTTGGTGGGAAGACCCAGGGGAAGGGCTTTCTCCTCTAGCTGTTTGCCAGGTTTTATTTAAAACTTCTAGGATCTTTCTGTCTCCTACACATTTGCAAGATGTGGTTGAAAGAAATGAGGAGTTTAAACATAATTAAAGAGGGTACCCAAACAGGCATCCATACATGCAGATAAGGCCAATGCCAGTTCTTTTCTTAAGAGACCAAACTAAGAAACAGGTAAAGCCACAGTAAAGATGTTGTGGCATTTTATCTTAGTACTTGAGGGAGTGCAGTTTAGCTGAACATCTCCTGGAAGAATGTTCTCAAATGAAGTGGATGTCTTCTGTTTCTGGAAATGTGAAGAGTGCTGAATTAGAAATTTTCAACTTCATGGTTTAATAGTTTTCATCCTAATGAGATCAAAAATTAAAAAGAAAGAGAGAAATAACTTTCTGATGCTTGAAAACCTTTTAAAATATTTTGAGTTTGACCAGCAATATCTACTCCTCTTTTTGAGAGACTCAGACCTGAAAGATCAGAGATGACATAATTAAAACATATTTGGACAAATTAAATCTATATTTTTCCTAAACTGCCTATCATCATGGATTCATGAATGTTAATTCTGGTGTACTAATGCAACTTTCTAATTACTACCTACTGCTGCACTGAGGATTGACATGTACAGCCTGATAGTCTTGTTGTGGGGTGTTTTGTCAAAGTGCCAATACAGCTCCTACCTGCTGTATTAACTCATCGCTATTTTTATAACCTATAAAGGTTTTCTGAAAAGAAACCTGAGTTTTAGAAATGCTGAGCAGTAGGATGTTTCAGTGACATCAACTGGAAATAAATAGGTCCAAATCAGGTGGGCTTTTAGACAGGATGAACATCCCTATTAATATTGTCCTGTTCAGCCCACTCAGATGTATTTTAGGATGTTTCCACCCTTAATGCTGGAACTATATTATGGATGCATCAGTTTCTGCTTGTATCACCAAAGATTCAGATCAATAGCATACAATGTAGTGTAAGGCTTTGGTATTAACTTCTAAGAGGCATCCCACCTAAGTGAGAAAAGCTGGATTTGGTCTTTGGTTTTATTTTAAAACAAATCAAGGCACAGCAAGATGTTCTATATTAATGTTATATTTTGCTATAATGATTTTCTCTTTTAAATAGAAACATAAGCTGAGGTTTGGGGCAACTTAGCATTTCACCTTAAATGGGAAAACTTAGATGGCAAGTGTGTTATCTGGTATATGCAGAGGCAGGGTTTAAAATTTATTACATCTCATTTTAAGGCCAGAAAATTTTCCAAAATTAGTGGTGATTCAAACTGTAGTAAAAGCTGAAGTCCTTCCTAGATCATACATATTAATATGCCATCAGCATAAAATGCCACTTCAAATTCACTGATTGCAGTCTCCATCCCACGAGAATCTGAAGAAACGTTAACAGCTTCTGTGAAACATTTTCACATTAAAATAAAGCAGCATTGTGGTTGGGAAGAGAAGAGACAGAGAAAATACCTTTTTTTTCTGTAGTAATCAGACTTAAAAGCTTCCAAGTTTCTTGGTCTCTACAAGATAAAAATTTATCTAGCTTTGTGTTTGAGCAAGCAGTGATTCACTGCTGACTAGGACAGGGTCCAAAAGTGGCAATCTTTTCTGAGGCAAAAGTTAGATGAACGTGATCTTTTGGCAGCCTGCATAGTAAGAGCTCCCCTAACCCCAGGCTCTCAATGGAGGTCCTTCAGTGAGGTTAGCAAAATGACTTTGAAATCTGATTTTGTACTGTTTGGGAACTGAATTTCAGTATATCAGTCTTCAGGCTGGTTTTGTGAACATGACAGCCTTACAAATAGTACCAGCTCTCTGCAATACCCAGTGCCCTCATGCAGTGTGATTCAGACAAGTAAGAGCTTTTCTTTCCGTTAGTCCCACTTTCAGCTTTATTTTAGCAACAAAGTGATTCCCTCCTTTCCTTCCCACACAAATAATCTGTTCCTAAAGAAGTCCAGCTTTTAGAGATTAATAACATTTTGCAGTCTGTCTAACCCTTTAGTAACAACTGCCACATTGTCAAGGCCAGAGAGATCAGAGCGCAGGGCTGACTTCCCTTATTCCTGATTCTGCCTCTGACGTGCCTTAGGATCTTTATTAAGTTAATTAACCTCTGTGACTCAGGGTAAGCATTGGTGTAATGCACGTAGTCCCATGGAATCCTACAGATGTGAGGCATGATAAAAGGGTAGAGGACTATTATTGCTACTAATGATCATTACCTTGAAATCATAGTCAGGCAAAACCAAGAATAACAAGACCATTACAATTAGTTGAAAGGTAGGGTTGTGATATTTAATCATCATTAAAAGGGTACATGATGAAAAATATATTACATATTTTCAATGAGCGTCAAGAAATAACTTTGTGGGATATCTGCAGTAAAGACCATGAGTAATAGCTCTGAAAAACAAGATTCAATAAACCTTCTGGTCTTTTTCATCCAGCAGAGAGGTTATTTTTCCTACTGTGTCACACACTATGGCTACTAGAGTAAGTCTGTTTTCATACATGTGATACAATGGAGCACTGAAAACGAACAAGTCTGTAAGTTTATCTCTGACTTTTTCATTGTTGCTGTTTTCTTTACTGTGCTTAATACTAATTATATGCAATTTCTAGAGAATCACAGATTTGGGTCAGAGCAAGTACTTTTGTCCTGTGTGCTGTACAAATACATTATAAGATATTCATGGTCTCAAAGAGATAACAAAAAGAAGCTGACACTATCATACAGCACAGTTGTTTATAGCTATTTTTCTATTTTTTTTTAAACATTGCCTCTGGGATATAATTAGATAAAGAAAAAAAATCTCATCCATCAATTAAGATATTAGTGATCAGAACTGGATATTGGCAGTCTCAAAGAAGACATTCCTTTCCAGCTATCAAGAATTTTCCTTTATTGACTTGTCTCTTTCAGTCTATCAAAGAAAAGTTTTAATTTGCAGCTGAAATCCTGATCCCACAATGAATCATGTTTTCTCTTGAATGCAAAGGGCGTCTGTCTGGCAAAGTTGGCAGCCTGACCTTTGTAAATATTGTTCTATTGATAAAAAGAGGAATTGGATATAGAGACTATCCAAAATAAATATTTTGCTGGGATCTTGAATGTCTGACTACAATAGAGCAAAGGGATGTTGCTGCATTTTAAATTATTCAGACATAAGTTGAAGTGAGTATTAGTTTTAGTTGAAAAACTGTCAAAGGCAGTCTGCACCTTTCCTTTCGGAAATGAAATGGACACCTATTTAGGGATTGCTCTTTTCACTTTATTTTCATAGGGATTTGCCACTGGTTTTATTGGGAGCAAGTCTGGGCTTCTTGATTTCTAGGAGTATTAAGAAAGGATTTCAATGACGTATTCAGAAATACCAGCACGACATGCTCCTGTCTTTTGGATGGAGGTGCACGGAAAAAGAGCCCTTTGTGCTGTCCCTATCAGAAGCCTTCACAGCCTTAGGGAGGCTTCCTCAGCATGCCCTTGGGACAGGTGTGCAAGTGGAAAATCAGCTGTGCATTGTAGGCAGCAGACAGGCTGGGCTGCCCCAAGTATCAGGGGAAGGGAAACCTTTATGGCCCCATTTCATACTGAGGAAGTACAGAGGCATAATTTCTCCCAAAAGTGTAATTGCTCCAGTGGGTCTCCTGGCAAGGCACACCTCCCCACTGTTTCCTGATAAGGTTGTATCCCAGCAGATGAAAAATGTGCTGCTCTATGCTGCCATACCTCCTCTTTTCTGCCCCCTTTGCTCCTACAAAAACTGCTTACATAAAGCAAAAAGGGTGTGCAGAAGGAGGAGGTGTATGTGAAGGATTACAACAAGAAATCCTCGCAGTAGCTGATGAGAGGTGTCTCAGCTCCATCAAGTCACAACAAAAATGGTCTGACACAGAGGCATGAATAAGCTTGTGCTGAAGTCAACAGAACTGTACCTTTGCTTAACCAGTGACAGCCTCCTGCTGCTCTTTCCCAAAAGGAGCAACAGAGGAATTTTTCCCATCAGAGACTTTTTCTTCTTATCAATAAATTACACTATCTAGCTGCTGCAATAGATAGTCTGAATAACAGAGGACACATATTTTTATTGGCTCATCTGTTTAAGCAAAGAGAATTCCTGTCATCAGTGCTGAGCTGTAAACTAAAATTTGAAGGTAAGATACCATCTACTTCTTCTTTCTCCTGTAACTCAGAGCACTTCTGTGACTGCTGTGCAAGGGAATGTTTGTCTAGTGCATGTGACAGATACCCTAAACTTGTTGTTTATCTGGTTCTCCCTTCCTATGAATCATTCTCATTTTTGTACTGTATACCTCCTGAAAAGGGCCTCCTGTTTCAATTATTCAAATTCATGTTTACAATAAAATCATAATAAAACAATACTTTTGCAATCAAAATAATTACATTATTTACTTGGAATTTGATTCTTCTTTGCTGGAACCTTGAGCTGAAATTCCTTTTTTCTTTATTTTTTAGATCATGGAGAAGATTTGCATCTATTAGCTTTCTTTGTTATGGGTATATTTTGGAAATGTCACCCTCTCAACATTTTGAAAAGGCTTTCCTACTTTTTTTTTAAAGAGGGTGACACCACTTGCATCCTCTGTACCATTTGCAGGAATCAACCAAAGGCCACCAACTGAATCTTAAACATGTATTAGTCACTCAAAAAGAGTGAGAGACAGGGATGGCATTCTCCTGTGTTAACCCAAATGTTCAAAGAAAATTTTACAAAACCTGTCCATACCCAGAACAAAACACAGAGAACACTATCCACACACAGAATCCACCACCAACAGGCAATTCCCCATCATTCTGAGCGTACAGGCACTGCCACCAGAGCACACTGAAATGCCTGCTGAAGTCATGCAAGCAGAGCAGGGCCCGGTGTGAGTGCTGAGGCTGCAGGAGGCTGACCCAAGACCACAGCTCTGCACAGTGGTGACAGCGCCTCACACTTCAGCAGTGCTACGGCTCAACTTTGTGGCTGTGACCCCAGACACTGCCTGCTCCACCTCTGCCTTAAGTGAAGCTAATGGTGGCTTCCTGGCCATGCTCCTCACACAAACAAGCAGTGAATCTGAGGAGAAATAAAGAATAGTTTGTAAAAGGAAGTAGGCAAAAACCCAATAAAAAGAAAATAGATAATGGTTCGTGAAAATATCACACAGTCAAAACCAAGGGCACAACATTTATCAGGCAACCTAAGAGAAACACAGATCTGCTTGTTAGGTTGCCATCTGCTAGACTGCAGGTCTTCAAAGCTGCCAGAGGAAGGCTGTGTGCCTAATCAAAACACATCTCCTTCTCCTGGCTCAGTGATTTAATATCCTTGCTTTTGGGAACAAAACATTCTCGTAAGTACCGCTGAGCTGCAAAAAAGTCTTTCTGGTGTATCTGTCAGAAGTCTGATTTCTGAGCACAAGCTGAAGTTACTAGGGAATCTTGCTTAAAGTCAGACTCTAAATGAATCTCTGCATAACTGTTATTGCCTTGTTCACACCCCTCTCTTTCTGCTCTTTGCTCTAATTTTCACAGCTAGAATTGATAAACTTTTTCTTGGTTTAGGTCTACAATATTAATGCAACTATTTTATCTCTGAGACTGCAATGGTTTTTCACTAGCAAAACCTTGTGCACCAGTACAAAGAGTTACATTCTGGGACAAAGCTTTAAGATTTTAAGTTTTGATTCCTATTACATCAAAAAGCCACAGCGGACTCAACATCAGTGCATCAGCAATGCACGGAAGGATCCATAACAAGTGCTTGCAGTCCTATCTTAGAAGAACAGAACAAATCAAGCTTCCTGAATATAGGCATTTAGTGCCACTTTTGCACGTCCTGCCATGTCCCACATGGTTCCTTGCCTGTCTCTCATGCCAGAGAGTGCAGGTTCCCAAGTGCCTGCAGCCAAACCTGGCAGTCCCTTGCAAATGTCCTTAGTGCATTTTGCCTCTTAGTACATGTAATCAATCCACTGATGACTGCACATCTAATTTACTTTGAATCTCTTAACTACATCTCAGGATAAAAATATCAATTTCTTGTCTTATGTTTTTTGAGAAGAACTTTTGCAGTGCTTGGGGTTTGCTTGTAGAGAAATTCCTACAGCCATCATGAACACCCCTGTATTCTCTGGGAAAGCTTTCTTAAGTTTCAGTGAACTTTGAACAGAGCTCATGAAGTAACTCTTAAAATGACAGCTAGAGGCCTCAGCTGAGACTGACAAATACTGAATAAGAATCAAGAACTCCCCAAAAGGTTTTGAAATGAACATCAAAGAGATGTGATAGACAACAGGTAAATAAACTGCCCATTTATAAGTAAAAAAAAAAATTAAAAAATTATACTTATTTTATAGATTTAGTTTCTACTATAAACATCTACAAACATGTGGTGGAATCCAAAAAAGAAGACTACACTTCCCAGGTCCCATGTCAGCACTTTATCTACAAAGACATTCTCTTCACCTATTAGCTGTGAGATAGGTAACAGAGATTATGTTAAAGACCGTTATTAAGAATTCAGGAGTTAGAAAATGAATGATGACCAGGAACTTTGAAACAGCAAGGCAGTGTACATGTCCTAGGATGCCATCCTTCATCATGTGCTCATGTTGTTTTTTCTTTTCCATGGGTTCTTTCTTAGTGCAAAACCTTGACTCAATGAGTACTCAATGAGTATGCTACTCAATGAGTAGCAACACAATGTTATTCTCCTTCCATTGTTTAGTGCAAGGCTGTCCAGGTTTCATCTGAGTTGGAGTTAATTTTCTTTCTAGTAGCTGGTACAGTGCTGTGTTTTTTGGATTCATTATGAGAATACTGTTGATAACACAGTGATGTTTTAATTATTATGAAGCAGTGCTTACCCTGAGTCAAGGAGTTTCCAGTTTCCCATGCTCTGCTAGGGAGGAACTGCACAAGAAGCTGGGAGGGGGGATGGCCAGGGCAGGTGATCTGATCTGGACAAAGGTCATAGAACATCATGCCAAGTACGTAAACTGAGGGGATCTGTCTAGGAAGCATTGATCACTGCTTGGGGGCAGGCTGAACATTGTTCATTGAGTGGTGAGCTCATGGGATGTTACAGGTGAGTAACTGGATTGCACATCACTCGTTTCTCTTGGGTTTTATTTCGCTCTCTCGTTTTGTTCTCTTCCCTTTCAATATCATTATTATCATCATTATTATATTTTATTTCAATTATTAAACTATTTTTATCTAATCCCACAGGCTTTATTTTTTCAATCCTCCTCCTGATTCCACTGAGGGTGTGTGAGGGTGAGCAAACTGTCTGGAGTTAAAACACAACAATAGCCCAAGCTGTCTTTCTTCTCCATGAAGCTGTGCTGTGAAAGTAGGGTTATTCACATCCTCAAGAGCTCTTTACAGTGCCTTTCATTGCAGCATGTGTGTGCTTCATTGTAATTTGTAACCTGGTTTCACAAAGCCCTCTGAGACATGGACTTAGTGTTTTTCCCATGTTCCAGGTTTGTAAGTGCAGTGCAGAATGACTAATGTCAAGTTGAACAGCATATGCGTGCTTAGGGCTGCCAGGTCCTTGGATGTGCTCTGGAAGCTTTGTCAGGGAGAAGTCACATCTCTGGAGGCTTTCACTTTCACAACCACTTTCTACAGAGATGTTTTGAACTTCTCTAGAGAAACGTGGTATTTCAAAGGGCTGTCTCTTGACCAAAATTGAATTTTCATAGTGACAGTAAAAGACAAGTTTCTAGTATAAAGTTTATCCTTTTGTGAAACTTCATATCACAGCACTAAATCTTAGAAGAAACTACATTTAAAGAAAAAGAAGATGTGAAGTTCTGAGACAGGTAGAAAAATATTCTTTATCTCTAAAACACTGGCACTACAGTTCTAGCATTCCCAAATATTCAGAAATCGTCTCTGGAAAAATAAAATAAGTTAGATGTTAAGTTAGATGGAAAATCTTATTCCACATGAAGGAAGTTTGGAAGAGTTGTGAGAAGCTAAAAATGGGGTATTGCAACAGGAAATGTGCAACCTCAGGAATATGCTACTGGCCTCACTGCAAACTCAGAGAGCATTCAAAAAGAGATGAAAAAGAGTGCACTGTAATGCTGAAAAGAAAGCAAATCACAGTAAGAACATCTAAGAAAATAATGCCTGTCAAAAAAATAAAGAATGTTTAACAGATAGTAATCCCATAGGATGTTTTGTATTTCTCTGGTCATTCTTGCCAGACCTGTGGCACCATGCAAAAATCCTTTTCTTGTTTTCCACTGCCAGCTCATACGGAAAAAGAGCTTGCTGGTTATATAAAATGGAGGTTATCAGCAATATGGTTAATTAATGGTGTAGTTGCCAAATAAGAAGTTAAACTCTGACAAACATGACCTAATGTTACACAAATATGCTTCATCAATCACAGTTAAAAAATTACACAACAGGCAGCATTTTTTTGGACAAGTAATAGAACCTATTGGCAGTTAGTATAATTAAAGGCTAGTAAGCAGATGAAAATGTTTGGGGGTTTGTAGACTTGTGTACATAAAAAAAGGAAGTGTTTTTGAAATGCCACAGCTTTAATTGGTTGTTGCTTCAAATGGGAAGACTTCAGTGGGAGCCCAAGGATCTACAGGCAAACCCAGGTTCAGCATGGGGAGGTCTAAGATCTCTGCGCACAGTGAGGCTGTTTTGGATGTCCTCTGATGGACACAGCTGTTGCTGGCACTGATCTTGCTCCCAGCAGCCAGTGCCAGTGCACTGTGGTACTGGCATCCCCTTGGGTATCTGCCTGGTCTTGTGACATATGGGCTATTCTTTCTTTGTCCCATGGTGTCCCATAAAATTTGAAGCTCTTGTGAAATACTGGAAATGTGGAGAGCTCTGAAGGGCTGTTCAGGAAATGGGTTTGCTTGGTATCTCTCCTTTGAATGGAGCAGAAGGAAGCAGAGTCCACTTGTTTAACATATTAAGTGCAGAATTTTTTGAATGATGGCTTGTAACAGGTGGGAGCTGAAGAGTGCAATGATGAATAGGGAACTTCAACAGCAACCTCAAAAGAGACATTGAGCAGATCATGTTCTTAGGTTTAGATGCAAAGATTAAAGGCAAGAGGAAAAATCTTGCTTGGGAGAATTCACTTTACTCATTTAATGAAGTTAAATCAAAGTTTTTACAATTCTGTTTCAAAACAATGAAGTCTTATGATGAGGATGAACCAAACATTCTCATATATTCGCGCTGAATGCTGATTCCCCACATCCAAGAGAATGGATTGACTACTTTTTTATTGCTATCAGAAAAGCATTTCTCGTCTATTTTAGTACAGACTTAGTAAATAATTTCACAGTAATATTTATTTAAGCAGAAAAACATTAGTCAGTGACATTGAAAATTAAAGTTCCATTTGTGATTGGCAATTTATCATTAGACCCACTGGATTCACATACCATCCCAGGAAGATAAGGAATGTTATGAAAAACTGTTACTTATTAAAATGAAAATCAAAATATGTATATTAAATAGACTGCACTGTGGTGGAGGTTTTGTTTTAGTACTGGTGAAAGAGAACAGCATTATAAAAGCAAAACATGCTACATGAAAAGAACATGGATGGAAGTAGTGCCAGTGATAGCTGGCTCTGAACCTTTTGTGAACCTGCTGATTTCAGGGGCCTTTGGATGAAGTCCAGACAAAAGCCACATTTTTATATGGCAGGCAAATTTGATAAAAGCACAGTCAGAAGCAGAAACAAAGAAGTGTTGAGGAGCTTTGCAGAGTAGACAGTGAAGCAGAAATAAACAGAATCAAAGGACTAGAATTTGCATTCACTCACATTGAAGCCACTTGACTGATTTCCACGTAAGGAAATTTGAGCTGGAAAAAAAATATAGAAATCAGAATTGAAAAAATCTTTCATATCTGAGTTATACATCTAAGATAATCCCTGCCAGAAACAATGCATCTATTGGCATTTGGCCCATGCTTTATATTTCAGTTGGATTTCCCTAATCACAAATCCCCAGCAGTTTATAACTTTCATGGGATCACCTAGCCAGCTCCCCATTATACTTCCAGCACAACTAAGGCCTGTGAAACACAACACACAAACACTTTGTCTCCTCATGAACATGAGTAAAAGCTGCTGTTTCCACTGATGTAGGACTGGGTATCCAGTGAAAGGTTTCCCTTGTTCCAGATGAAATTGTGAAAGGCCCCCGCTGAGATGACAATGCACCAGAAAGAAGCACACAAATGTTTAGTGTGGGTTTATAAACACAACTGCAAAGCTGCCATGCCAAACACCTTCATACCCCTGTAGGTACTAGAGCTCTTCAGGTGCCTTGGATTTTTAGTTTTTCCCAAGATTGACTAAAATGCAATTATTTGAGTGAATGATTTCAGCAACAAAAGATATAGTGAATCCCTCCTTTTTGTTCCAGTAAGGATGCATATGTCTGACCTTGTTTTCAGCTTCAGTAGAGAGACTGCCTGGGTCTTAGGACAGCCAACAAATGGGGATGAGGGCACTCTTTAAGAAGCCCAGCTATATAAGTGCAAGTTTGTAGGAGAAATTTGGATGAGCCTTTTATTTTTCCATCACTCTAAAGCAGTAACTAGAAAGGGGGGAAGAATAATAATACATGATGCCTCCCTGGAAGAGAGTGTTAATGGCTGCAAAGGCCAACAAGGTTGTGCTAGTGGCAGCAATAAATGCCAGATTTAAGATACAGTTCAATGCACAGCAATTATTTTATCTGTGTATTAGGTATTTTCCTGCTGATTGATTGATTAATTCCTGAGCAAAACCAGCTTATTTTGTGCTAGGTACAGTTTTTTCCCACTCCAGAGGCCTTCCCTCTTCCTTCTAATGAAGTTACTGACTGTCCTGCAAGGACAGCAGAGACTTAGGTAGGAAAATGTGAGAGCTCTTCCAATGCTGTGTTATACTGGCCCATGGAAGTTTTCTTCACTTTTTGTTCCATCACTTATTGTTGTATTTGCTCCAGAAAATTTTCTCCATAACAGATTTGCAGACAAGTTACTTTATCTCTTAGTAGATGCCCAATGGGGTTTGTTCTGCAGGATCTCAAATAGCTCTGCTGTCATGGTGCTTTGGCCAGCACACTTTTCCCCCTGGTAATCCAGAACGTGGGTGTGTGTTTAATTGCATCACCTTCTTGCCTGCTCTACTGATTATCTCAAAGTCCTTTTTGGGGAGTCTGATCTTCCCCATGCACCACAGAAGTAACACAGGCACTACAGGATTTTGGATTCTGCAGCAGAGGCCCTACTTTTAAGGCAATTTAGTCTCTTTGAGGATCTGGCCATTTATAAATGGTGAAAAGCAATTTGCACATGATTAACAAAGAAAGACTTTGGTAATGATAATTCATGGTTTCTCAATAATGTCTCATATTATGGAGTCAAGATTTCTTGGAAGAAAGTTGTGCTCATCAATCTACTGCCCGTGAGGAACTTTTTCTAAAGAAGAATGGGAAAAATTACTTATGTGTCTTTAGAAACAAACATGAATGGCTACAATAGACCATTATTATTCTGCAAAAATGAATTTTTTTCTACAATGTATATTCCTCAGGCTTCTGCAATGATGTCTTATTTTATCTCCTCCTTTATAAACAGCACACCATTTGTGATTCACAAGCAAGCTGCTTTCATAGGCTTGGAGCAGAACAATGACAGTGGGAACACAGTAAAATATTATCAAATTAGAATGGCCAAACTGCCATAATATTCTTTGTGTTATACCTTAACATGTTTTAATGGAGAGGCAAACCAGGTGACATTAAACTACCCTAATCCAGGCTTCAATAGGCACCCAGAAATACTGCAAACTGAAACACAGCATGTGTGAAACAAACTTTACAGAAGTACCTGTGACAGAAATTATATTTGCAAATACAACACATGTACACAAACGCCTAGAGACCAATTGCATTCATAATTACCAAATGTTACTCAAAGCATTGTTTATATTATAAAACTTTAGCTGGGAAGAAAATGTGTTGGGCCGTATCTGCATCTATCATAGCCCAGGAATACTCTGAGTTAGGTTTTGGATGAAGCTGCAGTCACTTTAAGATAAACAGGCAAAAAAAAAAAAAAATCTAAATTTCATTGCCACAGGATTAAAAAAAAAAAAATGTATGCTGGATCAAAAGATTGCTTTGTCCAGTCACTGATATGTAGTTTATGTAGTTTCATCTTTCTTATTTAGGTATCTTCAACACCTGTCCACAAATGTTGCTCCTATCCTTCCTAATAACTGTCTTGGGAAGCCTCATGTCAGGTTCTGCCATGAAATAGATTAAAAGAAATACCTCAGGCATGCCAGAGGAGGTATTGCACCTTTGTCAGTATGGCTCACATATCGAAATATGTATAGAAGATGGAAAAGAAATCTTAGTGGTTTTGTCCCATTTGATATGTCATGTTTTGAGTGGACTTAGATGCAGACACATTAAAACATGTAATGCTAGCACTACATGTTATTTTTGACTATTTTTATTAGTCCTGAATTAAATCTAGCCTGGTTTCTGTGACATGTGTCTGACTGGCTGGTTTCTTGAGAACACATTTTGCTTTACTTTGGAAAGAAAACTGAGGCTGTGAAAACCTTGAGGACAAAGATTTGCTCTGCAGATGAAAATTATTGATGTTAATATTTCTATTTGCTCACCAAAGATAAAATGTAAATGTCCTATTTTGTTATTTCAGACTCTTGCATGCACAATATTTAATTTAGGTTTTTTTTTATTAGAGGAAAAAAGATCATATTTACAGCAGCATAATTATTTAGAATGAGGGTTTAAAATTTTGTAAGATTGTTCCTGCTATTAAATTAGAAATCATTTGACCAAGGATATAATTTTGCAAATAGTTAAATAAATGTTGAGTAAGCAATACAATTTCCTTCTGTTGCATTTAAGTATTGCACAAAGTCACATTACACACTTAGATGAGACCTTTTCACTCTACTACAATGTTGTGCAATGGTTTCCACACCCATACTGGGGACTGAGAGGGGGATGACAGACTGCTTTATCTTCTTCACTTCAGGAAAAGAAAAACTGGTTGACAGTGTATTCAAAGAGAGAGAGAGAGAGGAAAAGGGAAAGAGAAATTTGTTTGGAACCCACCAATGTTATTATGAAATATCAAGTTCTAATCCACATGACTCATACCAGCTACTCTCCCCAGGCTGGCCAGAAGACAAAGCACATTATAATTATGTGGGTAAAATTGGAATGCTCTAAAATCCTACATAAGTAGCCTGTTGGACTCCTCTGAAACCCACCAAGGTCAGTAGACCTCTTAACCAAAGACCATACTTAGAGATTACAAGAGGCAGGGCTGTAGTCCAGTGAAAACATGGTGCTACTTGCAAATTGTTTCTCCCTAAAATGATTGCTCTGCTAAATGCTAGAGAAGAGAGTCATCACCCATGACAATTTTATTCCTTCAGCCATTTCCTATTGCTTCAACTGCAAGGAAAAAGCTTTTCTTTCCTTGCATAAAACTCTGTTTGAAGTGAATGGGCCAGGGAAAGCTTTTCTAAAACTAGAAATCACACTCCATGAGTAAACAAGAAAATTCCTCGAAGGATTTCTTCATAGCAAGATTATTGTTATGGCATGGATGCTTCAGCAAAATAATTTCCTATTGTATGGGAAAGAATTTGAGCAAATGAGGACAGAAGGAGAGCACAAACTGCTGGTTTCACTGGCTGGACAAGAACAGCCTTCCTGATTAGTTTGTCCATACTTTTGCTCCCCATTCCATGTTAGAATAAAAATACCACCCTATAATGTGTTTATAAAAATGTCTTCTCCATAAACAAAAAATTGGTTTTGAATAGCCAGTTCTCAGTGCACAGCAAGGCAACAGACAAAAAAATAAGAAAGCAAGCAACAAAAAAAAAAACAGAGAAAATGTTTTCAACATTAAAAAGCCCCCAAAACACTACTATCTTAAACACAGTCTAGAAACACAGATCCACGAAATTATGCCTACAAATTTCTGCTTTCCTTTACTCATTCAAACTTTTCCCATTTCTCTTCCATTTTCTCAAGGAGCTTAGTATTTTCTTCTTTTCATCTAATTGTTTTGCCTTTCCATATACCAGTCCCTGGCCATCCTTGTTCCACTATTCACCCCCTTTTTCATCTGTGGCTGCTACATTTTGTGTCATTTTTTCTATTCCTCATTTGCTAGTGAGGAGTCATGAGCTTCTTCTCCCTGCCACAAAAGAGAGACAGAAGCACATACAAAAACAAACTCCTGTGGGAAGCAGGGAAAAGTAAAAGTCCCATCGAGCTGTTGCCTTGTGCTTCTTCCATTCAAAGGCTTGCAGCTTACAAAATCTTGCTTCATTCCTCCCTCATCCCTGTATGTGAGGAAAAAGGGAGTAAGAGATCCCTCATGGAGGTCTCACACCACAAGAACATCAAGAAAAGGAAACACTCCCTTCTAGCAAAAGAAGAACAGATGTAGTTTGCCCTGAACCTTTAGAAATATTGCACAGTCACATCCACTGGAGAAAATAATTAATCAGTTTTCTGTCTGTTTTCAAATCACTCCATTTACTTTAGTTCTTCAGATTAGATCATCACCTGGAATAGGCAGCCACCAGGAACTCACCCTGCTGTTGCAAGTCCCAGGTTTCCCAATGAAGAACTCAGGAAAGTTACAATATCCATTTTGATTTCCATATCTTTCTTTTTAAACCCTTGCAATGATGTGAAAAAGAGCTCTTAGAGAGCTTATATGGTTCTAGCAACTCAGTTCAAATGCCAGGCCTGCTAATATCTGCTGTTTTTCCCACTAGCCTACAGCTGTTTGGTCTCCTTTGTGAGACCTAGCTGGTGTCCTAATCTACCTGTGATTTACTTTTGACACTGAGTAAGAATTATACATTCAGCTTGTGAGATTATTAAGGAATAGTGCCAACAAAAAACTGAGCTCTTCTTGTTTCTCGGAAATCACAGAATATATTACTCAAGTACAGTTTACATAGATTCATAATTACTAAGTAATTCTGGGTAATATTTTTTTTCCTTTTTTTAATTTTGGGGATAAGCTTGTATTTTTGATTCATGCTTCTTAAATGAGGTTTCAAAAGGTTATAGCCACTCTCAGTTTACCAGGATGTTGTCTAAGGCTGAAGAACAAACCTTGCCTTTAAAACAATTCATCTTGCAGCTGGGTTTTTTTGTAAGCAACATTGAAATGGCACTACTTGGTTGTTGGGGTTTTTTTTTGTTTCCTGAACTCGTCAGTACAGAGCTGTTGAAAATAGCTTGATGCTGCTCCTTTGCCTTCTGACATTAATCATGGTTAATTAAGTGAGAATAAAGTTTGGGTTAATGCAAACAGGCATTAATTCTTGTCATCTCTCTGCTCTCAGGAGTATACAAATTGGACAAGCAGAGAAAAACAACATTGAAAATATATCCTGGAAAAAACATTCAATTAACATTAGGATTGGAGGTCTTGTCAGAGATCTGTTAAAATGTGTTCCCCATATTTTCCCAATAACTGCATGAAGACAAATTCCAGTGTCTGCTCAGTGAGACAAAGGATTGAGATCTACTTTACTAGTACTAGGATAAAACCTTTTGTATCCTTGCAGCTGAATGTATGCCAGGCAGTGTCAGGCAGCAAATGTGCCAAGCTCATTTTTCTAGAGAACCTTATTTCAGAAACACTGAAATTTTCCCTCATGCTGCCTAACATGTAGAAAACTAAACCAAATTAGGGATGAAGAACAAGCAATATTCCTTGGTTGGGAAAAAATAGGTTTAGAAAGAAAGATTTAAGTAAATAGGTCTCTATTTTTCTTTTTATTTGGGAAAGAATAATAATTTTACAATCAATTTGAAAAATCTGAATAAATGTCACTAGGTGAAACACTGTTGTTCCAACCTGTATTGGCAGTAGTCCTGAAATGCTTCTTTCAGCTCAGTAAGGCAGCAGTTAGATATGCTTATGTATCACTCACAGCTCAGTGCCTCTTCTTAGAGAATTAGAATCTCTTTCTCAAAGGGCATGAAATACATGTTCTATTACTACATTTGGCTAAAGCATTCACATCTCTGTTTCTAGATACAAGACCCATACTCTCAGCACTATTTCTAAATATGTCCTCCATGGCTTCTTCTTCGTTGCTTCAGTTCAACTCAGACATTTGCCACCACCAAACCAATGCTCTGCTGCTCTTCCTCACCTGCTAACCAGTCCTGCAACACTAGTGCCACTGGCACTACTCCTCTGAAACTTGCTGCTGCTACATCCCCATCACATTCTCTATTGATCCCCATCCCATGGAGGTGTTCTCACTCACAGCACCCATGCAGCACTTCTGCCTGCTGGAGAAGTTTTATGGCTCACAAGACTGGCTCCTTCCAAAAGGATAAGGCAGTAGAAGTTGGCATAGGAGTTGCCTTCTTTTACCCTAAAAAAAGTGAGAAGTTAATTTGTAGTAAAAAGACATACTCAGTACTCAAACTGACCCATTAGCTCCCATGGTTCTCCATCAGATTCTTGGAAAGTGCTCCTGTCTGTATTTTGCCACTTCTATTCAGAAATTGCAACTGGTTTCCAGGATTGAGATGGAGGCTGCAGCTATGGCACCTGCCAGGACCCCTGGGCAGCACATTTACACCCCCAGTCCCCAAGAGGGAGCGGAGGGACAGGGCACAGCCATGGGAGCTGTGAGCACCACCTCAGGGTGCACTCCTGGGGCTCCCTGAGGGCAAGCCAGCACTTCCACAAAGCAGTCTGTGACTCCCTGCACCTCCACTGCCAAGTGGCCTGTCCTGGAGTCCCCCACGCAGTGCATTTGTTTTCGTTCTGGATAACACCAGATAAGCAGAAGCTGAGTGCCAGCAAGTGTCTGTTTTGTAGGTTTATAGATGACTTGTGTTGGATGAAAAGTGTCTTCAAAATGAAGTTATGGAAGGATGTCTGCAACAAAGAAAATGTGCTCACAGCATTTTGAGTTTCTCATTGCAAAAAATTTTAATAAATCTTTTAATTTGGGCACTCTTTTGCATACCGTGCTGTACACATAAGTGTTGGCAGGTATAAAAGCAGGCTTCTGTTGCAGTCACAGGAAGAGAAGCTGAATTATTTACAAGGGGAAACTTTTTCAGTCTGGGAATCATAGTCAAATGAAGAAAATTAAAAATCTTGACTGCTGCACAGTCCAAAGGCTATAAACATAAGATCTCCCATCCCAATTTTTTATGTGGCTAAAGGACATCTATATTCAGCGCAAAAAATAACTCATATACAAGTGGATGCAGGGGGACCTGCATTTCCCTGGTTTGACTGTTTATGCATTAATAGGTGGTAAATACATGATTCAGCACAGAAAATGAACATAGCCTTTGAATTGTTTGTCATGGGCTTATTTTTTCAGGATTTTGCTTCTTCTATGCAATATCAGTACACTTCTGTTATCTTCATTTTTGAGTTCACAGCATCACAAACATGCTGGGTGCAGCAACTCAGCTGTATTTCTCCTCTTATTGCTACACACAGCACATACAACTAATAGCAATGTGGAAGGGTAAAAGGACTATGGAAGCCAGATAGAAAGCATGCTTTTATGTAGGTACATATATTCAACTATTGCATGATATAGATACATAAATAGCTATGCTGTTCCAGCTCTATCCATGTCAACTCATCAAATTCTTGTTTTAAAGATGCATTAGTGTACTGTAACAAAGAAATAGCAATGCATTCTTATGTTCATATTACAGTGACACTACGGAAAAAACAGACTTTACATTCTCTCTGTAAAAAAAATTGTGATAAGTTCAACAAACTTCTGTTTGTTGGTGTTCACTCCTCCATAAAAAAAAAAATTATTAGAAACATAGCCTTGGCTATCCCAGAATAGGAACCTGAACTCTCCTATACCTTTGGATAAAGAAAGAGGTGCAACTGCCTCAGCTTTCAGACCTGGATTGCACAGAGGACCCACATGTGCTACAGCTTTTCTTTCTCATGGTCTCATGGTTAGCAAATAGCAGAAAAGAAATTTGTTTCCTCATTTCTAATACTGTACAGCAGCTCTGTACTTTTGCTAATCTTTCCTCTAGCAGAGGAACTGAGTCCTTGAAGAAATCAAAAGCATCTGTCTCTTCACTGAACTACTGAGTGGGGAGAAAACTACTGCAGAATGAAAAAATCCAACTCATTTTGGTTTCTTTTTTTTACCTTCTAGACACTAAACCTGAGACAGCCATCACAACACTGGCTCTACTCCTTGGAAAACTTGATTAAGAGGTGGACAAATTATGCCAAGGAGATCCTCCATGAATTATTTCCATAAAGGCAACACCATCTCACCTGATAAAAACTATTTTTCATCTGCTAGAAGTCAAAGGAGGAATTTAAGAAAGACAGAATTAAAATTTGCATAATTTTCTTCCTTGTGTTCTCTCATATCCTCTTTCAGCCAAGACCATTAGTGCTTATGAGGAAGCTTTGCCTTAAAAATATTACAAAAAATCATGACTGCTAGCTTTAAATAAAGAGGTGACACTTGGGAGCAATCTGGATTGCTTGATAAGCTGTGCTCATTTGAACCACACACACTTGAATACGGTTAACATAATGTCATTAACCTTGACATAAGAATGTAGGTCACTGTTACAGAAGGGTGATTGTATTTTGAAAATCAATAACTCTGTTAAGGATTTAAGGGTCATCAGTATGAGGGAGCTAATCATACTTTCCTAATGCAAGGCCTATCCTGATTTCACCCTGCACTTATGCAGAATGTGAAATTAACTCTTTCAGTTGCTAAGGTCTAGCGGAATAAATAGAAACTCAATTGGAAGACAGGAATGAATGAGAACATTTTAAATAGTATATTGTTTTAAAAAATAATAACTCAATAATCAACTGCCTTTGCCTGGCCTCCCAGAATCATGCAGTCATTTCAGAATTGCAACTTGCATTAAAAGGTGAACAACCCTCTACCACATATTGCTGCCTAGTTCTGATTTCTAGGGAAAAAAATCTGAAAACATAAACTATGTTTTTATTTAATTAAATCTCATCATGCTTGGACCTGCCATGCTTCCTATATACCAAATAGAGATTAAAAAATATTTTCATTTTAGAAAATATAACAAGAAGGTGTAACGAAAATTAAGACAATTTCTAATACAAAGATACAATTTTGTTATCAAGGGAGTTTCAATCTTG
The DNA here is from genome assembly GCF_026979565.1 of Vidua chalybeata. NCBI lineage: Eukaryota > Metazoa > Chordata > Aves > Passeriformes > Viduidae > Vidua > Vidua chalybeata. The sequence continues at coordinate 44,485,007 of NC_071534.1, forward strand.
AGTCTGCGCTTGAGAAATTAAGATTACTGCAGCAAACAGGCTGAATTGACTTGGCTTGTATATGTCTGTAGATGGTGAGTAAATTGGGATAGTCCCACCTAGCTCTAAAGTTTTGGAGCTGTCCATGTTTGATTTCTTGGCTCCAGCCAGTAGGATAACAGAAGTTCATCATCTGTGTTACTGGTAATTAGTCAGTTTTGCCAGCTGTCAGCTACAGTTTTGTCAGCTATATGTCAGCTGTGTCTCTCCCGAATCTTGTAACCTGGGAGGTTTTTTGTGCATTAAACCACTAGAGCCAGCTGGTGTTTCTAAAACACAGAGATCAAGGCCTGCATTGGGGTGCCAGTAAAAATAGACACATTTGGGGCCAGATCTACTGAGCTATTTCTTTCTGCTGAAACAAGTCCTCAAATACTCACAACACTTAGTCCTGGCATGGAGTGGGACCTGGTTACAGCAGTTTTATTCTCTCTAAGGAAAAATCTGGGTGACCAGCATGGACTTCTTCTTGCCAGCCTTGCTTTCTCTCCAAGTCATAGCCTTGCAGCCAGTGATGTGTGCTGGCTCTTCCTGGACATCCCAGCTCCTCTCTGCAAAATCCTCCCTGAGGTCATCATGCCACCTTCACACCTCTCTCCTCAAGCAAGAGTTGAGCTATAACTCTGTGATTCAAAAAAAAAAAAAAAAAAAAGGAAATTCAGGGGGCCCAGCATCAGGCACACACTTTCCCAAAAGGAAGACTTTTCCTGTATATTGTATCTCTTTTTGGTCCTCCTAGAGGTTGTCTAGGTGGGTAACTAGAGCCTACTGCTTCCTCGTGCCTCCAAAACTACTTGATTTTCCTTTGTTTTTTTTATCAGAGAGAAGCATTTGCAAGACTTACAGTGCAAGGCTCACAGTGATCCTGGCATCCCTCAGCTTTGACCAAAAGGCCTTTTTTCCCCAGCAGTCCTTACCAGCACTCTTCTGTCTTTAACTCTCTGTTTTGGTGCCAGGATAGCTTGCAGGAATGGGGCTTAAATGAGGATATAATCGCTTGGGAAAGGAATGTAATTAAAAGCAACATATAAAAGCAGTTAAAAAAATCTTCTGAGGACGCTCAGCTGGCACAGTGAGAATCTTGCTGAGAATATTTAATTGTTTGCATTATTAAGTGCAGACAGGTTCGTTTTAATTCAAAACAAACATGGCAATTAAATAAAAATACCTATGTCAGTACAACATTGTAGCTAGAGAATTAAAAAATGAAAATGTAGGAAACACAAATATTCAGGCTTTCAAAAAATGGGAAAGACTTACTGGATTAACCAGATAATTAAAAAAAAAGAAAACAGTCCTAAAGTTTTACATCAGCTATTCTATAAGGAACCAGATGAAATACTGATGCAGCTGCCTTGATCATTAATATTTTTTATTCCTGTTTTTCCAGTTAAATGTGCAGCAGAACATATTGCATCTGATGATATCAAGTGCATGTCATAAGAAACACTTGGAAGATGAATTTACATTTATTACATTTTCTTTCTTTAAATGGTAAGACACATCCTGTCTCACCATTTAATTTTTGAAGTTTAGCACATTGACATACTAATTTAGGTTTTCAGTTTGTTTTCAGAGAATATATATTGTTTTCAAGTTTGATGGAAATGTTTTTGTAGAAATACTGTCAAATATCAGACTTGTGTGAGGTAATGCCAAAATTGATCAGAAAAACTAAAAGCTAATTTTTTTTTCTTTTTTTTTTTAACTAACTGAGAAGGAAATCCTGTCTTCCTCTGGAAGACACCACATGGGTTTATCTAGTATGTATCTTCCATGGATAATAACAAATTAACTTATTCTTACCTGAGTGAAGTAGGAAGCATTAAGCCTAAGTAGGGAGATTGTTTGACTACCATAAATCCAAAGAAGGAAACTCCTTCAGTACTATTATTAGCTGTTGGGAGATCTGTATTTCTTACCACCTGCTCAAACCTATATACAGAATGAAGCCATCCACTTCAAAGAAAATACTCAATGTCTTATTCCCTGGAATGGACTATCATTAAAAGGTGTATTTTTCCCCAAACTGACCAGTTCCTCTTTTGGAAGCCTTTCCTGAGCTCCTGTATTTATTTCCACTATACACTTACTGCATTCAGACACTGCCTAAGTCAAGTCTCAGCACAAATCAATTTTTCCCTTTTGTCAAAACTAGTCTGGGGAGGAGGGAGTGGAGGGTGGTTGGATAACAGTGTTGGCACTTGAGCTGCTGTGGAGAATTATAAACATGATGCTCTAATACGTAATCCCTGCTGACAGGTTAGAAATCAAAGCTCATTAGCACAGAGCAAAGACGAGCATTTTAATGCCTCTGGATTCCATCCACTGCAATTAACACCACATACAGCACATTGTTCACCTAAAGCCATAAATCACAGTAAAAATTGTCATATTATACACAGATCCTGAAACCACAATAAAAAAAATCAGAAATGGCTTACAAAGACTAGGGAATACCACATTTTTTCATATGACCAATTGGAAACCAAACCTAGTGCTGAAAATACTTTAAAGCCCTGTAAGATGGATGGTCCTCATAAATAAGTCTGAAGGTCTCCATTTACCTGAATAAACTGCATTGCTGTAATGCCTGTGGCTCCAACCCTACCAATGTAGGAAAGCAAGAGTAAGGCAATGGTAGTCCTAAAGGGAATATATGAACTTTAGTGCTTTAGTCTGTATGGAACTTGATATAATTTATGGTACAAGTCCTACGGAATTTTTTAAAGGGAAAATTAGTGACCCTTAAGTTCAAAGGACATCAAGAGCCAAATCTGAACTGAATGTGACATGGAGCTGTAGATTATTTAAACTAGTGATTATTTCTGAATATTTATATTTACAGATGTTGGACCCCAGGAAGGATTGTCGTTACTGTTTAAACTCATCATCAAATCCACTATGTCCAATTTTTTATTTTTACCATTTGATGCACTACAGGAGGAGGCAGACCTCTTTACAAGTCCTGTGCCCTGTTTGACATCTTCCTGTGCAGATTGTCTCTTAATTGGTCTCCTTCCTGTTTAGGGCATTAGGTGCACACACCAACCAGCTGAGAGAGAGCTCTGAAATGAGACAGAAAAGTGCTGGAAGGGGAAAGTATAGCTCTGATATATTTTGCAGCCAGATGCTGAAATGTGTTTTCAGAAAACAGCGTCAGTGAAGTGGTGCAGTGGCCTGTGGCAGCACTGGGGATGCACAGGGCACCCTGATGGCCAGCACTCTGCTTAAGCATACAAAGAATGTCCAGGAAGCAACACCAACCTGCAGCCTCCGCCTGCTCAGCTACATCCCAAAGCCCCCATGCTGGCCCTGCAGCAGATGATATTCTGAAAAATGTTTCTTCTGCTACCCAGGTGCATCACCGTCCACTTGCTTCTCCCATCTGCCTAAGCAAGGAGAAAAGCAGGATGGTAGGATCGTGCATGAGCACACAAATTCTACATAAACCACATCACCCTTCCCAGAAAGGTTTCTGCCAGCCCATCTGCAAGCAGAGGCCAGAAACGTTTCAGAGGTCATCCCGGGACAGCTTGGGTTTTCCTGAGGGACCTTATGATCTCCCCTTCTTTATCAGACTCACCTCTGTCCTGGCCTGGCCTGTCTTTCGGACCCAATCTGGGTGAATCCACATCTCAGGAGGGATTATGCAGCTGTGCAGCAGTGCAGGTGCTCTCTAGTTACATGGAAAATTTCTCAATAATCTGGGCTTGGCTGGGTGTGGAGGATAGCACCAGGTCTCTCTTTGGGAGCTCCTTGTTGTAGTAGGATATAGGCTTGGCACTGGCCATACATGAAGAGTACCTCTTTCCTCTGTCTAATAACCATTTTGAGCTGTGGGCCAGGAGAGGTGAGCTCTTGCTGCCAGTGTGCAGCTCCTGGGAGGAGGAGCTATCTGGGTGCTTGCCCACTCCCTGGTGATGGAAGCAGATTCCTCTGAGAGGAGTCCCACTGCCTGCCCCTTGGCTGGGGGATGATTAAGGAACAGCAGTTTCACCCCCAGCTCACCATGGTACCCTGCCTTTGGGATCCTTATCACTTGCTATTTTCCTGGTCCATAAGCCTTATGTTCCTGTCAGCAGGGGATAGGATATGACAGGAACATGGGATCTCATCCCTTCCCTGTGCCTCCTCTTGAGTATGTTTTGCTGCCTAGTGGTTAAAAAGAGGCATTATAATCCCTTAGGAGACAGAGATTATCCAGATACTCTTTCTAAGAGAGGTTGCAGATCAGATCCTATCTGAGGAAGAAGCTGATACCATCAGCAACCTCAGCACTTCTGCTCCCGTAGGAGACCATTAACCCTGTCATGAACCTGAAGACCTCCACATTCCATGGATAGAGGAACAGAACATAGTCCTGAAGTAGGTGTTTCAGGCCAAAAGAGTGGCAGAAATTCTGGCGTACATCTGTGTCTACCATGTCCTGAGAGTTGCTCTGTCCTGATCTCTGGTTGTCATGTAAAGCTTTCTGGATCAAGGTTTAAAGGCAAAAATCTTTCCTTGAGTAGGAAATCTGTGTTTTACTTAGGTGGTCTAGATTTTCCTGCCAGATATGTCTTTCTGCCTGTTGTAGCTGTCTGCTTCATGTGTTGCAATCTCTGTCTTGCCCTTAGGCACCAGCAAAATAAAAATAATAAGTTTTAAGTCAACAACTGGTTGGAAACAAACATATTTCTAACACACCATTATTTCATGTCAGGTGGAGAAGAAAGACCTATAGCACAGCAGTGAGAACAAGCATGACAAGTGCCTCTGCTTTTTTTCATGTTCCAAACGTATGCATTCAGTTAGAAACAGGAAACACATAGCAGAGTAAGGGGTGGCAAAAATTTGACCTTCATGTATGTTCTGAAGTGGTCTTTTCCCCACTTCTCTTGTATTTCATTTTATTACCCAAAGCACTCAATTACACATCTGAATTTCCTCAGCTTGTCAACAGAAATTTAAGAATTTGGCTCTTTTCCTAGAAGGGTACGGCTGCAACTAAAGGAGAGAAATATTCTTACCATAGTTTTCTAATCAAGTGTTCTCTGTGGGCAAATGTTCCCTGTCCCACCTTAAGTGTCTCTGAGGAAAGATACATGCTGTCCCACGCTCCATAATCATCAATTATTCTGAGCACTACCAGTAGCATTATTAAGATGGAAGAGAGCAGTTTCCCACAGATATGTTCCTCATTTGATTCTCATGTAAAAATAATTTTCAATTAGCCAAGCAAATATTTGCTGCAGGGAGCACATGAAGGCTGCTGGCCACAGCTGGTGGGTGGATTACTCTGCATACATGGAAGGACTCAGCATGGGTCTGGTAGGGGGCTGTCATGGCATCAAAGTCCAGCCTGAGCTTCACACCACTGTGGTTAATGAATCATTTTTTGAAACCAGTGGCACATTGTGAATGGCCTTTAGCCACTTCTCCAGCCTCAGTGACCACATCATTTACAGCTCTAGATCCAATGATTGTATGATTGAGTGTGGACAGCCTGTGGCACAAGTCCATTGCAAAGGTTTAGTCATGCTATTGTGCCACAGTGTACAGCCTTTACAGCATCTTTTACAGCTGAATGATCACAGGAGATTATACACTTGTCTTTGTGTATTTCTGGAAACTGAATGAACCTGTGACAAGTGCAGCTGAACAAATGACTCCTCTGCATTACGAAGATTGTGGCCGAAGTCCCTACAGTGTCCTCTGCTTCCCTCCCTGCCTTCTGCAATCATTCTTTTGTAGTAGTCACCACTGGCAGGGGTTAAGCATTTCCTTCCTTTCTCTGTCACTCTTTGGGTAGGCAACCTGTTTTCTCTGTCAATAATACTAATGTACTAGCAAGAGTGGATTGTCCCACGTTTACAAAAATCCATGTGGAAGAAACCACAAGATTTCTTAGTTGATCCACATGCCTGAATCTGCTGTGACACTTTTGTGGGCACATATAATGAAGCCAAAAGCAGAGATCAACCTGCCTTGACCTGTTTGCTGCCTTTAGGTCTTTCTCAGCAGCCCTGAAGTTTTGCCCGAAGTAACCCAAAACTGCCTCTTACATTGTCATACTTGTTCTGTGGGGCTCTCAGCAGTTATCTGGCAAAAACTAACCCAAGACATTTCCAACAAATTAAATAAAATAAAACAAGTACTAACAACCAAAGATGCATGGATTCTGTGGGCAAAACCCATAACAATTTATTGGCTGTTTACATTCCTTTAAAAAACTCACCACTTACTCTATAGATGTGTTTTGATGGCAGCATTTTGGGCAGCTGCCCAGTAAGGATAAACACAGAGAGCTGGTGCTTATAGGGAAAAGCACAAGAAAAGGAGGAAGGAAAGAAAAAACTGCACATGCACATAGAAAACCCAAAGGATTTTGCAAGTAGATCAGGAAATGGGAAGACTATTCAGAAACAAATCTGAAGTCCTTGAGCATTGGGAATGACTTTTCTGAGAGGAGCCATCACAGCATCAGGACATGAAAGGTGTGGCCACACAGTGGACAGGTAAGTGTGACCTCTGCTGACTACATTGACCTGACATGAAAGCACAGAGGAGTGCTACAGGGCTGTGTTGGCCTGACACTGTGCTCATACTTAGAGGCAGCTGTGAGAAGAGCTCTCAGCCCAAACCTGGGTTATGTCTGACAGCCTGAGGGGAGTGAGAATGCCAGTTTTGTCTGCATCAGTGTCTATGGGCCTGGGTAAAATCGCTTGGCTGAGCCACAGACTCCTTACAGGCCACACTTGTTGATGAATTGGATGAATTGGTTAAAGACTAGGATCTTCCAGAATATAATTATTTAATTATAAATTAGAAGGAAGGTGTATTTGGACTTTCAAGGTTCTGAGAAATGTTAAAATTTCTCCAAAAAAGGAAAGCTTTGACCCTGCCCTTTTCCGCTACTTTAACTTCTTCCTGTATCAGTTTTACTGCTAAATCCTAGACCAGTGTCACAACCTAGTGCTTCTCTCCACTGTGGATCTTAGGAAAGTTTTTTTCCCAAAACTAATCTCCAGGTTTTTCTCTGACAGCTGTGCTGCTTGCTTTGAAAAAGTTCCCAAATCCAAGCTCTTTCCCTTCTCACTTTTCCAAAGATCTCCCTTAGAAACTTCTGCAAAAGTGATGGTTGCAGAGGAATTAGCTAGCACCCAAAAGTGTCTGAACAGATACCCAAAATCAAGATTCAATATGTATATGCAGACCTGATATCTGAAAATACCCACCAGTAACACAGAACAGCCACGTGAAGATATGTCTAGAAGAGAAACTAGGATGCTGTGTAGGTAGCTTAAATTTCAGAAAGATCAAGCACCCAGTAAATTCCACTGAGAAGAGAATTCTTGTCTGACTGTGGCTGTATTTAATTTAAGCTCCAGTAAGAGAGACAGACACAAAAAAGGCAAGATTACACTGGCTTTGAATGTGAAAGCTGATTAAATGCATTTTCCTCAGTCACTATTCCATGCTACTTGTCACTGCATCTACTGATTACTCATTCCTTATGCATATCATGTTTGTGTTTGCCATACAGTGTTATTCAAATAGTCCAGATGCTGAAGCACAAGCCTGTTGCATTATGTTGGACAGCTGCACAAGGAAGAGATATTTTTATGCTATGTGTATATAAAGAGATACTTTTTTTATCCTTCTGTGTAAAAGAGAGAACAATGTACAATCTCCACCTTTTAGAAATAATTCCCATGCTTTTATTTAAGTCTTTCAGGTCCTTATCTCTGAGGAATAATAATTCTAATTCCTTGTATTACTGAACTGTTGCAGGTTGAAATCCATTACACAATTACACATAGCGAAGTGCTCCCATACCATTGTAAAACACTAATGACAAATGCCCAGATATGTAGCGCGTTACCAAGTTACATAAGTTAAAAGTCACCAACCTGGTTTACCAAACCTACTTATCTGATTACCATAATCTGATGAAAATACAACTTAACCCCAAAATATGTTGCCTCTGGATATTTTAAGATCAATGACTGATGTTACCTAGAGACCACATACAACTCCTGGTAGCTTGTTAGGATGTGCTGTGGACTGTGACACAGTGAAATACTGCTGCTGCCAGAGGTTTACAGGTTTAAGATATAAATTCAGCTCTGGTCTCACACACGTGAGCTTTGCTTTTCTTAAAATCTTCTGACTCAGGAATGCTCCCACTGCCACCACCCTTCCCTACCCAGCATGTGGCTGCTGTTCTGCTCCCTTGCTGGGAGTCGATGGGGGAGGCTTTGGTTAGATACTACAAAGGCCTTGACTGTCCTCTTTTTCTTGAGACCGGAACTGGAATGTACCTCTAGCTGCTTACAAGAACATAATTACACATAAGTTTAATCTTGATGGCTTATCCTCCTCTACCTGTGTATCAGCACAGAGTACAACATCTAATGGAAATCCAGTATTTCCACAGTCCTCAGCACTGTACCTCAAGCATAAGTAGGAGGTGTGCAGGGTGTGAGGAATGTATCAAAAGCATGTATATTTGAATGCCTAAATGCCTGCATTTGCCAGCCTTGCCTCCCTGGCCTCCCTTGATAGTCAGTGCAGACAGAGCGTCTCCCCCAGCGGGCAAGTCAGAGCCTATATCCAAGGCTCCTCTCTGAGTCAGCCCCAGAGGTGTTACCCTCATGCCCCGACTCTGAAGGAGGAGAGGAAGACTTATTTCTCTATGTAGGCATCCCATTCAGTGCATAAGCCTTGTCAGTGTTACTGTTCTCCATCTTCCCTGGATATTTTCTATTTTAGTTTCTTAAGGGAATAAAAAATAGTGAAAGAACTGCAGGTATTTACAAGCACTTGAACTAAACCCAGACTGGAGGACATAGACTGTTGCCACATTGGCTTAATGGAGAAACAAGCCCTGGCCAGGAATGTGTGACAGCAATGTCTAAATCTGAAAGACAGACTGGGATGATACATGGATGATATACAGTAAAGACAAACTTCCCAACTTCCAATGAATCCTACGGCATGTATAGGCCCATAAGCAAGTGCTCCATATATGGGAGGAAACTGGTTGTTTTCCAGTGCATCCTCAACTCTATGTAAACCAGGAGGTGAGCGACTAAAGAAAGATCCAAAATGAGATACCAGATAGTTCTTTCATCCAGTTTTAAATATATGAATACATAAATCAATGTGCATGTTTATGTGTCTGGCTCCAATTAATAAGCACCCGTCCTATGCCTCAGGCTTCCTGACAAGCATCAGAATTAATAATTTAATACATGGAAGAATGATAATCTTGTGGTTAAGTAATTTGAAAGTTGGATCAGTTCTTGGCTCTGCCATAGATTTCCTGTGTGACTGTGGGCAAGTCACTTAATCTCCTTGGCCAAGTACCTCAAAGGTATGTAGGTGCCTGATCCCACCAGTTAGGCGCCACTGCTATCTTCAAAAAAGCATTGCTTAGCTGTTCCTTGAGTTGGTAGGTGTCTGATTTCTCTCAGTAGGCATAAATAGGGTTTGCTGACATCATCCTACAAACTAATGAGCCACTTTGAGGTCTTATTCAATTTCAAACTCCTAGGTCCCTACCGTGTCACAGCTGGAAAAGCTGGCTTTCAGCTCATGGGACCCTGTGTAGAGGTGCAGAGGGATATGCCTGCCTAGCTGGAGAGAAGTAAGCAATTTTGGCTGGGGAAAGCATTGCCTTTTTGCAAGTACTTTGGCTGCTAGAAGTCCTTTCTCAGCTGGGAAGGCTATTTCCCATCCATCCCATGTCTGGACCCCTGCACATTCAGTTTAGGGGATATTTTAGGAAGGACAGAGAGGAAGGACAGAGGTTTTAGCCTGGGCCAGGGCAATGCACCCTCTGTGCCTCACAGAAGGGGAGCAGCTATGTCTGGGCAATGCCAGCCTGCCCACAGCAGCCCAGCAGTGCCTGAAAGCCGTGTCTCTTGACTCACTGTCTACTCTTTGCTGTGAGCATCCACTGCCCTCCCTTTCCTTTCTCCTAGTCTCCTCTAGACTTTCCAAGGGGGAAAGCTGGCGCTCATCACTACTGCAAGTCTCACAACAACAGCAATGGTCAGCACTCTGCTGAGTCCTCTGGAGAGTTGAAGTTGTGATCTGAAACTCAGAGCAATTTAAAAAAAAAGAATCCACCAAACATATTTGCCTTTATGACAGACTGGGGGGGTCATTGACCAACGCACTGACTGGAAAAATCATTCATTCTTCCCATTTCCAGCTGTTGTCTGAGTGTGTGAGGCATCTTGGCATTCACTGGCCAGAGCTGTTGCTCAAAGGCCCCTGCCCATCTTTCCAGAAGGACCTGGAAACCTGAGCAGCCCCAAGCAGAAGAATGATGTTTTTAGACTTTGAGGACTGTATTTAAACAAGTCAGTCATGTTGCTCAGGTCTTTAACATACCTTCTAAGCTCAGCCAGTTGTACTTGATCCAAAGAAAAGACTAAGAAGAGAAATTTTACATGGAGGAAAGGAGTAAACAGAAAATACAACACTGAAATTAATTTAGTGGTTTAAGAAATTATTCCAGCTAAATGCTCACTTACTCTTTTAGTTCTTTTAAGATATTGCAAACCAATCAAAATGATAAAGAAAATTAGATTTTCCATATATGCTTTAATGGTTTCCATAAGAATGTGTAGCTGCTAAATTTCATTAACTCTACATGAGAAAATCAGAGATCTCTGAGCACAACTGAAAGGCACTGAGCTACCAAGGTAAGGAGATTTCAAGCTGATGAAAGCTATTCCCTGAGGTCAGTGTAATTGTGGATGTGCAGAGCTGTCTCTAGTGCATACGTTGTGTGGGTAGCAGCTTCACTGGAGGAAAAAGCAGGCCCTAGTGGTTATTTCTCCTTCTGCTGAAAACACAGAGCTCTCTTTTTGTCTCATTTACTGGCACAGCCCGATGGAGTGAGCCTGCTTGCAGCTGTTGCCCGCAAGGAAGAGCTCCCAGCATGGGGAAGGACAATCTTTCCCAGGAAACCTTTGCCTGTCATTCCCTTAACAAATGCCAAATAAACCCCATTCTCTCCCAGTAATGATAGCAACTTGATGCTTCAGTCTTGTTTTGTTCCCAGTTGAGCAGTTATAGCTTATCCCTTCCTACAGAAGTATATCCAGGGGGGTACAGAAGAATTACACAAGAAATCTCAGCTGTGGCCAGGAGGGCAAAGGCTTCTCCAGCCTTGCAGGCCAGGCTCTGGGATCACAACTTCCCTGGCTCTTGGGTAGATTCAGTCAAGCTGGAACGGAAGCCAGCTTTACTGAGTTCATTGTGAAGTTAAATAGAACAGGGTTTGACAGATGAACTCCCCTGATACACCACATTACAGGAGAGAAGTTAGGTTCAAGGCTTCACCTGTGCCTCCATGTTGTCAAGGAGTGCAGCATGACAAAAAAGAAAATTTTTTCAATTTTCAAATGAAAATGAAAAAGAAACTCCTTTGTGACTTTTAAAGTCAACCAGAAAGGGCTTGGGGTGCACAGATTGGGACATTACAATGACAAACAAACAACAACAAAAAAAAAAAGGCAGGAGATTCATAAAAATAGTACAACAATTAGAAAATAAATATTTTAGAGGAAAGCAATGCTTTTATAGCTCTGCTGTATGAATTCTCCAGAAGCAATCTCAGTCCCAGTCTGCTGTCATTACAGTCAGCAACTGCCACAAATGCCTTCAGGCAGGATAAGGTCTTGTGTTGTCCTTCTGGGAAGGTCTTTTTAATGGATAATGTGATGAATAGAGTAAAAAATGTTCTAGTTAACTCTTTTACCCTTCAGCCCAATCATTATAAAGGTTGATTTTTTTGACAGTTGATACAGCATACAGGCATTAACTAAATAAGTAGTGGATGGAGGCTTAGCCAAGAAATTAGTCTACCTGTAGGTGGAACACTGGTCACAAAATGTGGTGGAAAGGCTCCCATGACAGCTCTTACACTACCCTGAGACAAAGTGAAGGTTTTTCCTCTTATTGATTGAAATCAACTGTTTTCTTATGGCCCTGAGCTACCAGGTCTAGTGGAAAGTGTCTCTGCTCACAAGGGGGGTTGGAACTAGATGATCTTTAAGGTCACTTCCAACCCAAGCCATTCTATGATTCTGTATCATGCTTTATTGTTTAAAGAGTATAGAGCCATTGCTCTCCGTGCTGTGTTTTACAGGCACATAAGCATAAAACACTTTGTGAGCTTAGTCATTATTATACCTAATGATAAGCATTTAGAAATAGTTTATTAACATCTGGCAATCATCAGCTTGTAATGAGAGTTAATTGTAATATATCCATTACAGGTTATTACTTTTGGACAGAAACATTAGCATCCATAATTGAAAGATTTTTTTTATTCTTTCTACATATTTTCCTTTTTTTTTTTTTTTAATAAGTGAGTTACTTTTTACTTCTGGTTGAGCACACACTTTGCAAAGGAAAAATAACAGAGGCTTCCAGGTATGAGCCAAAGGAAGTAAAAAATAATCAAAGATATTTTTAATAGGTATTGTCAAAAAACCACATAATGCTTTTTCACGTGTCCTTAATGAAGTGCACATTTGATTTATCTAGATTTTGCTTGCAGTTATACCAGAGAGAAGCACGGCAATTTTATGTTCAGTATAGCTGAGATTTAATCAATTTACAGAGTTCTTTCAGTGGTTGGATACACAATTGACTTACAGGTCCTATCAGTATCTACTCATGGGATGAAGAGCTGCAAGATGTAATTTATTTTCTCATATTTATCCTAAGAAGTCATCAGAGAACACTAGACCAGTGAAAAACTATTATTTAGTAGATCAGGAATATAGAAATCAGAAAAGACACCATGACTTTCTACAAATAAACATGAAAAGGGAAAAGCTTAAAACAATGATCATATATATATATATTTGTCACTTTAGAAAAGGATCTACTAGATGTGAGACCTCTCATTGTCATTTTACAAATGTTTTTTCTCATGAGATTTTTTCATTCCATGTTTACTTGCATTTTTAAAGGTCAGAAATGGAGTTAACTTCACTGGAGTTTGATTTTGTATACTAATTCTCAATAGACATTACAGTTTTGGCATAACATCAACATTATCATAGTTTATATGCAATTATTTTCACATTAGGTTCTAGTTCATTGATTTCTGAGACACTAATAGTATCAACAAGACTTTGCTTTTCTAATGCTATCATTAGAGATAATCTTTTTACTTCTCAGTTTGTTATTTCTCCAGTGGTGTACTCCACAGTAATAACTCCTTCCTTTCAGTCACCCTGAGGTTCCTCTGTGCTAGGATGGTACAAATTCATTCTCTCTTGAGCAGACATCCCACAGGATTTTACTTTTGGTATAATAAGGTTCAAGTATTTCACTGATAATCTAAATTTTCCAGCATTTCAAGATCCTGAAGCAAAAAAAAAAAAAAAAACAAAACCCAAACCACATATGTTGGCTGCCTTCCTTAGGGCACACAGTCTCCCTCAGTTTCCTTTATAGCCCTAGGAGGTAGCCAGCCACCCAGGTGTTCCCACCTAGCTTCAGCAATGAGCACAGCTGAGGTGAGCTCTGCTTGCCACAAGCAGAGGTGAGGGTGATCAGCCTGTCTCAGGGCTAAAAGGCTCACTGAAGCCTGTCTGTCTGGCTCCTCAGACATAGTGCTTGCAAAATCTCTTGGACACCTGGATAGTAATTAAGGAATAAGAAAGGAAAGGAAGGTAAGGAAAGGAGGAATAAAATAAAATAAAATAAAATAAAATAAAATAAAAAAGAAGAAAAGAAAGCTGGCTAAGTACTTTGATCATAGAAATATCCATTTTTGTTTATTTTTGCTGAAAGGCTGAGTGCTGGGACAGCACTGGCCAGAAGCCACCAGGTTATCAAATTGCAGCAAGGACATCCTGGAAGATGCCAAGTAAGGAAATAAACTGTTAACTAAGTTCATGTCCCCTGTGCCCAGTGTTCCTGACAGAGTGAAGGCTTCTAGTTTGCTCAGTACTGATTAGAAAAATACCAAGCCAGTGACTATGCTGTTTCTATATTTTAAAAATCCTGTTTTTGTACCTCCTGGAATCAATAACCCCCAAAGGAGCAGGTTCTTTTTGTTGTATGCCAACACACAGTTACTAACAGTGAAAATTAATGCTATTTTCTAGGTCATTTGTATTAGCATGTTTGGCTCGGTCTTGAATGTTTGAATTATTGATTCCTTCCTTACTTACATAGAACTCTTTTACCCTCTTCTCCTGTACTGCTGTCTAAGTCATCACCTCTGCAGCATCACACAAGTCAGAGCTGTAGGTTGATGATAGAAACCTTTGCTGACTAGAACCCAGTGGAGTCATTCTGTGTGCACTTCCTTGGCTCTCGGAGCACAAAGTTTAACCTGTCTGTATAAAAGCTGCCACAAAAAACCTGCAGAGCTCCTCTCTATTGTTTTGGGTTTTTTTTTGCTTGAGGTATTAATTTTTGTCAGATTATGTTACAATGCTTTAACCAACTAGCACAAGGCTCACATATATAAATACACTCACCCTCTGTAGACCCTTTTGTATCATTCCATCACGAGCTCTTTACTGGGGATAAATCAGGTACTGAAGCTGCTGAAGTCTTGTGATTTGATGCCAGAGGAGACATCATCTTGGCTTTGGCACGCAAGTCAGAGGCCTGCAGTGGTACTCTGGTGCTCTTTTGCTCTGTCAGAGGAGGCTCAGAGGAGCACAGTGGAGAACTGGCTGATTTTCAGCAGCTCTTTGAGCTGCAGGTAGATCCACAGAGAATCTGATATGCATTATTCTGTCACAGTACAGTTAAATAAGGATCCATAGTTAACTGCTTCAGTCCTGTCACAGCAATTTGACAGACGCTTATTTCTCAGGATCTATAGCTAAAAACCTTCTGAGAGGTTTATAGAAAACAATATATGATTTCAGGAATATTATTGGCTTATCATAGACTCAGAAGACAAATAACAGCAGTTTAACGTTGACACGCAAAAGGCGGGTCTGCAAAAGCCTCACCAGAGAGCCTTTCCCTAAAGCCCTGTGCATGTCTCCACTCCCTTTTAAATTGCAGACAGAGATAAATTAGTAGTAAGGACTGAGCTTTTGTGGAACCTACAGTAACCCTGAAGATTTTAAACTGAAAACTAACAAACTCAACCTGCAACTGGTAGTGCCAACCCTAGGACATAGACTCCTCTGCTGCTAAGTGGTTGCCAGGGGCTCTGGCATGGCTCAGGGCCACTTGAAAATCAGTCCTGGGAGAAGTGCTGGAGATGAACAGTGCCTCATGAATGGTGTGGGTAGTACAAGACATTTGATTCCACCAGTCCAATTCACCTATCATGTCCCATGAGTGCTACCATGCTGCAAGCAACTGCAGGGCAGCCCTTCATAGAGACCTGTCTGGATGGGAGAAATTCCCTGAGTTTAGTGCCTCTGGGAATTTGGTACTTTTTTAATGTGTTTCTCCCCGTGAGAATAAGAAATGAACGTCTATGTGCAGCTGGCACAATTATTGGCACGTGGGTCCAAGTTGCTGAGCACTCCCAAAGGCTTTCACTTCAGGGCTCACTGAAGGTTGAAATCCTCTCTGTTCACATCATATGGACCTTTATGCTGGAAGATATTTGCTTCTCTCCTCCCATTGAGGAGAATTCAGTGGCTTGTGCTGTATGTATCGTTTCTGAGGCCAGGGTGCTGTTTCCATGTCTGGAGAGAGGCTTTGTGCTCTGAGGACAACAGCTCTTGCCTGTGTGCTCTCCACTGCCCTGGAGCCACACCATCTGGGTATTTCCTGAAGGATTTAAGACCAGTCCACAGTCAGGCAATGACTGCTGGTGCCATTCACTTCTACAGCATGTGTCCACTTGGAACTGTGTGCCACAAAAAAGGATCTCAATTTGGCTGGAGCTGGACTATCTCAGTGCAGTGGAAACACTTCTCTATGTGTTGCTTTCTGCAGGCATCAAATAACTGAAAGACAGAGGTGACATAGGTAAATAGCTGCACCATGACAGCCATGAAGAGGGGATGATGCCCAGTCAGTATCTTTGCATTCGCTGTTTGGATTTGTCTTTTTTCCAGCAGATGTCTGCTGCCTGCTCTGAGAGAAAGAAATTATGTCATACCTTTTTGTGAAGCAGACAGTTGGTGGCTGTGACAACACAGTAAAGGACCAAAAGCATCAGGTGTTAAAGACATTATTAGATTACTTAAATGTAGACCAGAAGAACCCAATCATCAGTGCTCACCAGAGGTTGCCTGTTGAAGTTACCACCTAAATCATGAGCTTTTAAAGTGTTTTGGAGAATAAAATTTGGTATAAATTGCAGTGTCATTCATTAATCAAGAGCATATACCAGAATTAAGGCCAACCAAGGTGAAGGAGGTACCTTTCAAGACACTTTCAAGTGTCTTTTCATAACGTTCTTTAGACTTGGTTAATTGGCATGGAGGTAAAAGACAAACATGTTAGCCTGGCAAGAAAAGGAAAGACATTGCCACTTCTCTTTGAGAAGTGAACACCATTTTTTATTTTCCATTTATGAGGACTTTTGTGCATTCTGTCCTTTCTTCTGTTTTTGGAAACAAGAAGAATTATTAAATGGCAAAGCAAAAGGAATTAGTGGTAGAAAAGTTAAAAAGAGAAGTGGATCATCTCTGGAAGAAATGGAGAAGAGTGCAGAAGGAGTTGGGAAGGGACAGCCAGGACAGCTGACCCCAAAATGACCAAAGAGACATCTCAGACCATACAATACCCCCCTCAGCATATAGAGCTGGGGGAAGGTGAAGGGAGTGAGGAACATTCAGAGTGATGGCATTTGTCTTCCCAGTCACCATTACCCATGCTGTATCCCTGTTTTCCTGGGGATGGCTGAACACCTGCCTGCCCATGGAAAGTGGTGAATGAATCCTTTGTTTTGCTTTGCGTCTGTGCATGGCTTTTGCTTTTCCTATTAAACTGCTTTGATCTCAATCCATGAGCTTTTTCACTTTTACTCTTCTGATTTTCTCTCCCCTCATGATCAGATAGTGAGTGTACAGCTGTGTGGGGCATAGTTGCTGGCTGGGGTTAAATCATGACATATATCTACTGGAATAGAAAATGTTACCTGAAAAAATACTCTCCTTAGTTATCTCTTGCTTCCAAAAGTGCTGAAAAGCTCTCAGGATACTCTCTCTTACTGATTTTAGGAAAGTCTTTCTACCTGTACCACCTATAATCAAAGCAAATCATGCAGAAAAGCTCTTAAACTCCAGCAAGTCAGGGCAGGGATTCACAGGACTTCATTCTAGCCACACCTTTACTATCATAAATGACCACATTGCTGTTATGAAATTAGAAAGCTCCAATTCAAAAGACAGTTATAATACTTTGAGTAACATTAATACATTTATTTAATTGTCATTTACTTTTCATTCATAAAAAGGACAAAGCACAGTCCTGTTCTACTCATTTGAAAAGAAAAGATAAAAAGTAACTAAAAAAACGGTTCAATATTCATCAGTATCAAATAATAGCAATATCAATTTTCCTGAAATATAAGGAAACAACAAATATGTCTATCTATATAAACTTTAATTAAGAACCTTGCATTTTAAAGCAGATGATACATTAGTTAGTTTTTCTTGACTGAAGGTCCCAGTCAAATTTACACAATTATGTGAAACAGAAAAGTCTCCAACTATCTGATCAGTATGTGACACCTACCTCATCCATGTTGCTGATTTAAAAAAAGAGAAGTGGCTTTCCTTCCCAGGTCATTTCCATGCAAAAATGAAGCAGTTTTGCTTCTTACACCATGTATTAGAAAAGTAAAAGGCAATCATGCATTTGGCAAAAGATGTACTTGTGGTTGTATATTATATAAAAATTAGTCATACTGCAAAAGAACAAAACCAAATGAAGCACAATAAAACACATTTTTTTTTTGTACAGAAGGCTTACAGCATATAAGTCTCTTATGAATGAAGACAGCTCATTTCTCTTTCAAATAATTATACAATTTATGAAACTCAGTAGTGTTTGACACTTTGACATTCCTCTATATGGGAGTATCACTTTTGCCTATTTAAAAAATTTTCATCTTGTAACAAATAGTTAAAATTAAACGAAAACCATATTATTGATATTTATTAATGAAGACTCTACACTTTTACATGTAAATATATAGTACAAAATTATACAAATAAAAGAAAGGGGTGTAAATTATTAATAGACCTATCCTTGCTTCATGTAAATATTATTACGGACCTCTACAGTATCAGTTCTAAAAAGATAAAATCTATTTCTAAGTAGCTAGCAAGGTTGTGCTAATAAAATATGATTCAAAGCTTATAATTCTTGAAGCATCAGACATTGCACTATTACTTGAGCCAGCTGATTCAACATCACTGTGTTTCTTCATCATTCACACTCAAACTAATTCCCAGCATACCATGGAAAATGAAAGGAATGTGCATTTCCTTAACAACTTAAAAAACCCCAAACAAACCAACAAAGAAACCCAGCACTGAAACACTCTAGACACAGTCAGAACAAAAACATTATCTATCTCTAATAGATTCCCATTTTGAAAAGGCCATAGTAAACATGTAGCTTTGACTAACAGTTGGGATCTGACTTTCACGTACTAACACACAGTTGGATCACCCAGTACTCTGTCAAATAGAGAAATGGTCTCAGAACTTTAAAACTCTTATTTACAACACTATGAACATTAGAGTAATATCAAGTTCTTGAAAAAGCATATAGTTCTCCCAAATGTACGCCTTCAATACAGGAAGGTAACACCTGGTGTCTGCAGCATAAAAATGTAAATATAATATTTTTTTTACTGTGCTACTCTGCTTTTGCCATTTATTGTATATCTTTTTTTTATATTTTAAATCTTTTCACTTTAAAAAATAACATACGTTTCCTACCATTTCATGGTCCACTTGGCTGATCTTAGCATGGACTTCATCTCCAAACTCCTAAGTGTTATATTGCTACCTTAATAACAACAATAGGAATAAGACTAAATCAAAACCAATACATTACGCTGCTTCCCTGAAAGCTGACATTTGACTCCCAAAACCAGCAACAATTACCATAACAGAATTTTTAACAGAATTCTTTTAAGAAAAGAATATAATAAATCTCGGGTCAGTGAAGCACAGGTAAATTGCTTTAAGCTGAGCATGCTATCCATGTCTCGGGTGTTCTGAACATATTTAAAACAAAAAATCTTTATCACTGACTTTTATATCAATTCCTTCAAATTCTATCCAATAACCTCAAGAAATCTAGCTCTAAATAATTAAATGTTTTTGCTTTGACTGTCTCTCTAAAAACCAGTAATCCCAATAAATGATGACGGGGCTATTAAAAAATATGCAGTACACAAAACATATAGGATAGTACAGACAGACGTAGTACTCTTACATTTATCACATACAATCAACATTTCAATCTCTATTATATTTCACAATTTGTTATTCAAGTTAAAGCACCTACGTATGGTGATTTTACTTTCACTGTACAGCCTATGTTATTGGGTTTTAACACTGTAACTTGCCCCATTGGACCGAATCATGCAACTGTCACAGATCAGCATGAGTGTTTTATAAGGCATATTGGAACAAGTTAAAAATATTTCTTAGCCATTCAAAAGTTGATTTACTTCATGAAGGAGTTCCTGGATGCCTCAGTCCTCTTAAAGTTCATAGGAAATTGGTAGGGTAATTCTTTTTAAAGTGTAATTTATTTGGCTTAGGATGGTGACACAGGAATCAAAAAAATCGTGATCCTCATCGTCAAAGGGAGTCCTTTGTGTTATGTGGAGGACAAGGTGAATCCAGCTACATTCAGAATCCCGAGCAGGCAAGGACACCCAGGGCAGGCACCACTAGGACCAGGAGCAGAGTTGGTACTCCAACAGCGGCACCTGTGCATCGAACAGAAAACAACACAGTATTGGTCTTACTCGGTCTTACTTCAGCACTACTTGCAGTGGGGGGAACGATCCTGAAGTCCACAGAGTATGGAGGCTGGAAACCAGCTGGTATCTCTCAGCACAGCCCCTACCTGTATGAATAATCTGAAATGGACAAAGAGACTAGTTACAGTAGGGCAGAGGACTCACTCTTTTGTTCTGCAAGAGCTGTATGTTTATGCAGCATGTTTATACAAGAAACAAGGCTATTCAGGACACATTGGTGTATTTTGATTTGGCCAGTCTGACAAGCCAGGAGGTTATTATACAAGGAGGCAAAAGGTCAAAATAAATATTTAAGCATGTAAAACCAAAATTAATGGAGTCTTTGAAATGTGACAAAGCAAAGAGACACCTTTGGAAATGTTAATGCTCATATGAACAGCAATAATCTGAGAGATGTCAAAGAGCCTGGTCCGTTTGTTTACCTGCCAGACTACAAAGTCCAGGTGGCTGACTTCTAGCAGTGTGGCATTTATGTCTGTTAAAGTCACAAGGGTATTTCTTAAACAAATATTTTAAGACATAAAATATTAATCTATGGCTTACAAACTTTACATGACTTGCCCTGGCAAACAGAAAAATGAATTGCTATTGTTAAGTGTTTTATGTTGTGATGGTCAGCTCCCTGTTAAGAAGCATCTATATGAGAAAACAACTCAGCCAAACTGTGCCTGGCTGTCAGTCTTGGAGATGGGCCAATGGAGCCTGAGAACTGGCTATTCTTTCATCCCAGAGAGGGCTTGTCTATATCAGGATGGTAGATGGGCAGTGCAGAACCCAGCTTACTGATGTTGAACACTTAACAGAGAAGTGATTGCAGCTGGTGCTGACGGTCCTGAGGCACTGCTGGAACAGGACCACTGGACAGATCTCCAGAAATTGTTAAA
Source organism: Vidua chalybeata (assembly GCF_026979565.1). Lineage (NCBI taxonomy): Eukaryota > Metazoa > Chordata > Aves > Passeriformes > Viduidae > Vidua > Vidua chalybeata. The sequence continues at coordinate 44,505,890 of NC_071534.1, forward strand.
TGAAGAAAAACCATACTCAGAAGATAATGCACACACTGAGCAGCAGAGATTTCAGCAGGCCTAAAAACAAGCTCAGCATGACAAACTGTGAAAGTACAGGGGTATATTTATCTTATTTTTGGTGGTTTATGAGGCACATTAATATTTCATTTTTATTCTTAAATGTCAGAGTAGAAGTTCTTAATAAATGAAACCATAGGGGGAAAAAAACAGGTTTTGTGTTTAAGAATATCCACATTTTGTCAGACCTGCTTTTGTCAGACCAGGATAATGCAGTTAGAAAGACACAAATAAATATTTTGAATGCTTCTAATGGAGAAAAACAAGACAAAAAGTTTGCTGAGTAAAGCTGAATGATGTGCAAGTATGAGGAAACATCTGTTTGCATATTACTATTCTACAAAGAAAAAAGAATAATAAATCTTCCTCTGTCATGTGCTTACTGTGCTTACTGGCTCCAGAATAGTTAGCAATTTACCTCATTATAGTGGTTCCTTGCAAGGTTTAGGCACCGTTGCAGAGATATATTTACCAGTTTTCTTAAATAAAGTAAGTCCTATCCTTGGACAGCACATTGACAGAACGTTAGTAGGATAAATGCACATTAAACAGATCATATTTTTCTTTCTTGTCAGATTACTGACCTACATGCAAGGATCCATAATTTACTGTAAACACTATGTGCCATTGCATGACATCTAGTACACTCCTGCAGCTCATGAATGAAAGTTAAGAAAAGTTTTGCCTAAGAACAGATTACAGGATTTAATTCTGTGCAGTAATGAAATTGTGATCTGTCAGTTTCAGCAACCTCTAAAGGCTAGAGAAATGCCAGATAAAGACTTAATGGATGTGTACAAATAAACATATGGATGTAAATTAAAAGAGAAGGATTATTAAGCTCCCTCTGAAGTCTGGCCAGGTATGAGCTGGATATATATAGTGCCTAAAGATTCTTTCTCTCCTCAGTGTTATAATGTGTGATCTCTCCTTTCAACTAGCATTTTATATATCCAGTGCGCAAGCAATTGCAAACTAAAGCCATCAAAATTAGTGTCAAAACCAAAGCAGCATCACATGACCCACCTACCACTCTAATGCACCATGTGTGAACTTACTATCAAGAGTCCTCATTTATTTTAAATAAACAAAACACATGCCCTTAAATTTGTCTGGGGTTTTTGTTTTTCTTTGTTTGTTTTTTGGGTTTTTTTATGGTATTGGTTTAGGGTTTTTGTTTTGGTTTGGGTTTTTTTATTTGACTGGTTTGGCTTGTTTTTGGGGTTTTTTTTTGGTTTTTTTTTTTTTTTTCTTTGGGGTTTTTTTTTTTTTTTTTTTCTTTTGGTGTTTTTTTTTTTTTTTTTCCCAACAGTCCCAAGCAAAGATAGTGAGATCTTGCACAGGCTTTACTACTGTCTGGTATAGAATTCCTGTAGTTGATATTTTTAAGTTTAGGACTAAACTATCTATAGAAATGTGTAGTCAGAATGTAGTCTAACATCAAATAAAATCTGTATAGGATGCATGCAGTTAACCTAACTTTTTTTCTTTCTTCTGCTCTCAGGAGCCTTTCTCACACAAGTGGTTGCTCATCTGTCTGAGTAAATGAAAAGAAGAACTGCTGGATGGTTTTTCCTTCAGCAAGATCTTTATGTATGACAGGAATTCCTGAAGTCCCAGTAATCCACAGCTTTCTATTAGTATTTTAAGTTCCCCGTTGCCATCTCAGTCACATAACATTCAGGATGAAACTTTCACACTTCTGAAAGGAGATCCTAAATTTTACTGACATCTTGAACAGCATGCAACAGTCTTCCAAATATACTCAAAAGAAATAAAATCAATGCCTAAATGAAACAGGCATTAAAACAGTTCAGACTTTGATGTATTTCTTAAGCCTTTGTGACAATTTGTTACATCATTATTTTCTTTAAATGTTACTTATCTTTATATAATATTTTTGGCCCTCTTCCCAATATCAGTGTCTTTTCATTGTGAAAAAAAAGGACCTTTTTGATCTCTTCCAGACCACAGCAAGCTGCAACCTCCCTCTGAGTGGGGCCTCTCAGAGCCAGCAAACTCTCAAGTTTGCTATGCTCAGAGGACTGCTGATGAATGCCAAGGACATAGCCTGGGCTGATAATCCCACTCCTTGAGGCTCAACCCTTTGCCTGTGGAGAAGATGCAAATTCATTCAACACAAGCTCTTCACTGAACTCAATGGGAATTATTCACGTACTCCTTTAGGTCTGTGTGCATATGAGTGTGAATATGCCACAACAAATGTACTGTGAATGTTGCTCTCAGATTTGCAAGTATGTTAGATTCATAAGTCAGGCCTAGAAGAGAGTTACTGATGTGCCTACAGTAAATTCTACAGAACCTTTTCTTAAATTGTTTGAGTTGGGCCATTGATTAAGTGCTGTTAAGTTTAAGTGCTGCTAAAACCTCTAGGCCTAAACCATTGGTCAGGTTGAAGGCTAAGTTTGGTAAAGGGGGTCCCCTTGAAACATTTTGACACAACCAGAGAGTCTCCCTTATTCCTTTTCATCTTTACCCTTCCCCATTCATACCTTTTTCCATTCCCTGCCTCCAGATAGATAATTTTAGGTTGATTTTAGTTTTAGACTGATTGATTTTAGATTTTATTCTGATTTTTCTCTGTGTGTTTTGTCCATCTAGTAAGTAGAAGAGTGAAACCTTACCAACAAACTTTGTTGTACTTTCATTTTTACATTAAATCTGCTTTTGCTGATACCTTTGCTGGTGATTCTTCAAACAACCTAGAAACTCATTCCTGACAGTCTGCCTTTGTGACTGTTTTGCAAAACAAATTCCTTTTTTCCTGAAAGAATGACCAAACTCCTACTCATTTTCCTATAAATAATACTCTCATTTTGGTCCAGGATCCAAGGACCTATATTCCATTAGAGCTATCTGGTTTTTAGCTCTCCTTTTTACTATAAGAAGGTTAATTGCAAAGCCTTCTCATATTCTGTTTCTCCTTGAGTTCAAGTTTGTCCACTTCTGTGTGAAAAAAATAGGCCATCTGAAAAAAATGAAGGGATTCTTGCCTGTTCCAACCATTAGTTTCTTTATCAACTACTAGGCTTCATTTGTATCTGTTTTCTCAGTGTTTTCATATTTACTCAGGTAGAACAGAAAAACAGAAATGGGGTGAAATATAATTTCTTTAAACTGCATAAAAGTAAGAGGTGGGTTTGTTGTTGTTTCAACTGGCTATTGGAAAGAAATTGCTCTTGTCCCACCTGGAAATACTGTTTCCATGAAAGACTACTGCAAAAGAAATAGGTAGTATCAGCTGACATGATTTAATTTCTGTTATCACTATTAATGGAAAATGGAAAATAACAGAACTAATTATAATATACTTATCTTGCATCATTGGCATCATTACTAAATGATGTGTCCAAATTTCCCTTGTCTAGGAAACCTTTGTTTGTGCACGAGGAAATCTTCCTCTTACCTATGCCATAAACCTTTCAAGAAAGGCACTATGGAGTGATTCTCTACTCCATGATTTACTGTTTTTGCAGCAGAGTAGATGCACGGGATGGAAACAAAGCTGTCTGTCCATCTGCCCATGCTTTGTGCTGTGCTAAGCTTTGCTGTGCATCTGGAGAACAGCCTCAACAATCCTAAGAAAAACATATTTGAATTGCTGCTGGTGGTCTGGGTGGTTTTTCCACCCCTGATGTTAGTCTGTCCTCTCCTACTTGAAAATTCTGTCAAGGAAACGTTTTGTTCTGGCAATAGCACCTGGAACCTTGGCATTGTCAGCAGCTGGAATTTCTTTTTCATTTACTCTAGCTCTGCCACAGACTGGGCTGCCAACATGAAAAGATGACCTGGACTCCAAGAAAAATCAGAAAATTTTCAGTCATTGGGTTATTACTTAGCTGTCAATAAACATAGGTTATTTCTCAAATACCTCTTCCCCCTCACATAGACTAATATTCATTACAGATTCTTTTGCATGGAAAGTAAAGTAGAAGACCACTGGTAATATTTTTTTATAAAATACACTCTTAAAAGTTATGCACACAACAAATAATAGCATGCGGAGATTCTTCTGTGACCTAGGCAGAGGATCTTCTTTGGCCAGCTGGCATGTCTGGGGATTTTTACTCCTCCTTGTTCAAGAAAATAGGGATTTGTGAATTTTTCTTACAAATAAATTCAGCCCAACTATATACCAGCTGTGTCACTCTTTTTGACTTGCAAATAGTCCATATTTAAAAAGCCACAGGGTGCAATGGGTAAGAGCAGAAACTCTTCAGGTGCAAAATGGTGGCACAGAATCCCTCCCTCTGCTCCCTGAATATTGCAGCACCACAAGGAATGATGAATGGGAACAAGCAGCACGCAGGGCTGGAGAGCAACATGAAAAATATGCAGACAATGAAAATGATGGACTGAGAAGCAGCAAAGAAAATAAATTAGTCCAACAGGACAGATCAGTTTCAACTTGGCCTTGCTCTTCAGCAAGGCAGGAAAAAAAAATCTTAAATCAGGCATTAAAGTCACTGCAGAAAGGAAGAAAGGAAACAGGGATTATCACAGGATAATGCAGACTAAGAAAACATAACTAGATATGAAAATATTTCCACTATCTATCTAACCTTTGAGTTTGAATAGAAGCAAAAGAGAAAAAATTGAAATTAATGAAAATATGGCTTTTCAAGAAAACACTTGTTCTATCACTGAGTATGTTGTAATGCATAGAATTGTCACCTTATTCAATCAAACTAAAGCTTGGAAGGAGGCAATACCAATAAACTAGAATTGTGATGAAATGAAATTTAATGATGAAGAAAAATCAAGAAAAACACCAGAAAACAAAATCTGTTGGTTTAAGCATATGTATGTACCAGGTTAGAGGGCATTCAGAGTACTTTCTACTTAATTCTTAAGTCATGAGACAAGAACAAATGCATTTTGAAAATTACTTTTCTTTTAGAGGAGAGCTCTTTTGAAAATGTACTTTTAGTTTAGTAGAAGCTTTTTGCTATATTCTTCTACCAGATTCATAAGAAGTTCCAAGGCAAGGAACACAGTTCTGCCATGCCCCAGCTAGGTAGTCTGTTTTCTTCCGTATTACTTATGATTTTTACCTGTGTTTTCCTCCTCTTATTACTACAACAATCTTTGCAACAGATGGGCATTTTCAAATCACAATCAAAAGATTGTGATTATACCACATGAGAAGTGAATGATCACCTGACTTACTTGATACTAATGTGTGCAATAAACATTTGTCCCCTTTCAAATAGTAATTGAAAAAAGTAAAAGATAAATAATTAAAAGGATTGCCTAAATTAGTACAGGCAAAATTTATGGATTTTCCTTTGAAAGAGCTGTACTTCAAAGCAAATACTATTTCAGGATCATAAAACATGCCTCTGGCAAATGGAATTCATATGTGTATATATATATGTGTGTGCACTGAACGCAGAAACTGTAATTTTGTTCTCTTGCCATAAGCATATACAATACATAAATTATTCTTTGTCCATGCCACTATTAAAATGAGACATTAACCTCATGTGAAACTGAAGGTGTATGGTATTTCCCTTTCTTCCCCAATATTTATCCAAATAAGAAGAATAACCCTCCCCTCTTTCCCACCCTGGATGAAATTTTAAAACTTGAAAGCTTGATTCTATTTTTCCTTACTCTGGCATAAAAGTAACTGCACTGAGGCCAGTGCAGTTACACAAGTCAAGTGAAAAAAGAACCAAACCCCATATGATTTTAGTTCCTACTGATTGCAAGATTGTTTTGATTACGCTAATATTAGTAATATGACAAAGCATTGCAGTCCAAATATCATGCAAGAGACAAAAAAAATTCTCAGCCTTTACTATATTTCAAAGGAAACAGATAAGCCTATTATTAACTCTTCAGAAAGACTCCATTGGTTAAACAAGTCATTCCAATCTTCATCTGGTTGTGGTAACTCAAGAATGAATTTTAAATTGTGTAGCTCATTAATTTACTATAATGGGCTTAAAAAATATCCCCAAACTCCTTACTCTACAACAGGCACTGGCCAGTAAAATACAAAAGATCATGGCTGTATTTTGCACTGATTATAGCTGTATGCTGGAATGCACTTATACAGAGAGTTATTTTATTATAAGAAATTTTATTTAAGATGTTCACTAAAAAGAAATGCATGCGAGATAGCATTAGATAGTGTTTGGTAAACTTTGTTTGTATCACTCTCAACTAAAATAGTGTAACCTGTTGGAAGCTGACTGGTTACATGAGAGCAAAGTAGCTGCAGGATATTTGCCTCCCCCTTTTGCAGGTGACTGGGTTTTCTGTGACATGGAAGAGGATGAGGAAGACAAAAAAGAGGTTTTCCCTTGAACAAGGAATTGAGATAGAAATAAAATCTACTTCTAGTTTCTTTTTCATTTGACTTTCAAATGTAATTATGTTAGTTAAAACATGTTACAATTTTAATTCCTATGTTAGGACCTCAGGGCCAGTTAGTGCTCCTGAACCTGAAACATAGGATGAAAGATGTGTGCTGGTGTCCTGTCTGGCCTCCACCTGTGTCCTGGGATGACTTTATGATGCTGAATTATATTCCCATTCATCTGTTTAGCCCAGAAAGAAGTTTTGTGCCTTTAAAAATAGATTCGAGAACGAAGTGGGGGGAGAAGGAAAAGCGGTGGAATTTTTTTGTGGCTGTATTCAAAACCAAAGAGACAAGAGCTGCATCTCTCTCTTGATGAGCATCGTCTGCAGCACAGACAGGGAGCGGGACAGAGCTCTCCTTTGCTTTTCGTTAGTTTTTAGCTAGCTGAGGCAGAGAAATTCCTCAGACTGTGGCTTTTTCTTTTCCTGGAACTGTTCAAACCTGGTCTGGACCAAAAACCCAGAAAAAATACTGTGAGCTCATACCTGTGGACCACTGGGGGCCCAGGAGGCTGCATTCTAGTGCCAGAGGGACTGAGAGACACTCAGTGAGCTGAGAAACACCCACAGAGGACTCTCTCTAAACTACAGAAGGACTTTCTGTATTTGCAATCTCTTCAAAACAGCAAAAGGTTTTAATGTTTAATATTATTCTTTTTTTTTATGTTTATAAATACTTTGCTTGTTAAATAAACAGGTTTTTTTCCACTTTTCTTGAAGGAAATTTATCACCTGAACAGGTAGAGGGATGGACCATTGAATTTTGCCATTTAAGGAATCATCCCTTTGGAAGTTCCCTTCCAAATTTGTCCCAAACCAAGACAACCTGCCTACCTAGAAGGCCTCAAGTCCCCTCTATTTCATGTCATGCCTGTCAGAATTGTGTCCTTGGATGTAGCATTTGAAATGCCCCAGTTTACCAGGGACATCCTGGGGCAGGCTTTGTTTAACATTCTGAATTACACCCTACATGAGAACTGATTGTAATGGGAGCTTAGACACATAACTCAGCCATATTATGTAGATTACTTTGGATTTGATACCCAGTGAACAGCAGGAAAAAAAACCCATCTGGATGACACACTGGTGTTGTAGACACTCCTTGTTTAAGATCCTGCCATTCCTAGTCAGCATACAGGCTATTTGGAGCCTCTGCCCTAGCTACTTAATTCTTCCCATTCACTTGTGCAAGAAATTAAGTAGGTTTGCAAACACTGGAATCAGATTCTAAAGGTCATGTAAGGCAATACTCCTCTCTGAGTTTGGTAAGATGCCTTATGTTTTGCTTTAGCTATTGTTTACATCTCTGTGTAAATATGTAACTTCCATTTTGGAAAGCACCAAAACATGCATTCCTATCAAACTACATCTTCTCTTCTTTGCAATTCTCTGAGAAAAAAACGTAATTTAAAAAAAAAATCACTACTCTATCATTCTTTTGGGATAATTATTCTAAACCCTAATGCATTACTGGAAGATTTCCTTAAGAATAAAAATTAGCAGACATAATTTGCCATGTGTAGGCGTTAAAACTATACTTTGTTCTGCTTTTTGGAAAAGCAGCCTAGAAATAACCTGAAATCCTTTCCTGATTGGCTGTATATTATGTGTTCCAAAGGGATTACCTTGCCTTTTGTCTCTTTTTCAAATTTTCCTTAACTAAGCCCAGGGAATGCTGCCTCTTCTAGGTCACCAAAGGCACAGTCCCTGTCTGTCTAGCTGGTATATGGTAGAATTTATGGATGAGAACTTGTCTTCAGCGTGGAAGACAGTTCAATGCAAAACTCTGCAAACCAGCATTTGCAGGGTGCTAACTCTCCCAGTGGTGCTAATTCTGTACAGGCATACTTGGGAGAGGTCATAGTGTTGGCAAGACTGATCAGCTTGGGCTTGATATTTTACTGACACAATGCTTTTGGTCTGGGAATTAATCTGTCAGCTGCGACCTAAGGGCTCTTTGCACCACACCAATGGCAGGTTGCAATGGACGTTTGATACAAAGATACTTAGGACATGTCCTGAAGACAGCAGTTGCCTCAACTTTTTTTGCAGCTTATAAAATATGTTAAAAGTGATTGTCCTGGTGTATGATATACAACAATATATTTCAGATTTTTTTAACTGTTTGACTTACTATCCCAAAATATTCTCATAGAACATGGTACACACAATTAACATGTATGCTAAATGGATTAAGAATTTAGTCACCAGCAGATTTCAAACCACAATTATTGAAGAATGGGCACTGAATTTCTAGTGTAATTCCACACTGAACAGCTGTAGACTGAATGCAATTCATATATTTATATCAAAAGCAGCAGAAGTAAGCACCTATGGAACCAAAATGGCAAATAGAGACAACAACACGTTAATATAAAAATTCAGACAGCATAGGGACTTGAACCATTCAAACCAACTGTGCTTTTTCACAGTCACAGGCAAAATAAAACACAACGTTAAAAAGAGACCTGACACAGTAGTCGTACTCTGAAAATGATGAGATACTGTATCCTGGAAAGCAAGGATTACAGGAAGGATTCAGAGATTGTGCTGGACAAACGAGATGAACATCATTTCATAGCCCCACGAAAGGTAATAAATGTCTAATGAAATCCTTTTATGAATAATGATGGAAGTAGTTAAGTGTAGGGAGGCAAGAATATCTCTGCAGAGAGCTGAGTTGAACACAGTGCATATATAGTATCTGCAGTCCTAAAGGAAATACCAGAAGCTGGAGAGGTGAAGAAAAGAGTTGATGAAATTATTTAAGACTTGATGGCAATGTAATTGAGGAGAAATTCAAGGCACACAGTGTTTTAAACATTTGATTAGTCACTTTGCTAGTATAGATAAATTTCTTAATGGGAACAATGTATTAGACACAAAGACTCTTTAATCTAACAACAGCTACAAAGGAAACAATGCTCAGACACCAAAGCCAGAAAAACACAGATAAAAAAAATAGGTAAAAAATGTCAACTGTGGAGGTGTTCATTAGAACAAAATACACACTAAATACAAACTTCATACAAACAAAAATGGCAATAGTCATAAGCTCACACCAGATGATATAAGCTGTATATATTATTAAAAACCTGCAGATGGGAGGTCCACTCCTTCAGGCACGGGCAGCTTCCCTCACAGTACAGATAATATGGCACAAGCATTGTTCTTTCTAAAAAGCCACAATACTGATTGCATTGCTTCTGTGACAAGACTATTGTTGACATTTAATCCTTTCAATTCCCCAAATTAATTTTTTAAATTAGAAAGACAAAAATACAATGTAAGTGATTGAATTATAACCTTGCAAAGATACTATCCAATTCTTTGATACCAAATAGTGCCAAGGAACTACTTAAGATAAAAAACTAACAGGAAGGAGATGCGCAGACCATGTCTGGACTTATATTTATAGTCAACAATGAGCCCAACCTAAGCCATGGTCCCTTCTCTTTACCAATCATCCAGATCACTCTGAATTAGAGCATGTCGAGTTTCTCATTGCTTATCTATCATTTTTGTGCCACAGATCCCCTTTTCACTGAGAACTGGAACTTCCCTGACAAGTGGTCTGGGGATCACTATGGACCACTCCTTTTCTCTATTATTTTCCTTTTAGTGACAGTTGACAGAGGAATGAGACAGAGGCAAAAAGTGCTAGGAAATATGGGGTTATTGCAAGCTGACACCTAGATCCTGAGGCCTCCACCATGTAGTTATGCTTGTAGGACACTAATAGAAGTGGCAGCCTAACTGGGGACACCAGTAAAAGCACTCTGGTATTTGGAAGATTGGCAGTGCTTCCAGGATTGAGCTACACTGCTACAGAAGTGTCCTGTGTGTGTGCTATGAGTTCTCAAAAATGTTTTAAGATATACTGTTATTCTCAGTGCAGTCACTCCTGAAGAGCTACCTTTCCAATTTTGGATGTGCCCATCTCTCAATAGCGTGTAAGAGGAAAACACTCAGTCCAAAATTTCCAAAAGGTGTGGCAAAAGGGAAGTTATCTGCTCACCTGAAATTTTTATTTGGGCTACTTCTCCATCTCCTCCTTCACTGTGTGCTCGCACCTCAACAACATATTCACCATCACTGGGGACTGGGACCTCTATCGTGTGCTTTCCAGTGGAAAACAACTTGCCTTCATGCTGTCCATCTGGCCTGTAAAGTACCTAGGAAAGTCATGGTAAATATAGTTATTGAAATATTACATTTCCATGAAGATATATTTCTGTATGTACAGTGTGTCAATGAAAAAGTATTAGGTTTTTATTTATATGAAACATTATATATACAGACATACACACACACACAAACATATATATATAAACTTAGTGGCTAATACAACTTTCTTCCTTATTTACACAAGGTAAATTTAGACAGGATGTCTTCTCATTTTCTGTTACAAAATTTTGCCATCTTTTGAAAAACAATTTTAGCACTTACACTCAAAATAAGTAATTAAATGATGGAGACTAACAATGCAGGGTGGCATTGTTATTGAGAATAAAAATATGAGAACTCAGCTGGGTTTTCTGACATAAAATTTACAACCATTTTCATAAATGAGACAATTATCAATTTTATTATTAACCGTCAATGATGCTAAACTATTGCAAATGGGATAGTACCTGTCTTGTGGGACCTTTAGAAAATATCCCATTTCTTTCTGAAATAAGCTTTGTGAAACACTATTAGCAATTCCCAGGAAGGAGTTCAACTCCTCATTCAAATTTGCAAATGAAGAATATGATACTAATTTTCTTACTGCCAAGCAAGCAGCAACATTAAACAGGAATTGATAGCTGAAGTTTTCTATATGCCCTAGAGTCAGTATATTCACTTGCTGTGGTTACAGAGTAACTGCATCTAATGATGGTAGAGGTCCCTTCCCTTCATCGACCTTCCCAGATTTTAAAAACTCATGTTTCAGGAACTGTAACCCCCATGGAGATGGGAAAGGAAAACTGGAACAATGTATACTGATAAAAGAAAAAACTATGAAGTGTATAACTTTTCTATGCATTATTTTAAGCCAACAGAGAATAAATGTGATCATGAGGGAAATGAGGTTACTGCAGTCACTGCTATGAACTTTCCCATAATATGGTTTACCACCCAAATAAATTTCAGTGCCCCAGTATTTTCTCATCATATTGACTAAGCCCACTGGCTTTGCCCTAGGCCTACTGGATGGTTGCGATTGCTGACCACGATATCTTTCTCTTCAGCATTCAAGTATGTGTAAGTCTGATTATGTACAAAGATTCAACACTGTGTATAAAATGCACTACACAAAGCATACATAAAGATAAAAAATATTTTCAGATATCATACTTTGTATCCTTCGACGGCAGACTCGTTTGACATAGCCTTCACATGATCCCAGGTGATGATGTACCTTGAACCAGATCTTACAGAACTGATAATTCTTGGGCGTTGGCTTGGAGCTGAAAAGCAACATATGTATAATGTACACATAAATGAGATTTCATAAATGTTCAATGATGTTTTTATTAAGACATGTAAAAATGTAAACATGTGAAAATGGAAATTAGGCTGCCATATATATGAGCAGTAATGAACTGCTACAGCTCCAACCAGGCAATTTTGGATGGCTTTGTGCAGTGGCTGCATTGTGGGTCTGCTTTTCTGTGTTGCCAGAATGGAAGTGGCCAATGTTACCCTTCACTGTATTGTTAACCACCAGTGCTTACTGGCATGCAACTACCTTCAGAACCTCCCAAAAATGTGGCGTAAATCATATTTATTCATTGCGATCAAATATTCAATCAACTATTTACAGCCATTTCTACATCATTTAACTCAGATAAGCAGAAATAACATTACCCCACTGCAGAAACCATTAATTGTAACTTACACAGTAAGCTTATAAAATGGACTCTTATTAATGAATCCTGCAGGTGCAAGTTGCACGATACACTACTTACTGACAGAAATCCTCAAATTAGTTGTATGCATTTTTAGCCCAGATAATTGTGTTTTAAATACACAAGATGCTTTTCTTACATTGCTCAGTCAATGCTAGTGCTAGGTATCCTCACTGAGTCAGGAGCAATATTCAAAAACCTGGTTATGGCATGTTAATTCTAGGGTGAGATTCAGATCACCCACTTCTCAAGGCTGCCTGAATCTGCTGCTCTGCTGCTGATGAAAATGGCAGCTGGTCACATTTCAATCATCATTGACCAAACGAAAAAGCAATGTATAGATGCCTAAGTAATAGCAGGTCTCAACTGCTCATAATTTAGAATATTGTATCCAGCTTTGGCATTCCCAGTGTTGAAAGACACTAGTAATCTGGAGTGAGTTCAACAGAGCAATACCAACCTGATTGGGATCTGGAACACTTGATTTGTGAAGGAAGGGTGAAAGAGCTGCACTTGTTCACCCTGGAGGTGAGACAGTTTTGGAGGGCACCTAAGTGTGCCCTGTCCGAGCATGGGGTTTATCAAAAAGGATCCAAGCTCTTGGATGGCATGGCAGGAGGACGAGTACCAAAAACGCACAATATTGATTAAGAGTCTCTGACAAGATGCTCAGAATAAGTCAGGGACCAGAATAGGTTTCTCAGAGAGGTTGTGCAGTCTCTATCCCTTTAGATTTTCAAGATCCAGCTGGACAAAGCCCTGAGAAACTTGATCTGAGCTTTCAGATGACCCTCCTTTGAGCCTATAATCTTAGCCTCTTTACTGCCTTTTGCAAGATATCCCCATTATACATGGCAACAAGAGAGAGGAAGGAGAATTTTAGCAGAAGTTTTCAGACTAAGAAGCAATACCACATGAGGAGAGAACATTTGGTATATGAATGAGAAGCCATGCTTGAAAACATGATGGACATGACTATACTTGACCTAATGTTCCATTTACTTACGTGCTTTCCTTGTAACAACATCAATGGTGCTGCTGGGAGGTCCATAGCCTGCACTATTGAAGGCAGACACATCCACATGGTAGCGAGTGTTAGGCTTCAGGTTTTCCAGTTTGGTTGAATACTCTTGATTGCTCACCTGTACCCGCTGTGCAGCTGCTTCTTTATCATGAGCAGCCCAGTAACGAATCTGTAAGCATGGCAATTGGAAGATTAAATTTAAGATAGTTAATAATAAAGAAATGTTAAAAAACCTGATGTATTTCTATACCATATATTCAGATATAAGCCAGCTAAAAGAAATCTAATAGCAATAGCATAGAATTCCTTCTACAGGTTGTAATTTTAACCAAGTTGTGTATAGGCATAAAGAAACAGAAATAAATATAGAATGTATTATTAAACTTTTCTCACAGTGGTTTAACTTGTTTCCAGCTAAGTCACTAGAAGCCTGGGAGCTGGATAATGCCTTCAAAGAACAAGACTTTTTTCTTCTTGCTCTTTTGTTTTTGCATTCTACTCTGAACTTTAGTACTATTTTCTTACAGTAGTAGAGATTAAACTCTGAGACAACGTTTTTGGTGTGTTTTGTTTTGAATGACTTACAAATTTAGGCCTTTTGTAATTCTATCTATGGAAAGTGAAGTATTCAATCATGTTAGCTGCATGTGTAGGTCTGCATAGGTGTATGTAACAATTTTCTAAAGCTTTTCAGCTAAACTCAATCAGGTCTCATATCACAATATGGCATTTGTCAAAGTACATGAAAATACTTAAAATATGTGAAAAACATGACTGTAAGCTTGTAACACCTTAAAAACCAAAGCCAATTAAAGCCAATTAAGAGTACACAGAAATTCCATTAGGGTTTTTTTTTTTTTTTTTCCCCAAAGAACTTGTTCCATCCTACTTTAGTTCATTATGCATTACAAAGCACCAGATGAAAACAGTGTAATTCCTATGGAGTGATGCCATTCCATAGGGTCCTATTCTACATGGCCTTGTGAGATGCAAATGAGAATGAAACACCATCAGTCTCTGGGTTTTGTCTGGTTTATAACCATTTGCATAAGACTAAATTACTGCACAAACCTGAAAGAGCAGAAAGCTGTGCTCATTGCATTTTGGTTCTGAGTGTTTTCACCCTCAGCTTCTGCCTGAATTCATAATGAATGTTATGTATGCTACATGAGGGCGTTTTAAATTTTTTAGGAAGTTAATACTGTTGGTAAATTCAGGCTTTAGGAAAAATCTTACTTTGTAAGACATTATTGGTATCCTGTCATCTTGTCTTTTAAATAGTAACCACTTTAACCTTCTGTTCTGATATCAGTTGTCCATGAAAACTTGATTTAAGGAATAGGTTAGAAGAACTGATAGTCTGTCAAAGTGTTAATATCACAAGTTCTCTTCTTTACAAGTTGTGGGTTCAACCCTTGTTTGGTGAGGCTTTATTTTCTCCCATTTAAATTTAAATTACAATACTTAATAAAAATATTGCTCTCTTTTATCTTAGAACACATGCTGCAGTTGAATAAGGAGAGATGCAGGGGATTTCTCTTTACTTACTTCAAATGTCTTTGGACATGAGAACAGTATCACTACACAGAGATTAATGTCAACTAAATACTTCTTGGAACTTGTCTCTTGTCAATGTTTTTTGCCACAGTCCTTCCCACCAGTGTTACAGGTTACTCACTCTGATTACTATAAATCTGACATCTTAGTGGCCTTTCTCACTCTTTCGTGCTGCAGGGAGAATCACACTGTTCCTGCAAATCAAACTGGATTTGCTTTTTAAGTTCAGCATGCACACCTGATTTCCAGCAGGCACTAAAAGATAATCTTCAGTTCTATAAATGTATGTCCTGCATTTTGCTCAGAAAGTATCATCCACCAGCATCCTAAACATCAGTTTGCTGTAATTTAGGCAGTCACACTCATAAAATTCCTACTATAAAAGTGCCTATTTTCCCAAGTAAACAGCCTTTACCCTAAAATGAGGCCTCTGCGGCCAGTCCATTCTGCAGGCTTCAGCAGGAGAGTGACAACCTCCACCAGATGAATGGTTTCAAACTGGCATGGATCTGAAACTGTGACAGCCATTTCACCTGAAGGTTTGATAGTGATCTTCAAGTCACAGTTTCTTTTATATGATTATAATTAATATACTGTTGTAGATAAGCAGGTCTCATTGAATGCAACCAGCTGTACACCATAAGGTGTTAACTGCAAGTGGCTGACTCAGGTGAGAGAGGGTGTGTACATCAACAGCTAGAGAACGTCACGTCTATCTCTAAGTTCAAACAAGTTTCTAGCCTGCAGCAAAAGAATGTCTGTAAAGTTCTAGGTGGCCTGAAGTTTATTAACCATGACAGGACCAATAGTAGCTTTGTTGTTGACTTTAGCTGGCCACTGGAAAATATTTTTTTTTGGTATGCTCTATTATGTTAATTAAGTAACAGCTTTACCTAAAGATAGAAAACACACTTTATATGAAGCTTTTATTAATCATGTGGCATATTCTGGAAGCCTTTGAATTCCTCTGCCTTGCAAAGCTAACAATCTGAATGTTCATTTGCAGTACAGGGAGGCTAATGGTGTAATACAAGAGTAACACAGAGCATCAAACAAGACAAGCGAGAACAGTAAATGAAACTGTAAATTTCTTCATGGAGAACATACTACATTTCAGACAGAAGTAATACAATTTAAAAATTAAATAAAATTTAAATCCCAAATACAATAGTTCTTGGCTGCAATGTTGTGCACTTTACTCCTATACTGCATGACCTATATGTCATGAACATGCAATGTTGTGCACTTTACTCCTATACTGCATGACCTATATGTCATGAACACAAAGTTCTTCTCTAATACACAGCCATATTTACATATCTGGAACATTGTAACAACTCCTGGAAAAGAAAAAAAAATTACTTCCCTGAAAGCTACGAAAACTACTGTCTTCTTTATACTATTCCTACATTTTTCACTTTATTTTTAAATAATTTCAAACTTTCTGGAAATAATCTGGATATTTCTTTCTTGCCTTTGGAATTAAATGCCACATTGCTTCAAGGGGTCACATTTCCCCATTCTAGTGAGTAGCCCCTCTCTCTTTTTTTTTAAAGAGCTTATATAGTAGCCCCAGACAGCCTTCTTATTCCTGGTGCTCTGCATTTACTTTGTTAGGGCAACCCATAGGTAATGAATCCCCAGAGGACACAGAAGGGGATTTCAACCAAGCTCTACAGTTTTTGTGGGAAATCAGCCAGTTGTGATTTGTATGAAGGAATGCCTTAGCCATCATGAATTAGTGCATCCCTCTGTGCTAAAATCAGGGGAAAACCTGTCTTTCATGATCTTCTCCTCTATTCAAACTTTAATATACTGAAACTGTTTCTGTAAATGTCATGAAACAGAAGCATCCATATTCTTGAAAGTTCTACATAGGACTGACACAAAAACATACTTTACTCATATTGAGAAAGAATGCTAATAGCATATTTCCGTCTAGAAGAGACAATGGTGGTGAGTAGTGATAAATTTGTTTAATAAAATAAACCTACATCTATTGCATAGAAGCAGCGCGAAATACGGATAGTGTCACTGGTGCTGCATGCACTGCAGAGATGTGGCTGTTAGCAGTCTATTGTAAGAATTCATCAAACTTAAGTTCTCTATATGGATGGAGATAGTTTTCATACCTTATCTCTTCTTTAAGTGTGAGCTGAGGATACTCCTCTGTAATGGCAAAATCTATCAGCTCACACTCATCACCATGGGGGCAGTCATCCTGACAGTATGCATTTGTGTCAGGAAAATCTGACTCCTCCTGGTGTGAGAAGCATTGTGTCACAGGTGAAATACCTCAGGTTCTCTGCTCAGGGCACTCCCACCTCTTAAACTCTAGCATTCGAAAGTCAATTATGCAATTTTCAAGAAATAATAAAGACCAAAAGGAAACTGAGAAGGTGCTCTGGTGAATGATGGTTTCTATTAACCTGTGTTACACCTGAGCAGTAATTTAAAGTAACTATTTATCAGTGCTAATAGCCTTCCAGAGATAGTCACTAGAATTTCATAATGCACTTTGAATACTCCTTCCACCACAACTTTTATTGCAACTTCACAAATGCTATCTGTGGTCTTAACCTTCGAGAACCCTCCCTATTTTTGCCCTGTCCTGCTCCTTCAGGGCTTATAGGGGTTCTCTGATCTTCAGGAACACAAGTTCTTATACTCAGTGAAGAAGCATGGGCTTTCCTTTTGCTGCCTTCCCCTCTACTAGACTGAGACTGGTGGTTGCCCTGGGGAAAAAGTGTTAATCTCAGAATTAACACCTTATTGAGCTTCTTGGGGCAGTAATTTGGGACTACCAGTCTGTTTATCGTCTAGCCAGATAGAATTTTTTACATAGTCCTGATAATTAGAACAATGCCATAGAAAAAGAGGAAAAAAGAGAAGAAATTTATATTCTAATGCAGCTCCTCACTGGACATGTCCAAGCCAGTCAGTTCATGCTGGATTTGTGAAAGTGTATTTCTCCACAAATAGGTGGATAAAATTACACTACACCTAACAAAACCAGGCCACACCCCAAACAGCCATACTCTATGTAGCAGATGGTCCATTCCCAGGATATCTCACCTTTCTAACAGTTATTCTCTTTTCAGCCCAAAGATCCCCTCATTTCTTTCTGATTTTTCTCCTTTTTTTTCTATTGACTGTTCCATTCATCCTGGGCTTTCCTGCTAAATCATCTCTCCTCCCTTCTTCCCCTCATGTCCCGTGATACAACTCAGATGTCTTTATGTCAAATAAGGTAAAATTTAAAAAAATGGCCAAACATGGGTTGCCTATAGGCATGTTCTCCTACCATGTTCTTTCCACATTTATCTTTGCCCCTCCTGCTTTACTACCCTATTCCCTACTACAACTCTGAACATCCATCTTCATGTTCTATCACAATTGTAATCCCAGCTTCTATCAGCACTCCTTTTTTCCTTTTTGCTGTTCTATCCACCAGAGAGAGCAGCTGCCACTCTCCACCCGTTGTCACTCTCCACGTTCCCAGAAGTCCCCTGTATGTGTCTGCCAAGTGTGTGTTCTGCATGTGAAGACTTCAGTTTCTGGGCAGATTTTCCAGCCTGGGAGTGCAATGCTGCTACAGGGCTGTCCAGGCTCAGCTCACAGATCTCACCTATGACCATCAATTTGTCCATCCTATTCTAACTGCAAAATCCCTACGAGACACCAAACCAGTGGCCTGCCTTAGTAAATTAGGAGTTGCTACTGATATTAGTGTCTTAATTTTAAACCCTTGTTTGAAATTAAGTGCCCTCTGCTTGTAATTTTAAGACTTTATATCTGTACTGTCAACCTTTACATGGGGCACTATTCTTGTTATGGTATCACAAAAGTTTTACATAAATCTCATGGAGACAGAAACAGAGATCAGGAAATTAAAAAACCTAAATATTACTTATTTATTCATAGACTTAATTTAAGAAATACATTCCATGAGATTACTACTCATTTGTATGTCCCTATCTTGTAACATAGAGGAAATCTTCAAGTAGCTGAAAACTTAAATCCCAAGGTAAGTCACTAACAAACTAAAGACCCAGACCCCTATTTTGGGTTGCAGTCGAAGTAAGCAGACTGTAAACTGCAGAGTTTGCCAGAATCCACTGTGCATGGATGATGTTAAAACTTCCCCTCCTAGAGTACTACATGGCCACTTCTCATTGCACCCAGCCTGTGGCTGTTGTCATCTCTGCAGAAGGACAATAACAATTTTCACCAGTAATACCATTGAGATGGACCAGATGGAACATGCCTCAAAGCTCTTTTTAATGCAGAGAATAGAAACCATCAAGAAAACATCACTATTTTGCACAATAGCAGTGTCTCTGTTATACTGGATTTTGACATTTGTCAAGAAATCCCACTTACTATAGGGTTTGTGGGTAAAATATAGTAATAACTGCTGTAATTTAGGCGGGCCAGAGTTAGTTACAATTTTGCATATGTAATTTCAAATTTTGCATATTTAATTTCAAAATTTAATTTCAATATGTTTTAAGAAGTTATAGATAGGCATTCAATTACATAAAAGACACAATGTTCTTTCATGAAATAAGGTTGCCTTTTGTTAGTTGAAAAGTGCAAACATACATTTCTTAATCTATTTTAGTAATGAAGTACATAACACCAAAAATAATCTGTTTCTCAAGATGCAAAATCTGCGCGGAACATGCTAACTGAAGAGAAGTGAACTCTAAGAGATGGCATACCAGAGTAGGAATTATTGTTGGCTATAACTACTGACAGTAAATTAACAAATGGATTGACAGTGTTGCTACTAAACTCACCTGATATCCCTCCACAGATTTATCAGAAACATGGTGCCAAGAAACAGACATTTCAGAAGATGACAAAACCTTTACACTCACATCTGTAGGTATTTCAGTTGGTGCTGGAAGATGAAACATATGTTAAACATTTGATCTGATCCTGTGGTAATGTTATACTTGTTTACAACAGGAATTCTCCTCACTTCAGTATTTTATATTATTTTCAGTATTTTATATAATTTTCCTGACATCACTGAGCTAAGTGTTAGTGTTTAATCTGGTTTTTCTTGAGTAAACTTCAAGTCCAGTGATGATCTGTAAGGAAAATGACTCTGTAAAAACAAAGCAATGATTCTGTTACTTGGCTCAGACTATGTATTTTTACGCTTCAACAAATTTCATGCTGAAATTTGTGTAAACTGAAAATAGCTTTTGATAAAGCCTTTGAAGCATCCAGTGATCTTTTACTAAATGGGACAGCAGCTCACATATTATATACATGAGATTTTTAAAGTTAGTTACACACAAATACTTGTGTATGTCACTTAGTCCTAATAATACATTTTTTTTATGAGAGCAGATATTAGATACACTGCTGTCCAGTGGCACATACAAACTTGAACATAGGTGTGAAATAATCTCAAGCACCTTTCAGGAAGGCATACATCATAAGGTTGGTTTTGTTTGCATTCTTAGTTCTGAACAGCAGACAACATAGAGTACAGACCATCATAACGTGATAGACTTTTATCCAGGGCTTAGAATATTACAGTCTAGTTTCATTTCATTGCTGAATTTTAAATGAGGTAAGGAATAAAGAAAGGCATAAACTTAGCAATGTCTGTAAAAGATAAAGTTTTCCAAGTTAACAACAGTTCTCTGTCGTGAACCTTTTGAAACAAGTTGCAACAGACAGGCATGGCAGCCCTAGCTGAGGAAAGCTTTCATATACCTAATCTTCCAACTGGGCATCCAGTCAACTATGCATCAAAACAGCCACTGTTAAGAAAAAAAAAATCACTAACATCTCTCATGAAAAGTATCCTAGGTAACAAAATAATCTTATATGCAAAGTTACCTTTTGTAATTGTCTTTCAATGGCTGTTAATAATGCAAATGTCTAATTAAAAATTATACATTATTGCAAAATTGTTTTCACAATGACAGGAATTTAGATAAGCAAGAGGCCTGTACACTCATTACTAGCGATCATTACTCACTACTAGCAATGGCAGATATGACTAGCAGTTGTCAGACATGGAACTTGGCTTATTCTGTGGGAACACAGAAATTCCCTAGTCACTGAAGGCAATAACAATGCCCACAGTTACAACTACAGAAACATAGATCTATTAAAGAAAATACAACTTAGTGGAAAAGCTGCCACTATATTTATATATATATGGATATTTATACATATCTGTATGGAATATTGCATGATCATATTGCTTTAAGATTTCCCTAATACCTTTGAGAAGTTGTGTTGTTTAACAGTAATAATATCACTTGCTGACTCAAAGGTACAGAAGTACAGGTGGAATAGTTGTGATCATCAAATCTATTCCCAAATCACTGTCAGACTCTTCTCTACTGTATCCATTACAGAACTTCCCAAAAAAAATTCATTCTGAAAAGTATCAGCTGCCAGGGCTTTTGCTGATACAATACTCTAACAATATTTCATCTGCTTATGCTTGTTTATGAGCTGCAAATAATTTACATCCCTATTTGTCATTTATGTTCTATAAATATTTTGCAGCCTCTCCTGAGCCAGAAAGATGGCATCAATTGCTTTCCTCCAGCCTTCTAATTCACTATTTCTACAAATAAAAGGAGAAATCATGTGATCATCACAATATATTCTCTTCACTGAAAATATAGTGGTCATCACACAATTATCTTCTAAGCAAAACTATAGAAAGTTCAGGCTGGCAGCCAGTAAGCACACTACAAGGTATGGAAGTGATTTTGTTAATGTTCTGATGCCAGGAGACAACTCTCTCCTCAATGCTCTTCAGAGTAACTTCTATTACATCTCTTGGAAAAATTCCTTCTAACCTGCCCTGAAGTTCCTGAATTGGATATAGGCAGTAGGAAAGGTCACAGCTCTGCACAGAAGCTGTGAGCCCTACTGGTAAGATTTG
The DNA here is from genome assembly GCF_026979565.1 of Vidua chalybeata. Classification (NCBI taxonomy): domain Eukaryota; kingdom Metazoa; phylum Chordata; class Aves; order Passeriformes; family Viduidae; genus Vidua; species Vidua chalybeata. The sequence goes on from NC_071534.1 coordinate 44,527,743, forward strand.
TACTCTTGTGCTTGAAATTAAAAAAGTAGGTTCACTGAGCTTCTATTTCTTTTGCAGTCTGCATCTGGGATCATTTAACCACAAATCTTTTTTATCAGGTATCTGGACTTTGCTAAAGTCTGTGTCAGAACATCAGCAGCCACTCAAGTGACCCTTTATCTGGAAGCTGGCACTACTGCACTTTTGCTTTTCCTCTGTCTTTGTGAGCTACTAGGCTCTACCATGTCCCTGAACCCGGAGACTATACAAAAACACTTGCCACTCCTGGCGTGGTGTGGATAATCTTAACATAAACACGTGGGAGCCTATCAGTCAGTTGTCGATAAAGTCTCTGAGGAAGGATGGATACTTAAGTGTAATTTGACTGATATTGCTTTCATTACACCATAACTATCTACAAACACATTTATACAATTGCAAAAAAGCCCCCTCTGTGTTGTTGCAGCAGCTGTTGAAGATGATTTGCTAAGGTGGCCTTTCCTGAGAAAAAAGATTAGTATTATCCTCATCAGCCAGATTGGTATTGAGGGCTCTTCAGTCTTTTTTCTGTGTGTGGCCGATTTGTAAGCAAAGTTCCCATTAGTGCTAATGGGAACCATGAAAATAAATCTTCCATAAAGTACACAGAGTACAGAACAGATTCAGAAGTGTGAGAATGTGACCCTGTTATCATATCCCTCCTCTGAGCTCTTTCGTCTACATCTGTTGACATTGTGGAGATTTTGCTCTATGGAAAGAAAAATACTAGCAGCTCTTTGGGTTTCTGGCAGAAATTAATAAACTGCATTTTTTAAGAACAGGCTTGAGTGATGATAATGCAATTAAAGAAGTTGTATATATTTCTTCTGATTTAAGGTAAACTTTATTCCAGTACTTTCTCTCTTCTGCTAAGTTTGGAAATGTAATTTAAACTTCAATCCTAAAGAGCACAGCATGTGAAACAATTACAGTAAGAATTAAGAAAAATATTTTAATGGAATGTGAAAGAGGTTTCTATTAAATTACTCATTTAATAGACCTAACATGCAAACCAGAATAAAGAATGCAACAGGGATAATTTATATGAGACTCTAAACATGCTGGAAATGTAACTAGATACAATTGAACTATCATTCCTTCACAATTTTGGGCTTAATTCTGATACTGATCTACTAAAATACTAGGCTTTAGTGTGGTTTTTAAAGAAGAAAAAAATTAAGCCTATGTCAAATACATGTATTAAGATCACAGAGACATTGCTGAATAAAGATCTAAATGTTTTAGGCAACTGCTGTGAAGAGAAGGATTTTTTTTCTATATTCTTAAATCTTTTAACAGGCTGTGTGAAGAACCTTGCATCCTGCTGTGTATTGCTTATTGCCAGCAAGTACAGCCAAGTGCTCTGCATCACACAGAAGGCAGAAATTTGAAGTTGGCTGTTCAGAACAAGTGTTTTGTGCAAGAAATGCACACCCTCCCTGCTGAAGATGTATCCTGCTATACAAATCAGTGACAAGGACCAGGTTCTACTGCTGTTGGTAGTGCTGATCTGGACCCACAACGTAAACCTCATTTCGAACATTTACTCACCATCTTGTGCTGAATAAATTACAGCAGTGAGACTGAATGGCCCATCCCCTTTGTTGTTAAAAGCTTTCACTTTTACTTGATACTGAGTTGAAGGTGGCATTGATTCATCCTTGTGGACATATCGGCCAATTTCAGGATTAGTAACTGTAACTCTTCTCCACTCTTTCTCACCAAATGGCTTGAAGGCCACTATATAACCAAAGTTATTGCCATAGTGGTATTCTCTTGACAAAGGCTGTAGAGAAAAAAAACACATTAATTTTTGCTAAACAGTTAGGTCTAGAATGAAATATAAATAATGCAGAAAGCATTGATATGTATTGTAAAAACACTGAACTCCATTTCATCCTGGTTTCCTTCAATGGCTTGCTTCAACCCCCTTTAAAAATAGGCCCTCTTAGATCTGCAGTATTAGTGTATTTGCTAGGAAAATGTTTTAAGAACTTTTTCCTCATCTGAACTCAGTGCAACACACATCATATTACCTCCCACAGCAAGAAACCAAGAAAAAATGTGTAATAAAACAGCTGTAGCTAGCAAAAAAAGACCTAAGGCATGAGGCACAGCAGATATGTAATACAGCCAGTATGTATGTGTGGAGATAGATATTCTTGCAGAAGAATCACAGTGAAGAGAAATTCTATGTGGCTGGCCCAAATTATATTAATTTAATGAAAGTTTGTCACCTAGGCAGCTGGCACAATTGATAATGAAAAATGGACACATTCAAAGAATGACTCATCTACTATCTGATAATGGAAGGGATTCAGATGCTGATTTAGACTACCTAGCCTCTAACTGGTAAGTCTTTTAATGAAATGACTCCCATTTTCAATACAGGCATTAAAGGTACCTATCCAAAGTATTTCTTAAAACTATAGCTAATCTCCTATACCTAGGAATACTGGAAAATACAAAATTAAGGAAGACAATCTTCCATAATAGATTTTTCTTCTTTTACCAATGCTCTACATTCAGTGATTCCCTTCTCAGTCTGTGGAACTTTTACCACAACTATCAGACACTGCATCCAACCAGCCAAAATCACATAATTCATCTGTGCATCAGGAGGTTGACCAGAAGCATCCTTTGAAAATAAGCTTTCTGCATTACCTTTTCCCCTAATGGAAACTTCACAGAGATGAAATAGCTTATCTTGAGGCACAGGTCTTGGAGCAGTGACACAGAGAGTAATTATTCTCTTTAGGTGTTTGCCTACTGCTGCAGCACTTCAGCCAACATGTGTGGAGATATTCTGCGCAAGGTTTTCTGAAACTTCTGTGTAGTTGATCTTCTGAATCTATCACTGTAACTAGCTGCTTAAAATAAACCAGAATTCGATCTCATATGCCAAAGTAAGCAGACTGTATGAGGCCCTAGCCTCAGAATGACTTTCAGCCAGAGCAAACTTTAGAAAGCCAGGAATGGCATATAAAAATTATATTCTGAAAGGTTTTCTATGTAATTTGAAAGCAGCTTTCCCTCCAATGGCTGCACGTAATAAGTAGGTGTAAGTAGCTGAATAGTTTGTAGAATCCACTGAAAACTTTAAAAAAGAAAATGGGAGAGGGAAACACAAATGGGAAAAAAATGAGGAAGAATGGGCATGCCACTCCTAGCTCTCCTTCTCAGCTCCTCTTTCAAAACAAGTCTTAGAAGAGCTTTGATTGCATCTCTGGCTGTCTCATTCAACCCGGGCTTATGAATCATAGAAGAAGCTGAAAAGGGGTTGGCAGCAACATGTGAACCTGCCATACATTTTGTTCTTCTCTTCTTAATTAAGGACTATTTAAAGTAGCATATGCAAATGTCAGCACATTTGGGGGAATCAATATATATTTTTATCTTAGCCTTACAGATAGATATATTGTTGTCTGTCAGACTCCATGAACCTACAGTCTCTATTTAAAAACCCTTGCTAGACATAGCATAGAAGATTCTTGGGAAATAAATACTTAAAGCCATGCTTAATTCATCTCACTAAAGGAGCTACTCAAAACAGCTGTGAAAAGCATAACATTAGGTAAGAGAAATAATGAGAATATAAATCTGCCTGGATGTATAGGAAATACTAAAGCAGTCTTGTACTTCTGGTCTTGCATTAGTCACTATTATTCTCCTGGTTATATTTTCTTTTTTCAGTTTGGTCACAGCCAAGTCATCACTGTATTAGAAATGCCATGAGTACCAGTCTTTACATACAACGCAAGAAGCAGTTCAGTAGTTTGTTAGAGCTTTTAGAAGAAAAGCTTGTGAAGTAAAATAATCTAAGTCTTTTGCACTTGTCCATTGGATGTGTTCTTTTGCTTTTCAAAAATAAACAGACCAGAATTAAGCCAATTAGGACATATTTACTTCCTAACCTATTATTAGGGGAACTAAGATACAACCTTTCCGATATATTGTAACAGAACTGTGGACCTCCTTTTTCAGAAACTTATAAATCTTTTCTTCACTGTAAAAATACTTAGGAAGACTGAATAAATATTTTGTACTCAGTTAAGAAACAAAAAACAAAAAAAAAAAAAAAAAAAACAACCCAAAAAAACCCAAAAACCCCAAAACCCCCAAAACCCCAAAAAAAAACCCAGCCAGGAAAGCACAAATCTGATAGCTCAAAAATATGGCTGGCTACTTCTGTCATACTTGAGAACTTTCACAGATATATGATCAATCCTAAGTCCAAAAAGAAGGAAATATGCATATGGATTAAAATCTGCACATTCATAAGGAGACTCCCTGTACAAGAATACATACAATTGGAATTATGACATCTTTTCATTACTTCTCTCAAGAAAAAGCACTCTTCCTAGGGGCAATTCAGCTGCTACATACGAAACAAGTATTCCCCAAAAGACACAAATAGCATAATGTGCCTTATGTATCTCATAGCCCTATGACAGTGAACAGAGAGGTCAACAGAAAACAAACTTGGTAATTTTTTCAAGCATATCACAACCATCTTTCTTTGCCAGGGGTAATGCTTCTGTAACTCTTTTTCCTGGATACTGATAGGCTCTGACATGAATCCAACAATCTTTTTTTTTTTTTTTTTTTTTTTAATTTCTTCTCGCTAGCTTCCCCAAATACCCTGCAGTAGATTTCAATTCTCTCTTTCATGCTTCTTTTCCCTATGCAACTTTGTTTATAAATTCTTATCCTCTCTTATGCTGTGATTTGCTTTCCTCTTTCCTTGGTGTATCTTTTCCCTTCTTGCTTTACCTATATCCACAGTTTAGGTAAGTTTTCAAAACCATTGCTTCAATAGCAGAATGAAGACTACTTTTAATGGTGCATTATCATAGTCAGTCTGTGTTTCAATCTCTTTGTTTTAGAATGTTTTAGATGACATTTTAGAAATGTCCAACACATAAACCCCTAAGGTACTCTCTTCCTCATTCCTTTTCATGTACTTTTTCATGACAAAAGTCTGAAAAACTATATATTATATACAAATCCTGTTCTCACAAGACCCAAACCATCCACAGGTTTCAGGAGGAGCAAGATCAGATATAAGATAGTACAGGTTTCATGCCATCTTGCATGCGCAATACTTACCATCCATGTTATTGTCAGCTCTCGATTGCTTCCACCCCCTCCACCAACATCAGAAGGAGCCACATTAGGAGCTAGTGAAATAGAAGAGACAGAAAAATTACTACAAAGTATGCAGCAGACAGCTGCAAGGCCAATGAGCACACGTGGCACACACAATTAAAGTAATGATGCTGTGCAATCTGCCAAGACTAATGTATAGCTACTGCTTCAGGAAATGTGCCAGCTGTAACCATAGCTAGCAATCATTCTTCCTTCTCCCTGTATTATCTACAAATATTTAATAGAATATTCAGGAATGGAAAATTTCTTGTAAGTCTTAAAAGAAGCACACTGTGTATTGTCCTTGTGCTTTCTCAGGTGTTGGTATGCCAAGGACTCAAGCACCATTGACTTACATGTGTAATTACCTCAAGACACTGTGATCAGTTACACCTACTGCAATGGATTTAACTTGCCATGTGTAAGGTTAAACTCATAGGTCTATCTTTGAAGCCCTGGCAGCCTAATTGTATTCTAGATTAGTGGCACATGTCTTCTTGATAGACTTGTTCAGGATGGGTAGATGTACCTAAGCAAAACTGGCATAGCACTTTATAATTTACTAATTGCTTTTTACACTAATATTCTCTGTAATGAAATACGATCTGTTGATCTATCATTAGTGCACAGCTGGTTGGTAAAGCAGGATACTTTCAAGGACTCCATTATAAATCATTCCTATATTATCATTTCTCTCAGACTCTGCACTGAGTGCAATGATTCTGTTGCTATCCTCTATGGTGTTTGTGTATTTATCTGCTGTCACTTAATATGGACACACAATGTACCACTGAAAACTTAGGATATGATAGCTTATCTACAGGGCACTAATTATGCCTTAGATGTGCATTTTTGAGCCACATGCCCTACCTAAATTAATGTGATCTTTGTGTAAAAAAATTCTGATAGGATCAGGTATTTTCTCCACTAATCAGTGAAAGCCATAAGTCACAGTGCTCAAGCACTATGTAAGTAAGATGTTTGCTGAGGCCTTCTCTGAGGGTCAGCTGAAGAGGAACACAAAGCAGAGCAGAACTAATGTTTTCAGACAGGATAAAAATATGTAAAAATAAATTTGAAATTGAAATCAGCATTCAGTGCATAGTTTGCATTATTTATTTCTGTCCTTTCTGAAAACAATTAGTGGAGATGAAGACTAAACATGCATATGACAATTTGAGAGAAAGCTAGAGTTTGTTACTTGACCTTGTAGTCACACTATCTATTATAAATTTATAGTTTTAGAGCTATGTTAGAAGCAGAGGGTTGCTAGAATGCTTAAGCAGTCAAAGAAGATAGATAGACAGGCTGCCAAAGAACTGAAAAACCTGACTGTCTGAAGTCTAACAAGTCATTATTTTCTAAAGTATCTTCCTCATTCTCTCAACCATTAAACCCAGGTTTCTCTCTGTTAAGACCAGGTAACTAACTTAGACAACTATACTTAGACAATTACTCTAATGCACCCAGAAGCTAAAATACATAAACCCTTGAGCCATTGGATTTCAAGAAATCACCATATTATTGATGAAGCAAGCTGTTTCATTAAAAACAAAAAAAAAATGCACAGTCTTAGCATACTAATAAGTTACTGAAATTAGTTATCTACCTGAAGAGACACTTCAAAATTGAAAAAGATGCTGACAAGTTTTAAGTGTGACAGACATTATTTGTCACCCACATACTACAACAAAGAGACAGTACTCTTTGTTGCTGTCTAACACAGAAAATGTTAACAATAACTACAATATGTGAACATGGCTTTTTGTTATTTACCTTTTTCAGAATTACATGAAAATGTACATAGAGTTGTGCATACTGCTTCTGTAGTACCTTTGACATTGACAGTGCAATCTGAATCCTACTGTTGCTTATAACAAATTCCAGCTCCTGGCAGAAAACACACTTGGGTGCAGAAGTTAATCTGTAAACTGTAAATTATTTATACCCTATTTTATCATGACAAGAAGTGCTGACTGATGCCTAAGAAGACTATACTACCATTTTGCATGGTTTGCCAAAAACTGTTGCACAGTCTGCCAGAGCATGGTGCTGTGCCCGGGGAATCAGACAACAGACTAAATAGACCACTTCTTGCAAAAGAGGTACATCCTACTACAAAACTGGAAAGTATGCCGTTTTTGGGGAGGCTACAAAAATGCCATGAATGTGGCACACTGCAAACTGCAGGACACTACCCCTATTTCCCATTCCCCATTCCCCCTATTCCATTATTTTGCTCCTTATCTGTGTATTTTCTAACATTTTTAAAATGTCTATTGCACACCAGATTTCTCCTGTAGATTCTTGGGCCTTCAAATGCAGCTCTTGAGTCATAAAACGTATGATGCTAGTAGTCAATTTTCGAGGTAGTGATTATCTTTTATTTTAGTATTAAAGTTCTGTGGCTTTTCCTTCCCTATCCAAAATAATTTAACCAATTTCTTTTCTTTCTCCCTAGGCAACAAAATTTTAATGCACCAAATTTGTCTTTAATGAATGCTTTGAAACTTACAATGCAAATACATTTTATTTTGAAAATACTATCTAATGAAAGTTATGACCTAGAAGGTGTAATTGCAGAAGTTGTTTTCCACACTTTGGTTTTTCATTTTCATTTTCAAAACTCAAGCTATGGGAAACAATTGTAAAGAAATTGCAAAAAGACTGCAAGTGGATGCTACTCTGCAGTATACAGGCTTTGTTGGACACAGTCTTTGTGCAGTGATACATTACCCCCTAGAACACTGCTGTTATCTCCTCTGTACAGTCAAACCAGAATATATTCTCTGGAATAGTAGCATCTAAGTCCTCATTTTGAAGAATTCATTATAAAAAGGATGTGCCTAAGCCTGAAGAATATCCTAAAATATGCTCTGAGCTATTAACACTGAGCAACCAGACTGATAAGAGAGTAGTTTGTGTTGGATAACGTCACATATGTGACGTGACGTAACAAGACACCAAACCAAACCTGCAGTCACGGAAAACTGGCATTATCCAGTAGAACACATATCCTGTCATGCATTTTTTAGTTAGAATACAAACCAAATGGTAAATTGACATTTTCCTTGTTAAATACATGCATGTATTTTCCTAAGTCCTGAACCACAGTCCCAAACATGTGCCTGCACTCATACACACACAGTCTAACAGACAGATACATTGGGGGATCTCTGAAAGATGCAGTATGATTCTGTTTCAGCAATGAAGACTAATTTGCCATATCATTAAGTTTCTTTTTGGTCTGCTTTGATGCTATCGCATCTTTGTAGTTTGGTATTTGCTTAATACAATCTGTAGTTGTGGGTGCCTGAAAATAAACTCTCTGCACACTGGATCGTACACATTGTTTTTTTTTAAAGTAAAACCTAAAATTACCAAATTGGTGAACAAAAATGTAAAAATTCAGAAACACATTTAAAAAAAACCTGACATTTTCTGTTTACGTACGAGCGCCTTCAGTTCTAATCCTCGGTGATGGCATACTGGGTTCTCCTGTCCCCAGAGTGTTTGTTGCTATTATCCGGAATTCATATTCCATCCATGGAATTAAATCGATCACTGTAGCAGATTCCATATTTCCTTCAATATCTGATGGGTCTAAAAAAAAAGATTAAATGCTTTAGAAAACAGCATTTTTACACTTAGATCAGCAACAGTGCGGTTGATTGTGACAAAACTTGCACTGTTCTGCAAGCACACATAGAAAACTAAAGCAAACTTGACACTGTACATTAGGAATATCACATTTTACAAGGAGCACCCACAGCAGTGAGTGGGAATTTGGAAACTATGACACTATCTTGGATAAACCCTTATTGACATGTAAGTTTTAACTGGGTGTGAACTAGTACATGTAGTTATGAGATTTCCTTACTAATTACATATTGTAGCTAAGGAATTTCATTTTACCTACAGACAAATGATAAATTCATAATGCAGAAACAGTAAAATAAAAATTCATTACATGAACAGACAAGGGCTAGACATGTAGAGTTCAATCAATTGATGAAGAGTGGTTTATAAAATGTGGTCCTAATTTGGTGCACCTAATTAGTGAGCATGTTATAACTTGCTATCTGGTTGCAATCAAGAAATGTAAATGTTCTTGCAATTCATGTAATTGTCTTAAGGATGAGCTTCTTTATCATAAATAAACTGAGTAACTCATGACTGTCTGCAATTCAAAGATAATAGGGGTTATTTCTACTGCTGTCTGCAGCTATGTAAAGACAGAGTATTTTCATTTATATATAAACAAGAATTGTTTGTCAAATTAGAGTCTTGTGTTCAGAAGAGGATGAGAACTGAGCTATTCTGCACTGGAAAGGCAGCTGATTTGGAATTAAAATATAAATGCAATGCCTGCAAAAAACACAGGCAACAACAGTGTAAGCACTAGATGGTATCACCACTTCCCTCTTCCTAATGATCATTACATTTCATTCCAAAGTGAGGTCTTGAAGGAGAAAGGAACACATTTTCCATTTTTCTTTCTACCTAACCACCACCCTCCCTCATCCTTACTCAAATTATTTTTCTGTCTAGTCAGTAAAGCTATTGCAAACCTCTCATGTCATCCAAGTTGTGATGTAAATTTAACATTCTGTCAATGTCCTTCCTGGGCTATCTGATCTCTTAATTTAATTTTACTGTCCCACAGATTCCCAGAACCCATTATGAACACTTGGCACAATGAGAATCTGATCCCCTTAACTGGAAAGAGCAACATAAATGTAAACAACTTATTACATAATCCATTCATACATATTTCCATGCTGTGAAGTACAATACAGTGTCACAAAACACACTCAGTATTATGAAACCTGAGATGAATGATTTGGTTGGGGGAATAATGTTAGGAGCAATAATAACAATATTTCCAAAAGGCAATGCCAAAGTATATTTCCTTGTTTCACACATTGAAAGTTATCAGCATTAACTGATAGCCTAAACATTTGGTGACAGATCAGTCTGGACTGTTCATTATGCTTCATTAATCTGGAAGTTAACGCTGAGTCAAAATGGAAGCAGCTCAGCAATTAGGTAAAAGCTTGCAGTGATGACAGTGATGGTTACTATGATGATTTTACCTGTTTTGAGGGAATCATCTATTTAACAAAAATCCTAAGTGTGGTTCAAATGAAAATGTAATGATTTTGAAAACACCAGAATAATTATTTTCAACTTTTCAGAAATTAATAATGTATATCTTTTGTGTTAGCATCTTTAAAAAGGAATTCAACAATCTGGATTTCTCCCTGTCCCACCCAAGATGTAAATCCCACTTAGCATACTTTAAGGTAAGATTCAAAGTCTGACTGCATGTCTCAAAGACTATCTCAGTAATTCTGAGAAGCAGAGAACTTCAGAGGTGCAGAGAAGTTCATCCCACCATGACTATAGCATTGCAAGTAGGGAATCTTCCCAAGAAGTGAGAAGAGTGGTTTCAAGTCTCTGCTCTCAGTCAGACAGAATGAAGATCTGAAACCAACACTTATGTTAACTCTTACACCTCCATTTCCAATTCCAGTAATGCACAGCACAAACAAAACAGGATCAGTTGCCACCTGAAATTCTTCATATTTCCTTATTTTCTTTAATTGAAAAGTACAGAATGAATAAGAGATAAAATTTACTTATCCTGAGAAAAGCACACGCTAGTCCAAAAGGATCCTCCCTCCTGCATGTATTTTTACTGAACCAAATAATCACTTATTTGAACAGCTCTAATTTCTACATTACTTTTTTTTAAAAGTTCAAAGAAATCTATTCTACAGAAGCCATTAAACAAGGTCTAAGAGATAAGAAGGGGCTGGGGAACTTTCTGGGTTTATTTTCCAAGCTCTTTGATATAAAAAATATCAGTGCTGGCTGATGGAGGCAATCATTTTCAAGTGAACTTCATATACTACATAGTCTGAAAGAAAAATATGATCCAAGGTAGAAGGCCTACTTTATCTAACTTTTTACTCTAAAAAGTAACAGATTTTCAGTTCAATATGTCAGTCTGTTTCTTACATGTCTGTAGTTTCAAGTGAAAACTTAAATGGAAGACAATCACTGAAACTATGACTATTCTTAGTATTTAGAAATGTTGAGTATGTGATATCTTAATTCTACAGGAAAGCACTTAAGTTGTAATTTATAAGGGTGGGATAATTAAACATATTAATAGGAAAATTCTGTATAGCTTGAGACAATTTATAAAGCATTCAGAGATACTAGTAGCTTAAAAATATTTTAAAATTTATGCTTTTATGTTAAATCCTGCAAAAAAATTACGTTAGCGTGTCTTGTGCTCAGGTAGATCCCTCTTTAACTGCAATTTTGTGGCACAATGATGACATCCAGTGGTTAGAAGGATAATCTTAGCTATGTTTTCTCTAGGGGTGCCAGTTTTAATGCAGTTGGAACTTAGTCTGCTCCCAGGCAAAAGCAGACAATTTTTACCAGCTTTCTCCATAACAAATACAGAAAGAACAACATCCACTTTTCATCAAAATTCACCTATAAATAAATTTTTATGATTCCAGTAGTTGATGTTGAATGTTTCAGGCAACAAGGAAAAAGACAAAAAAAACAGGTAGCAACTCTGGCTGGTTCTTTTCTGTATTTCTTGATATTCAGTTCAGGCTCTCCAAATGCTGGGAACAGAACTGTTGACAAGACACTGACAGGACAGTAAATCTGCAGCAGAAATCAGTAGCATCCCTGGTTTCCTTCTACTGTAATTACTTTCTGATTAGTCAAACGTTGTAACAATCATACTTTAAAACTTACTGTCTTTATTTCTTCTGGCATTACTCTTACCTGTTTTGGCATCTTTCCACTCTTCGGATAGAAAGGTTTTTGACTGGATAGTGTATTTAGAAATAGGACTATGATTGTCTGTTCCACGACTCCAGGTAAGTGCTACAGCAGTGTCTCTAATTTCTTCTACTCTTATACCTCCAGGGGGGCCTGGAGGACCTGGAAAAAGAAGAAAAAAAAAAGATAGTACAATTAACAAATTAAATATGCTGAAAATATTAAAATTCATCAACTTTTAATACTCTATGAAATGATTCAGAGGACAGCTGCTCTTGTATTTTATAACTACCATGATTCTTGCCTAATCAATATTGAGATAATTTTAAGTAAAAAGATGATACTTTGAAAATGTTGCTGCTCTTTTTACCAAACAAACTGAACTCAGGAAAAAACCCAAAAACTTTTCCTTCTCAAATTCCACCTAATGCTGACCTTATTGGTGGCCCACCTTTAACCTACACTTCTGCTTGTACCATATAGGCCCTGGCTACAAGTTATGTGGAAAACCCTATGACTTATTTTGGAGAAAAATCATACCGTAAAAGAGATTTCTATAGATCTCTTCCCATTTTTCTTGGTCTTCATATTACCCCAATGTGGTAAAACCATCATCAGGTTCCAAGCTACTACAAAATTCTGGTTTTGTTATTGTGCTTCTGTTTTATATGCTACGTAGTTATCTGATACATATTAACTGTTGTGTAAAAACAGATACAATGCATTAGGACTACTGAGATGTATTTTCTGCTTCAACATTAAGAGATAATAAAATGCCAACATGATCCAAATAATTATCTAACAACCTGATTGAACAAGTCCCAGAGACTATTAAAAACCTCAACAACACCATAATATATTTCTCTGCACTATTTACAGAGAAACCACAGAGAATCAAAACAAAACAACATAAAATAATGAAAGGAGGTTTCTACAGATCTAAACACACAGTGTGCCAAATGTATTTTCAGCTTCTCTTGAGCTCTTTATTTTCTCCATACAGTTGAGCCAAAGGACTCAAATGAAATTAACTGAAACAAAAGCAAGGTTGTTAAGAGCTGATTTTTAAGATGAGAGTTGTTCGTTAACTCTCCACCCTGGTAACATGCATATTTCCTATCCCAGCTCTAAGGACACACACAGGTAAGGTCTGATGAGAGACCCCTTCTCCTGCAGGACTGTTCACCTCAGAAGCCCTCAGGCTGGAAGGTATGGAAAGGTTCATCAGTCCCAACAACTTTCCTTCCTTCTTCAAAAGATACCTCTTACAGCTCCTCACCTCACCATCAGCTTCTGAAAATTGCACGTCTCAGGAAACACCAAGGACCACAGTAAAAGGAAAAGGCTCCATAGGAAAGCTGATACTGGACCCACAACTAACCCCAAGCTTGGTAGTTGCTTTAGCAATGGAGCACGGTTCCACTGGGTCCAAGTATAGTGGGCAGAGCCAGGTGCTGATATGGTAGTCCCAGGTATCAGGGACAGTCAACTGGGCACATCCAGCTGACAAACTGATGCATATATCCAAGCAGTCCATCCAGGAGACAGCTACCCACAGCACAGGCCTGAAGCACATCCAGGAGGCATTCCACAATCCAGAGCTGGAAGCAGTCACGTCTGTAACACTGCCCCAGTGTGGCCAACACAGCGCCAGTAAGGTCTGTAGGTGCACGCAGGGGCTGCAATTTTCAGTGGACTAACATCACCAGCAATTTCAAGATCACATAGAACAATCCATATGAACTGTTAAATTGTTTTGTGGACTGACAAAACATCTTCATGTCCCTGCAGTGACAGTGGCTATTCTTTACCACTCCACTGATGAGATGCTGTGGAACACAGGTCTTTGTTTTCATACTCTGCTGTTGCCTCTTCCTTACAAAAGCAGTGAAACTACCATCCCACATTTGTCATATTTCATAAGATATTTACTCTTGGCTTGGTAAGATGCTGAGTCTTACACTCACAAAAAAGGTAGTCATAAGCAGAACGGTGTTCATTATATTAAAATCTGAATTTTGAGAACAAAATGAATGCTAATTTCTGCTATAAAATAAGTCTTTGAGCAACTCTAATTACCACATTGGTAGGGGAATCAGACGATTGATAAAGCACCTTGTAATTTAATTTTTAAAACAAATTGCTTACATAATACTAAGGCATATGAACAGACCTTACTCTTTTACTTTGCAGATCTATTCTGTGGTTTCATCACTTACCATATTTGCTTTGACATATTATCCAAAACTGTTGACATTTCATGGGCTGTTAATATCCAGCAAAAAATTAAATGCAGAAATATTCAACTGCACAACAACCTGAGATAGCAGAAGTTCAGAACCACGACACTAGCTGTACTTCAGCTGCTACACAGCTCTGTGGTGTGACTCGAATGTGGGGCAAAACACAACAGCAAGGCAACTCAATGTACAAGTTATATCAGTTCTGAATTGTCAGCAAAATAGAGCATTAGCACCTCAGAATGTGTTATGCCCATAGGCATAAAAGAGAGCAAAATGTCCAAAGGACATTAACTCATGCTATTAAAACTTCACATCATAACAGATCTTGTAGGATGCATACTGTATGAGCAAGAACAGCATTTTGAGACTGCAGTAACACTTAACAGACACAAATCAGATAAAAACTGAGTGATAAACTTAACCTCAGATGTCTTGGTTTCTGTAATTTGAAAACTCAAAATAATTTTAATGTAGGCCTAGTCTTATACACAATAATTTAATCCATACAGCTTTATGAAAAATGAGAAGTGACTTAGAAATGTATCCAGGAGATACATTGAAATGATCCTTGAAATCTATTTTTAATAATGAACACCAAATTAAACAATCTAAAAATTGCTTTCACATAAGGAAAACACCCACAATCAAAAAATCTTTATTTCTTTTCAGGAAAACACGAGCTCAGTTAGACCTCTAAATGTCTGCAACCAAATCAGTACCCTGAGTAGGCTTTTATGACTTTGCTCATTTATACACTTCTTATTTTAATTACTGCCATCTGTTGATTAGAAATTACATATCCTAAACAATCAGAAACACTCCTGTCTTGGTGTCTTGTCTAGGTAAAAACCAGCCACACTTCTGTATTACCAGGAGAAGCTTACCTCTTACCACAAGGTCAGCTGAAGCTGAGGAGTTGTCCACAATTGTCTGAGCAGTGCACATGTACCTCCCTGCATGCCGTAGCTGAACATTTTTAATCAGCAGCTCACCATTGGATTTAATCTGTCACAAAAACAACACTTAGTGAAATGGTAAACATCCTTGTGCAGCTATGTGATACCTGTCTACACATCCCTCCCAACTGACTTACAGAGGTTGCTAATTCCAAAAAGTGCTTACTTAGAGGATGGATCACCCTCAAATATTGATCTGATTTACAGGACAGCTGTTGAAAGTGTCCCCTGTTTCCTGAGGAGCTGCAGCTCTTTACTGGACATGAAAAAACTAGACACCTTAGATGATTATTAACAAGTCAACATTTCTCTCTTACTTTTTGAAGCTCGTACCTGAAAACTAAATTGAGTCAAGAATTTGCTCATAAACCACAGACATACGATTTTTCTGCACCATTACTTGCTTTTTTTAAATACATTGGCAGGATAGCATGTCATGGAGTCCTACTAATAGAGCAGGAATGCTGTTTGGCTCTACCTTTTTAATCCTATGGCAGTACCTGAACTTTTATCTCAGAGAAGCTACAAGCACAGCCTAAACAAAGGTGCACCAGGACCTGCCCTGTACTCCTCTGCCCTCGCTTGCTGCTGAGTCCCCTGTCAGGCTGGACATGCTATTCCCCCAGCTCAGCTCTCACTGCTCCTTGGCAAACAGCAGGACCCCAGGGAAGCAATTTATCTTTCAACAAGGCTCATACACTCATCATCCCAGACCCTAATCCTTCCTTAACACTCTTCACCAATGTCAGACTACTGGCAAATATGCAGCCATGTTTTCAGATGTGAACCACTGGCTACCTTTGGTTGTACAGAGAGACAAAGAGCATATAATATTTTCATCCTGTGACACTTCCGAATAACCAGATGTGCACCTGTAAAACAATAAGTGGAACCAAGACCACTATGTGCACCACAGCTATTTCTTAATGAAAAACACATTTTATGTGAAGACCTTAACTTAAGTGTTAAAAAATAACTCACTTGATATATTTTGCTTATACATCCTGCATTTTATTTCAGAAAAAGATTACTGGGCTAAATCAATGCATGTGCTAATCTTAAGGGGATTTCACTGAAAACCCAAATGTTCTCACCAAAATACATCTGAACTTTCATGGGAGTAAAAGTGCTACAAAAAAATAATACATGTATTTATACCACACTATATCAACAGGGGCAACATTCAGATTTCTTAATTCACTGAGAATTGTTCAAAAATATAACTGAAACACACTCTCTCCCCCCCCCCCCCAAAAAAAATCTAATATTTAGAACATTCACTGCAATCCATAGACCTTTAAATGAAGGAATAAAAGCAATTCAGATGCAAAATGGTATGTGCAAAAAGAAACTGCAAAAATATTTAGGTAAGAACTAGTGCTATCATCATCACAGATGCTGGGTAACAAAAAAGACCTTTGAGACAATCTCGAATATTATGGGCTGTGTCTCTGCATTCAGACATTCAGAAGAAATGAAATAAAGCTAATGCCATCTAGTTTATGTTTCCTGATTGAAAAGGATGAGGGGAGAAAGCAAGGTTAAATCTTTTCCAAATGCTCTGAAACTAGAATGAGAGCTTATATAGTCTATATTTAGGGGAGATTAAAATACCCAGATAACACTACCCTTTTCCCTTCCAGACTCCAGTGAGGATTTTGGTTGCCAGCTTCAATTTCTTTTGGCATAAAATTTCAGCACAAACTGAAATCTGTTAGCACCAATTTTTTTTTAGGTCCAACATAAGAATTCACATATTTAAGAATTTACTGCAGTAAATAGATGAAAGAAGAATCAAGCACACATGAAAGAAAGAGTGCTTGACTCTGGCTAGTAATACTTCAGCTGACTGCCTTACAGGGTCAGCAAGAAAGGCAGATTACACTGTGCTTTTCTCTCTTTTTGAATGACAAAAGTGCTGCTAGCAAGGATCAAACAGATCTGCTGGATCAGTGAACAATCCAGTATTCCTGATACTTTCCAGATAATTTCTCTCTTAGTTATTATTAAACTATTTCCATGTGGATATATATATATTCACACTTTTCATTCAAGGCTAATATGGCTTTTAATTTGATTTTTCAAAATGCATGCATTCTACAGAGATGAGGAGAGTCTGGGATAGTGTCATTCCTATGCTCATGCCTCCCCAGTTTATTCATGAGAACTCCAAGAAGACTGCAGTCAGAGACAGCATCCTTTGAAAATCTGCTGGAATTACTGCATAAGTGAACACTGTCTGGCTGAACACCTGACTAATCACATGTGAGCCCTACAGTGGGCTGAGCAATTCTGGCAACAGCTTCCAGGGAGAAAAATCAGTCGAAGTGTCAGTAGCTCTACGGGAACAAAGAAGGCAGCTACCTGCTCCTCTGTCTTCCAAAAAATTACAACAAAGAAGGTATAAAAAAATCAAACTCTTTCATTTTTCAGCTCCAGTTTTTCATTGGTTGTTGGGTTTTTTGTGTGTGTTGTTTTCTTCTTTTTTGTTTTTTTAAATTCTGCTCTTATTGGTTTTGGTTTTAATAAAAAAGACAAACAGTTCCCTATTTGACTGCTCTGTATTGGTTCATAAACACTAAATGTCATCCTAGAAAGAACCACAGTGCCTGTGATTCTCTGATAATTACTTGCATTTTTATCTGCAAATAAGCAAATGCTGAGCAAAGCAATAAGGTTTAGAAACAGACCAGAATTCTCATAACCATATTATTACTTCAATAGCAAATGATTGCAAATTCTTACTGGGGCTAGTATTCATTTCTATGTTAGTGCTTTAATTAAAATAATTTATTGTATTTAATAATGATGTGCCCATATACTTGCCCTAACAATAATTTCCCTTATGGGAACTTGGTCCTATAACCTAAATGATGAAAAACAGATGAAAAAATGTAACATAATTTTAAAAATCATTAAAAAATCATAGATATGGTGTTATATCTTGTTGCTTCAGAAGCTCTCCTGGAGCAAGGCTTTATGCAGTTGGTAATGAAGCTTTCCATACCTCAGAAGAAGCCTAAGTTTTTGGTGGTAAAAGAAGAGCTTACCAAGCAAATTAAGTGCACAGGCATCAGCGAATTCTGTCCACAAATTAGTTATGAATGTACTGTATGTTTTCATCCAAAAACCTCAGCTTGGCTATATTTAAAAATGCCTTCCTTAACTCAGAGAAGACTGAATCACAGACTGGAAATAGTGATAGCAATACTCAGGGATATTCCAAGGGTATCTGTGGTTTACCACTGAGTATTTACCAAGTTTCAAGTAAACACTTGGATCATATAAGCCCTATATTTATGATTTAATAGTGATGTCAAAAATAGCATTCTATGACCTATTTCTGATAGTCACTGGTTTTTTTGACCATCACCTTTGCCAGGGCACTAAATTGCTGAAAGCCATCAGAATGTGCCCCTGTACAATTAAGTATCATTTACAGGAATCTAGTGCTTTGATTGAAAACAGTGTCTATCTACTTTTGTTGGGCCCTCAGAGACAATAAAGGAACTTCTGGTAATAGAAGACTTACAAGCCCTTTGTAATACAAAAGTTACCTTGGCAGAAATAGAAGAATCTGGTAAGCAGAGACAGAATGGTTTTTTAAATTCAGGTTCTAAAATTAGACATCTGAGCTTCAGCATTGTTTAATACACAGTAGATGTAAAATGGTAAGAGAACCAATAAGAAGCAATCCAGAAGAGATGGGATTCTTGGTGATGAGATTGGTTTGTCCAAAGCTAGAAATAACATTAAAAATCTCCTTCTACTACCTGTACCTAGAATTATTAACTCTAAATGAGCTCATGTGAATTGGTTTGATCCTGCCAGTACAGAATTAGCTGAGTGGTTGCTAAAACCAGAAGAGATAATCCAACAGCTGTTAAGTCATGTTAATGTAAATGTGATTATTAGATATTTTCTTGCTATTGACATCAGAGGCATAGGGACAGCACCACCAGTGCAACACTACTGTCTTAATCCTATTCACCTGAGACCTTATTTTGTTTTACAAGCCATAGTTACAGATAAATAAAAAACTCAGCAGGATAATGATGACAGTCATTCCCACTAAAGAATCTTTTCCTTCAGTGAGCTATATTTATATGTAAAGGATATACAGTGTTAATTCTATGCTTGAGATGTGGACTGGGAAGTATTTCCAAGAAATGTATTATTATTCTTCTTCATTCAGCACACCACTGAAAATTCCTGAGGACACTGTGCTTTGTACCAGCATCCCTTTGGTAATGGGCCTTGTTATTTCACTTATAACAGCAGAAAACGCCTAGGTACTTGCTCACTTATGGTCATGGCTCACAGCTTTATGACTGATGACAAAAATTCACAATACACTGCAAACTGCATTTCTCTGAGTAGTGTTCACACCTGGCTTTCCTAGTTCCTGCTATCTAATTACAGACGGTACATGAATTTTGATAGCCCGGTAAGTCTTACAAGCACATAAATGGTAGAGTCAACTGCTTTTGTGGAGTATTTTTTAATTCTAGCACAGAAGTTGGTAGATCTTCTATACTATTCTTTGTGCTCTAAGTAGAATAAATTTCCTCAAAGGCTTCTGCCAGAGCAAACTGCTTGTTGGTTTCGCCCTCAGCATTGTATCTTCTGCTTTCCTTCCCCTCCTTGCTCTTAACCACTGACTCCATCCATCACATTCCATGCTTACTAGGCTTTTATTAAGCCATTGCCTCTAAATATTACTCCAAACCTACCCAAAATTGGGTAGGTTTGGAGTAATATTTAGAGTGACTTTCAGCTCACTCATGTCTAAAGCACCTCCCTAATACATCAAGGCACTGAAAGCAGTGTATTGAGACAGTACCTTGAGAGAGTCCTGGGACTCTCTTCCATAAAAAACCAGTAAGCAGTTGATTTGGTTGGTCATTAACAATCAGCTGCCACCTTAATATGTTCAAAAACTGTACTAAATGAGCTCACTACAACTCCAGCTTTCTTCTAGTCCATAAATAACCACTTCTTCCTAATCAGTGTGTAACTGAGTTTTCCTATTTTGATTTCAACAACAAAGTGACCTGTTTATTGGGTGAGGAAAAGGCTGTGGATGTTGTCTGCCAGAATTCAGGAAAGCCTTTGACACCATTTGCCACAGCATTCTCCTGGATAAACTGGTTTCCTGTGGCTTGGATGGGTGGACTGCTTGCTGGGAAAAAACTGTCTGGATGGCTGGGCCCAGAGAGTAGTGGTGAATGGAGCTGCATCCAGCTGGTAGCTGGGCATCAGTGGGGTTCTCCAGGGCTCAGTACTGAGGCCAGTCCTGTTTAATATCTTTACTGACAATCTGAATGAGGGGATCAAATGCATGCTCAATGAGTTTGCAGATGACATCAAGTTAGACAGGAGTGTTGATCTGCTGGAGGACAGGAAGGCTCTACAGGCTGGATCAATGAGCCAAGGCCAGGTCAAGGCCTTGTGTGAAGTCAAGGCCAGGTGTGGGTCCTACACTTGGGTCACAACAACCCCAGGCAGTGCAACAGGATGTAGGAAGAGTGGCAGGAAAGTGGCCTGGTGGAAAAGGACCTAGAGATGCTGGTTGACAGCAGCTGAACATGAGCCAGTGCGTGCCCAGGTGACCAAGAAGGTCAATGGCATGCTGGCTTGTATCTGAAAAAGAGTGGCCAGCAGGACCAGGGCAGTGATTGTCACTTTGGTGACACTCTGGTGAGGAGGCACTTCAAGTACTGTGTTCAGTTTTGGGTCCCACGCAGCAAGAAAGACATTGAGGTGCAGGATCAAGCCAGAGAAGGGCAATGAGGCTGATGAAGGGGCTGGAGCACAAGCATGATGAGGAGCAGTTGAAGGAACTGGGGGTGTTCAGCCTGGAGCAGAGGCAGAGGTGGGACCTTATCACTCTTTACAACTACCTAAAGTAGTGAGTTGAGGGTTGGTCTCTTCTCCCAAATAACAAGGGTAAAAATTCTCCATGGAAAAGGTTTTCAGGTGTTGGAACAGGCTAACCTGGGAAGTGGTTGAATTATCAACCCTGGGGATATTTAGATGTGTAGATGTGGCACTTAGAGACATGGTTTAGAGGTGGACTTCGCAGTGCTAGGTTAACAGTTAGACTTTGTGTTCTTAAAGGTCTTTTCCATCCTAAACTGTTCTATGATTCTATAATTCTACCTAAATATTTTACTCCAATTCTTCAGTTCTTTTGAACTTCCTATTAATTTCCTGGTCTACACCTGGAGCTAGACTAAACACTCTGCAAGGAGGATTACCAGGGAAAGCAATGAAGAAAAATGAAAATTAAAATCCTTGGATATTTTCTGCTGCAGATAACAATGGAATCATAGAATCACAGAATAGTTTGGGTTGGAATACAGATTTATACAATCTAAATCTGTCTCCATAAGTGTCTCCATAGCAATCTACTGAAGTAGGAGCATGAAGTAGAATAACTTTGTCTATCCATGTCAGACAATAAATGGTAATTTAAAATAATGTACAAAAACCAGGCAGCTGTAAATCTCTACTCCTCTAATATGACTTTTACAGTTCAACTTGTTCTTTGTTTATAAAACCATCAGTTTTGGAGAAGAAACAAAGTGTTTTGGCAAACACTGTCTCCAATCTATAATTCATCTCACCACTTTCAGAAATCTGAAGTGTGAGTTTTGGTATCTGGACTATTTGGTATCTGGACCTTTAACAATTAAATAAAGAAACAGGCTCTTCCATTTGTCTTGCACTTAAAAGTACCTGTGCGGCTGTGTATGTCCAGAATATTATGAGTGTCATCCTAGAACACTGTAAAGCTTTCCATACTTCAAAGAGAGATAAAGCAAGAGAAATAATATTTGCATAAGGAAAAAGCAAGCTTTTCAGTATTCAGAGAAGTTTACTGCAGGTTAACCACAAGATAGCTGCAGGGATACAGAGGTGGTTATGCACAGACACCTTGGATTCAGAAGCTACTTCAAAGCTGAATACAGCCTGAGCTATGGGTCCTGCAAGTTCTATGCTGAATGTATTTGTCTACTTTTGTGTCATGTCCCTGAACCTATGAGCACTGGGGAGAACACTGAAAACTCAGAATTCACACTTCACAGTCCGTGTGGATTCAGCAGGTTTTACTTCCTGCTCTGTAGCACTCATGACACTGAGATGTGTCAGCATCAGCTTCAGAAATGCCCCTTTAGATGAGAAAATGTGAGGGGGTAGCAAGTCAGTTGTCTCTATGACAAAATTCATCACCTGGCTTTTCTGTATCTTTCCATCACTTACTCTTTCTTTGAATACTTAAAGAAGAAAGCTATTAGCAAGCAGGTCAACTTCCTGAACACTTGTACAGCAATTCAATTTAACTTATTAAAGATAAAATGGTGATAAAAATATCAGGGTTTCAGATTCACTGATATCGATTAAGACAATTAATAAATAATGTAGCAAACAGAAATACTGTTGGTATGGGAAGTATTTTAAAATGTATTTGTGTCATTATGTCACTAAGACAACTAGAGCCTAAATTTGAACTCTTCTTAAGTCTATGTACAAGTTTCTGACTTGAACCAGTTAAATTATGGAGTTCCTTCTCCTGACTATTCACACGAATGGACTAGTGGGGACTCAAAATTATTAAAAAATACTCTTTTTATTTAATGTACTTAAAGGAATATTCCTATTTGGATAGTGTGTGTATTTTTTAATATAAACATCTTAAACGTAATCTTTTTAATCTTTAAAAATATATGACAAAAATCAGACCTATAAATAACAAACAAACATTAGAGTTTTCCAGATTACTTGTAGAGCTGTATCTTTTTGGGACTTGAAAAGATGTGTTAATGTTTGGTTCCTCAATCAAATAATCAGAGGAACAACCATATAAAAACTTAAAAGTAATCTATTTAATAGTAAGATTTTGAAGATTCCATTTGACTCTTTGGAAACTAACAAGCTAACCAATTCTTTTTTTTTTCTTTTTTCCCCCCTTTACATACTGCTGTCACAGGAAATGAAAACAGAACTGACGAATGTCCTTTTGAGAAATTAGTTTTAGTATTAATGTAGTGCAAATTAGCTTTGCCTTTAGCAACGATGGAGATACCAACGCTTGCATTTAAAGAAAGAAGAATTATGCAGGTGTTTACCTGAATTTAATTAGCATTTCATTATGTCTATATGACAATAATAATAATAATAATAATAGTTTTATTTTGAGAACTGAAATACTGTGGCTCTATCAAGTTTCAGCAACTTGATCTGCATAGTTGTCATTGTCGAGGCAGGATGGGAACAGAATTACTCCAATTCAGAAGGCAAGAAATAATTGATTTATTTCAAATGCACCACTCTATTTATAGAGAACAGCAAGCAGACTAATTTCAATGGTCGTAGAGTAAAAACATCTCACACCATTGGTGCACTCTGAATGCAAAACCTATCTGTAAACAATTTGAACAACAGGAGAGATAGTGAATTATTGACATTCTTTTCCAACTCTCTCCCAGGCTCTAACCTGGTAGAAACTTTTCCTTTCTCTCTGACTGAACTGAGTATACCCATACATAGTCACATAAATGAATAGCAATATTATCAGAGGGACAGATGAGGATCCTTCATCAACAGGAAATTATGTACATGTTTCATATACCCAGTAATCTTAATATTCATAGTGGAATATCTTTTTCTTTTGTGTTTGTGAAGTGCTGGTGAGCAGCTCGGGCTGCTGCTGTCATGTGTCAACCAGCTCACCCTTTACATCCAAGAGAGCCTGAGCAAACCTGCCACCCAGTGATTTCAGCTCAGAATTGCCAGAGAGGGAATCTGGCAGGAGAAAAGAGAAAATCCCTTTACTTGCCCAGGAAGGAGAAAAACCCTTAATGCAACAATACAATAATAAATGAATAGAAGAGAAATACAGAAACTGCATATTCATCTTCATTACATCCTACATAAACCATTGGATTTGCTGAATTTGTTAAAAATTCTGCATTTATTATTACTTAAGCACTGAACCACCTAATACCTACAAATGCAGACTTCAAATGCAATCCTACTGTCTTCTCTGCCCCAGATAAAGACCAAGGTATCCCTGGAAGAGTAACAAAGCCTATTTGCATTTGCTTTGCATTTGAAAGCCCAGAATTAAGGCTTAGGAATGCAAAACAAGAAGATGCCTCTGCTAAAAGAATTTCTACCAGTTTTGACAGATCAAATGCAAAACAAACCAAGAAATATCCTTCAGGAGGAAGGATATCCTTCAGGGTATCCTGAAGTAAATTTATTGATATTTAGATCTAAACTACTTAAAGGTCTAAGTGAATTAAGAGTTCTTCATCTTTTGAATCCCATGGAGTATCCATCCCTATATCTATTGAAAAAGGAAACATTCCAGCACAAGATTCAACACCCACATGAATAGAAGTACCTCTTTCTCTCCCTCGGCAGACCACAGAAAGTTTGTAGAGACCAAGGCAGCCTAGAAAAGTTAAGGTAATTTGGTTTTGAAATTAAGCACTTCAATAAAGGGTCTAAAATACTGTGGAGATAATCAGAATTTGAGATCAGGAGTCCAGGACCACTGGCTATCTTGAAGATGAAACAGGTAGCTGGGAACTAAATAGTGGCAATCATCTAAGAGAACTACACATTTTCTGAAGGCCTTATTTGGTCCCGTATTTGTCAACTTGAAATGCTTTGCTAGAAAGTGCCTTAAAAGCAGGAGCAAATTTCAGAATTAATTTCCCCTAAAAGAAAGAAAAATCCAGTTTACTTCTATTGTCATTATTTAGAGGAAAGCCCAAACGTATACATCAGTGATATAAAATTTTTTAACATGTTCAACACATGACCTACAGATGGAGAAGGCTCAGATTCCTTACTCTTGCACTACGAACTGTTCTGATAAAGCCATTTTTATTGTCTTTCTACACCAAAATAAGAGATTCATCAACACTTTCAGTCTGCTTTTCTGTTCTATGGGAACAAGTTTCTTTGTGTGACCTCTGTCAGGTAGCTAAAAGCAATCAACTAAATAAAATCTAACACAGACTGATTTTATTTGCTCTTTTACAAGAAGTAAGTTTACTGGGGCTCTACTCTTTAAGCACTTATTTTGCCTGACACTCAGACTCATCCCAGTCTTTATCTAAGGACAAAGTAATGCAATTAGGAAGCAATTTAAGCTTTTTCAAGGTATTCCTATGCATTAATTACTCTACTGGAGTGCAAATATAGACCTATCAAAAGTGTGACTTAATAGCAACCTGCAGGAAATGTTTTGAATGATGCCAGTGTACTGGAGAATAACTACATACTTATTCATTCCTGAGGCAACACAAAATGCACTGCAGACTACTTACTACCCTGCTGCTGAGTGTGGACATAGCCTTTCAGGACATTTATTGCAGAAAGGACTGTATGCCTTTGGTTTGAACATTTATCAGCTGATCTTAGCATAATTCTACTGGCTTGTTGGACAAGGACATGTTCTCTCACTGAAGGGGGAGCAGTGTGGCTTCTTAACTATGTCTTACAACTCAACAAATAAGCAGGTTGAGGCAACTCTTGACTCCTCAAAGGGCTGTTTTGTTCCAAATCCGACTAAAATAGTGACACTTTAAACATCTTTTCACATGGAGACAAACAGATACTGAAAGCAAAAAAAGGAATTTCTTGGTCCGTAGAAAATCAGATAATATTACCAGCCTAGGAGAAGGACTCTTCAGGG
Source organism: Vidua chalybeata (assembly GCF_026979565.1). Classification (NCBI taxonomy): domain Eukaryota; kingdom Metazoa; phylum Chordata; class Aves; order Passeriformes; family Viduidae; genus Vidua; species Vidua chalybeata. The sequence goes on from NC_071534.1 coordinate 44,553,635, forward strand.
GGCACTGGTACATCATTTTGAACACAGAGCTGAAACTAAATGTGGTCCCTGGTGTTCCCAAACACTACAAATACCATTAGCAACCTTTTCTCTCCATACCCACCACAAAAAAAAAAGGTATCTAAACATGAGGATTTTTGTATAATTTAAATACAGAATAACTACAGAATAAATATTTACACAAGTAGGCAATCACTTGGAGGTTGCTGAATATTGGGCAAATCAGCATGTGATTAGACATAACAAGAAAGGATTTCTAATAGAGATATTAATTTTAAATAAACCTGATAGAAGACTCTAAAAACATAACCATACATGCTAATACAAAGGAACTATGATTGTTCTATATGCCAAAATGAGTGTCTTTGTATTAACTTGTTTAGCCTTCTTATAAACTGTTCTTCCTCAGTGTTTACAGACTGTTTGACTCCTACCCACCATCTGGCCCTGTTTTGTGCCAAATTCCAGAAATGCTGATGATAAAAACATGGGTAAGTAAAAATGAATGCATATGCAAACTTTTTTGAGGTAATTTGCAACCTCTTTACAATAACGCTATCTACTTACCAGCTATTTTCACTAATAATCAGAGTGGGATTTATCTGAGGTACCAAAATACTTACATCAATTTAGATATCTGATTTCAGGTATATGCCTGCAAGTGTCTATGTGTCTATAAGGTGTCTGAATTGTAATTCTATTTTATGTTCTTGGCCTACTGGACCCAAAATGACACAGAAAAGACAACTATTCACAAAAAAAAGAAAACTTGCCATTCATGTATTAAATAAGGATCTATAGTATCTTACCATAACATTCCGTTCATAATGTTCGTGTTCTTTCTCAAAATCTATGACAAAGCCATTTAAAGACCAAATAAATGTCAGGTCTAATGTGGGATCATGGGATGCAATGCATTGCATGGTAGCATTCTCTCCAACGGTGACATCAACATTCAACGGAGCTAAAGTAATCCTTGTAGCTTCTGTGAAATTAATAGCAAACATGGAAAATTCCAATAAATTAATATTTATTAAAATATAAGGTCAGCTCCATAACTGTTTGATCATACATTAAACCACCCCCCAAAGTCTAGTTTACATGTTATTCATACAACTACACTTCAAAGGACCAAACTGAAGACAACAAAAAACACATTTTACAACTAAAATACCTGACTTCTGTTAGCTGTTTAAATCTCTGAATTACAATACAACTATTCTTCTTCATTGACTATGTCTCAAGTAGAAAGAAGACACATGATGAATCTTATGTGACTTGTGTTGCATTTCATGTTTCCATTATATTTCAATTATATATTTTCAATATATATGTTTCAATTTAAATATAATTATATTTCAATTACATTTCATTATATTCAATTATATCAATTATATATATATATATATTGAATATAATTATATTCAATTCTATTCAATCATATATTTACTATGTTTTAAAACTTGTCTAGTTAATGAATTAAAAGTTCTACTTGGTTAGGCCAAGTCAGATTTTCATTAGAGCACTGCAGGGATCTTAATTTATCTATTGAGAAACAATATAATAGATGCATAACAAATTGTGTAAATAGCTATGTGTGAAAAAGAAGAGAAAACAATATAAGAAAAGGAAGAAAGCACATCAGCATTGAGCTGTCACATCCAGCATGATTTCTGGAACAGAGATTAAAAACCTATTTGACAAATGACTCTTCCACTACCAGTGGTACTTGATAGACATAGGTCTTACAGAATGCTGTCCTTCCTGTCTATAGTCTACAGTTGTTTAATTATTTGCCATCAGATTTAAAATACACAGTTAAGGATATCAGTACTCAATCAGTAAATAAAAATACTGATAAAGGAAGGTAATTTAGAAGTGCAATCATATGGATATATGCCCTTATCTCAAAACTTTCATGCATATTTCTTTAACAGCAATGCTCTCTCAAACATGCTTATACCACCACCACTACAACACCAAAACCACCACCAAAAGAAACAAATAAACAAACAACCAAACCAAACCAAACCCCCTACAAAACAAAAAACCACCACACTAAGGAAGGTCATCAGCACTCCCATTTCTCTGAGTCATGGCCCCAGAATCACACCTTATAATGAATGCTAAGCTACCAAATAAAGGGAATGCATTAAAATATGTCAATTTAATGTATCTTGTTTAGTAATCTCTTATGGAAAAACCAACCCTGAAAATTGCGATACAGTGTTAGAACTGATGCAAACATACCCAGTTTCAACTGAGCAATATGCTTTAAAAGCATCAATTCAGTGTTAATGATCAACTAAATTAGAAAGAGGTAGAACAGCTTGAAAAAGTAGTGCAAAGCTGAACAAAAATTAGTCATTTTGAACTAAGGGATTCTGCCCAAAACAAACGAAAGCAATTCTGAGGCTTACCTGTCATTTCTAGAACACCAGTGCTATTGGCTTTTCCTCGGTTATTTTCTGCAAAACAGGTATAGCGACCTTCATCCAGCTTTGTGACATTGATAATTTCCAGGCTTCCATCATCCCAGATACGTATACTATGGAAAGTGCAAAAAATACACTAAGAGAAATTAAATTCTGTATTAGAAAGCAATGCTTCCTGTAGAAATGTAGGAAATGAAAGAACAAACCACAAACATAATTTGAAAGTTCACATCTAACTACTGGATTTATAAACATGCCTAGAGTAAAAAATATTTAAAGAGACTGTGGCATGATTAGATATCTCAGATTGCTGGAGCAAGAGAATGTACTTCTTTTCACTTGTACTCATTCAAGTATTTTTCTTAGAGTTTTATGGTACAATTCAATTCTTAAACCAGACTGGGTAAAGTTGGATACCCTGCTAACTCTTTGAATCCATACTGCCAGCAACATTTTGGTGTATTATTTTCCTGAAGTTACACATTCTCCTGTCCCTGAAATCTGCAAAATGGAGAATCATCCTACGCGACAGACAGACACGTAAGGTTACATTTTTAAGGCTCAAAGTGTTCACGGACAGTCAATACTAACCGGCTCCCATTTGCAAGCAATTCTGTTCCTTTGCTCCAGGAGAATTTTGGCTTAGGAGCAGCTTTAGGCTTGCATTCAATGATTACACGCCCTCCTTTAGCTGCTAAGATTTTCTTCTTCATAGGGTTCAGTTCAAAAGTAGGAGGTGAAGCTGAAAGCAAAAATTAACACAAATTCTCCTATTAGTGATTTTACTGCAAAATAGAATTTTTTCCAACATACAATAAATGACAGAACTATTGAATTGTTTACAAATGTTCATTATTCAGACTAGTGAGAAAAATATTAACGATACAGAGATATACTTGAAGTCATTTGGTGGTCTACAAGAAACATGAAAAATCATTATGCAGTTCTGTGCTGTGCTACACTAGAGGTTTCTTTCTATTGATTTCTGAACTTTCATCTAAGTTTAATCTAACAAGATCAAAGTCCACTGAAAGTTCCTCCCTTTCAAAAGGCCTTTTGATCAGTCCTAATAAAATTCAGATTCCTGGAGATAAATTTCTTTAACAAGTTGCTCACTCAATCGTAATTCCAGAGAATAATTTGGTTTACTTTTCAGTGGTTTGAACCCTCTCTACAAACTAAAATTGTGCCCTTCTTATTCTTTGTGGTTTTCTGTTTGGCCAGCTGGCTGTAGGTGCATTCTCAGATGTACAAGAGTATTGAGACGTGACAGTCATAAGCACCACACTTATGTCTCTGAGGCCAGATCTTTGCTTACTAATTTTTTCTTTATTTTAAACCAAATAAAAGAAAAAAGCTTTTAATTATTTTGCATCTTGGCATACCAACAAGTTAATCATGCCAGCAAATATGTGCACAGCCTGAGGAAATAAGGCTATTATTTAATTACAGAAGTACAGAGCAAAAACTCTGACCAATATTATCAACACTGACTTTTGAAAATGCACATATAAAAAGTGCTGATTTTGTGTAAACCAAGCTGGTACCGAGTACATAGTAATGGAAGAACAGTATAGAATGAAGCATTTTTGTGCAATGGGTTGGGAAAACCAAGAATAGTTCTTGGGAAAGTCTGAAGGCAAGCGTGAGATGGAAAGAGCAACTACCACAGAGAAACCTAGAAAAATATGTCATACAGCCAATGTGTCTGCTCTAATGAAATCAATAAAAACATCAGAAATTGTTTTAAGGCTGAGAATTCTGAATCTGAGAGTCAAACTTTCAACAGGATGCTCCTCAGGAAAACACAATGGATTCATAACTACATCCAGCCATCAAATGGCACAGCTATATTGCATACAAACCTTGTGACTTCCATGTAAGGGGTGGCAGAAAGCAAAACCAAAGGGGAGAGCAAAGATGAAGATCTTCAAGGGCCAAGTAAGTGACGATATGGTTTCTTAAAAAGCAGATTTTGCCTCAAAGAGGAGTGAATGATCATATGTGAGCAAAAATGAAAATGCTTCTTAACCAGTTTTGCAAGCTTAAAAGTTTAGGCTGCAATTCTATGTGCTTCATATAACTTCAGCACTATCAGTTCCTCTGAGGGGAACAGCAGGAAACAAGCATCATAAATACAAACACAAAACATGCCCCACAAGTTGGTAAATTTATTCTTCAAGTTGTTGTCAAAAACCAGCTAGAGAGCTCAAATAAACCCCATCTCACCTAGACTGAGTGAGAGTTCTTAGGTTCATCCTCACAGGAATCTGTTACCAAACAGTACTTGCAAATATAACTGCTATCTTACTAAAGCCTAAAATAGTAAATAGAGAAATAATCCCACTGACCCACAATCTTCAGTTCAGCATTTGCATAAATAATTCCATGCATGTTTTCTGCTATACACTGGTACATGCCGGCATCGTCAAAGGTCAGACTTTGCATTCTTAGTTCACCTTTCCGGAACTAAAACACAGAATCAATAAAATAACAAGATATTAACATAAACTACATAAACTGAATAATCCACACCCATCCACATTCTTTCTTCTTTGTGTTTTTTTTTTTTTTTTAATTTTATTTTTCAGTAACATTGAGTTCACCTTTTTCTAAAGAAAGAATCATTGCCATTCAATATTTAAGTTTCTGGGAAAGTCCTAGTTGAATGTCAGTAGAGAAATTTACTGTCCAGTCCCCTATTATCATATCAGTGTAAACACTACTGATTCAGAAATAAGAAACAAAGATTTAAATTAATTTTATGAAGATAAGCTTTGTTATGCCATGCTCACTGGTCAGTGCCTTCTGTTCTTACATCATTTTACAACAGGAAAAAGTCAAAGCAAGTCCCAGTGAGGTAGGAGTTTTTCAGAAGATTCCTCTGGGAGATAGTACAAACTATTTTCTATTATTTTTTTTTATGTAAAAAAGAAAAAAAACAGCCAATCAAAATAAGGTAGCTAAGTTGGGGTATTTTGTAAATGTAGATGTCAATCAGTTTTTGAAAGATCATGTTAATGTATTCTGTTTTCTTGTGAAAATCAAGCTGAAAGCTTTAACTCTTGTATCTAAGTACATTGGAGCGTATGGAGCAGTGGAAGATTAAGAGAATAGTACTTTGCTGAAAAGAGAACAGATTAAAAGAAACATATTTTCTGACTACTTTATGTGAAAATGTTTTAATCAGATTTTATACAAGGAATCTTTGTTGTGCTCTAAACGGAAGGCCTAATTACAAGTTATCTGATTTAGAAACAAATTATATTTTCAAGGCAATTAACGTATTTCTGCTTTTTTCCATTTGGAAATCATCTTATCATATAGTAACACACAGCATAATCTTCCGGTGTACTACTGGAGAATCACACAATGTGTTCTGCAGTCCAGTATGCAGATTTTGTTAGTGAAAGCCAAGTTCAGTGGTGACCAGCAAGGAACTCACTTGTTAAATTATTTGTTGGCACTAACTATCAAAGCTAGACAAAAGCATTGTTTTTCCTGGTTTAAGCCACCTTCATATAGCAGATAGTGATATCCCTGTTGTCCCTCCAATATCATACATTTTTTTTAAGATACACAGTCAAAAACCAAGCTGCCTCATTGTCTTTTTTGTTTGTTTGACAAGATAAGAGTCACTACAGCTCAGCAGACACCGAGCTGCATTGTGCCCTCGTATTCTCTTGTTTTTAATGGCTTTTCATGTAGTGTAAGCACTAGACTTTGCATACACTGTTGAAATGCCTGAACGGGTTTTTCCCAGAGAAGCTGTGGATGTCCCATCCCTAGAATTGTTCAAGGACAGGCTGGATGGAGTTCTGAGCAACTAGGGCTAGTGAAAGGTGCCCTTGCCCATGACTAGGGGGTTGGAACTAAACAATCTTTAAGGCACCTTCCAACACAAACCATTCTGTGATTCCAGGATACTAGGAGAGAAAATCTACTTAGTTTAAACCAAATATCCAATGTAATAGAATTAAATTATCAAACCGTACTTCTTTAAACTTCTTTTAAACATCACCTAAACATTTGCAACACTTTGTGTCTAGAAAAAATGTAAAAAAATACAGGATATAGAAAGACCACTGATTCTTTAAAAAATAATCTTTACTGTCATATCTCCACTGACTATTTTGTCTTATATTTTTAAAGACACATTCATGTTTAATGTGGCAAAAAGGATTAATTTTAAAGAAAAGCTGATATTTTTTAACCAGAGTGAAGAGCATTTACTTAAACAGGTCTGGAGAAAAAGGGGTATCTACCTCCTAAACATATGGTCAAAAGTTAAGTTCATAATTCAAAGCTGAATACTAAATAGCCTGAAGAAATAAGAGAAGATTGAGATGAAACTTTTAAAAATAGATTTTAATGCCTCATGCAAGTGGCACCAGCAAATATTTGGATCATTATAATTAATTTTCTTTTAACCTTTTAATAAAGCTGACTTAAAAATACTGTTTCCATGAGCTAACCACTCAAGCCTGTGTTACCTACAGCAATACACTCACCGAGGCACCATTCTTCAGCCACCTAATTGTTGGAATAGGCTTGCCCGTAGCTATACAAGGCCAGTACAGGTCACTGCCTATATCCCTTTCTGTGTCATTGATATGTTCTACCCACTCAGGAGCAGCTGCAGAATAAAATACATGATGCATTGTAAATATAGCACATACATATTTAATTAGCATTATGTTGTATTAATTCCACTGCTTTTTCCATGATACTTAAACAGGCCACTCAAAGTAAAGATGATAATGCACCAGCAATGCACAAAAAAGTTTTTGTCTTACAATATAGATTCAAAAAAGCTTCAAACTATTTTTTATGAGAAGAAAATATGGAATTGAAATAATGGTTCCTGAAAGACAGAAGCAAGATATCACCACTTAAATTGATCTGTAGATTATTCAGCGTTGAAATTACTCAGAAGCACTGTGAAAATAATAGTTAAATGACATGAGATTGTGCAAAACTCTGGACGTACTGAAAAGATCTCCAAGAAATTATGCTCTTGGTCCAAACAGTATACGTAAGAAATTAATATTGAAAATGGTCCAGCATATTTGCTTTTGCTAAGCAAACAAACCAATTTATTAGCTTTAGTTATTATAAGCAGTAATAACCTTCCCACACTAATTCTGAGTTTGATCTAATGAAGTTCTAGTACTTAACTGAGGTTCTTAAATCAGAAAATCTTCTGTACAGACAGTGAAAGAGACATAAATCTTCTGAGGGTGGTTCAGATGTTACATGTGACATTTTCATGTCATGGATTTGTGGCATAAACCTCAGACAAGAAGCCAAGTTACTTTGGATGATTTCACTATGAGCAGTAAGATACAATTTTTGGTTATCTAATTTAACCAAATGCATAAAGGGAAGAAACAGAGGGTGGAGGAAAAAAGAACTGTGCATAGCTAATATACAGAGAGCTAAGACAGAAAACACAAACAATAGGAGGAAACAAAAAATCCTAACAAACCTAATGGTCTCTTTTTCTTCTCGGAAGTTCTTTCACTTTGAGTACTGTAAACTGATTTAATGTACATTATGCATATGTATATAAACACAGAACTGTCAAAATGTATATACCAGCTATCTAACCAGACAAATTGTGTAGTCTTTCAATTAATACATAAATACCATGCCTGACATTTAATGCAAGAATTTTGATGCTGCTCTATTAACTTGAACAACAGTGTGTGAGGATAACGGTATGAATCAACACAGACAACTGTGAAAACACAGACACTTCCAACCTAAGTAAAAGCAACACAGATCATCAAGAATAAAATTGTTCTTCCTACCTTGTACATAAACTCTTGCTTGGTGTTTATCTTTTCCTTTATAGTTTTCAGCTTCACACTCATAAAGTCCTTCATCTTCATACTGAATATTGAAGATCTTAAGAACTGCACCAGACATGCTTATCTCAGCAGAGGCTGGCAAGGGTTCAAGGTATTTACTCCATCTGAGTTCAGGAACCGGACTTGAAAAGGTACAGTAAAGTACAAATGAGCGTGTTCAAGAACTGGCGCTTAAATTGCAGACTACAAAAAGAGCATTTGATCATGAAATATGTACTTTCATTCCATGAAATATGAAAGCAATTTGTGCTGTACAGTAACTTTAAAACACACTTACTTTCCAAGAGCAAAACACTCCAGTGTCACGTTTTGTCCCAGGAGAGCATACGTGTCCTTGAACTTCACCTTGATATCAGCAGGATACACTTTTGCTCCTAATATGAAAAAAAAGATTCTCAGAAAAGGCATGTCAGAAAGTTATACAGCTATTAAAATTTTCACAGTTCAATAAAACTTTTCTTAAATTCCAGACAAAATTCTTCTTTACACTAAATAAACAGCCTGTCAATTTGTAAAGTCTGACTAAGCACTGAACTTTTACTACTAAGGCATAATGGTTTTACTCAGCAACTACTTATCTTTCTCTGGATGACAAATCCTAACATTTTTTACAGAATTTGAAGCATGATTATGTACTCTGTGTGTGGGTAGACAAAAACCTGAGTCTGCTTCCCACAAGTTTTTTACTGGATAGAGAATTTTGAATTATTTTGAATTTAAGCTCAATTTTACCTCAGTAAGGGTATGAAGGAAGCAAGCACATCTACAGTTTAATGAGCTTACAGAGATGTAAATGTAAACAAATCTCCCTACTAGCAATCCCCATAGAAACCCTCTTGCAGTTCTATATGAAGATGGCAGTGTGAATACTGGAATATTTGGTCAAAGATCGCTAATTTGATACTAATTAAATCAGTAATATGGAAAATTGTACAGATAAAAGGGTCACTGAAAAATTGATGATCAGTTTATGACGATCTAGTGATGGACACTCTGAAGTGTCAAAAGGAACTTTGGTTCCTATTTGGAAAACACGCAGTTCTCCTGAAGAAATGGTGGCAAATAATCCAGTAACACAAAGCCACAGAGGTGTCTTAGGAGACTGACCATGAGACACAAAGCCCTCAGGCCACCATTGGATAGGAAATTTCATCAGGGGAAAAGGATTTTCCTCTTTCATAGGGGATTTTCTGAAGGAAAAAAAGTAAATCCTGAAGCTGTTCATCAACATTTACATGAAGTTTCTACTTTACAGTCCTACTCCTTTGAACCAATGCCAAAATACTGAAGATTTTGGGATCAGGGGCTTATCACATAAAAGAAATGGGGATTCTGGGGATAAGAACTCTGTTCTCAATTATTTGAAACTAAATTTGTGAATTAATCAATGGAGATTTCTTTCACAAAGATTTCATGATGGATGGGAATGATTTGCACCTCTGCTCTGAAACACCACGTAACATTGAGCAGTAGCCATTATAACTTTGCCATATAATTCTCCTTACAGAAATGAAAATAGTTATGAATTAGCAAAATTATAATACAAACATATATAATTAATATAATTAAAATGCTGTGCATAGCATTTCCAATAAATACTTACGATCAGATTGCGGAATAAGTGGAATAAATTTACTGAATACACTCTTTGTTATCGAAGGGCTGGACACAAAACATGAATAATTGCCCTTATCTGATGCTTCCACATTTGCAATGTAGAGATTGCCATTTGTCTGTGACACAAATCGTCGTTTGTCCAAAGCAATGAACACTGGGAACTCATTTAGAAGCCAGCGATAACTGAGGTCATCTGGAGGAAAATATTTTAGTCAATATTAAAACCCAACACTATCAGCTATTTAAACCACAGGATACTGTCTGCATACGAATGACTTGACTCTAATTTCTAGGTTATAGATTTTTTTTTTTTGAGAGGCAGCTATGTGAGAGAGATTTATACATGTCTCAGCAGCCAGCTCATTCCTGTCTACACTGAACACTGGGGCACTGCTGCTGTCAGTGCAGGTTACTGGAGACCTGGCTACACTGTGCACACCTTGCCCTGGGCACAACCATCCCACAGGAACTTAGTGGGATGGGATGAGAGAGGCAGCTGGGTCTTGACCTTATGCAACAGAGAAGCTGGGAACTTCTCACCAGTCTTGCGATTTAGACAAAACCTTAAGACTTCTAACTAGTAACATGTCTCCATTCTTCAGTTCCTTGCAATGCTTGAACTGAGCAAGAAAACTAAATCATTATTCCATTTTACAGGGTAGAAGAGATGCTAACAGCCAATTTCATCCCTCATGATGGAACTCCAGATGCTTGAGATTATGGGTATAATCCCTGTAGAGATCTTCAGTAGCTAATGATGAGAAAAAGTCCCTTCCAGAGAATAAATAACCTCATCTCTGACCCTCTGGGGGCGCTTCTGTTGTTCCATGATTTTAACACAAGCGCATGATCATAGTAGTTGAGGTGACTTTACTAGGTGGAATGAACGGTCAACATATGGTCAACGACAAAACATTCAAAACAGAAACCTAACCTAAATGGTGATTCTCAAGCTGCACAAAAGTTACTGTTTAAGTAAATATAAAGGAAACTTGCAAAAACAAATATTAATTCATCTTTTACTCTTAAGACACTGAAAATGAAGCACTTTTAGCTGAATTACCTGGGTAGTGGTAAGGGGGCTCACAAAGAAGCACTGCTCCAACACCTTCCCGCACTTTAACCTCATAACGTTCCTCAGGTGGAAAGGGATCCAGATCTAGTTTTTAAAAAAGCAAGGGGAGGAGAATAGGGATTTTAACTACAGTAACTTTTTACTATTATAATTAGTTTCTGTCCTGTAGCAATTAGTATAGAAATACATCAATACATGGCAGTTGGAAACTTGTTAACCCCTAATGCCAGTTTTGCTTATTTGTCATTACCAAATGAATTTTTTGTTTTGTTATTTTTGTCATCGTAATTGTAAATGCCAAGGGAAAGAAAAAAGTGAAGTAGACTTTATCTCTAAGAGTAGTTAGGTTAAAATATTTTAATGAGTGTTAAGGCACTGGATCTAAAAATTATGTACAGTATTCTCACACAAACTAATTGATGAAGTATATGAAAGAATGTGATGTGGGTTTTGTTCCACAGTTTCAGTAAATTTGACAGCAAAACAAAATTACACCTGGTCAAGACTTTTGAACTTTTCTACATGGTTGTTGATATTTTTCTATCAGTTTATGCATAAGCAAAAGAGAAAAAAACACTAAAGATCAGACATTTTTTATATTAATTTTAGCAACTCTATTCAGTTCTTTAGAAACAATGATTGTAGAAATAATTTTTATAGGTGATGATTAAAAAGGATAAAGGAATAAATACAACAGTATAATAAAGAATAAAAGCAGGGGTTTTTAAACGGATATTTATCAGTTTCCAGCTATCTTTTCACTATTCCTTACCTCTTTACCCTATTTTAGTTTACATATTAAAACACTGTATATTAGGGTTCTGTTCAGCATAATTTTTCAGTATACTATCAACATTCAGCTCATGCAGCCAATGATCTGGTAGGCAGAAAACATATCTCAGACTGTTTTGGTTCCATTTTTTTTGATCTATTAGCTTGATTGAGGTTTTTTTTTTTTATCCTATTGATTATTCAGGACTGACTGGAGATTGCTTTATGTATAAATAAATATCCCATAAATGGAAAGTTGATGTTTTCTCCATTAAAAGGAAGTAACAACCTGGCCTTCAACTTTTTTTTTTCTAGAAGATACACTGGGTAAATACAGACTAAGACTGTATCAACGATGGTATGACCCATTAGCTCATTATAGCTTCTGACTTTCCCTAATATTTTTATTCCCACAATCTCACAAGTACTATCAGAAAGCTGATGTCTGATCTTCTACAGGAAGGAGTGAATTCTACTTATGGAAGCTGGTTAAAGACAAGAGGGGCATCAAACACTTAGTGTCAGGGCACCTAGGGCTTTGTGAATGGACCCCAGTTAGAGTAGATTCCTTTTTTTTAGGATTCCTTTCTTTGCCCTCTGATGATAAAATATATCGGGGGAAAAGGCAACTTGAGGGAAAAAAAAACCAAAATCCCAAACACTATCTTAAGTCCATAAAATTTTACATTAGTCTTCATTTTGTACACCAATTTTTTACAATTCATGTATTTGGTGATATGCAGGTCCATACATGTACATGTCTTCACAAGACTAGCTCATGGCTGTCAGAAGTTGACAGAAATTTCCCCCAGCAGGGTTTTTTCACTGTAGCCTAGGAGCCGGGGCATATTTTACTAGCAAGTGCTGCGCCTTCCTCCTGCAGTTGTGCTTGCACTGCACCTCATCACCATATGCCCTCACTCGAGTCTTTCTTCTGTGACTATTTCCCCTCGAGTCCTACCATGATTTTAAAAGAGTCTGGGCATTATTATCTCCAGATCTGGCTCCATGAGTCTCTTCAATTAATAATTTAACAATAACTCACTGGGAAGGCTGTTATGCTGTGTCAGCTGAATGCTAAAGAATATAAAATGCTTATAAACTTATTTTGTGTCGATCTCTGCAGACTACGGCACTTAAGATACTGTTTTTACAGAGCAGTGTAGATACAGCACATGTTAGCAGAATACACTGCAGTGTAAAACATTGGGCATTCATAGCTAACCATAATTTTTCTATATTCTGACATAAACAATGGCTTACATCCAAAACTCAGAGTGGCTTCACTGCTTCTGACAGTTCCAAAGACATTCGACACTACACAGACATATTTTCCAGCATCCCTTGATTTCTCTGGATTGTTGATAACAAGTCTGCCTCCCACCATACTGTAGCGCTCCTTTGTCAAATCAATATCCCAGTTGTTGAGTTTCCATCTATTAAAAAAGAAAAGCAAGATGTAAGATTGCCCCCAAAAAGCAAACCTGGTAAGAAAAATGATGAGAAAAATAACTCATAGATTCTGACAAACTATGCAGGAAGTTATTAATATACTTCTATACAAGTTTTAAGTTTTCCTTCAAAAAGAGGCACAGATTTGAACTCCAGAAGTCTTTTAAACGTAACAGTGTCACTTCTTCATTCTTAGAGACGTGACATAGTTTGTTAAAACATAGTTGCTGGCTAAGCAGTAAGAAATGCTTGAGCTGGCTGTGAATGAGCTAGCTAGTCACCAAACACATGGATTTTAAACATATCTCAAATAAATATCTAAGGCCAGACTGGATAACAATATACTCCCTCTACACTTTTAAAGTATGGGGTAATGAGAGATTTTTTTAAACTTGCTGCAGATAATGAAAATGCTTCATGAAACATAACGTGCCAGTAAAGTTAGTGCAAAAACTGTTGCATCCTTCATAAAAGACGTACTTACTATTGCTTTAGTAAATTGCTGGACACTCTTCCCTTAGTTATGGTAAAATCCCACATCCAATTCACTGAATTACCACAATTTTTACTTGAGGGATTAAGACAGAAACTGGCAGCCCAGTTCTGACCGATTTCTACTTATTTTAAGAAACGTTAAAAAACACGGAGTGGGTATCAGTACTCATGATTTATATTTGTGTCTATCACTGTGTCCACAAGAGGGAGCCTGTTACCTTAGAAAGGAACTGCCTGGTTCCTTCGCACAAATAGCAAAGGTGCAACTTCATTACATTTAAAGATCATAAAATTATTTCTGCATAAATATTTTCTTTTTTCCTAAGGTAAGATAGCCATTAGTATTTGACAATGATAATACACACACCACCTGTTCAGTCACTATTGAAGATGCACCAAAATATGCAGAGTTCCCATCTGGAAGTGGAACTTGATATTGTCATAGAATGAAACAAAAAAAAAATTTAAAAATCTAATGAAATAGAAGAATTTTAAAGATGCAGCAAATAGCATTTTCATTTTATGGAGTTCTAGAGGTATCACTTCAGTCCTGTGAGATATACAATGTGTCAGCGTTAGAAAAATAAATATATCCTCTGTTCAGAAATACCTAGGTACAAAATGTCCTGAGGACAGCTCATCCTGCGATGAAAATGGCAGGAAGGACTTATTTACCTCTGAGATAGAAGAATTTTGACTCAATAACTGGTAGAGGGCTGAGATGAAGATAACATATTGAGGTATACTAAAAATAATGTGTCAGGAAATAAGAAAAGTGGCCTTATTCTGTACTGCAATCATCATCTCATCACCTATCAGTGCTAATTGTCAGATTTGCTCCTAGACAGAGAAGTTCTGGAGGTGCAATACAATTCTTTGAGAGCGTTTTTGCTAGTTCAGATTTTGCACAGCCCACAATAGATAAAGAAGAATGCCAAAATTTATTTAGAACCTGTAATAATCTATAAATGGTGTGTTTACTGTCTTGCAGACAGGGTTGGGGGAAGTTTCTGGACCATCTGGAAGAGATGGGCAAGTACAGCAAAGGGTATCAGATCTTAGCATATGTAATCTCTCCACACTTTCCAAGCATGGCAAGAGGAAGTAAGTGCAACAAAATGTCATATTCAAATGGTGGTTCTGTACAGGTAGATAACCTGTTAGCATATTTTTAAAACTGGCAATGAAGATGAAGTAAGCTGTTTTGATGGAGGAATACCTGAGTTCACCACAACACTGTAACAGATTTAAAATAATAGCTAGCAGATTTGATTGGTTTTTCTGTTCTAGAAACCAGTCTGGGAATACACATAAGTGAGTACTGGGGGAAGGTCATAGGCTAATTTACTGAAATGGATCTCTTTTGCTGGCAAGATATTGTGTCTGGCTTTAGTACAATGACAGCAGTTTTCTGCCTGATCAGCTTGTAATTTAGTCACAGTCTTAATACTGATAATCTTAAGTACATTTCTCTTCACACTATGAGCAGATGATGGCTGACACACTCATATGAATGCACGACAAAACATTGCTTTCTACAATAATATAATTATTGTGAAAGAAGTCAGGTGGGAATCCGTATTAAAACTAGCTGAAATGTTTTTTCAGAATGAAGTTCTTCACGTCTTCAGTAGCATAGCTGACACATTCTTGATCACTGCCCTGCAACAAAGAGGATGCAAAACGAACAAAGGATGTAGAATATCCAGGTTCAACAATCAGTACTTCTCCTTTCAAAGCAAAATAGAATAAAAAAAGCCATTCTGAATCAAAAAAATCTAAAGACTCAAATGTCCACCAACCTCGGCCCAAGCTGGAAAGATAGTCTCTCAATTTTTTTTAAAGGTCACTTTTTTTTTTTTTTAATTTACATATGGATCAGTATTTCTTTCAAAATCTGAAAATATTTAACACAATATACTGGTTTTAATGCTGATTAGACATTTTGGCAAATCGAATCAAGGTTGAGTCTTACTCAAAAATTGGATATCTCTGCATTTTTTCCCACCTTGAAGACTTTGCTCCAACCTTTTATGACAGTCAAAAACAATCTGAAATAGATGCTGAATAAAACACGCAAGATTTGAAAATCAAAATAGGAGATATTACCTGTAAGTTGGAAAAGGAACTGCTCGAGCTCTGCAGTTCATTGAAACTTGTCCATCTGAAGATTCTTCTGGATAGATAGTATCAATAGGTTGCTCCTCAAAAACGGGTCCATAACCTTTGTTTCCTTCCTCTGAAAACAGAATAGAGTTTCAAATTAATCACTTTTTAACTAGCAGTCAAACTGAAGACGAATTTGAATCATACATTCAAGAATCAAAATGTGAAGGTAAAATAATGAGTCACCCGAAGTTAAATTCTGTGTTCTTCAGCAAAACTGGAGCAGTACAGGTAACAGAAGTGCTGTCTGTCATTCACTGACTCCTGCCTTCTGAGAACCAAAGTAACTCACACTTTGTGAGTGTTATTATTATTATATAGTATTATTTCTTCTAATACTACCTTGTGCCTTCTCTGATGAAATTAATTATTTGTCACTGTTTAGGCCAGATGTGGAGATAATTAGGAACTGAAGACATGTCCCTTAGAAATACAGTGAGACCAACTTACTTCACAAAGACCAACAAATTCTGATCAAAAAGGTCTACATCCAAAACAACTACCCACAGTTATTCCTGATCTTATAGCCTAATCATCTCCAATGATTTTATGTACTTAGAAACAATCTTTACGACATCCGACCAAAAAACCCTTATGTTGAGTACCAAAGCCAAAAACTACATTGTTTCCAGATCACACCTGTCCTTCCTTTGAAGCTGAGGTATGTATTAGTTTCTACACTCTAATATACAATTTTTAAAAGGTCCAACACTGAAAATAATTTCATTTTGGAAAGTCAAGCACTTAAAGGTAAATACATGTAAAATAGGTTTGAACACAAACTGTATTTTTTAATCTTTATCCTTCATTTGTGGATGCTGTTGTAAAGTTGGTAGGGTCTGCCCACGTCTGCTGCACTCCCTTCTCCTTTATCTCCTCCAAGCATAGAAGGTTGCTCTTTGGGGCAAGAAGCAAGACTAAGAGCAAAGGTGCAATGTATTGGGAAAATTCTTCTCAGTAAATCCAGGATGTAACAGGGTTTTTTTCATGTGAAAATGTCAAATATGCATTCTAGGTATAGAATGACTCTGTGAGGAGGCTGTGAATGCTCCATATAGATAAAATTTTGAGACAACACAATTGTCTAATTCTCACAGGTCTCTACTGAGACCAAATAAACAGTATGGGCACTTGTAAGAAAATTCATGGGAGAACAAAGGAAAACATGATTCACTAAAAGATTCACTTTCCATTCAAGTTCAGAGCCTTGCTTCAAATCCTAGAGATGCCAGAGACTTGTAAAATGACTGCAAGAACCTTGTAATACAAGGGAAACACAACAAACAAACACAGCTCTAATGAATAAGATCTATTCTCATTATTATGAGATGGCATAATAATTTAATTCAAAAGCGATGGTTAAGGATGGAAATGATTTTCAAAAGCAATGGTTAAGGATGGAAAAATCCTAACATTTTGCAGTAGTATCTGTGCTGTCTGTGAAAATTTGCTACATGTCTTGCAATTTAAAAAATCTTCTCAGATCAGTAAATAAACTGGCAATGTAAAAGATGAATGTTCTTAAATCAAAAGATGACTTTGTACTCATGCCGTTAAAAGTCCTGTGTTTGGTCCTGAAACATTTTAGACTAAATTAGACAGTTTTTAGGAATCCTGTAAAAGAAGAGTCTCTCTATATACCTAAGGAATGTGAATTATACCAGTGTAAAAATACCACATATACATAAAACACTCTTTCTGCAGATATATTTTTTATTGTTTCTAAAGTCCCTATTCATAGATGGACACTGGATTTCAGCACTAGAAGACTGTTTGCAGATAAAAAGCAAGTTCCCTTTCGACTTCAAATCTGGGGTTAAAAAGTCACCATTTCCCTTGAGGACAGGAGTAGGTACAGAAGATACTTTTATGATGTGAAATACATGGTCAGGCAAATTAATTTTTAAAACTAATTAATGTAACAAGAATTCTTTAAAAAAAGCAAAGAAGAGCAGCTAGAAAGGCAGAGCTTTTGAACAACGGTTTGCTTTTGTTCATATTTTAAAGCACAACACAGTATAAAAATCTACATATTGCTAGACCAAAAGAAGAACTAATTTCAGACTGAAAAGGCAAGATTCACGTACTTGCTCAGAGACTGGAATGACTAAGCCAGAAACCTGATGGCATGTTCTCTGCAGTTCTTAAATATGAGTACAGAATAACAACAGTCTCCAGCAGCAATCAGCCATATCATATGCAGCTGACTCTTCACTTTAGGACTCAAATGATGTTAAGGAAGACTTAGGCATTTCATGGCATGCATTTTTAATGCTGAAAGCACTATTAATTATACTGAGTTAATGCCTGCTTCTCACACCTATCAAATGTGCTTTATAAAGGCACTTCTGCTGCAATCTATCATGAATCTGGTTTCAGGTGTCTGTCTGCACAGAATAAGATGTGCACACTGAACTTCAGGTATGGCAAACAATAAACTTTTCATTCTCAGCCACAAGACCATGCGTGGACCAGTCGCATGAAACAGCACATGGGAGAAAAGATAAAGGGGTTGTGAAAAGATCTGCAAGAAATGTTCCCACTTTAAGTGAAGTACCACGACTGTGTGACAAAGTTTGCAGAGTGACAAATGGAAGACTAAGAGTACAAGTAAAAGCATCAGCTCACTGAAGTTGTGCCTACATGAAAAAGAGAAGTAGAGAAAGAAGAAGAAAATGGATATATTTGGAAAACTGAGGATGGAATGAAGAGCACATTTCCTATGTTTGGGTCCTGCTTTAGACAAGAGGATGGATTACCTGACCTCTCAAACAGTGCCCTATGTTTTGGGTAAATTTCTTGTGATTTCTATTTTAAATTGGAGCAGAAGCTATCACCTGACTATTAAAGGCATTCTTCAGTGAATTCTGAAAACAAGACTCAGACCTTTCAATATTGCTAAATGTATTACGAAGTCTATGCAAAGGCCAAGAAAATCTTTCCTCAACTGATGAGATTACGGATCCTGTATTAGAATCTTTCCCTCTGGAAGGTGGTCGTATCATTCATTCTCCAAGTGACATTTTCTAATGAGTCTTCTCCTTCTCTTTCTGTTTCCTGTAGACCTATCTATTTCCCTGGCACTTAACATTGCCAAAAGTGGCTGCCCGAGACAGTCGTTGGGTGTGAGTATTGATCTACCTGAAAGTGTTGTATCCAGTTACATATTTTAACATGAGACAGGGACAAAGATTTGTTGACATGGTGCATGGCTAGATTAACCTTGAGTGCTAAAGGATGCTGCACGTAAGAGCCTTGGAGTCATTCATTATCAGTTTAACTAAGTTGTCAGGCTCTGCATTAGCCTTGCAAGACCAGAATTTGATATTTAGAAGCAGATCCTGTACTGTTTTCAATATGTCAGAGAAATGAGGACCCACCCAGGTCTGAGAAGCTCATGCTTAAAAACAAGATGGTTTGGGAATGAGCCAAAGTATCTCTATCAGGCATGCAGGAACACAAAATGACACTTCCACATTTCTGAGCACTGTGATCACCAAACATATTATGATTATTTATTTACAAATGTCAGACACTCAGCAGTAGCCTGAAATGGTCTTCTAAGAACCAAGCAGGGACAAGACAGACAAGGTAAACAGGCATTAAGTATATTCATCCACTTCTTTTTTTTCGGAAGAAAATCATTATCTCTTTTTAGAAAATGTGAGTAATATGTTGTGATAAAAAGCTTTAAATAATGTAGATTCTAGCTCCCAGTTCAGAAATGCCTTTTTGAACCTACTGTTCTGGAAAATGCCCAAGCATGAATAATTTAAAGTTTGAGGGCTTGATCATTTTTTTTTTTTTTTTTACTTTTCTAAAACATGTGGGAAAAGTTGTACTTGGAATTCATGGGAAGCTTATGTGCTGAAGCAGTAATGTGTTCATGTTGAAAAAAATCATAACGTAGCATCACCATGATGGACAAGAGAGGGGTACATCATTAGTATAAGTCATCAAGATGCTAAAGGCAAATCATTTTCCAAGAGCCAGTCAGCACTCAAACAGAAAAGGTAACCACTCCAGCACTCCAACTTCATATTATATGAAAGATTAAGACTGTCTTTGAGAAGGCTGCCTCTATTTTTCTGGACCCAAAGGAGCAGGAGAATTACTTCTATTTTCTATGTACCAGTGAGGATATTGAAGAGCCCCACAGTTAATGACATAGTTTCTCCTTTACAGTAAGTTTCAAGTATGAAAAGCTCCAGCCCCTGGCAGAGCAAGTTTCTCCACTTGTGCCTAACAGGGTACAGTTTTCTTGTCTTTCCATACCGCCAAGAGGAATGTCAGCCAATACTAATTATTATATTTTAAATATATTTCCTTTTGCCTATTCAATATTTAAATCTTTAGGTGGTTCTTCCTTAAAAATCTAAGTGTTAGTTCAGAAGTGACTGAAGAGCCTAACATGTTGACCCCATGGGAAAGCCAGTGACCAGCAAATTAGGGATGAAGCTAAAGTGCAGTAATTGTTCTGCACAATCTCCCCACACAAGCCTTCCTGGTGCATATAAAATATCAGCAACACACTCAGAAATTCAGCATGCTGTCTAAGAGCATCCCCCATGTACTCCTCAAAACAACTGTCTTGCACTGAGAGCCTCTGCATTTTACTGGCTTTCTTGCTTTCCCTGCCTTCTCTGAAATTTCAGTTCCTAGTGATTTTTGGAAATTTGATTACCTAAAAAGCAGAAGGGTTTTGATATTTTTACCCCTGGACTATTGCCTCATTTTGCACAATTCAGAATAGTTTACTAGAGTGACAAGCTGCCTTCTAAGTCATTATCTGACCCAAACTCAGACACTGTCTAGCTCTGCACTATCAAATCCCAAGGTAAAAAGTAGAACATTTTATGAGAAACATATTATCAGAGGGACATTTCACTATTGATTCCTTTCATAGCCAACTGTAATCTACTATTTATTAAGCACAATAAAATACAGGGTCTTTGCAGATTTTGATTAGTCTTTTGGAAGAACAAAAAAAGATATAGCTGAAGAACAGTCTTAATTCTTTTGGTGATAGATTAGTATCCCAACTGAAGACACACTTGAGTTCACTGATTTACATGGGAAGTAGAGGATGACAGAAAAGTTTGAAATTCAGACTTAGCAACAGGACATGAATCTAAAGGGGGGTCAAAGGCAACTTGGAAGTGCATTGGAGAAATGTCAGGGGGAAGTGAAGAAGAGTCAAATATTACTAGTAATAGGCATGAAATAACTTTTTTGGCAGTGGACTGACAAGCACTGACATGTTCCCTGAGGAGTGATTTTCTGCTCTCATTTGCCTTGCACTACTCAAAGTGCACTCTGAAAATCAACTCTTGTAACAACTGTCTGTTCTATCAGTAAGTGGAAGACCGAATTATTTATGGCTTTTTCACCAGTTTATATCTGCAAGACTACATTTCAAGCACTAATTTACCTGGAAAATAAATACTGCTCCTGTCTCATTGCAGAAGATGATCTCTGCCTATACCTCTGATGCACTAATTCATAAAATCTTTGCTTCCCTTCAGTTAAGTAAGTGCACATTCACCACTGATGAGAAATGGTCAGTCAATGTAACAGTTCTCAATTTCTGCATTTAATTACCACAAAACAGAACTGGCTAAAAGAATCAAGGTGTTTGCTCCAAAGCAAACTCTAAAATTCTAAAAACAAAATGTATTTCACTTTGGAAATTTTTTTTTTAGAATTTCCTGCAGTGAGAAGAAGAACAATTTTAAAACAAATAAAACCCGTCAGTTTTTAGAGTCTCAGAACACCTGTCATCTCTTCAGGCCCAATTCTGAACATCTCAAGTCAGTGCAGCTTCAGGTTGCTAGCTCTCTGTTTCCCAAATACATCTAGCTGTTAAAGTCTGAAGGCTCTCAATGCTCAGTCAAATACATGAATTCTGCATATTTTCAGGTTTTTTGGCCAATATCTTTGAACTTGGGGACACCCATAGGGTGAGACATCTCAAAACAATGTATCTGCAAGCTATCACTTTCCTGGGTCCAGAGCATTTAATATAATAATAGGTGTTGTATTGTGTTTGCTTTTACTATTGTTATTACCCGTGTTGTTAAGATGGTTTGCCCCTGTTGCTCCCCCATATCCCTTTGGTTCCTCCCTTGTCACTCTTCCCTTAGACTGCCCCTTGACTCAGCAGAACTGTTGAGTCATTCCTGCATCCCCTCCCTGGTGCCCTGTCAATCACTCGGCAGCCCATTCCCACCACCTGGAAACTTCCATCAGGGGCGTCGAGTGATTGGATCAGGACCAGGGAACCCTCCCCTACTTTCCCCTAGTAGGTTGTCATCCCTATCTGTTTCCCCGAAAGGCACTCCCTAGTTTGACCCTATTGGTTGTTCTCCCCTTCCACTCCCCCCTTTATAAGTCACTGCAGAGTCCCTCTCCAGGCTCTCATCGGTCGGCTGGAGTTAGGTGCAGTTGGAGCTCCTGGAGCTATCAATAAAACCTGACGTTTGCCCCCCAGGAGAGTCAGCCTCATTTCTCAGTGGTTTCGCCGTCCCGTCACTCCTCTGGAGGCACTCCTTGCAAGCCCTTCGGGGAACCCAAAGGGAGTGCCTTCTGCCGTCGTCGTGTCGCCCGGCCGGGCCACTCAAGCGGAATCCGAGTGGGCACGACGGCAGTAGGTCTGTTTAGGAAGCATGAATTGAAAAAACCTAGACTACAAAGTCATAGACAAGCTTGCCAAAGGCAATTTACAGAGTAGAATCACCTAGAACTGTGGATCCAGCACCGCAGAAGGCAAAAGGAGACAAATATACTTCCAGAGAAAGTTTGTTTTGCTGAAAGGTGCTAAAAATCTTCTTAAATACTCTGCTTTCAATATCTGCTTCCAGTTACCTTGCCTCTTCACTCTGGAAGTTGGTCTGTCTTGCTATTTTAATGAGAACTCATGATCTTTACTCAAAAACTGTCCCCAGTTTACACATCCTCCATTACTGTTGACACTGCCAGCATTCCCCTCGATAACATCCTGTGTGAAAGAACACCTCCTAGAACTTGACTTGATCACTCTACTGTGCTCCTTCTTTCTCTTCACTATGTTTCAATTTTTAACCACACTGAGAACACTTCCAAGCAACCAGTTATACTTCATCTTGGTTACTGTAGATACATATTTTCTGGATACAATGGCATTTTCATTGCCAAGAAATACATCCAAGACAATTAAGACTAACTGCCAGCAGCTCTCAAACATATTTGAAATGAGAAACCCTCCAGCAAGACTCAAGTGGTGGGGCTGAGCAAAGAATGCAACACCAGATTTATATAACCTAGATGGGTACCATAAACTCCAGATGATAGAAGCAGATTTTCACTCCACTCAAAAGGTTATTTAATGATTTATGTGAAGTAGAGCAGGTCCAGGAGCAGAGAGCGTGTTCACTACTCAGCCTTGCAGTAGTACACTGGAAGAAACCAACACCCTCTGATTATATAAAACTAGGAATCTTCCACATTGGAGGGTGGTGCCATACCTTTAGAGATGGTCACAAGTCTTAACTTTGGCTTTTGATGAAAAATGCAAGCAAGTATTTATTCCATACCAGGAGATAAGTTAGGAAATGTGTTTGAACAGTAAGAGCACTATTAGAACCTGCCCTGTATTCACAATCCTTCACACCAATGGCTCCTATCTAGTTTGTGGGTATCTAAGACTGCCAAGAACAACAGTCCAGTGAGAGATCAAATGAGCCTTGCTATGACAGTGTCAGTGTGTACTCATGCTGCACACAGTGTCATGATAGCCCACTTTGTTGTTCTTCCTATGTCACTCAGTTGTTACCCTCACAGCCCATCACCTTCCAATGCCATTCTCAGGAACTTGTCAGCACCTACATTCTGCTGCCAAGGTTTTTTTGGCTAATGGGCACAATTGTGATGTGCAGAATACAGAGTAACATTAATGATTTAATCCTGCCTGTCAAGAAATTACCTGAACATTTGTTCTTCTTGATTGACTCACCTTTTTCACCAATCAGTGTCCAGCACTTGTTTGGCTACTGCAGCTGATTGTTTTGTTTGATGTCAACAGGTCCAGACCAAAATCACGTGTGTAACATTACTGATAGCACTTCACAATCTTTTTTTTAATTATTACTTTTTATTCTTTCAGGAAAAGCCCAGTATTGAATTAAAGTGGTGAGTTTAAGGTTTTAATTTTGGTGCTATCAGCAAGCCTCTTATCTTAACAAAGGAAAAAACTCTTGATACACACAGCAAATTTATTTTGAAGGTATTGATTTTTATTAGGCATCAGTAAATCCTCCATCAAACTCAGACGTGGACTAAAGAACACCATTCAAAACCATGGAATAATGTAATGTTCCTGCTAAACCAGAAATCATCCTGTGAGCTCTGGACTAATTTTTTAAAGGCAATGATCTTACATCAAGTATAAATCAGATTTTTTGACTCGGTAATGAGGAATAAGGTCATGGTAGTGAAACTGAGGCAATGCCTGAAATGATATCCCAGATTAAGCAATTTTGTGACCCTCAAAGTAGGGAAGGATTTAAAGCCTACCTTGAAAATAACCATAACATTACTACACAATGTTTGCACTTTTCAAATATTGGTCAATATTTTGTGCATGCTGTGTTTATGCTAACAGAAAAATTCATCCCAGCAACTAAAACCCAGCATTCATTTAAATTGGCATGCAATTCAGAAACAAGCTTTACAAATTTCAAAGTTGTTTGGAACAACTGGAATTTTGCCTTTTCACAGACCTCCCTCTATCTCTTAAAATGGAACTGAAATTTCAATTGCAAACATTTCTCTAAATGCAGATGCTAGAAATATGACTCCAGAATGTTTTATTATTTATGGTGCCACCTCTATTCATGAAAAAAAATTGCAATTTTTAATAAAAAACTGAAATCAGAATATGCAGAACTACCCCACTGTCTTACAAAAAACTACCACTACAGTGGGTTCGGAAAAATTACGAATTTTAGATGGTATCAATAATATACGATTTTGGTTTTCATTATTCTAAACATGTTGATCATCTGTGCACAATAGACAATTGATATAATTTTATAATCTAGAGAAAGATTTCACTCTGTGTATCAAATTAGACAATGCCAAATTTAAAGTCCAGATCTGTCTTTTTTTAAAACTTTTTATAATGGCAGCCATTCTAATAAATATGCTTCCTGTCAGTTTTATTGTTTACATTTAGTAGTGTGTTGTATCAGCACAAATAAATTAAAGCCATACAAACATTCTAAGTATCCTTGAAACACATAAAACTAACAATTACTTTAAGGAATTAACACAGGCGATCATCTTACCTGCTGCCAGGGAGTAGACAAAACAGGGTGTAATAAGATGACAGATGAAAAACCAAATGGTTATCTTCTGTTCAGCCATTATCTCAAAAGGAATTGTGCACTGCAATACCATCATTCAGAGAACTAAAAATGCCTGTTACAGAGAAAGAAGAGAGTCAATAACTCTGACATAAGGCTTTATCTCATATCACATTTGGCCTGTCAGATGATGACTAAACTGAATACTTAAGAGTTAATATAGGAGAGAATTTTTTGAATAATAAATCATCATCAGAATTTCTGGATCAAATTAATTATATCTATTATTCAGAGAGCACTCTGTTTCAGAGTACTCAGGTGTTCTGATGATAGTATAATATGGTAAATGTTAAAACTGATTATCCTTTTTTACACTTCTCTTCTGGATTCTATCATCCATCTCAATAAATACTACATTTCAATTCATGACTTCAAAGTCTGTAAAAAGAAGACTACAGTGAAACTAAAGCACATGCATCTCTTTCAGATCCATTTTGCCTAGTATATCACTGTTTTAAACTTTTAGTATAGAATTAATGATCCTTCACAAAGGTGGTTATAGTTTTTATGAGTTTCCTTTTAAATACTGAATATAATCATTATTGCAATGTTGTTTTCAAAGGTTTCTCTTTTTCATATGGGAGAAGGTCTGCCTGTATATATACTAAAGCCAAGCTAAAAAAGCATGCAGTTTCTTTTGAATATTCTAAGATTTTATAAATTATTTTTCAGATGCTTCTGTAAGATTTGTTACTACTTCCAATCAGAATATTTTGCTAGCTTTTTTCTTTCTGCTGGAGACTATTATCTGTCTCTTCAGGGAAACGTGTCATCATGTTTGCAGTATGCAATTCTCTAGGTTATTTTTATGGATTTCTTCACGAATATATAAATACATCCTTTACATCCATCACACCTTGTTCTTGCTTCTTGACTGGTTCTGCTCTAGCACTCATTAAGAACTTCACAGAAAGCAAGGCTTCCAGCTTATCACTGACAGAATACTGTAGCTCAGGCACATGCTGATATCATCCAGTCCCCTCAGTATGTTCATTTTGTTACTATTTCATTGGAAAATATGCTTATACATCTTAAACACCCTTCAGTAATATGCATCCCAGAACATGGTGCATGCTAAAAAAAGAAGACCTGTAGATGAAGGACATTATTTCGTGGTAGACTTGAGCAGTTCTGGGTTAGAAGCTGGACTCAATGATCTCAAGAGGTCTTTTCCAACCTAAATGATTCTATGATTCTAATATTCCATTGTCATTTTTTGCAAAGTGTAATCTCGGTGCTCCTGCTTTCCAGCCTCCCATGCCAGGAATTGATGACTCTGACAGTGACGTGCACCTTTTACCATGATACTTGTCCTTTCCACATCAAAATTTTTACTAAATTGTTCATTTCCAAAATCCACATATTTTAAATCTTGCTTTGAAACTGTCCCATTTCCCACTTCCAACACCAAGAAAGGGGCAATTTTAAATTATAAAGCAAAAGTACAAATACACTTGACTCCCTAAGTATGGTCAGGATAAATCCTGCCCTTATTACAAAGAGCCTCTCATCTGAGCTGCTGTAAGACATGCCTGCTGCAGTGTATGTTTCTCACATCTCCCCCTGAGGTGTCTAGGAATGTGTCTTGGCCACTGGGGCCTTTTACTTGTCCCCTCTTTCTCAGAATAATGCTAAGATGTTCATTTGAACATGCCTCAAATAGTGAACTTTCCTTAGAACAGAGTTTCAAGAGTGTTTTGATAAACTCATAATGCAGGAAAATGACAAGAAATATCACAAGAAAATCTTTTGGCTCAGAAATTACAGTAGTTGTTGCATGTCACATTTTTCCATTTTTTAAAGCAGGATAAATCCTAAATAAAAAGTTAAAAGCTATATGACCCTACAATTATGGCTGTTACATGAAAACTGTGCTCAGCAAAAGACAGACAAGAGTTAAACACTGATTCCCCAGAAGTGAGATTTATTTAGAAATACTCCCTAGAAAAAGGCTCTTAGATTGGCAACAAACACATATGCTTACTGTAGCTGGATCCAAGGAGAAAGATTTACTAAACGTCTTTACCTTCCCACTTCTGTTGGCTCTAAAGTTTCTTCAGATTCTGTCACACAAAGGACATCCACAACTATTTCAGGCATCTACCTTGACCAACTAGTATGAACTACTGTGTCTGTATGACTCATCCAGAAGATGAGTTTGATCAAGAAATGACTTTGTATACTTTGTATACTTTTCCAGCAGCTATGCCCAGACTGTGACATCTATGTGATATGACACTGCCTTGCCTGAAACATTTGTTTCCAAATGACATGAGTAAATTGCATAGTTATGCTGAAATAATGCATATAATTAAATAGCAAAGAAACAGGAACTCTTTAGGGAACAACGGTAATTACACAGCAGCTCATGATGATAATAACTGTGTTCAAGTGTATTGATAGAGGAGATTGTTAAAAGCACTGCGCTCTCTGACATTATAGTCAGAGATGGAAGATCCCTCCTCCCTCTCTCCAGCAGAATTTAGGTTTGATTTTGTAAAGATACAATGTCCTCTAGTTCTCCAAAAATCCCTTTTTGCTGGCTCAGAAAAAAAAAAAAAGCTTTGAACAATGGCTCCAATTGCAGTAAATAAGAACTGTGTCAGTAAATGCTATAAATTCTTCATTTTATTCAGAGACAAAAATATCCACCCAGGATTTAAATCCTTTCCCTATTCTCACTTATTTCGCTTGAGTGGGTTCTGTATATATAGCACAGCCATCCCTCCTGATTCATCTCAGCTTGCAGGTGAGAAGCTGTTTCACATCGCTCTGCTGAATTTTGGCAGAACTGGCTGCTATGAGATGAGACAGCACACAGGTTATTGCTGTGTGTGTCAGGTGGTAGAGCTGTGCACAGTGTTACCACCCAGCTGCCCAAGGAGTTCTTCTGGCATATCTGAGGTAGCAGCACTCGTGCTGGAGGCAGCACTGTGGGCTGCAGTGCTCCGGCAGCACAATCCACTTTTGCTCTACAGCTCTCAACCTTTTTTCTTTGCAGAGTGAGAGGGATATTGCTGCCTAATTAAAAATCAGTCCTGAACAAATGAACAGCCGAATCACTTTTCTCCTCTGAAAAAGCAGAGAGTGACTACATACCTCGACATACTTCCTTCTTCCAAACAAAGCATCACAACTTTAGCAAACAAGTAAGACATTTTAAAAATATGTATTAAAACAAGAAGGCATTTAACTGCAACCATGCCATGTTCAATTACTAACTAATGCTCATTAACACACTTAAGTGCCTATCAACTCTACCGTTTCCTAAAAGAGCCAGTCACCACTATAGAGACTTTGCTAGATTCAAAAAAATACAAGTTCTGGTGAGCTGTCTGGAGTGCAATCTCCAAAGGAGGTGGAAAAAACTGGGGTATTGGCTGCTGAATGAGAAGCACGTTTAATTTTGAACACAGGGACCTACCAGAGTGCTTCTGGAGGCTTGCAGTGTCTCATGATGCTTCATTAGGATGAGAGGTGCTCCCAGGACACAAGGGTAAACCTGTCTAGCTATAGTACCCAATTGTAAGGATTCTTTAATCTCTCAAAATGCACTTTAGGAAAATATCTACATTTTCTGCCATATTGTGTGAGGCTTTCTTCAGATCTTCAGTGCCCTTTGGCATTTATTAAAGAAAAAAAGACACCTATTTTAGAGTTATGGAAGCAGACAGTGTTTTCCATCACCTCCCTGCTAAATCCAAACATGCAGATGACATCATCGTTTTGCAAGGACATAACGCATTTATAGGGTAGACACAAAAAGAAATTACAAACAGCAGGTAATTGAAGTCAGTTGAATAAAGATTTTCAAGATCAAAGGCAGTACAAACAAGGTACATAATCTACCAGATTTGAAATCAAGAAGAGCTAGGGATAGACAAGGGACAGCAGAGCAACAGTAGGGGATGTTGTAGGGGTGAAGAGGAGACAAAGAAAAGATCTCAACACTACAGAGAGAAGGAATGTCATGTGGGACATGTAGGATCTATGGGAAGATGGAAGCAATAAACCAACTCAAAAGGGCCAGTAGAAAAGAAGGCAGAGAGGGAAAATGAAGGAGATATAGTTAGATAAAAATGTATGAGAATTACCAGTTGCCTCTGTCAGTAAATCTCAACATTTACCATGGAAGAGCTTTCCTGAACCTCACTTGCCAAGGCTTTCAGTGTGGGAGCAGCGTGATTACAGCATCAGCCCCCGACATCCACTCCAGGCTCCAGTCAGGAGCCCCAAGTGCTAAAGGAGAAGAGAAGGGGCAGAAGAAAGTGTTTAGGAGCTCTGGTATGGTACAGTTAGCTAGAAGAGGTAAATCAAGATGCTTGTTATTATCCTCATTTCCTGGTATATTATGATAATTATAGACATTCAAGTTTTAGAATTGGTAGAGATTCTGTCCAGCTTAGACTGTAAATAGATACAAGAATCTCAAAGAAATATGTGGTTCTCTACTCTTTTTCAAAAAATGAATATATATAATTGCAATAATTCACTCGCAAATTAGCACAGTGGCAAGTTATAATCAAAGTCTTTTAGGAGTCACACAATACTTCAGCCTAATCAGTGTTTTGTATTTGTTTTTACTTCAGACTCTTTCAGTGGTTTTTGTAAGCATGTAATTGCTCATCGTCTTTATTTTCTTAACAGAGTTGACATTTTTTTCTATGATAAGTAACTCCTCACAAATCTTATTAGTTTCCTCAGTATGTAGAAATACCATAAAATGTTTCATTTAAAAATATAATTATATACATTGCATATTATTTATTGTATCACATTTTGTCCTTTTCTGCTATTTTGGCCTTTGCAAATTAATTTTGTAATTAATGAACGAGTTCTGACAATCTGGGTAAAAATGTGCCATTAAAAAGGGCACTGAATCGTGTTCATACATCTGGCCTCTCAACCATCACCCACACACAATCCAATGTACTTCTGAAGCCAATACTTTAGCACTAGCATTTATAGCTTTCTCTATTACTGGAAAAGTGATGACAGTCAAGTTCCTTTCCACTGCACAGATTTGTCTCATTCCAGTGGTCTGGGATTGCTGTAAGCAAAGTTCCAAGCCAGCCCTGCTCTTACAGCACTGCTGTATCTGCAGAAGATTTTAGGTGTTAGCTGGCTCTCACTTAGAAGTCCAAATGTGACTTTAGTTCCCTTCATAAAGGCTTGTAGAAATACTTAATTTTCTTGTGATTTCTATAATTTTAATCTTTCTTTTTGACAGATTTGTTCAAGTGGAAATGGAATCTCAAATCCACCACTCACAGTACTGCCCACTGGCCCAAACAGTCCATCACCAACAGTCATGCTTCTAATATTTTCCACTTCATCTTTTATAAAGAATATAGCTACACTCTCCCTTTCACATGAATGAAATCCAGCTAAAAAGCACATCAATTTGATAGCCCGTAAGTAAGATACTCTTGTTGACCAGAATTTACAATTTCAGACATTATGCAATGACATAACAAAAAAGCACAAAGTTGGAGCAACATGCAGTCTAATTCTTCCCCTCCAATAACTAAACATTTTTAACTGCTTACAGGTGACAAGTAACCAAAAATAAAAATAAAAATAAAAATAAAAAAAATAAAAAATAAAAAATAAATAAAAAAAAAAACCAGAATCAGTTCATTAATATATTTTAACAGGCAAAATTAGCAAGCAATTCTATCACTACTGGATAACTCAATCAGCTCTGTGACTTTGCTTAATAAACATTGACTTGGAAATACAAAGAACCAGTATCTTGGAGGTGATCTGGAATTTAATACCATCTGGAATTAAATTTGGACAAAGATGACAAGGAAGACATGATTCTTCAACTGCGCCAATAACAAAAGGAAAACAAAGGATATAATGTGAGTCCATTGCTAAATGGAGTGAGAATGCTGGTTACACGAGGATGCTCAAAGAGAGCTGATGAACACTCTGACAAGGCTGCTAGGAATTATCTTTGAAAGGTTGTGGTGATCAGAAAAGGTACCTGAGGACTGGCAGAAAGCAAAGGCCACTCTGGTCTTCAAAAAAGTCAGCCTCACCTCAATACTTAGAAAGCCATGTAGTGCCTCATGCTGGAGGCCATCTCTATCCACACAGATGATAAGAAAGCAATCAAGAGCAGGCAACGAAGATTCCTTAAAGGAAAATCATGCTTGACCAACCTCATTGTCTTCTACAATAAAACAACTACCTGGATGAATGCGGGGTGAGCAGTGGGTATTTTCTAGCTCGACTTCAGCAAGGTTTTGAACACAGTTCTTGCACAACTCCAGAAGTGCAGGCTGGATCAGTGGACAGCGAGGTGGATTGAGAATTAGCTGAACAGCAGATCCCACAGTATCATAACAAGTGGCACAGGGTTTAGCTGGAGTCCTGTCATTAGTAATGCACCCAGTATGCTTTAATGCATTCATCAATGACTTGGATGAAGATGCATCCTCAGTAAGTTCACTGACAACACAAACCTGACAGAAGGGCTGATGCCCTTCAAAAGGGCCTCAGCAGGTTGGAGAGACGGACAGAGAAGAATTGTCTGAAATTCAATGAAGACAAATGCAGGTCCTGCACTTGAGGAAGAATGCACCAACAGGCTGCATCATCCTTCCCATTTTCATTATTTCTCTCTGTTTTGTCTTTTTCTTATTTTGTCCTCATAGTTCTAATAATAAATACAACTAATAATATGTCTTATTTTTCTTACTTGCATCCACTGATTCATTATGAATCAACATTAATCTTCTTCCCTACAAGGGCCTCACAGGTCAGCTAATCAAAACCTCTGTAACAAAGGGTCATCTGGTAATACTATTACAAACACATATTTTCAGGAACCTTAGGCATCTTCTAATTTGTGGTAAGCTCAAAAACTCATCTTTACTATTAATCATTAATACAGTTGAGTTACTTTTCTTTAGGCAGGTGCAAAAACATAGTTTTGAAATACTTTCAGATCACAAAGTCTTACTTAGTGGTACTTACACACAGGTCTTTAATTCACACATCAGCAACAGAGGGTCAGACAGGCCCTATCCACACTACTTGCTCTATCAGCAACTGGTTGCGCTTTCTTCTAAGGTAATAAATAAGAAAAAGATCACTTACTACTGTCATAACTCACAGGCATTACTCACTTTTCTGAAAGTTTGCTGTAAGGGCTTTGCTGCTTAAAGATTGCCTGGTAAAATAGTTCAGCAATAAACCTTCTTCCAAGTCCCAAGCATCCCACAGAATAGCATACTACTCTGTTCTCATATGTACGAATAGCTTCCAATTGCGTCTTAAAGACCAAGCAGTTTAAATTTGACTCCAAGTTAACCAAACATATCCAAGTATCTAAAATCAGCATGAAAAAACATCAGCCACTAATATAAATAAATATCCATTAGTAAAACTGGGTATTCCTTCATGATAACACAGATTTTTAGGTTACTTTGGCCAATAACTTTTAAGGGACAAAACACGTTAACTACTTGAGAAAAATGAAGTGTTTTACTGATGTTATTTTTTTGAGCTTTAAATTTTGTTAAAGTTTATAAAAAGAAAAAAAGTATTAATCAGAACATCATATTGAAATTAAATCTTAAAGAGATCCATTTCTAAGAAAAAACAATCATTTTGTTTCAGAAAAATGAAACAAAGACTGTTTAAAAATCTTTATCATGCTCTTGGCATTTTGGCATTTTCATTTGATTTTTACATTTTCTTGAACTTAGTAATACATTGTTATTTGTCAGTAAATAGAGATACTGGAATGAATCATGTATATTCAATAAGTTCACAGCAGATGTATTTATATACAAAAAAAATTAACAGTTTATCCCTATAATCTGCAACTCAGGACACCCTATAACATACTACTTATTATACAGCCAAAGACAAGCTCAGTGGGAAATTCCATCTTCAAAACGCATGTTTCCTAGCAACTCTCTTGAAATCAGAGTAGCATTTTTTAAATTTATATCAATCACTTGGAACTGTTGAGAATACTTAAAAACATCTCTTTCATCCTATGAATAAACAGTTTGAATCAGACTAGCAGCTGCAAAAAGGAGAAAAAGGAGAATCAATTCAATGTTTACTAGAACTTGCTGGTGAATTTTGGAACAATACATTATTTGTGCCTTTTGGTTTTAAGCTTACACATTTCAGAACAGATGTTGGTGAGATTCATTGGCATTTTTTATAGGTTTGAGCTGCCATCACGATTTCAAAGATCCTCTGTGTTTTAAAGACTGCTTTTCAAGGATACATACTCATGAGGTAGGCTTAGCTGTACTCCGGAGATTTTAGCAGACAAGTAATGGTTTCATTCTATTGGTTCCATGACCTACAACTAAAGCATTGTTTCTGTAGTCTTCAGATTTTTGGGAAGAAAAAAAAAAAGAACATAACTAATTTTTTTGAAAGCTTAGTTTCTTGCCTCCTAATTGTCAGTTGACACTTTTCATATGAGTTACCTATCAAGGCCAGTAGAACCTCAGAGGCACACAGCATGTACCGAAATCTCTCTTAACACTATATCAACAAGGAGGAACACAAGGACATATACCAACAGAAGAGCCTTTGGAAATCCCTGTGCCAAAACCACTCCAGCTGACATGAGAGATCATACTTTCCCAACGATACTCAGAATCTTGATCTCATGATTGCACTTAGATCAAATCAAGGTGGATAAAGGAAGAAAATAGACAGGAAAATGGACAGGCAACGAGACAAAAGGGTCTGGTTGTGACTCTTCTGGTTCCAATTCTGTGTGCATGCATGGGGATAGATGCACAGGTGCCCACCACTGGGATGGGATCAAGAGTCTAGGTCCCTGTGGTGGCAGCAGTCGGAGGCAACAGAATGTGTCAGAGGTCTGAGTGGTGGCAACTGGACAAGGGGCAACTGGACAGGCTGCAGGGATCCATGCATCCAGGGTGCCAGCAGCTATGGAAGCTGATTAGATATGTTGGTGTGGGTGGGAATGCCAATGTGGGACTGCCAGCAGTCATAAAATAGCCAGCAAGTACAGCAAGAGGCTTGGGAGCAGGTAGTGGTGCTGCCATCAGCAGCTGGGGACAGCTGGGCATCCAGGGCCAGGTCCTGGGCAGGGCGGGGTCCAGGTGTGTATGTACACGTGCTTCCACTAAGGGATCCACCCTGATCAGCCAGACAGCCTGAGGCTCTTGGGGCTGCTTCTGTTGGTGACTCTGCGGCTGTAGGTGGCCAGCCACACACAGAGCTGTGCATGCACTGGGAGCTGCTGAGCATCACTACAGGCTCTCATGGGCACAGGGAGCTGCTGCAGGCTCACCTCGCCCAGGCAACCAGATCTGGCAATCCCCCCCAAAAAAGAACCAAAAAGTTCACAGAAATGTATCTGATGCTGAATTCCTACAATGATGTGAAAGGTAAGCTCCATGAGAGTGTGTTTTATCTTTGTAATGCAGTATCTTTCAAAATGCCAGTATTTTATCTTTGAAATACAATAATGTCTGTATATGAAGTATGAGAATTATATTATAAAAACTATGACTAATCAGTTTAATGATTAAATGCAGAGAACTTTTTAAGATCACTTCTAAGCAATAGCAGGTCTATAAATATAACCAAAAGAGATTAGGCAAAACATTCTACTTTGCTTTTTATACTTGAATATCAAGACAAAAAAAAACCCCAAAAAACAAAAAACCCAAATGCAAACAGATATATGAAAGCCAAAAGTCTGATCTACTGACATGTCTGCAAATATTTAAATATAGAATGAAAATGTACAGCAAAATCACAAGAGGCAGTCACCGATTTGCAGTAATGAAGCCTAGAAAACTTCATTTTACGGATCGTGTTCCAAGTTTCATATTTCAGTGTCAAAAGATATATTTCGGTATGTAAATAAATACAGCTTAGGCATGTCAGCCCCAAAAAAAGACATTTCTCTTTATTTATCAAAGTTGCACTAGGATGTCCACTTCAATCAACTAATGTCAAATATTAAAAATGTTTTAGTTGATAATTATTCTATTGAACATAACATATGAGTACATTCTCTCACAGATGCTATTTCACTAAGGTGATAAGCCAAGAAATCAAAATAACCTCACTCAAAAGGTGCTGATTGCAAAGTCATGCTGTCACATCTTGCAGCAACTCCATGTTTTTCCATGCAATGAAATAGAGTCCCCACAGACTCAATTAAACAACTGCCTACAGGTCCTGCACAGCTAATCTGTATTTACTGCATTTCTGACATGGACCTGACATGGCCTCCAACACAGGGGCTTTCCCCGTTTAGGAACTTCTCACAAAACAGGTATAATGAAAATGGAAGTAAATTATATCTGAAGAAGAGAATTCTTTCAAAATAGGAATCCTACCAGTTTTGAATAATAGCTCTGACTTGAAAATATGAGATAGTATGTAGTAGTGCTAGGGTTCTGTGCTTACTACTCCTGTTTTTCAGCACTGAAGAGAGTTCAAACATATCATGTCTTTGCTTAAAACTTATACATGGAATATGCACTGAAATTTTATTCATTTTCCCTATTATGACCTAAAGTTTTCATCTCTGGCCAAAGAGCAATACTTCCTAATTCTTGATTTCCAACTTCTGGATAAAAGAATAGAATTATTATTATTACTACAATATTTTAATTTTTCCAATTATTTAGGTTTATTTGGGAGCCAAAACTGTCCAACAAGCAAGGTTGGTCATTCAAACTGTACTGTTAAGTACTCACACAATATTAATCTTCTGATTTTTCAGTGTCTGGTACCACAATTGAAGGGCAAGAAACCCATTACCTAAGAAAAAGAAAAGCATACAATCACCTGCAGACATTGTTCTACCCAGTAAAAGCAAAGGAATCAGCATATACTCTAATAATTCTGGTGATATGCTAGTGGATCTATAGATTATGCTTCAATCCATTAACTTTTACACATACTTTCTATCATGCCTGCCTTTGTCCTTCTTCCTTGACCTTTTCTCCAAAGTGCTCAACTTTTCTTAATTGATCTAATTTAAATGGAGAGGCATGTAAGGTTCAATTTATTTGTAAAAAAAAATATTTGATAAAATTACCCCCAGATGTACAGCTGAAATGACAAGAGAACAGACAAAGTGTTACTTACAGTAACCAATACTAGAAATTAAATAGCATCATTACCTTCTTTGGAATCCCTGTGCTTTCATACTGATGGAGATATGAGAACACAGAACATGTGTAAGAATATTTTAAAAGCTATGTGAAGGATGATGCTATTTGTAGTGATCCAGAACTGCTGTATATCACATTCTGTGGTCTGCTAACGCATCTGTCAAATGAATCATTACAGCAACACAAATGTAGCTATTCCATTTAGTATTTCCATTTTGCAAAATATTACAATAAATCACCTTTTAAATGTACACTGTACAATGTTTGTTTCTGTAACATTCTTTGGGAGTATTTGCCGTCTTATAGTAAAAAAAAAAAAAAAATACAATTTCCATTACAGTACCAACAGTATGAAAAACATCTTCTAGTGGAGAAAATGACTATAAAATATTCAATATACACAATTAAACTAACCAGAAATTTTGCATCACAGTTTTATATATCACCTTTTTCTTCTTATAAGAGAGTAGCTACAAAGTAGCTCTAGGTCACAGCACAGATAGCTTCTGTGCTGATGGTATAACACAAAAATCCTCTTATAAGACATTGAAATATGACAATAAGTCAATATTATCTTAGATATCCCATCTTATATTATTATTATTTGCTTTGGTAATTTATCTTAATGCTGTAATCTGTCTTTTCTGTTATACCAAACACAGAAATACAAGGGCAATTTTGAAGACCTAAGATTTCAGTATTTGTGATCCAACACATGGTATCAAGTCCAAGCTTTTGTAGATCATTCTTTGGACTCTTCAGCAAAAACATGACAACAGGAGCATACAGTCCTTTGTCAGTATGGCATACTGGTACTGCAGGATTTAAGTAGAAGCACAGTGGAACAAAGGAAATGGTGGTTTAGGATCCCAGGACCAACGTTAGGGTTTCTATGGGAATAAAGTGTTACCAGATTATCAGGAAAAGATGAGTTTCAGAAGATATGTAGCAAACTTCACTCCAGGAGGCATGAGATCCCCTCATAGAGCATGTGCCAAAGAATTGGGAAATAATGTACATTAATATACCTCTTTCTTGTACATGAGAATTGAATAGAAGCTAGATTTTTCCTGGTTTACATGGGGAAACTCCCCTTTGTCTATGACTTCTATAACATGGTCAAGAACAGATTTTTTTGATACAGACAGAAAGAAAAATTCTCTTCATCTCTGCTCTCATATTTGACACCTGAGATTACAGTTGAGGAGATTATTTAAGATACCTTTCTATATTCTTCAGTAAATTGTGTGCCTTCAGACTTGTCTCTGTGTCTTATCAGAAGAAAAGCGATTGAGGAGAAAAAACAAAGTAAGGACAATTTAATTCCTTTTCTTACCATCATCCTTCATCTGTCTTGATGTTTGTTTTCTAGTTCACAATTTCAAGAAAACAGTCTCTAGTGGACAAATTTACTATTCACAAAATATTATAGTGCTGTGCCTATAACATATAATGTGTCAGATTTTTTCATTAAATCCTCCTGTTAATGCCAC
This sequence comes from Vidua chalybeata, assembly GCF_026979565.1. NCBI lineage: Eukaryota > Metazoa > Chordata > Aves > Passeriformes > Viduidae > Vidua > Vidua chalybeata. The sequence goes on from NC_071534.1 coordinate 44,591,560, forward strand.
TATTTTATGCTTCATGGCATATCTAAAGATTATTTCTTCTAACACATCATTAGTATTTTTTTAAAAAAATGTTTGTGGTTGGCAATTTGGATTTATCTTGCAGAGTGTGAACCTACAATGAACACCAAATGCATCTGAACGTAATACAGAGAGAAATGGTCAGATGATGATCCTAAGTGACCAATATCAAGAGTTCTTGGATTCCATTATGCTTTAAAATAAATGATATGAGAAATGGATTTGTAAAGAATTCACAAAACCTGACAGAAAGCTCTCACAGTCTTGTACATCTGTATGCAAACAATGAGATAAGGTGTGCTGACTTAGGAAGGCCATGGAATAGAGATGACATTGTTGAGAGAGAGACTGAACTAGAAACAAGTTTTGACAAGTTTCAAAATATGGCCTTAGAAAAAGACTAGATATTTTAGAGAATTAAACTGTGAAAGATGCATTGTAGCAGGATCACGTGGGGAAAAATACGGGTGATTGGTGTTAGAAGTAATAGCAACATTGTGCAGCAAAAGCTAATAGACTGAAAAACATTTATAAGATATTGTAACCAGGAAATAGGTTGCCTTCTGATGGAATGGCATTGAGTTTTACATCTCTTGTGTCTCACTATTCATTGAGACTGATAATGGAATAACACTTTTTTAAATGCTTCTCAGTTTCCTCTCTCTGTAAAAGCTGGGAAAACCAACAAAAGTGACTCATCCAGCATCTCATAAATTTTATTGAAACCATCTAGCTAAAATAAACTGAAAAAACATCATCATAAATTAAAATAAATTCTGAGGAGGATTATTTGAAAGGGATCATCTGATGATGTGAAACCATTTAATGAATTTGACTAAAATCTGTAAATATTTTTAATAACTTTGTATTCAAAACTGAATATGTATGTTGAGTGTGGTTCTAAATGGGTTTTTTTGTGTTTCAATCAACTTTTTTTATTGATTTTGCACATTTTATTTTTCATTTCTTATGTGGTGTATAACCCACTTCTCTTCCGAATTCCCAACAGACACAGGTTAGATGTTACAATAACATTCAGGTGGAAGAAGTCTGACAGCCCTTGTTAACAGCTCTTACAGCAGGCATTGTAAAAGTTTCCTTCAATTCAAGAGACTTTAAAGTATATCTCTTTGAGGCTATGTTTCAGGGTCACTTTGACACAGGAAACTTCCTTTCTGATGTCTTCCCTTGCGGCTTTTGCTCGCTACAGCCTCAAGCAGTTGGAAAGCCCGGCTAGAGCTGCCTTTGTGAGTCCGTAGCCACTGCGTGCACGGGCGCAGCAGGGTTATGGCGTTTGCCTCCCCACTAGTGCTGAGCGCTCCGGCGTGGGTAACGCAGCTTTGGTAGCTTCACGCTGAGAGGAAGTGAAGGGACGAGAGAGGCACACTTTGCTTGCGGGCCTGAGAACATTTTATTTCCTGCATGGTCACTGCGATGATCGGAGCGACTGTCCCCAGCTCGCCGCAAGGCAAAAATGGCGCTGGGACAAAGAAAGCATTAGGTTAAATAGGGGGTGGGCAGATAGGGGTGGAAACCCCTCTCGCCCAACAGGGACAGACAACAGGGGAGAGACATAGAGCCTAACAACCTATGGGAACATAACGGAGGTGGGTACAGTGTTCTGGGACAAATAGCATTGCAAAGGTGGGGTGATTGATACAAAACTTACAAGAAGAATCAGGGAGTGGCTACAAGATTGACATGTAAGACCTCCTGTGGTAAACAACTTGGCGCAAACCATTGTGAGGGAAAATAGGGGTACATAGAGCCAACCTAACTAACATTTATTAAAATCCCTAGCTAAACCAACCCAATGTACAACATTCCCTTTCAGAACTGTATTGATGGTCATGCTGCCAGGTAAGCACACAACTGCAAGATACAAACAGAACTCTGAAGTCTCAGGTCTTTCCCATGTAATAGTGCCAAAGGAAGGACATGGAAAAAGAAATTACAAGAGGTTTTAGACCAGTTCAGCTTGGTAATACTTGTCATTTGGAAGTAAATGTAAATTCACTCCTGGTATAACTTCAAATGAAAAAAGCCTGTTTTTAAAAAAAAAAACATAATTAACAGTAAGCACAAAGCAGCCACAGTGTTCTTCCATGCTTAGAAAACCAACGCATTCAGTGCAAAAAGGAATAAATTAGGGAGGTTATAAACCAGAATGGGTGCTCTCTGGACAGCAGCAACTCTGAAAAACCTCTAAGGGATACAGTGGGCAAGCAATTTTACTGGGGTTTCCAGGACAATGCTGTGGCTAAAAGAACTGTGTGGCCCTTAGGGATTAAATGACTAAGAAGTACAATTATCATGTGAATTTGCTTGTTAGGAATAAGCAAATTTGCTTGGAACTAGCATGACTCATATATGAACACTATCAATAACTGAAATGCTGAAAGATATTTATTTAAAGAGACTTAAAAAAAAAAAGCATGGAGAAATGTAAAACATATAAATATATACAGAACAAGTGGAGAAAATTCCTTATGGCAAGAACTTTGCTTGTTCAACCTGTCTGGCATACCAAGGAGATGACTGGGGAATATCCTAGTCACAGGACATAAGCATGGCTTGAAAATATGGGAGACAAAATGGTACTGCTATCTTCTGGAGAAAAACATAATAAAACCAAAAATCTGGAATTTGATTCTGGAATTATTTAGATGGGATGTATGGTAAAATTTTAGCAAGGCATACAGTGACATTCCCAGCTCTTGAGGTCTTCAGCAACTACTGAATTTTGCAAGGCAGAAAGTACCAGCACCTGAGGCAGATGACCTACCTCAGAGCTCTCACTGCCTTTCAAGACTTTGAGCTGCAGACAGAAGGCAGATGATGATGTTCAAGCATGGTGTTTCCCCAGAGTGGGATCCTTTCAGACTGACAAGCCTTGTTCCCTGTTCCCAACACCATTTTATAGCACCTCCTTCTAGTGTTTTCCGCAAAGGGCACTGTGATTCCAAAAGATAGAGTGCCATGCTCCAGTGAGGTTCAAAGTATATTATTTTTTAGTGAGGAGCAACTTTTATTGCTCCTAACAATTAAAAATACTCCAACTACATCTTTTCTGAATACTACAAACAGCTGCGGAAGCTACAAACAAAGCTGTGATCAAGAGATCAAAAATATAGAAAGAAATCATGGAAAAATAAAAACTTCTTGACAGTAGCTACACCAATTACAAAAGGTCTGGAGATGATATTGGGTTATGAATTATGGTGAAAGATGTTCCATTTACATAGAAATAAATTACCTGCAAGAAAAAAATCTTTATAACCAGTACACTCATCATTTCAGCAGCAGCAAGATAAAGAAACAGACCTCCATGTATTTTGCATAGATCTCACTGCTTCTCTCTTAAAAAACAAGCTTCATGGTACATTTTAAATTTATGCAATAGGCCATATGTCAAAGAGTATTGAGAAACTTTAAACTTGATACTTCAAATGCTACAGGCAAAGATTTTCAAAATGACTTCTATATCTATTATTAAAAATATAATTTTCAAATATTTTTGGGTGTTTTCTCCTTTCCTTTTTTTTCCTAAGCATTTTACTCATTTCCACCACTTAATTTAACTCTGACACATCAAATCTCATTATTTAAGATGAGATGCTGCTCACTCTAAGATCAACACTCCCACTTTTTCCCCAAACATAATTCACTTCTTATGTCTCATTTTTTGTTTTTCATAGAATCACTAGGTTGAAAGAGGGTTCAAGATCATTGAGTCCAACCCATGCCCTAAACTAAACTAAACCATAAACCTCAACTAAACCTCAACTAAACCATAGCATCAACTGCCACATCCAGTCTTTGTTTAAACACATCCAGGGATGGTGACTCCACCACCTCCCTGGGCAGGCCATTCCAGTACTTTATCACTCTTTCCATAAAAACTGTTTCCTGATATCCAGCCTATATTTCCCTTGGCACAGCTTCAGACTGTGTCCTCTCGTACTGTCAGTTGCTGCCTGGAGAAAGAGACCAACCCCCACCTGACCACAGCCACCTTTCAGGGAGTTGTAGAGAGTGATAAGGTCACCCTGAATCTCCTTTTCTCCAGACTAAACAACCCCAGCTTCCTCAGCTGTTCCTCACAGGGCTTGTGTTCCAAGCCCCTCAGCAGCCTTGTTGCCTCCTCTGGACACGCTGAAGTGTCTCAATATCCTTCCTAAACTGAGGGGGCAGAACTGGACAGAGCACTCAAGGTATGACCTTACCTGTGCTGATTACAGGGGAAGGGATGACCTCCCTGTTCCTGCTGGCCACACTATTCCTGATGCAGGCCAGGATGCCATTGCCTTCTTGGCCACCAGGGCACACTGCTGGCTCATGTTCAGCCAGCTGGTGACCAGCATCCCTGGGTCCCTTTCTGCCTGGGCACTGTCCAGCCACACCGTCCCCAGCCTATAACGCTGCAGGGGGCTATTGTGGCCAAAATGCAGGACTCGGCACTTGGACTTATTAAACTCCATCTCACTGGACTCTGCCCATCCATCCAACTGTTCCAGGTCTCTCTGCAGAGTCCTTCTCCCTTCCAATAGATTGACACACAATCCCAGCTTAGTGTCATCTGCAAATTTACTAATGAAAGACTCAATCCTCTCATCCATGTCATCAATAAAGATATTGAACAGAACTGGCCCCAGCACAGACCCCTGAGGGACACCACTGGCAACTGGCCCCAGCTGGATGCAGCACCGTTCACCACCACTCTCTGGGCCCGGCTGTCCAGCCAGTTCCTAACCCAGCAAAGAGTGCTCCTGTCCAAGCCGTGGGCTGCAGCTTTACCAGGAGTGAGCTGTGGGAGACAGTGTCAAGGGCCTTGCTGAAGTCCAGGTACACAACATCCACAGCCTTTCCTGCTTCCACCAGACAGGTCACCTGGTCATAAAAGGAGACCAGGTTGGTCAAGCACGACCTACCTCCTAAACCCACACTGGCTGGGTCTGATACCCTAGCTATCCTGTAAGTGCTGCGTGATCACACTCAATATAAACTGGTTTTGGCCATTTTTGCCTAATTTCAACCACATTCAGATAAACACATGTACCTCCATTCCATTTCTTGTCTGCCTCTGTCTAGTGCCAGGAACCAGTGGCATCAAGAACCAGCCTTTTTGTACCTTTATTTACTAATCAAAAGCTTCCTCCTATAGTACTTTACCATTGCTTGTAGGTATTAGTTGAGTCTTTGTAAGTTCTCTATGGTATTTACCCCTTACGATAAGGTATGCTTTCAAATACTTCTATTATTCTCATGATTTTTCTATGAAGTCACAGATATTTTAAAATCTGCGTGAAAGGCATCTGAAGTGCTTTCCTCAATCTTACTGAATACTTCCTATTTTACTGTAATTGAACGTCAGAGAAGAATATTTACATGTAACACTAAGATACTGATTATCTCCCAGACTCCCTAAGTCTTTTTTAAAGCCATTCACCTCATGGAGATGATAAACTAATCCACAGAAATGTCTGAATTGTACAGATATCTACCTCAGGGAGGGGGAGGAACTGAAAACCCCAGGAACAATTTGTCTGCCTGTCTTTCAATCTGTTCTGCATTGCAGCTATTCAGTATTAAGGAAGAAACTGTTTATTCCTTAAACCTGTTTTTAAAAATCATGTGGCATGCTTTCGGTTCTGTGAAATGCAGTTAATGAACTGTGCACAATGATTCTCTGTTAGATCTTGGCCTTCCCTATTATTTAATTGGCAATTAGTTCAACACACTGCACCGCATGCACTGCTAATGTTACCACATTACCCAGACAGAAAGTATTTTTTCTGAAAGGAGTAAAAGCAAAGAAAAAGGGTATATGAAATTCCATCATTGGAAAAGATGTTTGAAACCCCATCACTACCAGCCCTTGGCAAAGACTAAAGAAGGCTAGCAGATTGAAAATAACCTGTCTCTATAGGGAGCATCCTGCCAAAGCTCAGTGTGATGGTGCATAAAAGAGGAGAATAAAGGAGGCTTAAAAAGTGACCACAGCATTCTTCAGATTTCTTGGCTGTAATCCACTTAAGAATCTTACAGTTTTTATTAGTTTTCCCTTCTTTTAATGAAAACTGAAATAAAACACAACCATTTATATTTGAACTGTTTCTAGCTTCAATATTACATGTGGAGAATTAGGAAAGAAATGATGAATACATTGAATATATTGGCTGCATAAATAAGGCTATTATGGCTTTATATATATACATATATATATATATATGTATGAAATCTGAATTCTCAGACAAGTCAGTCTAAGTGAATCACAGATTTTGAAAGTGTCCTTAGAAGCCACCTGATTCACCACTGTGCTACTACACCTTCTGGATAAGGTTATACAACATAAAAATAGAAACAGTAAAGCACTGTACTAGAAGTATGTTTAAGCTGTGCAATTTTGTTTGTATTTAAATAATTTTTCTAGACCTCTTTGTGAGATAAGAAATGTCATTTCAAGAATTAAAATAGAAAGCAGCTGATTTTAAGCACTGTATGGACTCTTTTTTCCCTAGGAAGAGAATTACAGGCAACAATCTGTCCAAGTGTCTCGTAGCAGATAAAGAGTAAGTGATGTATATAACTATTGTGCATCCCTGCCGTGATGCAGCTGCTGCTTTTGTGTCACTAATGGACTCCTCTCTTGTCAGAGAAGGAATCTCCTGTCCTTTTTCAACAGGTGACAGGCAAAAATAAGTTGCAAATCCTTGAGTTGGCCTGTCAGGGAGCCAATTAACATTTCAGCTGACCAGAATCACTCAAAAAGAAAAGCAAGGAGGAAGAAATATGACAGAAGATGACAGAAAAATGACAAGAAAAAACAACAGAATTGGGCAAAAAGGAAAAGCGGATTCAATGCTGAAAATATGAGCAGTCTCAAAATAAAATTAGGATAGCCTCCTAGTAGTTGCGCTGTTTTCCTTGCTTTCTTTTTCATTTGATGGGAGTAAATGCAAAGACCAGCTCCCTGTGGTTCTTTTCTGGTATCTTAACAAAACACACTTTGCCCCTGCCAAGTTTTTACAGTTCATTATTTCAGTGTTTTGGGTTTTAATAGAGTACCACATCTTATTTAGCAGTAAGTACTGGCATGAACTTGAGAGACAGCATGGGTGGAAGAAGGTGAGGAGACAAAGGGAATGCTTTCTCATCCCTCCAATTGTAATATACTCCACAGCTTGCCCAGAGGAGGGAAGGGTACTGGCCTCAGGGACAGTATCAAACTGGATTAGATACAGTTCATTTCCTGCAAAGGTTTCCCCAGCTTTACTTTACATTGCCTTGTGCCAAACTAGAGAGTTGTTTCCTGTTATCCTATAAACATGGGTATAGTAGAAGGATACAACTGTAGTATGAAGCTCGGTGCTGCATGGTCCTGATGGTGAGTGTCAGCATTTGACACCTCCTACTCTAAAGCTAGGTCCTAAATTGTCCCCCAGTACCTGAGCTGGGTAAACAATTACACCCAGGATAGATGACAAAGATATTTCTCAAAGATGCAATTTTACTACATGTAAAAGCTTAGAGCAAACCAATTTAGAGACGGTTTAATGAGTGGCACTCCTAATGTAATACCTACATTTTTCTTCCCTTCAGACTTTGCAGAAAGCATGCCAGTACATAGGGTGTTGCTCGTTTCGTAATTCACAGTGTAAAGATTTTGGTTTGATTTAATTTATATGTAAAAATGAATAATCATATGAATAATGAGTAATTGATAATCACCAATTTGCTTCCAGCTCTTATCTTCATGTTTGAATGGGTATAAACTATGAGTCCTTTGGGAAAGGAAATGAGTGGTGCCACTGGAGGCCTGCCTCCACAAGGGTCAGATGATAGGAAGCTCAGACAACATACTCATCAGCTGCTCAGGGTCCTGGTCTTCACCCCCTGGCATCCCACTGAGCTTCCTGCCTTTGGAGCCAACAGTAAATAATAGCAAATTTGTGCTTTCATACACAGGCAGCTTCTATCAGGAGGGAGTGGCTTTTATTATCCAGATTACACAGAATCAGGTTCTCAGGGAACTTTAACTGTTTGCAGCTCCTGGCATGTCTAGTATCCTGCTTTCCACCACAAAGAAACCTACTGGCTTTTTTCAAAATGTTTTATTAGAAAAAAAAAAAAATTGCTCCCTATCAGATCTGAAAACACTTTTCAGAAGCTTCTCCTAAAACTTAATTTCACGTAAAAAGACAAGGTTGTATCAGTATTCTTATTCTCTAGCACAGGAACACAGGGCTGGCACTCACTTATTGTCACAAAATGGGGGAAATGACAATGTCCAAAGGTGTGCTTCTGTCTGCCTTTAGAAGTGCTGTGCAGGAAATTATTATTAGAATTGACAAAACAGAGCTAGTACTGAACAGTACTAAGTATCTAGGTAGTAAATATACTAAGCAGTAAACTAAACAATAACAAAGTTTCTAAATAAAAATAAATAATAAACAAACTGACAATGGTCTTAAAAGCATTATGCTCTTAGCATATGGCTGCAGGTTACATGGAAAAAAGACAAACTTATATTGTTTTTATAACTGGAATCTACAAAGTATTTGGTACAAATTGGAAAGTTGTTCAAATTCACATGTTTTAAGATATGATATGAGATTCTGTTTTATCAATGTATATCGAAGTTACAAATATTGTATTAATATAAAACAAACTATAATTATATCCTCTCTTAAATTGCAAAACTCATTTAACTGATAATGTTTATCTTTACAAAATGTTGACTGAGGGCTTGAAGACTCAACACATCTCACTGTGCCATGTTTGCCATTAAGAAGAGTAGGGCGAATTGCTCAAAAAGACAGAGCTTGTCTTATTCCATGCCGTGCTAAAAAAAATGCTTATCACAGATTCTGGGAATGCCCTTGATAGAAGTAACTTCTGCTGTTCTTGAACTGTATCTTTGTGTTTTGCACACCTATTTGAACACACCCCATAGGTCCCTATGTGTTATGAGAATGGGCTGTGAGAAGCCTCCCCGAGGCTGACACTCATGCATGTGCTGACCCTTGGGCTGGGGGCTTCGCTGCACTTGGGCTCTTGCCAGAAAAATGCTGCAGATACCTGTGCCCAGACCTGACCTTGCCTTGCTGACTTCAGTCCAGACTGGCAATTCAGACTGGCAATCCTGCCTGATTCCTGATTTCCATTACTGGACCTCCTCAGTTATAAATAGCGAGGTGTATATCTACATGCAAGTACATGTACCTGAGTGTGGTTTCAGTCATAAGAAATGGAAGGATCTGCATGTTTGTATGTGTCTGTGTGTACGAAAGGTGAAGGCTGGCACAGCAGCCTGAGTATGTAAATGGAGACTGTAACAAGGTGATGTGTGTGGGCAGCACAAATGGTACTGGTGTCATTGAGGACACTGGCCCTGCCTTGGCTCATGCAGTGCCGTCCCCTGCCAAGCAGCCTGCTCTTCCGGGCCCTGAGAAATTGCATCATCTGCTTCTGAAAGCACACAAAGAGCTGAGCTTGAACACAAGGGGAAAGAGACACAGAATCAGTAACTTTTTTAGAATGTAACAATTTGCATTAGACATTATGAGGTCACAGAAAGATATTTTGAACTTATTGTATTCAACAGCTTAAATAGCTTATTACATTTAAGTTAAGATGAAGACAACTGGTTAGCTTTCATATCAATGAGATTTCCATACTCTGCATGTCTGCAGGAAATAAAATGAAATTAAGAGTTTAAAATTTTCCCATGGTCTCTGTAAGCATCCAAATGATTATTAATGTTCATTACCAGTCAAACTTCAAGTTTCATTTGTAGAGCCAGAGAAGAACTCCAGGACAATCACTGAAGCATTATGCATGCTTTTGTAATTGTGTGGCAAGTTTCCTAAGTCATGAAAGCAGCTGGAGACTCCTTACTTCCAAATGCTCCAATGCCAAGTTTGTTTGTCCCAGTTTCAGAATGTTATGGCAAAACAAAGCAAATCTGGACACTTTCTTTTCTAGTTTTCTGCAACACTTTCATCTTTACTAGCCTGTTTTGAACTACCAATCTTTGATAAGTGAAGATTATTTTTATCACAAAAGTCCTTGTTCGAAAGTTAATTTTGCAGATAGCCATTAACTGATATTGTCTACTGCTAGGATGTAAAACATTTGATGACATCTCTGCTGTCTGTTGAACTGCCTGTAAAAGTACATATAAAATAAAAAAGGAAAACACATATATGCAATAAAAGATAAATCAAAATTATTTGTGTTTTGCTTGTTTAATGCCGATCTTACTTATAAAAAATCCATCATTTTATTTGACCTTGAAAGTATTAAAAGCATTCTGCTTTTACTCTTTGTAACACACAGAATTATTCTTTGTTTTACAAGTTTTAAAAAAGTAAGGGAAAATAATAGTGGTGAGAAAAGTCTGTCCTCTTTTAGCTGATCTTCTGCCAACACTTAATTGCCATTATTCTGCACACACTGATCTACCAACTAATCTTATGATTTCCATACATTGAGGAATTAGAATAATACTTGTACTTAATAAATAATTATAAACCGCTTAGAAACAGTTGTAGTACTTAGTTCAAGAAAAAAAATGTATCCCAGAGACATTCATTCAGGTGCAGATTCATTCAATGGTCCTGCTTCTTATTGTTTCCAAAGCTGAAGTATTCTATGTGGCTTAGACTGAACAAAAATCTTCACACATGCTGTATTTTTCTTTCAAGTGTTATGTCACTTTAAAAATCCTGCTACAGTGTCTATCTTTCCAGGAATACCTTAAAGCTCAGCAGTCACAGTTCTGTACCTCAGTGTTCTCTATATTATCCTATGTATCACCACCACCATTATGTTCCTTCTTTGACACCAAATCAGCCTGAAGACATGGACAATTGCTTTCCAGGGAAAGTAACCATATTAACACAAACTTTTAATTAGAGGTAATGTAGTAAAGAAAAGAAACCTATTTTTGTATAGATAACTGGTACACAGCCTTTTAGTTCCCTCCTGAGACTCTAACTTTTCCTTGTCATTCAGCCTGTAATGAAGGATTTCCCACACATGCTTCCTTTTAAAATGTCACAGAAAAGCAACTGCTTATTTTAAAAAAGCACAATAAAAAGGTCTGTCTCTACAATTTAAAATAAAATTCCATTATGGGATTAAATCTGAACTTTCATCCACCTCATGATGTGTACAAAGTCACATAACTCCCCAAAGAAAAATTGCCTTAGGACAAATATATCTTTTGTCGGTGCAAGGAAAGACTCACAGAAATCCACAAATTGTCTCTCGAAACTAAACTATAGTTTTTGCTACAATAAATTAATACTCATTTCAGGAGGATCGTCTGTGCTAAAAATGCTAAAACAAACCCAAACTAAAACTAAATAAGGAGACACTAGTGATGAAAGCTAGATCCTACAATCTGTTTTGTTCTAGTCTCTGGCAATCAGAGAGAAGAAATATTTCATTGCATACAAGCTCAGGGTGAAGTAACCGGACTTACCCTGTCACAGCTGCCAAGCCCTGACTGGCCTGTGCTCTCCTCAAATACTTCCAGGAGACAGTTCTCACTGTTCTGCCAGAAACTGACTGCAGCAATTCAGAGCCAAAGAAGGGTCATGTCACGAAAGGACATTTTCTATAGGAAGAAAATCCAGGAGGCTGCCCATCTCCAAGAGGGGACAGAAAATGCCTTGTAACACCTGTTGCGGTATAACCAGCTTCTTGTCGCAGTGAAAATAGTTACAATGCCTTGCAGTTCACTTCTTTGCTGTGAAAGTACATCAGACATGATGGTGATAGTTTTTGCTGCATTGTAAGGTTAAGATATTCAGGCATTTCCAGCAAAGTTCACACTTCCCAGCACACGGAGTTGTTCAGTGATGGCAAAAGTCTGCCCATGCCCATCTACTGAGGTGGTGGGCCTGCCGGCCACCTTAGCAACACTTTCCACAAGCAGATTTTGCTTTTACATATGCTGCAAGCATTAAGGGAAAAATTATGAAATGTGCTAGACAGTACTAGAAACAGAAGTCCTGAGTAGGTTAAAAACAGTAGAGAAAACACTGATGGCAATTGCACCATAATCCCCTTCTACTGTCTTCTGAAGAAGAGAAGACAATTGGCAAAGCATCTCATCTGCTGCAGTCAGCAACATCAGATAATTGCAATGAAGTTTCCTAGGATGTGACTCTTACCCGTTTACATGGTATAGACTAAGGTTTTACTGTAAATGGCATCAAATTTCACTATGTAACTAGCTGAAAGCACCTCCAATCCTTCACTGATTCAGCTTTATTATCCTACAGCTATTCATATTTGGACATTTATTGCATTTTATTATCATTGGCACAATTACACAAAATTGGCACCTTACAGTGATCCTTACACATAATCATTTAGACTGAATTTGGAGACTGAGTCATGGCTAAAAATTGATTTGAATAGAGCTTTGTTCATTTAAGCTGGAGGATGAACAGTTCCAGAAGTGGAGCATGGAGTCCACTTCTTTGATTACTTTGATTTTCAGTAACTGTATTGCTGTTTTTTCTCAGCAGTATCCAATAGTACCTTCCTGTGTTTCTCTAAATAATTTTGGTACAAACAGTAATTTCAGTAGAGTGTAAGTGTTGAGCAAATACCTCTTTTATGGAGAGACATTTGCAAATGTTTGAGAGAAATGGGATTGAAGACTAGCAATAGGTATTTCAATAATTAACCATTCTAAAACAGAAATTTACTTAAGGGTCTGTGTGAAAGAAAAGTAACATACCTATAAGAACAAACTGTAGAGCACAGAACATTATTTAAGTGGCACCGGCTCTCTATTAAACCCCTTTTACTTCTTGCTGAAGAAGCTTAAAGGTAAAGGGAAAAAACTGCAAATCTCGTGGCTTCTCCTAAAGCTCTGGAAGGATGTGCACTACTACTGAAGACAGCCTGATTTTTTTATAATGCAATATAGAATGCAATTTTCTTGATACTGATTAAGCCACCAGAGAGCTGCTAAACTCCTTATTTCTACCAAATGGCAAATTCCAGGCATGGAATTTGGATGTTTCATTCCAGTGAGTCTCAGCAGTAGTTACAGATGTTCAGCACCTATCAGAGTTAAGTCCTTTGTCATGCTAAAGTAATTGATTGGTTTAAATCTAACCTGTACCTGGCCATAATGTGAGATTTTAATCAGTAAATGAAAATATATATAAATGCTATAATAATTGATACTTGTAAGGAATACATTCAACTGACCTAAGAGATTAAAGGGTAAGACAATTTTAAAAAGGTTATCTTTGCTGGTAAGCCTGGTGTTTTAATTCTTCCTTAAAATTAAAATTTATATGCAAATTAAAAAAAAAATACATCTCTTTTTTTGAGAAAAAAAAATCTACCAATTTTCATAAAGAATGAATAGATGCTTAATCTCCATCCTGTGCCTAGAAACCCAGCATCTTTCTTCTGCTACTCTTCTGTTTGTAGACAGCAGCATTATCCTGGTACCAGTGAGACAAAACCCACTTACTGCTAATAAAGTTAAGCCAAGCCAGCTGGCCTTTGCATTGCAGACAAGCTGCATCCAAGAAAGGTGCTAAAGTTCAGAAACTTTGTTGAAATGAACAGAAAAATGCAAGACTGAAAAGAAGACTGACAGAAAATTCAACAGAGAATATGTAGAAGATTTTTTGTCCTTGGTGTGGAGAATGGTTGTATTCTCTCAGATATTACAGTACTAATGCTTGCAATACACCAACCTGTTGAGATCTGGAATGTTTTATGTAGATGAAAACTTGGTAAGATTTCCTAACAAAACGCACTCTGTTACATTTTTTTCCCCAATTTAATACATTTTATGTTACATATCTAATGAAACAAACTATTTCATGAAACTGAGATAGAAATACAAACTAAATGACATTAAAGAAAAGGTGTTTTGGTTCTCTAGTTGGTAATGCAGTCATACATCTAATATAATTAGGTAATAAACATAAATTAGTTTATTTGAAGACAAATACGTTTTAAAAACTTGTCCCTGATGATCTTTCCCTAGGATTAGTGCTGGAATAGCCTTTTCTGCCATGCTGCAATTCGGAATATGTGTGGACTTGAGTGTTGTTAAAAGTGACACTTTTACCAGTAATGACATTTAGGTTATATTTTGCTTCAATTCTTTTTGTCAACAGATCTTTCCAATAAATTCTTAGTGCTAAGAAGATTTAGCCTAACAGCACTGACAGAGATAATCACACTAACAGTTTGATAAATAATTTAGAAACTTACCTACATTGCTACAGGGTCCTAATTTGTGGAGTTTAGACCTAAAGTTCTCTTAGTCAGGGAATTGAACAGGAATAAACAGGGAATGTCTGTTTTGCTTCATTAGAAAATGTACAGGACACTGGTTATCACTATAATTGTGTTATAAACAATCAGCACATGCTCCAAGATTTGCTACAGAAGCTGTAATATCCTATATTATAGAAGCTATTTGCATGGTACAGACTCAGTGAAGAAAAGCAGCACTATGTCAAAATATCTATTCAAGAAAAGCATTTGTGGTTTGGAAATTTAATTAAAAACAGCTAATGATTTTAAACATGCTTCTTTTTAAAAAGAAACCAAACTAATCAAGTTAATGTTTGGGAAATCACAATTTAATGGGTGATTTTTCAAATGCAGATCTTTTACAGTTGTATAATCTAGAAGCAAAGGCTAATACTCTGAAGCACATCCTGAAGCCCTGTTATTACAAACTTAAGAGCAGAGTCATTCAAGACACTGTCTATAGTTGGAGGATAGAGATCTCCTGACTGCAAAAACAGCTCAGCCTACCAAACATCTAAGTGTCTTAGTGGGTGCTTGCTTGATTGTCTTCTTTCACTTGCCCCCTCCTAAGAGTGGCACAGCAGACTATACACCTAGCTCAGGCAACTCACTTGCATGGATAAAGTGAGGTGTGACAAGCCTGGTCCCTGGCTCCTAACATTTTGACATATTAAAAAATGACAGGATCTGTATCTTCTATTCCTTTTAGAAGCAAATCTGAAAAGAGTCAGACAAAGTGCTTATAAAGAGCATGGTTTTGAAAACATTTCTGATTTAGTGACAGGGTCTGGTTTCCAGTTTTATCTTCTCTGATACACAGCATGTCTGTCTCCACACAGTCTCAGTTATGGACCCTCTCAGAAAAGAATATGGCATTCACAAAACAATGAAGCTGAGAAATGGAAATAAATACATGATTTCTCACTTTGCAGAACTGGCCTCTTCATGTAAGATTGTGTCTCAGGGGAAAACACAAATAAAGCACCATAATTTCTTTGGAGAAAGAAATGTTGGAGAAGCTTTCAGGTTTTTTTAATATGCAAAGCCCTACTATAATCCAATATTCCCAGTTCTGCTGATAGCACAAAGACCCCAAAACACTACATTACTGAGAAAATAATCTAACCTTTAACTGCTCTCATTTACATCTCCAACAGAAAAGAGCAACCTCACAAACTGCTGAAATTATTATTGAAAATGTATACATTTAAAAACTAGTCACTCCTTCTAATTGATATAATACATCTAGAGGGCAGTTGAATGCCAGACAGTTGTCACTGCTGTGAAATTTTCATCTAGTAAGTGTGACAATTAACATCCTAACTGCATTTGTCCCATGCTAATGCTGAGTATCAAGAGACAAAATTGAGCACAACCTGTTAAAAACCTGAAGAGAAATTTAATATAGGCGTAACAGTTTGGAGCCAGCTGAGATTTACAATTTCTCTTACGTAAAGTAGAAGGATATATGGTTGCAGCTTCTATTGCTGACACTACAAATAAACATGAATTCATCCCTAATAGGCACTGCAGGAAGTCAGCTATGCAATCTTAATGATTCTAGACTCTTCTGCTAAAGTATACAGTTCATAATCTCAAGCAGATTCTACAGTTCTAAGACAATTAGGATATCATGCAGAGCAAGAAAAAAGGCAACGCCAGCTGGAGGCAGTCATTTAATCTAATTGTCAACGCAGCAGTAAAAAAAAAATCCTGTTCTACCAAAATTAAAAGCATAAAACAAAGATAAGATGAATTGGCTCAGGATGTAAAGCAATCCCAAACTGCCACCTTCAAATAGCTGAGCATTAAAGATCTTTGGGTAACTTACGAGTCAGCAGATTGTGAGCTGTCTAACTGGATGCCACCACCGGATGTCACTGGTGCTTCCACAACAAGTCGCTGAATACACATTTATCAGGCTGCACAGCTTGGAAATGGCAGTACTGGGAGTTCAAAACACTGTCATGTTAACACTTTTCTTTCAGTTGCTTTTCACTTTTATAATTTCTCCAATTAACTCCAGAAGCTGAAATTACTCGGTAAGCCTCAATAATACTTGAAGAAGTGAACAAAGAAAATATAATTTTATAGCTAGCAACCATACCGTTGCAATTATCCTAACCCTAACATCATGTTTTGTTTTCCTTTAAAGTAGGTATAGCAGGCCTTCTGAAATATATCTATTGTACTTACTCTTCTGTCTACTCAACACAGAATTAAAAATTTCCTTATTGTGTGCTAGCATCTTCATGTTCTAGTGATATACACTTACCACAAATCTAAACAGATTTTTGCAACAGAGGGAACCCAACAGCTAAAGGTGGAAACCACCAAACTTTATGCATCTACTATTATTTTTCTTTGAAATTCAACCATGATATAAGCTTCCTTTTACCTAAAATGATATAGCTATAATGAAAGTAGTATTTTTGCTCCTCTATTGTATAGATATTGTATAGATATCTATTGTACAGATATTGTATAGATATTGTAAAGTCCACTGGCAAATCTAGAAAGAAGGAAAAAAAACCAGCCTAATTATATAGGTGTTGTACTAAAGCATCATCCTCTGCTGATTGGCTCTGTGAAGGAAGCAAACCCAGAAACTCACAAAGCAAACAATACTGGAAACCTGCATGCAGCCCCTACCCACAGCTAACCGAAGCTAACAGGGCACTTCCCTGAAAAATACTGTTTCCTTTAAGAATCTCTTTTTGTAGATTAATAAGCAGAAAAGATGGGAAAAAAGTGTAGACATAATGGGTTGGTTTTGACAATGGAACAAGGGTGCCAGAGGGAGGTATTTTGCTGTGCAGCACATCCGTAAGGGTGACAAAAGAGGGCACAACATTGAGATGATAAAGAGTGGTGAAGATACAACACTCTTCAAAGCAGTAAGATCTAAGTTGTCTGTGAAGAACTACAGGAGATAAAACAGCAGATGAAATTAAGTTCTGATATTAGCAAGTGATGAACATTAGAAAAAGTAACAGCACATACAAAAAAACAGGGTCTAAATCAGCCATTACCACTCAACCTTCCCCACATTTTAGCACAAGTCTCCAAAAATATAAATCCAGTTCTCAGCAGCACTACTGGTCCAGTTGTAGCTATGACAAGTTCTAAATAAAGGTAATTGTAGTTTCACAACCAATGGTATCTCATATGGGTAGAAAAAACTAAAAAGCCTTCAGACTTCCTGACTCTTCTCTGGCTCCTAGCAGTAGCAGCAGCCTTCCAAGCTTACTACAAGCTGAGAACAGTAATTTTGAGTTCAATTTAACTATGTCATGCAGTTACACCATGTTGAGCATAAAGGGGGTGTTAAGTATGCTAACTCTAGTGGGCAGCTTTAAATGAGCTCTGCAAACACCCTGAGTGAACTTGCTTTGATGGAAAAAGAAGCTTCACACTGTCATATATCCATAGATGTCACATACAGCCTTTCAGGAGAAACCATAGAGAATAATAATTTAAGAATAGTAATCCACATGGAAAAATGATCCTACCTCATGTATTTTTCATCTGTTTCTACTACTCAAGCAATCCCTCAGCTTTGCTAAGTTCCTGAATAGGAGCAGCCTCTCCTCACACAAACATACCCTGCCACTGGAACCAGCTCACGCTGGGGCAGCAAATGCAAGGCTTAGTGACTATCTGCACAACGTGCAAACAAAAGTGCTGCTCTGACAAGAGCCACCCAAACTCCTGCATCTGCACGGCCACCCAAACATTTGATACAATCTACCAAATGCCCTTATCACAGGAGCCTATGTGGCTAACACTAAACAACCATTTTGACAAGAACAAACAATTTTCCTTCTCAAATCAGCAGAGCTAAACCAGTATAAGCTTTCCTGCTTATCTGCAACCTAGAAAAAATATTTTAAGGAGAACACATATTAGTGCCTTGCTATTGCCATGTTACATGTAGGCATATTCTCCCTACATCTAGTTCACATTCTTTTAGGTGTCCATCTTTCAGATGGACAACAGGCTATGATTTAAGTGAAATTCAGCAGGCATAGATAGATATTATTCAGACTACAGTGAGACATTAGCTTCTGCTTTCTCATTTAGAAAACAGTCACTTCAATTTCCATAGGCTTCACGTTCTTTTGGATTTACCTACTTTCTACCCCCTCCAGCTCATGAAGAAAACAGGTATCTTTCCTTGCAACCATGGCAAGGTCACTTGCTGCAAACTGCAAAGAGAAAACTGGCTGCAATTACTGTATGTAAGCACAAGCACTCATTCTCCTCACTTGAGAAACTGAGCTGTTGCTATCAATTACATGTATTTAGCTCTTCCCTGGCAAGCATAAATGCTTGCATACAGTAATTACAGCTGCTCTGATGTCCCCAGAAGGAAGTAGGGGAAGTAAAATAAATTATAATAATTTGGTTTTATTGCTTTCCACTTAAGTTTTATGCTTTTAATTACATAATGTTACAATTAATAATTTAAAACATATTTTCTTTTTTTAAAACCAGTGTTTTGTAAACTTGCGCCACAAAATACTGTCACTTTGTAAAAGCTTTTCAAAATCTACTGCATTGCTTGTGGGCTCAGAATAAATAACTTGAGGCTCATGGTTAAACATAGTAATTGGTTTGATAGACCTTATTTCATATATATGTATTATGTATTTACCACTGTAATTAATAAAAATGCAGTAAAATACATTATTTTACACCATATATGTTTAGTAGTTAAGGCACAAGTGAAATTTACTTACTACAAGGTATTCCTCTGTAATAATTCTTTGTGTACAGATTAAAAAAACACAGCATTTTTATATTTCTTACATATGCTATACTCTTTTGCAATTATTGATGCCACATGTTCAGTAAGAGTAAGTTAATTATTAAGAATTGAACACAGTATGTAATGGTATTGGTTTTTTGTAGAGAAAAAACAGCAAAGAAATTAAGGTATTTATATGAAAGAAAGCAGAAATTATTCTTTTAAAAATTAAATCTTCAATGGAATGGTAACTCAAAACTGCATATAAATTCTAGTATTTGTTAAATGTGATATACCAGGGAAGATTAGTTGTGATCATTAAATCATCCCTCCCATTTCTGCTAAAGTTCTTTGAGGGAGCCAACAAGGTAATCAACTCATCACTCATTAACGGTGAAAAAAACCTCAAAGCTGGTTAAGTGTTACTAGGAAAGAAACAGAAACCTCACCAGAAAATGTCATGATGCCATTCTATAGATGCTGACATCCCCAGCTTAGGTGCTTCTAACACTTCTGGGATTTTCATTCTCCTCCACTCCAAAACACTGTAGGTGGAAGGGTACTAGTGACAGACCCTGCACTGACCCCAGGAGCAGTGAGGAGGAACCAGCATCAGGGACCTCATCCCACACCTCACACCACCCGCACTTCAGGTGTTCCACTTCTGCCCAGCTCTAGTGAGGTGGCACAACTGAACCCTGGTCGTGTACCCTCAGCTGCCTGTGGTGCCAGACTGAGCTTAGCTCAGCCCAGCTGTGCAGCCACTGCTCCAGTTTATTCATGAAGAATGACAGGAAAGTATAAAACACTATGTGACCTACAGTTAATGAGGTAAGAAACCTACAGAAAGCGGTGTTATTGTTGGGAAGGTAAAATACAGCAGTACAGCAGTTCATCAGAAAAACATAACAGTTTAGAACTGTTAGGTTTTTAAGGTTTAAACCCCCAAGGTTTAAAACCCCAAGAGTGAAAAACAGGACCTGGAAGATGGCAGCTCAGAAACACTGAAGATAATAAATCATTATTTCTCCACATGGCTGATGCCCACTGTGGAACATCAGGATACATGAAACATCTTTTTGAGAATGGTATTTAGTAACTTTTTAGTTCTATCTATTGCATACATTAAGTAATAAATTTGAATTCCCAAGCTGCTTATATCCTGCTTGCAGACTCTCTTGAGGAACAAATGCATGCAATGAGTCCCAAAGAGAGTATTCATTTAAAATAAAATGCATGTGAAGCACAAGTTTTACATCAGTTTCCTCAGAAGAAATTCAATTTGTGTATTGCCCATGCCTTTACAGGAAAAAAGGATAATCTGGTGATTAATCAAAGCTCACTCCACAGTATGCATGTGTACTCTGGATCTCACTACTGATTATGTAAGAATGTCAAGTTTCTTTGCATTAATTCAAAAGCAATTACACAATCAAGCAATACAGAAATCTCTAAAACAAAATTAAGCCCAAAAATGGCAGCTGTGATTTGGGAATTCCCAAAGTAACAAACTTCTAGGGATAGACAGAATATTGTAGGAGTACATTATGAAAACTTCTCCATTTTTTGGATACTATTCCTTCTTTATACGTTATTTCAAAGTCTTGGAGAGACTAGGCCAGATAGACTATTTTAGAATCTTACAAAATTCCCGTTTCCACACAATTTTGATAATATGTACTCTGTATACAAACCAGTAAATCTTATATACATGTTCCTTTGCATCCAGAAGAAATATGCAGTAGTTTTTTGTTTTCCTTTCATTTTTCTATTACAAAATATGAGCTTTTTCAGAGGTGGCTTCTTTGACTTTAATTTGCTTGTCATGTCAAACTGCTGCATCAGCCAGATGAAAAATGAATTCACTCAAGTACTGCATAGAAGTTGGATGCTATCAGATACATATATATATATACACACACATACTATAAAACCTCTTTATATACAGCAAAACACTCAAATGTTAGTGTCAAGGAAATCCAGGATAACCAGGCCTCTTAGTTTAGGCCAATCACACTGGAATACATGTCTCTTCCCTGCAAACTCAAAGAACTACCTAATCCAGACAATTTCCTTTCAAGACAGAGTATTTTTGTACTCTCCCCTGTTCACTCTGTAGTAAAATGACAAAATAAACTGAACTCAGTCCACACTTTTGTATTCACCATAAGCTTAAACTTCTAGCATCGTGACTAAATGCTGGCTGTGTGAGACATTGTCCCCTCTCAAGAATTCCATCCCGTGATCACACAACCTCCCTGGCAAAGGGAGAATCAAGCTGGCAACAACATGGTCACAACTTCACTACAGAAGTCCAGACATTACCATAGAATAAGGATGGTTGCATATGGTATCTCAAATAGGGCCATGTACTGTAAAGCAACTGCAATAACTCTTTGGATGTATGAGGTTTGTATGTCAATGATGAAGGACAGGCCTTTAGTACACACTAACAAAAATATTAGTGCTCCATGGAAAACAAGTTTCTAAGAAAATTAGCCATCTAAGAAAAACCATTTTCTAAGGCACGTATTTTGGTTTTTGGAGGAGGGGGAAAAAAGAACACAGTTCAATCAGGTAATTTCAAAGCCAGCAACTAAATCAAATGGATATTCAGGACACTGGAAATAATTTCTTCTGCTAAAAGCCCACAAGAACCCAACATCTACCATTCCACCTGAAGTCAGTCATTTTACCACTCAGATTTTTGTAAAGAAAAAAAAAAAAAAAAAAGGTTTTTCAGTCCTCTAATTATCACATAATCACAATTTATTTCATCTTTGAAAAAAGACCAGAGGCAAAAATATTTGTGTCAGGACGGGTTGTCTAAGAAGATAATTAGTGTATAGAAACACTGATAATCTTTTTTGATTATCTGGGTGAAGGGATTGAATCTACCATTGGCAAATTTGTGGACAACAAGAAGTTGGGTCACTGTGTTGACCTGCTGGAGGATAAGAAGGCCCTGCAAAGGGACTTGGACAGGCTGGATTGATGGGCCGAGACCAGTGGCATGAGGTTGAAAAAGATAAATGCCAGATCCTGCACTTGGGTCCCAACAACCTCAGGCAGCACTACAGGCTGGGGGTAGAGAGGCTGGAAAGTTGCCAAGAAAAGGCCTGGAGGTGCTGGTTGACAGCAGCTAAACATGAGCCAGTGTGTGCTCAAGTGGCCACGAAGGCCAATGGCATCCTCGCTTACAACAGAAATAGTGTGACCAGCAGGACCAGGGGAGCCAATTGCGCCTTGTACTCAGCACAGGTGACGCCACACCTCAAATCTTGTATCCAGTTCTGGGCCCCTCACTACAGGAAAGGCATTGAGGGGCTGGAGTGTGTCCAGAGAAGACCAATGGACTTGGTTAAGGGTCTGGAGCTTGCGTCCTTCAAGGAGCAGCTGAGGGAGCTGGGGTTGTTTAGCCTGGAGAAAAGGAGGCTGGCCATGACTTTATTGCTCTCTGTAACTACTTGAAAGGAAGCTGCAGACAGGTGGGGGTTGGGCTCTTCTCCCAAACAACCAGCCGTACAAGAAGGCTTAGTGTTAAACTGTGCCAGGGCAGGTTTAGGTTGGTGTGAGGAAGAATTTCTTTCACAGAAAGGTTGATTAGACATTGGAATGGACTGTGCAAGAAGGTGGTGGAATCACCATTCCTGCAGGTATTTAAGGAAAGACTGGATGTGGCATTCAGTGCCATGGTCAAGTTGACATGGTGGTGTTTGGTCACAGGTTAACTGGATGATCTCAGGTCTTTTCCAGCCTACCTGACTCTGTGATTCTGTGATTGGAACTAGCAAAGTGGGAGTGCCTGCACTGTCCTAACAGGAGAGCTCATATGTGATCCAGTGTCAGGTATAACTCATAGTTCCTGCTTTAGTAAACCTGGGCTCTTAAAGGTAGGTTAAAAATTCAAATATGGTGTTTTAAATGAAAATTACTTACATTTTAACGTCATGAATCTACATACCCATTTGCAGTTGAATGGAATTTGCTTGTCAACATTTTTGTAAGCTTAATCATGTTTACTTAAGGATTTGAGAAGCTGACTTTAAAGGCTCAGAAAAGTTTCTTTCTTCTTAAAGCTGCTAATGACATAAATACAATCTCAGGGGCAGTTCTCCAACCTCTAAAGGTCCAAAGGTGACAAAGCAAATCCACTGACATTTATCTTTAATACACCTATTATCGGAAGGCTTCCATTTGATATTTAACACTTCCAATATAGCCATTTTCTAATTTTACTGATCTCATACTTTACTATGTGCTTTTAGCAATATTAGATTTATGTGTAACAAAGAAAATGAATCTTTAACTTATAATTTTAAAATAGAATAACCTGATTTGAAAGGATCTCCTAAAAATCATCAAATCCAACTTGTGGCCCAGCACAGGACCATCCCTAAGATTCACAACATGTGCCTGAGAGCACATGTTGTCCAAATACTTCTTGCACACCGTCAGGGATTGGTGCTGGGACCAGTTCCCTGGGGAACCTATTCCAGTGATCAACTACCCTCTGGGTAAAGAATCTTTTTCTAATATTTAACCTAAACCTCCCCTGACACAGCTTCAGACTGTTCCCTCAAGTCCAGTCAGTCATCACCACAGAGCAGAGATCAGTGTCTGCCCCTCCTCTTCACAAGGAAGTTGCAGATAGCAATGAGGTCTCCCCTCAGTCTCCTCTTCTGCAGACTGAACAGACCAAATGACCACAGTCACTCCTCACAGGGCTTCCCCTCAAGGCCCTTCACCATCTTTGTAGCTTTCCCCTGGATGCTTTTTAAATGCTTAATATTTTTCTTATATTGTGGCTCCCAAAACTACACAAAATATTCAAGGTGCAGCTGCTCCAGTGCAGAGCAGAGCAGGACAATCCTCTCCGTTGCCCAGCAGCCGATGCTGTGCCTGATGCCCCCCAGGACAGGGTTGGCACTCCTGGCTGACAGGGCACTGCTGACTTAAATTCAACTTGCCCTTACACTAAGACCACCAGGTCCCTTTCTGCAGCACCTTCTTCCCCAGTCTGTACCTCCAGGCTTGCCTCATCCGAGGCGCAGAATCTGGTACCTGTCTTTGTTAAACTTCATACAACTGCTGAATGTCTAGCCCTCTAATTTGTTGAGGTCTCTCTGCAGGGCCTCTCTGCCTCTGAGGGAATCAACAGGTTTTCACAATTTAGTGTCATCAGCAAACCCATTTAATATACCTTTGCACATCCAAGTTATTTATAAAGGTTTTGAAGAGCACTGGCCCTAAAATGGGGCCCTGTGGAATGCCACTGATTACCAGTTGCCAGCCTGATGTCACTACTTTCACTGTAACCCTTTGCACCCAAACCATGAGCCAGTTGCTCACCTACCACATGATGTGTTTATCCAGCTGAATGCTGGACATTTTCTCCAGAAGGATCCTGTGAGAGACAGTATCAAAAGCTTCACTGAAATCCAAAAATATTACATCAACTGGGTTCCCTTGGTCAACTGTGCAGGGACAATTGGACAACTTAAGTTCTGTAACTTTTTTTAATTCCATGAAGTTTTCATATCAAGCATCTGCACAGATAACTCTTACAGCAATTTCTAACCCATCCAGGCTGCAATTTTGGGAAAAATATACTGATACATTTATAACTTGAGATCAGAGAAGAAAACACCCTCATCCAAACACCTACTTGCAGACAATCACTTGAGATTCTGCAGTCTGGGGAGGCAGCCCTAGCCAGACTCCAGCCTAGGGAACTGACATAGTCTAAAGTATGGCAGACCTGCAAAAGCCTGAAGCACTCAGAACACATACAGACAGGCCCAGGGTCTGGCATCATTGCTCCGCCAGCTTCCTGTGGTATACTGCTGTGCCTGGTTGTGATGTGTGGTGTAGGAATGGCCTAAATACTTAATGTCTAAGCACTGACTAATATTCACAGAAAACAGATGGAATGGAGGAGATTCCAAATGCCTGAAGCTATTTTTTGTCCTCATGCTCCTGCACACAGTATCTGGCAGCTGTACTCTAATGTTTTTTATTTGTTTTGAATTAAACTTCTCTCTGCTCTTGTCCTACCATTTATTTTTTCATACTCTGCTTGTGACCTCTCTGTGTCTTAATTATGAATCTGCTTGAGTAGGGAGGGCAGCCTGGGCTTGGCTTATTACAATATTCACCTGTAGGTCAGGGAGATTTTTTTAAGCAGCACTTTCAATGCTAGATTAATCTGCTACCTTGTTCTACACTATGGCTTGCTACAGAAATCCTCTTAGAGGTCTTTAAATTTTTTTTTTAACAATGGTTTAAAATAAAGAGGTTTTTCTTTTAATATGACCTCTGAATGTAGCTGATGACATTAAAAAAAACTTCTACACACTGCTCCAGTTTGTGTAACAAAATAATTCAACCCCTAATAATTGTGTTCTTACATCTTATGAGAATTGTGTAGCTCTTGGAGCTCCTTTTAAAAATGTCAAATCAATCTGAGCACATTTCATTAAAATCAGAAAACATTTAATTTAAAAGTAAGACAGAAAATGAAGGCAAAGTCTTTAAAAGGCTCAAGCATGTGTTACACATATATGTGAGAACTTGTGCATACACACAGGTTGAAGTACAACAGATCTAGAGGATGTAAAATAAAAAAGACTGACACCTATTCTCTGATCTGATTCATCACCCATTTATTATTTAAATCTGATAAGTATCTTAGTTTGATTCAATGTCATAAATGAGTACTTCTATTAATGTTTAATAAGGCATAAAAGTTACCATGAAAAAGCCCTTCTGACCACTGCAATTTACAGTTGCTAGATCTACTATTAAATTTAAATTATTTAAAGAGAATTGCATGCCACTGAAGTACCGGAATTAATTTTCAATTTTTTTCCCTGAGGTATTATTTTAAACTGAAATCCAGACTAAGATTCATCTCTATACTATGACTTACTTCCTAATGTCCATTACAACTCCTTCAAGTCCCTCTAGTCCAGCTATTTCTTTCTCCGATTCAAAAAAATCAAGTCAGACCACCTTCTCATCCTTAACTTTTTATTTTAAGTAAATGTTAATAACAAGTAGCTCAAAGCTGAAAAGGAATTAAATTTATTTTTTATTAGCCTTCTACAGGCTTCATCTGCTCATATGATATTCTCCACTGCAGCCACGGCACAGTGCATTACTGCTGTGTTTAGCTACACCAGCAGTCCTGATAGCCTACAAAATATTCTTGATTGCTCATCTCAGTGCCAAGGGACTTGGATGAAGAGCAGATTCATCAGTTGATGGAAAAACAGTCAAGAGGCTTCCTGTTGTCTGGTTTCCTGCCCCACTCTCATTTTATGCCTCTCCAGCTAAGGAGGCCACTACACCTGATTCAACTCTATATAAATCTGGAACTGATTTATATACTGAAAAAGGCTGAGCCACAAAATACGGATTTTTATAAGAAATTGGTTAGCCTCACTGAACAAACAGTCCAATCAAAGGATGACTTTGAGTTTAATGACTGAACTACAGTAGTGTTTGAATAATCTGGACACTAGGAAAGAACACCATTGTATTCATGTTGGACAGAAATCTTCAAAAGTTTGAAAAAGGTCCAGCAAATTGAAATGGGGTAAAAAAAAAAAAAAAAAAAAAAAAAGCCAGCACTGTGCCATTTCAGTACAAACAAGATGGCCTAACTTGCTCAGTTCTGAATGACTGAGACAGGAGCTACTTTAAGAGCTCAGCCTCAGCTTTAAGAGCTCAGCTTTTAGCCCATAGGAGTTTTTCTGGCTCAGAGGACATTCTGGTGCCATCTGCTCTGGACTCCAGAACTGTGACAAAGCAAAATACCACAGAGTGGGCTCCACCAGCAGGGATTTTTGCCTGCTCATCACTAAAAATGCATGATGAGCTTTCAGAGACCTGATAACATCAGGTAGGTTCACACATGAAAAAGCCCTGTACATGTCTGACGTCACCAGTGAACCTGGATAGAGAAACCTGGACAACCTGTGTCCCATGAGGTGGCTTAATGATTTCTACTCAGATTAAACCTGAAAAATATTCCAGTTAACACCACTGTCTTGGTTAACACCACTGTCTTGAAGACATTTTTGTTGATCTCTGCCTATCATGGATAATGCATAACAGCAGATGCTCTCCCATCAATCTTGTACTAAAGGAGCAATCAACAAGACCCAGACTTGTCCCTGCTTGTGCTTTAGAATGAATAACTTCACAAGGCCTGAGAGCTGTAAGAATCAAATGCAAGGGCAAGAAGAGGTGCTAGTTTCATAATGATATATTGTTAAGGACTTCAGCAGAATTACTTCTGGTCTGGGAAATAGAAGTGGGACTGAAAGATTCCTTACAACTTCTCTTAACTGAAATATTTAAAGATATGCTGCCC
This sequence comes from Vidua chalybeata, assembly GCF_026979565.1. Lineage (NCBI taxonomy): Eukaryota > Metazoa > Chordata > Aves > Passeriformes > Viduidae > Vidua > Vidua chalybeata. Next base: position 44,619,018 of record NC_071534.1, read on the forward strand.
CTAACAAATTCTATTGTAGGCTCCCCTGCACCTATAGAATAGCTGGAACAGAAGGACAATAAGAGAACTTTCAAAAAAGTCTTAATCACAAAACTTGCTGTGCTGCACTAAACTGCACTAAAACAAATCATCTGTAGGAGCACATTGGAACTGTGTGGGTACTACATCTCAGTACAGCAAAGCCGGAGGGCAGTGATGCTACATCTGAGAGACAAGGCAGAAGCAAAGGCTTGGTATCGTGCCTAAGCACACTTTCTTTCCATGTTTCTGATTTAATGTATAACAGTAAAGTTCCACTCCTGCGCATATGATACAAGGTAGCTTAATGTGTACAAACACATCAGAACAGGGATGGTGTCTAGAAACCAGACTTCACAGATAACTCTTCAGAAAAGTATTTAATCCTGGGATTAGATTTAGAAAAATTAATTAGCTTTTCATAGAATGAAATCTATACCCATCAAAGGAGGGGGATTCTGGTACAACCTTCCAAAGAAGGAGCAACAACTGTTCTGAAAAATTGAGAACTTTTTGAAAGAACTTAAAGAACAGAATGTTTTTCTTATTCTACAATCCTGCATTTTAAAATAAAATTATTATTAATAAAGCACTAGAAAAAAAAACACATTCAAAAAATTAATTCAGAAGTAAACAGGGAACAATTTGAGTAGAGTAGCATTTTATGTTTCTGGATTTTGATTACTGTAAGCTCTTACTCAGGCACCTGCAGTTTTCCAGATCAGTGTGTCAAGCACCATCCTCACCTCCTATTCGACTGAGTACATGGAGGTTCACTTTAAGATCAGCTTGCCATGCACCAAAGGTTTGAGAAGCCTAAGGAAATTATTCATGTCATAATGAAAAGTAGTATCACCGTCCTTGAAATAATCACAAACAAAGATTAACCATGAGAACCTTGTGCCTTCCTGCAGTAAAACTGGCAGTTGGGGCACAAGAGGACTCAGGCAAACCTGCAAGCTTCACCTCTGGATCCTTTTGTAGAGAACTGTGTGGGTCCAGGAAGCAACCAAATGGGTTCAGAAATGTTCTCCTACATTTCAGAGCTATGCATCGACATGGACTTATGCTTTAAGTCTTTCCTCCTTCTTCTACATCCTGGCTGCACAGCCCACAGGCAGCAATAGGACACTCTTCTGGTTAATAAGGGGCAGACAGAGAGAAATAATATCTCATTAAAATAATCCTACAGAATTTAGAATAATTAAGATTAACTGTTGATTAAAAAATAGAGTGGTATAAACATCTTTACTTTCAGCTGAATATTTTGGGTTGCTTTCTCAATATAGTTGTGCAATGTAAGACACAGTCAATCGGGTGGAACATCCTCTAAGGAAGTAATTTATCTTAATTATAGCAAGCATGCAGGACAACCTAACATAACATTAGAAAATTTATCTAGATGATATAATAGGCCATGGCAAAGTAGTTAAGTGATGGCTCATGAGTAGGAATTATTAATTGATTTACAGCTATTCTTCTTCCATTAGTAGCAAATTTTGGGCTAAGAAAATAACAATATTTGCAGTTAACAATTTATTGGACAAGACAACAAAAGTTTTTCAGTGGTTTTACTGCTGATCCCCTTAGACAAAATACTTAATTCCCATTTCAACATCTTCATTTTTTTTAAATTATATCCAGATAATTTACAATCTAAACATCATTTTAAAATAAAGTGCTGGACAAGACAATGTCTAAGCATAGTGCATAAATCACATCCTGTACTCTTTCTGGGGAGAGAAAGAAGAGCATTGCTTGCTGAATATGAAATCAGCCCAAGTTCTATTAACTATACATCAAAAGAAATTATAAGAGCAAGAATTGTGATTCTCATGGTATAAAGCCTTAAGTATGTTCAGCATTAAGTTCTCAGCCTCATCATAAATAACATATAAAAATCAGCTGAGTGCATTTTAAGGAGACTGATCTACATTGCAAGAATGCTACATATATTAAGAATATTATCCACAGAAATTAGCAGGAAAAACCTTAAAGCTACTCTTAAAGTTTTAATTTATTCTAGGCCATCAAAATATGAATAATTGTAAAATTACCAATTGTTATCTAATTTGAGCTGTTTCTGAACTGTCAAAGAAAAAACATTAATCCATTTATATTTTTACCTTTTATAATACATTTGAATCAGTAAGAAAATCTTACTGGAATATAGGGAAGGATTTAGATGAAGCAATTTGCTTCACACTTTCTTACAGAGTTTGCTCTTAAGATATTCACTTTAAAAAATGGCTGTGACTCTACACCACACCACTCTCAACCTCAGCTGTAGAGAATTTCTAGTTACATTTTTGATGTTAAATCAACTTGAAGATGAATTTTGGTTTTATTCACTCAAAAGTCATACACAAGCACATCATATGGTTTGATAATGAAGAGGGCATTGACCTTATCTTTCAGGTCCTCTGGCTATTCCAGACCCTGGTGGCATTCCAGAGTCTCTCACTTCAGTAACAGAGCACACCATGCCCCGTAGCACATCTAACTGACTTTGCAACCTGCAAAACTGGGTATTTGTCCTGTGGCTGAAAAAATTTTTAACTGAGTAGAAGTTTTTTCAAATCTGACTACTCAGTATTCGTTAATGAGAGGACAAGAATTGGATCAAATCAGTGAAATGACCACACCCTAAAATTTAAGCATCACTTTCAAACTTGCAATTCATCTTAGAAATCCCTCACCTCAGTCTGCTGCCCCAAAGACATCACTTCTTCCCCTTATTTTACTTAGTCATTACTATAAATTATTATGAATAAATGAAAATTTTATTTATTTATTGTTCTTTTGGCTTCCATGAACATACACACCTAAGCCTTTGGTTTATATACTCCATCTAGTATATTCCAGCATAGACATTACTGAAGAAATGTCTCTGAATAATTAGGTACAGTGAGTGGGTTATATGTAACCAGTGCCAGCTGAGCTCCACACAGAAAGAAATACTGACAAAGATGTATAGAATATTCACAGAAAGAGTTCTGACATCTTCCAGTACTGGACAAAGTAATTAAAATCAAGGACACAGCTATCATCTGTACAGTAAAGTCATAAGGCTTCCAATGAAGGCTCCAAAAGCATGCAACAAAAACTAGAGTTTCTCAAGCATTTTATTCTAAATAAATAAGTTTAATAAACATGGAAAGAATTAAGCATTGCTATTATCATATTCAATTTGATGAACTTGAGTAAAACAAGAGCTTAGCATTTTGATTTGTCCTTCACTGCAACCAAGAGCAGAGCCTAGTCCTTGTATTTACTCCCCATGACAAATCCTCCCTCAGGAAAGAGGAAGGATTGCACTACACAGCTACATGGCACCTACATCTGATGACTCAATTCACAGCATCAGACCACTGGGCAGGCAATGGGTCTCATTCTACAACTGGCAACCTCTAGTGACAAGTCTCATTTTGCCGTTTGACCATTTGATCTGACTGAAGTGCCTCTTTCATCAGAAGTTGTGGCTGAAATTTCATTTAATATATGTGAAAGGTTTTGGATGTGCACAAAAATCAGGCTAAGCACAGAAGGCCACTACAAATGGAAACTACAGCATTAAATGTTTCCTTTCACCCCTGAAGAAAGATGTCTGCAGGTTTTTGTCCTAAGTCTTATCATAAATTTCACTTCTTAATCTAATTTCATAAACAAATTATTAGTGCAAAATAATAACATTTATAACATTTATATAGGGCTCAGTTATCCATACTGTCCATATCTAAGAGAGAAAACAAACATGGAAAGTATAGAAATGAGCAGCACACATTTGCTTCTCTTTTTCTTCTCTTCCAGTCTCCATTAAAAATAGCTGACAGTATAAGGAATTCTATAATTCATGGTAAGATGAATGCCAGAACTAGGAAAACAAAGTCACCTGTGAAATTTCTGCAGGCACAGCAGAGATACAGTAAAAGAGAAAAACTCCTAAAGGGTCACCTTGAAAAGTACTAAGGCACAGCACTTATCTGCACTGTAGGGAACAAAGAGAAAGTACATTATAGCATCCAAAACACATTGAGTACTTAGGAGAATGACGTTTCTCTAAGAAAGCACATATTTCTGGTTTTAAAATCTTTTATCTTCATACTTTCCATGTTTGAGGTAGTTTTGACAGAATTTTCTAAACTCCCATTGGACTGAAAACAAGAACATGTTATGAGTGCAGAGATAAGTGTCATGAGAGTACTTTTCTGAGCATTTGAAGAGAACAACCAGTTCAAAAAGAAATTAAACAAATTCCTGGCAGATAGGTTAATCAGAGACTACTGAACAACCACCAGTTGGCTCTGGATCAGGGATTCACTGAGTAGCTGAAGGCTGGAAGGTAAAGCAAGGGAAGCATTTGTTGTTAGTGACTGTTCAAGCTAGAATGCTGGATTAGGTCTGGCCCAGTACAGCCCTCCTCACAGTCTTGCATCACGCTCCCAAAAAAATCTGAACTGTATCCACTCTCACCCAAAACATCCTGTGTGACAAGCTAGTCCTGGGTGTCTCAGATGGGTAAAGATGCTCTGTAGGAACAATAGCAGCAGAATAACCAACACTACCAGTTTTCTGAATACTACTAAATGCTTACTTGGATGAAGTCCTTGGCAAAGGTTCTTTACCAGACTCTAGAAAATAATGGTTCTCTTTTTTCTCAGCAAAAGCCCATTTAAAAAAATCTTCATGGTCTGGATTGTTACCAGGCTACCAATGGACTTCTGGTTGCTGTAGCCCAGGCAGATCTTTCTAATAGAAAAAACAGGTAAGAGGGTCTATATTTTATGCCAGATGTACTCAACTGTTTGGCATCTCCTTCTTTAAAGTGTTACCTCATTAATGACTAGATTCCAGGTGGAAATTAAGGTCATCTGTTTTACTTTTAAATGTGCCTCAAATGGAGATTCAAAGGAGATGTTGAGGGGAAGAGGAGAAGAGTGTTTCTATCTTCTTACTATGTGATCCTAGATATAGCTTCACTACAGCTCCTGCAGTATATGTAAGCAGTACTTTCACACCCAAATGTGTCTGTGTCTATTCCAATTTGGACTGGTTTACTTTATCTGACTCCATGTGTGAACATGCCTTTATTTTATAGAACATACAATGTCTAGAAGTATTTTTCGTTACTTACTCCATAAGATTATAGCAAACAAGGCATTAAAAACAACAAACAAAAAAATCCAAAATGCTAACCTCAAAATCACAAAGATGACCCTGCTCTGTAAATGTACCAGTAAGTGACAGAAGGTACACATCCTCTGAAGAAACTATCACCAGTACCAGGAATAGGAACCTCCTGGTTTTGGCCTGTAGTCTTGGCTCATGGCATAACCCAGAAGGTCCTGAGGAGTTTGGCAGCATCCCAGTGCCTGTGATCGCCTGCATATGGACAGCTCTACTGCCCAGAACCTCCATAGCACCACACGTGGCAGCTTGTCTCAATTCTGAAGCTGTGTTGTGGGTTGCAGCTGCTTGTGCACTGCCATCAGGATGAGAACTCTTCTCGCCTATTTAGTGAATTAATCAATAAACTACAATTTCATACAGCACATGTGGAACCCTTGGGATGCTAAAAATAGACCAAATTATAAATTTCTCTTTCTGGATTTTTTTTCATGCTTCTTACTACTAAAACCATGAAAAGCAAATACACAGGAGAGTATCATACATCATTGGTGTCAAATTATTAATTAGCAAAGTTTAAGTTTTCCAATGGGAAAGCTGCCATAGATTTCAGAGCAGCTATGCAGGCTAGGAGGACAGGAAGAGAGGAGGGGTAACACACTTTCCCCGTGTGTTGAAGCTGCCTAGTAAGAGGATGAAGAGCTTATGCTTAAGGATCAAAAGGGAGGATGATGTGCCCCAGCCCCAACACTGTTGCTTAGGGTGCTTTGGGGTCTGAGGTGTTCTCACTACAAGACCCCTGGAAAAGGGGAGCAGAGGAGGCAGAGCAGAAAGAGATGTTAGCTCTAGGATGAGGAGTTGAGAGAGGAGGAGGAAGGAGAGAAACTCAGCAGGAACTGATGTACTAGTTTTTCTCCTGGCACCTTGGCTCTGCTGAGCATGTTTCAATGGCTACAGCAGGCTGTCTCAGCAGATTAAAGGGACTCCATGCACACATAGCATGCTGGGAAGCATCAAGTGCTCCTCTAGTTAGGGTGGTATAAAAGGGGAAAAAACCCACCTGCTACCACTGGAACTCGCACATATTTGGCTTGTATAGCACCTTATTCTTTAGCCTCTAAGGAGACTAGTAGCTAACAAGCATTTCTCTAACTCTAGCAGCACAAATGCCCCCTTTCCATCCCTAGATATACATTTCAAACCCCAGGATGCTTCAAATCAGGGAAAAAAAGGAAAAAATCAGGCCAGGAGTTCCAAAAGATAAATGGCATAATCCTATTTCCACTGTAATGTTCAGTTCTGGTGAAGACAAAGCATTTGAACCCAGTAAACAGCAAAAACTTTTTTTTTTTTTCTGCAATAGTAGTAGGACTATATAACTATTTTCCAGTAGTTTCCACCATTTCAAGTGGAGTAAAAACCAGTAATGAAAAGAAGTGCAGAACTAATTCTATAAATGCAGCCATGATCAATACAATGCTACATTACCATCACAAATGTAGTAATGCCTTAAAAAGCCAGTTTGGGATTTCTTTCTGTCTTAAGATAAAAAAGCACTTATTTGTGCAGGTTAACATCCCAAATTTTCTTCCTTTCCATGAAAAAAAACCCAAAACTGCATAAGTCCCAATGTATGATGTTGCTGCAGGCAAGAGATCAGAAGAGCAGTGTTGGCAGCAGTAGCCAATGTGAAGATCTTCAGCTTTGTGTAATTCATAATAAGTTCAGGTGCAGTTCCTAGGCTTGGCTTACAGCCTCCATGGACAATGTGGTTGTCTGAAACCTTAGCTGTGGTAGGAAACCAGCACTGTGTCATGTTGAGGCTGCTATTGTCAGCTGATATTAAGCCCCATGAATCCCAGTGCAGAGAAGCAGAGGAGCTTACATTTTTATGCTATGACTTCCATTCATATTGAGCTTTGTTTTGAAGTGCCTAATTGACACAAGATGTAATAATCATAAAGGAGATGATTGTGTTGCCTGGACAAATCAAAATTTGTACAAATGTAATTCTGCATAACAAAGTATCTGATCAATACCAATCAATGCTATCAGTAATTCATGTACTCCTCATTTGTGATATTAGATTCATAGAATCATTTAGGTTGGAGAACATCTTATTATAAATCATTATGAGAAGTTGGCAAAGCTGTGACTAAACAGGTGTCACTGTATTCACATAACAAAACTGCTCATTATGAGACCTTCAAACCCTAGGTCAACCTAAATGATCTTCCCATCACTCCAAACAGACCACCCTGATAATATGTGAGGGAATCTGGAGGTCTTGCTTTTCCTTGCATGGCTTCCCCTTTCCCATTCTAAAACTCCTTCTGCATCACACTGAAAGATTGGAGAAGCAGCAGCAATGGAACCTTCTACTGGTTTCATTCCCATTAAACTACATGTGAATATAGCAGAAAGGACTCTATTTAAGTTACTCTAAGAAACAGGTTTTCTAAAATAAGTAAAAAAGAAAGTAAAACAAAGCAGAAATCCTTCTGATACTTCTGTCCTATTTGGCAAGAGAAAGCTGTCTGCCAGTTTCCAGCTCACAGCCCTTGGCTGTTTCCTGGCTGAGACTTCTCCCTAAGGATGTCCCTGAAATATTTTCATCAAATAGCACAAGGGAACAGCATGCTCTGCTCTAGGAGGAAGACAAAGACTAGCCAAATTTGTGACCACTCTGCAATCATTCCCTGTAGCTATGAAATCCCACTCATCCCCAACTAACAGCATTTTCATAGTGGCCCAGTCTTCTAGACCTGGAAATTTAAATCAAGAGCAAATTTAGAAGAGTCTGGTTCCAGCCCTACAACTGGCTACATACTTTGGTCCATAAAACAGTTCTACCTTCCCTGCAGAGCATAAACTAGAATCTGTCACAGGCTGGATATAAGGCCCTGAAATTTCTAAGCACTTTCTGATGATGGTGTCTAACCTGTAAGCTCATTATTTTGCCTGTCTAATGAGTTAAGACTCATTTTTTTTTCAGATGACAGTGTTTTCCTATGAGAAAATACAGTCTAAACTTTACCCAAGTGTCTGCTGGGATATTAAAGTGAACATCATTATCATAACTATATAGGTATGATTAATAACACATTTTTTCAATTAATCCAATGAAATTTTGGATTTAATTTCTAACACTATTTTCTGGTCAGTAACAAGTATGAAGTCTTGTGACACAAAAATGTCAAACTGGTGGCATTTATCTGATGTCAAGAGCAGCAATAACGCTTTTACAGTCTGCTGAGTTTCTCCACACAGAAGCAAACAGCCCAAGGGTAATCTATTTCATCCTGTAACAGGGTGCAGTGGGAACAGCCTCATATCTAATGCATAAGATCCTCCCATGTCTTTGAAGAAGGACTCAGGATGGGAAATTGGTTACTGGACTGAACAGGAACAAAAACTGCGGTTAAGTCATATTCCAGCACCCAGAAGAATGGCCTGTGTTTGAACTTCCCATGCTGAAAGGTCTGCAAATTTTGGTGCCATTATCTTATGTAGTATACCTGCTTCCAACCTCAAACATTGAGGAACAGATACTGCTGTCTATGACCACTTCGTTTTCTGCTATACTGTTCCTCTAGTCCTTTGCACTTTACTGTACCCACACCAGGCCAAGTTTTCAGATACTAAATCCATTTTTAAAATAAAAAAACATAATGTTGCTCAAGAATCTCAACTGAAAAATTGTAATTTCACTGACCTACATTAATCAATGAATTTATAGCCTCCAGTGCAACAGGCAGCTGAGTAATTATTTTTATAAAGTAATCTTTAGTGTGCGAGCTTTTTTTTTAGTAAAAATACTACCAGTAGAAATCCTATGACACAGGCTTCTCTTACCACTTTCTCCTAAGAGACTAAAGATCTTATTTTCCAATATACTGAAATATTACTATACTGTGAACAATGTCTTCAGCAAATGAGATAGAAAAGTTTTGGTTCTCTTTCTCTTCAGCTAAGTCAAATGAGTTTTTGGTGCTACCAGTGAATAAGTTTAACTCAACTCTGTCATCCCTTTAATTTTATCTACAGGAAAATGTTAACAGAAGGAAAAATTGCCTATTCTCAGTTACTGCTGAAAAATTAGTACTTAGGGAACAGACTTCTTGAACAAGCAGGTACTATATACAGACATATTTTTCTGCTGATAAGCACTGGTAAGGTATCCATATGTTATGCACTTTAAATTGTTTTATGCAATTGCTAATTGTTAAGGGTCTGAAGGCCTATTTAATCATCCAAAAGCAAGCTAATAGTCTCAGTGATTACTTCTCAACCATGGGATGAAATGTAAAAACACGTAAGTGACTAATAACAGTATATAATACAGTGAATTACAGGAAAAAAAAATTTCAATGTGTTATGAATAATTTAGAAGCATGCTCCTGTTTGCAAAGATACATGCGGAAACATTTCTTTACAGCTAATCTAGTCTTTTGCCACTTTTGTAACAATTCCAACTGCATGATAATTTAATATGCAGTAATTCCTGTTATTAATTCCTCTTACTATATGCATTAATTTCTCATCTGATTTCTCTTTATAGTAACAAATGAAAGCCAATATTGAGCAGAAGAAAAAAACTTTCTTTTTACTTATCACAAGGCCGTAACTCAGAAGTATGACAATGCTACTTTACTGCAACAGGGAGTGAGAACTGATCTGTGTTCATTGGATCACATGATACTTAAGCATCAGCTCTTAAAGCTCCTGATTTTTCTACTAGTCACCCCTTCAGTTACTAACTGAACTGAATGGATCTGCTCTACAGCCCAGAGCAAGAACAAATCAATAAGATTTGGTAGCATGCATCAATTCTCTGATTGTGAATGTATTTATCAAAAGACAATTTTCCAGAATTAAGTCTAAGTCAGTTAAAATTTGCTTAGTTGTGATTTGAGAAACTCAAGTACTATAACTGAATCTTTGGCTTTATAATGAGAACAAGAAGGACAATATTCCAACACGTTATTTATGGATACTTCATCTACAGTAAGTTAATTTTCTTCTTCCTAACAATATCCCTTATTAATATGATGCTTGCAAGATTGTCCCTTCTTGACACTTTTCTCTGAATAGCACCATGGATTACTTAATGTTATTTTAAATTATATAATTACCCAGTTATCTGAGGAGATTATGGACAAGAACAACACCACCACCATCAAAAATCTGTTCTTCCTCAAATTACCTATATTAACAGCAAATAGTTGCTGGGCTACCTTTGTTTTCCTCTCTTTTCATTCAGGTTGTTTTCTCTGTAGTGACTAAAATATTTATGTATGCTCCTCTGAAAATCTCAGCCAAAGTGACTAACAATCATGGTCCCTAGGCAATTTCAATGGGCCCTGGATACCTCTCAAATGCATTGGAAACCCAGCCAATATTTTTTAGAGAATATTTGTATTTCAAATTTTTTACCTTTAATTAATATATCTATTTCCTCATTAAACAGGTAATTTAGGTACCTCACCTTCAATGTGAAAAAAATGAGAATGTTGTTATAAGATCCATGTCACTGTGATTATGGCTGTGATGTTTTTTATTTATGACAGTCAAAGAATGCAAGCAATGTTCATTCACTGATACATCTTGATACAGTAGCAAAGCACTGCAACAGCTGAGCCATATTCAGTAAACCACATGTGTTCCAAATTCAGTATTTGAATGTGCAACATTAAATACACACATGTGAAATTCTCTCTCACAGAAATACATTTCCATTAATTTACTTAGTTTCCATGAAAATTGAAGTTAGGGTATTCCCTAATTAACTGAATGAAAGGAATTTATGAAGTTTTTTTCCTGCTGTTAGTTATTTTTACATCTGTTTTCACAGTTGAAAGCCTGCTTAATCTTCAAATTACGCATTTCAGGTAATATTTCATGGCAGAAGCAGGGAAAATAGAGTAAATCCTCCATGGCAAATGAAGACTGACGAGCATCTTTGCGAGCAGCCAGCTATCGTACACATCTTCCTTGTTAGTACCATGAGAGCTCCTCCCTGCTGTCGCTGCTATCCCCGCCGTGTTCCCGGCCCAGGGCTCGCACGCCTAGCAACGTGTTGGCATTCAGCACTCGCCAGATCCAGGCTTTGCCAGGCAGGATTTTTAAGCCCCTCTCTCTCCCCTCTAGGTGCGTTCTCTTCCCCAGGCTGGACCTCGCAGCTGTGGCTGCTCCAGGAGGCCGGCGAGCCCCTCCCAGCCCCGCTGTGACTCAGCATCCCGCAGGCTGCCCCGGGCTCCCGGGGCCGCGCACCGCCCTGCCCGCCCGCCGGGCCCGGCCCGCAGCGCCGGGCGAGCGAGCTCCCCCGGCACGGCAGGGAGCGTGGGGAAAGGGCAACCCCGGGCCTGAGCAGGTGCGTGCATCCCTGCACAAGGAATGCGCTCCCAGACAGCACGGCGGGTTGATCGCTTGGTTTCAGGGCAATACTAACAGTGCCTGATCTCTGGTACAGCGTTCTTCCAGCTGATTATTTGGTAGTTAACAAGCAGACACACACTGTTCGCTGAGACAGGGCTCCATACGTGTTTCTGTGGAAATGTGGCATAAGGACTCAGGGATCCAAAACTGGCTCATCAGGCATTGTTTGATGCAAACGTAACATTACAATGTTAACTCAAAATAAAAAGGCATTTACCCAAGGAAGAGTAGCATCCCGTTGTGAATGCCTGTAATGCTTACTGGCAATACCTTGGTCTTTGAGATCAGGAAACAGGTTTATTAAACCAGCTGTTTCTCAATACTCTCTGACAATATATCTCTTTGAAAGTACAGGTATGTCTTCATGTTACAGAAGACAAAAGCTAAAGCATTTGTACTTCTTTTTCCAAAATATGAAAATCTACAATTGCAAAAAATATGATCTAGAATTTTTCAGCATTTACTGTGGTAAATAATTTTCATTTACTAAAGGTAATTTAACGTATCTTCTTTTAAAAGGTGGTATATTTACTTTACATCTATATTAGACAATTTTCTGTAATATATCCAAAATTGTCAAATTAAAGAAAGATGGACTGCTTTTAATTTTTTTTGTAATTTCCAGCAAGTTCCATAATTAGAAATAGCTGTACTTATATGTAAAATTTCTAAAAGTACATAGCTTTCTGAAGGACAGTAAAGACAGGCTTGTCTAGTCACTGAATGAAAGCCCAGATTTTTATCCAAAATGTAACAGTATTATCATCTTCGTTATTTACAAGACAGACAAGCAATAGATTCTGGAATGCATTTTCCTGGCACACATTTTACTGTAGCTTGCAAATGTTACAGAAAATGTACAGACAGAAGAAAAAAGGTCAATGAAATTTCGTTGTCATTATTCAGTTAGGACCTCTAATGAAATAGAACGTGTTATATTGATCACCTCAGTGACTGTCCTGCCCCTCCCCACAACGCAGTCATCTATAACAGACAAAAATTGATCAGAAATGTACACTCTCGAACAAACTGCAGGATTCAAACACAGTATTTAGTCTCAGCAACACTTAAACAACCATTTGAAAATAATCCGACTAGTAGGATCCCTGCAGTTATATCCATCTGAGAATCCTGACTCTGCATTCCAGCCCAGGTATCTGAGTCAATGTAACCACACTGCATCATCATAATCCTGTCTCAGCATATTCCCTCTACTGCACTCAAATCCACAAATAAAAAAATATCCCTTTTTACCTCAGATGGTGAATTCTTTCTTGTCCTTTTGTTCATAGTAACTATTCCAAGTTTGCATCTTTGAAAAAATACAAGGATGGTTAAACCAATAAACTTCACAGATCCTCTCCTGCGGCAGAAAGCAAATTGCAGGGAAAAAAAAAAAAAACCAACAAAAACAAACAAAAAAAAAAAAACACCACCCACTTCAAACTGTGACCTCAGAGCAGAGCATAGCCGTTAGCATCCCTCAGCCAACCTTCAGTAGAAAGCAGGTTTAGACAGCACGAAAACTGGCTCTGTACATGGCTGCAATGCTTTCAAATCAAGCATTCTGTGCTGTAAGCTCGGGGATTTATATCTTCTTAAATAGGCCGTCCCACTCAATGCTGCTTGTGTGCATGAAAATATGAAGCATTTCACTGCAGTCACTTTATGCAAGAAACTACCCCTGTCATCTTTACAATCTCTGTCACTATGCTCTGAGACTAAAGAATGAGGACAGCATGCATAATTCATGCATTAAAATTTTCTGTGCACTTCCTGCAGCAACTGTTACATCCAGTAATGGGGTATCGATCAGCTCATTGCTAAAACAATTGGGGCTGGGCAATTGCTGTGCTGCAACAAACAATATTCCATCCAAAACAGGATGCAGACACAGGCTTCCCCCTGCAGCATTCAAATATAACTCAAACATACATGGCATGGCATTTATGTATTGCAGAGTGTTTAATCTGGACTCTGCATTTCTTTGACCTCCAAAAAATGCTGTGTTATCTGAGCCTTTTATTTGAAGTCTCTATTCTCTGCAGACTCCTTTGACTCTGTGCAGCATGAGAAGCAAGTATGTTTTCCTAACCCAACGTTCAAAGCACAGTGAACCTCTGAAAACAAAGGGTAGATGTAAAAGCTTTCTGCCCCATGACATATTCTTTGCCCCATACACACCTGAACCATGTTTCTACCAGGAAACAAGTGCATTCTCCCTTGAACCCTGTTATTAGAGTGCATATATTGTGTTCTATCTGCATAGACCCACATAGATACATAATTTTTGTCTAGCACAAAGCACTAATTTGTATCTGACAGATCAATTAAAACATGTTTCAGAGTTTCTACTTCTTCCCATAGATCTGACCATCTTCCAGCCTTTTCAGCATACTCCTTTTTCCTGCACCCCTGCCATTTAAACAGGCTTCATTAACAGTATATCAACCCTGTCTTCAGCAGCCTCTGGGCATACCCCATTTCTGACTGCCACATGCTTCTTCTCCCATACACACAAAAACCACAAGTGCCATTGTTTCAATAAGAAAAAGATGGACAAAAGGAAAACAAAGTCATAACTGAGGTGAAACTCCAAAGCAGTATATAAAAATAAATCTTTGATTACCCTGGTGTTGCCAAACAGCACTGTGTGTGAACACTGGTGTGTGAACCACATAGACCTGTAATTTCATGAAAGCCATGGAATTATTCCTTTCCCTTGACAGTTTGGGTCTGCTCCTTAATCACTAAAATACATCATCATCACTAAAATAAATAACTCTTACTGAGGTTTGTTAAAATATATTCAAAAGGTTATTAAGATAATAATAATAATTGTTTCCTGGCAAAACAAAAAATCTTGATGGAACAGAAGCACAGAGACACACTTTGATGAAAACCTGAATCTGGGCTAAAGTATCAATTCTCCTGCAATTGTACACATTCAGAGTCCTCCCAAGTAAGTTAATGGAAAATTGTCTGGAGCGAGCAGGATTTGGCATACTGTCTGGAAACTTGAATGAATAGAGGCTTTTTCAGCAGAAATTCGGGAAGAAGTTTTTCTTCGTTTGTCTCTCACCAAAGCAATCACCTTTCAGTGCATCTAGCATCTACTGCTTTCCTTTATGTTAAGGCATGCCCATACATTTCAGTGGGCTGGCAAATATATCTCCCAGAAGTTCCCTATGTCCCTCTGGTACAAACTTTCTCAACAGCTACCAAAGCTATACTATAACAGCAGTTAATCACTACTTTGGGATACATCAAAATCAGAAGTTTAGTTTGTCAAATTCTTCACCCATTACAATACTGAGTGCTGGGTCACAATAATCTCTGACAAGCATTAAACTAGAAGTTACAAGTCATATCAGAAAATGTGATATTGTGCACCTGACTCCTTAATTAATCAGATTAGAATGGAAATAAATCTCATAAAGATGAGATTCATGCCCCAGGTCATGCAATCCCCATGAGTTCACTCTGGTCTTACTCTAATCAGTTCTAAGTTGGAAGTTTACTGGGAAAAGAACGCTTGTGTTGGCGCTGCAGACTAGTTCATCCTGCACTTACCATTACAGGGGGCATCTCCCACTGCTTGCTATGTTGGGAGCATTCTCCAGATAGATGTCTAAATTTGGACAGCTAGCAGCACATGCCCATGCAAGAGTAAGATGCCCATTCTCTGTCAGAAATCTGTCAGGACCTGTTCAGCTCTTGTAGTCTATTTAAGGGCAAGTTGAATCATTCTTATGTTTGTGGACTTTGTTGATTAGATTTCTGCCTAATAGGAATTTCATATGTAAATGCCACAACATAAGTGCCATATTGGACAGTTCTGTCCAGAATATGAATTTTTATCACTGAAAGAAACTGACTTTCTGCATTTTATTATGAGATAAATTGCTCATTGAAATGGAAAATGTCTCCATGTGATTGTACTGGTACTGTAATACATCAGTTAAATTACTATTTGTGTGCAAAAAGACATTGTTAGAATGTCTGCAGCACTTGCCTGGTATTTCAGAATTTGTATGTAATATAGTGGGTTCCTCAAAGGAAGACTTAGAAGTTCTGGAGAATAAAGTAAGAAAATTTTGTATATCAGAGAATTTCCTAAGAAGCACAAACAATACAAATAGAAACTAGCACACATTCTTTGGAAAATAACAAAGATAAGAAGAGTTTTACAATTTAGAAGGGTAAGAGCTAGAAACTGGACAAACTAGCATTTTCTTGAAGTTACTGGCATCCGCAAACACAAATAGGAGTGTTATAAGTATCATTACACTGAAGTACTGCCTAGGTATTTCACTGTGTTAGACAGGCATCCCAAAAATATCTGACAATCCATGCTGACAGAAGCTGTGACAATATGACAATCCATGCTGATTGCATTCTCTGTGTATTTAGTTGTAATTTTAGCATTCCCTGATCTGCTAATGATGAAAAGGAGATAATGAAAATGCCCTGCTCTCCTTGCTTTACTCTTCCTATTCCACACTTCTCATGTAAATGAGACATTCTCATTTTTACTATGCTTAGATAGATGTCAGAAACCCACAAGAAAAAATACAAAGATTTATCCTTCATCAGGAAAACCAGTTCCAGTACAATACACAGCCTCCCAAGCCCCCCTGGAAAATTACCCTTTCAAAGTCGAAACTCCATAATTGGGAATGTTCTCTTCAGTCTGGACTGGGAAAGTACTCATGGCACGTAAGGTTTTAGGACAGTCTATGCAGTAGACTGTCACATACTCTCAATCACAGGATCCCATTTTTAGCAAAGTATATTCTGAGACCAAAAAAACCATTTAATGCTGTCATTTCTTATAAACATCTCACAACTCTTCATTTTATTTCTGTAATTAGTTTTTTCAAATTTTGCTGGTTTATGCACCTCTATTTTTCATTCACTATTCTCTCTTACTACAGTCTAATGTCAGCCTTTATGTATAGATCATGCACTTTCAGGTTGAAAAGATCCTTGAGATCGTCAAGTCCAACCATTAACCTAGCCCTTCCAAGTCCTGATGTTCTTCCTTTCTTGATGGCTTTTACATTTTTCACTAAAAATGTGCAAATGGAACTCTCTAAATCTCTACCATTTGCAGTTATCCAGGCCTCAGGAAGTGGGCTCATTTTCATTTTTCCTGACACGCCAATAATTTTTCACGTTTAGGAGTTTTTACTTCTGATGTTTTGGCTGCCTTGGTACAGTCTTATCCTGATGTCCCTAACTGTTGCTCTGGATGTCATTCAAAGGAACAACTTCATAATTTCTTCTATGCTTTCTGGAGAATTTTTTTGTCCTTTTTCCTTCTAAAATTTTACTCTAGTACAATCTCATCTATAGACACAGTGTCGACTGCTATCTCCTCTTTAGATGCTGTATTTCTACTTCAATATTACCTCATTCTTTTCAAATTGCTATCTCAGACAGTATTTCTGATATGGTAAATTCAGGCATCAGCTTAGGCTCCACATAGACAAATTAGGGTTTTCATTACCCACCCCCACAAACTCATTCTGCCAGATCCTTTCTGAATCACTGTGTACAGTCTGAATGTTATCTCTAACCCAAATCATCCTTAGATCATTAAATTCAAACTTGCAAAATCTTTCTACATAATACTGCTCATATGAAATCTTTTAATATGCACTTAATTAATACCCTTGGTCCAGATTCTCATCATCTCAGGAAAAAATTAATCCAAAATCTTGTCCTCTGTCCCAGACAAACACAGCACCCTATCAGAGCATTGCTGCTCTCAATGTGTGATTTCTCTCCTTACCTCCACTTCTTTCTTTGGTATGTCAAATAAAAGCAAGTTCACATTGGTTCCATGGACCACTCTCATTATTATTCTCACTTGGTACTGAACAGCCAACATACAATTAGTCTGCAAGTTATTTTTCATTATGTCCTTGTTAAATTCTCAGTGAACCACTTCTATGCTTCCTCCCATTACACTTCACACTTTGGAAGAACTCTGCAACACCTGCAAAGTTCCTGCATTCCCCTCCTTCAAATCCTTTCCTAAATCTTGTTTGCTATGATAATTGCAAATTAAATTGACAGCATGTAGGCTGCTCTGGAAAGCTAAGACCACTATCCTCAATGGCTGATTTTCTTTCACTGTTTCTTTGCAATTCCCCATATGTCTTTGCCTTTTATGTTATACTTCCACTCATAACAACTGTGAGTAATTCTTACTGGGAGAAGGACAGACTTCTTGTTTGTTCAAAGGGATCTCTGTTTGATGACTCTGGATTTTCAGAAATACAGTAATAGAAAGTACTGGAGGGCACAGAGTAATAGAATCTATGGAGTCAGGTGTAGAATTTGAGCTTGCTCCCAATTCCTTCTGAGAAGTCATATGAGGCTGAACAAAATCAAGATTGCAGTTCAGTCATTTAAGCTGAAAAAGTGACTTTGATCTTCTGCGGACCACATTGCTACCAATACCTAAACATATACCACAACAAAACCACTGCTTGTTTTGCTTTACTGTTTAAGTTAGTGTTCCAAAATGTCAACACTACTAATTCTATGAAAATGCTTTCTTTAAACATTATTCCAAAATAATCATGACATTTAATGCAATTATATAAAAATTATATAAATTGCATGCCAACATGATTGTCCCTACTACATATAATATACTGTATTCTATAATATACCACAGACTTAAGATATCATACTATTTATTTATAGTTATAAAACAAAAGAAGAATAAACTAAAATAAGATAGTAACCATAGTTATTGGTACAACAGACTACTATACGTATCAGCCATATTTAAAGTGTAAAAGAGATTCCATATATACTGAGAAAAATGCCACTCCAAATATCCCAAGAGCTCCAACAGCCAGTTACAGATATAGAGCTATAGAGAGTACTACTTTCATGTTCTCCTTGGCCTTTGCACTCAAACAGCAACAAAGGCTGTATCCAAGATAACACACAAAACTTCCCTTCAAATGGTTTACAATGTTTACAGAGCGATTTACTTCAAATCACCGCTGATCCAAAGCTAGCATCAAGTGCAGCATGACTTGCTGTAGTGTATGCTTCCACAGACTGTCTGTAATACTGATGCAAAAATTCTCTTCTTCAGGTCTTCTCTTCACGTGTTTTTTTTGGTCACATCCTTGTCCTCAGGCCAGCTGGCCAACCCTTAGAGCAACTGAACCTCTCATACATTTTAAACTTCGGAAACAATCTGTTTGATGTGTTTTTTCCCTGTATCTTTGATACTGCTGGTTTTGCCCTCTTACTATGCATGCATCCTCTACGATTTTCCTGACCTCTGGATTGATTGTTCTACCCATCATTAGTTAAGAACTCCCTTCATTTGCTTTATTGGTCATCACAGTAACAACTTACATCACAGGATAAACAAAGCAAGCCTATGCTTGACCTGGCAGCAATTTGGTGTTGGGCTGCCTGGCATTAAAGCCAGACTCCTTCCCATATCCTCATCCAAAGACCTACAAAAATTCAGGGCGCACCACAGGAATCAACTGAATTACATGTTTTGTTGAAAAGTAGAAAAAGCCAAGTATCCATTACTGTGAAGCAGAAATTCAGGGCCAGTGCCTGTGCAGAGCATAGCAACAAGTTCAGGGCTGCCAGGTCCTTTTAAGCATGAAGCTCAAGCCAGTAAATGTTTCCAGACAACTGAAATGCTTTAATGACAAGCCTTTTACCATACAAACAAGAGACAAACTGCTGCATCTAAACATCTTGCTGGGGTTGGGTGGGAGGGGCCCACTGGGTGAGGGCAGGGGCATTGGTAGCAAGGAGCCACAGGCAGCTCTCACCTTGGAGAAACAAGTCCACGGCCCCTGAACAAGCAGTTTGGGGCTGGGCTGATGGCAGTCAGGGCAGCAGCCATGGATCCCGATCACTGGACAAGACCACTGCAACAAGGCAGGCCTGAGGTCCTCCCCAGAGCACAGCACTGTCAGAACGGTGAGACTGAAATCATGACAGAACCCACTGTGCTCGCTGCCTCTGCTGCGGCAGAGTGTTCTGCTAACAACTCCAGAAATCTGGGGAACAGCATGCTTCCAATTCAGAGATCTTGTGGCCACAGGAATCTGGTGCCCTGAAAAGGTGTTTCAGATGCCAAACCACAGAAATACCAACTAATATTCTCTCTGCAAACCAAAACCCATGACAAAGTATATGATAGTCAGAAGGCATTTTCTCCTGCTCACTTTGGAATATGCACATTTGGATTATCTGTTTTCTACTCAGTCTGCAAACTTAGAGAAAGCATATTACAGCTGCTTTTCAGAGTGGACTGCTGTCTTTACCGTTGCAATAATGCAGGAAATAAGCATGCCTTCTCCCACAACACGCCACTAGAAGAAATACATTATTTGCTCATTTAATTTTATTCAGTTCTTTACTAATTTTGTGTGTCATGCTACACTTCTGAATGAAAAAAAATGTCACTAGGATTCCTAATAAGCAGCATGAGATAGCATTTGGTTGTATGAAAATCACAGGAAAACTGAAGTGGGAGGACAGTATTTAATCTTTATCCTCATGTCAAACATACTTCTCAGTCAGTACCACCAAGTGTTTTCAAATGCAGGTCAATCTAAATCAGTAGCTTGCCAGTAAAGAAGCAAAAAGTAGCACAAAATAGGCAGAAAGCCTCCCACTTCTGTGCTACCAACAGCCTGTATTACCAGTGACAACCATCCTCTGCTATTCACCACCGGCCCTTTCTCCTCTTTGCCAGAGCATGGCTTTTGACTTTCTCATCTGTATTTGTCCACAGTTCTCTGAATCAACAGCTCCATCACACAACATATAGCATTAGCTCTGCCTGACCAGAGAGAAAATAAACATACAAATAAAAATAGAGAAAAGAAGTTCTTTTCAGCTTGGGAACAACTGTGTTCCTTCAAATAAAAAACTGAATCAGACATTTAGGTTCTCCTAGGAAGGATCTCTCCCTGCAATAATAGGCATTCCCAAGTCCAGGAACAATCATGTTTTAATCTTCCACCTTAGAAATGCACTGTGAGAAATTGCTAACTGCAAATGAAGAGACAATATAAAATGAGGCGTTCTAAACATGCATTACAGATTGCAGAGGGAAGAGCCTAGCAATTAATAGAAGCAGAAAACTCTTATCAGTGAGAACTCCGTGGAAAATCAATTAAATATGTAAATTTTCACCTTTGGGGGAAAACACAAAATTAAGCCAGACCAGGATTATAAAATCTCTAAAAAATGGGAATGAGAAGTTTTCTTTCCTTTAAGCCTTATTTTCTAACCTATATCAATGCAACTGGTTTATGTGATTTTTTACTTTATGTGAAAAAAATCACATAAGACTCCCAAAAGTATTACAGGTTGGGGAGGAGGAAGTAAAAAGTCAGTGATTTTTTTTTCAACAAAAAGCAGATTTCACCAGCACATACAGAATAGGCTATTTCCATGGGGTGATGCTGAAATCTGAATGAAGGGACTAATGTCTGAATCTTTGTCTGAACAGACAAAGGAATAGTAGACAGCACTTTGTGAGAAGCACAACATAGGATATGGACTACAAAACATAAGGGGGCACAACCTCTACACAGGGTATGCAAGCTCTTTTGCTTGTTTTAGAAGAAGCTAAAGCAATGCTACTAAAGCCAAATTCCCAATTGGGAATTCCTTCTTTGAGGAAGCACGAACTTAATTTCTAGTCTCAAAGTGAAATGCTACCATGGAATACACTGTAGGAATATTGGTTTTGAATGAGTAAACAGTATGCATGTAAAAAACAAATAAAGGATAATTTTGAATGGGTGTCGTCTATTTCTGAAAGAATAATACTTTTTGGTCCAATGAGTGCAGCATTGCAGTTTACCTGATTTTAGCAGCAAAAATCAAAATGAAAAATGATGACACAGTATCAGAAATACATCTTTTGTACACATTTAAATGTTCACTGATTTTTTTAATACATACAAATTAAACTAAACATTACACAGATTTTAAAAAAAGGCAATTTAATGCAAAATAAGTAATTCTAGTCATTGGTCAGTGTTTTTTTCTGATATAGTTCCAAGACCAAACATTTTTATTTATATGGCCAATGATGGGATGGTTGAAGGACTGCAACATCCTCCTGCTGTTTGCAGGGACACATATCTGTGTTGAAGTGTGGATGGTCCTATGAAGATAAATTAAAGAAAATTTTCCAAATGTTCTTTCAATTACTAAAGTCTGCAAAAACTAACACCAGCTCCTTGAGAAATACAGGAAATGTTTCATAGGAGTTGAATCACTATATAAGACTAAGTACTGCACCTTATGGGATGCAGAAGATAAAAAACAGTCAACCTCCTGTCCGCTCCAGCCCCCCCCCCCAAAAAAAACACACCCTAACACAGTTAAATTACTGCCTTTTTGTAGTTGTTCATCTTATTGTTCTCCATCCAAATAGTGACATAAATAATTGAAATGTAACTATTTGGGCCTTTGAGTTGACATAAGTTGCCTGTTAGTTTTTTAGTTATTTTTCACTTGAGATATTAACAGGCATACAGAGACTGTATTTTTGAAAGAAAAACACACAGCATGTTTCAAAGGAAAGGAAACTGCAGTGAACAGCTTAGTGGACATGTACTGTAACCAACCATAAGTGTCCATGAAAGAAAGTAGCAACATAAAAGTACAAATATACAAATCTTCTAGCTACCCCACATGAAAACTAACTTCTGAAGAATATCAAAAGGTACTATCATTTTGTGTTAGCTTGATTGAGTGTTTGGGGGCTGTAATTTTTAGGTTTTACAGAAAGTGATGGACTCCATTCTGTATATGAAGCTTTTATTTATAACAGCAGTATATGGGTACGGACAAACAAGGAATCTATGGCCAAATCCTGAAATAAATTGCAAATATATCATCTGGCACTTAAGATTTAATTAAATGTCACTGATACAGCCCACCTGTTCTGAGAAATTGTCTTATACTGAAGTTTCAACCCAATTTCTCACAGAATTTATTCATTTCTTTCAAGCATGAGGATGGTCTAAAATAAAACTGCAGGAATACAACTTTAAAAGTAAATAACATAATTTATCCATTAGAGAATTAAATATAAATATATTCATTGACCTCTAAAGAGCAAATTAAGTTAGTCTTGAACTTAAAAGTGATATTGGCCATATTCCACCTCTTCCCCTTGTTTTGAGTGCACTTTCTGCCAAGAAGCACATAAAAGGTTTTGTTCCTATCAGATTGAGTAGTATTCTAAGATAACCTGACAATGAAGGACAGGAATCCTCTAACCAATTCAATTTTGATCTTACCAGTGTATTTCCAGACTACTGATATATTATCACATCTTAAAAAGCTAATAATCTTTTGTAATAGGAGAACGGAATTTGATGGATGCCTCTTACCAGTATCTTCCTCTTATTTCCTAATATAAAGCAAAATTGCTGCTGCACTGCACAAAATATGGAGCACAAATTAGTGACATTTAAATGACTTAACAAGCTTAAAACTGTGTCCAGGGTTTGAAAAATTGTTTTCTAACCTATAGGCTCTAATTTTGCTATAGAGCTACTGGCAGTTTCTATAAATTTCAGCAGGACTGCAGGGTTGTTGTAGCGTGGGAAATGTTTGTTTCATAGTAGTTAGTTATGTTTATCACAAAAGTAGTTAGTTATGTTTATTTGCTATCTCCATAAAAACAAGCTGAGATTATCAGTGAACACCACTGTTGCTTTAAAATGAATCATACAAGACTTTGTTATGACATTAAGACCAGACAACAAACCCATCAGAGATAAACTGGAGAAAAGGTGTCTCATACAACTCTCTCTGTAGTTCTGCAATGTGTCTGGAAAGTACCTACAGTGTTCATCATAAAATAATTCCTCATAAACATGTCTAGACATAGGGCAGTACAAGTAGTTGCAACATTGCCCTGTGATAGCTTTTGCCCTTCTTACCAAACCAGCTCACTTTTCTGGGTTTCCTTTAAAGATTCAGACTCCAATCATTTAAAAAAAAAAACCTAAACCAACAAAACAACACAACACACTCCAAACACACAAAAACCCAACTAAAACCTAGTTGCTTTTGTGGTTCTTGATTTATCACTCGCGTCTATCTCTGTGTGGTACTACAACACGAGATTTACTTCACATGTGACCCCAGGCAGTCATATTCTCTATGCCCTTTCCAGCTTTCCTTCCACCACAGTGTTAAGCTTCTCTTGGACACCAATCATCCCCAGACTGGGAGCACTGCTGGCATGGGGAGCTGAGGTGTAGGACTTGTGATCATAACTTTGGCACCCACGCCTTGGACTTTATCAGAATCAGCTACTAGTAGAAAGAGCATCAGCTCT
Organism: Vidua chalybeata; assembly: GCF_026979565.1. Taxonomy (NCBI): domain Eukaryota; kingdom Metazoa; phylum Chordata; class Aves; order Passeriformes; family Viduidae; genus Vidua; species Vidua chalybeata. Next base: position 44,642,980 of record NC_071534.1, read on the forward strand.
CCATCATCCAAGTGGATGAAGAAAATATACGAGTTCTCCTAGCTGCTGACATCCAGAACTTTCCTTGCAATTATCCTAGGCTTATTAAAATAAAAGTTTAAAAAGTCTCCTAAATACCACTCCTTGCAAGCAAAATGAGATCTGCACTGGACTGCTTCAGCATTCAAAACTGCCACTGACAGCAATGCATACTTGCAGTAAAGACTCTTCCCTGCATGTTTATCACAATGGAGAGTCAAGAATCAATGATACATAGACCACCAGGAAAGACCAAGTGTGTTAGAGTGCTACCACTTCTCTTCTAGGTTCACTTCAATGAGCCATAGAAATGCTTACTGAAAAGTAGGAATAGCTTGTCAAAATTATCTGGCCTTGGTTTTGTTACTATGTAAATTCATTTTTATTCTCAAATTCTCCTTTTCACTAACACAAAGACCTAGATCTAAGATACATTTGAAGGTTCCTAACTTCTCTGCTGCTTTTCTTCCTAGATTTGGAAAGAAAGATTTTTACCTTTTAAAGGTCAACTCAGACTGCTTAGACTTTCTTGCTTTCCTCAACAGGGAGAATTTTGAAGATTTATTATCTACTCCCATGTGATCCAAACAGTCCACCTCCAAGTCACAAAGGATTTATTTTTATCAGAAATAGAAATAATTATTGGTAAGCAAGAAAGTAAATAAGTTGCAGTAAGATTGCTAAGGCACATTTATAAACTACTGGAACCAATGCTCTAATTCCTATATGCAGTTAGACTCACAGGGGAATTTACGCAGTAATACTATTCATTAATAATTATTACTATAATTCCCTTATTATGATGATCAAGGAAGCTTTAATTTGGAAGATGTAACAATCATCTGGGCCCCAATCCAGCAAAGCACTTTAAAATGTTAATATTCATAATAAAAATAACCAACTGGATTTAAACAGGACTGACATGCTTAAGATAATCTTAGCTTTGTTAAGACTATAATGGGAAAATCAAGTAGAAACATTATAAAAGTAGTCCACGAAATCCTGCCAGAACTTTGCCTCAATATTACACCATTATCATGCATTCTCCAAGGAGCTGCTTTCTGCTAGGAGACTACCAAGTAAAATTAAGAACTTTTACAGAAACTAATTTAGAAGAAAAAGATTGATTATGGAGCCAAGGACTCTTAAAACAAACATACAGCAAAGAGCCAGATGATCACAGGGTCCATATCTGGTACTTAAGGCCAAGATTAAGTGTCTGACCTGAAGCCAAATTCTGAAAAAGATTTCCCACATCTGATTTTGAAATGTGTTTTCTTTTTGTTTACTCACATTCTCTAATACGCAGTTGCAAAAGCTCCTTCAGAAACAAAGACTTGGGGTGGGTAACTGGATGTTCAGTTGCAATTTATGGAAGAAAAGGAAGAAACACTGAAAAACATTTTATTTAACATCTTTGACATTTGGACTGGGTAGGAGCTGATCACAGTCGTTATGGACAAACTGCCAAGCCTCTGCAATCTTTCTGGAGAATAGATCAAGTCTAGCCCTGGGGAGAAAGACTTAGGAATGTTTTTGGACAAAAAGCTCAATATAACCCAGCAATGTATACCTGCAGCTCAGAAAGTGAAACATATCCTGGGCTACATAAAAAAACAGGCATGATAGCAGGCCACATGAGGTGATTCCACCTCTCTACGCTCTCTGTTAAGACCCTACCTGGAGCACTGTGTCCAGCTCGGGGGTCCCCAGCACAAGAAGGACACGGACCTGTCAGAAGAAGTCCAGAGGAGGGCCACAAAGTTGATTACAGCACTGGAGCACCTCTCCTATGAAGACAGGCTACGAGAGTTGGGGCTGTTAAGCCTGGAAAAGATCAGACTCTGGGGAGATCTTTTAGTGCCTCCCAGTATCTAAAGGTACTTACAAGAAAGCAAGAAGGGGACTTTTCACAGGGGCATGTAGTGACAGAACAAGGGAGAATGGTCTTTAATTGAAGGAGGGTAGGTTTAGATTGGATACTAGGAAGAAATCATTTACTGTGAGGGTGTGAGACACTGGCACAGGGTGCCCAGAGAAACTGGGCAGAGAAAACACTTCCCATCCCTGAAGTGTTCTATGTCAGATTGTATAAGGCTCTGAGTAACTTGCTCTAGAGGAAGGTATCCCTGCTGGAGGAAGGGGAGTTGGAACTAGATGATCTTTAATGTCCCTCCACAAATGATTTTGTGATTCTATGATGGGATCCAACCCTTTTTATCTTACCCGGTGCAGAATACCTGCCTCTAAGGCTGTGAGCTTGTCACAACATATCAAGACTCCCAAAAGCTATCTAACCCACCTGCTTAAAAAAAGCAGTGCACCTCTTTGGAGTCCCCTATGGAAATATATTATGGAAATATATTCTCTTTTGACCAAAGACTTTCTTCAGTACACTAAAAATTTACAAAATATCACCAGTCATAGTGTTCAGCCTTAAATTTAGATGAGGCTTTTTGGAAGCACATACCTTACTTTATTTTTTTTTCCAGCAACCAGGAAAACAAGGAAGAGTATCTGAATTTCTGTAATAAAATCTAATCTGCATTTAACTGCAGCAGAATGAATTCTGAAGAAACCAAATAAATTGTCAGGAGTTTTTGATAACAACATGAACAATTTGCTGCCTTTTTATTCTACAACATATGATCACGCTCTCCTTTTACTTTTTTTCTTTTGCTCTTATTCAGACCAATTATATTCTCTAGTTATATATTTAAACATTTAATTTTATGTATAGAGTCCAATGAATTTATCAGCACTATCTGATAGTAAAACCCCTGCCTACACACCTCTTGGCTCTTGCACTAAGCTAGACAGAGATTTCTCCTTCTAATTTAATCTAGCATAATTAGGAATGAAACACAATGACAAGTTTCACATAAAATCTCAATTCAAATACTTTGTTCATGTTCCAGACAATTTTATATTGTAACCTACCAAATTTTAAGTGCAGGTTCCTACCTCTCTTCTCCCCGAGTGGCTAGTAACCACTAGGTTCCATCCCAGTGTCCCGCATTTGGAGACACCCATCTCCCATCTATCCACTTCCCATGTATATAACACACGTTTTCAATTAGCCCTCACACCTACCTTTACACTTAGATTATTGATGTTCCTAAAGTAATGTTGATGGGTTTCAAACATTACATACTTAGAACCTTTTATTTCAATACCAACCTTTTATTTTATACCATCTCCCTCTGTCTACCTGGAGCATATAAAACAATCAGAACAAAAGGACGTCATACTGAGGAAGCAGGAAACTTGGGGAAGATGTAAAGGCCATTTTAAGGTTCACATGCTGCATGATCTTTCAACTCTATTACATATGTGTAATCATATTTTCTGGTACTGAGTTATATCATTAACTGTACTAAAACAAATTATATTTGAGTTGCTGAAAATACAGTGCACTGCTAGTGGAACATAAGTGGATTGCTTGACTCATTCAGTTGAAGGTTAATCCTAGATGTTTCAGAAACCAAATGGAAGCAAAAAACCCCCACACAACCAGTGAAGGACATTTCACTAATTATATGCACTTCTATACAGCTCCCAGACTTGACATAAATGCTTCATGAAGAAAAACAAGGTGACAGCCTAGGCTATGAAGTTTATGTGTATGCCATGGACTCAGCTATCTGGAAGCAGCAGCAGGTGACCTGTCCCCAGGACAGGTAGAGGCCAGTACCTGATGTGGTTGTTACCCTATGAGCTTACCTAACATCTGCACTGATGGCACAAACATATTAAACATCTTGAACATGCCATGGCATTGCTTAGGCTGGCTCATACAAAACAAACTATATTCCCTATTTTGTGACTGTGTTGACATTATATGCCACACTCCAGCTATGTTCTAATTTGAGATGATAACTCCAATTTACTGCCTTTTCTTCTCCCCCTCCTCTCAAGATGCATAATTTTCCTAACATATCAAGGCTGGAAAGAAGCCATGTTGTATTTAAGGAGACCCTCTAAATTAAAAGTCTGACAGGTGAAGACTGCTGGAGTGTGCATATGTCCCAAGATCAGGATTTCGGAGCATATCATAGATAGCATAAATGCTGCAGGCATCCAAAGCTTAGCTTAATCTACTCCAACATCCTAAGAGCAGCAACTAGGAGCCTAAAGAGAAAAGTGTTTGCATTTCCACAATTAACACCTTTTTTCCTTAACCTTTTCTAACCTTATATCCTTAAGCACAAAGAAATCTATTTCTCTTACCCTCTATCAGAGCTGTCAATAATGTTTGGCAGTCCTTTGGAATTTTGTTAACCTCTTTAGAGATAATAAACTGACATGATAACATCAATGCATAATTTTGCAAAATATGTTCCCTTTTATTAATTTTAAAATACTTTTGAAATAATTGGATTACTTTGTCACTTCTTCATTAATATTATTTGAAAAATTAGGTGGAACTTTGTATACAGATGGTCAATTTCTGTTGATCTAATTGTAGCTCTCCAATTATACCTTCAGTGGAAGTTTGTCATCTGCAAAATGAACTGTCCTAAACAATTACTTTGCAAAACAGTTCACCTGTGCATTAAAATATTTGTCTAAAATGTCTACCTATTCATATTTTTGAAGGTATTGTCTAAACTTTTCCAGATGCTTCTATGTCTTTACGCTGACAGATCATTTACCTTTGGTTTTGATCCTAGGCCCTCTTCTTCACACTATTTATTCGCATTTCATTCAAAGTATTCCTATTTTTATTAAAACTGATCTCCTCTAAGTGCAATACAAGTTCTTCTGTGTCCCTTGCCTAACCACAGGCTCTCTGATGAGCTGTCTGGCACACTGATGACTCAAGAAGGACAAGAGCAGGTCAGTGGTAGTCACATCTCCCCAGTCTGGGAATCTAAATCTGACAGTCACTCAGATGTCAAATTTAACAAACTTTACAGCACTCATTAAGCTTTTTTCTTCACTCAGCCTGGATAAGGTGCATTATTTGATTTCCTTTTCTTTGTTCTGGCTTGATGCCAAAGGCGATTACAGCTTTTATAAAAGCAAAACTTCTGAACTAATGTTATGCTTTTTCCTTTTAGGAATTATTCATAGGAGTCAAATCCTTTTGTCGCAGTACAGTAAAAGTAAATATATTGATAGTAGTGAAAATAAGACCATAAATTACTAGCTCTCAAAATAACGTCAGTGGTGAAGTATTTGAATACATCGTGCCTCCATACAGAAGTCTTTTTTTTAAATGGTCTTCTGGAGTGACACTTAATGAGGACTAATGTTAATCTATTGAAAGACCAGACAAAAGTATTTCTGAAGCTGTACATCAGACAGCTGAGCTGTATCTCAGACTACAGTCAGAGAACAAAAAAAAACATTGCTCACAGCTAATAATTCTAAAGATAAAATATGAAGCAAAATAGCTCTAGCTGCATTAAGCATAGATGTACAGAGACTCAATTTTCCACTCATTTTCATCTCTGAGGCATCTTATGTCTAAAACTGCATTGTTGGTGAATTCAGTAATTTCTGTACTTGAAAACTGAAACATGAATGGTGAAATGAAAAAAAAAAGTATTTGTTCTGTGGTCAACAGGTTTAACAAAGCAAGATTTCCTACAAACTGAAGTCCTTTTCTCATGCTTCTTAAACAAAATTATTTCAGCTTCTCTCCCAGCACATGTACTTCCTGACATCTCTTTTGGGCAGGAGACACCACCTGCTGTACTTAGCCCAGAGTATGTACATGTTGATTGCTGCCAAGGAAAATATCTAACAGCTTTCCACTCAGGAGGGCACTGACTTGGGTTTTTTCTTCTTTACTGAGCCACAGACACCATGAAACTTGTAAGAACTTAATTCTCTTCAAGACTTGCAGAAAACCTCACTCCTATTAGCAGGGGTTAGTACAACAGTTCAGAACTTGATGTAGAGGATTGACAGGCAAAAAGCAGTTGCACAATCCTTGTTTCTTTTGGAAACAGTAAAATGTTATATCAAATTAAAGTTCCATTACATTAGCAGTGCTGGCAGTACAAGCTCTATTAAAATTTCATTAGCTTATAAAATTTGAGTTATGTAACAAGACAGTCATAATGTAGTTAAATATGCATTAAAAGTATATCCTAAAATGTTTATTTTGAATTTTATATGTACTCTGCACACCATAATTTATATATATGATGTGTCCTTGTGTGAAGCAAGTCTCCAAAAGTATTTGAATTGTATTCATGATACTTTTTTTCAGCTGTAGGTTCTCATCAAAATAGAAACCAATCTAAATGGGTGCTGAGATACTCTGATTCTTGCACAACTCCAAGGCTGAAGAGCTAGAGTACAAACTGACAGTGGTTGGTATGACAGCCCCAGGGCTGTGCCTAAACCAGTCAGAGCAAGGGGCTGGAGTGGTTCATGAGCCAGCTCCAAGAGCTGTTCTGTTAGCTCACTCATGAGTCTTCACAGCTTCTACTTCTTGCTTAAATTGTATGATGAATATAAAGAAGCATTAGTTTTACTCTGTACTGAAAGTAAAGGTCAAACAGGATTCATGTCTTGCCCAACCTACTGCTGTCTTTTCCGTGCCTTCCTTGGGGAAGGCATGGAATAACATAGAAGGACTGGCTTTCACCAGAATCTCAAGTCTCTGAAATTCTGCTCACTAAGATCTAGAGCTACCTAAGTATTTCCTTCCTACAACCTACATGACTGTTCATTCTTAGTTACATCCCTGAGGAACAGCTAGTTCACATTTGGTTTGAGCACTTTGGACAAATAACACTCCTTGTTTGCTTCAGGTGTTTTCCATTCAGGGAAAGCCTCTGAAAAAGCCTTTGACACATCCTGGTTTCTGCACTTCTCATGAAGAATTCCAGGTTCTGCTTCCCAGCCCTACTCTGTGAGGCTGAGCCATGTTGCTGGCAACCAGCTGCTTGTTTCACCTGTAAAAACATCCACAGTCTGATTGCTCCTGTCACAATTTCCCAGATGCAGTTTGGCTATTACATGCAAATGCCTCTTATGAAATGACTATAAAAAGCTAAATGAAAGCCTCCTGTCAAAACAGAGATTGTGATAAAGATGCTGCTCGCAGAACCAACACCAAATTCACACAGACATATTCCCAGCCTGCACAAACATCACTCATTTTGAAAAGTATTGTTTTCCATTTTCTATAAAACAAGGGTAGAGAGATCAGAAATACACAGGTTGCATCTCCCACCTTAAATATTATCTTCAAGACAAGTTCTCTAAGAATTGATTATCAGGAGGCAGGTAACTGACAGCAAGTTAATGTAGCTCAGGAATGTACTCTTAATAACTCACATGTGGTCTACTGAAGCACCTAATTTAATGCTTGAGCTTCCTAAACAATAGGCCTGAAATAGCAATACCATAATTTTCACTCTTCACATTCTTGTTACATAAATGCAACTTCACACAAGAACGTGACCAGTTGATTCAGTATTGCTCAACTGAATTTCATTGCAAAAACCAATTATGGGAATTTTGTAAAGTAATGTGGCAGGCACAAAAAAGCACAGACAGACAAGCGCAGACAGACAAAACTGGAACATACCTAAGATATGCATGCAGCCACAAAAGTGAGCAGGGCTCAACAGCCTAAGCAAGAGGGAGACTTCAATCATAAGCTTTCACCCGAGTTTGAACTTCAAAATATAAATGAAATAGAAATAAGGCTGACTTTACTTATCCACCATGAAATGAAACATAGACCATTGTTCTTGGTTTCTATCATAGTTTCATTTCAATCCTTTATTAACTCCAATACATGTTGTGGCTATAGAAAACACTTTAATTAAGAAGAATAATTTCATGTTTAAACTCTGTTGCGAAACAGAAGAAGGAACATTTTCAAGATGCAATCAAGTCTGTGGCCATAAAGCAATTTGCTGGCCATTTTCATTTTTCCCTGTGCAGACCTGGTAGAGAGATGGTAGCTGATGAGTTTGTCACCCTCAGTGCTCCACACCTGTAATTTTTTATGGAAGTAAATTACTCACAGATTACTATATTCAATAATTTTTTGCTATGGTTATAAACAGACTGGTAGGAATCTGTAAAGGATAGATGTGGTTAAAGAGCCCTTACTTTCAGTCCTCTTTGCCTTCTTTAGACAAGCCTAAGTGAAGAGAATAATAGCTGGTGGGAGTTTAGTGGCCTAATTTTTTTTTCTTGTGTCAGATAATTGAGGACTGGATTTCACTGGAAGCAGTTACTCCAGAAGGACTGAAACAGTGACAGAAAGAGAAAACTGAGCTAAGAAAAAGAGGGTAAAATGGAAAGGCAGAGAAGGAAATAAAAAACCTCAACAGATAAATAGAGATAGGAAGCACTTGGGTCATCTAGATCAGTTTGTATACCTCAGCAGTATACATACATCACCTTGTACAACTTCATACTTTGAATACCTATTTTAGACAGAGCTCTAGAAACAAACTCAAGTTTCAAAATGAAGTTATCCCTCATAAAAAATAAGAAGACCCTGTAGGCCACCACCCCTCTTGTTTCTGCAAAGAAGATTACCTCTAGCAATATTTTTTTGGCAGAGCAGATTTCCTTTGCCACTACGCAGATGAAAAACATGACTGCCTCTCCAGAAGTGCTCTGCAGTGATGCAGACTCTGGTGATGGCAGACTCAAGTCTATCAAGAACATCAGCCAATCCACCTAACACCAGTATCACCTCCAGCTGTGGAAGCCACTTTTCTGATCCATTAGCTATCCCATAGCTTATCTCCTGGGAGTACAGCCCATCTGGCTGCTGCCAAAACAGACTCACTGCTTTCCCATCAGCTCCCCACACGGCTCTCCTCACCAGAACAGCACAGAGTAGACAGCAGATGGTCTCTCTCCTCACCACATATGATGCACACCCAAAAACTGAACTCTTCACACCATTATTTCAACTAATATATTTTCTGTGTTACCTCAGCAGTATCACAGTGAGTGATCTAATCTAATTTGCAGAAGCAATTCCTTAAATCTTGATGTTCTGGCATTTTCAATGCCCTGCATTTCAACAGAGATGCTGATAAGTTTTGGAGAAACTTTCAAAGGTTAAAACAGAAGCCAGGATACACTCTGTATTAACCAAATACTTCAAAGATGAGTCTTGAGATTCTCTGAAGCTTATTCTGTGAGAGCAATCAAATATCCCATCCTAATGCATCCATGGGAGTGACTAAAACAGGTATCATCCAGAAGATAACAATTGCATTTAAACCTCTCCTGTTTGTGTGTATGCATTTATGTGTGTATAAACATGCAGGAGTACACAGATGCCATTAAAAAGAGATAAGGAACTATTAGCAGCACTTCTGTTTAAACTACCATGATGCAAGATTAGCAGAACACATGTAACTCAGCAATTTGTTATATTTCATCTGCAAAATCAGGTATTCACTATTCAGTCATTTATAATTAATGTATGGATCAGATTGTTGTCCAGCTCTCAGTTACAAAGTACTATGCTTCTGCAATTTTTCAATTTTAGAATGGTATTATTTTGAAGAATAAGCATGAAATCTTATCTTAAAATAGAGAGCTATATCCCAAAAGGCTCTCAAGCAAACTCAGCAAGGACCAGGAAACCAGCTGAAAGTGCACTTCTAGTCTGCAGTTTTAGTCATCCTTGAAGTGATAAACAGGAGAATTACACACTAGCACATATTCTTAGAATGAATATGTAATTTCTGCTTTTGTATTTGGTAAAATTAAAACAGTACATGATATTACTGAAGTCATTACTGGCATTCTGCATTTAGTCCTTGAATCAACACTTCAAAAGAATATTTAAGACCAAATTAAAAGTTTCTGTTAGTCACAGTTGTCAAACTTGCCTCAGGCAAAACCTAAAGAACTTTAATCTATCGGATTATTCAAAAGAAAGCCAAGATGAAATTGTACACTTCACAAATATCAACAGATTTCATAGTATCTGCAATGGTTTGGGGTGGCATTCATACAGCCTGTTGTTAAAAAAGTCTGTAGTGTAAACATTAATCTGTGATCTCTTGAGTTGCTTTTTAGTGAATGAGCATTTTTAATAATGCAACTATCAAAAAATGGAACATCTTACTGAGATATTTAAAAAAAAACCATGCATTTCAAATTAATGTCCATATCAAGGAAAGGCTGTGTGGTCTGCAACTATCTAGTAATTGCTTTTGGATCCTAAAATCTACAAGTAACAACTGCTTTGCATATTTATTGGAAGGTCCAGTAAGCACTGTTTTGTAGACTTAGTCTCTTTACAATTAAAAACACAGACTGTTCTTGATGCAAAGCAAAAGCTTACATATCAAAGATATCAGAGTCCTGCAAGGCCATTTGGCTCACTATTTTCATCCATATGAATCACTTTTTATTTACTTGGGAAAACTGGCAACACATAAAAGTCCATTAATGTCTTGCCCTGATTCAAATAGATTTCACCACACTTGTGATCTAAGTGCCCGACACAGATGCTTCCTTTCCCAACAAAAGGAGGTGGTGTTTGACCCCAGAATCAATTCCAGAGGTTGACTAGACAAATATCTCAATCTTCCTCCCATTGGCTCTGCCTAGGGAGTGCAGAGTGTTGACACATGAGCAAAGGAAATGTTTTGAGCATCTGCAAGTATTCTGCTCCTAAGCTACAATAAATTATGTTGTTTATGCAAACAGTGCTTCTTCTAAGCAAAATGTAGTTTAATTTTCTTTTGCAAATGAAGATCTTATGGGTTATTTTGGAAACTTGTATACACCATCTCTGTTAGTTCAGTTACTGTTTTTCCTCCAAGGCTACTGGCTTTTGTGGTCCACTCTAGCAAAGACTTCTCTAGACACCCCTAAGTATCTATGCCTGACACTCAGTATTTGCTGCTGGTTTGATAATGATTGTACTCGCTGTTTTGCAAGAGCTGCATATGTGCTTCCACACTGTCCTGCCAAAGTCAAAGGATTTTGCTGCTAGTGGGAGTAGCGCTTGGGAGGTGCCTTTCAGTAACATACCAGTCACATTTTAACCCCAAGTAGGGTGGAAAAATACTCATGCATGTTAAGAAACTGCAACAGTAACTATACTGAAGTATGCATGTAGTAAATAAAAACTTTAAAAAAATCAAATGTTGAAGGCACAGTCCTGCCTATTTCACAAGAAAATTAGTTGAAAACACAAATACAGTTGATTCAGGCAATCTTAGCTGGACATACTTCATCTTTTCACAGTCCCTACTGTGTCAAACACCTGAGTAAATTACAATAAATAAAATTTTCTCAACAGAAAAATGGCAAGATAAATTACCTGGCCTGTTGCAATGTATCAGTGTATCAATCAATTTCTGCAAGTTTGCAGCAGTTTTGTAAGATATTGCTGTGCACAGTGCTATTGAAAAAAAATCTGTTGGTTTGCTTTTAAACAGAAAAATCTCAAAAGCACAATTAACTGCACTGTTGGGAAAACTGGTGCATATCCAAAACAGCTCCCAGGTGAAGATCTTTTATCAAGAAGACAATGCTAGACATTTACATTTCTGCCAGTCTGCTCCACAAGAGGAGCAGACCACTCCAATAGTACAAGAATAAGAATGTGGATCAGCAGAAGCTGAGGCAGTTGAGTAATTCATCTCTCTTGAGAGGAATGATTGCACTCTGTACTGGCTGGCACAAATTCTTGAACAACAATCTACTATGTGGAAAACAGATTGGCCTTTATACTTTGCTTAGGCCTTTATCAAGAGCATCTTAAAACACTTCAGTAATTTGAAAATCATGCCTCCAATATAAAAGGCAAATGCATAGATATAGAAATTAATATATCATAAGCAGAATCCATCCTATGAAGGCCTTTCCAGGGAAAGGCTTGTTGGACCTGTTTCTGGTCATTTAAAAATATCCAAAGGAATTCTGCAAGACCATTGACAAGTATTTAGTCCGAAGGAACAGTTATAACCAGACAATCTTTCATGCTTAGAAGCATTGCAATGAGGAGGATACTCCATTGATGCACAGAAATACAACTATATATCAAAAGCACTAGTTTTGAATGTCTGGATATTTAATTAGCTCATAGCATACCTCAAAGAGATTTCTAGATGAGATGCTACAGCTTATGCAATAATTAACACACCAGCATTACTTCTGCTGAATACCTGAATAATGATATACTTGCATCTCAACCTCTTCGAATACATGAGAACTACTGTGCTTGGTCTTATCACAGAACCATGTCTCTGAGTCAGACACCGAGAGGCACACAACAGGCACTTTGTGCCACTTCCCTGCAGCCTTGGCCCCAGTGCTGAGTTCTGCCAGAGAGTGCTCCTCTACGGCAGCTCAACATGGCTCAGCATCTCTCCCAGACCTGAACAAAACATGAATGACTGGCAGATCCTACAAACACTGGCTAATCCCATAAGGTCAGAGAGTAATAGGGAGGCTGCAGTGTTGCATTCCAGCTGCACTGCCCTACCAGCCTCTGGCATTTTACATGATAGACACTGACTAAAAATGGTGATCAGAGCTATATGCTTAGCATGTGACCTGCTCTATCTCTACATTCCAGGAGCTCAAGAGAGAGCTGTGCAGGACACAAGTGGCTTACTCCCAGCTGCTTCCTTCCCTGGGGGGAAAGTACTGAATTACATTACACCTGACCTGTGGCTCAGTGCAGCTGCACAGACCCCATAGCACTGCCTAATGAGCTTGCAGGCAGGTGCATCTCCCAGCAGAGATTAAGCAACGCTCTCTGCCACTGCAGCAAAGTGCACACTCCTGCACTTACACCTTCCACACCTCTGTAAGGACCTTTGTTCTTCATTTTCCCTTTTTTTTTTCCTGGGGAAAAAAATAAAAGTAATATTCATCTTTACTGATGATATAAATTAGAAACAGCAGGAGATTGTGGCCATTTTCAATGAAGACAAAAAGCATCAGGTATGTCCAGCTGCTCCTGGGATCATGAGCTCATTTATACAGAAAAATAAGCAGTTTTTTTCATAAGAGAGTAACAGCATGTGCCATGCCAGTTTTGGGCTTATTGGTAAGGAAAGTATAAAATGTACTTGGAAAATTGAGTGTGAGGAACAATGCAACAAGGGTGGATAAACTCTCTCAGACAGAAAAGGAGTGTGTGAACAATTTCACAGATCTCATCTCAGATAGGGAACAGGCTTCAGAAATGAAAGATCTGTCTCAAACACTTGTCCCACGGAAAAAATGATGCTCTTGTAAGCACAGAGGGCAGAAGCCCTATGAACATCTACTTGCAGCAGTGTGCATTTGCTGCAAGTTTCAGAAATGCTAATGGCTCCAACATATCTGGCTAATAAGAAACTTCACTTATATGTGATTCATACTAAAAGCCTAAGCACAGCTGTGTAAGGACTGGAACTAATACAGTGAGGCATGATATCATACTCATAATACAAATAGAATAACATTGCCAAACTTCCAGAACTCTGATGAGACAACTGGAATCACAAATAACTATTAATAAGCTGCACTTACATCTTTGTTAGTGAAGAAATCAGTTTTCTAGAATGTAAATAGAAACAGCTTAACAGATGAGTTAGGTCTCTCCAGAAATTATATGACAAATCAAGGTCCAAAGACTGAAATAATTCCTAAAAGGTATCCCATCTCATCAGCATTGAACAGTCATGTCATACTATACAATACATATATATTAATGAACCAGCATATAATCCACATACTGTCATATACACAAAAAGTCATGTCTTAGTACTTTGGAAATGGACGAAAGATACAGATAAATATTTGACTCTCTAAGAATGAATTAAAACTGTAAAACTGGAGATTTTTGGGCTATTTGTCAGACAGGTTAGCTAAGGATGACTAAAAACTTAAGTCTGAGCTACACTGATTTGTTTGTAAATTTACAATTAACTGAAGCAGTATATGAAACAGAAATGCAAGGAGGAATTTCACAAAAAAACCCAAACCGTAATGAATGTGAAGAATTAGTGTAATTTGCTTATATTACACAGATCCCTTGGGTCCAGTCCTACAAAAACATTCAACAAAACAGCTCATCAATATATCAGTCAAAGACACCAAGATTGAGCCTCTCAGAAAGATTACTTTAAAATTGTATGCAAGAGCTGAAAAAATAGAAGTCACCAACCTCTAATACGGTAGACTGTTTCTCTGCAGATCCAGAGCCAGTATCTAGAAATGAATAAAAACAGGGTTCAGTTGTTTGCTCAATCCTCAGTTTTTCAGTTACCACTTGTCAGAATTTGTTATGCATATTTTCATAACATTGTCATACAATCAGCTTCTCTCAGAAGTTTCCAGGATTCATAAATATGTGGGTTTCCAGTTAGTCACTTTTTTGTATAAAAATAGGACATACCCATAACATTGTACTAAAATTAAAAGCAGAGAAAACCTGTGTGGTTTTATTTTTCCTGATTACTTCACAACAAGCTATTAGAGGCTTCCTTTACAAATTGGCCTGGGTGAAGATTTAGCTACGTTTTCAAGTTATTAACACCTGATCAGAAACACTTGATCCTAGAGCTGTCTCCTGAAGTAAATTACACTGAGATGCCTGCTCAGACACATACTATCACAAAACTCTTGCTTTGTCCAACACAATTCTTCCCTCTGTTGTATCTCTTCTGACCCCGTCTTATATTTGTCTCCATCCATCAAATTTTGGCATGTTCTTCCAGAAAAAAAAAAAGCACACACAACTTTGGGTATTACTTGTTTATCCCAACTCTTTTCTGATTCACAGCTGTAGATGTTGTCAAACTACCTCCAAATCTCAATTGCCTCCCTTAGGAGTTTCGGAGTAACATCCACTATATATCTTGATCAGTGGAACAAGGTAGGAACTACATTATAGTGGCACTACTTGCAACTTTCAAATGCTTCCAAGATCTACAGCAACCCCAAACATTGCATAATACAGAGAACTCACTTCAGACGTTTGCTACATAAAAGGAAAATATTTTAGCTCACTCTATCTCTCTATTTCCTTTTGTAACTGTAGTTCATTCATATTATATAAATAGGATTTTTAATTTGTATTCATAGCGAAAAGCTCAATGATTTAAATATGCAAGATGTAAAATTATTTTAGATATATTAAGTCCAATTGCTACTTCTATGAGTGCCATAATAATCCAGGCACTCAGGCTCCAAAGCTGTATTACTCAGTAGGTAGGTTAGTAAAGGTGTGCTTGTTACTCTGTTGCTCTTGCACTCTGATTTACTGTACTACTTTTCACTGTACTAAGAGAGGAAGACTATGACTGTACTTTCAGGCTCATCCCTTCCCCCTGTTTATAGGTCAGTTAGTGTACATGTTAAGACACCTGGGCTTAATCCTTCTGCTGCTGCTGACATGCACAGAATATCACATTATTTCCCAACTATAAAAGTTTATTACTTCTACCTCCTTGTAAACTACTACTGAGAATACGTGCATAAAACTAATTTTAATAATTTTAACTACACTTATGGAGCCACAGACAGAAAAAGAGCCACTTTGCCATGCCTAAGTTTTATTCTCCATTCACTTCCTTGCCTAGTATGTATTTGCAAGGTCAGAAGTCTCAGTAACTCTAAAGATTGGTTTTCAAGAAAAACACTTATCTTTAGCATGAAGTTCTTGGAATAACAAGTTATTGAGTACACTATCAGAATAATATAATATATTCTGTCATTCTTTCAGCTCTAAATAAAAAGGTTTACATGCTTGCTTCAGAATTGTTTACCTGGGTTGGAAAATAAATTAAAACAGAAAAAATCCAGCATCAAGGTTCTGAATGGTTTTCTGAAATGGCAAGCACTTTAAGAATGTCAATTGTTTATTAGAGGTCTCTAGGCTAATCACACATTTTTCTAAAGCAAAGGCATGAGAACTATTTACTACCATATTCAGTGAAACTCCCTAACACTACTAAACAATAGTCTTTCTATAACTTTCCCCATATTATCATCCCTTTATTGTACACCAAACTTTGCACTTGTTGTTAAAAGATTTACATTTATTTATTTCAACTAAAGCTTATGACTACTGTGCAATGTAAGAAGAAAAAAAAAAGTTAAAGAAATCACCAGCAAATTTAGTCCTCACAGCTCAGCAGCTCCCCTGCCCACATACCAGGGCACAGCAAGGAAAGGAGATGCTCCATCAAAATTCACTCCTAGTGACTAAATAAGCATCTTCCACAGACAGCTCTGGAAACCATATTCCTCTTTCATATTTGAGGAACAGCACTGAACTCAAAGTATTTCCATCTACCCGTACATGAATCGAGCCACTGAGTTATCTGGGAAAGCAATTGTATTCATTTTACAAGGATTCACAATACTGCATCAGGTGTCATGAAAATAGGATTTGATAATTTTAGCTCATAACATAATGAAGAATACTTTTTTCAGTTTCACCCCATTTTTCCAATTCACAGGGGGGTGTAAAAGATAATGAAGTGATTTGCATGAATCTCCATAGATGAAAATTTATCGAATAACACACAGAATTTCAGAACATCTTCACTTCTTCAGCCTTAATCACACTGTGAAGCAAGAGAGAGCTGTGATGGCTAAAGTTTACTGCTGAACTCAGTAATGCCAAAGCAATCATAAGGAGACCTTGAAAACACCACTTTCAGACTTCGCTAATCAGAAGAACCCATCAATTCAGCACCAGGCACTGACTGCACAGCAACGGTAAAAAAAAGGCCATTATAAATTAACCTCCACTCAGAGAAAAGCCCTTTTGTAGTACTTATCACATATATGAATACATTGCGGATGACACTATAGGAGGAGTATGCCATGCAAAAGATCACCCATGGACAAGAAACACAGGGAAAGTAAGAACTTTAACAAGCTCAAAAACAATTACTTGGTTTGTATCAGAAAGATATTTGTATCTCTGTGACCTACTTAGGAATGGCTTCTGGCTAGGAATACAGTATGCAGAATCCTGCATTAATAAAAAACATGCATTGTTTTTTGTGCATGTCAGGAGCTTAGATGTTCCAAGTTTCAAAGATACACAAAGCTGTTGCCTTCCTAGAGATATTAAGGTTCAACTGAAAAATCAATATGCTAGTTTGTCACACAAAAAAAAAAATCTTGGTACAAGCCATTAGACAAAGCATTTCTAAAGCTATAAATTGCATCAAGATTTCAGTTCTGACTCAGAATAGTAAGGACTTCAGACATTTCTCTAGTAGCTTTAGTCAAACTGCTAGCAATAATTTCCCACCCTCCCATGCCCTCCCTCCTCTGCATTTCCACCTAATCACTTTAGATATCTTTTTTCTTCATCCCACACATTTGGCCCTTCCCTAGCTTAGCTCTTTCTAGGACTATCACATAGAAGTCATACCAGTCTTCCTTAAGCTCAGACATTAACTTAACTCACTTCACATGCTGAAGGCCAGGCTTAGAGTCAGCTGAAAAACAGGCACATTCACAGGAAGGTATGCACTGGTATAAAATAAATTCCAATCACCAAAAGTCAAATATTGAGACAGCTCCTTCATAAACTATTAATTGTAGTGTCATGAGGAAAAAAAAAATCACAGAATTATCTACAACCCTAGAAAAAAACCCCAAAGTGCAGCACCGACACAGGAAAATACAAAAGGCATGAGCCACTAAACATAAGTCACAGTATATAGGAGTGAGTCAGGTAAAATCAGTTTTGACAGCAGTAAACAGAAGAAAAAGTATGATATGGAACCAGGAATCAATTGAGAAAGCACTACTGCAGCATATGCCACAGCACATATACTGCAGTTGAGATGGCCACAATACAGATTATTGCTACACAATTTCAGAAGGCTTTAAGCATGCACCCCTACAGAGTAACACCATACCCCATCAGAAGGCTTCAGGCATCTGCCCATACAGGGTAACATCACATCAGAAGGCTACAAGCATCCACCCTTGCTCTTTACCCCAACTTTTTATACCCCTTATGTTCATGCATTGCACCTGTGTGCCTTCTGTTCCCCTTCCTGATTGGTCAATACTGATCGGTCAGTTCACCTGAGCACTCCATGTCCCATTGCCTTCAGTGCTGCTTACCTGCTTTTCACAGCTGTAGCCCATTAGGGATGAGGCTCGGCCACAGCCCCACTCCCAGTTACCACAAACTGTGTGCCTACAAAGTGCAAGTAAGCCAACCTTGCTAGAAAAGAAGTAAAAATGTCTCAGTGGATTTATGAGAAGGCAGTAAGGGACCCCCACCATTAGCATGCCACTTGTCCTTGCACCAATGTGCTACTGATTCATCGTAACCTCACTCATCTGCCCCTCCAGTTGTCCCTGAGAAGTATTGACACCACCAGGCTGCAGACTCAAAGGATGCTGAAAGGGTGAATGTACACAATGGAACACATACTAGAAAGTCTGTGATTAACTCTATCAATAACTGTAAGGAGATGGACTGAAATAACAGCTGTATTTTGATTAGAAAGTTAAAAGACTATAGCTAAAGATAAACCATAGCTGCTCACATCACTCAACATTCCTCTGTCTCTGTAAGCCCCTTGCAGTCCCAGGCTGAGCACCAGAGCCCTGCCTGCCTTCAGCAGAGCTACTGCCAAAGGCGTCAAAAAAAAAACCACACTTCCAACTGCCTCTGCAATGCTTGCTCCCTCTTTATTCTGATTTTAACTTAGGGCCGAAGCTTAAGTCACTGCTTTCACAAGGAATTAAAATTGAGTATTGTAAGTTCATTCATACTGGAGGTGTATCACAAAGCAAAGAGACAGATGCGGTTCCTGCCTGGGAAATTACAAAGGCTCTTATCCTGAAAAAATTTACATATCAGGAACTTTATTCAAGTAAGTAATCATGCAGGACCAGGACCATTTAATCTTTCTTCAGAAACTGAGCCTATAAAAACAGCACATGGATGCTGCCTGCACTTTCAATAGCAAATCCTTTATTTTATATTATCATTCTACCAGTAATTTAGCTGTAGTGTTGCTAAGAGGATTTCCAACATATAAAGTAGTATTGAAATAATATAACTATTTGCATTTGAAAAGTATATTGTCTATTCCAAACAATATGGGAGGAGATCCCCTCCATGTATTAAGAAATCTCTAACTAATCACTTTAAGGCAATGATGTTACCCATTGGAGAATATGAAATTCTGTTCAAAACCTCCTTCATAAACCATTCTTTATGCAAGACAGAAATGGCTTCTGGCAAAGCAAAAAAGATCTGCCTGTGGCAAGCTAAGTATGAATTTCTGTTGCTATAAATACAAAATGATGTTAAAAATACAAAAACAAACCAGAAACCAAAGGTACTTGCTTTTTGACAAAGACACAAAAGTTTCTTCTTTTTGATTAAACTACCCTTTGTTCTAGAGACTCTTGAAGCTTGTTTTGTTACTATTGTTCCAGAAACCATGTGATAACATAAACTTTAGTTATGTAAGTTACCATCCTACCACATACTAAGCACTAGAAAACATTAAACATCTCTTTGTAACATCCTCTGGGTGTGAAATGTAGTATTCCAAATGTCTTAGCTGGGAAAAAGTTAGAATCACTCTAAACTGCAAGCCTCCTCATTTCTATACTATTTTAATGCCAAAGAAACACCAGAAAACCAAGAAAATTCTCTATTTCATAGCTACCCTCACCACCTAGATACCATTTATTGACAATTGGGCAATTAAATAATTTTTTCTAAAAATATTGGAATATTTTAAGTGGGAGGCAGATATGTTGCAGGAATTAGTAAATTTTATTCTACACTCAGCATAAAGAAATTCACTTTGTGCTATTTATTGTTAAGTGATATTTTCAAGTTCTGACTCTGGTGACATTCATGTACCTTTAAATTGGCAGTTCATTGAAGAACAAAACTAGATTATTAGTTATTGGATTTCAGTGATCCAATGAGCATGTTTGGACAGCCACAGATTTTGCTTATACATTATACTTTGAGCATTAGATGCATAAGATTTTATGAGGTGTCCCCGCTTCTAGCATGTGCTGATTATGGTTGGGATAATCAATTTTCTTCACAGTAGCTGATATGGAGATGTGTTTTGGATTTGTGATAAAAACAGTGCTGATAACACAGGGATGTTTTAGCTGTTTCTGAGCAGAGTTTACCCTGAGTCAAGACCTTTTCCATGTCTCACCCCACCCCATCAGTGAGAAGGCTGGGAGTGCACAAGGAGTTATGAGGGGACACAGGCAGGACAGCTGCCCCAACTGACCACAGGGATATCCCAGACCATGTGGTGTTGTGCTCAGCATTCAGAGCTGGGGGAAAGAGAAGGAAGAGGAGAATGTTTGGAGGGACGGTGTTTGTCTGCTCCAGTCACTGTTACCTGTGATGGAACTCTGCTTTACTGGGGATGACTGAACACCTGCCTGCCCAGGGGAAGTGGTGAATGAATCCCTTGTGTGCTTTGCTTTCATGCACAGCTTCTGCTTTACCTATTAACTGCTTTGATCTCAGCCCACTAGTTTTCTCACTTTTACTCTTCTGATTCTAACCCCCACCCTACCAGGCTGCTGGTGCTTAGTGGCCTGTAGGGGTTAAACCACAATACAGCTCTTATCTGGGCTTGTTCACAAGCACAAATGACTCAGAATCCCTCCTGTGAACAAGTTTCATTCACATAGAAGCAGTATCAGCCACACAAGTGAGATCACTCTGTACACTAGGTCATTTTAAGTGTACATCTTTACAGAATTAGGTATTTCAATGAGTATTTCAGCTTAGGGTGGTATATCAAGTGTTTAATACCAAGGATGTTCTTAACCATTGACCAGAGCAACTACGAGCCCAGTTAAGGCTAGATTTGAAAAGCGCTTTCCTATTTCACACAAAATGTATTAGGAAGTGGAAAAAATCACATGTTTACTAACTCCCTCATTTTCATGTATTGTATCACTACTGTATTTGCTCTGAAAGATAATGGGACAGTTTGAAAAAATAGCTGCAATAGAAGCATTTACTGAAACCAAAAGCATCAAATCAAAAAGGTTTGCCAGAGTGAACCAAGCTCAAACAATTTATCAAGGGCCTCCAAATTTAGGGTTGTCAAAGACCTGTAATATATTCCTCCTAGTACACAAAAGGAAAATCATCTTTTATCCTCGAGAATAATATTAAAAAAGTGCATTCAACCAGCTCAGGCTGAGTTATGCTAACAACCCTGTTCACCTCTGGACATGGAGACCTTCAATCCATCACTGTAAAATTTGATAAAAATGTTCCGGGAGCTGCCAAAAGGTTTATATTCAATTACCACTGGAATCAATAGAATAAAATATTGCAGAAAATTACATGTTCTACATCATTTAAGTTTTCTGGTTCCTGACTTCTGGGCTTCAGAGGTAGCCTGCATTACCTTCTAAACTCTAATTCATCTGGTTTAGAAAGAGTAATTAATTTCTACTCCAAAGAACATAAAACTGTCACCACTCAAAGTATGTTCCACAGGCCTGGATTTACTGGGAAGAGCAAGGAGCTGCGTCTGCCCTTGTTTCTATCATGCAGAACACCTATTAAATAAACGATCCAGTTCTTCATTACAGGCTTTTCAGCTGGTGAATGCAAGCGCAAGAACTAAAAAGAGATCTGGATGTAGCTACACTTATAAAAAGAGAAAGGACGTTTTATCAGCTCCTTGGGAACAACCAAACAATTTTAGTAGGAGTTGCAGAAGGATTGCCTTACAATTTCTGTCAGGTAGCAGGATACTAAATAACTTAGTCCAAGAACTCCAATTAGAAAACAAAAGCACTAATAATTCTGCCATCCTTCAGGTTTGCAGAATCTTTACTAATATGTTCCTCTGACAAAATCAGATGTGATATTCAAAATACTACTACCACAAGTATCAAGCCTCAGAAATAAACATACTAGTGCTTAAATGGTATGCAATAAAATAACCCAAAAAAAGGAAATTAAGTATTTGGGTATTAGTTTGTTTTTTTGTTTTGTTTTGTTTGTTGCGCATGGCACTGAACAGAGCTTCTACAAGCATGATACATTAAAAGCACTAAATTTTTATTTGTGAAATACTGTTAAGACATTTTCATTAAGAAAAGGTACCTGTTTACAAGATACAAGAATATATACTTCTAGCTGTACAAGCAAGCAATAATCCTCTTTTATATCTGACTTGTGCTTCCATCTTGCTTAACAATTCACCTATGCATACTAAACCAGAAAATACTTAACAAATTTTCTTTGCATTTATTTAAATACTCAGAGCAATAAAAGTTGCAGCATGAGCAGATGACTGAAGAAGGCTTAAATACGTGAATCCTGCAGCTTCTCCTGTCTGTCTTGCCTCAGTAAGAATTCCAGCTCCTTCCCTTGCCCTTCAGAATTATCCACTAGCCCATGGCACCTACAACTGATGTCTACACTCTGTAAATCACCCTCCAGGTGTCCCCACAACCTGCCATATATCTTGCTTAAGAACTCAACAAGGTGCAGCCAGTTCTGCAGGTGTGTGCGCTTCCAGCACAACAGGTAACTGTGAGGTAACACTCCTCCATACTGGGGTCAGTTGCAGTTATTTTGGGAAATTGCATTCATTCTCAAGCTTGACTAGAAATCACACAACAAGTACAAAAGTTACCAGAGAAACACCAGCGAGTGCACAGTACAGTCATCTAAGTCTCATTTTCTTACAAACAGGCTAAACAATATGCAGGCCCTTGTATTTCATTAAATGCTTCTCTGGAAAACTAAATACTGATGAAACCCTTAGCATGTCATGGGCTTTTCTGCCATTCCATGGATGTACACCTCACATTATTTATAAAAGCCAGGGAAAATCAGCTTCTCTTGGGCTAACAAGAAAAAATTTTTCCCTGTTTATAACTTTTCTGAAATTAATCAATTAATGAAAGTATTACTTTATGTAAAATTACTTCACTGAAAAATGAACTATATCATCAATTCCTGTCACATGAACTACCATCTCTAAATGTCAGCTATTCCTTTTAGTGAGATACTGATCACTTGGATTGGATTCAATCTGAATTAAAATTTAAATCATTTCTCTTCTATCATGTGCTCCCTGATCAAACTAGCTTTCCATAGAGGCATTTTTTGATGTTAAAAATAAACATAAAACGGAAAATGTTTCCTTTAAGTCTAAAAATGTCATCAGTAGTAAACATAACTTTTCTTTCCTTACTGCCCAATTTCTGAAATGCCAGCTCATATTCTGTGTTGAATGTTTTAATTATTTTATCTTGGTGCCCAGTTAACCAAAGTCTCCTCTGTAAAATCAGTATGAATAAATTCATGGTTTGGCAGAATTGGCATTCTGGACACAGAAAATGCTAATGCTGATTACCACATCGTTCCTAAAAGTCAATCTACTAATTTTTCTATTAAGCCAGCCTGCTGGGCTTAAAAGCTGAAAGTTAAAAATCTAACTATTAGGCATGCGGCCAGATCAGAGCCTCACAGGACTTCTTGAACCCATTAGAGAATGTATTATACTACCAGGGAGTCATCTCCCTTCTGAACGAATACAGTAAAAACATCCAAGCATGTCTCTCACTGTAATGGTATATAGATTTAGACTTACTATTAGCTTCATAATAAAAATGTAAGATCTTGAATAAATATCTGCTGAAGAGACTGACCTGTGCCCCAAGACTAACTAGACAGAAGTATACACTTTTACAGCTGACTACCTCAAAGGAAGATAATGTTTGAGTGAGTATAGGTGGAAAGGAAAAGTGGATGGAAGATCCATTATATTTTTCCTGCAGAGTTTTTGACCACAGTTACAATTTTCCCAGACTGGAGGAGAGTAAGAAGGATGACAATGTAACACTATTACCTTAAATACGGGACAGTTGATGTGGGAGAATGACTGTGCTGAAGTTCTGACCATCTGGTTTCCATTTCTACAATTCACAGAAAACAGATTTCTCCACTGGCAAAGATAAATAAAGCAATGAATTTTAGGATTTTGGATGACATCACTGACAGGGAAGAAAACTAAGATAAGATCTCAGGGATATAAATGGGCCCATGTAATGAAAAATGAGATTAGAATTGTTAGGAAAGTACTATGAGAGCTTTCCTGATTAACATTACGTGTATTATGTCAGATCACAGAGTCCAGAGAGACTGGGGCTCTGTTATCTGTATCACATCACACAGCACAACACAGCTCAGCCTCTGGGATGCTTCTCCCTAGCTTGTGGGGCTTTTTTACCTGATCCAGAAGACACAGATCAGCTGTTTGAAGAGTAAACACAGCTCCAGCAGACATGCTTCTCCTGTGCTTGCAAATGGGGCCACACTGCGTGGCTGCTGCGCACTCTGCCAGTGCATGATAGGACGTGAGATGTTTCCTCCTATCCACACATGGACTGCTAAAACTCCATTGCTGCAGCTGCCAGTGAGTCATGAAACTTGGATCCAGCACAGCCTGAGCCATTTCAAAGTGCAGTGTTCAGACCCCCAGATTTCATAGTCAGAGAAAACAAGCGAGGCAAATCACACGTGGGAAGGAATGAAGACATAGTTCAGTAACTTTTTTGTGTGTGTACACATTAAATGTCTACTATTCTGATAGTAAGTGGATATTTTCTAGTCCATGTATTATGAAACATTAATTCTTACATTTATTCTTACAAATAATTACAATGAAAGAATATTTAGCTTCTAGTTTGCTTTCATCCCTCACAAGGGAGATATTCTGTGACTGCTTTTAGAAACAAGTTTTCAGAAAACAACGAATCATACCAATTAAGCACAATTAATTACCAGTCTCATTTTGTTCTCTGTCTCATCTGTTTTGTTGACAGCCACTGACAGTGATTACTTTGCTTACAGTACGATGAGTGGCTACCTGAGGGAAGAAAGCCTCTTTGAACTGCAGAGAACTCCCTCATCTTTACCAGGTTAGGAAAATAATATTTACCTTTGCTTTGCTTTCTATCCCTTCTTCTCTTAGTAAGGATAAGGGAATTAAAAAATACAAGGAACAAGCAATAAATCACTACTGAGTATTAATTTCTGATAAAAAAAGGACACACATCCCAAAAAATCTTTACCCTTATGTCAGAAGAAAGGAGAGGAAACAGACAAGTCAACAGTGGACTGTGGCCCCCATTTAATAGAGGACATGTTTGCTGCTCTGGCCCATCCTTAGAGTCATGCTACTCACTATCACCATGGACTGGCTCCTGCAGCACCTGCCAAGAAAGGAGCTCTCTCAGACTATCCTTCACCTCCACCTTAGGAGAACATGACTAAGTAAATGCATCTCCTCTTCTGCAAAAAAGACCATTATGGCAATTCCTTTTATTGCACCAACTGCCTCCTACCTCTTAGGAGATCAGATCTTACTTGATTCTTCTTGACAAAGAGAAAACTAAATCCTCTGCCCCTATTCCAGCCTTTACAACTATTCTATGGATCTAACAAGTCCAAAAAGTCTTCTAGGGCTTATATGTCATCAAGAGTAAGAATTAGGAAAAATAAATGTTGATTTCATTATGTGATGCTGTGCTTATGTTACAAGGTTCTCTCTTACTTTTGTAGTTATTTCTAGAAAGCCTTTGCCAATAAATAAATCAATTCTTTCAGCTGGTCTTTCATAAGACTTTGTAAAATAATAGCCAAATTCTGTTCTGACTAAAATCACTGTTAAAATTTCACTGATCAAACTGGATACAACACCATATAATAAAGGTACGATCTTTATAGTATCCACATTGTTCTAGGTTTCCCTTTAAAATACGAACTTAGAGAAGGTCATTCATGGTTGCATATTACAAAAGTACTTCAAGAACATATGTGCACTGCTTAGGAAACTCTCACGCTATCAAGCATGGTGCTTTGTACATTGCTCTTCTCAAGATGGTGCCTTGAAAGCAGGGAGCATATGTTTGTATAAACCAAAGATGATGGATTGTATGATGTGCAAAATCAAGATTTGATTTATTGTTTGCTTTTTTTTCCTTTCAGGAGCACAAATACATTAGATGTATGTTTATATATCAATGCTAAGATTCAAAATCAAAGGTTTTATAAAACAAAACAACTTCAAAGGAAGTTATAATATGCCTTTAAACACTACCAAAAGACAAAATTATCTCTGTTTACACCCCTATCAAACTTACATTCTGTTTGTGTCAATGCTGAGTTGTGCCTCACAACTGTCTGAACCATACCTGAACTTCCATGCCTCCCATAAGCCTTGGCCTGGTCTGACTGGATGGCTTATGAAATCTGGCTATACTGCACCAGTTGGAAGGCTAAAAGCCAAAAACAACATTAGAAAAGAACATTATAAATGTCCTGTGTTCCAGCAAATAATGGATTCCGAAACATGCTTTTTTCCCCAAAAAGCTAAGTGGATTTCTTCAATGCATTATGAAACATTATTCACACTGGGACTGCTTTACACAACTAATATGGCTGGAAGAAATCTTTTTCAAGATAGCATTTTTTATTGCAAGTGGGAACTGGTTCCTCCACTTTATTTCAGATCTCTCATTACTAGGTTAGAAACTAATTTATCATGTTTTGTTTACATTGTAATTCTCAAAAATAATTCACATGATGGGGGAAAAAAAAAGGCACAAATTTTGAAATGTTTTCCAGTTGGAGAATGAGGTTTTGGATGTAAAAACTTTTTGAGTTAGTAAATGAAAGCTTTTTGAAGGGGATTTATCCTGTATATTATACATGCACTAGGAGGAAAGTAGAGGGGGATAGAGGAGGATAAGCCACAAATGAAGATAATGAGGACTTCATGTGGATGCAAATTTCTGGAAGATCAAAATGGTTTACAAAATATTAAGGAAGTTCCTGCTACAGGAAAAACACTGCAAGATCTGTACAGATGGTGAACATTCTTTGCTTACTTATTTTTAGGACTAGTTATTTAAGAAATGCTTTTAGTTTTATTTCCTAGTCTACCTCCCATAATTATATATTTTTTATTTAAAACACCCAACAAAAGCTTGTTTCCATTTGCCTGAGTGGTCCAAGCACTTATTCTTCTATTGCTTTTTAAAATTTTATTAAGGAAGACTTAACAATCAAACTATGTAGACTATGTTTTTCTCAAATCTCATTTCTAACTGTGCTTTTTCTTTTTCATAGCTTGGAGAATGAGGGAGGGAAATAACTGCTCAAGTCCTATGTCTATCCAGTATGGTTTCAAGAGAATCCTGACCAGAAAATGGTTTGGTAGGCCACAGTGTCCTGTAGCAAGCAAACTAATATCTCTGAAATTCACATAAATAACTGCTGAAAAAGCTATGTCTAGCGGAAAACAAATCGGAGAAAAATCTTGCCAAAATCCAGACAGACACAGTGACAGATTCATTGCTAAAAGTATGGCATAATCAAACTGGGACAGCTTTTATTAGATTTTTTTTTCACAGTTAAATCTATTCAAATAAATAAAGTTTTAGGACAGCTGGGAACCAGCAAAAAATATGGCTAGGGATTTAAATACTACATTCAGTTTAACAGACATATCACAAAATCTGGAGCTCAGTTCTGTATATGCAATGTCCTCCAAGGAAACTATCAACATTTCATGAACTCTCACTCTCTTACAGTTAGAATCCTATTGTCACTGGCCCTGCAAGTTCAGCATCCTTAAATTTCATCTTTCAAAACCAAAGATATTTCAAAATTATGGTTTTACTTTCAGATAAGGAAATAGACTAAGTAGCCTGTTACCTGGGTAGGAAACCGATACTCCAAACTTAGATATTTTAGTTATTTAGATATTTGGTTTGATACTAGGTGAGATCAAGTAGAAGACAAGATATTCCAGGCAGTCGACTGCCTAAAACTGTAAAACAGAGCTGCTTTTCTATAGCTCAACTCAACTCTTGACTCAAGCCATCACCTTGGGCTTCTTGACCCAGAACTCTACCACAGTTCTACCACAAATGAGAATTTCTTATGTTTATCATGAGTGATTTCAAATTGATAAAGGAAAATATCTGAAGATTCTTCTAAAGTTGCTTTACTCTCAAAAAAATTCTTTTTATTCCTTCATCTTACTGCTTATACCAAGGACTGTCTTGAAAATCTCCCTTGAGATTATAACTGTAGATGGGAGCTGAACTATACTGCATTTTTGACAAATCCAACCAAACATCTGAAAGTATCCATGAACACTGAGGAATAATATAAAGTTTTGCAGCAGTGTCTTTTTGGATGCTCTAAATGCAGAGTATTTAACTAGTTTAGCTGCCAATTTGAACCTTTATAAAATTGCATATAAAGTCTCCTGTGT
The DNA here is from genome assembly GCF_026979565.1 of Vidua chalybeata. Classification (NCBI taxonomy): domain Eukaryota; kingdom Metazoa; phylum Chordata; class Aves; order Passeriformes; family Viduidae; genus Vidua; species Vidua chalybeata. Next base: position 44,671,254 of record NC_071534.1, read on the forward strand.
TTTATAGGAATTTATAAAAACTGCTCTTACAGACTTCCCCAATACATGCTAAATTATTTCTCATACCTTTTAATTGCAATTTCTTGGCCATCCAAGAGACGCCTAACAGTCTACATTTTAACTCCTCCCACAGTTTAAATATGTAGATATAGAATTGTTTTTGCTTAGAGAATTTTAATTGCAATCCTCAGAATATGAGTTAAATAAAAAAGAAAACCTACTTTTCCTCAATGAAAAGAGAATCAGAAGGTAAGGCAGATAAGTCTTGGTTAGAAATATTTCAGTATTTATTTCCATTTTTCACCCCAAAAACTACTGGGAAAACATCCCTTTCCATGTTTTTTTGTTTTACTTCTGCTATTTACTTTGGAAGAAAAATTTTCCACTACAGGCAATAAAAATCTTTTACTGTATCTTCTAACTGAAGGACAGGCAACTATTATATTTTTCTCAGTTTCTAACCCTGCACCTTTCCCTAAATACTGTCCAGAAATTATGAGAAGCTATTTCTTTCCAGAGTTAAAGCAGAAACAATGCCAATATAAAATCAGCAAAAACTGCCTGTAACTGTAACTTCTACTCAACAGATCCTCATTTTTATATCAATTTGTGGTATGTTTAGCGGTATGTTTTGTGTTGTGCAGGCATTTAATATAAACTGGTTGGTGTAGCATCCCTGAATGCCAAGTGGAGAAAGCAGATCCTAGGAGGATGCTCATCAGTACTTTTCAACAGCATTTTTATTAAAGGAGCAGTAATGTCTCCTATCACCTTGTAACGTCTTTTAATGCAAAGGAAAAAACAGTTGCTTACTTGTCACTAGAGACTGAAAATGTATTTTCTACAAAAATGATTGCTCTACATCTTCCTTGACTGCTTCATCAGTTTGCAGATTGCTGAAGAAAAGCTTCCTATTTTAGGCCACACACTACCTTGCAAAAAACCCCCATGAATGCAGGGAATAAATAGTAACAAGAATACAGTCAGCACAGAACAATATTAATTGCTAAAAGGAACTCTCAATGCTCTAAATAATAATGCACTATCTATCTCTGAATTCTGACAATTCTGACAAATGCTGAAGTTTCATTTTGTTTTTTGTTCAACAGCTGCTTTTCCAAACCATCCCCAGTTGAAGAACTCCCAGGGCTCTGACATACATCACAAATCCCAGCTTTCAGCAGATGTTGACAGCAGAGTATCTCCCTTCACATACAGACTTTTATTCACATAGAAGCTCAATAATTCAATAAAAACTTGACTATGCAGTAAATGAACTAATACAAGTGAACTCAGGACATGGCAGGAACGGCTTATAAAGTGCCTGGGCAGTTACCACATTTCTAAATCCTTTCTAGCACACGGAGATGAAGAAGGGTTGATGACACCAGGAGGTGCAGCAGAAGTGGTACAGGACCCTCTGCCCCAGACTGCAGGTGCCTCCTCAGTGGGAGGATTACACTGACTTTTGCTGACATTGGCAGACAGCCAGTTCTGTAACAGAGAGAGACACATACAGGGTGCCAAGTCCCAAATTATGCTAAACACAGACACAGGGATGCTGAGTCACACTTGAGGGATTAAAGTCCTTCTTTCTCCATTTCCTTTTCACATCAAAGTGGGGTCAAATTCTTTGGTTTCTGAACTATTTCTGATTGCTCTTTAGAGCAGCAACTGCTACTCTAGTCCTCCTACAGTTATCCTGTGCTTCAGCTACCACAAGCTTTTTTATAGCACGCTACTGACAACATTGTTCAAATTAGCCCTGACAAAATATACATTATACACACCAATAGGCAGAATTGCAGGGCTGGTTCTGGCAGTTGTATGACAGTTCTATTAAAGCACAACTACACCAGAGCCTACAGGAATGAAAACACGAACAAGATTTATTTTTCTCCATTGATATAAAATACTTTTAAATTATATGATGAAAATAATGCTCACCTCCCCATTGTCACTGCAAATGAATGCATACATAAAAATGAAATCCACTGGACCTTCACAGGCTACATCTTCCATACAGAAACTCTGGCCTATATTGGGTGTCTCACTCTTCCTGAGTGCACTGAAGAATGTGTTGGAAGCATGAACAACCAAAAAAAAGACACACAAACATATTGTGCATTTCTGTAAATTATCCTCTTCCTTTGAAAGCAACTAGATATTGGGTACTTCAATAAGGCTAACACACAAAGATTCAAAACAGGCAAGAAAAAAATGGACTATGCAAACTGCAAATATAAATGACACCATGCTATCTCACAAGGCCTTAACATATGAAACAAAAATAAAAAGAAAAATATAAGAAATTAGAAGAAAAATTAGTCAAATTATACATAGCAGCCCAAACAGCTGTATGAATCTTGTGAATGTTGTGCTGTAGTGTTTGAATTTCACACAGGATTCACATCATATTTCTATAGTCTACAAAACAAACAAAAGATGGTATTTTTTTATGAGGCCTTAAAAGAAGTATTTGGTTACTGGCTGCCAGAAGAAAAACAAGTGAAGCATTCCTTAAGCTCCTTGGGAATTTCTATCTCACAGCTTTTTTTCAGTCCTGTTTCAATCTTCCCTATGTGGCTGGAGTATATGATTGTTTATTGCACTTAGCAGTCAAAAATGCCAGAGTCTGGAACATGACGTGCAGCCAAACATACTCTGACAACACCTATACGCATAAATCTCAATTACTTGGCTTGGGAAAAAAAAAATCATTTTCAGTATTAATATGGTGCAACAGTTCTTCACAATAAGCTGTCCATTGGAGACCTCAGGGAGGTGTAATTAATAATGTCTGATGAAGAGGTACCATGACCAGAAATTTTTGTTTTTCCAGATAGCAAGAGCCTTTCATTCAAGAGGTTTACCTTTTTAAGTGAGGGTGCAATCATTTCTTTGGTGACAACTGAGTTGCATGCAACCAGTGCTGGAATTACCAAGCTGTATGTAACACAGTGTCAAAAACAGCTGCTGATGACAGGCCTTGGAGTCTGCTTCCCCCATGGCTAGGCCTGGCACTTCTTGCCTGAGAAATGATCTGGGGAAGCCAGCTTTAAAATATACTGTTCTTAAATGCAAAGCCTCTGGTATCTTAGGAGCACCATATCTAAAACATAGGAGCAGACATATTTTATTACTATAAAATTATGAATTCTTTACGCTTTTGTACACACGCTTTTTGCACACAAGTGGATACACTTCCCCAGAGAGCAAAAATAAGGCAAGCAAATACTTCGACTTAAGCACACACAGAGCCTTGCCAAGGAGGGCAGAGCATGCTTGAGTTTTATTCCAGAGCAACACCACACCAGCAGATTCTACAGCTCCCTGAGGCAGCTTTTTCTAAATAAAAGTGGACTATCTCTGCCAGGGTTGTTTCTCTTACGAAGCAGGGAAGAAGGTAGGGTTTGAAGTTTCCCCAGGCAGCTCTAGGCCTCCATTTCCAGTGCTGCTATCACAGCTGGGGCAGATGGAGCTGGCAGCAATGGCCAAGTGTTTTGCAGCCAGGTGTGTTTCCAGTCTTAAACATTGACGCTTACATTTCTGGGGCATCTGGCTGGTTTTGATACCAAACCAAAATCTGTGGCTAAATACAGGGCAAGAATATTAAACCATGCAGCTGACTCCCAAGAATGAAATAGTAAAGTAGAAGAATTTTCTCTTTGGTCTTGAAGAGACTGATCAAAACCTATCGTAAATCTGAATCAGAACCGTATCTTTACTTGCAAAGAGAATTGATCAGCAATATAAAAATAGGACAGCAAAACAGTAATTTCTTCTCCATTATGGGAATTGTGCAACCCAAAATAAACATCTTCCTATTCACCAGCTGAATGTAAAAGTTATTTTCAAGGCTGACAACTGCCTGCTCTATTTATGTAATTTAGAAGTCTGAAGTATTTTTATTATTAAAATCCAGCATGTTGTAGATATCTGGTTTTGTTTGAACGGGTCCAAGGCACAGACTATAGTAAGATGATTTTTTTTTTCTGACAAAATGGAAAAATGTTACTTTACTTAATTTCTAGCTAGTAATTGTTTTATTTAAAATAACAACTCAGGCAGTATTGGAAGGACCAGTTTTCTACTAAGACAAATTAAATTTAAGAGAATTCTTCCTATGTGAATTAGAACACATTGCTAATTTTTTATTTTATCTGATCTTCCTTGGCCATCTTTTATGCTTCTGTATACTTTTTTCTGTATACTTTTTTCCTGTATACTTTTCTTGGCCATCTTTTATGCTTCTGTATACTTTTTTCTGTGTACTTTTTTCCTGTATACTTTTTTTCTGTATACTTTTTTCTGTATACTTTTTTCCTGCATGTACAGTATTTATTTTCAAACCAAAATACTCTTAACAAAATGAATGAAACAGCATATTTTAACTGAACTCTTTAAGTATAGATTGGCTAAATAAGGACATTAGAAGAGGTACACACTTTTGCAACCTTCTCCATCTTTTACTGGGGGTTTTTTATTACAAAAAAAAAAAAAAAAAAAAACAACCCCACAGAATTATACCATTGCTGTTTTATAGAAAATATAAGAGCGAAGTCAGTTTTTTGCAATGAAAGTTTCAACTACTGTTGTGTCAGGAATTACTACAGCTTTATTATTTAGTTTACTTCATGATCCTATCAAGTTTCTGTCAATCCTCCCTGTTTCCAAATTTGACCCTGTTTCCAAATTTGAGTGTTAGTAGCAGCTTTGGAAGGATGGAGAGAGTCAAGAGAGATGATAAATCTCTTCACTTACTCATCTAGTTCACTGCTCAATCTCACTGCATATAGAGAACTCAACCTTGTTTTCCACAGTTCACAAAAAGAAGGCAAACTAACTTCAGTGCAAAACATCTGTGGGTTTGCTTTTTGTATGCTCAAGTAAATTATTAGAATTTGTGTAAGATTAAATGTCAATGTTTTCATGGTTAATTGATATACATTATCTAATGTTTATTTCTGTAATTTCATTTTGCTCTATTCCCTGCTCATTTTGCATTCTGAAGGAGAGAAGGGCAGTTTTTCAGCTGACCTAATGAAAACACTGCCATGACAAATGAGAAACCAACCTGTGTGCAGTGGAGTCTGGCTGGAGAGAATGCTAATTCTCTGCCTCAACACTGCCTTCAAAGAGATTATTCAAGGCTCCCTCTGACATGGAACACAGTGACCAGCCAGCAAATGCTAGAAATGAAAATAACCTTTATCTGTTTTAACAAAAAGGTGAACTAAAAAAAGCAGTCAAGTCTTACCCTTAATGTTTACTATTAGCAGTGAATGAAGTGACTTTATTAAGTAAATTCAGTAATTTACTTTATTCAGTAATTTTCACTGACAGGGTTTTTACTGTAGATTTTTTTAATTAGAAAATCAGCATAATTTATCCACATTAAGGAAAAATATGTAAAAAATAAGCAATAAGAACCTGATGTGTTTTTTAAAAATTACCTGTTACTGAGATCTAGCAAATGCCTAAGAAACCTGGAAAAGAGATTTAAGCTACAGTTTTGTATACAAAAAAACTACATACACTGAAGCTGTGAACTTGCTATCCTTGTCAATCAGGTGGAGTTGTTTATAGAATTTAAGTATCAAACACCCAAAAGCATGAAGACAACTCAAATGAAAAAATCAGGCTCAGCCCCAATCTATCAAAGATGCATGAATGAACCAGAGTCAGCATATTAATCAAAATACTAAGAGTAATGAAAACCTTTTTAAGATGACAAAATGTACAAGTGGAAGAATTACCTGAGATTTCTAAACTTCCACCTGTAGAAAACCACAGTGATATACAGTAAGTAGTTTACACTACCATGAATGTACCTAATCATTAGTACTAATGTTTGGTTTTTTTCCTGATCAGTATTCTTAATGAATTTTAAACTTACAGTAAGTGCCTAGCCCTCCTGAGAACTGAATCTTAAAACAGGACACTACTGTGACAATTCTATTAGAAGACACAAGTTTTTAATATCTAAAATTGCTGAAGTAATTTAAATATCTGACAAGAAAAATCCACAGGTTGCCAGCCTCACATAAGACATATTTCAAGGGCAGAACTGAAAACAATATATATTGTGTAGATACAGCAGTTCAAAAAAGAAAAAAAAAAAGAAGTCTTACAGCAAAGAACTTGGAAAACTTGCATAGTTCACATTATTTTTAAATGCATTAAATAAAATCCAGAAAACACACAGTTCTTCTTAAAGTCTCAGAAATAAGGTGTATAATACTATTTAGGAATCTGTCAACTCCTCTAATAGCCAGATACGGGTGGTGAACTCCACAGCTCAGTTGTACTTTGCATCCTTTCCTCAGGGCACACAGCTCTTGGAGTTGCTATAGGTATTAGAAAAATATTGAAACAACTCATCCAGCAACAGCTGTTAATTGTCCCTCAAAATAATCCTCTGACAGAGAGAGAACATAATACTTCACTTGTGGTTTCCCAGGATAGACTCCCTACCCTGAGGCATCCTGCCATGTCATACGGTACAGGTCTGCTCCTGCACATTTCTAGGTGGTGCTTCTCCAAACTTCTGATGCTCTGTCATTCTACAAATGACAACCATATGTGAATGGACTGTGGTTCAAGTTCACATTCTGTATTACAAAGATCAGTTGATAAAGCCTTTAAAACCTCTCAAGTGGACAACTGTTTCCTCATTCCCAGGAACTACTTTCCAATCCAAGATTATTACTAGCTAACTGATGGTAGAGTTCTTCAAAAAATCCATCCTCCCTATCTTCAGCCTGATGATCTTAAATGTCAAGGCAGCATTACTCGTCATTATTTATCCCTCACTATTTTCTCCTTCAGTGGTATTTTTGTCACTTGATTCCACCAGCTTACTGTGCATTAACTTCAAAGGTGGTAATTTTTAATCATCATGTTTAGTTGTATGATTTGTAGTTTCCTATTACGTTTTCTTCCATTACAGTTACAAGCAGGAAATGGTAAAAGCACTACCCTTTTACTGCCATTTGTTATCTTCATAACTTTACATCAGTTTTATATTAGCTCTGTCTTGCCTAAATGGTCTGAATAGGTATTGAACCAAGGGCTTTGATATTCACTAAATGCTCTTTTTACATTATTCATGGGCAACTGTCAAAGCATCAATAGAGATTCAGTAAACCTTTCTGCACGTGAAAAACAGAAAGCTACATGATACACTGCACAATAGCTAGGTGAAAACTGTTTTCTGGGTAGAAGATTTACATTTTGCATGCATCAAGATGGATGTTTAACATGTTTCTAGGATTATGTGGAACACCACCCCTAGAGCCCTGCTGGCTTTCTTCCCCCCCCTCACCTCAGCATTTTTGGGCTTAGCCATGGAGACACATTTGAACTATCCCATGAGCTGCATTTGGCTGAAACTCTCTGGCTTGGTCAATTTTACAGTAACAGAAAGGGCAGATGCAGTGGACTGGAAAGATCTGTTTTCACCTAAAAGTAAAGTAAGACAAAGGCACCTTGAGGAAAATGCAATTTGGCACTGAAGGAAACTTCATCCCCTGAATAAGATCTTAAAAAGTCCTCCAAGTTCATTCACACAACAGACTGGAACATGGGTCATGTAAACTTGTAAAATTCCTTCCAGCCATCTACATATCTCAGAAATTACTAACAAAAGACATCAGTCTACAAAGACCCATCCCACACTGTTTCCTCCTCATTTACTTTCTCATCTCTTTAAGATCAGAAGTTGTTAATTGCTTCTGTCTTAAGGGATAGTAAAATGGGCAGTCATCTTTCTTACTTACTTATTTTATACAAGGAAACACTACAGCAACACTGTCATGAGGAGGTCCCTTCCTCTCTGACACTTTCAGTGACTGTAAAACTCACCTGTTTCTCTTCTTATCCAAAAAGACCTTGACTCTGCTGTGAACTAACACCTTCAAACACACAACAGGAGAGTAATGCTGTCCCTGTGCTCCTGAGAAAATATTTTTTCTGCATAAGGCAGCAAAAAAAATTACTAAGGCGTACAGAAACAGAACTAAATTACTTGGACCTAGTTTTAAGAAGCAGAGGTAAGCAGAGGTGAGGCAAAAGCAATAGCTTTCCTGTCTAGTGGACATTTGGGTAACTACACATGAGAGAATGGAAATTCACTTGTGCTGCCATGTTTCAGCACTGCATATTCCCAGACAAGAAATGCATACACACATCATTGAAGAAGACTGAGCAGAACCTTACATATTCTTTTCAAAGGACTATTTTTGATACAGTAACATGTTTTCAAAACTGTGAGTCACCCAACAGGCACATTCCCACAATTTAGCTTAGCATGTAAGGAATTCATCTGAGGCAGAAAAACCTCAGCTGAATTGGACTGAAAGTCAGGTCTTCCAGTTCTTGGTTAGTGCCCTCCAGAAAAAGACAGCTAACCCATCCTCTAACTGTAAAAGGTTGTTTCTTTCAAAAAAAAACCCTCAACAACTGAGACCACACTGGATTTTGCCATAGGTCTGCTCTGACATGAAAGCATGAGATATTCTTTCTTTGAACACATGCAGGACACTGACCTCTTCAGAGGATTTAGGTAAAGCAGTACTTAAATCAAGATTCATCCCATCTCATTAAAGCACTTCACAGAGAGGTCCAAGTTTACAAAACCCACCATGCAGTGTAAGCTCATTATGTAATGAGTGGAGAGAGACAGGCACATTCAGGCTGTGATTCATGTGTAGGGTATGTATTGGCTGCAAAGAATAGCAATGTTTGAAGATGGAACAAAATCAGTGTAGGAACCTGGGGAATTATCAGTCAGAGAAGATATCCACTGTATTAGAAACCTCCTATTAAAGTGGGGATTGGGATTTGGGCACCAAGCCCATTATTAGGCAGAGCTCTCATTTAGATCTGTTCTTTTGCCAATTTCTTAAAGCTAATCAAAAGTTTAAGAAATAAAGTTAACATTGGAATTAACCAGTTTATTACTTGGATTTGTAGATAAAGATGCAGTAAGTACCCTGTGCTTGACTCAATTCATAACAGTGCATTAAGCCTTTAAAGTTCTGAGGGCAACTATCAACACTGAAACATCTTATTCTGCCTATGTCATCTCTTTACTGCTAAATTAATATTTATTATTGCACAAAATAGCTGCAAAATGCAACCACTCATTTAAATAATCTTTAGGAGTTATGAATAATGACAGGCACAAAATGGACTAATAACTTATGGTCAGAAGCCATTAAGTTAAAATGACTGTATTTCAGAGTATAAATGCAAGAAACAGTAAAACTTTAACAACTAATCAGGTAGGAATTCAAATAATAAAATAATTGTTTTCTGGCTACCTGCATCTTCCCTGAACTTGTCAAATTTCTTTAGACAAGTTATTATGTATCAAATAAATTTGGACAAAATGTGTTCTTATTCAACTACAAAATAATAACTTTCTCTATGCTGGACAGTATATGCAATGCTGACAAATGGTGACCCATACAAAGATTCTAGAACAGGAATGCAGGAATAGTACCAATGTATGAAATATAATTACTTTGCATTATTAAATATTATTTGTAATATTAATAAAATGTATTAATTATTAAGAATATTAATACCCAGTTCATAAATTATTCTGATTGTGTACTTGGGGACAGAAATAGCAGAATGCATACTTCATCTCATTAATTTTTTCTCAAAATATGATATGTAAGTATCTAGTAATGAAAGCTAGGTAGTCACTAATAAAATATTTATTTTAATTAGCTCAGTTAGTAGATGGTTGTATTCAGTGAAAGAAAATGGCATTGCTTTTACAAAACTGTATAAGAGAATGATAGCTCAATATGCAGAACTTCACTTCTGAACTGTTTCTCACAAATTGTTAACAAATTCATTTTTCTATCACTTGCTGATCAGTTGAACATGTTACATATTTGCAATGTCAAAATGAGAATTACTCAGGAAAGGAAAGTATTAAAACCAGGCAAAGTTCAAGGTTGACAGTCTGAGTACAAAGCAAGGCTCTCCTCTAAATGCTGCTGCCTGAAAAAGCTGAAGATGTCTGCTTCATCATCCAAGTTAGTCATCTGCACTGTTGAACACCTGGTGGAAGGGCTCTCATTTGAGGGAGCCTCCTTCTCACTGCTGACTACAGAGAAAGCACAGAATGTTAGTTGAACTGGACACACACCTTCAGATGACTTAGACTTGCTTAAATGTCTAGATGAGTCACTGATTGCCATCAGTGTTTAATGTTCTAAACCATTTTTCTTTTTAACTGTAACAGTTCAATGATCCAGATCATTGTGAGGGCTTCCAAGTACTAACACCAATATAAGCCAGAGGACAAGAAGATCCAGCTTAAACCAAGGAAGATGCCAGACCTTCTGTATTGATGGCAGAGCAGATTAATAGAAGAATAAAGAAAATTGCTTTTCACAGTACAAAGAATGGCATTATTTTCTCAGTGTTTTTGGAGCAGAAATTCTTTCTGCCTGCACAAGCAGAGAATTCACTGAGTACTAGTTTCCACTTATAAGTAGAAAATTCTGCTTCTTAGTGATTTCTAATAATTAACTTTTCTGATGTTTATTTTAGCTAATTAACTAATATTATGAAAAATATTTGATGCCAAAATTATAGTCAACTAAATCCCATGATTTTATTTAATTGTGATAAGTGATCTATAAATATTATACTTTTTAACACTATTTCACAGACAAAAGAAAATTATCTCAGCTTTACAGTTCTAGAAAACAACTTTCACAGTTTTAAAAAGCATCAGTATCAGATACACTATCAGATATGGGAAGCTAGATCTTGGAGCTTTAAGCAGGTGAATGGTCTAAAATGACACTGCAGAATGGAAAGGAGTTTAGGTCACTGAATAAATTGTCCTGGTGAATACAAAGCCTTATACAGTTACAGTCTACCAGCTACTACAGGTATGACAAAATTCTGCAAGGTTGTCTCTCTAGTTTCAGAATAAATGTATTATTTTAAATATTTAATTATAAGCTAAGGAAATTACAAAATCTGATGTGCTTGTGAATAGCAACACAAGTTATAACTAGTGATCAAAACAATAACTGGCACAGGACTAACAGTAGCCCAGCAGATAGGAAAGGTGGCAACTGTAAGCTTACTCACAATGTGCAACTGAACAGGAACTGGCAACATCCCACGTATGTGTTAAACAGCTGGAAGTGCAATTCCTCTTCCTGCTCTGAGACAGGGCTTCTACCAGCATCCCAAGTGTTGACACTTCATAGGGAGTGGAGAAAGGAGAAGTGGCAGGGGAAGCTGGCAGCAGGTCAAGCAATGCTATGAAGGAGCTGTACAACTGCAATTTCTTCAAAGCAGTAAAAAACCTACATCTCTATTTTTTAGGAGAAGCAGTTAGCCAGTTGTAAAAGCACAGTACTCAGGACACCAGCTGGTAGGTGGTGCATGACCTGGAATATAAAAACCGATCCAAACATACACAGAGGAGAAATGTAGCTCAGGTCTAGGCAGCTAGACCCCACAGAGCAGCTCTTCAGCTGGGGGACACAGTATTCAGCTATCAACCTGTCTCAGATTAAGACGTTTTTGTGACAAATCCCAGGACAATTTCCAGCCAAAACTGAATGCACCTAGTCCCATGAAGACAGAGGACTACACACAAAGCAAGGACCTTCTGACTGCACCTAGTAAACTCATAGCAGACCAGAACACCAGCAGTGGAAAGCGGTCCTGGCACAACACACAGGGGCCAGCAGGACCATCTGGAAATACAGACACAGGAAGACACAGTCAGAACAAGAGTACTCTAAACTCTGCAAACAAGCTCATCTCCAACGATGGCCATTGCCAAAACGAGATGCGAGCTGTAGGTGGTAGACATAGCTGACTCCCTCTGAACAGTTCAGGCAGACTCCATTGTTAGTATTTAAAATTTGGGAAACATAGCTCCATCCAAAATCCACACACTCCAAAGAGTAAAATGAGGGAACGGATGATGAACACTTTGAAGGATCTGCACAATAAACACTTCGAGAAGCAGGAAAACAGAAATAATTACAAAACCAGCATTGGAGTCAATATTGCAGAACAGCTGTCAAGGCAGCTTTGCAGATTTAGTTTCAGATGCTTAGCAAGCGTAATGGCATCAATTACACCTAATTCACATTTTAAAATATTGAGTGCCTACAGAACGAGTACCAGTGGGGGAATGGTATTCTACATAATACACTGGACAGCAAGACAATTTCTTCAAGGAATTGCTCTCTCTTCAAGGAAGATCCCAAAAAAGATACTCTAGTCTCAGTATTTTGACCCTTTAGCAAGTGACAGGAAGCAGTAAAATACAGGGTGGTTTCCTCAACCTGATGAGAAAGCTCAATTAAACAAGTATGTATGTTGCCACTGGCACAAACCTCCAGCTTCTCAGTTACTGTACGTAAATCTGCTTTTTTTATCTCCGTTTGATTCAAAAGCTCCCCAGATGAGAGACCAAACAAAACAACTTCCCCTCTTCCCATGAGTGTAGTTTCCACCTCTCAGTTCCATTCACACAGAAACACAATTAAGGACCTTAACTTCAGTGAGCAAAAAAAGTCATGTGTCAGCCCTGCCCCATAAACCCCATGCCACACACATTCCATTGTTAGTGCCTGAGATTACCTGTTCAAATCCATAAAAGGATTTGTTAGCTTTCTGCATCAACAATTAAAGACTGTATTCACCCTACTCCAGAGTGCCAAGGGGTAACCAGGAATGCCCAGGCAGCAGACTCATCACACCCTCATCTCCTGTCTTAGCAAGCAATCATACATGCAGGGTTGATCATCCCACAGAGATGTTACCTTTTACTCCCCTCAGTGAATTTAATTTTCTCAATTTCATTCTGAAGTTCCCCTTAATGGTTTCTTTAAATTCACAGACTAGGCTATTTTTCATGGCACCATGTGAGTGGGCAAATGTGTAGTAACAAATTTGGTTGTACATAATCTATTTGCTGAAGAGAAAAATCATTGTACCATGCCCATGTACCACTAAAAACATAGTAATTTGTTTGCTTCATTTAGTAATATTTAAAATTCATTCAATTGATCACATATAAAAAAATTGACTAATTTTCAAAGCAACTGATTAATTACAAGGATGTTTCAATGTGATTGAGTACACAATCTCTGCAGCAACTGTCATACTTTAAAAATAGCAATGAGGTATGTTTCCCTGTCAGCTGGCAGTTTAATTAATTAAATGGTAAGTTTTAGCACTTACTTTCAGAAGAGATAAAATAAATATGAATTCTTTTTTCCAGTAATGTGCATACTGTGCATGCCACCCAAAAAGACAGTGAATGCAGTCTGGGAAAGTTTGCATCCTTTTCATATCCCTTACCAATCCCTGAGGCACATACTAAATATAACCAGGGTTAGTTTTTTTTTATCAATTTATTTTTCAATTTATTATGACTTCATACTTGGTGACGCCATATTTTAAAATTATACTAGGCTGGTTTTAGACATTAATTAGTGCTATATAAAACCCAACAGCCTTATTGAACATAAGTAATGACATCATCCCTTCAGAGCACAAACTGAATTGAAGCTACCTAATAAATTCTTTGAGCAAAGACAACACACACGAGAGAGAACATTATCCTTCAATTAATTTTTATTATATGAGCAAAAGTAGATCATAGCAGCTCATGGGCAAAAAGAGCAAAATCAGATGCTATAACTGTTAGCACAGTGTTTTTGCTTCTGTTAGTAAACAGAAATGCTAACAGGTTTTTAAGTATTTATTATGTACATTTGTACATAATATTTAATCTGAAGTCAACTGACACTTATCTTGGTAAAATGGGAGCTTTTTGTTCATTCTACACAAGAAACTGCTGATGAGAAAAAAATATAATAAGAAACTGTTCTCTGTTATAAGGAACTTTTTACAGCATTCTGTATTTTTTTAAACTCCTACTCTTGAACAATCTTAACAGATAGCACATAATATTTACTTTCATAGCTAAATAAACACTCAACCACTGCTATTTGACTTATTGTATTTCAGATTTCAAGAGGAAAACTCAAAAAAGCACAGTAAGGAAAAAAAACCAGAAAATACTTCCACAAAAATAACATTTTAACTTTTCTCTTTTCATAGCAAAACATTACTCTATATCAATCAAAATTCAATTGAAATTTCAAAGAACTTTAAATTCTGTGAATTAACTGAGTTTATTTTAAAAGTGGCTCTTCATTGTCCTGAAACTCTGGATCATCAATGTTGTAAGACTAAAATTTACATGCTAATAAAATCACATAAAAACATCCAGATAAAAAGCAGATTGCAAGAGCTCTGAAAAGACTCAGTGTTTCATAGCTATTTCTTCTTAATTTTTTCCTCTAAAATACCAGTTAATTTGCTGATAAAATATTTCTAATAAAGCAGTATTTTCATGCACACAGTATTTTTTGTAATAGGCAAGCATGCTTACGTACTTACATTACCGCATTCTCACGCATTCTCAGAACAATTTCAAAGCACTCCATAAATAAATAGTTTAAACCTCTCACATGACAACTTTCGTGCTATGTGAAAAATTACTAAAAGAATTCATCATGCAGGTGATCTCTGATCACCTTATACTTGAAATGAAAAAAAAAAAAAAAAAAAAAAAAGAAGAGTACATCCAAAATGGTAACTTCAATACAAGTACAGCAGCCTTTTATAGAAGCAGAAAAGCAGTAAGGAAATGTTTTACCAGGTCACACAGAAAAAATTCCAATCATCTTTCTTAGTCAAATCACGTTTTAAACCTCAATAACCACACAATGTAAAAGAAAAGCCAGCCAGCAAAGATTGGTAGAGTGGAAGTACTTCTTACTGCTAACACCACTAGTCACATGTCCTTTTGCATTAAGTGAAATCTTCCATCAAAAAAACCGAGAAGGAAAGGCAGTGAAAAGAGATGGACAGCAGTGAAGCTGCAGACTGTGGTGGAAGAACATTCCAGACTCCCAACACCCCAGTCTCCCAAACTGAGCTGGTGAATAGTCCTGAAATAGCACAGCAAAGTGATTGGAAACACCAGGCAAGGCAGGCTAAAAATCAAACATTTAGCACGCTCAAGCTTAAAGATGAAAAGCTGCCTTTTCCTGCAGAGCTCTCTGCACAGCCAGCCACAGGCAGCACCGTGCACGAGATTTGCTGTGCGGGCAGGAGCCTCCCTTCACACCACGTTGCTCTGAACCACTGAAGCACATTCAGGACAAGCTGCACAGCATGGCGGCATGGCCTAATCAACATGGAACAAAGCCATCACTGGCACCAGCAGCTCATCATTTACAAACATGTGACTAACATGAACATAGGGGGATCTTTGTTCTTATTCTGAAGCAATTATCAAAGAAGATTCAATGTGGAAAACTGACATAAAGGCATGTGCAAGTCGGAAGCTCTTCATGGGATTTATCTGAACACAGGCTTCAAAGACTAGAGTTTCTCATTTAGGAACTTAATATTAAAAAAATAAAGTTCAAACTGCTTAATTGTTCTGAATTCACAAAATGATAATGAACTTGCTTTGAATGGTTTAAACCAGAATTATACATTTACTTGACTTTTATAATGATACCTATTTAGGAAATAGAAAAACTGTGACTGCACACTTACACCATTATGAGGTTAAGTATTTCAGGAAGAAAGTTCAAACACTGGCTTTTATTTGGAAAATCGGTTTAAAATGGGAAATTATAGTATCAGCAGAAGCTGCTTTATGTATCACAGCATCAAAGTATTAAATCACTCTCCTGTTCACTAATTTCCAATGCTCACCTACAAAGCAAGCATAACTATCCATAGCTCTGCTCTTTATTTCAGAAGTCAAAGTACTTCAGTAGTCTGGTGAAAGCTGTTCTTCACACATCCAGAAGCAGAAGAGAGAATCCCAGTGAAGCCCTCCTCCTCCAGCCTTCGGAGTGTGGAACATGACATAGTTACACCGCTGCCTACAGAAAGAGTTCTACAATTGACCTACTAAGATCGTTCTTGTGTGTGATGAAAGGTGAACCCAGGTGTGCCCCATCTACCTGCTGATCTGGATTAGAAGTCCTAAGAGTTGATCAAAAAGTAGTATCAGGCTACACAGATTGACATATATTCTGGAATGCTGATCAAATCAGTAAGCTGCCCTAAAAGAGGACCAACATTAATAATAATACAAAAAAGGAGTGGGAAATATAATCTCTTCTGAGATCTTTTCTGTCCCTTATGCTCTCAGCAATTTCTAAAAATATTTCTGCCAATATATTGTTTTGTGTCAAATAAAAACGGAAGACATTTGAGTATATGATCTTTGGTTTTTATGCCTCATTGTTATAAAATTAGCCTCAGATATTCAGAATAGAAACAGTTTTAAATATTAAACATAAAGAGTGCACATCTAATACTTGGACCTGTGTTTTACCTGCAGAACATTTC
Source organism: Vidua chalybeata (assembly GCF_026979565.1). Taxonomy (NCBI): domain Eukaryota; kingdom Metazoa; phylum Chordata; class Aves; order Passeriformes; family Viduidae; genus Vidua; species Vidua chalybeata. The sequence continues at coordinate 44,687,703 of NC_071534.1, forward strand.
ACATCCTGTTTGTGCCCTAGAAATTGAATTTTCAAAAGAATTAACATAATTTTAACTGGGGAAAAACAAAAAAGACAGCCTACATGAAATTTTTAATGCTGAAACTTATGTGGTATACAAGATCAGTATGCACAAATGTCTAGTCTATTTGTGTTTACTTTCAGCACACCATTTCAGAAACATTTTTTCAGATAGCCACAATATTAATATCTGTTCTTCATTCAATGAACATTCATATCGAATAGTTCCTGAATGTTCAGAGTGTATTAAAAAGATTTCTTTTTCTAGTTCATTTTCATGTACTTACAATTGTAAATTTCATTGTACTGCAGCAGGCATTTAAAAAAAATAAAGTGCTTGGTTGGTTGGGGTTTTTTAGTGAGATGGGGAAAAAATGGAGCAATTCTTTTTTGAGTTAAAATCTACTACATTCCACTTCCAGAATTAAGAGCACAACCAAATCAATCTAGAAGTTCCTTCAAGACCACCACAATTATGGAATGGTCCTTCAGAAATGTACAGATGCACACAAACATCAGCAAAAGTGTGTTTTCAGCTTTCTAGGCATACTTGGTTCAGGCCGCACTTAGCATTGCAGAACTGTCATTCCACAGGACTTTCTGCATACTTTCAGTCTGATAAACTGTCTGAATAAGCTGAATGATTTAAGAAACTGGACTATTCAAGCACCTCCTATCACCAACTTATTTCCTTCAGAGCCCTTCTTCTGGAGAAAGGGTGCTTCCTATTCAGTTCGTTGTCCTAAATCACACTCTGGCATAGTCACTCTCCCTTTCATCGTGAGTGAGAAGAGTATCACTCAGCTCACTTTTATGGCAAACCTGGGCTAAACTTGGGTAATGTGCATGTTGTTATTAGGCATCTCCACATTGGGTAGTTTCAGAGAGATTATTTCAAAACAGGATGATGAAAAAAGGTTTGAATTCCTCTGACCTAGTCTTTCATATTTTTTTCTTTTAATACATGGGTCTCAGGCACTTACATTCACTTCATGTTCAGAGAAGTGAATCATTATGGAAATATGTCTATTCTGCCTGAGTGATTAACTCAGACATAAATATCTACCTTTTAGATGCCTCAGTTGGGTTACATGAGTATCAGCAAATTATTTAAGGAAGCATTCTGAGAGATCATGAAAACGTCCCAGACTTCCCCCCACGTCCCAAGGCCAGAGCACAGAACTGCAGAGGAACAGGGCTACCACAAGCAACAGAAAGACAGCAGCAATGGCTCCATACTGTGGACACTGTGTCCAGATTTTCTCAGCTTCTACCTAAAAGAAAATTCTTTGCATTTTAGACTCAGCTGACACCACTCTTTTGCCTTTAAGAGGAAGATAAAATCATTTAAGGGAACTAACTATGGAAAGAAATCTGTGTATATTTATGGAAGTAATCTTTTCTCACTTTCCCAGTTAGACAGGATAAAAATACTTCACAATATTTCCAAGGAGTTAACATAATTTGTTTCCAACCTGTTTATGGAGTATTATTCTCAAGAGATCAAATTTAATGAACAAGGGTATGTCTAAAAGGAAAGGAAATACACATCTGAAGGTATTTTACTGCAACTCTCAAGCAATCAAGCTTAAGAAAATATTTAATAGGCATGAAAAGCAGGAGATAAATGAACACTGGAGAAGGCATTTTTATTCAGTCAAGTAAATTCATAACTGCAACATAAGAGTAACTTGATTGGAATTCAAGAAGCTTAGCAATTTTTACAGTATAAAGGCTTTTCCTTGCTTATTCGATTACTGAATTAGGTGGTTGAAGTCTAAAGAACTCTTAATGTTCTTCCAACAACTTGGGTGAAATTCATTAATTCACCGGATTCTATTTTGAAAATAGAGCTGCTACAACTCACTGTTGAGTGTAACATCATGTCAAGAACAACACAAAATAATATGGGTTAGAAGCTTTGTCAAGCTACTCTGAAAGAATCTACTTTTACTCTGGTATTTGCTGCATCACACAAATTGTACTATGCTGAGGATGTTGCATACTCTGTCACTGATTGTTTAACTACTGGAAAATTGCCAATAGAAAGAAAATTGAGAAGTTGTTTTAATTAAGTGGTTTCCTGACAAATCTTCTATGAAAAGTCTCTCTTCATATAACTTTTGAGCTGTACCTCTATCTCATTCTTTATCTCCATACTTCTGTATCTCTATCTTCTAAGGATCTTAGAGTTTTGCCAATATTTATTACACTTCACAGCAATCTTATACGGAAAGAAACTGATCATATCACTTTATGATAAATAAACAACAAAAATGTTGTAAAGTAAGACAACATTATAATGGATTTGAAAATACTTCACTTAAAGTCTAGGCTGTTAGGTATTAGGTTTGCTTTCATATATTATATATTAAATTAATTACACGGATTACATTAAATCTTTTATATACAGCTTATGCTTCTGAGAAATTAGGTTTTCCAAAACTGGTTTTCTGTTTGGACTAACATTACTACAAATCCAAGTTTAGTTATTTTGCCTGTTTGTCTCAGCTACAAAGCAACATACTACTACTGTAATTTTCTTTGTCAATATGCTCCCATAATATATTACGAAAAGCCATATATGCCAGAGAGAGGGATGCCTGTTGATACACAATGTAGTTAACACTTAAGGACACTAAATCACAAATTATACTTTTAGCTTTCTATAACAGCAAAACTGAGCAATGACAGGACCACTAGGACACGCACTCGAAAAAGACTCTATGACCAAAATGGCCATAGTAACAGTTTAGTATATGCACGTATTATGCATACCACCAACCATCAACAGTAATTCTTTCATCAAGGTCTTATAACTTCCGAAAACACTAACACACAGCTTTTATGAAATAGTCCATCTTGGTTAGGGTTAATCTAAGGGTTCTTCTCTTAAAAAAAATACATTTTATTGTACTTGACTGGTATTTCTTGCATTTTCAAATTCCAGCTTTACTGCCCTGCTGCAGTTTGTCAAATTAAAGGCTCTCTAACAATAGCTTTCTCTTCCCAGTGCAGGTACTCACAATCTTTGATCAAGTCAGCTCTGAACTCCTCTTTATAAAGCAAATAAATTGAGCTTAAGTTAGTCACTGCAAGGTGTTTTTGCTAGACCACAAAGTATTTTTGTATGACCTATATGCCTTCAGATCTTTCACAGTAATGAAAAAATTTCTTTTGCTTTGGAATGTATGTGCAAGAACTAAACAAAGCACTAACATAATTTCTTCATAAAATTAGCATTTATTATTTCATATGATCGATAAATTAATTTGGAGACTTCTCATATGGCTATATAGGCCTTCACACAGCTGTAGAGAGAGCTGGACTCGATGATCCTTCTGATTCCCTTCCAACTCAGAATATTCTGTGATTCTGTGGAGCTAAAACGTCTCCTTTTTCTAATTCATGATTTCACATGTTCACATGAACATATTCCTGAACATGCTCTTCGTGTTTAACTGTGCTGATTCCATTACTTATGTTTCACAATAACTTTAGGATTACTGCTATTAAAGTAATAGTAACATTTCAACACACAACACATCATATTTCCTCTCTTAAGGAAATCCTAAGGCTCTTTCATTTAATGGATTTATGGAGTATTAAATGCAATTAATGAAGCTTTATTTAGTTGAAGGAAACAATCACATTTTCACAGGATTAGCAAACTTCAAATTGTATTCAATCAAGAAAAACATTAGTCATACTCATCTACCTGTATCTTCTAAGTTTCTAATGTTTTTTTCTCATGTGATAAAATTCCTGCTTCATCATTAATTTCCAAGAAACATGAATTACAGTTTTGTGGGTGCATTATGTCATAATATTTACTTTATGAATGTTGCTGTATCACTAAGCACTTAGCTGTATACTTGTATGGAACCAAAATTAAATCATTTTTGCAGCTGTCAATGTGCCACACATTTCTACAGTACCAGATAAATCCATAATCACGCTGCTGATTGTCAGCAAAACTACAATGGACAGTTTTATCACTGCTGGAAAACAAATGTCACAGAGTTCTCTGAGAGCCATGCTGTGCCATGACTGCTGCATGCAACACACTGGAAAATCCTATCTCTGGAAGGATTAACCACTACTCCCCTGCCAGTAAAGACTGAAGGCCACATAAAAAAAGAAATAATTGACAATTAAAGTGTTGGGAGATTGTAAGTGGTTCAGTCATTATTGGGCTTGATCCAGTTCTGAAAGAAATAACTGAGTCCCCCTGATGATGCAGACTGTAAGTAACACTACTAAAATAAATCCTAATCAAGAATAGGCTGAAGTTGTCTTCCATATTTTACACATTTAGAACTCCTAAGAAAAGCCAACTGCTGCCACTTATAAGTTTCATTTTTATCACATATCCCTCTGAAATACTTAATTAGGTAATCTAATGTTCCACTTTACTACAACATTTAGCTCTGCAGAAACCTCAATTAATGGTACACAAATTAAATGCATAGCAAGGCTAAGGTTTTTTATGACACCTCTTCCCAATTCAGAAGGCACAATAAACATCAACCAGTTCACTAAATAATCAAATATTGACACCACCAATAAAGAGGGTATCTAGTACAATTGGTGATGAAATTAACAGGAACTAATACACTAAGAACATCCATCATTGCTGCCTGTGTTATTTTTTAGCCTCTTTGCCTTTCCCATCTTTTTTCATTCTTCATCCACTATCTGTTGTGAGCAAACATCTTATTTTAAGTACCTTGAGGGATTCTCCATGAGCACACCTAGTCTTTCATCTGTTTTAAATTACAGTGCTTTCACTTAAAACGAATGTTACATTCTGGAACAATTTCCCCAAGACCAAAAAATGCATTTTTTTCTTTAGTACCGGTTACATTAGGCCTTTCTGAGTAGTTTTTGCTCAAACATATGCTTCAAGGTCATTGCTTTAGAATATAATTTCATCTTAAAGTATAAAAGTTAGTGTGACCTACTTTATGATACTTGTATGCTGACACTGCCTCCAAATGAACACATAATTTGTACGATTAAGGACACAGGTGAACAGTTTAATGGGATATGGGAATTATTCACCCTGAACTGAACGGGAAAAAAGAATAAATCACTCCACAGATACATGAAGGAGAGGTGTCTGTTAGTGGGTGAGGCTTGCACGAACTAACAACAAAGCCTGGAACCTTGTTATCTGAAAATGTTCATTTGTTGCTTCCCCATAATTTTTCTTAGGCAAAATTGTGCCAACTTAACAGTATTTGTCTCCTCCTCAGTACTAGAATATGCCACCAAGACCTCTGTGTGGCTCTGTCCCAGTTACTGCAGTTACTATGCTGGAGATTAAGAAAAAACAGAAGTGTTAGTTCATGGCAAAACCAGTGCCAATCTGCTTTGGCTAGAAGACATCCTTTCATAACAAACTAATGTTTTAATTTTATGGTACCATTTCTAAAACTATTTCCATGATTTATGCAAAATTATAATTGCAGCATACTTACACTATCTAGGTGCATTGTCGAGAGTTACATCAGCGTGGAAGAAATTGTTGGTTAATTGCTCAAGAATTTTTTCAGAAGCGCAGGCATATTTTGCAGCTGTTGTTGAGCCCCATTCTCCTAGACTGTCTCTTTAGCAATTAACCCAATTAAGTGAATTTAAACTTAGGTCATGCAGGTTTATGACTGCTAACAGTAATGTTTATGACAGTGAAAAAGGCACCTGTTGTTATGCACCTATATTGTCCTGAGTTTCCATGGGATTGAGTTTGTATTGTATTTTTTTCCCAAAACAGGATGACAACTTCTTAAATCAAAAGGATCACCACCTGTAGTTTTCTAGGAGACATGCATAGTAAGCAGAATGAATAACAGACCTTGAAATAAATAACTGAATTACTGCATTAGAGAACTGAGGGAAGGGGGGAAGGGGCAGTGGGGGCATGGAGGGAAGAACAAGAAATTGAAGAGGAATTAAACTACTAAGACCAACCCTATTTTATCCACAAACAAATCTTATGACCAGCATGTGTTCAGTGAATTACACTCCACTCGAGCTGGAGAATATTAAGGATGCTTGATGCAGTCTCTCAGACTGTGCTGAAAACAGAGGTGTGGTCCATGCAGATCAGAAGGGGGCCATTCCTTTTTCCTTATGGCTGGGGATGTGCTCATTACAAATGCAGAGTGTGTGCTTGGCCAACAAACACACTGAATCTAAATACTGAAAGTGACATCATCAGTATAGTTAGACCTACTATACTCTCCTGTTCATCCTTGGATAGGGTGTCTTAAATCAACTATCACAGCTTCTTTTCATGAAGGACTACTCTTGAAGTGATTCCTTGTATGCACTGCAGTTCCCCTGGTACTGGAGCTCTACTACTCAGGTCAATTTGTCGACATGACTGTTTGTGTGATATGGATTTGAGTTTGTTGCACGCGTTGATACCACATTCCATTATTTGCCATGAGCCTCTAAATCACTTTAGCAGAGTCACTGAGTAATTATAGAGGTGATTAGGTCAGAAGCACATGTACAACTCAGAAACTTTCTTTCTCAAAACCACTTCTTCCTCTTGAACCAGAAAACAAGTTCTCCTATGTTGCATCCCAGGCTTGGTTCAGATTAGGGGTTCTGATATATGTTAGTTAGCCAGTTCTGTGTAACCCTGTGTACCCCCATGTTCCCCCTGCAATGGTTTGCTCCGGGTCACTTACCATTGGAGCATCCCCATGTCAGTCTTGTGGCCACCCCCTGTTCACTCCTGAGAGTTCTATGTCTGTTACCCCGTCCCGGCATTCCCATTCGTCTTGGAACCCTGTACACACCCCTGTGTGTTCCCATTGGTTGCCACAGTCTACGTCACTCCCCCATTGCCTGTCCCCATTGGGTGAGGGGGGCTTCTGCCCATGTCTGCCCTCCCCCTATAAAACCCCCATGCATTCCTTTGTTCCCCACCACTTCTGTCCACGCGGGCGCTGGGGGCAGACGCTGGTCTCCACTGCCGCAGCCACCACGCAACAATAAAAGCTCTCCAGCCACGCAAGACAGAGTGGACATTACTTCACCTCTTTGCCTCATACCAGTGCCGGCTACAGAGCGCGGCCAGCCCCACTCCGGTGCGCTGAATGCCACAGCGCCCGGGCCACATGGCACCCCGGTCCGGCCGAGAAGCAGCACCTTTAGCTGGGCTCCCGAGACCTGCCTCGGATCGGGGATAACAACGAAACCCTGCACTCCTATTCACAGGAAGAGCTGCCTTGGGAAAGATTAACTGCTAGTGTCACCTGTCAATCCATAGTGAGTCACTACAACTTTCTTCAGCTTCAGAACAAACTCCCAAAGAAAAATGTGATTAGCAGGTTGTTGGCACAGATGAATCCACACTCACCCAGGCTCAGGCATTTTCTCTGGAAATACAGAAAATATTTCTCCGACTCAGCCATTAACTTGAAGCAATCACAGATGGTTCATTATATTACATATGCATTTATAAGCCAACAAACTCAAAGAAAAGCCTTCTGTAGAATAATATAGAGCCTAGTTACCAATAAAAGTTTTTCAGACTGAAAGAAAATTAAACGTACTGTTCTGAGGGATGGGGAAAAAATAGTGACAAAGTCATATTTTAAAGACCTTCATAAGTATATCACTTCTGCTGAATTTCTGGCCAATGCATGCAATACTTGGAATTTTTTAAAATTTGGTATGTTCTTCAAGTTAATCTGCATTATACAGCTGTGTCTACTCTAGAAATTAAAGATGCTCTGAACCATATTACCTGACATCGAGTTCCACTGCCATATCCACACTACCGCAATCATATATGACAGAGCCAAGCAGACACAAACTCTCTCTCCTGCGAATTGGTTTGGGACTGTATTAATTCCTGAATTATGCTCAGGATTGTTTCTGCATGTCCCAGCAAGAAACCCTTCTAACAAGTTAGCAGGAAAAACAGCTGAACACAGATAGCTCTCTTGACTAACATAGTACAGTTACAAGACAAAATTATTTCCAGCAAGAGGTATGAAGACTGGATATTACTCCTACATATTTACATATTAGGCAGAACCAGTATTTCAAAAATCTTGCCATTAACAGTTTGTGATTCTAACTGAGCATTGGTAGCACCTTGAGTCTAAATGTCTAGATATTATTTGCAAAACTTACTTTTTTTTCCATTTAAAAACTCATATTTTTCTTTGGCCTCAGACTTTTGCCTAATCTCATTGGTAATATTCAAATGCTCATCTTTTTGTGTTCATTAGAGGAGCTGCACACACAATTTCACATTTGCAGCAAGTCCAACCACACAGAATTTAAGATGTTCTTCTTTATCTAAAATTTTGAACATTATCTCAATGAGGTCTCAGCATACTGATGCTGACTTTGTTTGGCATCCACCTCGCCTCAGTAGAGTTACTCCTCTTGAAAATGGAGATGCTCTAGCTGACAGTGCTGAGACTGCCTTAAAGCTATACAGCATCTGGAAACAATAAGGCTGCAATTTTTATACAACATGCATACACGAATACACACACATACGAGTCGCAACATGAATTCTTAGCTCATGTGAAAAAGCAGCTAACATTTGAATTACTAACTACAATGTCATTACAAATAATGAATGTTGTCAACTAAGAACTATATATCTATAGTTCATATTCAGATGTATAGAGATATCTAGAGATATATCTACACATCTGGACCCCCACACTGAAGTCACTGTACTCTGGGTACACTCCATTTCCATATGTATTATTCTCAAGATAAAACAGAGCTTGCTGTCTGGCCCAGACTACCTTCTCTGTAAACATTAACTTCCATCCACAGTCACATCTTTACAAGAGAAGAAATTTTTAATTAAAAAATGTCACTTCAAACACAACAGACAGTCCTTTTGGTCTTTCCACAGTAATACCCAAAAAGAGGATGAATATTAGAACTAATAAGTATAACAGGACTTAAGATACATTTTCAGTTACCAGCAAAGCAAAATAAACTAAAATCTTGATATGATTCTTTAAGTAATTTCTTTCAACTTTAGCCCAACTTATGCACCAAACCACAAAGACTCACTCAGTAGGCTCTTGTTGGAGAGGGGTGCACAGGCCAAGAGCTGGCATGGCCAATGGAAACACTGCAATCTTCAGTGTAAATCCAGACAGCACTTAAATTAATAAATCCAATTATAAAGCAAAACTTAGATATGACAAATAAGAATAGAGGTGATCTTTCTATGCATTTTTTTCTTTCAGGATAAGAGTACCTTTACACCGCTGTTTAACAAAGTGAAAATTCCTCCAGTAGAATGAAATAAAAACATAATGTTAGAATCTTGTTCCACACAGAAATTATTATTACAATTATCTTAAGAAGGTTATGTCTAATGTTAGTGACTCCACAGAAATGAAGACATTTAAAAGATCAGTAATTATGCTCAAGTGGTCATGAAGTTATAAAACATTTTAAAAATTAATTTGGTGTAATATTTACTTTTATTAAAGACAAACCAGTTGACATTAAGTCTAGTTTAACATTACATTAAATAATAATAATAATTCTTACTTGGATAGAAGAATTTTACATTCCAACACTGCACAGTGACTCATCTACCTGACCAGAATGCACTGGAATAATATGCCTCTAGTAATAACAAGCAGCATATTGAGGCAATTATGATCAATTTGACTGTAACTCCTGTCTTACAGATCCTCTGGAATATTCTTGAGGAATCTTTTTTACCAGAAATGTCACAAGGGAAAAAAGTAGTGATATTCCCCTAGATATTAGTATTTGAAGCATTGATTATATTAAATTAAACTACAAAATGCATCTTATGCAAAAACAACAGAAAAACAATGTTGCCTGCTAAATTCACGAACAGCCAACAGGATTAACATCAAACCATTTATTTAAATAGACAGCTATTTTTCTGCATTAAACGTTTGGCCCAAATCTAAGGTATAAAGGAGGTGAAAGAACTAATGGTTAGAGAACCAATATTTCTCCTAAATGATAAGGCAGAGAAGGTTGCAGAACATTTACATGTAGCTGAGATATTAATTCATATAATCATGCAGTTCTCTGTTTCCATGGCAACCATTAGAGAAGAGTTTTCACCCTGAAGGATTTTTCTTTCATGGTACTACTGGAAAGCTGCCATTGGAACAGTGTTGGTTATCTGTTGCTCACAGCACAGGAAATTCAAGGATGTGTACACTCTTAACCTTGAGAGAGGCTGAGCCCCCTGAGATCAGAGGGGAAAAGTCGGGCAAATCCACATGGCCTGGAGTATCTAACTTTGCACCCCCTTTCACTCAATTTCCCCCCAAAAATCCCACTCCTGCAAATAGGTGCACAAGATTCATTTCACCTGAATGAGATCATCATAATGAAATGGAAACAAATTTGAAAGAATAGAAGCAATTCCATGTAAGAAACAATTCTCTGCAGTTGTGATTGATATGTTATGCTGTTATGATTGCTCATAAACGAGCAGAGTCCAGCCCCTCCTCCAGATCGTGTTGCTCTGGCAGCCTGGCCACCCACTCCTTGGGGACTCCTGGCCACCCTGCTCAGGTGCCTCTTCCCTGGCAATCCAGCCAGCCAGCCTGCATACAGATGGAACAGTTGGAAGGAGCCAATGCCTAAAATTTACACATCACAACTCGGGAATGAAGCAAATAGCATGCTATGCTCACATAGGGTATTAAAAAAACCCAAAATATAACCATTTTTGTACGGACATGCTTTATGGTGCATTTGAAGGAGTTAAGATTTCCACAAATATTAAATAACTGTACTTTGAAGATGAAGATGAAAAACTGTTATTTAATGTTAGATTAAAGCAGCTTCCCAGGAATATGCCCTATGCTCTACTATAGCAAAATGTAGATCCCACAGGCATCTTCCTTAAGAACACAGCCCCTGGAGTGCCCTCTCCTGAAACGCCTCCCAGATTTCATCTCATCTCTTGAAAGCTTTCTCACAGCCTCCCATAGCCTGAATTACCTGCAGGGCAAGAGGAAGGTCCAAGCTATTTACTGGTGCCTTACAACAGAGCAAAAAAGACAGGCTGAATCTCAGGTTAAAAGTTTCCTGAAGAAAACATGAAAAAACTGATTCATCAAATACTCTACAAGAAAGGCCAGGAAACAGGGCTACATTATAAAGCCAATTGTGACAGTTGTCTGTGGCAGAACAGCATTTAACAAACTACTTCAGAGTCTGCACACTTTCATTTTTTGAGGAAGATCAACAGCTTACATTATGAAACAGAAATCATGTAACTACAAATCATAAATACACTCAGACTGAAGAGGAAATGAAAATGTCAGTAACATGAGATTTTACCCCATAATCCAGTTATTTATTTTTTAAAAAAAGCAATTTATATTAAGGGATCATTTTGCCCAACTATTCAAAACAGCAGGTCAGCTCAAAGCAAAGCATGCTATCATACTGACATGCTAGGAGTTTTATTAGGAAGCATGTGTATTTTGAACTCTTGCCATTTATGTCTAACAAAAATACCAAATTTCTGTATATTTGTCTGCTGTAACCAGTACTATAATACTGCAATATGTGAATTCTAATAACTGAAGTAACTTCTACCTTAAAAGTATGACAAAATAATACTTTCATAACAAGCATAAAGTGGTAACTCACATACACATAACCAAAAAGTGTAAACAAAGAAAACCAACTACAAGACTACAAACCCACTGTCTTATGGTTCAGAACACAGAAGTTAAGTTATCTGTGTTTGCTTGCTTTGCTTTGCTTATCTATGCTGGAATACAGGATAAGAAGTATGCAGAAGTCTGTTTAAAAACAAACACCACAACACCACAATGAAAAAACAAGAAACACTATAAAACCTAATGAAACAAAAACAAACAAATCTCCAAAACAAAAACCAAAAAGTCTCCACACAACATCTTCCCACAAAAACCAAATACAATTTTTTTTTCCCAACCCAAACAAGCTTCTATTATTGTCTTTTAATTCTAAGATTACTTTGGGTGCTTAGACAGAAAATTAGCTGATTGAAGTTAGTTTATGTGGTGGGTTGACCCTGTCCCCTCCTCAGCTGGACAGAGGTGAGAAAATAGAATGCAAGGCTCATAGAAAAATGTCAGGGAGCAATCATTCACCAATCACTACCACAGGGAAACCAGGCTAAGCTTAGGGGAATCAGCTTAATTTATTACCAGTCAAATCAGACATGGATATTAAAGAGTCGCTGGTGGGCTTGGTCATGTCCAGTGGTGGGTCTGTCTTGGAGCCAGTTAGTATTGTAAAATGTAGGCAAACCCAATGGGAAGAAATGACGATGTCCAACATCAGTTCAGAAGGCTGAATGATTTCTTTATTATAACTATGTTATAATACACTAATATACTATACAAAGGAAGATACTAAAACTACATACCTACTTTCTCTAACTATCATATCTAACTAACAACTTGTGACGCTGTTTGCGAGAGTCCAGACACAAGTGGATCTGATTGGCCATCAGGCTCAAACAATCCTCACCAGAATCCAATCAAGCAATCACCCCAGGTAAACAATTCTCCAAACACATTCCACATAGGAAAAACAAGGAGCAGAAATAGAAATTGTTTTCTCTTTCTTTCTCCCTGCGTAGCCCCCCACTACTAAAACCTGGCCATGTAAACCCAGTACATATTAGTAAATTCTCTCATTGCTCAATGAAAATGTAATCTGTTGAGAATGCATCTGGTTTTGTATGACTGCTACCTGTATTAGCAGGTGGAGAACGCCAAGTCAAAATACTTAAAAGTTCTAAATAAAACTACCTGAAATGACTTAAATTTTGGAGTCATTAATAATATATATTCACATTTATCTAAAATGAGCAAATGTATGACTACTATCTTTTTTATAACTAAAAATTTAGTATGTGAGAGCATATTTGTAAAATATTCCTCTAATCATCTTTTCCTTACACTTCTGTCTTCCTAAATTAAAGAGAAACAGTAAACTATCACTACAATAAAAATGGGAATAACTTATTGTAATTTTTTTTAGTCAACTAGTTTTTATTAATGTTTTTCTAGACAATTTTATAGTACTTCTTGCTAAATTCTACAGGAACTCACAAACACAGTCTGTAAACAGAATTTAGTTTCTCAGTAGGACAGAATTATATTTCTAGGGAGCTGAAACAACAAACCTATTACCTTCCATTTTACTAAAAAAACAAAGGTTGAAAACATTTCCACATCTGCCACACAAATACTTAAAAGGAATGTAAAATTTAGTAAAATATTTTAATAACTCTACAATGCATCCGTTTTGACTCAATGAGACATGTTTTGTGCCTCAGGACTTCTAGACTGCTGGTTGTTCAGATGGCTCACTCACATTTATTAGAATCAACAAATAAACAACAAATCTCTACCAGGGGATCATTTTAGCAGTCTGGGGATGGTTTTTCTCTTTTGTAAGAGATCGCTAAATGAGGTCTTTTAAGCTGTAATAAGTTGTAAAAAGTTCTTAAGTGATTGCTAATGTATTTTTCCTAGAATTTACCAAGTCATTAAAAATGTGATCTCTATTAAAAAGAAAATTCTTCATAGAAAAATAAACTGAAATCAATTTCATGTCTACATAGTGGGAGAAAAGTCAAAGGCAGTCCTCACTTCTATTTGACTAGAAATTCAAGTTGAAACATCATCATGATCTCTTTTCTCATGAAATCCAATCATGCAAATACTTAATCAGTGACCTGTCAAACTCCTCCTCATGACAGTATCAGTATCAAAAAATGATGCCCCGAGGTTTCAATATGCATTGACTTTTCTATGGCTCCACTTAGTGATAAACCCAAAACCAGAAGATAAACCATGACCTACTTCTTCCATTTTACAGATTTCATTTACTGCCTCTAGTGATTACCGGAAGACTGCTCTCCAGGGGTTACATGAGTATCTGAATCCAAGAGCGAAAATTAACATAATCCCAAATAGTCAAAGCTGAAGTTTAGTCCCTGTGAAAAGAACATCCTTGCACATACTGTACGGGACAACCATCTGTCTGAATACATTGACAGAGAATATTTCTGTCTGAACAGCTATCAAAATCCCCAAACAGAACTTAAAACTTGCTCAAAATTAAATATAAGCATTCTAAAACTATCACTATGCAAAAAAACCCATCCCAAAACAAAACATAAATCCCCTGCAGCATTACTTAAAATTTAAACTGAAATAGATCTTCCTGTCGTCAGGCAATGAAATTCAGCATACTTCCTCCTCCTTTTCATCTATGACAATTATTCAAACTTTGTTCTACTTTTTGCTGTGCTTACACCTTTTGATAGCTTTAAGTACTGGGGAAAAAAGGGAAAAATTGATCTAAAATACAGGACATGATCAAAAACAGAATGCTTACAATCCTCCATGCAAACATCTACAAGGGCATTACTTGGTATATCACTCATACAAGGACCAGAAAGCCGTATCAAATGGGTTCACAGGAGATAAAACACTGTGCCTAGAAAGATAACAAATACAAGCACTGTCTTCTGGGGATTATATGGTGAGACTCTGCATGTCCATGAGCTAAACTAAGCTACAGAGGCAGCTGAAAGGAGATAAATGACACTGGCATATAGTTTAAGGGAACTTGCTATTAAAGGACCATTGAGATTTGCACTGTTCAGACAGCAGTTGTGGGATCAGTGTGTTCTTCCCAAAGTATTCAAATACATATTCATAACATGTCCATATTTACAGTGGTGACAAATTCAAATTGTTTAGTTACGTTAACATAATCACTCAGAGCATAAAGAAAAAAAAAAAACCCAAAACAAGACACAAATGTTATGAGAGAGAATACAGCTTTTATTTAATTTTCATTAAATCTAGTTTTCTAATTTACTTGCAGGTTCTTAAAAAATTAAAGCTAGATTCAGTAATATTAATATGCCATTTAAAAATACATTTTAGTGATTCCAAAAGAATCTGAACTAGATTTTTTTACAAATTAATGGGATTCCCACTTCACTGTAAAGTTATGAAGTATGGAATGATTCCAGAATTACTGAGCTATTCATCACATTAAATTGACAACCCCATATAGTGAAACCATCAAGTGAACACTCTGCAGCCAATATGCTCAAAGGGACATATCAGATCCAAATGAAATATTCAGGTAATTAAAAATCTAGAAATTAAATTAAAATATCACACTATGTTTCAGCCTATATCTAAGGACACATTAAATACTAAGTACCCAGGAACACCAAAAAGCAGGGACATAACATACTGCTCTTATATAATGATAAATCTAGCTAGCTTGATATCTCCTCCCAACACTCACAAGAAATTCAATTTGAAATTCAAGCTGGAGAATATTAAGGATGCTTGATGCAGTCTCTCAGACTGTGCTGAAAATAGAGATGCGATCCTTGCAGATCAGAAGGGGGGCACTCCTTTTTCCTTATGGCTGGGGATGTGCTATGTTGCCCTCATTACAAATGCAGAGTGTGTGCTTGGCCAACAAACACAATGAATCTAAATACTGAAAGTGACATCATCAGTATAGTTAGAACAATCTCAAAATAAAGATGCCTGCTTCTGCAGAAATAGTTCACTCAGTTATAATAAATATATTTGTGTTGGAATTGCATTAAAAGGTTAGATAAAATTGTCATGAAATGCATGTCGTGACATGTTTTTTGTTAGTATTTTTGTAACAGTTGGAAAATGGAACTGAACTTGGTTGCAGTGGAATAAATAACAAAACCTCCACAGAAGTAAATTAGAATACAAAAGAGGAATACAAAATTCAAACTGATTCCAGTTAAATTCCAAATATAATAAGAAGATTGAAAGAAAATTGAGAAAAGTGTTTCACAGGTCAGTGACATCCTGTTGCAGTTTTTCAATTCAGTAGCAATTGTACAAGGGTTGTGTTGTCATAAAAATCCTATTGCTGGGAATTTCTCTAAATGGACTCAGTAGAAAACAGCAAACTAGAGAGAGTATGTGCTGAGAAGGTGTCTACCAAACACTAACAGGCTATGGAGATTTGTTGTCCTGTTGCCTTCTCAAGACATGAAAGAAGACCCAGAGCCTGTGGCAGGTGTAAGGCCCCCAGGCCATGTCAGTGCCAGCGAGGGGCTGTGCAGCTCAGTCCCCATCCCAGGTGCCCGTGGCAGCTGCACACCCGCAGAGACACCGGGTCTGACTGTGCTGCCTGGGGACCTGCGAGGGACCCTGTGCACACCTGCCCAGGGCCACTGTCACACCAGCACAGCCCCCCTGGCAGCCAACAGCCGGGCTGGGCTGCACACGGGTCACTGGGAGTGACGGCCTGTGTGACAGGGTCTGTGTGTGACAGGGTGTGTGTGAGACAGCATCTGTGTGACAATGTGTGTGTGACAGGGTGTGTGTGACAGGGTCTGTGTGTGACAGGGTGTGTGTGAGACAGCATCTGTGTGACAATGTGTGTGTGACAGGGTGTGTGTGTGACAGGGTGTGTGTGTGACAGGGTGTGTGTGACAGGGTCTGTGTGTGTGTCCGTGTGTGTGTGTGACAGTGTGTGTGTGACAGGGCGTGTGTGACAGGGTGTGTGTGAGACAGGGTGTGTGTGTGTGTGTGTCAGTGTGTGTGTGTGACAATGTGTGTGTGACAGGGTGTGTGTGACAGTGTCTGTGTGACAATGTGTGTGTGACAGGGTGTGTGTGACAATGTGTGTGTGACAGGGTGTGTGTGTGTGTCTGTGTGTGTGTGACAGTGTGTGTGTGACAGGGTGTGTGTGACAGCGTGCACCTGCGGGGGTGGGAACAGCAGCACAAGACAAACAAATGTACCATGCAAGTATCTGCTTTTAATAATAGCCTTACTCTAGCCATAGAAAAAGCCTAATTGATAAAAGTTGTTCTAATACATTTTCACTGGAATCTGTCTCTCTCTGACTCAC
The DNA here is from genome assembly GCF_026979565.1 of Vidua chalybeata. NCBI lineage: Eukaryota > Metazoa > Chordata > Aves > Passeriformes > Viduidae > Vidua > Vidua chalybeata. Next base: position 44,704,667 of record NC_071534.1, read on the forward strand.
TCCCTTATCAGGGAAAAGAGAATTTACAAGCATGTTTGGATACTCTAAACGAGATTAGGACTTAATCTCCTGCATACCCTGACATGCATTATAACACCTGCAGAGCAAAGTATTTTGTCAACATGTAATTCTGTTCTTTATACAGCTTGTCTCTGAAAATGTACTCAAACAAATGGGTTTTTTACACTTTCATTACAAAGAAAAGGTACTACAAACTCCAAGACATGATCAGCTCAGATGTCATATCTGATGCATGAAGACACTCCACTAGCTCCACAGAAGGACTGATTTCTCTGAATTCTGTAATTCTGGCTTTAAGTACATTGTGATTTGTACCCATACACACTGCCACAATCTCCAATAATTGTTCAAGGTAAAATACACTTTTAAGTATCTCTCAACAGCAATATTCCACAAAAAACTCACTGTTAACCTCACTGTTGCTCTATTAAAAAATAAAATAACACAAAGAAAAAAAATTAAATAAAAGAAAAATAAAGTAGTAAAGAATCATATTTTCACATGCACAGTATAGAAACCTGATTTTTAATCAAAGGGAAAGGAGACATTTTTTGTATAACTGCAGACTGACAACTTTTTTCTTCCTTGTACAGCAATATCTTTTGCCACTCATTTCACACAAGTACCCCTGAAGTTTTTCCCCACCAGCATCTTCTTCAATTTCCAAACATTCTTAGACTGGTTTTCATAGATATAGGCGAGACTGAGCTGCTGGCCCTTAGTGACACAATAATTCAGAGAGCAAGTACTTCTTCCTCATGCTGCCCACATATATGCCCTTTTTTCTTTGAGAAAATTTAATAATGGCTGATTTTCTCAGGAAAAGGAAAAGAGAAAGAACTTGTCTTAGAAAGCCTGTATTGTAGCATAAGAGAAGGAGGCAATTTCCTTACTCAAATTCAATGCCAATTACCAAACTGTGCAACTTACAGCTCTCACTGGGAGCCAGCACCTGCCAACTGTCACTAGACCAAAAGAGACACAGTAATGTTTTCATACACTTCTGCAGTCAGAATTAACAAAATAAAATAAAATAATGTTTAAAAATCTAACCAAAACACTACTTGCAAATGTCTGTAAAAAGGTAAGAGAGTATTTCTAAAAGTCTGCAACAAGTATTTCTGCTTTTATATCTCACTGCACTGAGAAAACATGGTCAGCAAATTTATGAGCAGTCCTAATCCAGAATAGGGCAAAATCAGAATATTTGTTTTAAATTGTCAGTGTGAATTTAAACTCATGTAAACAACTTCAGACTGAAGAACAGAACAAGCTAGGCAAATTAATGTGTTTGCCCTTGTTAGCTACTGCCTCCTCTGACCCAGCTTCTATCTACTCCCTATCCTGATATGTGAATTACATCTACCGAAGTTCTCAGGCCATCAAGACAACTTCCAGGGAAGATGAAAGAACTGTCCAGGATGAAAGCCTGGTTTTCAAGTTTTAATGAGCTTCGAATTTGAAGACAAGCATGAGTACAAACAATGTATCAAATTGATATATCCAGCAACAGAAAATTTTGCTAGCTTTCAGGAAGAGTAAGTTTTAAAATGTCACCCAAATGCACACACTGGTATTTTTTCATATGTTCTAAACGAACTCCCAGGTAAAGAGCCCAAGAGAACATGAATAATGAAGTCAGAATCAATAAAATTACCCTGCAGATTAAGAGCATAAACCCACAAAAATAAATACATTTTTTATGTAAGTGCTTAGCAACATCCTGAAGAATTGCTCAGAGGCAGCACAAGTGTCTGTGTTCTGTGAAATTACTCCCAACACCTAAGTATTGATATTCTATACTATGGTAAACATCTTCAACAGAGAGCTCAGTCCAATTCCAGACTTGCATCTGTATGACAAAGGTTAACGGACTAATGTCAGCTAACAAAAAGTCCTCTCATTTAAATTCACCTATTTTTAACTCTGAATTTTGTGTTCTGACAAAACTTTCAGATGAGAAAGATCAACTGACAAGCAAAAAAATACTGAACACATGTATTTAACAACTGATTCTCCTAGAACAGTCAAGAATTAGCCCCTGTACTCTGTGGAATGATTGCCTATGTTTTATGAAGCTGAACTGAAATTTCCTTACTGTTATACCAAAATTTCAAAAGTGTAATTTAGTAGCTACACATATAACCATATTTCCTTTTTAATTATTTTATTATCTTAGATTACAATGGATCCAAGACAAATGCCAAATAACTGCCCTTTGGCTGTTTGCACACCCCATTAGATAGCACAGTATCTAGCCAGTACCCACACAATAAACCCTTTCAGAAAGGCACTTAGTACTTATAAAAAAGTTTCATACCTCAGAAAACGTGATAGTCCTTGAAAAATAGGTCAAGAATATCCTAAATGTTTGGAGTGCTTTAGTTTAGACAAACAAGTATGAAAATGTTTCTACCCAGAAGCCTGCTAACCTTAACAATGGCTGTCTAGAGACGGGTACTAAACCGCTGGAATAGAAATTGCATTGCAATATGCTCTATATCCTTCACTTGAAGGAAAACTTCAGTTTTCCTTCAACCTGGTCTGGAAAGAATATCTGAAAGCTGATTAGTTCTGTTACATAAAATATGTAGGTGCTTTGGTAGTATTAAATAATCACAGAACAGTAAATTCTGACCTGTTTTCACTGGTTTATGTGATATACTAGAATTTTTTTGACAGCGCCCAAAAAAACACATACATTGCTCCCACACTCTCCTTTCTTCTCTTGGCACTTGTACCATACCAGAGTGCTTCATAATTGTTGGGTTTTGGGGGGGCTGGTTTGTTGATGCTTTTTAAAGGCAAAAAACCACACAACACACACATGGAAAACCTTAGTGACTATTTGCAGGCTTTATCTAATCACTGTCAGTTTAAATACTGTGTTAGCAACACTGCCAACAATAAGATCAGCTAAAAATATTTAGTAGGTCACAAAAGCCTGCCACATGAATGTAAATAAAACTGAGGTAATACGTAAGTATATGGTAATGCACTGAAGTATATTTCTCTAAGAGTTGTCCTAGTTAAAAAAAAAAATAAAAATTAAATCCTATGCAGCTACTCTGTGCTTCCTTCCAGTATATGCATAGGCAAAATGAAGATGCTGTAACTTCAGATACAAACATCACATTTGACTGGAGTTAAACCTACTGAAAAAAAAAAAAAAAAAGCCTTTTTATCTTTTGAATGCTTCAAATAAGATCTCATAGAAATGAGACAAAACAGGTTTTATGGTTCAGCCACATTTAAGACTGGGTCAGCTGGTCTGCAGAGAACCCACAGAATGTATATCTATAAAAGAATGAGAGCGGAAGTGGCAACAGCTGTGCTTTATTACAAACCTGAGGCTGTTTTAACTACAAAACTTTCTTTATGCCTTTAGATTTCTGTAGCAATCTCTGCCATTATGAGTAGCAGATAAGTAAACTCCCATTTTTACAACAACAAAATTCTTGGTTTTATCAAATTTGCCTTTTTCTGTGCTTCACCTACACAGCTAAGTGCAAATTAACCCTCTTTCTCACATATACCACTTTCCTTTATGCCCCAAAATCATATTTTGGAATCACCTAGCTTAATAATAAATTAACCAAAAAATTGCTGGTAATAAAAATGCAATCGTGTCTTTTTCACTCAAGCCCCTTTAGTTATCTCAAGTATTCTTAGCTAATGAAACACATATCATCACATTAAAAAAAAAAGCTACTTAATATTTTAAAACAATAATCCACTCTACTATCCCAGAGAGAGAATATTGTTCTTGCTCCTGTTTCACAGTAAATATGAAATTTCCAAGAAGAAACAGAGAGAAATACTTCAGTCCAAGAAATTCCTGAAGTAATGACTCATTTTTTGCACATATTGACAGAAGATCCCCAGAAGAATAAAAAGCATCCTCTACCAAGTAAATGTACTTGTTCATTTCAGTAATACAATAAAATTAAGTCAAAGTAATTTTTACACGGACATTTTAATAATGGAATTAGTGACTTCTAAACTCAGTTCTTCAAAATCACCCTACTTGAGATTATCTACTTCTCTTCCTTTTTGTTTTTAATAATATAATAATATTAAAGTATTTAACTTTCCTCTTCAGTTCACTATTTTCAAGCAAATAGGAGTGCATGAGGGGCAAGACCTTGTATACAGAAATGTTTGAGTATATGAATATAAATTAATGTAATAGGGACTAGATGAGGTCAATGTGTCAAATAAGACAGTTAAGTATTTTTTCCATTAAGAATTTTTTTTTAAAAAAATTTGAATTAGGTTTTGCCAGTGCTTTCTGGACTCTTATTTTATAAATACCAGCTACTTAAAAGGAAATTCATTCTTTATCTAAACACCTATATGCTCACACATATAATCTCTTTATAAAAAGACAAGAATTATCAGGTAAATTTGTCGTTACAGGAATTACCCAATACATGCATTTTTCAGTTAATACATTAATAAAGTTTGCAAAACTCTACTTTTGAATGGGGCAGATCAATACCAAGAAATAAAACAGGCAATGAACTATTATGATGAGGAAAAGGAATTAAGATCTTATTCAGCATTCTCTTAAAACTCTGACAATAAACCTTTACTCCTACACTGACTGAAAGAAGCCCCAAGTAAATAAAAAACCCACAACCAAAGGAGCCAAAGAATCCATCTAACAAGGCCTAGTGCAAAACTGAAACAGAAAATGTTTAAACAACAAAGTGTAAGTATCTCCCCAGATGTTTAGAATGGAAGTCAGCATTGGCACCATTCCAATAATTATCCTTCAGTGGTTTTGTCTGGGTTTTGTTTGGGTTTTATTTGCTTGTTTTAGAATACTTGCAGAGTATTTAATGTCAAGACAGAAATTAAAGCAATCAAAACAAAAATCATGCAGAATTTTTAAGTGCAGTAAGTGCTGAACTTTCACCTTTATTTCAAAAACAACCTATTACAGTCAAGTTGTAGAATCATTCTGCCACTGTGATGGCCTGTTTATGCGTTTTTCAGGGATATCATGGCTGCACCTAGTCTAAGTAGCAGAACTGTACACTTCTTCAAAACATGTTAAAAATTTTTGAAAAATTTCAGGGTCAGAAAAAGTCAGAAGGACAAGGTATAATAAAAGTACAGAGCAAAGAGAGTTCAGGAAGTGACAAGAAGGCAAAAAAAGGAGCATTTCAGAATGCCTGGCTTCCCAAGATCTATTTCAACACCAGCTGGTCTCCCTGGGAGCTCCTTTATAATGAAAATCTGAAGTGGAAACTGTTCAATATTCCGAAGTTCATTTTTATAAAAGAAGTAAACTGTAAACTGCTGATGAAAGGGAAGCTGGGCTTCTGGCAATATACAAAAGAGAGATGACCTTAATCTTCAGAAAAAGACATTCAGAACAAAAAACCAAAAAAAGTATTATTTCTATCTGCTCCTTCTCGTTTATTTTAATTTTTAATTTATTTTAATATTTAATTTAATCTTTTTGCTTTGTTCAAAAACGATCATAGTGAAAAAATGCAATGCTTTCTCTGAAGTACTACTAGTAACAGCAGAGTTCACCCTTCTAGACAAAGCAAGCCTTATCAACAGGTACGTTATCCTTCTAGGCACTTTTACAAGTTTGCTAGTAATACTTGGTAAAGGAATATACAGTCTTGCTCTACAACATAGACACATTTAATCTATTTTTACCTTTACTTAAGATCTTATCAGTGAGTCGTTGACAGGACACCTGATTGTCTTTATCAAAACAAAGTCAGCTTTATTGCAAGTTTCAAAGAAAGCATTCTACTTGGAAATACAGATATCTAGAAGGAAGTCTTCATCAAGTAATATCTGAGGTATATGATTGCTTCTCTTTTCTCAAAGAAAAAAAAAAAAACTTGGCTTATTTCTCCTAAGATCTGATGAATCTTAAACATGAAAACCTCAAGAAAAGACATACTGAAAAACAAAACTATATGTGAAAGGTTAATTTATGGTATTCATAAAATCAAGACAGCTTTCAAAAAGTTACATATTCATCACTGCATCACATATTAACTGAACTATAAGTAGGCCCTAAAAAAAAAAAAAAAAAAACAGTGTTTTTACAGTACACAAAAATTTAAAATTACATGGATTTCTGTCCTGATGGTAGAAAACACAAAATTTCTCATCTAACTGAAGCTGATGTGTTAGAACCAGTCACTCTTCTGTTGTCCTGTCCCTCTGATTAAGACAAGGCACCTAGTTATCTCCCCATTCAGCAAGCACCCATCATTCCCAGAAAGATTAGCACTGTAACTAGGAACAACATTGAGACGACATGAACAGCCTGTTCCACTTAGCAGCATCAGTGTTTGTTTTAAATATTTACATTCAGATTTTGAGTATGAGATTTTGTATGAAAAATATAATTTTCATAAAGAACAGTTGTATTAATAGACCAAATTCTTTTTTCCTATGAACTTAAAGATGAAGAACTACAACTTGTTAACATAAGTGTTAACTAACAAAGCTACTGAATCCTGCTATAATCTCCCTGAAAACAGAGCTGTAATAAATCATCAAGCCTAACTAATCTACAGCAAATCTAGTAGTGCATTTAAATACAATTACCAATAAAAACTATAAAAGGAATTTAGTCTGTAACATTATTTTGTTCACACAACGAGTATTTTGTCTGTTGGCACAGCTATCCTTTCCCTTGCAAAAAGTACTGTTCAGACTGTATATTGACTTTCTCCCACCACTCCCTGAGAATTACAGAATAACCTCACAGGATATTTCATGCTGTAAGAGAAGTCAGAATAAGGGATGTCATAGGATAAATCATATTATAAGGGACATCAGGAGGTTTGCAGCCCAACCTCCTGCTGTAAACTAAGACATTTGGTCAGGTTACTGGGGGCTTTATTTTTTCAGTCTTGAAAGATTTCAAGGAGAGAAAGTGCACAACACCTCTAAGTAACCTGTTCCAATGCTCAACTGAACATATAAACATCTCTCTTTGATTTTTACAAACAAATTAAATTTAGCACCTGGTAAGCTGAAGTGCATTACTCATATTTTATGGAAAGGAAAACCAATTTCATGCAAATCTAATGCAGCAGTAAATTCAAGTCCATGTCTAACAACTCTGAGTACTGGCTTGACTAGGAATAACTAATAGTAACACTTCTGTTCAGCTCTTGCTGAACTGGAGAAAATTGAATTGTCTATAGTAAAATAGGATGTTTCCAATAAAGCTATAAAAAGATCACTTATCTGATGACTAAATCCTGATCTCTGTGCTCCAAGCTAACACATTTGCATGGGACCAACATATAATCTGTCCACTATGTGTCAATTATGAAAACATTATGTAAATAAAGGCAAAGAACTTGCCAAATACGTATATTTATATTTCTTCATTTTAAAACACTCTATCACATTAAATATTCTGTCTGTAGCGCTAACCATAGCTTGACCTTGTCCTATATTTCAGACACAAGAGCTACTAAGTTATTGCAAATACGATTTTACCACATCCAAAAGACAACCCTTTGTAAACAAAACTGCTATGGTGCAGTGGTAACTCCACCAGTTTTATCCAGATCTCAATTCAGTGAGATGCTTACATCATCTTTTTGTAAGTATTTGTCTCAAGAGGTTGTAGCAAATCCTTGAGATAAAATGAAAGAAATTAGTGTGAATATAAACAAAACCCAAATAATCTGTTATTTTATCTGTCAGCACAGAACCCTTCAAAGCTTAGCTGAGTTAAGCAAAAAATAACTGATATGCTACAGTCAGAATTTCTGATTTCTCTGCATAAATAGGACTATTGAGGTTGCTCGGCATTTCTATAGTTTACTACTACTTACAACTTTGTCTAATTGTCCTGTGTGTCCTTGCTTTCTGCCAATGCATATAAAACATACATATGCCACATCAAAAAATTTAAGATTTCAATTTTTAAAAAGGAACAATGGAGGAAAGCTGCAAAATTTTTTCTTCAAAAAATGTTTGTAGTCACAAACTACAATAGCTTGAAGCCATCAACATAGACAGGCTTCGAGTTAATGCTATGCTCTTTCATTTGTCTCTGAAAATATAACAAAGGCCAACCAATTTTTAAAAAGAAAGTACTGTGTTGTTTCAGTGGAAAAGAAAAAAAGCCACCTTACAGTCTCTGAAGAATAAAAATTAAGACCAATGTCTGCTAAAAGCACAGAAAAAATGACTGGAGACTGCAGAAAGGAGACTAGACTGGGCTGACATAGCAAATCAGGATGAGGAGGCTCCTAAGGAATAAAGGAAAGGAAATGGAAGGAAACCTGACAGGAAAAAAGCAAGGAGACAGGACTGGATGAGATACGAAACCAAAATTTGGAATGGTCAAGACCAGGAATACCTAAAACACTGAGACCGGCTACAGGATGATAAAGGTGCTGTCATTAGGATACATATAAATGATGAAGTGAAAAGGACTGTGCTTGCAGAAGTCTAGCAAAAGAGCCCTCATGCACCACAACACATCCTAAAGCCTACAGTACAAAGGACTTCAGTCTTGCACCACTTTTCCACTACTCGAGCAAATGCACTACAAGTTACACCATTCTGTTTTATCACTGCTGTACATAAAAGGGACTGCACTCTTATAATATCACTCATGATGGTAAAAAGTTCAGGAGTTTTTTGCAAAGGATTAAACTTTTCAGATTCTCTCTGTAACCACTGTAGGTCCAATACAGTAAAACAATAAGAAATTTACTTGAAAAATTGAAATTTTCCTGCTTTTTCTTGATATGTTGTTTGTTGGCTTCTTTGTTTCTTTTTTAATTCCCTAAAATTAAATTTTCTAGGTTTTAAGGACATTTATGGGACATGTATGCATATTTTACTTCACAAACAACACAAAAGAACATTATTAAGGTTACTAAATCAAGCACTCAAAAGGTGTAAAATGACAAATTGTTGTCTGTGCAACCATAATTAAATTCCCTTGAGTTTGTTTGTTTTTTTACAATATACTTAAATAGACATGTGCTTCTTATTCAGTCACCTTGCCACTAAAGATGATACAGAACTTAAGGCAGGTAGGACTCTTGTTTTATCTACTGAAGAACTGAGCTTGCAGAAAGAAAAAGGGACAGGGGCTCTGTAATATGCCACGAAGACTTTAATGGTTAACATTCTCTCTATTGTAGTTTCGTTTGTTCCCTTTACTGTCACGCAGCAAACCATTTAACCTAAAACTTCTGTAGTTTGTAATTAACTGTAAATTCCTCTTTTTCCCCATTCACTCTGCAGATATACTCACAGACGTAAAGCAGTCAGGACTCTTACAAAAAGCAGTAGAAGGTATAACTTGAGCAAACATATTTACAAGAATTGTAGAAATTTCAAACTGGAGACCAAAAATGAGTGAATACTTTTCACCTAACCCTCTTTGTGCCTTTCTTCACCATCTGTAGAAGTGTTGTCTCACCTTAGGTAGTGTTTGATAAACTACTAGTACTTTGTAGGGCATTCTGATCACATACTGATAAGCACTTTAGCAAAGCTTGCACAGATGTTATCAGTTCTGTCTTCAAAGGAGAGCTGAGTAACACTGAATAAATAAATCATGGGCTCACACAATAATCAATGAAAAATACTGAATTCTCTTAAGTGAGCTCAATCTATCACATGCAGTGAAAGACAGGATTCCTGTGGAAAAAAATAGCATGTGATCATGTAAATAAGTCTGTATCAGAAGTACATGCTCAAAAAGGCACTTAAAACCTCTTTTCCATAACCTTAATAATGTGGGATTTCTCTATAAAAGGTGCTTAAGACAGACACTCAATTTAAAAGTCTATAAAATCGAGTAGGTTCTTGCATTACCATGAAGTTGTGTTGAGGTTGCATTACTTTTTAGCACCACTTAAAAGTGAAACTGGAAATCTCTTGCTGGTTTAGAACAGCATTGTGGATATAACAAATATGGACCAGGACAGAAGTGTTTTGCTTAGGCTATTTTTACTTTTTGCAAAACTTAGAGATAGAAAAGATGTATTTTTTTATAATGTCAACTATTGCTAAAGACAAAAACTAAGCAATTGATAGCATATAACATATATTTGAATGCAAACAACCAAACAAAAGATTCATACTACCAACAGGTTTCAGAAACATTAAGGTGAGTTCTTATTAAAGAAATTTTGGTGCGTTATCATTTATAGAAGAACATGGACCAAAGATTATCCTTTCACAGAGATCTGTACAGTATTTGCACTACAAGGACATTTAGAAGTTACTAATTGTAGATGAAAAAAACCTGAGAATTTTTATAACTTCAAGTTATTTCAGAAAGCTTTCCCCTGTCTTATGCAATTTCAAGGCCTGTGCTCATGATTTTTAGTGGTTTACAAGTAATTCTATACAAAAGAGTGAAACTAAGTAACATATTTTTAATACCTTCTTTGATACAGCCACCTCTGCACAGGTGGCTGCATTTTAAAGGCGTATTTTCCCCTAAATTGTACAGCCTAATAATTACATAATAGCTTATTTTTAAAACGTTAACAAACCCTTTTTAATGTGCTTTATTAATACAACTGTATTATAATATTGTTATATAACTATGACTATGCTAAACTATAACACTCGAAAACATTCGCAGCTCAGAGGTCACACTTTCATTACTAAATGGAGCATAGTTGATTAACTGCATAGATAATCTCCCGTAGATTTCATAAGCAGAATTAAACAGCGCTTCACAGAGCAGCGGCAATTCCTAAAGAGCCTCTCACGGAGATGCAGCTCGGGCGCGGCACCCTGGGGCAGGCTCAGCCCTTGCAGGTGCCTTTAGCGGAGCCCAGCAATGGCATTTCTGCCGTCACCCGCAGGTTACTACAGCCGCTCCGAATTACTGACATTTACGGAAACGCTGCACTGAAAAAAAAGGCATTATTTGCATTTTACAAGGAGAGAACAAAGTGAAACGCTATCATTTTTACTGCAAGAAGGTGCACTGAAGCCAAATCAAAAACCAACACCCTTTTTAGCCCGTCACCACCAAACACACCCAACACGCAGATAATTCAGCGTACGGCGCAAGGCTGCGGCTGCTCCGGCACATAGACCGTGGTGCTGAAATGATGCGCTGGAAGACCACGGTACGGACGCGTTTTTACACGCTCTGCCAAAATCCAGACGTGCGCCGTAGGAAACGGAGACGAAGCCGCGCATGAGGCTTCCCCTGCGGCAGCATGCCGGTCCCTCGCCAGCCAGCATACCCCCCCGAGCGCACGATCGGCGGGGACAGCGCTCGCCGAGGGATTACCCGGGGCAGGCGGCCCACTTTCGGCAGCCCGGGGTGCCGAGTAATCCCGGGCCCAGCGGGCAGGCGCCCTGGGAGGGGGCGGCTTCCCCCTGCCCGCCCCGCTTCCCGTGCAGGGAAAGGGCCGCCGCCCCCGGCCGTCGCAAAGGAACGGCTTCCACCCTGAGCCACGGCGGGGCTCTGGGGTGCCCCGCCGCCCCGCACCTGCCCCAGCTCCCCGCGTTCCCCCGGCCGCACCGGCAGAGTTGTGACTCCCCGCCGCTGAGGGGACCCACCGGGGCGGTGCCCCCTCCCCAGGACCGCGCGGTGCCGGTGGCCGCGCGCCGCTCTGTCAGTGCCGCTCGAACCCGGGACCCCGCTGCGCGGGCGGGGGGCGCCCGCCGCGTCCGCTGCCGAGCGAGCCCTGCCCTACCTGCCGCACGGCCGGGCTGTCACCCCGCGCCGTCCGCACCTCCGCTGCGCACCGGGCACGTCTCGGACGGCGCTGCCCGGCCGGCACGGCTGGCTCGGCTCGGCGCGTCCTTGCCCGGCTCGGCAGGGCTGACAGCCGCCCGCGCGCCCCCGCCCCGGCCGCGCGCGGGGCCGCCGGGGCCGAGCGGGGCCGAGCGGGGCGCGGGGAGCGGCGGCGGCTGATTGGACGGGGGTGATGTCACTCGTGCGCGCGCGAGCGGGCGGGAGCGCGCGCGAGCGGGGCGGTGAGGCAGAGCGGGGGAGCGAGCGGGTGCTCGTGTGCCCTGTCCCCGGGAGCGGGAGCAGAGCCGAGATGGAAGCAGCACGGTGAAAGCGGGGTGAGGAGTGCCGTGGGGCGGAGGCGCTCACCGGCCGGCAGCCCTGGCTGCGCTGGGCGCTGGCCTCTGCAGAGCGGGAGGGGCGGAGGTGAGCAGAGCCGGGGGAGAAGGGGGCTCGACATCCCTCCGTCCGCGCCCGTCCCGCTGGCCGTGACACGTGCCTGCAGGTGGAACAGCACCCCGCGCTGTCCAGGGAGCTTGTGCGGCACCGGCTGCTGCTCTCACAGAGACACACACGTAGTCACAGACACACAGACACAGGCACAAGATTGATACAGGCACAGCCACACGGGCTCAGGCGTGCGCGCTGCATATGCCCAAAGGGCGGGTGAAGCCCAAGTTAAGCTGCTGCCCTTACCCCCGAGCGTGGCTCTCAACTGCGCCGGCATCCACGGACCGCATCAAACAAGAGGCGGGAGGTGGGATAGACCGCAAGGGTGCAGCTGGGCAAGAGTCGTGGTGCTGGGGACCCCCGAGGGATGTGGTCATCAAGGCCAGCTTCAAACTTTCAATCCATACCCTCCTCACAAACTAGAATGATCTTGAAATGACGCGATTTGTCTTCAGCCTCAATTTATTTTCTGAACTTTTCATCTTCTATGTAGGACCATATTTTTTAATTCTTTTTCATTATCACAAAGACTAGCTATTTATTTTTAAAGCATCTAACTTGTCCCTTGAGCCCAAGTCTTATGGTATTTTCCACATTATAAGTTTCAGAAATCAAATCTCCCAGAGGGAAAAAAAAGGATAAATATGTGGCTTGCTGCATACCCCCTTGTAGAAAGCAAACAGGTCCAGAAAAGTGGAGACATGATCCACTGAAGATTCATTTGTGACAACTGCTGCAGGAAGGACTCATGAGGGACGGAACATGGAACCTAAAAAATTTTGAGACATAAGTTCACCCTGTATATGAAATGCAATTTTTATGGCAGCAGGGGCTGCAGCCATGACACTTTATATGTACAGAGAGTGACAGGTAAGACACAGTTACTAGCAGGCGCAGCAGAAATAACACATGACTAGGTTGCACCACCTGCATGACAGTAACGACCAGAGAGTGAAAAACTTCAGCTAGTCCAAGGCCCTGAGACTTCTTGTTTTTTCATGATCGATCCTTATGGAGTAACATCAAAGCAACATACATTTCCCCTTATGAAAAATCAGGTTCCTGCAGTTCCTTCATTCCCCCGACACTTGAAGTAAGGAGGGGACTTCACTTACAGCTGTCATCTTGGGTAGTTCTCACATGTCTGAAAGGGTTTGAACTCTAAAACACAAGGGAGTGCTGACTTTGTGGCTTTACTGTTTGCTGATTGCACCAAATACGGTTATGTCAAGTTCAGTGAGCTCATACTCTCACAACCATATGGATCAGAAGTTTGTTCAAGAATAAAAAAGATGGATCATAAAAAACCCCAACCCAATAGATTTTCATATAATCATTCCAGAGTTGGAGTTTTAGACTTGGGTCTTTAATTCCTGTGTCTTAATCCAATACTGACCATGGTGTGTGTACACAAACATTCAAAAGAGGAGAAGAGCTGTCACTGTTGGTGTGCTCTCAAAGCAATAGGAACAGAGATTATATGCCAGAAAATTGGGAGAAAATTGGGTGGTAGCAAAAGTGCAGAAGAAAAATGGGAAATAAAGACTGAACAGCATATTAAGATAAACGGGATAGATTATACATATTGGCACAGTATATAGTCATGAAACAGAAGGCATTTGAAGTGTTAGTGAGCTTTGAATCTCTGGCACAGACCTCACATGAACATCAGTTTTTAGACCTTAACTGCTTTCTTATGGTGAGGACTATAAAACAGTTTCAGCCCTTGCTAGGATTTAGAGCAGTCTTACAACTGCTCTGAATGGCATTGTTCATTGCCTCAGGCTGCATTTGCTGCTAGAAGCTGTAAAACACAGAGCTCTAGGATGAGTTGGTGAAGAAGTGCTGTGGCCTGTCCCCTCTGATGTACAGCACGGGCTGCTATATACTCTGCCACTGTGCATTTAACACTTGCAGTACTCTCTAAAGGATGTTCCTCCCTAATATTCAGTAATTTCAGTTTATGATTTCATTGCCAGAAGTTAAGATGGCTGTCTCACACATTTTGAAGCAGGGTATTTTTTTACTTAAATATACCAGTGGGTGTCTCTGCACTGCACAGAACGTCTCTGTCTCTCCCTTTGCTTGATTCAAACGTCCTTTGCCAGAGTCAGGGAGTCAGTAAAGCAAAACAGGAACAGAAGACATGCTAAAAGCAGAAACAGAGTGCTTTCAGCACCCTGTGCATTTGTAATAATCAGCTGCTCATTATTCCATAACACTCTCTTTACGATCAACGTATATTTTAGTTCATATACATACCTACATCCCTGGGTACTTGATTCCTGTGAGGGATTTGCTCCCTAGAAGGAGTCTGGGATCCAAACATAAGGATGAAATAGACATAGCTTCAGCCTGCAGCACTTACGGAGGGACAGCAACCACTGACCTCACTTTATATTTTTACAACACTCCTAGCATCCACCATGGGAGGCAGGGGGGGAAGGGAATATGAAACAGGGACAACAGCTTTCTGTTATTGTAATAAAATGGAGACAGAGGCCAGCATAAGCTTTATATACCCCTACCCAGTCCCAGCAATCTTTCAGAGGATTAATGAGATTAGAAGCCTCTATTCTTTTGCTAATGGCTGTTTATTTGAAAAATTACTTTTCTTGTAAACATACAGGAATGACCATATGTTACTCCATAGTCCAGTGCTGCTTTGGGATACTACTAAAAAAAAAAGAATTAATATCATGTTCCAACTGCAAATTTTACAAAAAATAATTAATTTGCCCTTCAACTCTTTGTCTATGGAGTCTTACCTGGTTGAGGGTAATGTATTAAAATAGATTAAGACTATTCATTTGAAGAATCTTGCTGCAGCTTATGCTGCTGAAAGAAGGCTAACAATGCTAACAATCCATTTTGAAATCCATGGTTATTCCAATTCCACATGTAAATTTGCAGAGATGATTTGAACTCTGGCTATACCCAAGCCTATCATCCATGAAATTGACACATGCAAGTTCCTTTTCATTGCTTCCAAATGTTGCAAAATATTTCCCATGATATTAAATATTTTCAGATGAAAGGAAGTTTTAGAGTCAGACTTAACTGAGCTGAACACTATTCTTGTTGAATTCCAAGCTTTTCAGAGTGAATGAAACACATCAGGAAGGCAATTTTAATTATAAAGCTTAAAATAAAACATACGGCAAGACTTGAGGTTGAAATTAGATTCTGTATCATACGAGTTTGTTCTCAATACCTTGAAATTTAATCATTGAGGCTATTATTTCCTATGCTTGATCTCTTTCATGTATCAAATGTGTCTGGAAAATGATTCAGACATTTTTGAGGATGCTAAAGGATAAAATTAGATACTTGTAATGAGAAACAACTTTTTCAACCATTCTTGTAATGGGAATACTGTCCCTATATCCCTTCTCGGAAGGGATTAAGAACTCAAGGTCTGGCAAAAAAAAAGTAGCTTAGAGCTCAGACAGGTTTTTTTGTACAAACAAAAACATTAATATCTGACAAAGAACTGGAGCAGGAGAGAAATTAAGAGGATGACATTGTGATAATATATTTACAATCTGTTGATCACTGACTGGTACCATATGCTCTGGATACCAGTCCAAGTTTAGTCATTAGATTGCTGTAAGATGCACTGGAGTTTGTTTAAGAAGCAGTCACATGTGTCATGGGTTAGGTGAATATAAAATTAGATTTTTCCTCTCAGCAGGCAGATCTCAACTTTCCTGTGAATCTACCCACAAATGAAAATATTTAGTTTTCGCTTTAAATTCTTTTCTTGGTGAGCTATTACCAGGATACCACAGCAGAGGCAACTCATGTGCAACTTCAGAGAAGCAGAAATTACTCAGATTCTCTCCAGAGTCAAAAGTACAATCTCTCACCAGTCCAGTCCATATTCCATGGATGCATATAGCCAGATGCATAGACACAGGCTTCTCACTGCAAAGCAAAGGACAAAACCAAACCAAACATTTTTAGAAAGTAGATTTTGTGGCCCTATAATCAGCCATTTCTCACACATGATGTTGATTCTATTGATTACTGTTGATGCCCACAGTTACTCATTTAGCCCAGGTGATAGACCATCATCTCATGAATATAAAATTCTGCAGTTTACTGACAGTTTCATATATAGGGGAGATATTTCAGTTTTATTTAAGTATATGTGAAAATTTGCATAAATATTATGGAAAAAGAGTACTAGTACTTACTGCTGTTACAAGTCTTTAAGAGGTATTGTGTTACCAATCATTTTCTCACCTGAATCTTTTTTCTCACCCTAATCTTATGCATTAGAATTTTGCAAGGGCTTAGGGGATTTTCTTCTAAGAATTCCTGTCTCATTCACTATAAAAAGTGAATATATGTGATACAGCATCTCTGTAATACTTCTTTATGTCTGGAACAATCAACTGATTCAGGCATAATTTACAGCTAAGTGGTGCTAAGTAAAAATTCCTCTTCTTTTTTCATTGTGACCATGAGTGCATTTCCTGATGTTCTCCAAGGTTCCTGTCTTCAAAACCTTTCTTCCAAAAATACAGATATGACAAGATTTTAATATCTTCATTTCAATATATGCATCTAAGATACAAAATGACATGTGGAAATTGCTAAATAAATTGCAAATATCTCAGCAACTAGATGTCCTGTTTTTTTTCAGAAATGTTAAAAATTTTCCATGTTCTTTATAAGCAAGGTAGAAGGTAGATAAGATTACCTAAAGTCAGGGCTGAAACTGGCACTTCAAGCTGGTTGAATGGAGAATAAATAGCACATCTACTGTTGTTGAAAATAAAAATTATTGAAGTGGCTTGCGCATTAACACATGGACTGTGAAAGATATGGAGCCTAGTTCTCCTGTCTTGATAACTTCTTTTAAGCACTTTCTGCCATTGAAATCACGCTGCAGTGTAAGGCTTTCAAAAGAAAATACACCTATTTCAAAGAAAGTCACTTCATTTAAACCTCAGTAACAATGCAAAAATAACATCTTTACTTTGGACTCTGGATTTTTGTGTTCCTTCAGCATCATTTAGTGTGAGTAATATATAATGCATATTTCTATGTCACTTTTTATTTGCTTTTTAAAATAAAATATTCATCACCATACAAAAAGAAAGAAATAATTTACTTCAAAGAAAAGGAATGTCTGTACAGTAGGGTTCAGCATATCTGTAGAGGCTACAGCATGCTCCAGTTTTCTGAACAGAATTAAACAATTCTTTGATGATATTTTAAGAATCTCTTCTAGAAGGAGCATTTCTGATGGAAGACTCTTAGTCACAGAAGGTACTTTTGTATTATATACTTAGCATTAATAACAGATGCTTTCCCCTAAGGTGTGGCAGATGCCTTGGACTTCCGGTACAATTGATTTGCACTAGCCAGCTAGTCATTGCTTATTAGCAATGTGGGATTTAACCTCCTTTTCCTAAATTTTACCTGAAATCTGCCTGACAGGACAAGATGCAGAAGCCAATACAGCCCTGCCTGACTGTGGGAGGAAATAGGAGAAAGATTAGTGCTAAAAATTGTATGTCCACTGTTATCTCTGCTGTTAGTTGCCATCGAGGTTAGTAGTGGGTGGCTTCTTTGTCACTGCCATTGTCTTCAGCTGGGGTATATGGGCATGTCTGTGTCAAGACTGGAATGCTGCAGTGCTTGCAAAACTATTCTGAGAAGATCTTGCCATTCAAATGTCTAAAACAGAACAACCAATATATCAGCTCAGTGGTAAAGACACAGCCAAGTTCACTGCTTGCCAACACATTCACCTGATGATCATCAGTACAGGAGATAAGGTATATCAAAATAATGTATTGGAACAGCATCAAAATACATCACCAAAGACTACCATCATCTTCACTTAGTTTTAATTCTTATTTAGCAGAACAGCCCTGCTTAAATATCACATTTTCTCTGTGTCTTTGTTTTCTTAATAACCTGTCTTAGGTAGCCTAACCTCATCTTTATCAGCTTCAAGAGTTATACTACATATTTTCTTTCCTTGTGTCCTGATAAGATTAGGCATTGTGTGGATGCTATGGTGAGCTTTTGTGTGACAATGTAGATACTGAAAAGCATGCTTTAGCCCTACAGCTACAACATGAAGGACATAGAAATCTGTCACATACCTGCTAGTGCTACTGAAAAGGCTGCAACCCTGAAACCTCCATTCATATCTGAAATCTGTTTGTTCACCTTGTCTTGACTGCATGTAGGTAAAGATACAGATAGATGATAGAGATAATATTGACATAGATACAGGCATGTATGCATGTTCCTGTGTACAAATGGATTTAGAACAATTTTCATCTGGAAGAAAATAATAAAAAGGACTATGTCCTAATTTTCATCCAATAGAATCTTTTCTTTTTGAGCTCCAAAAAAAGTCTTTAATCTTCTCAACTAAAAATGACAAAACTTGATGTAAAGAATTCTCATGGGACTCATGCAAATTGGTTGCTCAGTAGTTGAGATCTTCTAATAAAAGGCTAATCTTTAAACTCAACCAGAAACTTCCACTTCAAAAGATTATGCTTTTTTCACTCATGTTTTTTCAAGCAAGGTATTTTTCTTCTAAAAGGACACAAAGGTAGAGAAATAAGGGGAGAGGTAATAAAAGGCTCCAGTGAAGTTCCTTGGTGGTTTAGTGAGATTTGTGCTTAGCATATAAAATATTTCAGGGGACAAAAACCCCCAACAATTACAGTTGACAATTAATGCCTCTCTAGTTCCTAACATTTTTGTGATTAATCACAACAAACTGCTTCGTAACACTGCATTGCACACAATTCCTCTGTTCAAAGGGTAGTTTGGAAAGAAAAATTTTAATTCAGCCTATTATCCATCTGTTTGGGGTTTTTTTAATCCAGTGACATTCTAATGGAACATGTAGAAACTGTTCTGAACAGTAACCGGAACTTGAAGGTCTCTATCCTGGATAAATGACATAATTTCTCCTTCTTCATTTCTCTCCCATTAAATCTTCATTTATTTTCCACAAAACTTCAGTTGGACACTCTTAATCCTGCTGGGATTTAGGAGCTAAGTGTTACTGGGGTGCAGACTGTATTTGGGAAAATACACACTTCCTACAAGAAAACATAATATCCAGGGAAATTAAGTTATTAGAAGCTATAAGTTTGTATGAT
The DNA here is from genome assembly GCF_026979565.1 of Vidua chalybeata. NCBI lineage: Eukaryota > Metazoa > Chordata > Aves > Passeriformes > Viduidae > Vidua > Vidua chalybeata. The sequence continues at coordinate 44,724,011 of NC_071534.1, forward strand.
ACAAGTCTTAGATATCTGAAATGACAATTAAGTGGCACTTAGGTCCTTTTGTTAATCTGCCTGTCAGCTGCTCTGCAGATATGTCAAGACCAAGTTGTAACAGACTGGTCTAACATCATACAGCAGCCTAATCTCTATTGAGGAAAGATAAAAGGCAACTGATGTTAAATACTGGGAGTTTTTTAAGGTTCCTCATAATAGATACTGAGAAAACTGGGGAGAATGATTTAGATAAAAATGCTGTTGCCTGCCTACAAAAGAAATTGGAAAAGAATACTCAGGGTAATTAGCAGTAACTCAGAATCAAAATGGGAAGGTGTCTGAGAGATGTGAGAAGGACCTGGCTTGGCATGGTATACTTGCATTGTTGAGAGGAGCAATAGAGAATACGACATGGTTTACAGTGGTAGAATAGTGGAGAGAAGGCTCTTGGCCAGACACAAGAAGTAGGCCACAGTGATTATGTGGATGATTGTGATTAGATTTATTGCTAATACAGTATGTAAATATTGCCAGTGCAGCATATAAATAACAATTCTATCATCTCTTACATGGATTATAGTGCACTCAGGTTGTGGTCCCTCCTGTTGAGTGAAGCACTTCAGTGAGACCCAGTTGCTTTCTAAACTTCCAGGTGTGGCTCAGTCCACTTACTCTTAGATTTAACAGTTTATTTCTAATGTGTTATAATATAAGCTGGTTCAGCTAGAAACATACAGATTCAAAGCCTTTGGCCTTTTAGAATTCACAATTAAAAACCACAAAACATCTATGTAGCTACTTTAGTATTTTATCTCCCTGTTTGACTGGATCTTGGTGCTTGTCATTCATGAATACAGCAGGGAGTGTTTCCTGTCCTTGGGCTGAACAAACTCTGCAGGAGTCCCTGCTGGGATGTGTGTAGAGGTAGCAGTCCACATAGAAGCTACCTGTAACTTTAGGAGAACAGTTTACCCAATTGGCCCAATCTCCAGCAGCATTTTATACCTGTATGCAGGCTGATGAGCTCCAGAGTAAATGGCAAAACTCTTCATCTCCCCCATCACTGGAGCACATTAATTATGCAAGCACCTAGATGGTTCCTCCTGCAATTCCCGCCTGGTGTTTGCATCTTTGGACAAACCACATTGGCCTTCAGAAATGGAGAAGGGGGGTGGGAGGTGAGGGGAACAATGCCCAAAAACACTTACTAAATGCAAAGATGGCAGTGACTTAGCCTCACAGGGGACAGGTTACTTCAAAGTAGAGTGGGCAAGTGGACAGTCCATCTGAGGAAAACAAGTGTACTGTAGGAGAGGATCCATGGGTTATCTGAGATTATTCCCAAGCAGAGGCAAACAGTGTCATAGTGCTGCAAGAAAAATCACACATTGTACTGGGACTTAGAAACAGCAACATACACAATTTGTAAGCCAGTCCTTCCACCCACCACAGGTCTGGCAAGGTTTTATACCAGTACCAGGTTTATTTTTGGACATGACAACAAATGGATATGAAGCAGTTGGACAGAGCTGAGACGAGTCACTGTGTTGTCTGAGAAAATCAGACAGAATGGGTTTATTTAGCTTAGAGAAAAGAGAACTAGCTGGTGACATGACAGCAGTCTGTTACAGAAAAGGTGGAAGAGGTTCACCTGTTGTTCAAGCCCACAGAAGAGAAGAAAAGTAGTAGTGGCTATAAATTACAGCTAGGAAGCATCAGCTTAAATATTAGGGGTTTGAAGTCTCCAGTTTGGGAGCTTTGTAAAGACAAAAATAATCTCACCAAAGATGACCTTGCCTCAAGAGTTTGTGGCAGGTGATCTCTTTAAAGCTCCTTCAACCTTGTGATTGATTGTCTTATTGATGTCTAAATCTCAACTAGACAGTTTTTGTGTCTCTAGAGCCACAGACAATAGCAAAACCAATTCCTGGGTATCTTCAGTGCCAATTTTAGTTTATCCATGCCATAGCAATATTGTATTCTGAAGCTGTAAAGGTTCATTTTGCCTGTATTTGCATTAACTGAATGATGATGGAAACACTTGCTACTTTCTATAAGAAGATAGTGCAACACAAACAGTGGCTATTTCATTTATTACCCTTCCGGGATCCTGCTCAGCCATACTATAACCTGTCAATTTCAAAACAGAGAAATCTGCTGGAAATGCCAAGGCGGTGCCTGGATTAATCTCACCTACCTTTCTGTGTGTGCTGTATAAATGCCTACAGCCACACAACTGATGCTGATCTCTGTTCATGGTGAACAGAGAAACTAGCCAATTTTAGGATGTAATTCATTTAACTTATTGTAGATATCCGTATAAGGGTGTGATGAACAGAAATGCTTATTATTCTCCATTGACTAGAGGGAGACTTGATGTATAGCTCAGATGGAGAATTCTCCGTGATAAATACCCTCATTCTCTAAGAAAAAAATTTATCTGGTGTGTCTGTATTCAGACTCCAACAGTATTAACGTAGCAGTATTAGATAAACAACTGTGATGACCAGCAGCTGTTTGAAAGAGAAGGGAGACCTCACTCCACCTCTCAGTTAACTTTTACAGTCAGCTGCAGTTAAAACTAGGAGGTAGAAATTATGAAGTTGAAATGACTGACCCTGTAAGAAGGAGGTATCATGTAAATGATGTTAAAACCAGAGAATTAATATATAAAATCAGGGCAAATGTCTTTCAGCTTAAGAGCCTGTTGATTGAAACTGATGTGTACTGGTGTTTATTTTGAATTAGAACGACTGTGTAGATTGAAAAGCATAATATTCCTTCCCTTGGGCTCTCCAGATGAAGTGTGAAGGTTAGGTTCATGCTATGTCTAGAATTCCATATTCATTATCATATTATTGTATTTTCAATCATTGAAAAATAATCTAAAAGGAAGGAGCATGTCACTTCTAGCCTAAGATTTTTTTTTCTTGAAAATGTCTCCCTTTCCTATGTTAGGATTTTCCGTAAAACACTATTTTTAATTGAGAAAAGAACAGAATGCATTCTTTAGCCTCAGTGTTTGAGTATTTAACCCTACCTTCCTCTACAAAATCAAATTTCTTCCTACAAGATCACACAGTTTTCTTTTGCTCTGGACTCAACAACTGTGTTAAATTAAACAATATAGCATTGAAACCTTACCAGATATACAGGATTTTACCAGAACTTCCCTTGAAGGTCAGGCATCCTGACTGGTTTCATGATTCCTGGTTGTTCCAACTTACCCTTCTTTCTTCTTCTCACCTTCTCCCTCTTCAGCATTTGCCCCCAGTATATTTCTCTCTCTTTATTACAATGTTCTGTTCTGGGATTGCCTGTGACAGTCAGATCCCATGCTAATGGTTGCAGTATATGTACCCACTTAAAAGCATTTAGTTTACCAGGTTTCATTCTGAATATTACCTTTCACAGTGCTGGAATCATTCTCAGTCAGTCACTTGCAGGAGAAAAGTAGAAGAAAACTCTTAGCTCTGGGGCTACCAGAGATAATTTTCCTCAAGTGCATAAATTTTTAATTGTTTTTTTATTGCTTGAGGGTCCAGAATACAGAAGCCAGTCAAGATGAACAAAGATCATCCTATAGAAATTTGCCCTACACGTAGACCCCTGAATATATACACAGCATCAGACTGTATTTCTTTTTGCCATTTTGAAAAAACCCATCAAGTTTGACAGGAAATAAATAGTTTGTATATAACACAGAATAAGTTCAGTTAATGGAATAACTAGGGATCTCTAGAAGATTTCTGAGATGTGTACATTCTGTATATTACCCAGATGCATTAGAGTCCTGAAATAGCAGGCTGAAGAACCTTTCTCTGTACAAGAGGGTGTTATGCCAGCAGTCCCTGGAGCTTCATTATAAACATATTTTTAGATAGCTACTTGGAACTCATGTTGAGATGAAAAAAGACTATGTGTAGAAAGAGATGCTAGTTAATTCCACTCCTTTTGTAACAGCTACATTACTTTCCTGATCTTTACCATGAAATTTTGACTCCCCAACAAGTCTCCATGGATTTTCCAAGGCAAAACCCCATAATCTTTCTAAAGGGGGAAAAAAATAAAGATACTATACCTTTTAAAAAATATTAAATGTTTTTTGAAGTGTGGAGTATTTGTAAATTTGGTATACAACACTACTGCATTTTAACTACTCAGCCAGCACATGCTTGTGTTTCCTAAATATCAGCATATTTTTAAAAAGTAATATACTGAATATGGCTTTGCTAAAAGCTGTTGCATTCCCCAAAACTGCTAAGCACTGAAATTCAGACATTGTCAGAGAAATTTATTGACTTTCTTGTCATTGTCTCATGCAATGATTGAAAAGACCCTTACACACAAAGGCTTCCCATTTCTGATGAGGTTAATGAAACTACCTACATGGTGAAATTTGCTGGGTCAAGATCCTAATTTCCAGTTTAGCATTTAAAATACAGTAGGAAAAATGATTCATCAATATTTAATGTACATATTTACTTATTTTCCAGTGACCTCCAGATAACTGACATGTTCCAGACTGCAGTCACTGAAATTGCATTATAAATAAACAATATAGACACAAAAAGCCAAATGCACAGGTGGGTAAATGAGCAGATCCCAAAATGCCACAGGGTTATTGCTCTCTGGAGTTAACATTGAGAATAACAATATATCTCCTTACTGTGATTTAAATATTCTCCTCAAAAGAAGCAGATGCTCCAAGCAAGAGACTCAAATAGCTGTGAGATATTCGGTAGGAATACAAAACAAACAAAAGATCAGAGAACAAACTGAGTGCAAATCAGAAGGGAATGCAAAAGTCTCTGCTTATTACCCTGGTGTTTGGCTTAGGTTGAAGCAAGATGCAGATTGTTCCTGTGTGGGTAAGCAAGGACTGCCTTAGAAGCAGATGCAGATGAACAGTTGGGCTGTGGCCAGGCTGCTTCTGATCTGGCCTTAGTCTGCAGTGCCAGTGGTGGAGAGCACTGAGACACCATGTAATGGGCCCCATAGATCCAGGGTCATGTGTGGAGGGAGATCATATATTATTTTTCCATTCAGTTTCTGTTTTTCAAACAGAATCTGAAAATCAGCTGTGTCCAGTTAAGTCCAGCTGCATTAAGGACTTTTAGAAACATGAGGACACCTTTCAGGCATCAGCAGTGACACTGTCATGCTGTTAGGTGATACTTTCCAACAGACCCAGTCATCTCCACAAAATGCTGCAGCTACATGCCAGAAAGGATCCTTCTGTGTACAAACCTGACATCAGTAAATCATAAAAGATGGAATTGCCAGTAGTGATCCCATAGCAAACAAGAATTTTAAAGCCATATATACAGAAAGCAAAAGGTCAAGACCAGAACGTCGCTGTTAGGTAACAAAATAAAAAAAAAAAGAAATTCCAAACACAAAATCCAAGAGGCTAGCAGCCTGGCAGCAGTCTTTTTGGAGCTCTATACTGGTTTTCAGTTCACAGCTGCTGAACACCAGCTGCGTGCACCTTATGTGGCAGCCCACATGCTATTCCTGCAGCTTTCCAAAGGTCCCCCCTTGGTGAGCTGACCTTTTTGAGAGATTCTGGAGAAGGAATACAGTGTTTTCTGCCTGACCAAAAGGAAGGTAAAGTTGCTGAAAATTAAGGCTTTAATGTATCCCAGATATAAATTACTAGCCAGCAGTGTGCTGGAGAGAACAGAGGGGCTGTTCACACCACACCACAGGTTCAGCACTCCTGAGGCTGATGAGCTCTCTGCTGCTGTGCTGGTGGAAGTAAGAAAAGTAAGTGTAATCTCTACAGCCCTACTGTTCCTATTGCTAAATAGGAAAAGAGCTTCCTACAGGTGTCATTATTGGAGCAACTGTACTATCAATGTCAGCTTATATTTGCATTAGGAAATTTTGTTCAACTTGTCTTTATTATTGCAAAACTAGGATGTTTTTAGACATATAGATTGTCATTTTCCATGCCCAAATACAGTCTTTAACAAATTCCTAAAATTCTGATGTTTCTCTTCAGGAAACCCTAGAACTTTATCCTTTGGAAATGGGTTAGATGGAAATCATTAGATGGGGATGTAGTTTTTGTGCTGTTACTTCTGTAATTTTGGTCAAACTCAGGCAAATGACTGCCCAAGCAAGTAAAGACCACCTCTGTTTTATGGGTTAAAGGTGTAATGTGTCAGAGCACAATAAGCATGACTGAGTCAAAATATATTCAGGCAAAAGAGTTAAATGTGCCATGTCGGGTACAGAGACCAGCTGGCCTGACACTGCCCGTGGCATCATTATAATCTCTCTCTGTACAGCAGGGGGGCCTCATTGCTGCTGCCTGCTGGGAAAGGTCCCTGGCTGTGCTACTTTCCGAATGGTGCCAGTAAACTGTTTGTCAGAGTGCTTGTTGGTCCAGATCAAAACTGTGTCATCACTTAAGACTGCAGACAGGTGGGTGTCAGTTCACCAAGACTGTTTAATTGACTAGTACAGCTTTGACCTCAGAGCTCCTATGTGTCATCCTCACATACAAACATGCTTCATACTCCCTGTTCTGTAACAAGCTTGAGTTGCATGAGGAACAGAGGAAATCTGTGCTTGCCCAGAATTACCTGCAGCAAGCCAAACTTTCCTTGAAGCTGTTGTTTTTTTGGGTTTTTTGGTTTTTTTTTTTGTTTGTTTGTTTGTTTGTTTGTTTGTTTTTTTGCATAACTTTAGGACACCCTTTTCCTCCCTTTGGCGTTCTGGTATTGTGCTAGAAGCAGCCTGACTTAATACCTGCTAGGTTTGATGTGCTGACCAAGGTGGTACTGGACCAGGCTGGTCAAAGGGGAGCATTGGAGAGCTATCAGTTAGAGCTACTGGAGAGACAAGGAATGCTTGGACAGGGGAATCAGCATCAGGTGGACAAAACTTGGTGTTGAAGCTCTGTGAGTAACATTTCCTGTTAAATAATGCCAAGCCATTTCCAGGGTATATCCACAGTGCTACTTTGCATACTACTTAGCATATGCTCACTGAGACAACATCTTGGTGGAGAAAATAGTCTATGCCTATTTTGTAAAAAATTACTACAATCCATGCATTAAAAAATAAAATTAAGCTTGAGAAAAAAGGTTTTTTTAGCACTTTGTAACTTTTTAGTGTTTGTCTTTCCCACTTCAATAATGTGATTTTAAAACATATTTTCTGACTTGACATTTAAAATAGAAGCATGAATATGTATTTATCCTTTCTCTACAGAGATGCTATGAACATCCTGGTACTATGGCTAAGTCAAAACACCCTAGGAAATGCAATTAGAAATTGAAAATATAGGTAACAATATTTTTGGTAATAAGCTGCTGTAGAGCTTGGAAAAATGAGTTTAGAACAAAGACAGGCTATAGTTAATTGCAAACACACTCAATGCTTACATCTGAGACCTCTTCAGTAGTAATGAGAGTAGATATCCTATATTTGGTACAAGACATAGTAAAGGAATTTGACAACCATCTGTCTGATGGTAAAATTAAGAACTCATTTACTCTCTGTGGTGCTTAGAGTTGTAAGGAATTGCCTTCAGATAGATTAGTTGAACTCTTGTGTTTTGTACCAGCATCTGTGCAAAATCAAACCTGAGGAGTTCAGTGTTGGTTTTATCCACAAAGACTATCCTCCCGCAGCCTTTCTTGCTTTTCTTGTAGGGAAGCTGCGTCAAGCTATTTCAAAACTTCACCAAGCTTTAGACATGGAAATAAAAGTTATGACCTGAGAAAATACAAATGAGATTTGGATCACTTTTAAATAATACATGAGATGGACTATAAACTAATGAATATAATCGAGCCTTTGCTTTGCAGTAGCAACATAGGATATAATTGAGACAATAGGTCAGAGAAAGAGACTTAAAAGAAAGCAACCTTTTAATACAGAGCTTACATTAACTTTGATTTATTCATCAGATCCCTTATTGGAATTATGAGATTTGGAGGCACAATATGTACTCATTCTGTCACAATAGCATAAAACATCCTTATTGTTTGGGCTCAGTTGTAAGTGTGTGTATGAAACAAAAAAGCTAACACAAGATTAAAAATGGGGTCAAAACCAGGGTGATTACATTTTTTGTCACATCTGGCATTTGGTGATTATTTCAGTGTCTTACAATGCAAGAGACCAATTCCATAAGAAATGGATTATCCATACACATATCATGAGGCAAACCCAGACTCTCTCCTCATATTAAATAATGTTCCCTTATCTCCCAAGAATACACTGTAGATTCTCCAAGATTCCACATACCTGTTGGTATATTTTTGAATCAGGTGCAGTGATGAAATTGCTGCACCACTGTCACCACCCTCTCCTGACCTTTATTTTCTTTGACCCTTTTGGACACGTTGATCAGTATGTGATTGGAATAATCAGCGGGTTAATGAGGATTTGGCTGGCAGTCAAACAGCCTGTGATCCTGGGGTTCATGCAGTGCCACTACAGGGCATGGGGAACTACACTGGATTCAAGGCTGGGAAAAAAATGGTCACAGTTAAGATTAAAATTCAAATTAATCTTGACCACATGCTCATGAAGGGAGCAACTAGACAAACTGCATGGTTTTGCAGGACTGTATTTGTGAGAAATGCTCCCAATAAATACCAGAGATTAGCAATATCACTGATAGCCATTAAAATATTTTTTTTTCAAAATATCTTTTCCACATTAAAACTAGATATTTCTTTTCTATCATGTGTTTGCCTTTTTTTCCCAGGATTCATTTTTCAGCTCCAGAAGACTCTTATCCAGGTGCTCTTCACCAGCTTTGTGTCCCAACTTATTGTCATCTTATATGCAGCCTGAACCCCACACAGCTATTTATGTGCATCACTAAGGAATTCTGTACCTCGTAAAATCTGGGCCTTAATCACTTAGGTGTCTATTCTTTTTATCAAAATTAATGTGGAAAGCCTCCACAGGTACCAGTGGGAGGTCAGAGGGTTGATACACACTGCATTCAGGTTTGTATGACATGGGGAAAAACTGCATCTTAGATTTTGGGTTGTGTACAAGGACAAGCTGAGTGTGCATGGGAGCACCTTGGATGCAGTCCAGATTCCAGGTTCTGTCTAGGTTCCAGATAGCTCAGCTAAACATAGAAAGGATGATGAGGTCACAGTGAATTCAAACTTTTATGAAAGGGAGCAGAGATTCTCAGCAACAGGTCCTTTTTCTCACCATCTGCACCATTGTACAGTACTGCAATATCTTAAAGCCCAAAAAAGGGAATAATTTAGTCTTTACTTTTCATTATTTCTACACAAAGAGACAACAACAGAGCACTCTCTGGAAATGCAGTGGTTCTAAATAGTCTCCTTGGTTGCTTCTGAGGTTGTTTAGGAAGTTAATAGCTTTCAAGTATTCATGAACAACTCTACAGGTCAGTAAAGGAAACACAAAACTGGTCAGAAATAGTCAGAAATGGTGTCTCTACATAGAGCTAAATCCCATGTAATTTGGGAACTGGTGAGTGTTTTATGAGGGAAGCTTTCTGTTAGAATAATATTTTGTCCAGCATTACATATTCCCTTTATCTAGGGAGCTGGCAGGGGGAGAGGACAGAAGCTCTTCAGGCAGTAGAAGTTGAATTTAATGGGATTCACAGAAGAGATTTAAGGAGCTAATCATCCTTATAGCTGCTCAAGTTCAATTTTTATCCCCCAAAGCTACTAATTTTTTAAGCATGTATTTTTGGCAGTGCTTTGCAGCAAATATCTCCCCTTGGGGCATATAGAAATGTGCAGGCTGTATTACATAAATGAGCTTCTTTGCCATCTCAGTAACTGCCATAAATGCCAGTGACACAAAAAACTAGGTATTCCCTCATCTCAGCAGGCTGACCTAGTCCTAGCCTTACATTTAATAAAGTCAGAGGAGGACACAGTGGCAAGCAGAGCTACAGTCCTTAGATGCCGGGATCCAGAGTCAGAACTGACAGTATTGGAAGCCCACAAAGTACCATCCAAGCATGAGTAAGGCTCTACACCAGGATTGAAAGAAATTGGCACTTCCCCCTCTGTCAACCAAAGTAAAAGCCATGGATGGCTATATGTTTGATATTTCAAACATAAATCGATATACATATGTATTCCATTTAGAGGAAAGAGGGTTAGAAAATGCAAACCAAGCAAATTATTTCTTTGCATACATTTATCCTTCCTTCAGTTACCTCTCTTGTGAGTTCAGTGTGATTTAAATTAATGAAGTAAGAGGAATATTGTCCACAACTTGGAAGGAGATATTTCAGAACTATCCGGGCACCCCTTATGCCTCATAGACACCTTTTTCTCATTAACACAATGCCTGTCAAGGAGCTGCAAAGTGTTTTTAACAGTAAATAGGTAGAAAAGTGAAACAACTGTGAGTTTTGGGGTTTTTTTCAATTTGCTTTAGATGAGAGAGACACACAGCCCTGCTTTCCTTGAGTTCCCAAAATTCCTGGCTTCTTTGAACCTATCTTGAACAAGTCTACTATCTCCATAACACATCCTCCTTAAAACACAAGGGCATTATTTTAGCATAGTAAATGCAAGGACAGCTGAACAACTCACCTAACAGCAGTTTCCTTCAAAAGGAATGTGTGTCCTGTGTCTATATGGCAGAAGAGGGTCATTCATCGGTGTCTGGGCTCATAGCCCTGCACTGGGAGACAGCCAAGACTTGTCTGAAGCTGGCAGCCTTGCTGCCAGGGGAGGCAGGCTGTGGAGAGTTTCTCATCATCTGATAATTACTGCAGCACACTGAAAGAAGAGTAGGGCTGAGATTGGCCAGATCTGGAAGGGTTGAGATGCCGCCACCACCATTTTCAGCAAATCTTAACAAAGCTGAAGGCAGCCTACATGCAGATGTTAGAGTCTTTCCATCGACCCTGTCCCTCCAGGAGTCCCAGAAGCAAATGTCCCAAATGGTTCCTGGGCACAAGAGGGAACAATGAGCTCTGAAAACACTCAAGAGAAAAGTAAATCCCTCTGCTGACCTCAAATTCCATTTTTGACAACTGCATAAAAAAAAAAAAAACATGGGTTTGACTACTTCAGTTTTCAGAATTAGCACAAAACCTATGCAGTGATCCTCAAAACCTATCCAGTGATACCAAGAGGTATCACATTCCTCAAACCCTCCTATGACTCCTTACAGTTTTTCAGCTACCAAGTGGTTGGCAACACTTTTTCTCTATTGTCAAACATTTTCTGTATTTGCTAGGTTAGAAGCAGTTTGAATCTTGTAGGTTAAGTACTGGGACAAGGCTGTAAAGGTTAGTAAGGACTGTGAAGACACAGTGAAAAACACTTGGAAGATAATGGGATGTTATAAAAAAAATTAGTGATTGTGGAAAAGGCCAATAATAAAAAGACATCTAGAAGAAGAAAAAAGTCAGTGAAGATGAGGAGCCAAGGCTACCTGGGTCTTCCATCTGATTGGTATCTTGAGCATAGCAACTGTGGCCATGTTCAGTAAGGCAAAAAGAGCCATAAATCTCCCCAGATGAATAAAGATGGGGAATTAAATGCCAGAGACAGTACCTGGATCTCTTCAATGTATTTTAAATGTATTTACCATGTAGTCACAACACTGAAAAGTTCACAGTTGTACTTCATTTATTATAACTTTTCTATCTAGGTAGAGAGGTCACTGCTTAACCTCAAGAAAGGCAGGTCAGTGTCAGTGTATATTGCTCATGCTACCTGAAAATAAAATATATCCTATTTCAGGAGCATGCCTCTTTTTGAAATCCTTATCCTTACACTTGAAGAAAAAGAGTGAGCTTGCCAAGACTGTCTGTGGATTTGGATGATAAATTTGTATTTATTCCTGTAGAATTTAGGAAATGGGATGTTTCATAGCACTTTTAAATTATAATATTTTAAAGGTTTTTTGATTTATTTTCTTTGTGCTGCTATGTTAATAACCTGAAAGATATGCAATATCACATATAATAACAACAGAAAAAATTTTTACATTGGTGGCCTACTAAAGGCTTATTTTATCACATTTTTATAACATTAACATGCTCATTAGAATAATGATCATGTATATCAGATGAATGCCAAAACTCAGTAATCACACAGTCACTAGGAGCTACTCCTGCACTCCCACAAAGGCTGCACTCATTTACTTTCAAACTTGTGGCTGTGAGCCAGTGTACATGGGCAGCCTAAAATTATCAAACAAGGAGCCGCTTCTTCAGTTGTGAGAATCTTTTTGTCTGCAGACCTTTGGTAACTTCTGATAACACTAAATCAAAAGCCTGACACAATTCCTGATTCTGTGTGGGAACTTGTATAGACTTGCTTCATTTAAACTGAAAAGGGTCACTTAACCAGAGCTGAGCTTTCAAACCTGCACAATTTCTGTAATATTTGTAAACTGCTGATAATACAGAACTATATTCATCAAACATTGTTTTGCATTCTGGTAAGAAAAATAATTAGAATTAGCATAAGCATATTTCTATAATTACAGTAAAATCTTTGCTTTTCATGGTGCTAAAACTTATTTTTAATTGGATTTACAAACTGAATTAACTTTATATAATTGCCTAGGATTCTATAGTTCAGCTGTTAAAAATCATTATCCCAGCTGGCCCCAAGCAGTCTTTCCCCATGTCTGACCAACCAGTCCTGAATACAGACACATGTGAAGTGCTGCCTTGTGCTCCAGGGGGTGATAGAAATGCAGGAAGCTATCAATAGCCAGCTCAGACTAATGAAAGCACATCTCTGCAGGGCCTGATCAAGCTGATGATTGTTTGTTAATTATATGGGGCAAGTTCAATGGCATTTCCCTGCAATAGGTTAAGTCTGCTTGACCATGATAGCTCAGTTTATACACCCATTTAATTACATTGCCATTTTCATACTGGCAAAATGCAGAAACTCCTAATAAGTGAATAATTCAGAAATAAATGGGGTTTTGCCAGTCTTATCACATAAACTCATAAAGAATTTTCATTGTGTATGTATGCAATGGAAATACCAAGGTCGACTTACTGTTTTGGTATCTAATGTCTCCTTTCCAAAAGAGAGTTCTCAGCCTGTTCCATGCAGCTCCCCTTTTCATCCTTACCTCTGCATTTCTACCAAGTGAGTTGTCTGTGACTGCCTCTAAAAGCCCCACTGCCCACAGAGGGGCTTGCTTTGTGAAACTTCTCTGCACAGAGATTTTACAACATTTATGGAAGAAGAAATATTGTGTCATCCAACTCAATTGCTCTTTGCTTTCAGCACATCAACCATTATATATTTTCTTGGTATCCCATCCTGTGTGAGTTTTTATGCCTCTTTCTGTTCAGACTTGGGTCTCATCTTGTCTCACCCTTGTCTTAATCAGAGTAACAGCTGCACTCCTCTGCCCCCTATTTTTTTCTCTCTCCAAATATTAGTAGTTCTGTCAAATCTCTGTCCGTCTCTTTGTCTCTTGGAAAGTGGTCTTTGTTACAGTAGAAAGGGAGTCTTTTTGAGGCCTACACATTTTCTGCACTTGGTAATGTACAGCTCATGAAATTGGAAAGGGACTATTTTGGACCAGTAAGAGTGTTTAAGGGCTCATTTGACACTGCAGACTCCAGATTTGTTTCATTTCCAATGCAGAGAAAGAGTGCCAGTCATGGAGTAAAGGATGTCTACTCTGATATGTACACTTAAGGTAGAGCCACAGGAAGCATCTTTGCTCCTGAGACATGATCTGAACCGAGCCAGCCCATAACAATGATAAATGGTTCGGCTGAAGGTCTGTCTTCCCAGAAATCACTTTTTATATAGCTATGAAAACATTCCAGTTAAGCAGTCAGATGTGTTATCATAGCACCAAGCTCTGACCCCTGGGGTTACATAGGATCTGCTGAGAGCTGGAGTCTCAATAATGTTTTTTTCCTACTCTTTACAGACCTTTATACAGCTTCCAAATCTGAATCACAGTAGCTGTATTCAGTGCCTGAAAAAACAGTTCCTATTCATTATCATCCCTCTAGTACTCCTTAGGCTGCCAAATTGCCATCAGTGCTTTTACTCTTAGTTTGTATGTATCTTCCTGTCCCACTGGCTCAGCTTCTTCTTGTGTTCTGTGTTCTTTCAGGAATGATAATTAAAAAAGATACCATGCATTTGTTTGAAATAATGCCTTTTCTCAGTGGCTGAGAAAAGGTATTTTCTCCAGCTGCAGGCTAGGGTGCTGACTCACACACCTCCTACAGCCATTCACCACAGTACAAGGCTGTGAAATCACATCACTGATAGCTGTGGACCCACCACAGGAGAGAGCTGTGGGACCTCACCTCTTTGCCATGTCAATTCAAAACAGAACTGGGCTCCAAGGGCTGCAAACAGTCAGGGCTCAGCTTTTCTTTCTGCACCTGTGTGGGCAAAACTAGAAGCTTCTTGAAGTATTATTTTGTCCATTTTTGGGTTTTGGATGGCATCTAGACATCCACACTTAATGCTGGGTGATGGCTTATTGCCAACAACATAATCTCAAAATTTTTTGTATGATACCCATGTGTTTTTGTAGCCATTTTATCCTCCTGGGCATTATGTCAGACTATTTTTCAGGTACATATCATGATTTATGCCCTTTCTTTTAGAGTGAAACTTTTCTCACTGGAGTAATCATGGTTTCCAGTCTACCTTTTATCAATGACACCAACTCATTCACCAGCCTAATGCTGCATTATCCAAGGAAAATCACTTTGTTGTGGTATTACCTTTCCCCAGAGGAGGCTGAATTGCTTTTATTACTTCCTGCTTGAGCAACTGCTAATCTCATTTCTGGAGTTCTTCCAGCAGGAGGACTATACTTCTGACATGATGGATTCAAATCACCCATGCCAGGATTTAACAGACTGAAATATCTTTCTTCAAGGGCAGAGATTTGATTTCCTACAGAATCTGTGATTTAAGGACAAGCGGGTTTTTTGCACAGTTCCCCATTTATCCTCCTGTTTTAATGAACTTGTCCATATTTTGAGTTTTCTGATTCCAAATTTATAATTAATTGCACCTACAGCAAGACTCTATAAAGATTTACAACCTGTAAGTTCCATTATTTCTGCCCCCATTCAAAATGTGAATTACCCAGAATTTGCTGTTCCTGTTTTCTTGCATCAATTTTCCAGACTGTAACATTTTAGTTTGCTAACCTGAACTGCTAAATCATCTGCTTACTTTTAAATCTAATATTCAGATTCCCAGACTTTATTGATTGTACAAAGTAAGGTCTAGGGCCAAGAGCTTATAAGCAGTCACAGGACAAATCCATATCGTACCCAGCCTTCACCAAGGTAATGCTGTGGCTGTATCTTCAATATACATTGAAGGGACACTCCCATTTCTAAATTAACAAATTAAATTCCTCTGAGTTTAGGCAGAAAATCTGCAGCAATTAACTTCTACTCAAAAAACTTTCAGCTTTCACATTGAATAGAATGCCTGCAACAGGGCTCCCCTGGGTTTGAGGAAGGAGAATAGATCTGAGGATGGTGACAGAAGAAAGCAGGAGCCTTTCCCTTGACCACCAAAAGCTCCCCCCCACCCCCATCATTCCCCTTCTCCACCAGCCCTCACACAGTTCCTGCAGTGACAACTACATTGTATGTCAGCTTGCTCAGGAATCTCTAAACAATATTATTGAATAAATTTGTGTACTTTAGCTTCTGCTTTTAGCTGGAAGTGAGTACACTTTTTATAAGAATCTGTCCTTTAAGCAACACTCTTTCAGTTCTTGGGGAAGAAAAAAGTTAAGCTGGTTCCTTCTGCTAGGAGGGACTGATCCAAATAAACATCTTAGAGAAGTAAGTGGATAATGGCAAGTCCCAAGGGTCGTGCTGTGTCTCCATTTCCTCTCCCAGTCCATAATGTACATTTTTACTCCTAGCAGAAGGATTTAAGACATGGGCCTGAGACTTAGAGTTGGCTGCTATTTAAAAGAATTTGCAAAATAGAGGAATATCTTACCAGTGTGTCTTGTGAGAGCATAAAGATGAATTTAAACTCAAAAGCTAAGTTGTTTTTTAAAGCAACTTAAATTGGATACCAAGGTTCCAATCACATTTTTAGTATCACTTAACATATTGGGATCTCTAAAAGCCTCACTCTACTTTTGTAACATAAATAATAACAACCATAACAGATTCCTTCTGGTGATGGATCTGATCTCATGGAGGAAAATCACACACATAAGAGTAGAAAAAAGAGACTTGTTTAATTGAAATATCTTTCCATGCTGCCTGAATTATGACTGTCCTGGTTTTTAATTTTCATAAAGAAAAACCTGTCTGTTTCTAACCTGTTCAGTCCTACTCAGTGGGAGCAGGACTGAGGAGCAACTCAGTTCTCTTTTTCTACCAGAAGGGCACATGGTGGTCAGGGCAGCACAACAGCAAGCTGAACCCACTGGAAAAGTACATGGTATGAACAGTGAAAATCTGATCTTATTTCCATTAACTTCACTACCATGTAAATTTCCATTTACCCTTACGGTTATAACCCACAGGAAGTTACTAATTTTGAAGCTGATAACATACATACCTGTAGTCTACCACTTGTGGTTTGACTATCCAAAACATAAAGCAGTGTTTCCTCAGCTCAGAGGTTTTAGTGCAGTGTGAGGCTCCAAAGGCAGCTGGATTCTGAGAAAAAAAACTGTGCACCCAGACATTAGGTCCATTAACAATAAACTGCATTTCTAAATGGAGAGTGTGACTTACTTGATTATCCATTTAGTGAGAACATGATTGCTAAATACCCTTTAGAATAATGTATTTCAATCAACGAATTCTCCATGGATGTCTTATTAACTACTATTTGGTAGAAGAGTAGCTATTTATTACTTGGGTCTAAAATTGTTCTTTTCCCTCCAAAATAAACATTTTAAGGCATCACACAGATGTACATGCAGCAATGGGCAGGCAGTTTCCTTTTAGGCTTGGGCAGTCAGCCATTCATCTCTTGCTTTTTGTTTCAAGGTTAATGCTTCCTTCATGTCTTAGTGGCAACAAAGTTTTTCTAGATGGATTTATTCTTACCTATTCATAGAAAACTAATGTTAAGATCTTACAGATTAATTTCTTTCAAAGCTGCAGGAGTAAATACATCTGTGGCAGAAAAGTCTTGTTTTGGTCACTTACACTTCTTTTATCTCTGCCTTTTTTCTCTGGTCTGTTGCTTACCTATTTCCTCACCATTCTCACTCCTCCTATGCTCTCTCCTTTGGCACTAACCCCTGAATTCTGTTTGGGTGTTAATGCTTGAATCAATGTATACTTGAAATGTACCTTAAATTGGGTACTCCTGCATCATATATACTGACCACCCTATGTATACGATACATGCATGTTCTCTGAACTATGCACTTTGTCCTGTTAATTTTTGCTGTTAGTTCATGTCCTTAAAAACTAAAATATGTTGAAAAACACACTTTAAATAGACATCTTTAACAGGGATGATTTCTTGTGTTTCACACAAACAATGGAATTTAATTAATTCTATTACCTTAAGAAATAGATCATGCCATATGAGAGAGAAAAGAAAGCAGCCTTGGAAAACTAACCTGTCATACAACTCGTCTGTGATCACAGAGCAAAGCTGAGCACTGCAATAAAATATGCCAGCCACACAAGATCCATTACTCTATACTGTCATTAGTTGGGGAGAGTCTTCAACCTCACAGAAGAGTGGAATATTCTCCCTACTAGCCACTTCGGATTTTATTTCACAGTGAAGTGAATTCAGTGGGAATTTGCTTTCTGGTAGGCATGGTCACTGCTCTGCTTGCAAAAGTACACAAGCAGAGATGAGTTTTCTAAACCAACTATTTATTTTCTCAGAAAATATAATTGGGTAATTTTAAGGTGTTTTATTTAAAGTTGAAGGATCCCTCCCCTCTCTCTGAAGGATCCCTTCCCTCTCTCCCCCAGCTCCCTTTTCAGGGTGGCACATTTGTCTCAGGACCAGAGAAGTGCAGCTATGTGTATGCCCTCAGATTAAAGAAGGTGTAAGATGAGGTGGTAGTCACAATACCAAGGAGCACAGACCTGGTCTTGACAACCCTGTGTAGACCCCACTTTGCAGGGGATGAGCTGCCCCCAGTGAGGCTCAGCCTGACCCTCCTTCCCCCTCCCCAGGGTTAAAGCTATGGTAGTGGTGCGGGATCGCATTCTTCCTGCAGCATGGCTGTAGTACATCCTAACTGTTTAGCATATGGAACATGCTGAGACAGCACTGAAGGGTGCCAGAGCTCACACAGTCCTGTCCCCATTGCCAGCTGGGAGCAGGTACCTTTGAGACCCTACAGAGCACTTGCAGAGCCTTTCAAGACAGCCTGGTAATGAGCTGACAGCAGTGGGGTTGGTTGGGGCCCCAGCACTGAGCCTGGACCAGGGATGCTTCTAATTAAGAGTGGAGACAAATCCACTGAGGCCAGTGCAGAGTCAACAACACTCCAAATGCATATTTGCATTAGGGCTTAACTTCAGTTGTTTGCTTTAATGCAGAATGATGCAAACGAACATGTTCCAAAGCTACACTGAACCCTAGGAACTAAGGGGAGGCTTCAGCACCGGTTTGAATGTTCTAAGAAATTATGACTGAAAATACCAGGATATATGTATATTTCAGTAGAAATATGTATATATGCTGAATGTGGTTTGAGCTCAGGTTTGAGCATACCTGTTGAAAATGTAGGGGTGCAATTGGTAATTATATCACATTACTAACATTTGGCCACACGCAGCTCAGGTATGTGCAATTTATTTTAATCAGTATATATTTTAATTTTATCACTTCAAGGTGAGGCATGTTTTCAGCTTATTATTATGTTACAAGGTTAAAAAAAAGTAGTGGCAGATTAATGAAGTTGACAACCTTTCTTGCAAGGGTGGTGCATGGATCCATGCCAAAACTGAAGCAGGATGCCTGGGGCTATTCAATCTGGACAGTAACCTTTCAACAAACATGTTTATCCAAACCATTTGGAGCGGGCAGCTGTGTGGTACTTAGTTGCCAGCTGGGGTTAAACCCAAAGACACTCAGTTTTAGAAGAGTTGCACTGATGCACTTTTAGTTTGTTACCTGTTGCTGTTAGGAGCAATTAAACACAGAGAGACTTACAGATCTCCTGAGCAGCACTGTCATTCACAGCCACCAACCTGCAGTATCTCAGGAATATACTCATTTTGCATAACACAAGCTCTCTCAGGATTTAGCTCTCTAAGTGTTTCATGCAGTGAGGACAAATGCTTTTTTGTTTCCTACAGGAAAATTGTGTGTGTCTGTGTCTGTGTGTGTACTCATTTCTGAAGGGTTTTTTGGAGGTGAAGATCTACTGTAAAGTTAATGTGCTTATGAAATCCATGCTGATGTCTAAATTAGTGCTCCTTTACATGGGTCTCAAGTATCTTTATAAAACTAAGAAGCCAAAAGTCAACAGAATAGTTCCAAGTGTTCTGTTGACCAGCATGCAAGGTAAGAGCACAATAGTGTAAACATGCAGTAAAAATATCCTGTTTATCACCAGGTCAGTAAAGAGCACTAATGGGTGGTCTATTCACAGTATATTCAGGGGTTCATTTTCAGTACTTAGTTTGTCTGTCCTATCCACAGCTGCTGCATCAACACTTATTACACCTAACAATGTGAATTAATAGAAAAGCACAGTATCTAGCCACTTGATTTTACACAAGTCACAGCTTATCTTGGGAGTCAACCCCTATGGCAAGACAAAAGAGACTCCAAGAATGACACATGGCTCTCCACACCAAAGCATGCCCTTCCTCAGCAACTATGATACCTTGTTTTGGCATTAGCACAGTTCACTTGTGATCAGTAATTCCAGACAGAGTAATTCAAGAGAGGTTCAAGCACATAGCTCCACGTCCTGCTCTGTCTCCATTTTTGCCCTGCAGCAGTGTCAGTGGATGCTTGCTGTGGAGACAGCTTGACTGCCAGCATCAACATCACACTGGCTCAGAAAGACCTGGACACTGGATGATGTTGGTTTCCCCTTTTGCTCTGACCAGGCAGGCTCTTCCCATGCTGGCAAAGGAAACACATTCACTTATTCTTTGGAAATAATGCTTTTTGCACACTTTCTTTGAGTGTGCAAAAGTGGCTTGGGGCCATTCCCATGACGAGGAACCTCATGACACTGGTAGGCTGGTCTCTCCTAACCTTGGTAAATGTTCATCTCTGTGTCAGTGCAAGTCTCTGTCCAGTGTAGGGAAAAGTGGTGATCTTGCCAACTCAGGTGGGCATCTTCATGTGTCTTTGATCTTCTACTTGGTAACACACGGGTCTACTTGTATTTGCTGGCCTGAATTAAGGGTGCACAAAGCCTTGGTTTACTCTATATTCCTTTCCAATTTTTGTATAAATAACTCAGGATGTGTCAGTTTTTTATAAAGTTGAATTCAAAATACATAATGAAACATTTGTTAAGACAAAAGTTAAACCAAGTGGCCATAGCTGCCCTGTTTGCAGGAACTGTTTCCAGTGCGTGCCTGGTTACTGTGTGAGATGTTCATCTAGCACTTTGAAGGAGTGGAAAATCAAATGTGCTTCAAGGATTAGCCTCCCTTTAGTGACCTTTCTCCCCCATAACTCTTCCTCTCTGGGATGGTGGTAGGATTTGGCCCTGGGTGAGAGCTCTGCCTCAGAGCAGAGCTGGCTCCTTAAGGCTGCATGTGAGGTGGAGGAATTGTAGCTTTTGATGTGAGACCAGAACATAAACTAATGGCAAGACTTTTAGCAAGGCTATAATTTCTGCTCCTATATGCTTCCCTTTATGTTATCTTCAATAGAAATCAACCCCCTAACCCCCCCATAATTTACTGGTTTTTAATTTGTCTTGAACTAGAGCAATCCATGTGTTTCATACATTAGCTTTTATTTTGTCACTTGAAGTAGCTGAACATTTTAAATTCAGTATCTGTGTATCTTTATACCAATTCAAGTCCAACATGGAAAGCTGCTTTGACATTAAAATCTGAGTTACAGGGAAAGACTTGCTAAATGCAGGACTGGGTTGCACTGATTGTCACATCAGATTTTTGACAGACATTATGGTATACAATAATCTTTCTCTGCACATCTTCCTGAAGACCTCATCATCCAGTGATGAATAGACATAAATCACTCTTGAAACCTACTGGACATATTAAAAAAAAAAAAAAAAAGCCTGACACACAACAAAAAACAGAACTAAATCTGCAGAAAAGCTTATGAGTGATAGTGAAATTTATCCTGTTTCTTCTATTTTTTACATGGAACATCAAATTCCAGCCATTAAAATAGAAACTTTTATCTACAAGTAAAAAGGATATTGCAGTGATTCTCTCCAAGCTTTTATGTTTCGAATTAAAATGTACACCCTAAGAGCAAGCCTCATAAAAACATGGACTATGCTTCTGCAATCGGCCTGTTACATTATTTTGATTATTACAAATTGTTAGTGAACAAGTGATGAGTAATAATCTCACCAAAATTAGGTACATAATTAAAGTGTTTTGCTTTTTTAATATTTTTAGTAGAATGTTTTTCAGTTGCAGGCTGAATTTAGAAAATGTGATTTAGAAAAAAACAGATCACAGTTCTGCTAGATTACTATCTTCAACATATATACTGGCTCTGGCTGTGATGTTCCCCCTGAAGGCTGAGGCTGCTGTCATTAATGGAGAGATCCTGACACTCCAGTTACTCACTAAAAAATATTCATCATATTAAAAATTCTGCCTGAAGACATGCCTAAAATGCCACAAGCACTAGTCTCAGCTGGTATAAATGAAAGCAGCTTCTGTAGCTTTGTCAGAGTGGAGACTGCCTGTTCCATCTGAAACATGTTTTCAGCATCTCTGCTCTCACCACCAGCAAAAAGAAAAAATGCAAAATGTTCTTCATTGTTAATCATTAACCTGTGGCTGCTTTCTCACCTCTAAAGCAGCATGCACCTATTTGGTTGGTATGATGCTGATATACGATGATTTTTCTGTAGTAGTGTTTTGAAAGCATCTTATTTTCTTAACACCTCAGGCTTTCTTATTTTATTCCGCTGCCTTGGTCAATGCAACAGGTCTCCAGCTACAAAGCCATGCACACCCTGCACACCCTGCAGATGCCTCCCCCTTCCACCCCTCACTGCCACCACAAGGATGATGTGATACCAATCCCAGAGGGCAGAGCTTCTGTCCTCCTCACACGAATGGGCCCTGACATGCTGAGCTGGTTCCCGCAGGCAGAGTCCCTCTGAAGATGATGCTGTCTGACAACGTGAATCAATTCAGCATTTCTTTATCTCATTTCAGAGCAGCAGGACTCCTGGGGCTGCGACACTGAAAATGTGCCGTGTGTTACCCATCCTGATCAAAACACTTAACGGGGGTCACCGTCCTGGACACGCTCTAACAGGAGCGGCCTAAAGACTGTCAGAGCCGGGGGCGCGGAGCAGGCGCCGCGCCGAGCCCTGCTCTGCCGGAGAGCATCTGCTGCCTGACGAGATGTTCCCATCTTCGTGCGTCAAGACCTTAAGCTTTTCTTCTTTGACATAGAGATTAAGGGCAATCCCAACAAATTCAAAAACAGATCAAATATGGTACCTCAGTGAGATGAAGCGCTGCCCTACAGATTGCCCAGCCATGCTGCACTGCTGGGCTTCTCATGGGAACCTGTCCCCTCCACTTGCAAAGGTTCAGCAGCACCAGGCTGTGCCTTTTCTGAACCCATTGTGGCAGTGTAGGCTTCACATGAACTGCAAAAGCTGAGCTAGTTGGTGACACACCAACCAGGTCAACAGCATTTAAAAAATCTTTATTATTGTACAGCTGCCAGGCACACATACCTACAGACACATATCTGGGAACTGACAGCTTAGCAAGACATTTGTCTGGCTTCTGATTCTGCCTCAAAAAAGCCTTTGCGACACAGCTATCTGCTGAATTTCAGACCAAGCATCCCTGTCCCATAGCTCTTGCCAGTTTACTTTTCTGCCCCAAATGTTCCTGCAATTTAAAATCATAATAAATGGTTGAATTAGAATAAGGTCACTGTTGCAGGACAAACAGAATTAATGTGTTATGCAAAACAAGCAAATTATTATGAACCTGTGTCTTAATCTTTTTAACCTCTATTTTATAGTGCCTTTATATCTGTAGATATGCACACACACAGAGACATACACACATTTATATCCATTAACATGGGATGTGCACTTAAGATGCTTTGGGCTTCCGCTAACTCACAATTTAACTTCCCTCTAGTGGCCAATTGTTGCTTAAATGTTAGTGATTGAAGACTCGTCTGCCTCTCATTATAAAAAAGATAAATCAGCTTGTTTAAAAAAAATATATATGAGTTTCCCTTTTGATAAAGTTTATGGTCATTATCTAATTGTAATAGCACAGGCTGTTTCCTTATTAAAGCAAAACTTTGAAACCAAGCACCTGTAGTGAAAAGGACAAGGGAGGAAAAACAATCTCATCCAAATAGAAGTTCTTGTTGGCTAATTGTTCAAGTGATATAATTATACCAAAAAATTGTGGTTTGTACTGCTAGAAAATGAAAGCTATAGTATTCATTTATAGGCAAGGTATCCAGTTTTCTTGTGCTTTTCATGTGGTATTTGTGCCTACAGGCCATCACATAGCCCAGCAAAGGCCATTTTCCCTCTCCTTACTGGAAATCAAACTATTCCTGTCCATGCCAGTATTCTTTTCCATTCATCTGTCCTCTGACTTGTCCAGAAACTGTAGCAATTAGCTGTCTTTTTTTCTCCCTCTATTCAGTTTGATTCTTGAAGAATCTCTTTAAAAACATTAATTCTGGTATTCCATTTTTGGAGACCTCATTGTATAGGTTCTTCATCTATCAAACAATTTGTATGGCTCCCTTGTATCTTCCTTATCTCAACAGTTAGGAGAATGCCCACTTTCCTCATATTACTGGAACACTACTAGTCAAATTCCTAAGAACAGGGAAAAGGATCTCTTCAGATTGCCTTGTCCTATACCTGCAGAAAGTGAGTGCTTTCCAGGAGATAGTTTTAGCTTACTTCAAAAAGTAAGGAAATTAAAGCAAATGCTTTGTGTGTCTGATTGTCCAGCTGGTTAGTACTTCCCCTATGCCAAACCTATAAACTTCCTGGCAATTCTCAATTGTTTGAAAGACATTTTTAAATTTGTCTTAAAGATGTCTTAAGATTGTCTTAAGTCTTTCTAAGTCTCTTGGAAAAAGAACTAAATAAATAACAATAATTAAAAAAATCTGGAAGGAGAATGACGTCCTATTGATCTTTTTTATGCTGTTTGTCACCAACAGGCAGTCTGGTCTACACCCAGCAGGCTGTGCTGCTCCACGCTAGCAAGGGCTCCTGCTGCCTCTGCCATTTGTCTGGTTTTCTCTTTTCGCCCTTCAGGCCAGCTATCCTACTGGCTGTTTCTCAACTCTTTTCAAGAAACCTCAGATATTCTACTTTTGTTTTTGCATTTTCTCTGTCCCAACAGTTTCATTTTCACTACCTCTTCTTGCCACACCAGAAGGCAAACTTTTCATGCCAGCATGACCATAACTCTCTTTCACTACAGTACACATATTGCAGAACACCTACTTGAAATACATCCTGAACACTGCCATTTAGAAAACTTCATTTGTTCCCTTAGTCCTGTGAAGTCTTGAAGCCCTTTAGAGCTTTGCAAACCCAGGGCAGAGGAGTGGGCTGCTATCCTCTCTCAGGTAAGATGTTGGGTTTCAAAGCCAAAGCATCCCTCTTCTGAAGTCTTGGGAAATATAGCAGCACCCTCTGGAAGACACATATCAAGTATAGTTTACTGTCAAAGGTAAATGTAGTTCACTCCTCAGTGTAGCTCAAGACCTGGTAATTTTTAAAAAGTTTGGCACCAGAATTGGTCTGCCTAAACTTTCCCTGTTTGAAAGCTCAGGTCTGAAACCTGTATTTGTACAGCATGGACCAGGTATGTTTCCTCCTCATCACTTATATCCAAAATGTGACAGAAAGCCAGGCAGAATTAAATCTAAGCAGTGGCTTAGATTTCTGACATGATGCCACGGGGTTTTTTTCAGCTGGCAGGGAAAACACACTACCTTCTAAACTTCTTTATTTTAGTTGAGCACCTTAGGGCAAGACAAAACAGGTCAAAAGGCTGGCTGGGTCCAGGTGACAGGAGCTGTCTCCTGCCCTGCCTCTCTCCAATTTAAACATGTGCAAACCTATTACTTGCCAGCTGGCTTCAAATTTATCCTGGGCAGCTTTCCCAGAGGGACAAAGCCAGTGCTGCCAAATTCACAATAGGCCAAACTTCTCCAACTCCAAATGAAGAATCCATCCTTCAGGTATCAAACATGATCGCAATTTTTTTATCAGGTCATTTACATGTGAGCACAGTAAGGAACATCATGTATATTTTTGCTGCCAAAATTCATGAGAACACTGGGATCACCACTTTTCTCCTTGCTTACAGTCACAGCAGATCACATCTACTGTCAGTCAAAGTCCTGCTGACATGTATTTATCTTGACAGTTTGATCTAAAGTTTCCACTTCTCATGTACAAAGAGCAGCCAGAGATCACTTCAGAGATTAAAACATGATGGCCAGTTGGATTTATTTTCACTCTAGGGGCATCATTTGGGGGTAGATTCCTACAAGAAGCACATTCAGTTATTTCCATCTTCCCACAAAACCAGCTCCTGCTTCTGCCAAGTCTCTGAAATGTTCTTTCCTAAGGTAGATGAAGGGGGAAAAAAGAGAGAGGGAGTGGGACAAAAACATAGCAAAGGTCAATTGCTTTTCAGAAATGATTGGAATCTCATTCTCTTTCTGATTTTCTCCCCAGTTCTTTTTTTCAGAAAAGAAGACACTTCCATAGGGTAGATAATATTTCTTAATATATGATTCCTAGGGTTTCTCTTTTAAAATACACCAGATATCATGAAAAGAGAATTTGGTTCCCAAATCTTTTGCCACTTTGCCTCTGCTATGTGGAACCATGAGGAAATTGTATTTTCCTAGGAACAATGTGAGAATAGATTACAAGAAAAAATACCATTGGGGTATCCTCTTTAATTCCCTCTGGATTTATACAATCACTTCAGTGAGAATAAAATCAAAAGCAAAGGTATATCAGTAAAAGGAAAATATGGCAACTATACGTATTAGTACACTTTGGGGAACATGCACAAATAATGTATGTGTTTCTCCAAAAATTGTTACTGTATGAAATTCTTCTTTCCAACTAAGCCTAGGGAAATCAGACCGCTCTTTTCAGGAAGTATTCTTTAACTGAAACAGAAACAGCTGTATTTCATATCTCCAAGACAGTTTACATTGCTGCAAAAATCAACAGATACCCCTACAAAAACCAAGGCAGCCGATATCTGTCGACTGTGTGAAGATATTTGAAGATAGAAGTGCCAGAATTGAGTCTGTGCAGATGACAGGAGCTGAAATATCCAGGAGTTTCAAATTACATATGGAAAGGCTGGCAGAATGGCTTCTGATTCAGTGATAAGATCCCTCTTTCAAGCATCATGCCCACACATCACCTTTTGGATACATCTCTTGAAGCACCCGCATCGCTTGGAATCCATGGCTCTCCTGCAGTCTTCTATGCAGAACAGCTGCCCTCCTGCCAAGTCTGTTTCCATTCATATATAGGATAGACAAGATATGAAAAGAGCATTGCAATGGATTTTGTGTACTGTAAAAGATGATGTCTAAAAATTCCTCACTTCATATACTATTTAAAAACAGATAACCATAAACTTGTATGTCAGACAGTTCCTTTAGGATACAAAATCCTTATTTGGGATCCTATCTGAGGGCTCTTAATTTCAAATCAACATTCTTACTTTCTCTTATTCGCTCTTACAGGTGTGGAACATGACTGTTTCAGTTCTTTTCTTTGCAGTAATATGACTAAATAAATAATAAAATCATCCATGGAAGTAAAATGCAAATCATAGATTTCAATGGGAAATGATCAGACAAATTTACCAATTTTTCAAATGGTAGCATGTGAAGGTATGCAACTTTCTGTAAATAATTTGGTGGCAGTAATGGAAGTTCTGTAACATCATGGGAACAACTTTTCTCAGAGTTCTTTCATGCTGTTTTTCTACTTTGAATTCTTAATTACAGGACAAATCTGATGTGATTTTTACTGCTAATGTAAACAGAACAAACAGTGAAATTTTAAAACCACATTTATTTTTAATACAAAATCCGTTGCACTATTACAGAAGTGAGCCTGTATGTTTACCCCCACATGCACAGATAATTCAGCATCTACAATTAAATAAGAGTAAAATGATGCTTCTTTTTTACCAAAACCATTGGCAAATCCTGTGAAGAAATGTTCTCTTTGTGCTTTGTGTTCATGTAATTAATTTTGTATTTCAGTTCCCATTAAAAAAAACTGACCAATGGAAAGCTCAAAGGTGCAAAAGAAGCTTATTACAGCTGGGTTACATTTGGGATTACTTCAGTTGTGCTTTACCTACAATATATACATGAAAGCTGCAAGGTGTCCTATGGGCTAATGTAGTGCACTGGCAAAAGCTCTGAATGGTTCAGTTGGAATCTGCAGTAAATGAGCAAATCACTATTTTATTTTCACAGCAAAAAAAAAAATTAAGTAGATGCTTTAAAATACCATGCACACCATTGGCTGTAGTACTTCTTACACAGTACAACATAAGCTTTCTTGGTTTATTTGTCTGTAACACCTAGAAGCATATAGCATCTACGCTTTAAGTGTATTTACAAATTCAACAAAATATCTACATATAAAAAGCTTACTTAAAATTAAACTTGATGCAAGTTATGAAAAACCAATTTATTGGCAAATGAAACTGAGCATTCCTTCAACCATAGGTTGTTATAAAAATTTATATTTGGAGGTAAACATTTGATTGATATAGTATGTGAGAAAATAATTTTTTAACCAATAAGGGTAATCCTTTACCAATAAACCGTATTAGCACTTGTCAGATGGAATGCTGTGGTTCCGAGCGGTAACCCCCACACTGCTTCAGGCTGGAGATAATTACAAAGCTGCCACACTGATCAGGCTGGGACACAGAGAAATGTGCTCTCACTGATGGAGTCAGCTGGTTTGGGTTTTTAATGATTTATTTTACAAGAGCTTGTATCTTGTTGTGTTAGTAAATAATTTAACTCTGGTTGGGTTTTGGGATTTCTGTTTGTTTTCATTTTTGTTTTAAGTATTCTAAGGCCATGAAAACATGTTGTGCTGTAACTGTGTATAAAGCTTTTTTTAGAGGGGAAAAAAAAATCATACTCTTCTTTATGTAATTTAAAATATTTTAAACTTCCCATTTTTAGCACAACAGTTTCATAACACTTCTTTTTCTCCATATTTTTCCTTCATTTGGCAATGACGGTAGTCTGCTAATCACAGTTTACTGCACCAACTGATTTAGTAGTACAGCACATTACGGAATGCATATTGTATAAAGGCACTGAATGTACTTTGCCCTGTGTTTTCTGGAATATTTTTCTTAATTTTAAATTTTTCTTTCAGTGACTGTACAAATTCCAAAATGCATTACAATGCATATCTTTTATGCCCTAAAATCAATTCAATATGTTTTGATGTAAAAATAGAACACTGTACTGCTGTAATACTTGATAGATTAAAAAGGCTATAAAGTAATAGGAGCAAAGAGTAGATAATAGGGTCTCATTAAGCATCAGCAAATGCAAGTGTCATACTTAAATCATTTAGCATTTATATACTGTACATACTGTTCCTAACTGTCTTGCAAAAAGACATATGATAGCTAGACATTAAGTCACCAATTTCACAACAATGTCCACAAAGACATTGAAGTTCTATATAATACTACTATAACACTCTGACATTGAGAACGGAATTCATATCCAGGGATTCAGCTGAGGACTGCATAACAAATTGTCAAACCATGTTTTTATAGTGTACACAAGATTATCTGTGAGTTGTGTAGGGTTTTTTCCCCATGCATTATACTGTATTTTCAACAGGAAAGAAAATTATAAATTGATGTTAACTGTTTGTGTCAGTTCCTTTAAAAAAAAAAGTAAAAATACCCACGTTTTGAACAAAATTCGAATTTTCTATTTTGATTCATAGTAACATACCACTTACTGTGTCATTATACTGTGAACTGGTGTTAACCTGCATATTCTCATAGCATTAACATCTGGTGGTGAGGAGCTCCGTTACCTGTGTGTTCATAGTATGAGAAGGAGGATGTACAAGTGCTTTAAGCAAACTGGAGATACAAGGGGATCAAGTTCTGTGGTTACACAAATGAATTCATGGCATTTACAGGAGAAGGAGCCTCAGAGCTTTCATTTCCTTCTGCAGGTTCTTTCTCTTTTTTACCACTGTATTGTCCAATAAAGGAGCCATCCTCATTGAACTGACCATTTACACCTTCTCCATAGTCAACTAAACTATCATCACTGTCTTCTTTTTTCACAGTTCTGTCTGAAGGTGTCCGGCTTCCTTTCTTTAGAGGTTTATGGTCCTCTGCATCGCTGGAGACACAAACAAACAAACATGGGATTAACGGATGTACTATTTATTAAGACAAAATCAGCCATGCATGCAGAGTTTATGAAAAGCATGTGTGCAGCCCTATAATCCTTTAGTAAACCCACATCACATTGTAGAGACAAATCAATATGATGCAGTTCACATGAAAATATGGTGTAAGAATGGTTTAAACAGCAAATGTCTTCAGTGGAGGGAGGGGGGTTGTGGTTTCTTTTATTTTTTTTTCCCATCGTGCATGACTTTTCAGTAGTAAGACCTGGGCCCTTGGCTTGGAGGCCATGTAGATGCAACTGCAAGCATTAAGAAGTGGGTTGTAAAGCTATAAAAAAATAATTTGCTTGTTCTCCAAAGTAACAAGCTTATGATGTGTCGCGAAGTTAGTCTGTTAAACTTCTTAATTTCTTTGACTCCTTGAAAATGAATGAAGAATGAATTTGGTTAAATGAAATATACTGATTTTCTTTACTAGTATAAAGAAAATAAAAGTGCTGCATTTCAAATAATTTGTTACATAATGCAAGCCAGACTTGCAATTTTCAACCTTACCTTTCAAGAGACCTACATATTCCATTAAAAGGGTGCAGAAGAAACAAATGAAAATAGCCTAAGAAGAAAAGCAAAGTCCATATCCTGATAGTGATCAGTATTGTATCAATAATAAGTCGCTCTTAAAATTGCTACAATATTTACTGTATTACAGGTAAAGCAATAATTTAGCTTACAGCTGCTAGAACTAAGGAGTTGAGAGCATGCTTACTCTTTTTCATTTCTTATCAGATCTATCTCCCTACCCTACTCCATGACTGATAATGTTCTGACAATGATGATAGTGATTTAGAGGACAACAAAAAAAAGGAAAGAAAAGCCAGCAGAGGAGATCTCTGTAGCAAAGTACTGTGGTCTTTCTTTTGTCAGTGGAAAAGCTGCAGCACCATCAGCATCCTCAAATAAATTTGCAGCTGTGGTAGGCTTGTATTTCATGAAATAGATATAGTTGGGCTCTTTTCAGAATCCTTTACATTGCACTTCAGTGTCAAGATGAAGATTTCAGCAGCAGCTCCAAAGCATTTTGAATTGAAACCCACTACTGGCAGCTGCACTTTTGGGTGCAATTATTTACCTTGTCTTAAACAGAACATGTGACTCGATTTGCATATAGGGTACAAAAAAAGGAAGTGGTCTGGGGTTTTTATTTAGATTCACAGCTTATGGGAAATATAAAGAAACAGATATAAAATATTAAAAAAAAAAAAGACATTTTGCAATTTCTAGAACACTAGGCCGAATATATACTCAGCAAATTATTTTAACCCTCTAATTCCTAAAACCTAATATCTTATAAAATAATATTTTTTTTTAAATTAATACCTTTAAACACCCAGAGAAACCATATATATATATATATATATATATATATATATATATATATATAAATTGTAGGATGTACAAGGCCACATTAGATCATATAGTCAGCCAACAAAAGCCCTGTTGAGAAACTGTTGCTAGAAAACCATTACATCAATTTTCCATCAAGCTGTTTCTCCTCATCACCTTTTTTTTTGGTTTGTTTTGGAAAACACAAAGTTAATAAATTCTAAAAGAAGGCCACCTCTAATATGCATATACTTACAGAAAATCACACCAGAGATTTTTCCATTCTGCATATACACCAGAAAAAATGTGGTAGGAATAGCTCTCTTATTTACATGTAAGAAAATCCTTATGCTCAAAGCACACAAAAGCAAAACCTCTCAATGTGACTGTGTCAGGCTTGATGTTTTACTTATGGCAGTGTACAAGGCATGAAGATAAATGTCTGTCATTGATCTGTGCTCACTGGTGCTGCAAACATACAGGCCAATAACATTTAAAAGACAGTACTCCAAAATTTCGAGAATCCAGCAGCCAAGTGAAAATGTTTGCAACACTGTGAACACAAGCAGATTACAGAGACATTACTGAAGAGAGTTCATTTTGGAAGGCCCCCATATTTAAAAGGTTTAAAATGGAATTGAGCATTTAATACTCATACACAATGTAGTTTCTCCAATGCCCCCATCAAGGTATTAATAGTCATTAAAACAGACTGCACGAGTCAAATGAAGGTCAGGCCCTCCTTTTGAAATTGTAACCAGTCCTACTCCCAAGGAAGATCTGCTTTCTGCATTAGACTGTTAATGAAAGAACACTGGCATATGGTTTGTTGTTTAATTTCAGGTGAATAACTTCATAATTCTTTACATCATAATACACAGAAATGAAAATAAATTAAAACTGCAATTGTATCATATTCCAGTTGGTCACGAATCTCTGTGCAAATATTCTGAAGTATGACTCTAGCCAGTGTAATTCACTAGGTTGGACTATACGTATATAAATAACATGCCACTGGTATATTAAAAATATCAACATTTTTGTGTTTAATCCAGTGAAAAGCTTGATTTGCCTTTACAATTCCGAAAAATCTGAGTATGAGAACTTCTGTTTTCTATTGCTCTTATGGTTTTCTTATTTATATTTTTGCAAACAAAGTTTATGTATAAGACAAACAATGAAGAAATACTTACACAGTTGGTTGCATTGAGTATAAGATTTTTCTGTATTTTAGTCAGGATGTGAATTCTACAATCTCTATAATTAAAAGCAAACAAAACTGCAGATTTACCCAGGAGTGTATCTGCATGGAGGTGGGCACTGGTGTGACAGCAGAGTCAGAGCAAATGCAAAAATCAAATCTGAACCCGGGAATTCCTTCACTTGTTGCACTATGTAAGTCTAGAGAGAGGTTCTGCCAGGACTCTGGCAGTGACAAGTGGGATTATCCAAGATGCTTTACACTCCTGGTTCAGAAAAGAAAACATATGCCATGGTACCATTTTTTCTGTATCAAACTGGATTATGACTCTTAGATTAACACAGTGATTTGAGTGGAAGAGAAAGAAATTGAGGAAGAAAGACGAAAAAATCAAACAAATAGGAGAAGGAGAAAAAAGTGAACACATCAATGTTTTGGACAACACTTTTGCTACCCAGGGGATTCGAAACAGAGGAGCGGCTCTGGTGCTCTGGCAAAATGAATGTATTATATGTTTGTTGCCAAGAAGCAAA
Organism: Vidua chalybeata; assembly: GCF_026979565.1. NCBI lineage: Eukaryota > Metazoa > Chordata > Aves > Passeriformes > Viduidae > Vidua > Vidua chalybeata. Next base: position 44,756,675 of record NC_071534.1, read on the forward strand.
CCGTAAAAGCTGCTAAATTACTTTAGGAAGAGCTATAAAACACTTTAGGCTGTAGAATCTATAATATTATGTTGCCAAAACATCGTAAAAGCCATAAATTTTGATACTGTACCCACAAGGTTTGCCAACCTTGCTTACAACTTTTCATAAAACTATTCCAAAATGAAGTCAGGATAAATCATAGTTTCTTTCAGTTTCTGTTTGTGGTTTTGCTTGCTTACTTTTATTACATACCTAATGTGTGATGTTAAAAAATAAAGTGCAAATTTATTAAAAATTACAGTGGGAAATTGAAGAAGTTCATTAAAGTGTCATTTATGCACTGCATATAATTAATAGTCAGAAAACAATACTGGAAGGGAACCAAACATGAGGTGAAAATGAGTATGAATGCTTTATTTAGAGCTATGGAAGTTAAATGTAGTCATACTTTTACTATTTTTTGATGTATAAATAAATTCCATACTAGTCTTTTTAAGGATGAAAATTTCTCAAAGAAGACTTATACGTACCAATCAGTTTGATAAGTACTTATATGTACCACATACACTTCTTTACAGTAAGAAAAGTGTTAAATATTAACGCATATTCCAAAAGCATGATTTAAATATTAATCATTAATGATTGCTATTATATTAATGTTTCTTTTTCTTCTTAGTTTAATGAAACACAATCAAACTTGAAGTTAATTATTAACAGATATAAGTATGAAGGTAACAATAATGTAAGTGCAAAGTAGAAATTTATTTTTTTTAAAAAGTAATTCCATTTCACAAGCTTATCAGTTATTGAAAGAAATATGTACCTTGAAATCTCCTTTCTTCTTTCAACTTTTCAATTTTTCTTCCTTAGATATGCGTACATGCAGCAACCAGTCAGAAGGGGGAAGACACTTTTATGATGCCTCTGCAATCCAGCAGGCAACTAGTTCCCAACTAAACTTTGCCATATTCATAGACATGCAAAAAGACTCAATATATGGTTAGCAATATACTACTTTTCCTTACAGCAAAACTGTCAGGTGAAAGGCAACATGAAACAAAGTAGGTAAAACACTCTGGGCTATGAGACACAGAAAGTGGATGTGGAAGATGAAAAGTGTTGGCAGTAAATTCCTTTTTCTGTGACCTCAGGTCAATAGCCCAGAAATGTTTAAGTAAAAGCAATCAGGTAAAGCCACAGAAGTACCTTCCTCTATGGCTTCCCTGCATATTCCAGGAGAATCTGTCCCTATGCCTAAGAGGTTTCCCCTGACACTCCTATATTATTAGGACTGTGAGTCCTAGTATTATTATTGTCAATCCAGACTTCAAACCATTTTACTATTTCTTATTTAAGCACACCTATATTAGTCTTCTGAGTAGTTTTTCATTAACATCTCTCTAATACTCAGTCCTCGATCCTGGCAGAAGCTGGAAAAACTGGGTGATGAAGCTCTGGCTTTAAAAAGCAACGTGCTGAAAAAGTTGTTAATCACACAAGTATTCAAGAGTCAAAACAAGAATTGTTAAAGAAAGTACACGTGTGTAAATTAGAATACAGTAAGACCACTGCCAAATCCATTATTGGACTGTTCAGTTCTTCAGGCAGTCCATTGAGATAATCTCTTGTTCTGGATGGGACCAAGCTTGGAATTACAGTCCTGAGGCACAAATCCTGGCTAGGTCCCTATGGAAACACACCTAAGCTGCAAGTTAAGTAACTACAAGAGAAAAAAACCCACAGTTGTAGTTACAAACTTTATTTTCATTGTTAATCAACTCAGAAGAAGAAGGAAGAGTAATATCTAGCAATTCCAGAACTCTCTGCCACAGTGTCTCACAGCAAATTCTAAAGTTTCTAGTAAAAATACTGTGTGTCAAAATATTGAAGTGGCAAAATAATTCACCAAAATGTGCAAATGTCCCACAGTAGCAATCCTACTACTGTAGTTGCCTTGTCCTGTTTTATCTTCCTAAGAACATTCTGCAGTCCACTGGACTTTAGTCCTTCCCTTGTAGCTGCTTGCTTCGAGTCTTCCTACCCATGAACCCATGGGTCTGCAGCTGTCATAACTTCTTAATTTCTCTCCATTTATGAACCAGGAGGAAAATTTAGGCTGATTTATATACCTATGCTGACCTCAACACACATCTGTGGTATTTGTTCTGTTTCATGCAAGTTCTTGGTGTAGATAATGACTGTCCACAATTTACTGTCTCAGTCTTCTACAACTTAGAAAACCACTGAGAATGCAGAGCAGATTGCTACAGAGGCACTGTTTTCCCTTATTATGCAAAAATGAAGGAATCCATCCAGACACAGGGATATAGCATCCACAGTCATTCCATGGTTTCTGAAACACCTGCATTTCCTAAAGTATTATTTCCTCCACTAGATCAATATGGCAGAAAAATCTGATGTTGTCTGGTCCTACAGACCAGCCAATTGTCACACAGAAAGTATTTTTAGTTGAAGTTGAGGAGTGCAAAACTTCAAACAAATCCAAACCCAAGACCACTAGAAAGCCTAGAAATGGAATATGAAAAAAACCCTCCCCTTAAGAGAGAGCTGTGATTTCTCTAGAATATCTTAATTAGTCATTAAGCTTTAAGTAACTTCACAATTTAAATCTTACTTGGAAGCAACTCATTTTCTAAGCACTGGGTTTATTTGTCCAGAAATATTGAAACATTTCCATGTCTTTCACTCTTCTCAGTTCCTGAGAAATGAGGAAGCAAGTCTATGTTCTTAGAAAGTTCCTCTTGATGGTCTGATATCTCTCTGAAAGTGAGATGTCTTTTCATACTTGGCATGAAACGATTGTGAGACCTTATACTTTCCCTTCCCTCCTTTGAACTTTGGAGGAGAACGCAAGGAGCTCAGACACTTGTGAGGAGAACAGGAAGAGCTTCCAACAGAGCTCTTTTTTTTCATCTGACGTAAGGAGTGTTTGTGTTCTGAGACATCCTTCATGATCTGGACTAAGGAATCACCGAACAGCTTGCCCCCTGTGTAGGGTAAAGACAGCAGTTTACATTTCAGATCTAGCGATGAGCTCCAAGGACGCAGCCAGAGAGCTCTCCAGGCTACAATGAGGCATGCCACATTTTTAACAGTGAGTCTAAGAGAATCCTCAGCTGCATCATGGATAAAATTAGCTGCAATTTTACACAGCCTGCGTTTTCTCTGCATGGCACCAGATGGGACCCATTTCTTTTTGAATCTGGCTCGTTCTTCCTCTAACCATATTAGTAAAGCTTTAGAAGCATAAGTGCAGTAGATAGATACTCCAAGCTGGGCTGCAACTAGCTTGAAAGATCTTTTAATTGCTTCCTCAATCTTTCTGTCAGTAGGATCTTTAGGGAGAGCATCAGTATTATCAGGCACTGACAGTAAAGAATTACCAGTAACCAATGCTCTGTCTACCTCCGGCAAGGTCCCCCACAAAGCAGCTTTATCCACTGGAAAAGGATAGAGCTTACGTAGGACTGGTGGGGCTTCATGCTTGGCTTCAGGATTTCCCCAAATCCTGCAGACAAGATCTTCCACTGCTGAATGGACAGGAAGTGCATTATCTATTTTGCCTTCTTCAGAGGGGATAAGCAGTTCTTCTGAAGCACATTCAGATTTGGAAGCTTTTAGCATTAGCACCCTCTTTATGTGTTCAAAAAGGTAATTCTTATTCTCCATGTCAAATTTACGCAGAGGATCTGGTCCTTCTGGATTTTCTGTAAGGGACTCAGATGCCACCTCCCCATCTTCAGGGGCTGATTCAACCTCCAAGGCCTTGTCAGCTTCAGGTTTCTCCTTCCCAGAAGCTGTGTGATCTTTTAAGCTGCCCATATGATCTGACTCAAAAGTCTGGGAACTGCTCCCAGATGCTTCTAAAGGAACCAGTGGAACTTCTGCAATTGGTACCCTGGGATGCTTTACCGAATGGGACCTAGCCTGTGCCACAGATGTTAGGCTTTGTCTGGCTGCTGTCAAAGCATCCTTTAAGACTGTGGCCAGCTCAGGCAAGATGACAGATTTCATTAGTGAATTCTTTTCAGATTCAGAGAAGTGAGGAGCAGTAGAAGGTCTTACCTTCCTGTGGCAGGAGCTCTGAGTATCTTCTGAATCTGAGCTGCAGTCTGGGGTCTGGCTGCACCAGTGCTGGAGAGAAGAATGCTGCCTTGCCAGTAAGCCACCAATTGAGTTGCAGCTGAGGGGTTGTTGGAAAGGGGATGGCTGTCCTGCCTGAGAATCTGAGCCCTCCTCCGACCCCATTATCTGTTGCTCAGAAGTGTGATGTCTACAGCCATGCCTGTACTTCCATTCGTCTGACCTCTTTTCCTCTTGGCAGAGGGAAGCAGAGACTGAACTAACCCTTGTAAGCTCTGAAGACTGCCTAGCCCTCCTCCTGGTGTAGGAGGTCTCTGATCTGGTGCTGGAGTATTGATCCCCTGACCTTCTGAAGAAGCTGGATCTGTCAGATCTCACAGACTTTGCTTTGGTAAAGACAGGGTTTGCTTCAGGAGAATTGGCACAGCTACCTTTTCTTTTCTTTCTCTTGTCCAGTTTCTTTCCTGTCCAAGCAGACATGGACCTGAAGTGATGAAAAAAGTTCAAAATACTCGAATTCCTAGATCTTTCAAAAATTTTATTTTTTTCCAAGGGAAACCCTATACCCTTTTTCCTCAAAGAAGCACCGCATCATGTGAGGCAGACAAACTGGGAACTGAGTGACTGCAGTGATGCTGGGCTGCAGAGAGGATGACAAGGTATCTTCTGTAATCTGACTGGTTGCTGCTCCTGCCCTGTCTCTAAGGAAAAAAGAGGAAAGCCCAATATAGACTAATTACACAGAAATGCATTTTAAAAAGGAGTTTTTGCAGGGTACATAGAATGAATTCTCCCATGTGAATAAGTGTGAAAGCTTGGCATACATCTGCCCATATTCACTAGACATGAGTGAACAAATGCATTATAAAATAATTTAATAAAGCTCTAGATCATTCTTTAGATTAACTCAAGCCACTTAAATATGGAGACATAAATTCAAATCTTGCTACAGGTCACACATGAAAGCAGGCTTGAATACTTATTCCAGGCCTGAGAAAACATGCATTGAGATCATATAGTTTGTACAATTCTGTACAAAGGTCAGTTTCTGCTGCTGGAAGTTCCAAGTATCAAGAACCAGTGGAGCAATAAAGGAACATGCAAACTAGGCTTCCCAGGAAAACTTATACAGTACTTTTTTAACTTTACTTCCAAAGATTACTTCACACTCCCCTTCTTATCAGTTGAATTTAGGTAGTTCATACGCACCTACAGCTGTAATAAAGTACTATTCTGAACTCATTAACCTAAGAATGGAGTATATTGTTTTTAATCAAAGAAGAATAAACAGAAACTGCTCCTTAGCATTCAGAACTGTACATCTAGTCCTGTCAGATCAAGAAGTACCTTTTCCTTCTATGAAGAAGCTATGGCAACAAAGTAGATCCTTCTTGAAAAAAATCTGCTTTTTCTATGTATATTTGAAAATGCCAAATCTTTGCAATAATAAAGAACTTCTACACTGCTTTTGACACAGGAATGCACTATAAAAAATCTATTTTATACCTGCATAAAATATAATTGTATTGACCTATTTAAAAAATAGTAACATTATTTTTCATACTAATTAAAAAACAAATAAACTGCTTATTTAATAAGCTGTATTAATAGTTGTTGTATGAATAGTCTTGTTGTATGAATAGTCTGACATTACCAAAAGGCATGCTTTTGGTAATGCCAGATTTGCCTAGACTGGAACTTTATTTACTATAAAGGAAGAGTGTCAGGAATAGAGCTGTGTTGCATGCTTTGAAGCTGCTTGCTATATATCTTGTACTGAAATACATGAAAGGGAGATTTGCTTTCTTTGTAGGACACTCCTTCACCTCTGTGCATAACATAATTTCTTTGTTATAGGATTAGATGTTAGTACAGGCAGGTATTTTAAACACATTTGTTTTCCAGTCAACTTAACACCAGATTGTCTTTGTTAGGCTTCAGTTAGAAATTTATTTTCAAAAACTATAATGCTCAACACAGTGCTCTAACTGAAAGGACACTGTATCTGGCATTTGAACTCTATGAAAGATGGCTTTGTAAATAAAGATTCCACACTTTGACTTTCAAACACATACAATTGAGTTTGAATGTGGTTTTCACCTTGCATTAGCAAATGGCTTATAATAAGCTTGGATATTTTTTTTTCTTATGGTGTGGTTGAAATGCTATTTTTAGTTCTAAATAACACTGGATACAAAACCTTTGACATGGAAAAAAAAAAGTTAGTCTTAAATTAGTAAGTGTGATACTATATACAGTACATGTGTGATATGAACAGTGAACCTGACAAACGACAACAGGTACTCACCTGTATTCACCAAACGTTCCATCATCTTCCTTCATAGGTTGTATTTCTGGATCAGCATGTGCATCCTCCTTTTCCTTCACTGAAATATTTGAAATAGTAATTTTTATCATGAAACTGCAAGATGAGAAAGTCTAAGACCTTAATTTCTCAAACTGATCACATTTGGCAGGAATGTCTTTTGAATAAAAGCTATTTTTAAAATGGGGCCTGAAGCTATTACTTTTTTATTTTAAGAAAAGGATCTGTTAATTAGTTATAGGATTTTATTTTCATTCAAGTATGACTGTATGTCACTTTGTGTTAGCATAACTTTTTCTTTCTTTTATTTCTAGCACTAAAGAGAAAATTGTTTAAAATCCTACTAAAATAACTTATTTACTTAGATTTTTAATAGATTTTTGCTTAATCAAATTTGAATTATTTAGTTCTACTTAACAATGCTCTCTGCTTCTTCTTTATATTCTTCTCATACTGATTGATAAAACTGAATCAGATTCACTTTTGTTCACTGTTGGTTTGTACACTTCTGCTTCAATTTCATGCAGTAAGCCTCCAGAGAATTTCAGATTTTTTTTCTTTTATTAATAATTCTCAAAATACTAGGCATGGTTTGTTTCTTCTTTTCTACAACACGATCAAACCCAATGCAAAGTCACATACACTGGAACCTAAATTTTACACAATCATATTTTTTGCACATTCTGGTTTTAGGTTTAATCCTTGTTCACTGGTGAGAACAAATCTAGGCATATAACTTGTCCCTATAACATAATAATTGTAGCACATTGACACAGAAACCCACTAGCACCTGAGGAGTGAGATATTTACAGATGACATATTCCTATAAGTTAAGATTGTTGACAGGATAAAACAATACACTGACTTTAAGAGTTCTATTTATGGTTCCTCCCTTTGCCTTTTAATTTCTGTTTTTCTGGCCTCTGTCCAAATTTTTCCCTTGTCTAGCAGATACAGTTATATAAGCCAATACACAATGTCTTGTCTTTTACTCTGGTAATTTCCACACTTTATTTGTACATCACTGATTTATATGCCATTATTTAAGAGGATATGACTCATTCCTGACAGTATTTACTAAGTCCATAATTGCAATAACACATAATGCCTTGAGACATACCAGGCTGCTATAATTTCATACTGAAGTAATGGATTACTTCCTACAAACCACAGGCAACTTCAAGATGACACACAAAAATTATGATGAAAACGAGTTCGTGAATTAAAATTGAATATATTTCATAACTTAGTGTTTTCCATTTGTCGCTACCTGTGGAACAGTACATTTACAAGAAATACAAAGTCACTGCTATAAACACCAATATATACTGATTCAGGAAATCTTAAAAACACTGCAGGTCCACCTTTATTTATATGTGTTTTTATATGCATAGGTATCTATGCATGAAAAAACATGTACCTTACAACTAATGATTCTGTAGAAGCAGCAGAAAGGACAGAATATCAAGGATCCTCAAAGCAATGACAACCTTAGCATCCATCTGCCCTCTACATTTTTACTCAAAACCTGTTTTACCCTCCTCTAGATGGCAGTTTCCTCCATGTCCTCCCTACTCTTTTCAATTTCATCACTTCACTTATTCCAGTCACCTGAATCACTTTTCCTAGATCCTTTGTTATCTCATTTTCTCTTTAAAAAAATCCAAATGTTAGCAAAAAAAAACCCTAAGATGATATCTTCAGCCTGTCATAAAACTCTATGTAACACTATGTGTTCCTTAATCACCTGTTTTCTTCATAGGCATAGGCAGCTGGAAGAGAAACTTCTTTTAATTAATTTTTGCTGTCATAACAAATCTTTGCTCTCTCTGCAAAACAATCTAACAGATTTGGCAGAACAGGATTCTTGCACTTAATAAAGTGATTTTCTTATAAAAACAGTCTGCTATTCTATTCCAGCAGATTTCCCTATAAAGAGCTGAAGTTCTTAGTGTTCCCTGACATTAAGATTTTAGAATTGCACTGATCAAAATAAGCAGAAGAAAATAAAGTGCGGATTTTTTTTTTATACTTTTCTAAATGCATTCATCTTTTTCATGCCCAAATTAACAGTATGAACTTCAGGAAGTTTGAGTTGATTTTAAATAAACTTTCTAGAGTCTAGATATTTATTTCCAAAACTTAGGAGCAAATATTTTTTTTCATTAAATGAAGATTTGACATGAAATTTAGCAACTGTACTTTCTATTGCAGCTAGAATAGGAGAATGAAAAATCAAATTATCCTTGGATGCTCACTTGAAGTTCATTCATAGTCACTCATACATCAACAGCTGCTCTGAGATCCTGTCTGGCAGTACTGTGCAAACTGGTTCTCACTATCCTTTTCAAGAGAGCTTTGGTCTATGGACCTACTCCATAGAAAGAAATATAACACTAGGGAAAGATATATATGTATGATACCTATATGTCCACATACATACATACACATACATGCCTTTTGTAATGTACACCAGGAGGGATGCAAGTTTTGATAGAAGACATACATTGTGTAGTTCCAATTTCTAATGAAAAATTATAAAACATACCTGGCCATTCCTAGACATACTATAAAAAAAGATTTTACACCTCCTCATAGAAAGAAAAAAATCCCAGCCTAACTGAAGGATGGTAACTTTAAACTTAGCTGCAAAACTGCAGAGGCTAAAGATGACACAGATTCTGGGAAGGTACTCAAGGTATTGGAAACAATATAACATATGAAGAGATTTGTCCTATGACATGCATTCCCCATACTTTAAAGTAACCAGTAGCTATAATTTGGACTTTCTAACCAAATAAATTCTAACTTAACTCATGTTAGTGGATTAAACCCATCTGCACTGGACTTCAGAACGTGGAATTTGCACTAGTGGTGATGTTCCAAACAAAGCTCAAACCTCTCTAGAGAGGTCATGCACTTATAGGACCCTCTGGGAATGAATAAGGTCCTACACCTATGCTGAAATAGATGCAGGCAGATAGCTCCTGTCAAGCCCACCAAATTATTAGACTGATTTGCCATATACACAGTGTAAATGTAAACCAGCAGCAAATGTAATTTTCCAGAAAGCCTGAGATCTGTCTTAATGGGTTACCAACATATGAATTTTACTATCCTGGTTAAATAGCATACCTGGATACTTGCCACCCTTATTCCTCCTTATGAAGCAAACAATCAATAAAATCAAGATCAGAAGAGCAACAGCGCACATAAGACCAATGAACCATCCTTGAGTAGCGATGTCTACCTGCCGGCTTGCCATTGCTAGAGATAAAAGAAGAAAAATTATGTTTTGCTGCATTTAAATGCTATGCTAATTCAGATAAATAATAGACAATATAATGTTCATTAAAGAATAGCATTCACTGTGAAAAATAGATAGCATTAAGAAAAATAGTGTTTCTGTATTTTGTGAGCATTTTCATTATTCACAATATTTCCAAGTACCTATGCATAGAAGTTACTTTTCAGTATATAAAAAGTCAGCTAACATTTAAGCTTAGCAACTACTTTGCAAAATCTACACACATACTACATTGCTTTCCACAAACCTCAAAACCATTCTCAACCATTTTGAATTAACTGAACTACTGAAATGTAGTTGCAAATTATAATTCACACAAACATGTCAATTGCATTCTCAAAATGACTAAAAAGCCAATACTGGTAAGATAATGCATTCCCATCATTCTGAAATGGAGAAACACATGGATCATTCAAGGGCCCTAACATTCAATTTAAACTAAAAATCAACAATGAAGCATCCTTTAAAACCTTATTAGGCATCAGGTTTTCTTTCTTTCCTCAAGCCCATACCTCATCCTACAATTCATCTATCATGGCTGCCATGATTTAGCATTAGTGAGGGAAGCCTTTCCTTGGCACTATTTCTCTCCAAATACTGACTCTAGCTGGAAGATAATGTAAATAATAAGCAAACTACAAAGAAAACACTACAGGCACTAATAAGGACAGGAATTATCTATGTGGTCTAGGGTCTGCATCTACTGGTCTCCAACACAGTAGGAAGATTATTCTGGTGAAGCTTATTTTCTGCTCTACTGCTGGAAACACACTACAGGCAACTTGATTTAGGATTTGCTGCTGGGATAAAGTGGAAGAGTGAGAGGAGTTAGGGATACATGCTCCAAACAGAAAAAAAAAATGAAGTTGAGGAAGACGAACATCCATCCGAACCTATCTTATTCATTCTTCAGCTTCTTCTCCAGACCCAAAACCCAAGAATATGAAACTCTATGAAGAGCTTCTCAGCTGACAGAATTCAAGCCAATGTTTCAGTGTCATTTTCTAGTTAAGGAGTATGAGACAGGTATCTTGGAAAAGCATCTGTCAATGGTCCCCCATTCCTGAGGAGGTCTATGGAAACACAAAGTACTTCCAATGTACAGTATCTCCAGAACATTCCATAGAGAACACCAGTGTGTACTCTGCTTTAGAAGTACTATGCTAAAATTAACTCTTTCTTTAAATTCTTATTTTTGGTCTTACTGGGAAAAGCTATGACTTGATTTTCATTTAAATAATTCAGTGAGTTAATGTGCCCAGTTATTGTGGAGATACATTCAGAAGATTTCCCAGTGCTTGTTTATGTTTTCTGATATTTTAGAAACTGACTCTTATATGCACAAGAATTTAAACTATTTTTGCATCAAAGTCTCTACATGTCATATATAGTTTATATACCTATTTTTACTCTTTATGCCACATATAAATAGACATAAATACATATATATATAAATATTAAAAAGTGGCAATTAAAAAAAATCACAAAAAGAATCTTCCTCTGAACTACAAATGAAAATAAAACTTTGTTTTCATATCAAGGTTAAAATTATTTTGCGTTTTGCACATTTGCATTCATAGTAAGGCATTAGAAGTTGTATAATACATACTGTAACAAAATGCAAAGGCGCAATTCACATTCAAATGTAGGAAGAAATAGCATCAAGCAAAACAACTCATGCATAAAATATGCAAGATAGATGGGAAGATGGAAACTTACTTATGCAGCTTCCTGTATTAACTTACTGCATTTCTAGAAACCCTTTAGGAAAGAGTTTCTAGATCTCTGTGCATCTTTAAAAATGGCACATTTCCTGCCTACGCTAAGCAAATTATTTGCTTCAGGCAGAAAAACCTTGCACCTTGGTGAACCATTAGTGGAGTCAATGCAGAACACTGTACCAGGAATGCCCAAAAAGAAAAACCCACATACTGTGAAGATGACCTATAGGAATGCTTGTCAAAGAAAAAAAAAGTGGGAAAAGCCTCATATTTGAAATATCAAGGTTTCATTCCTAATAAGGACCTATTCCAGTGTTTGCCTCTTTGTCCACTCCATCTTTTTGCAGTGTTTAAAAGCTTTGACTAGGCCAAAGACAGCTTGACACAAGATTTTTCTGTAAGAAATAGGTTTATATATATGTTTATAATTCCATGCTGAACATTTAAACTTTCTGTTATAAAGAAGCAGAAAGGAGTGTCTGAAGTCCCTTCTTCCTTAACCATGGGCATGAGTCATCATGACAGGAATCCTTATCTACTGGCTCAGTACTTTTTATGCAGGAAGATGCTTTTGGGAAGGTTTCTATGCAGCTTGTTTTGAAATATATTACAGTCTTGATCCTTGTTTACTGCTCTTTTAGGCTTCAAATGTGTATTTGCATAACGTTTCACAGGTAGGCTTTTGTACCACTAGCTGTTCCTGGCTCTGTGTTCAGCCTGTACATATTTGCCTGGCGCTGTTATTCAGCACCATATTTTCAAACCTTCCTGCAACATTATAAGCTATGAACAGAAATTGAACAAAACAAAACAAAAAATGATTATTTTAGAAAGTGCTCACTTTCAAACTGGCATACTCATTATCTACATTGTTGCCTGATAATTATAACATAATGTTCAAGTGCATTTTCATATTTAAATTACTTTCTTATAACATTCTGGAGTTGGTGGGGCTACTGCTATATAATTATGCACTGGCTAAAATGCTTGGAATGAGCAGAAGTGGCTAGCAAAGACAAAAATAATAACAGCTGACCAAGAACATAATGATGGCATGGCATGTGATGGCAACACAATATTCAGTATAACATCAAAGAACCTTCCAATAGAACCTTTCTCCTGAGTGTAATCGGCAGGCATTGCTGATTTGCTTGCTAAGAAATAGATCTGCAGTATGAACATAAGGAACTTAAACAGCCTTACTGATTCCCAGGATATATGTGTGACTAGTATATGGCAGGAAAAGAGAGATTTACAAGTAGGAATGTCTTAACACTGGTATAAATAGATTGAATCTGCACTTTCTGATTATGCAAATATTTTAGCTCTATAAAAAGCAACATTATTTAAATACAGTCCTGTAATTACACTAATTGTAAATATTAGAAATAGGTTATCTTCAGTGCACAGCACACAGATGGAGTGTGGGCAGGGCATATCTTGCCCCTAGTACAAGCATCAGTCAAGTAGAGTGATTTGAAAGGATGGAAACATTCATAATTCAAATATAAATATACTGGCATTATTTAGGAGTTTATAAAAGAATTCAACATTGCTCTATAAAAGGAACATGCAAAGATTCTAGCTGCAACATCTCTTGGCTAGAAGCAGTTCAGCATTTCAGCAGTTGGTATAACACGATTCTGACTAGGATACAGAAATGTACTATGGTATAGTGTGCCTCACCTGGACCTGTCTCAAACACATCCTCTGAACTCCTAAAACCAGACAGGCCCTCAGCACCAACCCGGACTTTATATGCTGTTCCTGGTGTTAAACCCTTTAAGACAAAGAAGCTTCGAGAACCATTTACAATTTCTTTTTTCCAATCTTCTTTGCCTATAAAAATTTTAGGAAAACAACAAATTGGAATTTTAATTTTCTCTGTATTATTGAAAGTTTCTAGACAAAATACTACTGACAGTTACTTGACTAAACTATGTATCATCTGAGAAAAATAGCTGTTCTCTCAAAAATAATAAAATTATATAAAATTACAAGTAATAAATTTAATAAATTGCATGCAACATATTGAAGAATACGTTGTACAGTAATTATGAAAGTAATTTAAACATTTGTTCCATTGTACTAAAAAAATGCAAATTTAAGTTATTTTTAAAATGCTTATTGAACTTGTAATTATGAGATACATTAAAATAGATTTTAGTCATTTTATTAAATGGCACTTTTGCAGTTTCAGTCAATATTTATTTTGATCAAGAAATTCTACTTCAAAATCTGAATCTCTCTTGTATCTTTTTTTAGGACAGTCTCAGCTATGTCTTTGGCCAATATCCAGAAAAATGCATTTCTACTCCAACTTTCAGATTAGTCACCTTTAGTCATAACTTTAGAAGGATGGGGTATTTGAAAAGAAGTATCTTGCTTTTATTATCTAACTTTGTTTTAATTATTACCAGTATTATCAAAGTTTTAAATCTGGTATTAGGCAATAAGAGCACATAAATAGATTTATATCTTATTTTAAGGTTTAATTTAACAAATGATATCTTATTTAATCTTTTTCCTTTCCTGAATTGGGCAAAATTTAGGAAAATCTTTGTATCCTATTTTAATGCAAGTAATCATATTTTTACACATGTAATCACTTCAAGATAAACAACTTAATGAAAACTATGTTTTTAGAAGTTCACATTCAAAAGAATTTATAAAATAATACAAAGGAACAAAGGTTCATATTCTATCTATTCATCAAAAACCTGCTAAGCATTGATGTTTATTAAAATGAAAATTATTAGATCTTCCTGATCAAATTATAAAATAATTTAAGACATTTATGAGCTATCATTAACACTGGGTCAATTTAAGATCCCATTTACTATAAAATTCTTCCAAAATACATCTCAAAATTTTAGCAGAATTTAATGAAATGACTTCTTACTGCCTGCTACACCATATTCAACATAAAAGTTCGCATGATCTGGTCCCTCATACTCCCAACTGATATTGGCATAGGTCTCAGCAGCAGCTGTTGTAACATTTCTGATCCTTGGATAAAGTGGTTGAACTAAATACACAATAGAAAAACAAAGCAGAATATGCAGTTGTGACTTCATACATTTTAAAAAAGTATTTAAAGAAGTTACTATGTTAATTTAGACCATATAGAGGGAAAGTATAGCACATTTTTCATTGGTTCCATTACTGGAAATTAGTTACTAAATTACTGTATTTTGAAATTTAATCCCAGGCAGTTACTACACTAGGGAATTATAAAGTAAAATCTATATACTTTACTGAGAATGCTCTGTACAACAAAACCTGCCAAATACTTAAAATTACCTAGCTGCCAAAATTCTGAAAAATATTATTTCTATTCATCTGGAAGTAAAATGCAGACAGCTAAAAAGAGATGAGAACATTGTCAGGGTAATGGGAAATGGTAGGACAGAGGGAGGCATGAAGGTGGTACACTCCTCCCTTTATGACATGTGGCACTGAATGGACTGCAAATGCCCCAAATGCAAGCCCTTATAGGATTTTGGTTCTATTGCATTGATAGTGATAAAAAACAAAGACAATACCCTTATAGAATGTTGGACGGACAGTATGCATGACTGGGGAAGTTGCAAAAAGGATTTCTGAATATCCTTCACCATCAGAGATAGTAGGAAAGAAAAAATAAAGAGTAAAAACACTTTGCATCAAAAAGTAGCAATTAACTAATACAGTAAAACCTTACCTGTTAAATAAATAACACATGCACATTCTAAGATCATGCAGGTTTCAAATAGTTTTACTTCTTAAAATATGAAACAGCTAAGTGATACACATGTATTTGAAGACAAACTGAAGTATGTATGTACTGGCAGCTTTGCTTTCACAGGATATTTCCAAAATCAGCTTTTGTTAATATTATGCATTCATGGCCCCTTTAGACACTGGAAAACTAGACATCAGATATGGGAAAGCCAAGATCAAAGTACTCTGGAGTGAAGGACATGAAGGAGCTGACTGCAAGGAGCTGCCCACTGTAAGGCACTGTGTCTCGCTGCTGCCACTCCGGTCAGACAACAGCACTTCTCACAGACGTGCAGAATGCCCACATCTGTGAAAAGAAGAGCTTCTCTCTTCAGCATTCTGAAATTAGACACTTCTGTGCTCATGCCTTCGTTCTTTGCTCGTACCTTAGCTCCAGTAATGCTTGTTACAAATGGACATATAGCTCAGTGTCTCTGCCTGCCTAAGACTAATGAAAAAATAGATTTTAATAGTTCTAATGCTGTAATAGGGCAGATACAAAGAGGATGCTCCTCAAAGGTATGAAATTAGTTTTAACTGAAAATGCCCCGCTTTGCCACTGACTTTTCTATCCTGCTAAAAATATCTTTTCTACTAAGAACATTTAAAATGCTTCCCAAAGGACCATGAAACATCAGAGGTAAAAATCTAGTCTCAGTAAAGACAAATGACGGAATTCCAATGGCTTCATCTACACAAGAAAATAAAATGAGCAAAAGCCTATTATCGAGGCAAAAAAGGCTGCACAGAATTTATGTATCCACTTAAATTACTTTCTTCTTCTAAGAGGCTGACTTTGTCCATATGGCCAGCTGGAAAAAGTTCAAAGTTAAATGCACAGAGAAAATGGCTTACTTGGGCCCCTAGAACAGATGAAATAATATGAGCACCATGTCTAGAAAACTATAGTTTCTGAGTATTTTTTTAAATACCTAAATTAAGCAAATTCTATCAGTTCTTCTGATAATGTATTCTGATTATTACAATGTTTTACAAAATAAATTTTTTATCCCCATATTTGCATTAGATATTTCTTAACTCTGTTCCAGTAGTACTCATTCAACAATTCAATCTGTACTGCTCCCCCATCTGATGTTTTTGTAGCTAAATTGTGCTTATATATAATTTCTTTCACCAACCAATATAATAAGGAATATATTATTTAAATAATAAAGAATAGATTAAGTTCTTGCTAAAACCATCTGAACAAAATAATTGAGAAAGCACTAGATTAAAAAAAAAAAAATAAAAAGAAAAAAAGCAAGCCATCTAGGTCTCTAAGGCACAACAACTACCCCAAGCTCCAAGAAATACCAAAGCCAGAGCTGTCTATGGGAAATCTAGCATGTAATGATATACACTATGGTAATACAAGGGGATTAGATTCTGTTTCTCTGTGCCACTTGTGGAGGTTAGCAAGAGGAAAGAAAAGCAGTCTCTAAATTTAGGAGGGTGCAGAGTCTGAGATTGCAGACAGGATGTATAAACTTCCTTCCTGATTTAGACATAGGAACAGGTGTTTTTTTCAATAACAATCTCAGCATTTGTGCTGTGCCAAGAAAACAAGAGGATTGTATTTGAAATATGACTTTGTTTTGTTTCATTAAATTGTATTTTCTCAAAGCTATATTATCCTGGATTTTGGTCTTCCATGGAAGATGTCTAATTAGCAGCCCAACCATATGACTGATATTTTTCACAATAGCAAAGACAGAAAAAACTGTTAGCAATAATCTGTTTCATACTCCTGCAAACAGATGCCACAGCATTACTCCTAACTTCTCCCTTCTCATGCCTGAGCACTTGGGGATGAAGGAAACTGTCTCATCTTCTGTGAAAGACTCCAGATGATGGAGAGTTTCTGAATCACTAAGCAAATTCAACAATCACTCGATCTTTTCTTGTGGGGTATTTTTCCATCTCCAATTTCCAGTTTTTGCTCTCATTAAAGAGTTACCTGCTAGATTAAAGTATCTGGTAAAAGTCTTTCTGTTCATATGATTGATCATGTGTTCATATGATCAAACAATCAAGTTTGCTCTGAAAGTTACCAAAATTTCCTTGCTATCTTACTTCTAAATTCTCTGAAGCGACTGATTTATGCTTATATCTATCAAATGTACTCATATCTGATTCTTACCAATAGCTGTATGTACAGATTTACCCACATGTAGTATTTGGTCAGATTTAAATTCTGTGGTTTTTAACTATTGAATACAGTGCACCAGGAAATTTGTTCAATAGCATATTTCTTTGCAAAATTATTATTTTTGAAATTCTCCTCTTTTGTATTATTGCATGATCTCATTTGCCATCAGGCCTGCCAAGTTTTACTTAAGTCTGTTAAATGTGCCATATTTGCAACAGGACTACACACAGAAGAACATAAAAGAAGGCTGATGGATCCTGAGGTGATGAAAGCCTGGAGGTGAATTAGTTACGACATTTAAAGCTTCTAGTCAATCCACCCAGACTCTTTGTCTTCTCAATCACCACACCTCTAATTATAATTAACCTCTCAGTTCTTAAATATGTTTCCCAGCACTGTTCACAAATGGCAAATGTGTAATTGTCAGCTCGCAGAAGCTCCCAGCATGTGCAAATGCCAGTTGGGAAAAGCGGGGAGGAGAGGGGCGCGCAGGAAACTTCGTCCTGGAGAGCAGAGCACTGTGCTCTCTCATCTGTAACCATGCCCCATGCTGTGTAGCAGTACTGGCAAAAGCATCACTCTAAAAAACATGGGAAAGGACTGTTAGTAAGCTACAGGTTTTATACAGACCCACTCTTATTTGTCTACCTCTGGAAAATTAAGCTTTCTCATTCCTGCCTCGATGCAAAATTTAGCTGGCATTTCCAAGTATGGTTTCATTCCTGTAGTATCATATAAAAACATTTGCCAATTGTTGAGAAAGAGGCCTAGGCTGGAAGTAAAATTTTCTTCTATTTTCAAATTAATTCCAGTGCTTTTCTACTGGAGTTTTTTGGTAGAGTTTTACATAATTTTTCAGCCTTTCAGGAACACAGTTCCTACAAATAACAGTTATAGTCAGGATGCAGAATCAATACAATTTAATAAGACAGGACATGAGATTGGAAGGTATTTCAACAAGACAATAGGTACTCTTCCTCAAGATTTAGTCCAGGAGAACAATAAATCAAATAATCCCCAAAGTGACTAATCTTTAGGAATTGTCATGGAATTCACCTGATATTCAGGAGAAAATGTTGCGTGAGTGCCAAGCACAAATTTGAAGACTAGTGTCAAATGGGAAAAAAAAACCCACCAAACAACATATCATAGACAATTAAGTTAAAATGCATATATAAAGAGAAAAGTTTACTTAAAGGAAAAAACCCATACCCACACAAGAATAAAATTAAGCACAAAGGTAATAGATTCTGCCAGAGCCTGTCAGACACAGAAAAGGGGTTTATTTTCATTTGCCTTTTTAACATTCGTAGTGTGAAATTCAAGCTTTAGTATAACAGTAGGAGTGAATTCCATTTCTGGCAGTGAGAAATGGGCATCAGTCACTTCTGGGATTATTGAGGCCAATTGCAAGAGCATTTCTGTAGTGTAAGAAAAACAGAAGCCAAAGAAGAAATGCAAAAGATTATGTCACTGATGAGCATGTGGCATGACATCTATAAAGCAAAAGGCATTTTAAGGAATTTTGGCAAGTAATATTAATTTTGTCTAGTCTAGTATGCAAAGCATCAGCATTGTTCCCAGTGAACTTAAAAGAGGACAAAAGAGTGGTTCTGCATAGCAGGCTGTACTGAAAGAATCACACAAATACATAATGGAGAAGTCCACAGGGGGAGAGTGGCTGAAGGAGCTATACAAAAATACTACACTTAACATGACTGTAAAAGCAGCTTGAAATCGTTAGCAAAAGACCTGGAGACCTTATGTGAAGTGATTCAAGAGGGAGGAAAAACAGATGGTGGGCAGAGAAAATGATTTAAAGAACTGCATTTTGTACAGAACAAAGAAAACTGAGATGATCTTCTACAAAGAGATCACAGATACAAACTCAGTCGAGACTGATTTCTAGCCCATGGTGAGGAGGTACATACTGGTGATTCAGCTGAAAACCCCAAAAGAATAGCTTCAAACCCAGAGGACAGACTACTTATTTATCCCCCTTGTAACAAAAGGAAGTACTATTTGTCACTAGTACTTGAGATATGAAGTTCACTAGAAGAAAACAGACCAGATTGAGTACCAGTGACAGGAGGCACTAGCTACAATTAAAGGTTACTGTGATCTCACAAACTTATTTTAATTCCATTTCAAGACTACCAGTTACCAGTGTCAGCATGCATGCAGAGCAGAAGTCCTTGCTTTAAAATATAAATGTTGACTAAATAAAAAAACCTAAAAAGTGAAATGAGGAGGCTTGTGGGCTGAGGCTGACATGACATGCCATGCCATGACTCCCTATACTTCCGCTTACAAAAAACAAGCACCTCTATGACTCTTTATTTTAACCAGCAAGTTTCATTTCTACCCCTTGTCAAATTGGAATTCTCTTCCTTCCTCTACAGGGCAGTTATTTAGGACTCCTAATGGAAAAGGACAGAAAAGACTGGACTCGTGATCACCTGAGTCACATTGCAGCTGCTACTACAATTAGTTTATATATAATTGGGTTATTCCCCCATCTCTGTTACCTTATGCCTGTGGTCAGATGCCAATATATAAATAGCAATACCAGGGCATACTTAATACCTAACATTAGGTTTAATAAATCCTGTTTTACATATGAAATTTTCAGGCATATTTAGAAAATAGGTTGCTATGAAAAACAATTTCTTTTTTTCTTTGTAGTACTATTAATTTGATCAATTTTAAGTAATTCATAACATCACAGTATTAGAAAGGAAAAATGACAAGTGCAAGTCAAATAGGAATATCAATTATAATAGAACAGCTTTTTCATCTAGTAAATAACATCTAATGATTTATTTGTGTAGGCTTGTGACACTAAAAATATTGGCTCTATTAAGATCCTTAGATTTACCACAGCAATATATCCCTCTGCACTTTAATTTATAATTTTACTTTGAGAAGTGAAATATGTCCCAAGTGGCACAGCTCACTAAGGTTTAAATTATTTGAATTCCTCCAGGACCATGTGGCTAATGTCTATGACTGGCCAAGCTGCAGGTCTTCACAGGCAGCTATCCAGTAGAAAACACCAAATGCAGAAATTTCAGTTCAGCAGTTTAGGCTGGCTGAATCTGGAACCTACTGTCTACTTAAATTCCAGGATCAGTGTGTTCAAATCAAAAGAAAAAGGAAAATTACATTTTCCTGGTAAGTTCTGCCCTTCAAAATTAAAAACTTGATATGTTTTTGATAGACCACAAAAAAGGTTGGGAATACCTAAATTTGTTCTGGCTTTGGGTCCAAATTAATAAGAACTGTATTGACATATAGGTCCTCCTGCACTTAATAGAGAAAGGAAAGTTCACTGCTGGGTACAGCTACTTTTTGAGTGGGCTGAGCACTTCTATCTTCCAAATCCACCCACTCATGAGACCAACTAATTTGGTGCTTGATCTGGATAATGTGATCCTCCTTTTCCTTACTCATGGTCCCTGATCAGTGGCAAAGCAGTTAATATGGTAATGTAGTAACCACTGAGAACATTCATCTCAGACCTGCAGCAGCTCAGATGTCCTAACAGATGTCATGGCTTTAGTTCTGTGCTGTTTGCAGGTCCAAAGTCTTCTTTGCAACTGCAAGAGCTACATGCTACAGGAATATGTGAAAACGTTGGAACCATAAACAACAAAGATATCTGCTTAGTTTTCAGAGAATCTGAGATGACAGCTCTGAAATGTGAGCTGCTCCAGCTAATCTTACAAATATTATGCTTTCTGATAGCCACATACAGCTATAATTAGACCTCAGTTTCACACACAGAATCCATTTCTCCTTGCATGAGTTTTTAGAGTCAGCTATAAATAATGACAACTTAATTTACATTTCTGCTGTGCATGTCCAGGACTAATGCCAGTTTGTTCCAACCTGTGCTGACTTCTCAGCTACAACTAGACTAAAATGGTAAAAAAGACTTATCGTGAAAATAATTGCACAACTTCACACACTTAGCAGAAACACATCTGACATCAGAATACACATATATATATACATATAAAAATATATACTTTATATGCCCAAATGCAGGCATGCATATATTTATATATTGTCTGATTTATACCAGACTGAGTGAATGAATTTCTGTCTTATGGCTATCGTTCACAACATCTGATAATCAAGTGAAAAGAAACTAAATGTAAAATAATTCATGCTGTCTCTTCCAAGTTCATTAAAAATGTTGGGTACTTCATATACAGATTTTGACTTGTGATGTTTATGGTCTGAGAATCTGAAGCACAGGTGTTCACTAGTGTTAATGACACCTGTCATTCAATGGCACCTCTGTACAGAAAGTGTTCCTGAGTTTGAGCTACCTCAGGACAACCTTGGCTTCTGACAATGAAGGTATCAAAATTCATTAAAACTGTGTGCAAAATGGCATAATAAAGAACTAAATATTACCAAAATTCATGATAAAGAATGATACTAGCTTGTACTCACTGAAATATCCTCAAGTACTCACTCACAAGATCTGTGAACCTAAAACAGTGGGAAGACATTTGCTTGTATATTCAATCTGATACTCAAACTGAGAAGCAGACAGAGGGTATTGTCAGTCATCTGTCTCCTATGCACAGTTGGCTTGCAAATGAAGTAAATGTGCTCAAGTGGGTAGCAGTAATCCACAGTGAGAACAAGACTGCAGATAGTTTTTTAAAACAAAAAATGCACATGGCACAAGCAATAAATGAATCTCCTTTGCTAAAGTACTATTTTTTCTACTCCAGCTAATCAGTGCTAGTGCACCTGGATCCTGAATATTTATGACAGTGACATACATCTGTTAAATGTTCAGAAATAATTAGACTTTGCTGAAGCAAAGCTAATGAATTCCCCTGGAACTCTGTGGCAAAATAAACAGATGAAAGGTATTAATAAGCATTCTGGATTCCTTTAAAAAAAAAAAAAAAAAACCAAAACCAACAAACCCAAACAAAAAACCCCCACAACTGTTTTCTTCCAGTACTGATTATACTTTGTACAAAAATGTGTAGTCCAAGATTTTCTGTCCTTACCACTGCAATTTCCCCATTTGCAACACTGCAAAATCCACACATTAATAAATCATGCAGTTTCATTTTACCTTTGCCTGCACCTACAGCAGGACGGAGAATACCAGCTTTAATGGAGGAAGACAAGAACAGGAACACTACATAATTAGATACAACACCAAAGGAAACATACATATATAATTTCACTATAAAAAGCATGCAGACTAGATAAAATGTATTAATTCAAATAAATTAGAAACAATCCATTTATGCTGAACCCTGACAGACTACTACAAGACAAAATGATTGTACATGCATTTACAAAATTTTATTGGTCATGCTTGTTAGAGTGCAAGATTTAAAATAAATGCAGGTCATATGCAAAGAGAAATTGCATTGAATAGCAATTGATCTATGGCAATTCCAGTAAACCATCATTTTACTGAGCATAAAAATATGTGAAAACATGGTACCAAAATAGACTTATTAATATAAAGATGATCAAAATGATAAAAAAAGTTCTAAATTTCCTGTTGGCTTTAAATTATTCTTATTTTTTTAAGCATCCATATTTAATTAAAAAACAACTTTAACAAAGCTCTAGAATGGCTATGAATATAAAAATCAATGGTGACAGGATTTAACAATATACTTAGTGGTTTTTAAATACTATACAGTTACTTGGGGCCATAGATGACAAATTTATTTCAAGAGTTGCACAGTTTTTTGGCAGTTCTGTGAAAGCAATTTAGATTTCACAGAAGTTATTGCATACTACAAAAAAGAAATAACTTCCTCTAATCACAAACCTGGGTCATTCCAGTATTTTTCTCTGTGACCAAAGCTGGTCAATAATGCAGAATAGGTGAATAGACAAAGACCACTAAAAACATAAAGTTACATGAAACTTGAAGTCCAGACAGGCCAATGTCTGTCTTAGAGCTTGTGAGTCGATATTAGAAGAAGAGGCTTTATACCTCTTTGGGGATTTCCATTACAACAGAAAGTCTTTACATGTATTTTCTTTAAAAATATTTAAAATACTTTATTAGTGTATATAACACAGTTAAGAAAGGTCCAGAAAAAAAATCACTCGGCCTATTTCCTTAGTGGAAGGAAACAATAGCAATATTTAGATACAGATGTTTAATACAATCTGTAGTGTTTTCTAAACTCAAAGGCCTTTCCTTATACATACATATCTTACCTTCATCCATAATTGTTACTGCTTCCTCAGTTATCTGACTTCCCGATCCAACTGAAGTTTGTGCGTTAAAGTAAAACTTGTACCGGGTGCTGTAATTTAAATTTTTTAGTATCAAGCTGCTCTCATTGGCAGGAATTCTTATCTCTACCAAGGGACCCAATTCATGTGTGTTGTTGACTGTTGTTAAAAAAAAAAGAAAAACAAAAAAATTAGGAAACTTGTGTACGCTATCATTGTGTTTAAAAAGGCTTTTGGTTTGTATGCATTTTTTTTGCTTGTCTGCTGCATCTAGACTTTCAAAAGAAAGTCATTTTTGTGTAAAAGTGCCAAAATCCAACTGGGAGATAGGAAACACCAGCAAGTTTTTTAAGATCAAGTTTCATTCTCATAAATCTCTGAATCCAAGGCAAATGAGTTCAGTTTAAATTATCTGAATTTATGCAGCATTGAAAAACTCCTTGACCATTGAAAAAATCTGAAACTCTAAGCTCAATGTTTACAGGAAAAGTAAACACTGAAGCTACTTGTGTCTAATGCCAAAAAACAGTGGGATGTGGTAAGTGGAAGTAAATGAAGTAAACTTCATTTATCTGTTCCATGTATATGAAACTCTTTCCTTTCCAGTGTCACTGCTGAGAAATTTCTGGGCTAAGTAAGCAGCTGGGATCCAAAAGAAGTGATTTAATAGCTCTGAAATTAGTAAATGGCATATTTATAGATTTTTATTTTTAAGATAATAATACCATGAAGATTGGAAAAGCAGACAACAGTGTCATTTGGCATACTTTGATTTACTTCTAATGTCATTTTCTCTGCAGTTAGAATATAGAATTTGTAAGTAGTAGTATCTTGCATCTAACTTGGATGCCACTTATCTGTAGGACCTCACCTCCATTTGTCTGTGAATTATGGTTTGAAGTAATGAAAGTAATAAAAATGTTAACTTTGTACTACAGCAAGAAAATATTTCCATGTACAGTCATCTATATTATCAAAATATATTAGTTTTTTTTCAAACTTGATATTTACAATGCAATCATATCTTTTGTACACTATATATGTAGCCTAATTTTTTCTTCATAAATGGATTATTATTTGGTAGATACATTGCCAAAGTTAGAATTTTATCACAGAATCAAATAATGGTTTGGGTTAGAAAGGACTTGAAAGATCAGAAGTCCAACCCCCAAAATATATTAATTTTAACTTACTTGGCTGAAACTTCAGCGTATATGATGTCAAAACACCATTTGGATGGGTGGGTGAACCCCACTCCAGAGTCAGAGAGTCCAGTGTTGGGTTAGTAATCTTCAGAAAGGAGGGTGAACTAGGAACTTTTAAAAAGAACATAGAGTAAATACAAAGTAGATTAACTTAAAACAGGTTTTTAATTATTAATTCTTAAGAATATTATTTTATGAAGATTATTATTTTATGAAGTCCAAGTAAACCTCATTTAAGTTTAATATCTAGGTTTTTCATTTCATACCTCCTTCAGGGGTCTTAAATACTTTGTCTGGGCTTGCTGGTCCTTCTCCTTTACCATTAACAACTCTAACATTCAGCTTGTAGGAACTATAGGGCTCCAGCCCTGGTAACATTCCAAAAGTCTTGTTTCCCCTGAAAGTCAAGATCTTTTTTTCTATGTGTCGTCTACTCCTTCTGGATAGACTCTGCACTTTCCAGTAGTAAACCTAAAGACAGAAAAAAAAAAAAAAATGAAGTGAGTGCTTAGCTGTTCTGATTTTCTAAACTCTAAGCTTTTCCTTAAGTGTCCATGAATTATAGGTAGAAACAACTGCAATTTGAATAAGCTCAGGTTAGACACAGCACAGAGTTTTTCTGCTCCAGAAACAGACCTTGTCCAGAAACAGTCTACACAACCGGGTACAGACTACTGCCTGCCAGTTCTGCTAATGCTCAAAACCAGTTTGATACAAGTTCTGGTTCGGAACTACATTGGTCTGTGATCATTCTCCTGTTATTCAGTCTATGTGAGAGGCAGAAGTTATCCATTCTTTCAGTAAGATGCCTACAGGTCTTCTAAAGCAGATTTGGACCTTGCCTCCTCGTTAGATCACATCCCAGACCATGCTATTCCTTGATGTTAGATTACCTATAAATGGGGAAAAAGATTTGACTTGGCTGGAAAAACACACAAGTTCTGAAATTATTCTAAGGAAAGCTGATTCTGATGTCCATTGAGCTGAGTTTCTAAGAAACTACGTAAGAGCCTCAGAGGTACTTTCCCTTTCTCTTTACTACACAGTCTCTCTCTGCCATGGTAACTTGAAAGATATTAATAGCTGCCCCTCCAAAAGACTTGTGTTACTCCTGGGATCATCACCTTCAAATACGTAATTGTTTATTTTTCACAGCATCGTTTTCATGCACAAATGATCACAAGCTAAAGATGATTAAGAAATCTAATTGAATAAAAAAATCTATTCCTATTCAGTCCAACTGTAAAATACCTCTTTAATTTAGGAAGCCGGGATTTCACATAGGAATTCAAAAAAAGGGGCTGTTAAGACTGGCAAAGCCCAGCTAGATAGCTATAAAGCAATGTTACACTTACATCAGCTTTCAACATACCGTTTCACTCCAATCACTTTTAAATGCCACTGTGTTTTACATGGTTTAAGTTAATGTTTTTCAGTATCACCAGCTGTCATCTTATAACTCTCATCCTATCAGCTGGTGTAGAAAATAATTTACAAGCTAACAAAACTTGAAGTGTTGGTACCATTGGTACTGAAACTCAAGCTATAATAAATGAGAGTGCATCACATTTTCTGTAATTTCTTACTAAGTTTGAAAAATTTGATAGTACTGCAGTAGATTGAGTAATAGGTAGATTAATACAAGAGCAAAATATGAATTATGTGCTGCAGACTGCTGCTTAGTTACACATCTTCCTGCTTTTTCAGACATTTGCCTTCAAGATGTGACTCTTTAGCCTCTCTCTTGGTTCTCTCTTTATTAAGAAATCTGTCCCCAGTCCAACACTGTATATTGGGCTACTGAGAGAAATAATTTTATAAATTAGGAAAGCCTGAGTGTACTAGTAGGATTTTGGTTCTGTGTTTACAAGAGCTCATCATTTTCTTTGTAAGCTATGTCAGTACTGAAGATACTTCATGCATGAAAAGTTTTAAGTTTGTATTGAGAGAAAGCTTTATAATAACAGCTACCCACCAGGTCCTATGATTTCTCATGCCTTGTCTAGTTTTTAACCTATTTTAGCTTAATTTAGCTGTATTTGCAAAAATTATTTAAGGTATTCTTGCTGCATCTGCAACTTATTCAGATTGTCACATTTCTCCTAGCTAGAACAGCAAAATTACTCAGTGGTCTAGTCTGTTGTCAGTCCTGTGGTTGTGAGCTTGTTTTATTTATTATTATCAAGTAACTTATTTGACCTTCAGTTTTGCTTAGTTTTGTGTAATTGTGTGGCTCTCTTCCCCATCGAAAAAAAAATATACCCTATATAGAGAAAGCATAACAAATTAAATAGAAGTGATCATGACATGACTAACCCCCTAGATCACATGGAAAGTGATCCTATTAGTGATTACAGGACAGAAGATAACCCTCAGACACTGAAAGTCAGAGGAAAAAAGAAATGTCCATCCAAACTTTGGATGATGACAATTCACTGTAACCATGCTGTTGAACTTAACACCTGATGTGTTAAGTTGGCAGAAATGTGTCTATGGATTTTGGTTTTGGTATTATTATAGATCTTTAATAGAAATTTGGTGATTTATATTAAGAGCTTTAGTGTTGCTATAACTTGATTAATAATTACCATTAATTTCACTAGATTCTAACTCTTTAATCCTACATTATTTTGATTGCCCATTTCTGCATGAAATACCAGGTTGATGTAAAGCTGTCATCTAATAGGTAAGCATTTAAGAGACTAGTGAAGTCCTGTTTTTCATCTGAGTTTATTGAGTTTGTGTGGCAAAGCAGCACACAAACTACTAACATTCACACTATGTCATACAGAACTACTTTATGTCTCTCTGGATGGTGGTATTTTCTGCCAGGAAACAGACACCCACATACCATGAACTCACATTCATGTGGTAACCAGCCATAGAGCACTGAAGTTCAAATTCAACGCTTTTGACTGCTCCATTTTATAAGTATGGTGTATATTTATTTTCCTCCAAATACTCCTTACTGTTTTAATTTTTCAAATATTTCTTTTACCTCCTTTCACGTAAAAAGAAGTAGTTCAAGTTAGTCTTAATCTAGTCTGGGCTAAGTAATCTGTTTTATTAGAACACACTTATGACAATACTTGCAGAGAAGCAAAGAATTAGTTTGATTTTCTTCTATTGTTACATAGGATGTCAGTATATCCTCACTGAAGCAACTTTTCCCTATCCTCCAGGGACACCAGGTTCAAATCTTGAAGTCCTCCTGTCTCCTCTTCTCTATTAAATTGCAGTCTTTCTTCTCCAGCACAGCCTTTTCAGTTATGACCAAAGGCAGCACACTACCTTACAATAAGCTTCCTTCCATATATGGGCACTCCAAATCTTCTGCCATTTCATATGTCCTTAAGTTGAGCTTTTACACTGAGCTTTTTCTTGGCCTCCAAAAAGACACAGAACCCAGCATATACTAGTAAGTGTCCAGTTACTCTCAATTAAAGATATGATTAATCACATTGAAGCAGAAAATTAGTAACCTTAGCGCTGGACTAAAAACTAGTACTTCACATCCTATAAATTACTTTGGAAAAAGATTTGTAAAACTGTTACCATTCTTTAACCTGTTTAACATGTGCAAGCTTGTTTGCAAACACATGCCATTTTTCTTCAAGGACAGTGTCACAGGAAGCTAATGCTACAAGGCTGGAAGATTGCTGAACTCTGTATGAATTGCATCAAAGCTGTTGCTCTTGTCAGCAGAACTTGGGTGCTCCCTGAAAAGCACGAGTTCTCTTACATGTCAGTTACTTCAATCTGGATACAATCTCAAACAGGAAGATTGATCTATTTTAATAAACAAGGAAGAGAATAACCGTACTTACTTTGTACCCTTGAAGATGTCCCCGAACAGTTTTTAGTGGAACTGGGTCCCAATGCACCTTTGCTAATGTGCTGTTAATAACATGAACCTGCACATTGCCTGGAGCAACCATTGGCACTGTGTAAAAAGGATGCAACAAGCATCTAGTTAGAATTAGAAATCACACAAACACAGTTTTTTAAAATGAGTCTTTGCATTGTACTCATGGAGTAGGTTAAAATGTTCCTGTGTTTTCAGGATTGATACTACAAAGTAGTATGAAGCCTTTACTATCTCTGAATTGCTTCCTTTTAATTAAAAAAAATAACTACTATCCCCCTTATCAATATTTCAGTATCTTAAATACCCATTCAGGTTACACATTTAGTTCCTTTTAATTAGGATAACTGAGTCAAACTACAAAACTTACAGTCTTCCCCTGAATGTCCAATCACCTCTGATGGCTCTGGTGCATACCCCAAGTCATTTAAAGCTTGCACTTTTACTTCATATGGAACAAAAGTTGGTGTACCAGACACAATATATTTAGATACATTTGCAACTATAACAGATGTCCATTCATCATCAACGTCTTTCTGGCGCCAGCTGACTTTGTACTGAAGCCCTGGTCCATTAGACTGAAAACCTTTTAAAGGCTGAAAGGAAAAGAATTTTTTTTTTTTAATATTCCGAAGCATCTAAAAAATCTTAACTTAGAAAGTTGATTCTTTTATAGAATGTCAATGAAAATTTACCACTGTATTCTGCAACAGAGAAGCACTGCTGAAAGTTATGCAATTTAGCTTTTACAGGAGGTCACTTCAGTTAACTAGTTTTTTTTCAGTTTTCACTCTTTGGTAAAAAGCACATTGAATGATGTTGGTGGCTAATTCTTATACAAACAGCACATTGTGATTTCTGTATATATATTTTGTTTTCAAATATTTTTTAAGAAGTGGAAGAGAGAAAACCAGACTTGCACCAACTCCTTGTAAATAGTGTACCCTAGGCAATATTTCTTGCCTGAGAGGGCAAACTGGTTATACATGGTTCTCCTTGAGCTCCTCTCATGACGGTAAGGGCATGATGGAG
The DNA here is from genome assembly GCF_026979565.1 of Vidua chalybeata. NCBI lineage: Eukaryota > Metazoa > Chordata > Aves > Passeriformes > Viduidae > Vidua > Vidua chalybeata. The sequence continues at coordinate 44,786,368 of NC_071534.1, forward strand.
AAAACTTCAACAGAAATTTTCTAGTGGAAAAGTGCACAATGATCAGTTTATCGTAACAGGTGACAGTAGAAGGAGCATTCACATTAGAATTCACTCTAAAAATTGGACTGTACTTGAAATAAACCTCCACTTATATTTTGAAATTTTCCTAAACTGACAGCAAATCATCCTGTAATTACTTAATTATTGGTTTATCTTGAGAAATCACGCAAGGAAATATGCCCCCCCACCTTTAACTTATTTTCATATTTTTCAAAAAAAAATTCAGTTTTTTCATGAAAATGAAGATGGGGAATGTATGAATTTAGCTCTTTTTCAAGACTATTTTAAGCAGGTAATTGGGTATTCTCATCATTGGTTATTAAAAAAAAAAAAAAAAAGCTATTCACAAACCTGAAAACAAATGAAACCTTGAAAAAAGACCCATCTTACCTCCCATGTTATTACCAAATTATCAGGTTCTGAGCCTATCCCCTGTACATTAGCAGGATTTTCATCAGGGCCTAAAAATGAAATATTTACACGTGAACAAGAATGGCTGCTGTGTGATTCCAAGCAAACTCAATGCTATTCATAGCAGGAATCAATCACCGGTAAGTGGGAATAATTATTTACTTGCAGATTTTGTCAGGTACTGCTCAGATGGCTCACTCGGCTGGCTTCTGCCAATCTTATTGACAGCTATCACACGGAAGGAGTAGTTGACATAGGGAGACAACTTCAGCTGCACCGTTGTCTGAGTGCCAGGGACTTCCGTCTGGTAATGCCACACTCCTGGTTCATGCAGTGCATCCTCATACTCAATTACAAAGTCTGCAAGCAGGAATTGAATCCAACTTTACGTCAAAACTTGAATCAGCTTCCCAGACAAGCATAGGCATTTCTGAATGAGCTAGCCAGAAGGGATTGCTCCAACTAGTGCTTTCAAAAATCATGGAACTTGACATGTAAATACATAAACCATAGCACAGATCTATAATGTGGATGTCAAAAGTAGAAATAAAGGTGAAACATAAAAATAAACCCTTACTTTTATCCTTTGCTGCTGTCACTAATGCAGCCATCTCTCAGGTAACACATTATTACAAAAGCACTCTCTCAGGTACCGGATTTTAATTTAATGGGAATCCTTGAACTATCACAGCAAGGAAGTGGAATTTGACTCCGAAATACATTGTTCTTAGTTGTATCAAGCAGACAGCAGGCAGTATCTGTATAAATTTCAAACTCCCTGAATATCCCATTTTCTCCAGTGAAACTGGCATAAAGAAAATCTATTTAAAGTCAAGAACCTATACTTAAGGAAGGTTTTTGAGAGCACTTTTCATTATCATCAAATTAAATCAGGGAATGTATGTTCAGGAACTAAATTTCTTGAGAGTACTCTGTGTGAATATTATGATGATTACTGTTAAGACCTTACAAAGTATATGTAACCTCAGGGATAAAAAGGTTTGAAGAATTCCAAAAAGAAAATCATATACATTATGAAAGACAAAAGGACATTTTTTTACAGATGTGAAACAGCCAAAAACCTGGCTGTAAGATATGAAATATGAATTCTGAAAGACTTAGGAGGAATTTTTTGGACACAATAAATAAATGGGAGAAGAATCCCATGGAACCTGGAGCATAGAAAAATGCACAGTTTGAGGAGCAAGATGTAAAAGAGGTGAGTTGTACTAATCATAGCCTTCTGGCTGGCAGATTTCATTCTGACCTAAGTAGTAAGAGAAAGAGGGAGTATTGACCCCAAATTACTGTCTGAGCTACTGCTGCTGTTGTGTGCTCAGTATAGAGGTCTTGGGATGGGATGTCTCCTGGATAAAGCTTTGCTGAAAAAGTGAGAATATTACATGCCAAAAAGGTTTTCACTACTGCTTTTTTCTTCCCTGGTCACTAGCCTTCTGCCTGCAACTCTAGTAGAATAATTTATAGGCAACTTCAAGGGAAAAAAAAAAACTATCTGAGCTTTCAGAGAGAATCTAGCATGTCAGTCATATTGTGCAAACAGGTCATTCCTAATGAAGTGCAATCCTTGAGTCTTCGTCTGCACTTTGAAGTGGTATCAAGTGAATCCTTGAGCCTTCATCTGCACTTTTGCAGCAGCAAAAGAAATAGGCTTACTCAGGAAGCAAACGCCTTATTTTGCAGCCTCTAAGAAGACCATGCAGCAATAGAAATTGTATTATAATTAAATCCAGCATTATTTAGTTAGAAAAGTTCAGTTTCCAATATGAGAGTGCATGCAGTATCTTGTTCTAGAAAAACCTACAAGAGACAACACTGCCTAGTATTAACTTTTCTGCAGTAGTTTGATCTCATTCCTACAGAAAGACAACATTTCTCTCTTCTGGAGTGGAAAAAATGAGAATACTAATGAAAGTATATGTATATGAATAAACCACTATTCAACTATTTACGCTGATCTTCTGTATATTACATTTTAAGGTATATTACTAGTTGATATACATTAGAGATGCCTGAGACTGTAACATTTCAGAAAAATCACTTAGTGCTTCATTAAAATGTAGTCAAAATCTTTGATGTGTTCAGAAACTTGTGAAATTCTGTTTTTTACAAATCCCCCTTTCCAGATACCTGATCGTTATGGTTTGTTTTCAGTGTTGGTACTGACCCAGCATCAAACCCTGGAGAGCAACACCCAATAAGTCAGTCTAACTAATTAATTCCAAACATAACATCTACACTGGTCTTGGCAACTTGTGGCAGTTATTATCTAAAAACACACTGCATAAATAATGAAATAGTTGAATTAAGTTGCTCATAGGGAAAAAGTTATGTCAAAAAGTCTTTCTGATCCCAAGATTTTTTGGAAAACAAACATCTTTGTTCCTTACACCTAAATTCCCCCTCTATCCTCTCTGCTCCATACAGGCAGGAGTTTTCATTATGTTTAATGGGAAGAATAACAGCATTTAATACCAATTTACTGCCTCAAAATTTTATAGATATTTAATTGTTTCATTTTATGGATATGGTTTATTCTTTTAACTGTCTGGACTAGAAAAATCCCAGAAAAACTATCTACCTTATATTTTCATGAAGAATAAACTTCTGCACCAGTAGAGATGGATAATCACTGATGATGGTGGTACTGATGCTATTTCAAATCACAGAATTACAAAAGAGTTAATGCAAGATGTTAGTAGCTCTCTCCTTCAGAAGCATACAAGCAGTGAACAAGTCTGCTCTCTACATATTCATAAAATTTAACCTTGTCAGACAGACCTCATATCAATATATATAACTTCTATATTATCTAGCATGAGTTTTTGAATAAAAAAGCCCAGCTCTTCTGGTCTTCCTGCTTGGCTGTACAGTAGTATTAAGGGTATGTTAGGTAAATAAATGGCAGCTGTAGAGAATTAATTTACCATTTTCCCATGCTGTACACAAAATTTATTCCAGAAATATTTGGAATTTGATAACAGTTAGAGCAACACCTTCAATGTAGTGTAGTAGACACAAACAAACATACTTGTAATGGGACTGTTGTTTTCATCTCCTGGTATCCAAGAGAGATCAATGCTTCTTTCTAGCTGACCTGTCAATTCCAAGTCAAAGGGTGGATTTGGCCGAGCTGTAAATCGAATGAACACAAAGTAAGTAACCACACCAGAATATGTACTATAATATTTGAAAAAAAATCCTTACATTCCAGTCAAAGAATTCCACAAATACAGCAGGGCAGGTCTACTCACTTATGTAAGCATGATTTAAAGACTAATAGCATGCAATTATTACAAAACAAAAATGGAGAACTGATATAACCTGGAAACTTCTATACATTAACAAGAATCAGTATTTATTTTTATCTATATCTGAGTGCACTGTGATATAAAAATGTGATGAGATGCAAGGAATTATGAAATGCCTGTTTAGTTTATCTTTGAATGATTATGGGTGGTTATCTATTGTAACAGACATACTTCATACAACATGGAAAATAAAGAAACATTCATATTAAAGAAGTTTTTCTGGAACCATTACAAATATTTTTATGTGAATTCAAAACAAGTATGCTTCAAACAGAAACTAATTGCAAGTTACTAAATTATTTATTTTTTGCTCTTCTTTTTAAAAGGCTCAGAAATACCACACAAGCTGTAATTATACATCCTTATAACACATAAAGATGTAATTGTCTGTTCCAAATTCAAAAAGGTAATTTATGATATGATTCATTACACAAAAATCATAACTAATAAGTAGGTTCATGTAAGAATACATAGGCATTTTCACTGATAGGATTTACATAAAAGTGCTCAAAACTCTTATACTTAAAAGTGTTTTAGCTTATTATATTACTCTTGAACCCTCAAATTCAGAAAATGTGCTACCAAATTAAAGTCTCTATACCACTAAATTTAAGACTATGCCTAACAGATTTTTTTTTTAGTTTTAATTTAAATTTTAAAATCTTAGCGATTTCATCAATTATAAGTCAAACTGGTTAATGTGGTCATATTCATCTTATGAGTGGAGTAAAAGGAAGATAAACTATGAAATATAGTAATAAAATAGAGCAGGACTACAAGGCTGCAAAACCAATGTTAACATACAACATAATTTGGTTGGGGCGAAGTGTTTAATAGTGAATTACCCTTTCACCAAAGAGTTGAATTTACATTTTAGATATTTCATTTATCATATAACTAATTCGTATTACAGTGTGGTCTATGAGAAATACATTGCCATACTATACCCAATCTTAAGTAAAAATAATTTATCTCTGAAAACCACTTATTCCCTAAATATAAAGCAGCCTGCACCGTAACATTCCTAAGTTCAGTGCTATAGTAATGAAGTAGTTGGTAAAATGGGATGAAACCACATAGACACAGACACACACACACACAGAGGAAAAGGGAAAAAAAAAGGCAAAAAAAATTGCAACAGGCAAATGAGCAATATATCTGCCTGATGATGTAGAAAGAGAACTTTGTTTTAGTTTACCGTAAATGATAGCTGGTGTTGGGGGAGCAGCTGAAAAGAACATTAATATAAAGGATTTAATCAGTTAGTAGCCAAGGAAACAGAATATTGTAGGTAGTTAAAGACTATAATTATTAGAGACAAAGAAAATTTAACTTATTTAGATTAAATGGTTAATTTAAAAAAAAACCACGATAATTTTTCCCTCAAGAGCTAAAAAGGTGTTCTTGAATATTTTATTCATTTTTAAAAATAAGAACAGATCACGAAAATAAATAAAATAAGCAATCCTATAAAAATGCCTAAATAAGTACTAGTTTTTTGGCTCAGATCATTCCTGGATAGGCATAAGATCACAGCAGAATTTTAAAACACGAAGATACTTGCTCTGAGTCTCAGATTGAACTAATGTAAGAATCATTCACGACATCTACTTAAAACTTTCTTACAAATTGGAGAAGGGGCAAAGTAATATAATTGGCAAGAATCTGCAATCATAAAAACTTAATAGAGAACTTAACTAAAAATACAATCCATGAAAAGTCATACAACCAAGTATGCTCAGTCTTTCTGAAGCATAATTTAGTTGTCGAAGAGATTCCTGAGAAAACATTCTCCCAACACAACAAAGACATGTTCCTGTTGGAAGGAGTCCAGAGGAGGGCCACTAAGGTGACCACAGTGCTGGAGCACCTCTCCTATGAAGACAGGCTGAGAGAGTTGGGGCTGTCCAGCCCAAAGAAGAGAAGGCTCTGGGGACCCCTTAGAATAGCCTCCCAGCACCTACACAGGCTCCAAAAGAGCTGGAGAGCACCTTTTCACAAGGGCATGTAGTTGTAAGACAAGGAAGAATGGCTTCAGCTAGAACAGAGTGGGCTTATGTTATGTATTAGGAAGATGTTTCTTATGGTGAAACACTGGAACAGGTTGCCCAGACAGGTTGTGTGGAAGGTGTCCCTGCCCAAGGCAGGGGGGTTAGAACTAGATGACCTTAAAGGTACCTTCCATCCCTTGCCATTCTGTGATTCTACCATGTTTATTTCCAAATACCCTGCAAAATTGAATTTCCTGTAGTAGCTCAGATGTGATCAAAATAAAAAGATATATAGCATGAATCTGTCCTCTAGCTACTCAGTCATTTTGTAAGTAACAGATTCAAATGTAAACTGTAAGGTGGAACTACATTTTTTAAAAATTGAAACACATTGACACTTAGGTGGCATTTCCTTTATCCTGGCCTAAAAACCAAAACTATGTTTGTGCTTTTCACTTTAAATCTAATGCTGTTTTCATACTTAACAGTAGAAGTTTGAGAGCATTCTTACCAACAACAGTAAGCACAGCACTTGCTGAAACACTGTCCAGAGTAGTATTAACTATGCAAGTGTATGTTCCATCATCTTTATCAGTTACATTCATAATGGTCAAGTTGTCTTTGCCAACTAGAAACCTGTAAATACAACAAATTCAGCCACTGATTTTTCAATAACTGGCACTGTTATAAGAAATTTGCATAAAACATTATCAAATCCTATATACTTGTACATACCTGAACAGCTATGTTTACCCAAGTTAAGCTATGGGACAACATCATCTTTTTTTTTTCTTCATTGCTCTTGACCATCTTCCCACAGTAACTTTTATTCTAATGTACTTTTCTTTCCAAATATATTCAAAGAAATTTTAAATATTTGTGATCCAGAGCAAAATAGCTTTCTGTTATCTGTTTGGCTTCTCATGTCAATTATCTTTACCTTACAATTTATCGAGAAGATCAGTGTGCAAAGTCTGTATAAATACTTACATCTCATTTTATTTTTAATTCTATCTTAATATTTTCATCACACTAGGTAAGTCATTCAGTAACCAAATACTGGATAGCCATGATGTTAATCAGTCTTCTTTGGAAAATGTCAATGGTCAATATGTTCCTTTCAAAGATCAGGAAAAGGAGCAGACAAAAGGACCTCGAAAATTAAAAATAAAGGAAAACTATGTGGTCCTTACCTTTCATCATCTGGCAGTTCATCATTGTCCTTCAACCATGTAACTGTTGGTAGTAAGGTAGAATCATGTTTAATTATACACTCAAAAGAAACCTGGCCATATCTCTGAATCACTTTGTATTCTGGCTGTTTAATGATCATCGTTGGATCTGAAATTTAAAATTAAAATTAGATATCCAGAAAGTCTGAAATTCTGTACTAATCAGTGATGAAAGAACGACTAATTTCTCACCTTTAATTTCCAACTGCACCTCATTTTGTATCTTTCCTAATTCATTTCTTGCTACACATGTGTATGTACCAGCACTATTCTTCTGAGCCACTGGAATTTCCAAGGTTCCATTATCATGGAAAATGTACTCATTTCCACGCAGGATGCTACCTTTCACCCCCTTAAACCTTTATATAAGAAGTAATATCATTAGCCAGCATCCCAGTTAAATTCTGTATGGTTTTATTATCAATAAAATACAAACTTAGGACTGCCACATTAGAAAATAGAGACAGAAGACTCAAAGAAATTTAAACTTGACTCTGTAGGCGTAACTTTACTGCTGGTTCATTAGATATATGCAATATTGTATTAGGAAATTGTATACAGCATCTATTTTAAAATATACTATTTTACAATAGTAAATAGAGTTAAGAGTTTTAAAGCTTTAAGTGTTTGTTTCCATAGATATAACTGGCTCATCCAGTGTAACACAGCACAGCTAGAGCTTACCATTCAATTTCGGGCTTAGGTGACCCAAAATAAGCACAGTCTAGCAATGCGGGACTGTCTGCAATGACTTGATACAGTTTATTAGCAGGAGTTAGAATTCTGGGTGGCTCAGCTGAAAAGACAAAGATATCTGTATATAGTTACAAAGTCACAAATAGTAAATACATACTAAAAAGTATAGCTACAAATACAAAATACAAAGACATTAAGAATGGCCTAAAGAATTACATAAAAACATTTTTCTCTGAGATGATTTCGGGTTGCAGTCTGAGTTCAAATACATTGTACTGGTACTAGCCTGAGGAAAAGTTAATGCAGGGAAATTATCTTGTGAAAAACAACTCTTTCTTGCCTATTTACAAGTAATAATGATGGGCACCAAAAGCAATGATTTCAACTGGAAAATTTAAATCAATATATACTTCAAGAAGATAATCTCCTGAGTACAGACTGAACTATCTAATTCCAAACAAACCTGCAGGCAGAAAGAAGCTAGGATGCATTTTTGGTGTAACACCTAAATTTTCCTTCTTTTAAATGACAGTGTCAATCAACACATCTGCCAGTTCCTGCAGAAGAGTCACTAGAGGCCATTCTGCCCAGGATTTTGCTATTAGCTTTTTTAAATTCAGTGAGAAGAATTAGAGGGGCCACACAACATATTGTAATCAGAAACACATGCCAGGGAACCCTTAGAGACAAATGCATAATCATGTCCCCTTGCAGCAGCAACTTGGAGATCATCTGTTCCACTAATCCAAAACATCCAGACTCAATGAAACTGTATTGAAATGCACTAACTTAAGCAATACTAATTCCTGCCTTCTTTGTCAGGCTTCTGTTGGACTGACTTACACAAAAAAAATCAAAAAAGACATAAAATTTCTTCCAAGTTTTCCTTGCTTTCACATCTATCCTTCTCTCTTTGGAACAGCGAAAGTGAAATTCAGGAATATCTTAGAAATAACAAGATATGTATACCCTTGCTCTTTACAGGGGCCAGGAAATAGATCAATTCCCAATGAAGACCTCAAGCAAGGCTTGAGCAGAGAGACTGTGTGTTAGCAGGAGACAGCTGAATACCCAAGAGAACAGAAAAATATAAAGTCTATTTCTTACCCAGAACATTCACAAACGCATTTGCTAGCAAGTATCCATATTCATTAGAAGCATTGCACTGATAGACAGCACTTGACCTTTCTTGCACGTGTGAGAAAATAATGGTGTCACCATCCACCTTTCTGCTAGGATCTTCTGGGGCAACTGTTGGTGTAAAGAAAAAGAGTTATTGCTTTTCCTAAACTGCTATTGGATTGCAAGTTTCATACTTCTGAAAAGAAGGAAGAATCTGAAAGACCAATAGACCCTTTATGTTTTTTTTCCTTGGGTGACTGATCACTAGTAAAAATGTGAATTTTAATACAGTTTAAAAAGTTCTTCTCATTCTACAGGTATTGATTCATGATGATAGAGTTCCCATTTTTTGAGAGTTTTTTTTGTTTGTTTTCCAAGGAAGTGAAGCTGAGATTGTATTTTGCATGCAAGACAGAGGAAAAATACCAATATTACGAGATTCGAGCAAATACAGTCAATATCTAGAAAATTACAAAAATATTCCTGAATTTTGCTGAATGTCAAAAGAAAATGCTGGTAAAATGACATAGTCCTCTGTGACTTTAAAGTTTCAAATCAATTGTTACACCATAAATAATTTCACAAATATAAAAATAGCCATACTCAGTTGAAAATTATCTCAGAATAAAGAATAAGCATTCCTTCTAACCAAGTCAAGAAACAATCTTCTCAAGAGCAGAGTTAGTAATTCAGTAGATGGCACTCTTTCCCTTATGTAAGAATTATACAATGCCATTTCCTCGACTGTTCTGGAGTGGCCTGAACTGTCAAACAGCTTCTGCATCACAGAAGCATCCAGGACATAACTGAAAATAAAATTCTAAGAAAATACTGAAGAAGAGTAATAGCTGTCAGTTCTGATACAACTGGATGGCATTAGAGAAGTATAATGAAGAAAAAACTTAGCTTGCAACACCACACTGCATAAAAATGCACAATATATAGTTTAATATTTTATGTACATACTAAATAAGACCAGATATATTATTTTTGTATTAAAAAGCACAAGTATTATTCATAATGAAAATTAATGGCAAAATTACTGATCTACTAATACAAAAAATGGAGGTATTTATACATAAATAAATGCATCCTAGTTTGGCTGCATCATCTAAATTGACACCCTTATTGAAGCTTAAAAAAATGTATTTGTGGAACACATTCTCATATAAGGAAATTCTTATTCAAATTCATAAAAAACATCAATCAACTAAATTAACATCAATTTTCTGTGACAGGAACCTTTTGATTCAGACAATACCTTAGTTCTCATTTGTAAAGAAAATGGAGACATTTCTCCTGCATTTTCTTAAAGTATGTATTACTGAATTCTCTACAAGAGAAACCAGATGAAGGAGCTCACAGTTCTGTGGTTCTGCTTAAGAGTATTTCCAGCTTGGATGAAATCTAAGCCCATTTTTCATGTAAATATCTCAATTCCTAAACAACTGCCTCAAGAACAGATTTCAATTTCCATTTTTTCTGGTCTTCCATCACTCTGAGTTCAAATCAACATCACAAATTCAAAAATTTTGGGAAGGAAGAAAAAGGTACTGAGATTTTAAATGCTTATTCTCTGAACTTCTGGATTGCTGGCATGTACTTTTCTCTCTTTTGCTTTACCTCCTATTGTGTTCCATGTTTCACATTGCTTCCTTTTCTACATAAATGCCATTTTCATTAAAAGATTCATGGGCTGAAAATAGCCGGAGCAGGTGAGTAGCCCAGCAGGCAGGCCAGTCAGCTGCGGGAAGCGCTCTGTTTCTGCATACAAATCATAGTTAAACAGAAGACAGGCACAATTGCTCTCCCACGAGGAAGGAGAACTGCCCACAGCCATTCCAAGCATGATTGCTTCCAGCCCTAGGCTCTGGGCTTCCCTCCACTCATGCCCTCTGAATCCTGCAGCACTTTCTGCACCCAGGTGGGTCATTAATGGGTGCACAGACTGCCCCTTCACACACACTCCAACACATAATCCCTTACAGGATGATGGTGGGGCCCCTCCTAAGAGATGGAAGCCATTAGTTCAATCTTCTATGATTGAAGGAACTGCATTGTAAAAGAACGATCTAACCACTAAATTATTATAAAAAAAGAGGGGCAGCATCTTCCTTCCCACTGCTGTACTGAAGGAAAAAAGGAGATAGCCCCTTTCAGCTGTCTGAAGGAAAGGAGGTGCCTGTTCTCCGAAAAGGGCTTCAAGCTGGCGTCCCAAGAGAAAAGAAGGCAGAAGTGTCAGGTTAGCTGGTGCTTTCTGTTAATTGGTCTAGCCAACTGGATGCTGAAGGGCACTGATTCAAAAGCTCCCTGTTAAGACAGGCATCTTTTTAACTGTCTGTTGAATACAGCTTCTTAAATGGTCTGAAGCATCCACTGCTGCACTCACAGACACAGAAACATTGAGCTTGGAAGAGACTTTTGGAGGTCATCTGGTCCAACGCCCTGCTCAAGCAGGGCCACTTGGATCCAGTTATCCAGAATTGTGCCCAGATGGAGGAAGGATTACTTTCCTCTACCTGCTAGCTATACTTTTGTCTCATGTAGCCCAGGATAACGTTAGCCTCTTTGCCACACGGGCACGTTGCTGCCTCATGGTCAACTTGGCATCCACCAGGATGCCCAAGTCCTGTTCTGTTAAGGCACTATCCATCTGGATGGCCCCCAGCATGTACTGGCACTATGGCTGTTCCTCCCAAGGTGCAGGATTTGTTCCACAGATCACCCTCTGTGGGTTTGGCCATTCAGTCATTTTTCTATCTATCTCCCTGCTGTTTATCCAGCCCCTACTTCAACAGCTTGTCCATGAAGATCTAATGGGAGACAGTGTCAAAGGCCTCACTGCAGTCCAGGCAGATATTATCCACTACTCTTGCCCTCGTCTATACGGCCAGTCATTTCATCATAGAAACGTATCAAGTTGGCCACCCCGTGGTGAACCCATGAAAACTACTCCTGAAAGCTTCTTGTCCTTAATGTGCCTTGAAATGGTTTGCAGAATTAGCTGCTCCTTCACCTTCACAGGGACAAAGGTGACTGTAGTTCCCTGGTTTCTCCTTCTGGCTCACTGAAGACAGGAGTAGCATTTGCTTTCTCTCTGTCTTTAGGCACTTCTCCCAGTTACCATGATCAAGCAAAGATTATTGAGACTGTTCTTGCAATGACATATGCCAGCTCAGTCAGCACTTGTGGCTACATCCCATCAGGGGCCACACACTTAGGTATGTTCAGTTGGCTCCTGACCTAATCCTTTTCCACCAGGGGTACATCTCATTCTAGTCCTTTCCCCTGGTTTTTGGGACCTGGGATTCCTGAAGGTCAGTCTTGCTAGTAAAACCTGAGGAAAAATAGCATGCAGTACTTCAGCCTTTTGCATATACCAATCTACTATATTTTAAAAAATCTTTTTCTGGGGAAGAGGAGTGATGGCAGGGCCAGTCAAGCACTGCTTATTTGTATTTATGAATATTCTTGTCACATTACACAATAGCGGCACGAGAAGGAGAAAACGCTTTTGACACATGAGACAAATCTGAATTTGGCACTGATAGGCAAAATATCAAAAACCTATGTAATACTTAAAATGGGCTTGTACAAACAGGATAATGAATTATGTGGATTTGCTACAGGAGTTCTGCTGCTGTAACAAGACAGGTGAACATATGCCATCTAACAGCCAACATTTGCTCACAATAACATGAATTCTCAGCTTATGAGTGTGTTTTGGTCCTTTCTGAACAAAGACCTAGTTTCACCTAATTTTTTCATCACGCTGCACAATGATACAGCTTCTTGACTCTAGCCATGTTCAGTATATTCCTAAACAGAGAAGGCAGGGCCTCTATCAGATACTTCTTGTTGTAGTTAGAGATCAGCACCGTGAATAACTTCTGTTCATTTGCATGCATACTTCCATCTGGTTCATAAACTTCTGACAGCCTAAGCAATTACCTTTGCTAGTATGCTTGAATAACCACTATGGCACCATTATTACTCTTTTCTTTGGAAAAAAAGACAGAATGACATGCTCTCTGAAGAGAAGTAGTTAAAACACACCATTAGGCTTAAAACCGGAAGGGAAAAAATTAGGATAAAAAGCCATGGATAACTGAAATGGTAAAGAATGTAATTTTCCTTTTCTTACCAATCTTGCTTGCTGCTCAGCATATTATTTTCCTGTGATCACTGAAATCCTTTTCTTCCTGAGTTTCTGATTCTGACCGTTCTATTGTCTCCAAAAGCACAGCATTACCTGCACTAACTATAACCATCCCTGACTATTTTGTGCAGAATAGAAAAAAATCTGATTATCAAACTTTTTTTTATCAGCTGAAGTTCCCAGGTCAGATGCAAAGTTCCAACACAACGACAGGAGAAGCAGTGGATAAACATCTTCCCAAGCAGTCTTCTCTCTAAGACTGAAATACTGGGGGCATTAGGGTCAGCAAATTTCTCCCTACCCTCCCATGGCTGCAGTGAATAGCTTGTGGTGTGTACTCTCAGAGAAAATTATGGATGATGAATCTCTCAGTCAGGGATTTTCAAGGCCTTTCATGAAAGAAATCTAAGGGCTAATTTTTCTCCTGAAAATTGAAAATTCAGAGTGAGCACTAATGGAGACTAACTCAAACCCAGAGATTCAATGTGAAATGTAATATAAGAAGAGAAGAATGTGTTGAAAGAAGATAAACAGCACCTTTGCACTACTTTGTATAAATCTAACTGTCTGTATCTATATTTATATCTGTATTTAATAGCTCACCATGAACTATAAACCACTGGACCAAAAAATCAGTCTTTTGTACAGTATTTGCAATGCCTTTCTGAAGTCTAATTATGAAAGCATTTCCCCTTCCCAATTAATCTGGGTTGTTACTTTCTTAAAAGTTGAAACACTTTATGCATGGCTTCCCTTTTGTAAAACCATACTGAATATCTAAGCAGTAAGACACAATGGATTATGCAGTGATATAAATAATGCAGATCTTGAGTGTTAATTGAAGCACAAGGCAACACAAAGTCATGGCCTGAACTTTCAATTGCTACTTGCCAAAATAATTCTAATTGACCTTAGCGGGACTGTGCATGTGAGTTCAACATACTCCTGTGAGTAAACACTAGGAGGTTAGGTTAGGTCCATATCATCCCAACATGTCTAAAGCAGCTTATTTTTTTAGAAATGCTGGTGTTTTCAGCATGACTGTTGAAGAAAACTAATTAAAATATTTCAGGGAAACCTAAAATCTTTCTTAAAAAATATTACTTACTCAGATTATTGGAATATTGAACAAAATTCACACCATTGCAATTTTATTTTATAGTTGCTAACACACACTAATTTTTTCTCTATTTGTTTTCCCCTTTTCCCCATAGATATTTAAACCTCAGCCTCTGACTGAGATATGGACGAATGGTTCTTTCTTCAACATTCCCCCTTCCTTGTCTGACTCTATTATGGAAAAACAAAACCGGAAGAATTAAGTATCTCCCAGTTGTGCTTTTCAACAGAAAATTAAAGTATTGCAAACAGATTACTAGGCCACAGGAGGCACATTGTGGGATATATGATTACAGCATGGCTTTGAAATTCAAATGTAGCTCTTTTTCTTTGAAATCCTGCCATGGGTGTAGCTCTCTCAGCACTGCCCTGAAGCTGAAACAGCTGCTTTAGTTTCCTTTTACAGTGATTTCCTAATCATTCAGTTGGAAGATGAGGGGCTCAATTCTATAATTTAGTAACAAGTGAACAAAAAGGCACACTGTACTTGGTAATTTCCAGAACAGCTTTTGATAACTCAGAATAATAAAAAATCACAAGAATCTTAAGAACTGCACTTTCTGTGATCATGATGCTTCTCATAGATGCCCTGACAGATGCAGTGTACTAGAGCATCCCATCAACTTGCACTTAAATATTTAATGTGGAGAAGACTTCAGCTTTCTTCAGCAGTGAGAGTGACCTTTAATATAAGGCTGAGCTACCCACTTACTTATTTCCTGTGTTCTTTCTTTTTTTTTTCCCCTACTGAGTTTGAGTGGGTAATTTAATTAAAGTCTTTTAATTTTTACTGAAAATCCTCAACAAGATTTTGTGTACTGATTCCTCAAGGCCAGTCCAATATATGCTGCCTTGTATTTAGGAAATTTGGTGGCATCCTGCAGCTGCTTCTGAAAACTCTGCTTCTAAATGTTTTACTGTTACCGTGAAAGAAGGCAGAACACATCACTGCTTTTCTGGAAAATGTACTTGTGAGTCATTTGAACAGCTCGTCCTACAGCTTTGATAAGGAAGAAGAGAAAGGCAAAGCTGACTCTCATAGCCAGGTGAAAAAATATTTTACTACTCAGGAGGCCTGAAATAATAGTTAAACTACAAGAAGCGCAGGATAAAAATCTCCTCCAAACAAATAAAGTGAAGTACAAATAAGTACTTCACCAAATAATGGGGAGTATACAGAAAACAACAAAGAAAGATGAGACCACCAAAAACCCAGAATGGAGAGTGAAGGATAGGTACCAAACTTGGATGATATACAAAATTACATTGATATTTTCCTGTTTTCCCGTCTTACTATTGTTTGATGAGGTGATTAATGTCAGTTTACATAACTTATTTACAAACGGAAACGTCTAATTTTAAATTTCAGGTTGTAGATCTCACCTTCCATTTAATTAGGATTCCTGAAACAGGTTATTTGCTAAATATTTCTATTTGTTTCAATATATAATCTTATTTTGCCACCCAAAGTTGCATTTTTTCCCCCCTACAAATAAGTTTACTCTCTCTTGTATACCAAATACTTCAGATATCTCTAATGAGGGCTCTTGCTTACTTCTTGCTGTTACCTAGATTCTGGCCATAGACAATCCTTCCCCATGTCCCAGACTGGGTGAATTATATTTCGTCAACAGACTTAAACCACTGCTAAACTTCTGAAAGTGACAGAAGGGACACTATCATATTTTAAACAGACCAGTATTTTAGAGTACACTATCTCTCACAAGCCAACAGGTGAGACTGTCTGGCTTTTTGTTATTGTTTTGAG
This sequence comes from Vidua chalybeata, assembly GCF_026979565.1. Classification (NCBI taxonomy): domain Eukaryota; kingdom Metazoa; phylum Chordata; class Aves; order Passeriformes; family Viduidae; genus Vidua; species Vidua chalybeata. The sequence continues at coordinate 44,802,237 of NC_071534.1, forward strand.
AAAGGGGAAGGATAAAGGTAGAAGAACCAAGTGTAACTTTACAGTATAAGCTATGCTCAGTGCAAACCCAGCTGACAACACACTGCAGTGTCCTCCAGCAAGTTCTTTCCAAGGCAAGTTGTACTACATATAGCAGCTACCCTGTGTCTGCCATGCAGCATTGTCAGTCCTAATACTGCAGCAATTAAGTGGCTCAATCACCAGTTCAGGGCTGCTTTTCTTACCCATGCACACCGAAACAGCTGTTCCACTGCCTTAGGGGTTCCTTTTCTTTGACACCTACTTGGCACAAACTGTTTGCAAGGTAGCTGCTGACACATTCAGAAACTTTTGCTGCTGCAGCTTCTTAGAGCTCACACACACTAAGCTGCAAATCCTGCAATGTACTGCAAATCCTACAAGTGCTCTGTATATCCACACATGTGAGGACTCATGTGTGTTTTTATGTTACATTTAGGATTCCTAGGCAACATTAGAGTTGCAGTGGGGCAGCAAAGGAGAGTCTAGACAGGACTGCCACAGAAATACAGGGATAACAATGACATCCCAGCAATGGCCCTGTGAGAGGGACCATCCAATATCCACAAAGACACTACCAGCAGAAGGCCAGATAGAAGAACTAGGAGCACGATCACACGTTTTAGTTTTCTCAAACACATTTGAGGCACATTTTGTTGTTCAGCTTTTATGAATCACAGTATTTTATCACATCTTTTATGATTTAGCATTACCTGTCAGGCAAAAACTATACAAATACAGGCTCTTCACATCTATTTGACAAAAACCACCCTGAGACACCTCACATTTTCTTACTCATGCTTCTGTGAGGTAATTAAGAATCTTACTTGCTATGGGAACACCATTTGTTAACCAGCTTATACTAGGCTTTGGGTTGCCATTAGCTCTGCAGATCAACGTTCCATCTTCTCCAGGAGACAAAACCAAGTTTCTGGGTGCTGTTATCCAGTATGGAGCAGCTGGGTTTAAGAAAAGAAAGATAGCAATTATTTTCCAAAATTATGTACCCATATTTTCCAAAATTATGTTAACATAAGGCACATGGAAACATGGAAATCAGAAGATAATTCAAACAAGCTATGTGTAGATATAGACTTACTGTTACTTTATATGTACATATATGTACATATAAAGTAACAGTTATACTTGATATAGACTATATTGTTACTTTATATGTAGATATATGTATATATATATATATATATATATATATATGTGTGTGTGTGTGTGTGTGTGTGTGAGATACTCAATTAAGTGATAGATCATACATTGGCCAAACTGACCTCCGGTCACCCACTGCATTAAAATTCTGAGATTATTTAGGGTTGCCTGCTTTGAATCTAACTTGCCTTTCCTAAAGTAAGCAAAACTTATCTGTATATGGCATTTACAGACACTACAGTGGTCTTCTGATTAATTTCAGAGATATCCATGCTCTTAGTAGTTAGGCTGTTAGGAATTAATTTAGGCTTGATTACAAAAAAAGAGATTTCATGTCAAGGGTGAAATTTTAAAATGCAAAATCCTTGGCTTCACTCGATTCAATGGCTGATTGCAGTGGGGTCAGATGTTTACCTGAGACAGATGAAAACACAGAGATCAAAATGTGTGAAACACTGGCCGTACTACAAGATATTCACCTATTTCTCCATCCTTTTTTACAATAAATAACCACAAACAGCATATATTATCACATCTTGCAATTAATTTTCAGATTTTGGATTGATGGACAGATGCAAACAGAAAATTAAACTTCTGTTCTTAGAAAGGAAGTTAAATGTGATCATAAAAAGATGCTGATCTACAACAAAACAAGTGACTATTTAGCATGCAAAGTAAGCAATACAGCTGATTATTTCAATGACTAATTAACTGTCATTACAGTTTTTTGTTTCATGGTATTCACAGCACACGTACAGCTCCTATTTAGACAAACATGATGTAAATGTTTTTAGAACTATAAGGCATCATCTTGGGCAAAAAAACATGAAGAAGATAGGAACTCAGAAACATCAGTAAAACAGTAAAAAAGGAAGAAAAACAATAGAGGAAAAAAATAATCTGGGCTATATGAATGAAGAAAAATGAAGAAAATGAGGATGAGACGATGAGGAGAGATAAGGAGGAAGACAGAGAAGCAAGAGAAAAAAGCAGTCTAATGACAGGTAATCAAATGATCTAAAATAAATGTAGCACTTGTGCAAACTAAGGCATTATCTTACTACTGTTACAGTAAAATACCGCTTTTGCCTGATGCTTTACAAAGTAACATCAAAAGATGAAAAAGATATTATAGATAGTAAATCCCTTCCAGTGTTAGAATTCAGACAGTTGAATGTTTCCTCAGGGTGATTTTTAACTATTATCATTCATCCTTTTAGCTATACTTCATCCTAGAAAGCCTGCTTCAATCCTGCATTCTGGATCCTTGACAATATTACATTAAAGATAATTTTAGTATTACCTTTCACAGTTACTGAAATGACATGATGAACTGAACCTAATGTATTTCTTGCTATACATTTGTAATTCCCAGAGTCAGCTTCTGAAACATCTATAATCTTGAGAGTTTTCTTGAAGTTTTCAAAAAATGTTCTGTTAGCTGGCAGTTCCCCACCCTCTTTGATCCAGCGGATTACCGGTGTGGGTCTGGATAAGTAAAAGCACAGATCAAATTTAAGGACTGAAGAAAAGGAAGATAAGAGTTCAATACGTTGATATCTTTAATACATGTTTTATAAATAATTATTTCAAGAGCCTCTACCCAGATTCTGGACCACATCCAACAAATATGAAAAATATGCCAGCATTTGTTTCTAGGAAATGACAAGTCTCACTAACATTGTCAATGGCCATCTGTTCATAGGATTAATAATTACAGAATATATTTGTCTGCTGATTAACCTAAAAAAACTGATGGTTAATACATGAAGACACACTTCTACTATTAAATTGATGCTCATGGTGCTTTTAAAGGTAACTTCTATAAAATGACAAGTTTATAATTGCCTTTTATGTGAGCAATATCCTAATGCTTCATGAACATCATAAGGTTCACAAAAGAGCTGTAAGGAGACAAACAATTCTTGTGAGAAATCAAGAAAAAATGTCAGTGCTGAGCCAAGTATAGCCACTTGTCACTGCACTGAGTCTAAATCTTGGCTATGCCCCATGTTGTCCACTGAAGTTGAAAGTTGTTCAAACACATGGAGATATACTTTGAAAATTACAAGAAATTGCAATTTGTTGCTTACTGAATAGAATGTCCTCTCTCAAATGGTAATGGCTCTAAGCAAATGTTCCCTTAGCAGTCTAATATCACATATTTTTTAGCACAGACACCTAGCAAAGATGACTTTTAATTATGGTGTCAATGATTAGGAATAGTTGTTTCAAATAAAATCTGCATCTGGCCCTTTGTAGACAAGTATTCCCTCACTGATTATTTGGCTTTTTTTAATTACATGACAGCTAAAGACAGAAAGCCATATAATCTATTACAGTCTTTTTTTTTTCACAGGTTTTATCCAGCCATTTTACTACAATTTGGATCACCTAATACTTTTATTGCAGGGTTGTCAAAAGGCATATAACTATATTGCAGATGAAGATTACCTGGGCTGGTGCTACTTCCATTCACAGGGGTGGTTTTGCTAGTGCTGCTGGGGCAGACACCTGAGCAGGCCAAAGCTGAGACAGAAATACTGCACTGATGCTCAGATCAAGCTGTGCCTGAGCATGCCCTGTGGAGCTCATGCAAGTGAACACATATGCATGGTGCTGTTGCGCATGATTTGCAATTATTGGAATTCCTCATGGCTACCTGAGAGCACTCTGCATCATATGCCTTTGTGCACGGTAAACATATTTACAGTTCTTTAAAAGGTTTTCTGCTTCTATTCTATAACTAATCTATTCTCAGATTTCTTCCTGAGAATGAAACTGATTTAAAGATCAACCTAATTCGTGAAGTTAAATAGCTCTTAGTAATTTTTTTTTGCACAATAACCGGCAGAAGCAAACTTGTATTGCATTGAAGAAACAAGTACCATTTAAGCTCAATTACAATAAGAAATTAGATGTAAGGACCTGAAGATTTGTTCTAACAATTCCCACCTAGCAGATCTACTAAGTAGTTATTAACACATGTAAGCTGTTTTCTTGGATTAGAACAGCAAATTCGTATCTATTTTTTATATAATTTGAGAACCTAATGACTGCAAACTTAGAAAACAACAGAGGCGTTATTCCTGACTGCAAATCTGTGGATATGTGCCTGAGTTTAGTCTATAGCATTTCTTGCCTGTTTCCTTTAAAAACAATGGTATAACCCATATCCTGTGCATAGGGTTTGGGGATATGAGAAGGCAGAGGCCATACATGCTCATAGCCGGTTTCAAAGTCTACTGATGCCAAGTAAATGGTGGAGTTCCTTAAAAAAGCTCTTTGCATTTTACACTTCTGCTTCTTTGAAACACATAAGCTTATACAGCGGTCACGTTTTTAAGCATCTCTGAAATGTTTCCCTCTGTTTCTGTATTTCTATTTAGAAAAAAAAAATCTTAAAAGTAACTCACAATCCTGCTGCGATGCACTCCAACAGAAGCACATTTCCTCTGAGTTCCACTTTGGTACTTGTGCTACCTGTTGGTGTTAGAAGAACTGGCTGCCTTTCTGTAACTGGCTTTGCTGGAACAAGAAGTAGTAAAACAATTAATTTCTAAATTTTATTCTAATGTCAATTAAGTGCATACATCCATTCTCACATTTTGAACAGAGATTTTGCTCCACATTGGCCATTTGATTAAAAGTCATTGTGCAGCACAACTACAAAGCTGAACACATTAGTTTTTTGACAGACATAACATATCTGTTAAATGCCACAATTTTGAACACATAGAAGAGAAATGTTATTAAAAGACAGGAACAATTGATACAAAGCTTTTACATAAGCAACTGTGCAGTCTGAATCCTAAGTAGCTGCTGTTTCATTCAACAGAACTATAATGGGGAGTAAGGCCACTGGTGTGAGGCACAGTGCAAGACTGAGTGTTACTGAAAATTCCTGGGTTTCCATCAAAGTAAAAATAAAGCAAAGTTATTTTAATCAGAAACATAAAATAAGGGAGTGAAAGGTACAGTCTACTTTGGAATATGTTTTAATATTTTCTAGACGATGTGAGGCATTGTTTCAGAAATTAATCCTGGTATTTTCCTTTTACTATATATTTAACTTTAATTTAAGCTGTTCCCCAGTCTTGCAATATAGAACCTTGATTAGCCTGTAAGCAATAACCACAGTAAACAGGCAACTATAAATATAAGACTCATTTCTGACATTATACTTTGTTGGCTTTTGAAGAATACGGTATTTTCGATGCCTTCATGGAATTCAGAGTAAGAGTTTTCTGTAATTATAGTGTTTTGTGTGAATACTTTAATGTCCTCTTGTAGTAATATTAATATATAGAATTAAGTGGCTCTGAAGTGCAGTAAGAGTCCGAATCATTACGGTAAATAATTTTGTTTTTTAAAAATGGGATTAGAAACATAATAAACTCGAAGTTTGTTAGGGTACAGGATTTACTGATACATTAGCATAAATACAACGTTTCATTTTAATCCAGTATGTGCTGTGAATTCCTTAATAACCCGTACACAATCAGCTCAAAGGTGTGGGAGAACAGAGAAGTCCAGAGTCAAGAACACAGCAGACAGTCCCAGCAACAACTCATCTAGACAGTGCTGGCACTGCCAAGGGCTGCAGACTCACTTGGCCAGACTGAGTGCTCAGAACAATTACTCATGGTGGTTCTGAGCTGGGAGCCAACACAACAGTGTTTTCCTCCCTAATTGTAGCTAATACATTGTTTTGTGTTCAGGTACTTATTTCTTGTTTTTCCCATCTAAATAACATGTAATTTTTATGTAGAGAACTAAAACATTCTGTGCTTATGTTTTATTTTAGATTAATGAAAGTTATGGTTTAATATGCACAAAGCCCCACTTCACAAAGAAAAAGACAAAAAATGGAATAAATATCAAGTACTTTCTATGTCACCCAATATCAAGTGGAGAGTCTAGAATCAGTGGTGCTCCAAAATCAGCCTTGCTAAACACACATACATCTGTTCAGGAGGATTTAATTCAGAACATACAAAAAGACCATTCAACACAGATTAATAGAAAGATCAGCTTAAACACCAAACAAACAAAACTTATCCTATCGCTATGAATTTATTGGTACATTCAGTAAGTTACTAAATGCAAAGTGGATCTGTTAGGTTCTTAATTGTTGTTATTTATTATGCAGCACATGACATTGAATAGTCCTAGTGATAATGAACATAATCAAACTACTAGGTAAATTGGAGGAAATATATAAAATAGTCAACACAATATAGAAGTAGTTTTTAAACTCTGCATCAGTGTGAAAGCACTCTTTTATTAGAAGTGTTTATATTTTCTATGAGCCACATGTTACAAGAGTAATGAAAAATTAAATATTTGAAAGCATCACACTGTGCAGTCCCTTTGCAATGTTTTATCACCAGCACTAATTGATACCTTTATTAGAAACTGAAAAAGGAGCAAAAGATTAAGTAGCCATGGAGGTAAAGTTAGTCAACTAAATGCTACTGTAAAACAAGGAGTATCAGTGGGGACCAGTGTAACTCACCACCATAAATATCAGTGTCACTCAAATTAGCAGCTATAGTGTCATTCAATGAATCCACTGAAATAAACAGAATATCATGAAGAAAGCATAAAAGAGGGATAAATAAAAGTTCTGGGAATCAAAAGGTGATGATGTGGCCACGGTGAGTTAATCAAGTGATTGATTAATTTGTTTCAATAGTTACAATAATCATAATAACTTCATATTCTTGCATGGGAAAAACATTAGAAAACTGTTATTTTTTACACTGTATATACCAAATCTTAAACATTTTTTCAAAACACAAAGCCTTATAAAGTGAAAAATGACAGCTTTTAAAATCAATTATATTTCAAGTAAACTGGAGATTACGTTTCAAGTTTATACAGTAATGTAATTTCTTATTCAAAATTGAAATGACAAAATTCCCTAGCATAACACTACTAAACTTTAGCATGTAACTTGAGAACTCTGGCTAAATACTGTGCAAGTATGTAATTTGGTGATGCAATACTTACTTGAAAAGACTTTTACAGATATGGGTTGTTTCTGCTGTATGGTTTGTGTGTGATTAAATCTTGCATAGCAGATATAATCCTCCCGGGTGTCTTCTGGTTGTACGTTAGAAAAATAAAGATCTCCATTGAGACCTTGGGAAACTCTTTCACTTTGAGGCAGCCTTTGGAAAGCTAAAGGAAAGCAAGAACACATTTATGTTAAATATAATTGACACACTCTATTATTATGATCTGCAGATTCCACATTCATTCAATTACACTTGTTTGTGCCTTGGTACATATACAGACATTTCTCAGCTTCCTGATGAGACCCCTTGTCTACCCATTCTTCCCCAGTGGGTTAATCTACAACTTACATTAAGATCTCCAGCTGCTTTTAGCTTCATGCTTTTAGGCTGTATGTCTGCATACTTCCTCTGTTCTACAGAAATGGAAATTCACTAAATTTTATCTTAGAGGGAAACTTCACCATCTGTGGTTTTGGTAAGCAATGATCTACTATGTAGAAAAACTGCAAAAAGTCAACTGCATAAAAAACAAACTCACCATTATCCATCCAAAATATGATAGGTGGTGGTAAGCCAACAGGAGGTCTGCAGTGCAGTACTAGGGAATCACCTTCACGAACATGATTTGGTTCTAGTTTTTCTTTCGTCCACAAAGGTGATCCTATAGAAAGTATTTTTGACACATACACAAACTTTGGATTGGCAAAAACTCAAAAATTTAAAGGGAAAATGCACAAAGTATTCCAGAGAAATGAAAGAACTACATCCATCAGAATGTTTTATCCTTTTATGTTTGCTAATGTTTTCATTTTTGTTCTTTTTTATGTTTTCTTGGAAGAAAAGTACATCAATGATTTATTGAAGGTATAATCAACTTATTCAGATTATTTTGTCTACTCCTTAAAGGTTGATAACAGTATCTTGCAAATTTTGACTATACTAAAAAAAAGGTGAATGTGCTAAAATAGAAAAAGGGGTAGACATTCCTGAAGCAGTATTATACACACATTCTTTAATTAAAAAGTGAGAACGGCACATATTTAGCTGAGAAGCTTGAAAACTAAACTGAGATAAAGCTCATAAAAATCTGTAGAAGCAATCTACCATTAATCAAAAAATTTTAGCTTCTTTTTTAGTTCCAATTTGTTATGTTTTAGAGCTATTACAAAAACTATGGAGTACAGACTTCAAAAACAGAATAAAAATTGTGGTCATCAATTATGCCATCAATGTCAACAAATTATCCTCAAAGCCTTACAGACTTAAATATTTTATTCTAGCAGTAGTGTCATACATACAATTCAGTTTTAAACATTATAAGGTTATCCAGATGTATCAAGAAAAAAATAAATTAAAAATTAAATTAAAAAAAATTTAAATTTAAAATTAATTTTTTGTAAAAATGCCTTTTAGAGAACCTGTAATACAGTACTATACCTGAGTATTAGAAAATAGGCAAGTATGACTAGTAGCATGGTCATTTGGATGACTGAAGTTTTGAGACAAGAAAACAAAAAGGCAAAAAGTTCATAAGCAAATAAGAAAACCAAAGTGCTTCCCACTTTAGGAACATTAAGAGCTTTACTTACTAGAAGGCCTTATAACGATATTGTTGGAAATGGCTGCTCCTCGTTCATTCCTTGCTGTACACTGGTAAACTCCCTCATATGCTTCTGCTTTCCCACCATTCATAATATTTATGACAAGAGTCCCTGAATTTGGTTTCATTGTTACCTGTGCATCTTTATCTATATCAAAATGAGTTCCATTGCGCGTCCAGGAGAAGCTAAAACAATAAAAACAAAAAGAAAAGTTTATTCTTAGCTGCTTTTTGTTGATTGTATGAAGAAAAAGAAGAAAAAACTAATTAACAAAAATACATATTATATTTTCAATAGCAGATAGGTAAAGACTCATTCCTAAACTAAATTAACTAATAAAGCAATACAGAACTCTCACTATAAGAAATCTGGCAATATTTTAAGATAAAATGTTTGGCTGAACATGTTAACAGGAGCTATTTCAAAGTTAATTCTTTTTTTAAAAAATACATTAAAAATTTCTGAGGTTAATTATATATGGAAAAGAACTGATTTCCTTTCTACTAAAAATGATGCAGTAACATCTGCAAGAACTGATATTGCTAAAGCTGCATTAGCATTTCCATTATAAAACCTATTGTTGAAAGGGTTTATAAACCTGTCTTTAAAAACTTGCTCAGGGCTGAAATATGTCATCTCAGGCCCCAGCAGGAGACCATTTCTTTTAATTGGTTTGGCGATTTTGAAGATATGCAATTGAATTAAAGACTGTGGTGAGTTTGAGGTTTTTTTCACTATTTTAATGCAAACAAAATTCTCTAATAGAAATTATATAGTCTGATAGCCTTTATTTTACCTAGAAAAATTTATACCAAGATACAAGAGATGTTTTGAAAAGTAGTCCTTAAAAATGAAGACTGATTGAACTCACAAAAAATTGTAAAGAAGCAGAGATTCACAGTCTACAACTTAGACTACTGTAAACACCGCTTTCTTACTTATGCTCTGTTTATGGTCAGTAGTCACTGAGAGCTTGACCAACACCCACGAAATGCTGAGCACTCACAGCTTCAAATGCTGTGAACAACAGTTTTTCTAATTTTTACATTTCAGCTTCACAATCTTAAGCACAAACACTCTTTCTGCTGGTTAGAATGCTTCCTAAAGTATAAATGTAAATGGTACTGGAAAAGCTCAAATTCTAACTGACTTAAACTGTGCACTGACCACCTGCAGCAGGACTGGACATGACATTTGCACCTTATGTTGGGGGAGAGAAGAACTGGACCTGCAACAGTGCTGCACCACAATGCAGTGTTTTTGGGAGGACTGCCATGCATAGTGAACTAACAGAGAACCTCTTTCTTGCAGCTTTGCAGGTGAAGTTTCAGAATGTGGGGTTTCCATTACCAATGTTAAGGATGCAAGAAAGTGTAATGTAGATTCAATGAGGGGTGGAAAAAGTGGTACAAACCCCTGAATTTGAGATGAGTGATTTGAAATGAGTCAGAGTCTTTGCTGCTCTAGCTACAGGTAGCAGCACATCCACAAACCTTTATGCTAGGTGCTCTCACCAATAAGAAGTTATCACAGTGATATCACATGATTCACACTGTGGGCTGAGAAAGTCCACCTTTGACTTCAGAGCTCTGGAGCAGTTCAATTTCCAATATGCATTTGCAGATTATCGAGAGTGATGGACCAACCAGACTAACTATTAATACAAATTAAATAAATGTCATATCTTAAAAAATAAGCAAGACTAAGTACAAGCTTAGAAAACTCATTTAAAAATTCTGTACTTAAAACCTGTCACTTCCTCTGTAGCACAGAAACAAAGCCATGTTTGATGGGGAAGATAAGGATGTACAGCAGAGAGCCTTGGCACATGGCTTGAGTATGTCAGTCTCCAGGCAGCACTCTTTTTCTCTCAGATAATTCCAATCAACAGTGTTCAAGAGAAATATCAGCAGAAGCAGTTCAGTTGTCCCAAAGTAGATAATAATCATCTGATCCTCCAGGTAAACACCCAGACTCTTAAAAATGGCATTGGGCCAGCGAAATTAAAATGCTAGTAAACAAAGCAGCTCTGTGGCACTCCTGTCCTTAATGGAACACTAGAAAGGGTGAGAGTATCCCAGATAATCTCCATCTTCTCCATTCTGCTGCCCAGCATGATAATGACCATGAGCCAAGGCAACCAGCAGAAGCAATGCAGAAAAAACCCTAGTTTTTCAGAAGAAATACATCTAACAATCTCTGTCTGTCTGAATGAGCAGTTTTAGACAGGTCTTGCTAGTAAGATGTAGCATAACACTGCTAGAGTAGAGAGAAGCACATTTCTATGTTCACAGTCTCCGCAATCAGCAGCAGTTATTAACAATGCCAGAATGTATCATGGTTACTGATGTTTCCCATGCAGGTACTCAGTAACTTGAAGTGAGTAGCTGTCAAATATTTCAAGATGCTGAAAGGTAATCTTAAAATGGACAATGAACAGGAATCTGATCCATTTCTGCCAAAACCAAAACTTTAAGGCTATTAAATACACAAAGCTGCTGATCAATACGACTGATACAGGCTACATAACTTCTGACAAATTGTATTTCAAGATCAGCCTCACAAAATGGAATTATTTACAAAACATTACATTTGATTGTGTTAGCATTAGTCTGACTTTATTCAATGTGCATTCTTCCTAAAGACTATGCCTGAACCTTGCACACTATCCAGCTCATAGTACAGCATGCCTCCTAGTGTGTTCCATGGGCATTTACCTATCTGCTCTTGTAATAATCAAGCATTATTTTACTGTTAGAGTTTTGAGAAGAAAACAAATGCTACAATTTCTTGATGACTCTAGAAACATTTAAATGTCAAGTGTGATAAGAGTCAAAATTGTGCCACTATCTGGTAGCTGTGTAATTTACAGAGGTACAGATGAGTGCATGTTTCTGCATGTGCAAGCACATTCATACATATAATCTTGATCTCGTTTGTTTACAAAAATTACAGTATGTTCTCCTAGTTCTTCCATACTCTTAGGCTAATAAAAGCAAAAAAAAAAAAAAGCTACTAACCTAGGAGGTGGCTTTCCTTTGGCTTCACACTGTATTACAATATTCTCTCGAGGGTCAACAATGTAATCTTTTGGAGATTGCTGAGTTATCGTAGGAGGTTGTGACACTTCATTATGAAATACAACAAAGAGAGATGATTTCAACAATATTTTCAAAGTATCACCAAGACACTTTTGTAAGCAAAGAAAGAAGAATTGCAGTTAGCAACCAAATCATTGACAGAAGAGTGGGATTAAAGTATCCTTTGTATCAGGAGGCTGAAACTCTCTACCCTTGTAAATTAGTGTATCTATACTAACTTCCAACTGAGATATCCTGATTTACAGCAGATGAAGATCTTGGCTAAAATGTTTAATGAAAGTATCATTTCTATACCTCAGATTTCAACAGATTTTCACAAAACCAAAGGACACAAATTCTAAATCCAACAAATCTGAAATCAACAGCTGCAAGACATAAACCTCCACAAAATGTTTTTTTACACAGAAGGAAAAATATACATTGCTTTATGCTTCTAAACATTTTGTATATTTTCAAATTCTCTGTGGTTGAAACCTTTCCACACATTTATTTTGCTTAACATATTGCATTAATCTACAAAGCATGCTTTTAAGAACTACTTTTCAGGAGTAAAAAATATGTTACAAGCAAAAGACACTGTTAGAAATGACAAAAATAGTATCTAGTTTCCAAATAAAGTAAACATGTAGGAAAAGTAAAGCACCAATTCCCCTGAAGAAACCCATTAAAAATATAGCTTTGTGAACTGTCTCAGGAGAAGCAATTATTTAACATTTGTGATTTTTCAAGTACTATAAAACAAGTAGCACAGAACAAAATTGATTGACCTGACAAAGTAGTTGGTGTCTACCTATGGTAAGTGATTTATAACCTATTACCATTATTACGCCCATTTTTGCATTAAAAAACACTGTTTGTGATATTAAGATAGTGAGAAAGGTGTCTTCCTCAACATTATTCATATGTTTATAGTTTAGTGTCACCTAAATAAACCTGTTTAATAACATGCCCATGAACATCCCTGTCTCAGTGCTATAAATCCCCTGTCCAGCAATACCCTTTGCTTGTGCTTTGGGGTAATTTCTAGCCACTGGAACAAAATATTTCAATCATTAGAGTTAGCTGTGTTCTCATGCATCACTCTAGAGAGTTAAAATTCTACAACTGGGATTTTTATTAAGTCTTCATTAAGGATACCATTTCATATTAAGTACTCCTTTGCACAGAAAGAGGTACCTATCTGTATAACCCTACCTGCAAGAAACAGGAAAAGAAATCCAATCATGGAATCATAACACAGCAGCCAAGCAGAACAGAACAGGCCACAGAGAACTGGGTTCTGCTCCTCACTGCACAGGGGAGAATCCTTGAAAGAGGAAGGCAACATTTTTACATGATGCCTTTGTGTGTATTTCTCTAGGCGTACTTGAAGGCAGTCCTTTTCCCTCTCAGAGGCATTTCTCAGGTTCAGAGAATGTCAGATGCTTACTTGGGAAAAGCAAATATACTCTGAAAAAGGATATGACACAAACACTGCCCAACTTATAGGATATTCTATCTGATGCACATCAAAGACCTGAATTCTCCACTCCTGTGTTATGGACTGCACCTAAAACTGATTAAATTCATAAAACTAAAGCTAAGTTAGAACCCATAAAATATGAGTTCTACTTAAATAGCTATGTCCACTGTAGATATAAAAATATGTCCACATCAGATATGTAAAACAGTACAAAAGTACATATATTCCAATCAATTTATTTCTTATCAAATATATTTACTCCTGAAAGTAGTAATAAAACACTTCACATGCTGATATTGAGTGAAGATTTTAATGTTCAAATAGCACACCCTCAAAAATCACACCATTAATTTATTCAGAATATCATAATGTTATTTTATGTACAGTAGCATTTTCTGAACACTGCATGCACAAAACATCTAGATACAGCAAACCAAATTATCAACAAGATGTCAGAATCACACATTTTTGGACTGCAAATTAAATTTGCAACACAATCTGTATTAATTTTCAGCAGCACACGACCTATTTTTAGTGAAGAGTAACTTACATTCTTCTAGCAGTTTTGCTTTTATTCCCACATCAGAATCAGCAGTTGAATGGACAAATGGAGATTAAAGAGAAACATTCGTTAGTGAAGAGAAAATTAGCAATTTTGAGAGGGAAGATAAGTATCTCTGACAAGTACATTGGTCACCACTAAAAAGAAAACATTTAAATCATTCAGCACTGCAACCCATGCAGCAATGCCTGAAATTCCAACCACAATTTCCATTGTGTCAGCTATTACTACATTTATCTTAAAGCTTTTGGCATGAGAAACTTTCCTGAAGTGTTGACTTAGTAAAGGCAACCATGCTATATGATTTTGGCCTTGCAAGGACATAAAACACTAATACTGAGGAGACAGCAGCAAATCAGGATTAATGGAGTGCACTACAGTCATGCTGCAGTCAAAATCAATCCACCCATATGATCACATGGAAGAACAAAGAACAAATGGATGCTTCAGCCTAAAATTACACTTGTAAAGACAAAAGCACCTAATTCTACTCAACAGACTTGCAACCCTTTTTGGTTTGAAAAATAACTAAACAAACAAAAAAATCATCTTAGCTCTCAGATCTTTATTGCTTAATTCCAAAGTTTTGCATAAACACGTCTCTTCATCAATAGGCCAAATGTCCCTGAGTCCCCTACATTTTCAGTCATTCCTGGCCTGCTTTGAGGAGACACTGACTAGGAACTAGTGAACTTGCTATTAATATGAATTTCTAACCTGGATGAAACCTAAATATTCAAATAATCGATTATGTTCTCATCACCAGGTCTCTATGGTACTCAGACCCACAAAAAAAAAATCTAAGTCCTTTGTGGTGCTCTCCCAGAGACCATTCTCATCATTATTTATGAAAGCAATACCATCATTCCAGATGTAATTTCTGGCTAAAAATTCAAGTATGTGACTTTATCAGACCTCACAAAGTTATTAAGCATGAAGTAGAAGGGAATTAAATTCTCAGTACAGAATTAAAATTATACATCCAAAAGGGCTATTCATTTTTTTTTTTTTCTATTGATGCATTTCTGGCAAATTTAACCCATTATCTTGCTCTTAAGATAGCGATATTAAAGAGGTGCAGAATTTATATTAGTTGCTAAACTACAAGATAGTTTTAAAACACTGTAGCCTGCAAAGATGATTAAAGAGAAAAATTAAGTTTTGAAACTTAGACATTCATTTATTCATCAAAATCTCAAAGCCTTCTTTAACCCACAGCAAGTTGGATGTGATTCAGATATATTGATTTTGTTACAGAAATACAGGTCATTGGTTTGATAGGCTTGTAAAATGCATGGGTAAAAAAAAAAAAAACAACACCAAAGCACTTGCAATGTATGTCAATGATTATTAAAGAAAAACATGCATTTCTGGAAGGTAGGAAGGCATGAAAACCACAGGGGTAAAGAAAACCATGCAGATTAGAATCACAGACAAATTTACTGATGTATTAACAAATGAATCATCACTGTGAGGTGCAACATGGCTCACTGAATTCTGAAAAAGTGATCATGTCTATCTTAGAAAGAAAACAGCAACTTGAAACATGAGTAGGTTAATAAAATTAGCTATTGAGAATGTAAAATGCAGAAGCTACCATTGCTTCCTTCTCAGCATGGACTGCTACCTTCAAGATTCCCCACTAACAGAGTCTTATATTAGACAAGAACTTCAGATCTTAGAACTTCCCCTCCTCCAGATATTTCCTCATGTGTTAATGCTGGAGTTCCCTGCTCAGCACATTTCTAACATGTTTTTAAGTAAAAGTTCTTAACTGTTTTCAGGCAGTGCTTAAGAAATTAAAGAGCCTTACTTACCCTTTTGCATCAAAAAATAAGATGCTTTGAGTGTCTGAATTTTAGGTATTTGAATTTTTTACTAGCTCTCACATCAGCTCCTGGGAACTCTTGTCTGAAGGTAAGGGTGATTGTTTACAGCCACTAGGAATTGTCCTGGGATTTTTAGAAAATTACCAATATGATCTTAATTTCACAAATAATTAGCATTCAGCAGGGCTTTTCTGGCCTTCTCCAGTTTGATCAAACAATGTGTATTACTGAAGCGTAAGTAGGATTCTGTGAGAACCCTGTGTTAAACCTCCTCAACTGAACAATGTAACTCATTTTATATGCACAGGTTTTGAACATCTTCAGTAAGTCAGTGGAAATATTCATAATTATAACGTCCTGATTGAAGTGACCAAACACATTCTATTTTTAGCTCCATGTTGGAGTTATCTTCAGCTTCCTACTGAAATTATTTAATTAATCTTCCATTATTCTGCACCTATTTATCAGGTTAATACTTACAGTCAAGAGGTACATCCAGTGCAGAAATAATTTGGCACAGAAAGAGGACCAGGGAAGTTTTGCTTGTAGGTATGCTCATCTTTTCCATCGTGATTTTAGGCTGTACTGCGTAAATCACACTTGAAGAATGAAGTTCAACTTTGTAAGACTAGATAGCTTGCAGTAGATATGTAAGTATAGACAAGAAACCTGATAAATAAAAAACAAAAGAACGATATGCAGATACAGTGGAGAGTTAAATGATCACATGCATCTTAAAAATATTATGAAATACAAGCAGTCTAAATACTATATCTAAAGATAAGATTTACATCATGTGTTCTACTGAAACCCAAAAAATTCACAAATTCTTAGGTCACCTAGATCATAACACTTTCCTAAAGAAGCTAGTAAAGAACTCCTATAACCTTATTGAATGGAAATACAAGTGCCTCTCCTAAGAAGGATAAAGCATCAGTCAGACCATCTAGTTAAAACAATAGTATATACTAAAGATAACAGTTCTCTGAAGTAGATTTAGAGGATTAAAGCTCTGAATGCCCACCTAGTCTCTCCTTCAAGCACCCTGCACTATTCTTGGAAAGAGGCATTGTAGGCATCTACTCCAATGAAAACATGTCAAGCCATGAATTTGCTAAGTAAACTGTGGAATCTTTCTGCAGCTTTGAGTTAGGTATCCCAGCTTGTCCCCACTTTGGAACTCTTTCTAATTAGACAGCTGTAGACTGAATACACAAGACTTCATGAAGGTGCTACGGTGCTACCATGTGTACTGTACCTAGGCTCCTATTTCTGGATATCTGATTCCTCTCAAAATAGATAACATCAAAATACTTTGTCATTTCTAGCCTGAAACCAAAATACATTTAACTGTCAGCATACTCTCAAACACTTTTCTCCTCCTTTCATATGTGACAAACTGTGGGAAAAGAATCTTAAGGGAAATCTGTTCTTTGAAATGTGCTACATTTCCCCCCTCAGCCAAGCATGAGAGATCACATTAGCCATGCAGAATGATTCTGGTTCCCTCTTCTGCATTCAGGATCAAGCTCTAGTTGAGAAGAATGTTGGAGGAGTAAAAACTAGCTGCCTGCAAGCCTCATCAGCATCACCAGTGACCTACAAAGAGCTATGCAGCCCTAGAAATCCAAATGGTGCTTGCACAATGCATTCTCAATAAATGAACATCCACCGAGAAAGTACTTCCCAGATGGATCAGAAAGTTCACAGTGATCAGCATTAATCCACCTTGAAGAGAACACTTGCTCAGCTCTACAGATATGAAACACAAAGCTATCCAGTCCACAAGGAGTTAAATTTGCAAAGAAGCAGCTGCTTTAAGAATGTTGAATTAAGAGTTGTTTGTGCTTCCTGAAGTTACTTAAACCAGTCTGTGGTAAGAATTTCCCTCAAATTTTCACATTACAGAAGAAATTATGCATTTTAATTGCTTCTGTAAATTGTTTTTCTCTTTGTACAGTCCTCTGAGCAGAGACTGGAATTAGAAACTAGAACTGAGGCATGGAGCTCTACTTCTTATCATAACCTTGGACATCAAACTCCCTGATTCTTACTGTCTCTATCTGTAAAACCGATTCTTCTTTCAAAATAAGAATATTCCAGTAGGTTAAAGTTCTAGACATGTACTACTTGGAGTTGTTGGGAACTGCTGAATGAGGCATCATGGAAGAGAGCAAGTTGCTTATCGACATTCCAAACTATCTCTAGGACTGCACACCATAATGTAACAACTAATTATTTATCACAGCAGACTAGAAAAATTACAAAAAAAACTCATCAGAAGAGAGGACACCACAGTTCTGGCCTTTGCGTAATTATTTATATAAACAGGAACTGCACAAGCAGACAAGGTGGCATGCTAACCTACAAAATACTCAGAAAGGGGTTCAGTCATGTAGCAGGAAAGCAGGAAAAATACTCAGACTTTCATAGAAAAACAAATTGAACTTTCCTACATTTCAAATGAGCATCCTAAATTGCTGGGGGTTGAGCTGGGAAAGGTGAGAAGTGTTTTCTTCATCCCATTTTGGCACGTACAGTTTACTATGCTCCTGCTACAGTGAGCAAGGGGAAAGAGTAGAGCTTCTGTCGAGAGTGCCTGAGAACACTCTAGCATGTTTCCTGCAATGAAGTGCTCTCCAGAAAAGCTGATTTTATTCCAGTTTCTGCAGCTGTCTGCTCTTCTCCAGTTAAACTAGGTTCTCACCCACTGTTCTCCCGATCTTTATGTCTCCTCATTACAGTATCACAATTATCAAGGTGCCCTCTCTGTGCATTGACCTGGGATTTACAGGATATTCTTTGAAGTATTATGCAAGTGAACCTTGACTTCTATTGTTTCTTCTCCATGCAACATTTCAGTTCTCCTTACAAAACCCTGAAAACCTGATTATCCACTTTATTGTCTTGTTCTTTCCACATGTAAAATGAGTATTGCAGTGACTTGAGAGTACTGTAAAATTAAACTGCATTTGCTTTGAACAAGTACAAATGAATACACAAGCACTGGTGAATCAGGCAGGGGCAATTAAAATGATTGGGAAAGTAATACTCTTGAGAAATTGTCTCATATTGTCTACCTCTGCTACTGCAAAGTTCCAGTAGAATACCTATTGAATCTGCTGCTGGGATGTTTGGATATAATATGGGAATTCAACCTCAGGGAGCCAATGCACCCTAAGGGTTTGTGATAGAATATTACTGAAAATTATTTTAGGTTTGTCAGCACAACTGGCTGCTCTTGCTGAATATACTCAAGATTAAATCTGGCATAATTTAGTATGAATACAACAGCTGCTATGTAGAACTAAACATTGCTTTGACATAATATTATCTGCTACAAAATCAGGACAGGCCTCCAAGCGCAGATCAATGTAAAGGCTACAATTGCAAAACTTGAAATATTTATACAGCAGATTGCTTTTTCCTCCAGATAATTTATTTACAATCTCTTGTACCTGAGACATTTTTCCCTACCCTTTTCATAGGAAAACACATATATTGTGACAGTTTGTTCAGGAGTTTACTCACCAATTTGTACAAAATAAGATTTTCTATACCTGCATACCTCCTATGTACCTAACAAAATGTCACTTGTTATGTCTTCAGTGCTTCTTGATGAATTGCTGACTGTGACTAACAACATGAACTAAGGGTTGAAGCTATGGGATAGCAAACAGGAGTAGAGTTAAATAAAAATGCAAAAGCAAAGTGCAATAGTATTTCATAACAAAGGGTAATTTCAAAAGGCAAGGGTTGTATTTATGCATTACAAAAGAACCAGGATCAAGTGAGAGACATCGATCTTTTTTCATTTGGAAAACAAACAACTGCTTTTTAAAAATGACCCACAGAAGGCCACAATTAGAAGAATAAAGGCACCTGAGGTGAGCCTAAGGTAGACTATATGGCAGAAGATCAAAACACAGTTGGTTCCCGTGGTCTCTTCACTGGGACCATTTGGCTATAAACAGCAAAACCAGATACTTCACAAACACTGAAGGAGCTAGGAAAAACAGCATGTATATGCAAGGGATAATATGGAAGGCAGAATTCAGGATTCCTTTTGTCAATCTAAAGGGACAAGGATCTCCTCAATGTTAAGAACTCAAGAGTAAATGAATCACAGAATTGTTAATGTTGGAAAAGACCTTTAAGATCATCAAGCCTAGCTATCAGCACAGCACTGCCAAGTTTGACAGTTCACTATGTTTCTAAGTGCCACAGCTACATGTGTTTAAATACCTCCAGGGATGAGAGCTCAACCACTTCCCTGAGAAGCCTGTTCCAGTGTTTGATAATTGTTTCGGTAAAGAAATTTTTCCTAATATTTAATCTAAACCTTCTATGGAGCAATTTGAGACTGTTCTGTCTTGTCCTTCTGCTTGCTACTTGGGAGAAGACACTGGTATATCATGGGTTGCATCCTTCCCCTTTGAAGCAGTATCCATCCCACCTACTCTCTCTGATACTCCCTGAATCGTGTCCAGGCACTGTAGAATTACAACTGGATCAGGTCAGTATTTGCCAAAGAGAGTGTTAACACCTGAACAGTATCCACGACGGTAGAGCAAACACCCACGCACACACACAGAGGACATTTTACTATACTATACCAGTACTGAGTAATACTGATTTCTAATTGGAATATTAATAAAGACAGACACACTGTCAATTGACACCTCAAAACTGAGTCAACTGAGGCTCCAAATGACAGGGAGGACACATTTTTCTTCTAGCGATCTTCAGCAGAAGCATACAACATCTTTAATTTCCTTGTAAGTGCAGCTGCAATATTTCTTTTTTAGGATGGAAGAGCATAAGGAAGTGTGTTTACTGAAATTCAACCTAGTGCAAAGTTAGACAATATTTTCTAAACATAATACTGTTTCACAGAGATTTGATACATCACTGATTATACATTTCTACTTAATTACATTATTTTTAAGATAAAACGTCTTTAAAAATGTGAATGGAAACTAAGGTCAAGAAATGTGAAAGGGTTATTAAATTGCAAGACAGAAAAACTAGAATACTTCATACACATTAGGAAAAAAATTATTATCTTCCATATAGACATGATTGAATTCATGCAGAACAAGTTAGACACTAGAGAGATTAGAGAAGAATTATTACTTTGCAAAAAAACTTCCTCTGCTTCATTTGTCTGATGCTTATATTTTTTCTCCAAGTGAAAGACAGATATAATTAAAATATACCAAAAATAAAGTTCTCAAGGAAATCTGTTTCATAGCAGTCTTATATCCACAGAAACATGAAAATAAATTTCAAATGGCATAAATGTACTTAATGATTTGTACATTAAAAAAAAAGTGTTGCAGATTATAATAAAAATGCACAAAATGCTTGCTTTTGAGGATAACTGAAATACCCTAATCACTTAATGACAGGTCTTTACAGGACTTAGGTGTTTTACACAACTACGCTAACTATACAAGTATTAATAAGATTATTAAAAATATTTTTGAACAAATGGTTTCAAATTTCACACTTCTTTTTTAGGTTATCTAGTATTTGCAATAATAGGCCACATAAAATGCTAATTAGAAACAAATATTTAATTAAAATCTTTCAAATAGAAACAGATAGCAATGTACTTAGCCTCACACTACCTAAGTGGCATGGACACAGCACTACTTGAAAAAATAATGCTATTTAACAAGTATAATTCTAACTGTTTTTATGGAGGTAGTATGATATAATAGACTAAACACCCATGTATGTGTTGACAGACCCGAGTAGTATTCAAAATTCTGCTCTTGAATAAGCTTGTAGTTAATTAAGTGCCCACTGCTTTGCTTTCCCCATCCATCTCTTACCTATTAGATGTAAGTTATCCAAGTCATGGTCTATTTCCAGGTAGCTGGTCTTAATCTACTTACCACAGGACACATAGCTTTAGTGTGTCTGAATAGAGGTGTCAATAAAAAGAAATAGTTTTTTAAACTTTCTAAAAGCACACCACATTAGAACTATTTCTCATCCTCTAGAACTCTGGAAAACACCACACTGCTTTGCTCCAAGTTTTTAATTTGTCACAAATTTACTATAAATCTATCCTTTAAAGTCATCAGGGAATACTAAATCATCTTCTGTGATCTCCTGTTTATGAAGCTTAAGTCCACTGCTTTGGATTTGGCCACACTGTGCATGGTATAGGGACATCCATTTAAAGAGAATTGGATGAAAAATAAACTACGCAGATAGAATTCAGCAAGATCTCCTCAGGACTAATTCAGATGCTTCAGGTACTTATTAGGGTTAGATGTTTATATGCACTTAGCCATTTTCAAGCTATTTTGACAAAGGCAAATGGCCTTGTGTGCCACACTCTAAATGTTCTCAGCAGTTCTATATACAGCAAAAAACATCAGCCTGGTTACACTCCTGAACTGCCACTACACTCAGCATTACTGTTTTGGCTCTGAGAATGTACTTTAGCATTCACAGCGGTCTCCTTCCTTTCCACAATCAAGTCACAATTTACAGTCTCTCTACTCTCACTCTCTAATTTCCACTAGGAGAATTCCACTTAGTCCTTGAAACTTCTTTACTGACAATCCTATATTAAGACCTGCCGACTGGTTTGTTATTCATCAAAGTCTGGTCTGTTTTGTTACATATAGTTCAATTTATGTTTTTATTAATTGGTTTCACACGGCAGTAAGTCAAATGCTTTCCAAAGTCTTTTACATCGACACCATCATCTTACCAAACCTGCAATTTTACCAGATATTAAAAGATTAAAATCAAGTTTTTATCAATCATTGGTTTGACAAGCTCTACTTTCCATAAAACTCTGAGCAGAATCAATTTTACTCAAGCCTTTAATTCCCTATCAGCTGAGTCCCCAATCAGCTTTTTCCATATGTTCACTGTGATTTATATCAGGCTATATTTACCCTGCTCAATCTGCTTGTCTATTCTGAATCTGGGCAGAACACCAGCTACCTTCCAATCTTAAGGAATATATTAAAAATTAAAACCTGTGAAACAGATATCTTCCCCACTGCCTCCTCTGGAGCTCACAGGCCCATGACACCTAGACTTGCTGAATGACATAAAATTAAGTATCTTCAACACATATTTTTCAATATCTACTAATGGTTACTATGATTAAAGAGGCTTTCCATCCTAAAATGATGCATAATAATTTTTCCTCCAATTAATCATGTTACTTGAAATAATATAACAACATCAGAAAACAATGTTTCTGTTTCTAAGACTTGGTCCTATAAAAAACCCCAAATATTTGCCTGCTTGTCTCTACCACGGCAATGACCAACACATCTGCCATGAGAACATGCCTAAAATTTCATAGCTGCTAACTGGATTTCTTTGGTAAATCACTATGAACACTGGGATACAGCTTAAAAAGCAGAGATAGGGGTTCTTAAAAATTCCACTTGTATTTCAACTGTCTGCTCAAGAAATACAATCTATGAGCATCAAAAAAATGAAGGGAAAAAAAATCCCAAACAACTAAGCAAGGAGGTCAAATATCTAATTAAGGGCTACAGGTAAGCTTGTAAATTCAGTCATGTGTCACAGACTTGAATCTTAAGTGCAGCTACTTAGAGTTGATTTTTAAAACACTGGAGCAAGGCTAATCTGTGCTTAATATGTAAGTTGCCTTACATATTCCCTGAAGGCCTATATTGGATTTTGCCCTTTTGAGGATTTAAACAGAGAAGCACTTACTTTTTAGATCCTGCTCAGCTTAAATTATGAACTGCTTTGGCTGGGGTGACTATAGACATGGTCAAGCAAAGCTGTGGCTAGCCCTCAAATAGGTAGGTAAGCCTAGTAAGCCTGACAAGTCTAGATGCCTCCAGAATCAAATCAGCGTCTGAACAGCACATTTGTATTGCAAATTTAAACAGATGTTTCAGTCTTGCTTGGGTTCTTTCTGGTGTCCTAAATACTTGACTCTATTCAGATTCTTTTACCTTTTTAATCCCCTCACATAAAAATGATGGAATGGAGCATAAAACTAATGGTGTAGTGACATCTATTTCAGCAGTCCTTTACATCCTGAACAAATACACATTATCTCTTATGCATGTATACATACTTTACTGTCTTTCAAAGACTTGGTTGAGATGTTTGAATTGAGTGTAACTGCAAATCTGCTGAAGACCATGAGTTTACAGAGGAGGGAGTGAAAACGTAACTTGCATAATTTGGCTTGAAGCAAATCACTAAATATGGGGATCAAGGAGAGAAAAGAATTCTGCTTGACCATTAAAATTCTGAGTAAGTTAGAAAGAATTCAGAGTAAGTGAGACAAAATAAACTAAGAAAATACATTTTTACAGCTTGTGGATGGTAAAAACAGGTACCTAGCAGATGGTGTCATTAGGATAGTTCTTCACGCTTTGACACTTCTAGAGCATGCAAATGATCTCACTGCTCAAGTACAAATAATTCAGCACAAACTTCAACAAGACAAACATTTTCAAGTAGCCCATCTCTTTCCCTTTGAAAAGTTTTGCAATAGAACAAAACAGTGCTTATAAGAAAAAAAAAATCAATATATCATCAGCCTGCTTTGACAGACATACCATAGTGAAGTGGTAAGTGAAGCCATACCCTGAATGAAGACTCTCAGCTCAGTTCCTTGTAAATATGCAAAGAGCATAAAAATATAGCTCAGCTGAAACACTCCCTGAAATATTAATTTATTTACCTGGGAGATGTGATGAAACAGACGTTTTTTTCTATTTTCCTAATTTTTTTCTACCCATCAGAATTCAGTGCAGGGGTTTCAGAGAGATACCTAAGGAGAAGGTATTACACTGGTTAATTATCTTCTTCGCATCCCTACAGCTAACCCCAAAAGCACTAACTGTCCAGAAGTATTCCTGCAATCCTGGAGATACTCTTGAGAAAACCATACTGTGCAAAAGAGCAGAATCTGATTCACAGATTCAATTTCCCCAACTCTACTTGGGGAACTACAGCAGAAACCACTAATATTAGCATGAAATGCTGGAATAGTTATGCAAAAGAGGAGGTCACTCAGAATAGGGACATTGCCAGAAACTGAGGACTAAGGCATCCTGTCAGATTAAAAATCCTAACAAGTACATGAACAATGGAGGGTAAACAGTGTAGAGGGAACAAACTGTACAAACTCCACCTAGCTGCCCTGGGTACATTTTTTTGGTGATGGGGGTTGGGGTTGCATCTATGTGCAACACCTATTTAACAGGTAAAAGTTAGCCTGTTTGCTCATTTAATTTTAAATAATTCTGTTAAAGTAGCTACAATTACATCTGTTATCTGCCCACCATTAAAAACTGAAAGGAACAGAGAACTGTGACACAAACATTTTAACACTATAGAAATATTCTTGCCTTTCTCTCTCAAAGTGAGAGTTGATAATCTTCACCATTATTATAGCTGTGCAAATCAAGTCTGTTCCTGTTTTATACAGCTCTAATTCATGTTGCCACTGCTCCCAACAGAATTACGTGAGACCTAAGTAAATGAACCAACTTATAATTTGTTTGCAGATATCACCAGTGTTGTGGTACATTTCATACCCAGGTCGCTACGCCTGGGAATGCTGCTGAGGATCATATGTGCAGGGATGAATAGTGTCCTAACAATGGTCAGAAAGAACTTGCCTGTTTCAAGATTCTCTGAAAGTGATTTCTGAAGCGATTTTTACATCGTTGGACACCTCAATTCTATAGATAAAATAAAGCAGGGAAGGTTGGACTTCAAGTTTTTGTTTTTTCTCTGCTTTTTCTTTTTTTTTTTTTTCTTGAACCTGTGCCAGCCCTAGTGAGGTCACTTCTGGAGTGCTGTGTCCATTTCTGGGCTCCTCAGGATAAGAGAGACACAGGAGCTCCTGTAGCATGTCCCACAGAAGGAGACAAAGATGATTAAGGGGCTGGAGCATCTCTCTTACATGTCAAGGCTGAGGGAGCTGGGCCTGTTCAACCTTGAGAAGGGACAACTGTGAGGGGACCTCATCAATGTCTTGAACTGGAAGTTCATGGAGCAGATCATCTGGAGTGCCATCATGCATCATCCAGGACAACCAGTGGTTCATGACCAGCCAACAGGGATTTAGGAAAAGCAGGTCCCGCTTGAGCAACCTGAGCTCCTTGTACGACAAGGTGACCCACTTAGTGGACAAGGGAAAGGCTGTGAATGTTGTCTACCAGACTTTAGTAAAGCCTTTCATACTGTTTCCCACAGCATTATCCTGGAGAAACTGGCTTCCCATGACTTGGATGGACATACTCTTTGCTGAGTAAAAGCCTGGCTGGATGGCTAGGCTCAGAGGGGTAGCGAATGGCAGTGAGTTGGCAGGTGGTCACCAGTGGTATTCCCCAGGACTCAGTACTGGGGTTCACCCTGTTCAGTATCTTTATCAATGATCTGGACAAAGGGATCAAGTGCACCCTCAGTGAGTTTGCAGACAACACCAAGTTGGGTGGGAGCATTGGTATGCTGGAAGGAAGGCAGAGGGATCTGGACAGGCTGGATTGATGGGCTGAGGCCAGCTGTATGAGATTCAACAAGGCCAAGTGCCAGGTCCTGCCCTTGCATCACAGGGTCACAACAACTCCAGGCAGTGCTACAGGCTGGGGCAAGAGTGGCTGGGAAGTGGCCTGGTGGAAAAGGATCTGGGAGTTTTGGCCAGCAGCCATCTGAATATGAGCCAGCATGTGTCCAGGTGGCCAAGAAGGCCAATGATATCCTGGCCTGTATCAGGAATAGTGTGGCCAGCAGCACCAGGGCAGTGATTGTTCCCCTCAGTACTCAGTACTGGTGAAGCTGTACCTTGAGTCCTGTGTTCAGTTTTGGGCCCCTCACTACAAGCAAGACATTGAGGGGCTGGAGCGTTTCCAGAGAAGGGCAATGAGGCTGGTGAAGGGTCTGGAGCAGAGACCTGATGAGGAGGAGCTGAGGGAGCTGGGGCTGTTTAGCCTGCAGAAAAACAGGCTGAAGTGGGACGTTATGAAAGGAGGTTGTAACAAGGTGGAGGTTGGCCTCCTCTGCCACGTAACGTGAGCTAGGACAAGAGGAAATTGCTGCAAATTATGCCAGGGGAGGTTTAGATTGGATATTAGAAAAAAATTCTTCACTGAAAGGGCAGTCAAGCACTGGAACAGACTGCCCAGACAAGTGGCTTAGTCACCATGCCTGGAGGTATTTAAAAGACATGTACACGTGGCACTTTTGGGACACAGTTTAGTGGCGGACTTGACAGTGCCATGTTAATGGCTGGATGGGATGATCTTAGAGGTCTTTTCCAACCTAACCCATTCTGTGATACTATTATTCTGTAAAAATGAACACTTTCAGTTCAGAGCAGGGTAAGTACCTTGGATCAAAACTTCAGAAGCACAGATGACATCCTGGATGAACCAGCACTGCACCTGTTATTACTTCCCCTCACAGTCTACTGTTATCCAGAAAGCTTTCCATTTATTATTATATTTTTCTTCTTGTTTAGAATAAACAATGTGATTTTAGCCAGTTTTACTGACATTGCCTATTAAACCACATCTGTTCAAATAGATAGATCCATGTTGTTACATTATTTTAGTGGGAAGACTTCCAGTAACAGATATAGTTTACTAGGATTCATATTTTTAGTATTTATCCTTCATTTTTCCAGTGTTTTGCAATCAAATCTGTGACTAGCTTCATTTGGCTTAATTAAATCTTGGTTTGATTAAGATGTGTTCTATCTTTACTGCAGCTGATTCTGCTAACTTTCTGTTCTCCAGCCATTTTCTTGTACCTTCATTATCAAAGGCCAAGAAAAGAGAATTTATTCAAAAACATAAATGAATGTCTAATTTTATGCATTTCACATTTATGTAAATGTGAACAATTTCTCTGCTAATATGATGTTAAAGGATTAGTATGGCTTTTAAATGAATGTATTTTTTAGTTTAATGTATCAAAAATAAAACCCGGCGGCTTAATTCTCACAATAAATCTTACATTTCTAATAGAGTTTTAAAACATCATTAAAAAACTGAAACCTAAATGGGATGTGCTAACCTACATTTCCATGCTGTTGCTCTTTCATTTGAAATACATTTTGTATGTTAAGAATATTTTCAATTTCTCATTTAAAAGAATCAGAGAAGGCATTTAACACCACAGAAATAACGTAATTTCAGGTGCAATTTAAGCAAGCAGAATAGAACAAACCAAATAACTAGATCCTGAGTATGCCTTTTTATAAAATCATTAATTTAAACCTTAAGGGTAAAAGAAGCTCATTTATTCATCAAGAAGTTAATCCAGTTCCCTAACTAAGAACATTTTTTTGCATTTTTTTTGTATGTCTGTGCTATTCATTAATGAAACAAAAAAATTTTGCCCAGGACTTCAGATCTATTATGTAAGTAAACAT
Source organism: Vidua chalybeata (assembly GCF_026979565.1). NCBI lineage: Eukaryota > Metazoa > Chordata > Aves > Passeriformes > Viduidae > Vidua > Vidua chalybeata. The sequence continues at coordinate 44,830,406 of NC_071534.1, forward strand.
TACACTTTGATGTAAAAATTTACATTGTTCACAGCATCATTTGAATTTCACATTCATAATACCACTGAGGAGACAAAGGGAATTTCTTTCATATTGCCGTGTTCACTACTATTCTCTTTGACTTTTTAAAACTAATTTATCCTTTACATCAAAATCTCAAATACAAACAGCACACATTGCAAGAATAGTATTTTTTAATGTGTAAATTAAGTCCATCACAGTTCTTCACAGTCACACCAATGGATGACAAAAAGCTTTTTTCCATTAGAATTATTCTCTCTCTCACATGAATACTATTCTAAGTATATATGATATCCTCCCATAAAATACTAAATATTGAATTACAGAAAGATTCTTCAAGGTGAAGGAAAAAGAGCATTTCAAGAGGAAAACACAATACAAAATGCCAAAATAACAAAAAAAAATTAAAAAATTCTTGAAATTCTGTCATTAGTACTGCAAAAGCACTTCACCACACAACTTGTAAACCAGACTGTAAATTGGTACTGGTAGACTGATAAGCATATTATTTTATCCGCAATAGAGAATGAGTACATTTAATGATTCAAAAATAAAAAGAGCTTATTTACATATATACATATATAATATTTGTATTACACAATGAGGCTTCCAAAGTAATACCTGCTTGTTATGACAAGTATGTCTACACAGAGAAACGAAGTAGCACTGAAATGAACTGAATTCCTATTTCACGAAAAGGCACTAATTAATCATTATGTGTCCATCTTCTTTCCAAACTACCATTTTTTCCTAAGCCAGGTTATTTGCTCAATTTCTAGACATACACAAAAAATGAAAACCAATTTCTCTCCAATTACCTGGGTACACCAAGAGTAATTTCTCACAACTATTAAAAATGTTTTCATTCAATTTTGCCACCTCTAATATTTTTTGCAGTTGTAACATCTAATGAACCTTTTTAATGCAAATGCAGTATCAAATATAAACATTTCAGAAAGAAAAACTCAAGAAACTATAACAGTGAAGGCATCTTAAAAGTGAAAATAAATCAGTCCTCATTAACATTGATTACTTCAAACACTTGGCTACACTTTATAGTTTTTATAAATTACCTTACTCTTTGAGGCAATTTTCAGTCAATCCAGTCACAGTTATAGTAACAGTGTATCAAGGCAGCTTGTCAGTTAGACCCTTCTCTTTCACACATCTTGCAATATTGATCCTTTAAAGAAAATACAAAGGACTGCTCACTCAACTCTCAAGCAACACCTGCAGGTAATACAGCCATATTAGCATAACATTGTTTTGGATTCCAGCAAATAAAGAATGAAAAATTGCTATAAATCAACATTGAAGGCCAAAATTGTTTTCTCAGACATGCTAATTTGAATTGAGAGAGAAGCTGTTGTCCCAGGATTTTTAATTTTACATTGAATTGCCTTACTGCTTATACACCAGAGAAACTGTAATATAACTAAAATCAGAAAGTACTCTTTAATCTTTAATATATAATTAAATTTTGGTGGTTTTTAAATTTATCCAGAGATATAGCACTAGTAAAAACTGTGCTTTGTTGTATTCATTTTAATCAAATGTTATTTTAATTGGGTCTGTAAGGACATGTAGAAACTACTCCACCATAGGGAAGAAAGTAATTTTTGATCTTATCTTCTTACATCTCTGAAACCAGCCTGGTTTGCAGTCTCACCTTTAACTTCCCTTCAGGCATTATTCCCTAGGGTTCCACAGCTTCAATTCCCAATTCAGATTTGCTCAAAAGAATAATGTATCTCAAAGCAGAACTTCTGGAAATCAAGACATATGGAAATGGGGATGTCTTACCGGATTTTCCATATGATATATAGGAAGAAGTTGAAACCTAAGGTAGGGCTCCTGGGAAATGCTTCACAGACCACATGGACATAGCACAAACAAAAAGGCAACTCTACCCACCCAGTAGGTTCCTGATGTTTATGAAGGTGCCACCATGTGAGCACACTACAGAACTGGAGGGCTTCCTTCCAAAAAGGAGCAAGAAATCAAGACAAGACCTTCCTCAGACAAGCAGTTGTGAATGTACTCCCTCCCTCATTTCTCCCTCCCTCACCCTGATTTCCCCTAAGCACCATTTCTTCTAGAAGACAGAAAGGGGCTGCCTTTCATTCCTTCACAAAAGCTGTAAGCTAGCCAGCACCACCAGACTGATAGAAAAGCTATTCTCCATACTGCTGAGTGCAGCCATCTATGAAGAGAAAGCATGATGGGAAATAAAGCCCGTCATGGGAAAAAAACCTCAATCAGACCTTGAATAAGAACAGTCTACCTCATATTGAAGAAGAGGGTTTGAGACATGACCTTTCTTACTGTCAGAACAATAAAATAATAAATCAATAATACCCTTGCACGGAAGTCAGTTACAATAGCTAAGACTGGCTGGCAAATCCAGGCTGCAAAATTAGGGCAGCCCCTCTCATAGTCCTCCTTCTTTCCTTACAGGAACTTGACTCAAGCTGTTTCACTGCGATCATTTGATAAGTAGTTCACCAGTTTCTAGCCTGCACAACAAGTTAAATTCAGACCTATATTCTACAATTCAGTTAGGTTCAAATTTGCCAGGCAACATTTAACTTGAAATTAAAAGCTTCGTTTCTTGTCATAGTCAAATTTAAAGTGGCAAATCAACTTTCATCTCTAAATGCATGAAAACAATTTTCTCATTCATGATATATAAAAAGTTCTAAGGATGGCGGTACGGGGAATGCATTAAGGTTTTCTTCATTTGTGGGTTTGGTTGGAGTTTTCTGTTTTGTTGGGGGTTTTGCACTGAGTTTTATGCAGAATTGGATCAAATTTATGAAAGGGATTATATCACGTTGGTTGCCTGTGCAGCAGTCACTAGACAGCAGTGAACAAAGAAGTCATTGCAAGATTCCTCTTCCTGGGGGAAAAAAGCAGAAAACAGGCATTAACATATTTAGGGATTTTCAGCAGGACATAGGAATACTTTTCCTATAAACCTGAATAGCAGAAAAAGGAAAAAATCTGCGTCTCCTTTAAGATTCATATTGTGAAGAGTTTTGGTTTTCTCACATTTGAAATGTGAGTGGAACACAAAGGCAACCAGGCTTTTTGTACCCTGTATCATTGTTTTAAAAATGTGTACAAGTTTTCACAGTGCATCACAGGGATCTCTGCATTCATACTCGTGTCTCATTTTTAACTTCACAACTCATTCTGTAACAGGAGCTGTTTTCTTTAAAAAGGAGTCACTTGGAAGCATCATCCATGAAATCATGGAAAAGGTAAAAATGAAATAAGATCTCTTCTTGCTCTTCTTCAATCTTGATAGTGAGTTCCCAGCATAAGGCTGGGTCCAACAGATTAAATGGATTTTCACATTTAATGCTTGCTGCTGGGTAGTTGCCAGGTAAGATAATAAATTTCTGCTTAATTAAACCACATTCATTGTTTTCGACAACAGCTGATAATCTTGGCTATGTTCAATGCTGCAAGATGTATTCACATCAGTATATGCTGGGAAAAGCATGATACACCTTTTGTTTAATGTCAAAAACCAGTATTTCCAGACACAAAATCAAGATTGGCATGACTAAGACTCTCTGAACTTCACACATAAGCTTTCTCACATATTTAATCAGAGAAAGTTTACCCTACATCATTATGCTGGTTTGGCAGAGATATTGAATGTCATGGGGAAAACAGAAAGAGGAAGGAAAGACTCAAATATTTAAAATGGATAGAAGTGTAGTTAAAGTATTGTTTTAACAAAATGAACCACTTCAGTGTATTTGAGTCAAGACACCTGCACCAAAAAAAAAGCCAGTTCAAAAATCTGAGTTCAGAAACCAAATAAAAGTAAACCTGAACGCACTTGACTGCTGGGTTGATAAATTAACTCATCTATACAACTGGTTTTGCTACTATAAAAGCATTAAGAGCCAGATTAAAAAAATAGTTTCCCCTTTATTTACCAGAAGTCACTGTAATCTCTTGATCATCGCAGTACTTTATCAGAAGGTACTTTTCAGTACTTAAATCTTTCATATACCCTAAACCACTCCAGGTATGAGAAAGAGGCTTGAACAATTACTTTTCTTCTTTGGTTTGCTGAGTGGAGTCACAGAATTATGTAGGGAAATTATTTCTATGAATTAAAATAGAACCTTTGTGTGTGTGTGTATGAAGGGGTGGAATTAGGGCCATCCATTCACTGGCTATACTCCCTTCTTTTAGCAAGAACAGACCTTAGTGTTCTCTCCAGCGTTTCCTCTTACTTAAATAATAAAGCTGGTACTTTATCTAAGGGTGGATTTTCCCACTCTGATCTAAAGAGAAGTAGCTGTCAAGAAGATATGAAGAGATCCTTAGCTCTTCTGCTCCTCACTGCAAGCTCCTGCCCTCTCCCCTCACACTGAAGAATTGTAGCATCCCCAGTGAACTACATCAGTTCATTGATCCAAGAGACAGCAGACCTTTGCAAGAAAAGATTAGGTTTTGACATGACAGGGATTTCCTCAAAAAAACTACCTCTTTTGGATGACAGCCTGAAATTAAACAAGGCAAAGCAGCATGTGAAACTGTATCCCAGCCTAAGTCTTCATGGATGTCAGGTGAACATAATACTGATCTATTCCTATCACTCTATGCTGACTCTGTTCCTCCCTACTGAAGCACTGGCAAGGAATACTCTGCAAAGCCAAGGACAATTCCTTCTGAAGTAGAGTCAAACATCTGAAAAAATATATGTAATATTAATTTTAAAAATAAAATAAAGATCCTATTATCTCTGACTTAATCCATTTGACTCAATGAACAGTGAGTCAATAACATCCACTGATTTTTCAAATCACTACCAAGTACATAAAAGCTAAAACATGTTCCTCAAAGACAGCCCCCCAAATAGGCTTTCTTTTCACCTACTTTGCTATGGCAAATTCTCAGAATTGCAGACTTACTGCTTTTCCCAAGGAATTCTGTCAAAGTCTTCAAATTTGTTTATGCTTGGCTTTTTCATTCAGACTAATGAGCCATCCAGTATTTTGAACAGCTGATTATTCTGAATGACTTTCATTCAGACATTCTTTTCCATGACCTTCAGCAAGGACACAGTTTTGCCATGTGTCTGGGATTCACAGCCATGACTTCTTTTTAAACTACTTTTCACTATAGCATCCCATATCCTTCCAGATTGTAAAACTTTCAGGTTTAAATACATTCAACTGCTAGATGCCACAAACAATCCTACAGTACTCCTAACATTAAAAATTCTACACTAAAATTTTTACCTCATAGAAAAGTGACTTCAGATCTAACAATCTGGATAAAAAGAGCACTAACTTGGACTGAGTTCTACTTTATTTATATCGCTTCACATGCACAGAATTGTACTATCCTCAGCAGAATTTCTTCTAAAACACACAGGGAAGAAGAGAACAGAACTGGATCTCCTGCCCTCACATACTTCCTGTGATACGTCTGCATCACAAGAGCAGAGCAGCCTGTAAAGTCCATACTGATTTTTCTTTCTCCATGTCTCAAACACATTTCATAAGATGACAGATGCATTCATAAATTTTACTGTACATTTTTATTAAAAAGCACTGACATTTATTTTCCCCATCTTTATGATTCAAAGCATGCCCTTGTATTTCTTTCTAATGAGTTGCAGCATTGCTCCTAGCGTAGGCTGTTAGATATGTGAATTTTTAATTCTGAGGAGAAGCAATATATTCTGCAGACTCCCTAAGTCATGTAAAAAGGAATGTCAAGCCTTTATTGGATTTCCCTGACTGAGTTTTATATCCACCAACCTTTTAAATCGTACTTGAATAAATCAGTGTATTTGGTTTATCAGGAATAAAATAATTCAAGAAAGTGTAGGCAACTACCATACACCAATATATGCATTTTCCTGCAAAATAATTCTAACACAGTATCATTCTTCACATATATTTAACAGGATGTATCTTATAAATAGCATAAATTTTGTATCTGAAGGTTTTTCTTTCTAAGGATAGGAAAATTATGACTAAGAAACTCAATCATATCTGAGAAGCTGTAGCAGCCCAGTTAAGTTCCTACTGACTGGAAAGGTGGAGATATAACTCTCATTTTTACAAAAGGAAACAAAGGAAAACCCAGGGAACCACAGGCCGATCAGTCTCACCTCAGTGCTTGGCAAGATCATGGAGAGCAGAATCTCCAGGAAACAATAATAAGACACATGGATGGTAAGGAGGTGATTGGTGACAGTCAACATGGTTTCACTAAGAGCAAACAGCGCCTGACAAACAATAGGATGACAGCATCAATGGATAAGGGAAGAGCAACTGATATAATCTCCCGGGATTTGTTTGAAACATTTGACACTGTCCTGAACAACATCCTTGTTCCTAAACTGGAGATAAAGGGATTTGATGGATGGACCACTCAGTGGATAAGAAATTGGCTGGATGGCCACATTCAGAGAGTTCTGGTCAATGACTCAATATCCAAGTGGAGACCAGTGACAAGTAGTGTACCTCAGGGATCAGTGCTGGGACCAGGACTGTGTCACATCTTTGTCAGTGAAACAGACACTGCCATTGAGTGCACCTCAGCAGGTTTGCTGGTGACACCAAGCTGTGTGGTGTGGTCAATGCGCTGGAAGGAAAGGATGACACCCAGAGGGACCTTCACATGATGGAGGGGTGGGTCTGTGCAAACCGCATGAAGTTCCACAAGGCCAAGTGCAAGGTCCTGGGTCAGGGCAATCTCAAGCACAAGTACAGGCTGGGCAGAGAACGGACTGAGAGCAGGCCAGAAGAGGTCTTGGGCGTGTGGAGAAGCTCAGCATGACCTGGCAATGGGTACTTGCAGCCCAGAAAGCCAAACGTGTCCCAGGCTACATGAAAGCAGCATGGCCAGCAGGGCAAGGGAAGTGATTCCCCCCTATTACACTGCCCTCATGAAACCCCACCTGGACTGCTACATCCAGGTCTGGTGTCCCCAACACAAGAAAGGTGTGTACCTGTTGGAACAAGTCCAGAGGATGGTAACAAAGATGATCAGAGGGCTGGAGCACCTCTCCTATGAAGAGAGGCTGAGAGAATTGGGATTGTTCAACCTGAAGAACAGAAGACTCCGGGGAGACTTACAAGTTCCCTTAAAGGAGCCTAAAAGAAAGCTGGAGAGGGACTCTATAAGGGCATGTATTGACAGGACAAGGGGGAGTGATTTTAAACTGAAAGAAGGTAGGTTTATATTGGATATTAGGAAGCTATTCTTTACTGTGAAGATGGTGAAGCATTGGAAGAGGCTGCCCAGAGAAAGTGTGGATGTCCCATCCCTTAAGTGTTCAGGGAGAGGCTGCATGGAGCTTTGAGCAACCTGGTCTAGTGTCAAGTGTCCCTGCACATGGACCTTTCCAACCCAAACCATTCTATTTTTCTATAAAAAATATGGTGTAAGTGATAAAGTAACTAACATTATATTAATAATATGTGTGTGTGTGTATATATATATACACATATGCACACATACACATATGAAAATAAGAAAATAGTATTCAGTCTGTCCTGTTACAAATTAAAGCTATATTTCACAACATAATGAGAATTTGTTGCTCTGATCTGTTGCACTGAATCTGTTGCACTTCTTTAAAAAAAACACCCTGATTGCAATTCCTGCTCACCAAATCTTAAATACTGGCACAACAGAGCTTTTCCATTTGCACACTAGTTTGCAAATTATATCATTGTTACCCAATAGTCAAATCAGCTTTTAAAAAGGAATATGAAAAATTATATTTAAGGTATTTATGGAAAAGGGGTGCAAACAAAGACAGATCATTGACAGAAAATTTGTTAGGTTAATATAATATTCTGGAATGTGACAAAGCATTCTCCATTAGAAGTCATTGAGCTAATATCAGAATTTTAAATCTATTTTTGTCAAATAATTAGCTAAATGGTATGCCATGTTAAAGAAAAGCTCATAGGAGAATAAAGATTTGCAGAAGGTTCTGGCTACTAATTTAATTTCAATTGTTAGTATCCTTTTAGGGAAAAAAAAAAAGGAGAAAAAGGAACATTCAAAGCACTGTCAATACAGTAAAAGAAGAGAAATACTGCTTGTGACATGAATGCTGGCAAAGACACATCTCACTGTGTAGGTTATTCCAAAAAGGAGATTTTAAAAACACATTTAATTCATCTATGAGAGTCCAATGTGACATTCTTTCAAAAATGAATCCAATGCTATTTTTGTGCTCAAAGCTTCATGGTGTTTTCAGGCAGCACCCTGGTGGAGCAGTTCACTGCCTCCACTTTGCCCAGGCCACTGACACTTTTCAGGTTCTGTTTAAGCTTCTCCCTCTCTTTCAGCATTGTCAGTGAGAACACACATGCCAGCTGTCATCTTTTCAAATCTGTAGGAATCTTTTACTTGTTTGGAGGTTTCTCTGTGGAGAAATGGACAAATGTTTCTGAGTGGAAAAGCATTTAGCTCAGTTTAGCTCTGTCAAGACAAAACGGCAGTAGCTAAGTCAGTCTATCAGCATCAGGAAGCTCCATCTCATAACAATAAATAACCATTTATTTTGTTCTCTAAAGGTAGACAGGTACTTTAGACATGAAAGAAGTACCACATGCATTACTAACAATAATAGAAGAATGTCAATGGGCACAAGAACTTTTGCAGGAAGTTTTCTACTAAGTAAATTGTAGATTTAAAGGTGCTGTACTCAGAAATTCAAAATTAATTTACACATCATCTTACTGACTACAGAATGCAATGAAAAGCACATTAACCTTTCTTGATGAAAGAAAGCACATTTTTTGTACAGAGTTACTGGCAGTGACAGTAGGTAGAGCCTCTCCTTTTGCCATTTGACAGAGTGCACTGCAGTAGGTAGATACAGAAGAGACTTTCTACTGTTCCCAGAGAGTCTGCCCATCCTTTTTTCTACACCATCATGATTTGCATTAGGAAGGAATTACAAAACAAAAGCATTTAGTGAGTAATTAATGGATTACTTTTTTTTTTTTTTTTTTTTTGTATTTTGCCAGGCAGAATATTCAATTTATTCTGTTATCTTGCCATTAGACTAGGTCAGTAATTTCCATACAAAACTCAAGTACAAATTTTAACATGAGAAGGATATATCATCTTTCAAAACAATTTCTTCCTTTTTAATTCATGTCTGCTTTGGTGGTATTTCAAAAACTAATGAATATACAGACAGATGACTAGATGACAGATTTCAAATAACTGTTTTTGCTTGCTGTGGCTAAACATTTGATGGTTTTCTTGCAGAGATGTGTTTCCTGAATAACAGTTCATAGAAATTCAACAAAAAGAAAAATAATTTATACTCAAAAGCTGTAAAAGCCAAAACCACATGAACTGTAATTATTTTAGAATCTAAGTGGCCATCAACTTTTGTATATCCCAGTCTTTACTGTTTTGTTCTAGAATTGTACACTGCCATTATCTATTCTTTCAGCAGTATTAAAAGGCTTTACAAACTGCTGATACTCAGTCATTTACTCTCTGGTGAAGCCAGAGAGCTTTATAACATTATCGGACCACATCACATATCAAAAGACATTTAGCTTCTGCAAAAGAGGGTTCCTGATGCCAGAAAGATTACATTATTGAGCTGTTACAGTACTCAGATCTGCTAATTTTTAGAAGGCCCGTGAGAGTTCATGAATCCCAAAACAAAACCAAAAGCCTCTGTGGAATATATGAGATTATGTTTTCCTCAGCATGCATTATTTAACAATGTTTCTGCTTTGGATTCCACAAATCCCATATAGATTAACCATTTAATAAAAGCCTGAAAATGTAGATGCTCCACAGATGCTTTTGCAGTGTAATAGTTTTTTTATTTCACAAAAGACTTACAAGGGTTGCAGAAAAAGGCATAAGTGGAGAATTTTCATATCACAAATATTAGACTTCACCTTTTGCAACAGAGGGAATGCAATCCCCGGTGTTTAATTAGAAGTCTAAACTCACCTACTACTTTGCACTATTCTAATACTGATCCCAAGTGAATGCCAAATGATACTGTAAGCAGTTTTCCTCTCTGATGATAGTGCCCACACAGCTACATTATAGGGTCAGTGAGATTTTTACCTCAGTTCTGTGGAAAGCTGAGGTCCTTCTTCCTGCCTCTGCCTAAAAGTTTAGGGCCAGAATGTTCAGTTTTCTATCCTCAGATGTACACATGATAAGACAGTTTAATAGGAAAAGCAAAAGTCATGCAAAACACAAAAAGGGATTAATGCACTCCTCTGCAATGTTCAGCCATCCCCAGGAGGGCAGGGCCCCATCATGTGTAATGGTCACTGGGGAAAACAAACACCATAATTGCAAATATCTCCCCTTCCTCCTTCTTCCCCTCTCTGCATATACTGATCATGATGTCATATGGAATCTCCCTTTGGTCAGTTTGGGTCACCTGTCCTGGCTGCATCTCCTCCCAACCTCCTATGCAGTTCCAACTTCCTGACAGTACAAGAAGCAGAGAAAGCCTTGGGTCTCTGTAACCTCTTCTCAACAGTAACAAAAACACCTAAATATTACCATCACTGCGTTCAGCACAAATCCAAAAGACAGCCCCATACCATCTCTGTGAAAATAATGAACTCTATCCAAGCCAAAATCAGAACACAATGTGTCACAGAAAGCTTTCCATATCCTGTCATGGCCACTCTATCCTTTCAAATTAATTACGCTGAAAAAAAGCATCATCATCATCTTTGTATGGATCTTCCTACTTGTGTAGACTAGTACAGAGGAAAAGAGCTTCAAGAAATCAACTAGAGAAGTAAATTAAATATTCTGAACCTAATTCTGTCAGTTTGCATATACCACCTGGAATGCAACCTCACCACAGACACCCAAAGGTAACGAATTATATCCTAACTTAGTAATGTCAATAGGAATTCTGCTGCTAAGTTCAATTAGACATGAATGCATCAAAAACAAATAAGGTTATCACCTGGATGAGTACAAGTACAAAGGAGCTACATAATCTGGTTCAAAATGGGTTCCTCCTTGAGACAAAATGGAAGGTGTGCTGAACGAATGTGATTTAAATTTAGGAGTGGAGTACAGGTCAAGTAATCAGCTTTCCTGAGGACTGTGAGAAGAAAACAGGGTGCAACAGAGTGCTTGAGATCAAAGGTGCTGTGCCAACCAGATCTCATAGGCTTCACAGAGAAGCCACTGGCAGACACAACATGTCACAGGCAGTCATTGTACCAAGCAGACAAGGATGATAACTGCACACATAACAGAGATAACTGCTGACACCTGTCAAGGTACCCTGCACACACGACATACTGCCCTACAGTCTGTTTGGGTCCTATGCCTGTGTTTTTTGTAACCTTTCTCTCACAGGCTCACTTCTTGTACAATAGCTCTTCTTGAAGCTCTCCTGAAGGCAAGACCTACAGTGGAGCCCTCCACTGAACAACAGGTGTAGGAGAAGAGCTGAACCTTTACAAGAGAAGATGTGCTACTGCATCTGCAAGAACAATCATGGGTGCAGGAACATTTGCTGCTGCAATCTGCAACTCGGTATTCATGTATTTGTTTATTTATACTTTTCCAGGGAAGAAAACCTTGTTCTTGACTGGTTAGGTCATTCAATGCTGGACCCTATGGAACTCAGAGATATGTAATAACTTGACAATGAACAAGCTGAGAAGATGAAATACTGTATGCACAAGACACAAGATCCTACTTGAACACCTTGGACCAAACCCAGAAACAGCAGACACAGGTTTTCAAGCACTGAACACCATAAGAAGAGTAATTCACATTGTTGATTTGGGCATCTATGCGCCCTATTATACTGAACACAAAAGACACATTTTTGCATAGTATTCAAACAGCTAGTTATCTCAGTGAGGAAATACCTACCTAGACAACAGAAACTAATGGAAGTTTTAGTTTTCTTTCTCCTGAGTTTAAAATACTATTATATCAGCACAGAACCAGAAAAGAGAACTGCAAACCTTTTGTGTAGTGATGGAAACATATAATGACTTCGAATATGGAAAAAGGATGCAGCAACACTTGGCATATTAGTGTGGTAGAATCAAACCAATAATCATAGAATATACTGAGTTGGAAGGGACCCATTAGGATCATCATGTCCAACTCCTGGCCTTGCACAGGACAGTCCCAAGAATCCCACAATGTGCCTGGAAATGTTGTTTAAATGTTTCTTGAACTTTGACAGGCTAGTGCTGTGACTACTTCCCTAGGGAGCCTGTTCCAGTGCTTATATAGCTACAGAGTAGGAGGAAACCTGTATAGTAGGCCTTTAGCATTTCATGTTTAAGGCTAGTTAAAGGCCCTAATCATGAGACTCTCAAGAGTTTCTATTACTCCATAAGCTGGGACTCTGCACTCAAGAAAAACCTAACTGCTTTTATGAAGTACAGCAAAGCAGTACTAGTAATAAGGAGTACACTGTGTGTCAAACTCCAGGTATCGTCTTGTGTAAGGCTGCCCTCTAATAGGAGCCTCTGATATGTCAGTTTCTGTTTTGTGGAAGCTGTTCCTGGTCCTTATGAGTGCTCTGTCCCACTTGCTAAAGAGCAGACTGTGTTACAAGGTGCTTGTGAGAAGAACAAAACTAAGAATTCTTCTTGGACCTTTAAGTGAAACAGTCACATCGGTGAAAATTACCTTGCATCAAGGACAAATCCTCCTGCAACTTCATACAGGTTATCTGCATGATTTCTGGAATAGCAGTATGAAGAATCAACTCTCAAAATCCTCTTCATAACTTACTTCTTTGATACCAGCAAATAAGCACCAAACACCTTGGAAGAACTACTTTGGTTTTAAAAAGAACAGGCATGGATCCAGTTTCCTTGTAGTTTAGGCATAAGATATTCTTCACATTCCTGCATCGATTCCAAAAAGGAGTCAAAAAATGCTCCATCAGCTTTTCTTGACTTGTGTTAATTTTCAACTGCCTAAACAAAGGATACTTCTGTACTGAGCAAATTGGTTTTACAAAACCTTCAGATTAAAAGCTTACTTATAAACTAAGTTAAAAGCTGACAGCAGCATTCATGTGAAAATGTTGAGAATCCCAATCCTATTTTACAGCAGGTAGTGTTTTGTGAGAACTGTGTGAGGAAAGAAACAAGATTCAAATGTTAATGTAGAGAAATAACTCTTTTATAGCTCCCATTAAATCCCACAACCACTTTAATATCTGGAGGATGCATGAATATTTTGTGCCTTTTCAGTGTTTTATATCAACTAATATAAATCATGATGATCACTTTTCCACATTCCTGAACTACCTCATTGTTCTGGAAAGGATCCCAGAGGCCCAAAACCCACAAACTACTGTCTACTCTTTCAACAGCAAACACTCTACTACCTGAATCAATGAGACATGGAGAAGAATCATTAAAAAAATGTTAAAATATATGGTAAGAAACTTAATCAATTTAATTTGTATGAACTGAAGTTGTCAGATTCTTCAGGGCTCTGTAAGCAGTCCAAGGCAACTAATATTGTTTGGATGAATGGCTGCTTTATGCTATTCCACACCATCATTCAATACATGGTTCTACTTCAGAACTTTTACAACTGCTTGAATGACATTAATGGGTGGAAGCAGATCATCCTTCTGCAGTCTGTTGTTCCAGATGTGAAGGATTCAATGCCTTCCAAACCTGTGTGGCCTGAGAGCTGCTGGAGAAATCTGTCTGAACACACTTGAGCTAGTAGAAACACCTGATAGTGGTATGTTATTTAATATATACCTACAGGGTTTAAATCTTCTTGCAACATTTTTCTTTTTTCTTTGGCTGGAAAACATCCACTCCTGCCAGCTAAAGATCCATTTTCCTTTGAAGTACTTCCTGGGAATTTAACTGCCCAATAAATCGCCAACAAAACTTCCAAGGCATAGATCAGCCCTGAGAGACTCCTGGGGAAACAGCCTAAAACTCATCTTTCCAGAGTCAGAGAGGAGGGCAGAGTTGCCCTTCAGTCATAAAAATCAATATTTGACTGCATGAAATTTACTGAGCTAAATACAGCCATATACAGGAAGTAGAAGCTCTCACCATACTCAGTGGAATCTGACATTCTACTGGAACAACACTTTTGAGAACTGGGATATTCAGATAATTTGTGTCTAACTACATTGGCAATACAACTAAAATGTTTCCTGATTGAATATGTGTATTCTTAGAGACTTAAACTTCTGAAGTTATTCAGCCCCTTTACACAGTTCTTCCATTCTTGGCAGGTCCTCCAAATTGACTATGTACCATACATTTCGGGTCAGCAAGGTTCAAATGATGACACAACATAAGAAATACAGTGAAGAGGAGCATGAAGTTAGCAAAATTTTTTTTTTTAGAAACTGAAACAATTTTAGAGTCTCACATTAAACCCTTCTCAAAGTAAATAATTGTTAATAGTGAAACAAAAATACTCTCTCAGAAGACAGAAAATATGGAGGTTAAACCAGAATAATTTATTTTTAAAGAAAATGTCCAATAACTTCAGCAAAAATCCTAGAAGTGCTGACTTAATTTCACAATACTGTAAACTATATAACTCATGCAGTTCTGGAAACTCTGTTATCTGGCAGGAAAATGTAAACTGAGGTAACACTGAGATGCAATAATGCCTAGCATAGAATGAATGATCATTTGGAGTTTGTTGTTTGGAAACAAGTCCTTTAAGAAATAAACAGGTTTATGCTAGACTACAGGCCATTAATCACTCATGAAACATTATTAATATTTTAGTGAATATTCTTTAAATTTTCAATTCAGAAAAATCAAGACTTGTACACATGAGACACTCAGGCCTGCTAATGGTGCTGGAGTACATTAGGCTTAACTTTAATGGCGTTATTTCAGTTTTAATTAAAAATAAACCTTAAGAATTGCAATGAAGCTAAATTGTAATTATAAGCTTGGTCTGACCTGCTTGCAGAAGCACATGTGATGCATATTTAGAGTGCACCAACAGTGCTCCCTCTGTTCAAAAAAACAAGCCAGAGATACTAGAGGTGCTTCTCCTCTGTCCCTGCTGAGCTTCTGAATTGCAAATAGGCCAAATTCATCTACTGAAGAAGCAAAGAGCCGCATGGAAAACTGTCCTGAGGTCAGTCACCAGCCTCATCCTCCTCTGAAGACAATAGAGGTCACTGAGGAATTAATTTTGGGTGACGTACATGCAGTGTCCTGTTGGGAGCAGTGCGGGGCATAAAGAATAAATGCAGCTTCTACCTGGCTACTCTGAACAATTCTGCAAGTGTTAGAAGGTTGTTTCAATTTACTCAGAGGAAACTGAGACTCTGAAATCATAATCAATTTCGATCCCAATGAAGGGACTGGAATTTTTTCCTAGAGATAGATCAACAAAACATAGTTCAGAATTTGAAGACTGCAGCAAAATCATGATTAAAGCCCATTCAGTGGAGCAATTACTATTATTTTCGGCAATAAATTACTTTCTATCCATTCTGTGCCTTCCCCTGCTGCTACTATATGGTTCTGATACGGGAGAACTGACATAGAAATTTATTGGGAAATTAAGAGAAGGGAGAAGTTAGTTACAACACACTACTTGCCTTATTCATTCTATCTAAAGCACAAATCTAGATTTGTTAGCATATTACATTTTTAGAAAATCCACACATTCTAGATACCTCTTCATGTACTACCAATCTGTAACACTGATAACATGAACATCTTGTTGCAGAGATGAACATGTAGCTAAATCAATAATACACAAATGACTTTGCTGTCTTAACACTTTTAGAATATTTATTCCTTGATAGAAATAGTACAAAATTAAAATGAAGAATCAAATTAAAATGATACATTGTATCAGTCACTTAAATATTCACATATATTTGGACATAATACAGTCCTGTTGCAAAACACTAGAAGATTATTCAGGTAATTAAAGGGTCATTTAGATTCTTCTGCAAAACAACATCAGCCTTCAGCAAAGGCTGAAGCCCTCCCGATAATAAAATGTACAACACTTGTTGCCTTCATTACATCCATTACATTTTTCTGAGGCATAAATCTATCCAGTTTATCCCATAATGTTTGTATGCTGATTATATATACTAACTCTTCTATAAATTTACAATAAAAAAAGAAACTGCATCTTTTTTCCCCTTATTATAGACAGTAATAAAAAGTAGTGATTGAAAACCCAACAGTGGTTTAAAAAACAATTTATCCTTATCCATGTTGAACTGTTACCCTTTGTCCTTTATGTTTTGCTGTAATCCCTTCCAGTGGTCTTTTCCCAAATGATTTTGCAAGCTCATCTTTTGTGTCATACAGTATCATAAGTTTTTCTGAAAATTCAATTATGTCCTTTGTTCAGCTTCTTCGTTTACTACACACTATTGAAATTGTGAACATGAACTTATGTGTTGGCAAAGAATTCTATAAAAAATTCAGCATTTCCAAGCCTTCCATGACAGACCCAGTAAAATTCCAGGATTTCAATACAGAAAGGCTTGGCACCATGCTGCAGTTTTTTTCAGGACTGTTTTATTGCCCATTTCTCATGTTAACATACTCCAAAAAATATTTAGTAAGCTTAGATCTAAGGCAAGTAAGTAAAATGCTTTCCAACAGTATCTAATTATTTTGAAAAGTATTGAGTCAGGGTGGTGCTCAGGTTTCTGTATATCCCTAATACCAATCCCTAAAGAAACAGAAGAAGGGGGATGCCAGAAAATACACAGCTGGACTTCAAGGTGCACCACAAAAAGCCAAGATGCAGTAGTCATAAACTACAGCAAGGAAAGGTTCAATCAGATTTAAATAAGAAATTTCCCAAGTAGAGCTGCTAAGGACATACTTGCCCAAGGAGACTATAGAACCTCCACCTTTGGAGATTTTTTGAATGGGCCAAAACCCTGAATAATCCACTCTGACTCTACCGTTTCCCTTGCTTTGAACAGGAGGCTGTACTGGATGACTTCCAGTTCTATCAGAAGACCTCAAAAACTAAGTTATTGTCTTTTTCTACTAATTATATAGTTGAAGAGTCTTTAAAGATCAGGTTATATATTTGCCTTACAGACTAGCTGCAATAAGTAAATGCATGGGTGTAAGTTGCACCTAAGCTTTACCTGAAGCATTATTATTTTACGAGGGGAAAGGTTATTGACAAAGCTATATAAACCTCACTGTTTTCCAAACTTCAGGAGGACTTAAGTCACAAGTGAAATTTATATGCACTCACATAAAAAGAAATTCTCCAACTGAAGCTTAAAAATTGTGTCAGATTTATAAAGTTTATTGTTTCAATACGTCTCCTCTATTTTCCCTCCATTCTTCTTTATAAAACAAAGATATGCCCAAGCTATTGAAGTATTAACTAAGAAAGAACTAGATGTAATCTAGGAGTTGTCCTGTAATTAAAGTAGAAACAGCTACAAAGAGTACTGTCAACTTGGGAAGCTTCCAATTTACTTTTGGTTCTCTTTCTAACTAGTGACACACAGAAAATATTTGATTGTCTATTTAGAAGCATGTAACAGACTTCGTAACATTTAAAATGCTTTTAATTGCTGCTGTTAGTGATCCAGGAAGCTCCCAATGAATAAAGCTTGGTTTAATGTTTCTTTTCTTTACCATCCTCCCCTTTTAAAATTATGTTAAAAAAAAAAAGTTATAAAATGTTGCTTTATGGCATCAGTGGTTGCATGCACAGTTACCACAGGAACAGACTCAAATTTGCAGTGATGTAGGACTATCACTTTTATCCCACAAAAGTCATCACCCAAAGTTCTTGTAAAATGAGCATGCATCAGTAGCTGAGAAACTCAGGAAATTCACAACTTACATGCTGTCCTTTTTTAATATATTAATATATTGGAAAAGCACATAGCAAGACATCTAAAAAAGGAACAAGTGATTAAAGAGGTCCACTTAATTTAATCTATATATGAGGAAATTAGAGATTATGAAGTGAGAAAAAAAGCTGGGCAAAACCTAATGTTTCATATGAAAGCCAAAATTATCCTAGACACCTTACTACATTTGGAGAGGCTTCAGTAGAACTAGAGTGGCTGTGATCCCTACAGGAGTTACAGCTACTTCTGTTTAAACTCTTTTTAGCTGTAAACACATTTATGAAACATATCAGTTTATTAACAATAAATGAAAGCCTTGTGAGGTATTTTTTACCATACATAAATTCCACAAATTAAAATAGAAGAGTTCTCTTTCTAGACCCTTCCATTTTCCAATCTGTTAAAAATGTCTCTGATTTCTAGAGATAATTTCTGTAATGTAAAATGCTTGCATTTTGATTCTTGAATAAGAAGCTCTCTTCATCCTTTCTTTGTTGATGTTAGGAAACTACAGATTATTGAAATATGCTTCTCTTTTCCAGACAATTTCTCCTACCAAGTTTCTTAAAGTTAACTAGACGGTATGCCAGCCTTGTTAGAATGAGGACATTTTTCACCATAAAATTTTATGAGGAATAATGTAAACTTGAAAAATTGTACTTCTGTTATTATAAACAATGCCTCTGACTCCTACCAATTAAAAGCACCCTTTCTTCAGTCTGTTTATCTTAAACAGCTGTGAGACGCCGTGTCAAGCCTTTTCTTCTTTTTATTTTCCACTTCCGTCAGCAGGTATTTTTATTAGTAAGGACTGTGAGGAACATAAACAGTTGCTGTATAAACAGTGTTGACAGTAGCTACCTAGCTGACTTCACACCACTTAGAATATTTTCAAACTTGACTATGTTTAAATAACTCTCTTCACACTTTTAAACATACACCAATGAAAAGGCATTACTTTAGAAATACACATTCAAGTCAGCCAAAGCAAAAGTGAGAATATTGTTTTAAACAAATCTTGAACTGGGGAGACACTGATTTCCTGGAGCCACCCTGCCAGCAGCACCTGCTGGGACTGAGACATTCTGGGCAGAACAAACCAGCTAATGGCAGGCTCTGAGTGACAGGAAAGTAGCAGATGTTGTTTATATTGACTTTTGCAAGGCTTTTGACATTGTCTCCCATAAATTCCCCACAGACAAACTGATAAAGTACAGACTACAGAAATGGACAGCGAGATAGACTGAAATCTGGCTGAACTGCCGGGCTCAAAGGGTTGTGATCAGCATGAAGTCCAGCTAGAGAAAAGTCTGCTGGTGTACTCCAGGGACCAGTACTAGGGCCAGTTCCATTTAACTAGTTCATTAATGACCTGGATGATAGGATACAGTGTGCTCTCAGCAAGTTTCCTGATGACACCGACTGGGAAGAGGCAGCTCACAGACCAGCTGGTTGCTCTCAGAGGGACCTTGAAAAGCTCAACCATAAACCAACAGGAATTTTAACAAGTCCAACAAAGGGAAATACAAAGTCCTGCACCTAGGGAGGAAGAACCCCAAGCACCAGAACAGGATGAGGGATGATCAGCTGGAAAGAGGTTTTGCAGAAAAACACCTGGGGGTCCTTGTGGGCTCCAAGCAACACCATAAGCCAGCAGTGTACCCTTGCAGCACAGAAAGCCAAAAGCATCTTGTGCTGCATTAGGAAAATATGTTGTCAGCAGATCAAGATCGTTCTGCTCCACTCAGCACGGCTGAGACATGCCTGAAGGGTTGTGTCCACTCATTGGCTGCCCCATACAAGCAAACATAAGCATCCCAGAATGCAGTCCAGTGTAGCACTGCCAAGACGATTAAGGGATTGGAGCATCTGACATGGTGAGCCTGAAAGCACTGAGACTCCAGCCTGGAGAAGGCTGCAAGAGATCTTATCAACATGTATAAATACCTGAGGGGGACAGGGGTAAAGAACACTTCTCAGTGGTGCCCAGCAACAGGGTAAGAGGTAATAGGCACAAACTAAAACAGATTAAATTCCACCTAAACAAAAGAAAGCCCTTTCCTACCCTATGGTTGTTCAACAGCTGTCCAAGCAGCAAGCTGCTTTACTTGACCAGGGCAGGTGTTGGACTAGACAATCTCCAGACACCCCTTCTAACCAGGTATCCTATGGTTCTTTGTGGAAGAGACAAAAGGAAGGCAAATTCATCTAAGTAATATAGACTGTGGGTTTAATGGCAGTTGTTTTCTATGCCCACACCAAGCCTTCAATAAGACAAAACAGTTGCCTGTATCTGACTTCATTATATGAAGTGGTTTATTTGACTTAGGAAAAGCCTCATTGTGCAGATGCAACAAAGTTCTTTTTCTCTCCCATGCTTTTTGTAATGCCCAAGCCCGTAGGTCTAAAGAGTATGAGAACCTAACACAGAGATTAAGGCAATGTATTTGTTTTTACCAGTCAAATAATTCACCTTATTGTCTATTGAAATGTCCATTTGTATCAGCAAATTTCTGTCACTTTACTGAATTTCTGTGTGTCTCCTCCAGCCAGTACTCAAGCTATTTTAACCAAACCAGAGCAATGGAAAATCATCCTTCTCCTTTGATAAAGCCTTTTCTCTCACATCAAAGTATTGACACTTTTGTTTCACAACTGTAGGAAAAATAAGAGGAACCAAGAGAACGTCACAGAGAAAAGCTAGAACATCTCATTCATGAAGAGCAGGCACCTGTGCACTGACCCAATTAGGCATTCAAACACTTGTCACTTTGGAGCTGGCTGGTTGTCATTCATCCAATTAGCCCCAGGGGATGTATTGTATGGTGGCATTCCCTGACAGGAGAACTGGAGCAATGGAGGCAATGAAGGCACAGTGATAGGGTGCCAGGATCCTGGTGAGCGAGAGCAGCCAGTAGCAAAGCCAAAGAACTTCAGAGCTTCCTTAACTTGTTTACCATCCAAAAAGCCTTTCAGAATCTTCAATGGTCACTTTTTTTTTTTTTTCAGAGCACTCTAGTTTAAAAACCTTACAGTAACAGTTCTCTTTATCCAATGATGCATTTAACTCCTGAGTGACTAACACAAGAACCAATCCAGAAGACGTAAAAAATAAACAAAGCATCTTCATTGCAGGCAGAGATGCACTAAATGTTACTTTCAGTAACACTGCCAGCAAGTAATTCAGAAGTCAAAATGCTTCAGTGCCTATCTCCTCCCTTCACTGTTTTAAATTACTAATTTATTAAATTATGTATTAAATTACATATTACTGATGCTTTCAGGTGCTCTGTCTGCTTGACCACATAAATGAGGGATAGAACACTTTTCAGCCATCCATGACTACATACTGTAAGGGATATAAAAGCTCTGTTCTACTGAACTATATACTATACCGCATTCAAGATCCCCAAATCAGACTTTTAGTTTAAAGAAAAACAGATACTAAACCACAGATGACTATTCAGCAGCCACTACTCACTTCAAGTAAAGCTATCTCTTTTCTTATGCTGAGAGAGTTATGTAGTACAAACACAAGAGTAGGGAGAAGTTCAAGGGGGATTGGGAAAAAGGTGTTATGACCTAAACCATTTGAGCAAAGATTTCAGAATGTTCCCATCACTAAATCTGTGGTCTATGCTAGAATAAAAAAAATTCCAATTTTTTGGTACATATTTCATGTTCCTTCTAAGTCCATTTTTCCAGACTCACTGTTTCACTAGTTGACTTGCCCTGACACCTGCTCTCTCCAGTAAGGAACATTAGAGATGAATAAGGCTACCTGCAATTATGTGAAATTATGAAATATTTTTAGATGCTTTTCTAGTTAACATATTTTGATATGTCCTTCAGTTAAAATCTGAGCTGAAATGAAAAAGAAACAAGCTAACGTAAATCACAGACTGTTAACTGAAACAAACATGAAAATGCAAGTAAATGCATAACATGTTATATAACTATCCTGGAAACCTAAGAGATACAAAGTCAATGCCAGTAGTTTAGGGTTTTTTCCCCACTTAGCATGGGAAAATAAAATTTAGATGGAAAAATTATCTTACCTTTGCACAAATAACTTCTGAGAAAGTTGGCCTCTCTCTTTACTTTTCCTCCTTTTCTTATCTCCTGTATGACAGCTCTTTATGTTACTGCCTTGCCTGAAAAAATAACCTAGAACCGGAAATATTTATAGAAGTAAATAATTACATTCACTCTTAAATTACAACAAACACTTCATACATGTCTTGATAAAGCTGCAATACTAAATTCAGTTAAGTCAAACGAAATGGTATTTTAATAGTAGCTAATTAATATATTTTGGGCCAAAGGAAAAACAAGAAGCATTAGAAAGAAAAGCAGCTCCTTAGGTTTCAAAGCTGTGTTTTGCAAAAATAGCCACTTATATCAAACTAGAGCAACCATGGTTTATCCAGTTTCACTGCACCATTAGTGATAACCAGTCAGTGCTTCACAAAGCTTGAGCAAGACAATCAGGAAGCTTAACCACTTCTTTTCAGTGATCAGTAACCCAGCTTAAGGCACACTGGCTACCACAGGACTGAACACTTCAGTAGTCTTTGTGCGACGGGTGCCCGAAGTTCTAAAGACATCCACTGGAAGAGGTGGATGCAAAATGGAAAATGTTTAGTCAAAAGCAGCACTTGCCCAGGAAGAGAGGACTGTGACTTCAGGGAAATTTGTAATTTGTCTTAACTCCTGCTTTTTAGAACATCCTAAATTCTAGTGGAAGGATGGGACTCGCATCCCCTGCTCCCCTTCTCCCCCAGTTTAAAAGCACAAAACAAAGAAAGAGAAGACAGCAGAAGAGGTTTGTTTTGAATTCAGCTGCTACCTTCTTCATTTATTGACAAGAATTCTGCAGCCAGTTCCTCTCATCTCTTACTTTTTGTTACTTTAACCTATTTTAAACACATTTAATGTTTTGATGAGAACAAGTTACCTCCCTTTCCACAGTAGTGCACATGATGAGTCAAACTTTCAAGTAAGCAAGGTTCAAGGACCAGGAATTTTGAAAGTCCTCAAAAACTTTCTGAGGACTCCCCTTATAGTCTTTTAGCTTTACACCTTGCTTATCTGTAAACTCAGCTATGCTTGTCACAATATCCTGTCCATATTTCAGTGAACTGGTGATGAACTTCAGTGAACAGCAACTAATTAGCATCACTGCAGCCAGCACCTGCTATTTTGTGTCCTGTACATAAAAACAAATACATTTTATTTTTAGGAAAGTAATTAATGTTCCTTGCTCAGTCTTAACTGCAGATTGGTGCTGTTTTGTGAAGAAAACCAGGAGAGACTGCAACATCTCAGCTTACAATGGTGACACAGGAAGATCAGTTTAATTTCTCATAAAATTGATAATTCAGTCATACAATTTCTTTCCATATACTTTTAAAAGTTTTTATGGTTAGATTGGCCTGCAAGTTGGCCAAACCTTAACTGTTGACTAGAACTCTCTTGTAGCTATTTCTTTCAGTAACAAGCAACACGTTTCATAAATTGCTTTTTATCATGCTCTTCCAAAACAACTTGTTGCTCTTACATAACTAAACATTGGAAACAATACATTTTCTTTGTCATGTCAGGAGTTTTGGCATACATGTATTATTTATTTCACTGGGGTGAAATTCTCTTAGGAGATCCACTTCATTGCCTTAATCTTTATTCAGGCAGTCAAATCTCTTCCAACCCCCTGCCTCTATATTCAGCTGGAAAAGCTGCCTGCAAACCAGCAGGACCTGGATGAGCCAAAATCAACACAGAACTTGCGTGCAGCTCCTAATTGACCACAGCACAGACTGACATTGATCACGCAGTTCCCATTACGCCAAGGTACCAGATACATCCACCCTGCCACTCATGCTGCTTCCTGGCTGGTTCCATCCCCCAGCTGTCTCCAAGACAAAACTCGAGCGTGCTTTAGGGAATGTTCCAGCCTGGAGAATCCTTCCAAACAACAGCATGGGAAAGACTGCCTTAAGTTTTGATTTTCCACTCTTGACCAGGATTTACAGTATTAGCCTGTAACGTCGTGACTTTGGTGGGCTGCAACACAGCTCCCACTATCCCAGGTACTCTGAACTAAAAGACACCAGCTGCTTATCAGGGCTGCAGGAACACCACAGCACCCAGACCACACTCAGATTATGGCCAGCCTTCTTTTTTTAAGACTCATTTTCTAAAGCATTGAAATGCCCAGCCTTGCCAACCAGCCTACCTTGATGAGAGGTGTTTGTCCCTGTCTTCTTGTTTTTGCCATTTAAGAACATCTGTAGCCTCAAGGGCATTGTTTAAAAGTTAGGCATGTTCTGAAACCCAGGGATTTGTATAAGACCTCATACACAGCAGAAAACCACAGCCCTGTTGACACCACAAGTAATCTTTTCAAGACTTATAAGATGCACTAAATGAAGGGGAAAAAACGAGTAGGGAATAAAAATCAAAGAGGAGAGTAAAAATGATGGTTCTGCAAACAGGTCCATAGATTAGATTAAATATGTTTTAAAATTTATAAGATATATTTGGGGTCATATAATTTGCTTGGTCACTAGCATATTGTGGAAATGTGAAGCACTCTTTTTAATTTTCTGCACCTGACATTATGCTTACTGCATACTTATTTGTTCAGATATTCATTAAATAACTACAATTTACATAGTATTGTTGTTTTTCTTGTGAAAGTGTTGATAGACTTCAGGGAACCTAAATTTAGAAAAAGAAATACATACATTCCAATAGGTAATAATGCAAAAAGTTCAAATGTGAAAAATCCAAAATACAAAAATTCCATTTTTTATTTCATAATCTGATTGGCTAAATGGTTTTACATAAAATGTACTCAAAAATATTATTTAAAATGTCAAGACACTTTAATATTTTTAATGCAACCTTAAAAAACAATAGTGAGACAATATGCAGCTTTTTCATAAAATAAATAATGTATCTATATACACATATATATAATTCAATTTCTGTTTACTTTATAATACTGTGCAATGTTCTTTAATATAAAATATTTGCTTTGTGGTATTTAAGCACAGTTTTATGCAATCCAGTACTGCAGAATTCCATTGTTCAGCCTTGTGTAATTTCTTCTTTCAGAGCTAAGGATTAATGAGGAGCTCTCAGAAAAGGAGAAAGCATGCTGGTTGGTTGAGGGGGGCAGTGATCCATCTTGCTGTCGTATCTATCTTATTTCTGGGTGTGCCCAACCCAAGATGATTCTGCCAAAGTAGTAATGGAAAAAAATACACTGGAAATACAATAAAAAGTAGCTTTTTGTTTTTGCCATTTCTGATACACACACCCTCATGAAGACACTTCCTAGAGTGGGTAGTCCAGCCTAGATTATATTAGCATCCATAAGAACAACGCCCAAATTTTACCTATATTATACTAATCAAAACAGAATACAGATTTCATCTGATCTTTAATATGTTGCAAAGTCATGCCCTTCCTTCATGAATATAAATTATAACCTCATTCTTTCAATTCCTAGACTATTAATCAAAATTGAATGTTTCAGTAAGTTACACAGCATAGGTTTATTCTCCTGTTCAAAGTTATAACTCAAATTTTTTCATGGTACTCCATTTCAATAAATCAAACTAACTAACACTAAGGTACATAAATCTCAACTATTTGAGTGAGTGGGAAGTACCAGGATAGAGAAGGGAACTCAGCCATTACCTTGTGCATGTAGCTATGCAGCTGTCATGGTCCTCTTCCTTTTTTGGCGGGTTACTTTTTCTTTTCTTCCTTTTAGTAAGTGGTAAGAATTTGTCCCATGTTCCCCTTCATGTTGCAAGCTTGACAAAACTCTGGTGCTAAGCCCTGCTGTTGCTGGCCTGTGTGCAGGGCCACGCACAAGAGGGGCCGTTTCCAGCCGCCCGTCGCTTTGTCCTCGGCCCTCCCAAGCTTCTGTGTGATCAGCACAGCCTTTGTGGCCATACAATAGGGGTTAAACATTTCCCTGTATTTATAGAAAAGCAGAGCTAAATCTGCTTAGCTGCATGAACCTTGTAATAAAATTACACTCACACTATTAGGGCACTTTTCCATTTGTTGGTTTTTTAAGAGTAATTAAAAATTTTTAAAAAACAAAAAAACCCTGTATATATAGGGTTTTTTATATTTTGTATATGTAGTGCATAGCAAATGCAATCAACAGTAAGATTTTTCTCCAGATCTTATATTATACACAATTTCCTTTCAAACAGCTACCTGCGACTTGCCTATTTACTTACAGATATAGTTTAATTTCCCTTTACATTTATTCTACTTGACAACTTGCCCGTGGGACAATGCCCTATCTCCAACAGGGTGTCTAAGAGACAGATCGCTGCAAAAACTACAATCTGTACTCAGTGGTGAATGTAAAAATGTACTGAGAAATAAAGGAAAACATTTTAAAGAGTCAAATGTGCTTGCCCACAGTCCTACAGACACTGATCTCATACAACACACGAGCCTCCGGACCACCCTTCCTTTCCAAAGAACTACCTTGAAGTAACATTGGTACAGAAAACTAACATTTTTTTCAACTCCTAAAGAAAGAAACCCTGTTTAAAAACTTTCTGTTTTGTTCTGTTACAAATCCAGGTTTTTCCCTTAGGTTTTTTTTTTGGGCGTTTTTTTGTTGGGGTTTTTTTGGTTTTTTTTGGTTTTTGTTTTTTGGTTGTTTTTTTTTGTTTGTTTGTTTCATTGGTTTGATTTGGGGTTTGTTTACTTGTTTGATTGATTTTTTTTGTTTGGTTTTGTTTGGTTTTTTATTTTTTTATTTTTTGTTTGTTTGAGGGGGGTTGTTGGTTTGGGGTTTTTTAAGTCCAGTTAAAACATTTCTAACTTTAAGGGTTTTGCATCTTTTTATAGGTAGCAGGATGAATTCTGTCAGTCTCTATTAGCACCAAAACCAGTTCAGAACAGTAACTTCATAAGTTCAACAATAATTGGTCCTTTTGAAACTTATTCCATTTTTAAGGCTTCTTAGAACAATGTTTTTCCTCACAAAAGCATGAGCTAGACTTAAGAATCTACTTCAAAGCAGATTTCCAGTGAGGTTCAGTAATGACTGCATCCACCTGAATTCTTAAACTTGCCAAAATAGAACCAGAGTATCCTAATTTGAGGTTTCACTTCACATATGTATCTTGATCCTAGAGCTGCAAACACTTAGCTGAGAAGGATAAAAAAAATCAGAGGTTAATTACCATTACAGGTCATTAATTTTTTAATGTGGAAATTTATCATCAAATAATATAGAGTTGATACAGCCAAACCTCTGCCATTCAGTTACTAATCTTTAACTGCACATTTACAGCTGTACATTCAAACAACAACAGCAGACATGAAACTGTAAATAAGAAGCTAGTTACCATTTCACAAACGTGGCATGGTATTAATCTGTTATTTTTACTTAGTAACATTTAATTCTTGGAAAAACTCAATTCTCAAAATAGCTATTTTCCTGGTTTCAATCATTCCTTCCAAAATGAAGTCCCAGAAGAAAATGATTTGGGTAATGCAGTAGCCTAACTATTTACTCCCCTCAGCCTTTGACAGCATATTATATCAAAAAATCAGCTCATATATAACTGATTGACCAGAGTTTTTGTGTTTAACTGGGTTTAAGCAGAAATTGTCCTCTGAATTTTGAGCTGAATGACGGAGGGGCAGGGCTCATTTTGTCATCTGATTGACCAAACCTAATCAGAATTATTTCTGCACACTGCTTCACTACAGCTGTAGATCCATTAAACATTAAATGCTCCAGAGGCCCATTCCCCTTCAGCTTCCCACTGTGACTCCCACTTTTCACACAGTAGCTACTCTGTGGGCTACTCAAAACATTCAAAAAATGGAGGTGCTATATTTAATGGACAGCTCAAAACCCCTAGCAAAATCTGTCACTTGAATGCTAGGACAGCAGCTATCATAATAAAACAGGTTCTTTGTGATGGAGACTTAAAAAGAAGCCTTTGATATGGTTCCCTTACTTCCCAATACATTTCTATTAGGAGAAGGTTTTCAGTCACAATAGCTTTTTTCTTCAACACAAATAATCATGTCTGCCTCTGGAAATGTTCACTTTTTTTTTTTTTTCTGTAATCATAATATTACCATTTTAAATCTTAGTACCATTTTAGCCTCAGGAAGTTTTAAACTAATATAACCACTAGGAATGACTTAGTGCACAATTTACTTATTAACAAAACTAATTTTTGGCCTCTTGAACTGCTTAAACAGAAAAAAACCTGATGTGCACATACAGCACACAATTCCTTACTTTGATAGCTGCTTGTTAGAAAACATAAAAAAATATTCTGAAAAATATCTAGGAACTGTTGATGACACTAAATATTCATCCATCTTTTTTTCACACATTTTTGCCTTCTTTTCCAGAAGTCCACAACTCTTTCCAGACATATGATAATACTCAGGAAAAGTAACAAATCATTTATGCTGAGGTCAAAGTCATATTCCCATCAAAATTCAGTGAGTGCAATACTCATCTGAGACCTTCAAGTAGCTGAAGAGCTAACCTCATGGTGGAGCTTAGCCCAGAGACAGACTTTGGACCCTGGTAGGTTGGACTGGGCAAACACATGGGGTCTGTAATTCTAAAATACAGCATGGGTCACAATTACCCAGGAATGGGGCAAAGGAAGACCCAAAATAAAAGCTGCTTCTACAGTTAGGTTATGGCAATGAAGAAGATCAAGGCTCATAATCATAGTACAATAATAAAATAGCCTGCTTCTTTTACCTGCTACTTTGCACACTGAATGTTTTTAGAGCTTCTGTATGCCTAACAATTACAACTGAAGTCATGTCAATATTATAATTTTCAGAGTACAGACTTCAGTATTGAAATGTACACCATTAATGTTCACGCAATGAAGATGGTACTTCAATTTGATGATTACACCAGGACGCAGATTAGGTGTGTTGGATCATATTACTACTACTACTGTTTGTTTGAAAAACAAGAGGCAAAATGTTTCTATTTCCTACATGAGACTTAAAGAAATGCATAGCCTTGCTTTAGCTTTGTTCCTTGTACATGTTTTGTTAGATTCATCTTCTCTTTGCCATGTTTTGCATATACAAATTTGATTTTTATTTTTTCATTTTCCAGCTTCAATTTACTTTATTTTACCAGTAAAGTTTTCAGCAATCATAATTTTGTGCACAAAAATTTTGAGTTTCTTTATGAAAGACACCTTTATGATTGTGGAGTCTGAAAATACTTTAAAGTTGAGATGACATTCAAAAAGACAGTTTCACAGGGATAACATGATATGCAAGGTGATTATTCAGTGCCACCTGCATATCCTTATCCCAAAAATTCAACCCAAGTACTTGGGTTGGGAGGTGAATTTTAAAGAGTAACTAATAAATCTAGGATATTACAAAGCAAAAATTGTGAAGAGAAGAATCCCCTAAGGATTAAAGAATTTATTTATTTACTTTAAAACATCATCATAACTACTTCTACTGGTTTTAAGCTGTTACCACTGAAATTTCATGGAGATACTTTAATTAAAACCATTGCTGTTGCTCTTTCAGCAATCATTTATTCCTTTTGCTTTTTTTTTTTTTCCCCATACAAACAACAGGATACCCTATACAAAACCATAGCCAGTTACCTCTTACCAGTCACCAACACATTATGGTAGGGAAATCAGGTTAAATAATTTTTAACTGGACACGAATAACTATTCTTTGTTCCAAAATAACTGTAGCATGTATGTCCTGATCACAATTCTTAGACTTTTGTCTCCTTTCTACATTTTCCTGAAATTCATTGTACCAGCCAAAGCAGACTATCTGCCAGCTACAGAAAATCCCTTCTCACAGGCTCTGAGGATGCAGACTCATACAGGTCCCATTTCTCTTAATCCTTTACAGGGAGATCCTTTGCTCGCATACGTAAGGCACATAAGCTGTTTAGCACACAGAGAAGTTGCCAAGGAGTGCGAGATTTCCCTGAAGTGATTCCAGCTCAGCTGACTGAGAAGAGTCCTCTTCAAATAACTCAAGGCTCATTCACTTTATTATTTTACCAGCACATCAAGTTAAGTTTTGTACACGGGCTTTCTTTATGTTTTCATGTTACTTTTTAATGAGGAAGCACCCATAATAAGATTCACAGCATTAACTTTAATTATACTGAGATTTTCTCTAGTACTGTTCTCTATCCCTTTTCATAGTGGAATAAATGCTTTGCCCTTCCTCTTTGAGCACAATGAGTGCCCTTGACTACTGGATGCCTAAAGCCATTTAAATATACAGAAACACAGTGTAAGTGTAGACAAATGTGCACTTCCCAACCTCAGGATGAGATTTATCAGCGGCTAGAAAAACAATTGCAGCTTCAGGAACAAAACAGATCTGCTGGTGCTGCAGTGCCTGTAGCTAACTAGAAGTTACTGAAATTAAAGATACCAAGTGCAAAGCCAAAAAGAAGTTGCATCAACTACACATTATTAAAAAAAAAAAAAAAAAATTAAACAGAATCAAGCCCATGAAAGAAAGGGAAGAGGAGAAAAGGAAGATGACAGGTACGAAGTGAGGTTACAATGTGGATTCTGTAAAAAAACCCAAACAAACCAAATAGGAACACAAAACAAAAACACCATTCAAAAAGCACCATTCAAACAGGCAAAAAAAAAAATCCCAACAAGACAGAATAAAGATTCTGTCTGCTCTCAAGTGAAGGAAAAAAATTAATGAAATTGAGTCTTCTTTGGATGTAGAAATATTTTTGGGATGCTTCAGATGTTTTCTTTTTCTTGGTAAGGTACATGTTGTTTGAACTTCTGCATGTGCTATATGTGCTACACCTGGGCCGGCACTACCCAAAGAGAATCTGGCTGGAATGGAGGCCACATTCAGTTGCTGATGTTCTTCTGTACACCCTCATCTATCATCACACATAGAAACATCCAAATTATCAGTGCCTTAAACTTTACTTGAATGCTCTCTAGCTATCTACCACTCTTTCTCTATATCATTTTGATAGAATTTAGAAGCTGTCTGCTTGAATTCTGTCAGTAACTTGACTGACAACTTGAAACTAAGTTTAACCACTTGAAACTCCTTAAGGGCTGTACATACACACACAGCATGCCAAGCATACAAAAGAACTGGGCTCCCCAAAGCACTGGCACAGACAGCTGTAATTTGCTTTTAAATAAGAGCAGAGGAACGTGGTGTGTGGCAGTGCTTTCTCCTTCACACTGAGCAGCACTGGCTGTGGCTCACCCAGTCTTCAGCACTTTGCCCATCAGTGGCACAGCTTGTTTAGAGAGACAGAGAAGACAATCTCTTCCCCTTGCAGATCACATCTGAGGAACACAGTGAAGTTAAAAAAAAATACTCTTTTCTACCCCTTTGTCCTTGCTATCCAAAGATCCTAAAACACAATGATTAGGGATTTTCCTCAGAGACAAACCATGGGGGCTTGCATCTACTTAGCAAAAAGGTACATTTTATCTCCAGTCTCTCCTCCGGCAAGTATTGCAGTCAAGACTGTTTGTTGGAAAAGTCACAAATCCGTAATAATTTTTCCAGTAAGTTCCAAATACAAGATCCTCATTCAAAAAAACAGCATTCAGCAGTAAAGCAGTCTTAATAAAAAAAAAAAAAACAGATGGAGACACCTGGTGACATCCTGATTCTGTGCCAGAATTGCTGTGTCCCAGCTCTTCCCAGTGCCCACTGCTGGCACCAGAGGGGAGCCCTCGAGGCACCACCGCCATGCGCAGCTGGAGTGGCACAAAGTGGGGAAGGGGAGGGGTTGTTAAAAACCGAGCAGCTATACATGATACCTGTGTGAACATGCACACCCACACTGGGAACAGCTGCTGTGGCATGGAAGCCCCCATTTTGAAAAATTTGACCATTTTCAAAAGGGAAAAGTTGCACATAACTGCATTTCTGGGCTTCCTCTTTCACAAACTTTCACTTTAAATCTGGTTTCTATTTCTGAGACTAGAACATGAACAGCTACCCCAAAAACACACTAAACTGCTTTCAGGTTTAACTTCTTAAACATTGCAAGTTTTTCTCTACAGCAGAGCCCTTTCATACTATACAATTAAGACTTCAAGGTCTCAATTTTAAAGAGATTTTTTTTGTCAGTATTCTGATAGGCAAATTAATTTTCATAACTACTGATCTAGAAAAAATTTCAACTCTTGACCTGGATATAAAAAAAAATATTCAAAAGCTTGAAACCATTCCTTGCTGCAGTCCAGTTAGAACTATATTTGATTTTAAACACATTTGAATAATTTGGCATTACTTATGGAAATAGGACATTTGATATTTTTCTTTGTAATTATACTTGTGATTTCAAAGCATTGGCTCTAGATGTGCTGTTCACATATTCACAAAGACTACATGTCATTAATATTCTGTACGTTATCAAATGCTTTAGTGTACCAACTAACTGCTGAATTTGGGCTGCATGAATAGAATAAATATTTCATTTTTATAGTAGCCACTGCAGGAACAATAAGCAGGAGCCACACAAGCATAATAGCTTTCTCACCTCTGCAACAAAAAAAAAAAAAAATTGAACTATTTGTATTTCCTTTAAAGACAGTAAAACTATATTGCAACTAAATATTTATTGTTTAGTTCACCTCTATAATATAGAGGTGAACTAAGCAATAAAATCACACATTCAAAAGATAGTTTCAGCAAGAAAATACACTATACAAACACTAGCAGTGGAGGAAGAAAGTAGCGGGTTGTAAACAGTATCCAAAAAGACCAAAAAAAAACGGGTAGAATTTGTGTAGAAATAAAGTAATTATTAAATATTATAATATGGAATTTTTATTAAAATAATTAACATCATATTCATTACAACCAAATTACCACACATCCAAACTCACAGCAGGTCCAGGATTTGATTTGTATGCATTGCATGATTTTGTCTTCTCTGCAGTAAGACAGTAAATATTCATACACATATAGAAACTGGTTTTCTCACTGCTTAAACACCCCAAAGAAGCTGTGCCCTTTATAGGTTTTTCCTTACTTCACACATTTGTCAAATTACTTCCTACAGGATTAAAAAAAAAAAAAAAAAGCTATAAATCTTTACAAGAACCTGAAATTTGCAGAAGCCTGTTTTGCAGTTATCGAACAACCTGATGAGCAACAGATGTACCTCTCCTTTATTAGCAGCTTAGATAGCAAAGGTGTTTGGAATAATTTCTGCACATAGGAGGCTGCTGGAGTTGCCAACTATCTAGTTCAGTTATTTACTAACTGCTTTTTTGTACAGCAAACCTGGTTTGTAGCAGCCAGAGCTGCTGCACAGACAGAACTGGAGCAGTTGGGAAAATGGTAGAGCTGTAACTCCAGCAGCTGTGACACCAGCAGGTACAGTTATTTTAGATTACCTCCTGAGGCCATGTAGTCCCTCTGCAATCACACTGTCTCCTCCTTTCATTAGGAGTGTACGACACAAATCTAAAGGTATCAAATTATTTTACTTTTCAATCATAGAAGAAGGAATGTACTTTATATATCATTTTTGTATTTAAATATAATCCATTTAAAGCACTTTTGTGCTTACCAAATTGTATGCCATATACAGAATTGCAAAATAGCTACCTGTTTTACAAATTCAGTGGAAATGTCCAGCCGTAGGACAGGTTTTACTTACACACGAGCCTGCAGCTCTGTTTTCCACATTGCTATACCCAGGAAACCAAGGCACTTCCAGCAGGTGCTTGAGGTAAATGTGCTGTGTTCCCCTCCAAAAGTACAGATAGCACATGCACCAAACAAATGCAGCCTCATGCCTCAAAGGGTGATGAGTCTACAACATACACAGTAATCAAACGTGGACTCAGAAAGTAAGAGGTTTGTCTTTGAGGGGCTTCTAAGGCCATGACTAAAACTGATGCTATTTTATTCAGTATACTAATATTAATCACTGTTACACTGAGTTACACTTGAAGCAATCTTCAAGTACTTCTTTAACTTCACTATTTACTGTAAAAACCTAACTTGTAACTTTAATCTCACCTGATTATTTTAGTTATACTATTATGGTCTGTGGATATCAATATACATTATTAGTCTTTCCTGAAAGTATGATGATAGAGATGTTACTTCATTTTAAAACTAGGAATATTTTGGCTCAGGATCTGTGATGGGTGAAATGCCAACTTATGATAAACCTAAGTCTTATTGAAATTCTGCAAAACGTATTTGGAAATTACCTTAGCAAACATAGCATATTAAAAAACATGATTTAGCCTCAAAACACTGAAAACATTTCTTTTTCATCTTAAATTAGAGATTATTCAAGCAGGCCTCTTGACTTGGTAAATAAGCTTTTAGCAATTCTTTTCTACAAATACAGAAACAAAAATATATTTTCACTTTGCTAAGCTTTGGGGGGGTTTATTTGAAAATATACTTAAACCTAAAATTAACCAGTTAACATATTAATTACTTTAGCTACTATTTCATTTTCCATTAAAGAACAGTAAAGTTTATGAGGATGTAAATAAAAGCAATAAATACCTAAAGGATGATTATGGAAAAACGAAGATTGCGGACTTGAAGACATATTAAGTAAGGCAGTAAATAAAATAAAAAGTGCATTTTATTCTGCTGTTGCTGTAGAACTGGTTTCCAATTGCAAATCAGGTTGTTTTTATTTTCTGCAGTTGCCACAGTGTCGGTGTCTGTCTAGGATAATCCATCCGAACAGCCAGTGGTGGTATATGTGCACAGTTCTCCCTTATCAGAAAAGGAAAAATATTGTTGGGTTCCAACAGAAAAATACTTGGGCAAGGACCACAAGGAACAAACAACTTTAAAAACATACTTTTACTCTCCAAACACTGTGAATAGCAAGAGAGTAAGTGTATACTATTGACAAAGCCAAATTCAAGATAGAAACTGGAATTCAAACAGGCTAAAGGAAAAAAAAATAAGCAAACAAATAGTATAAGAAAAAAAACAGGTACTGCAGGTTCTTTAAAAGGATTTACAGGCATATATTGATTGAGGTTAACACTGAGTGCTACCAAGTGACTTCAAAGCACTAAGGTGGTTCCCAAACACACAGCAAGTTAAAGCTGTGGCATTATTAACATTTAATGTTGTTTTGACTTTAAACACTGACAAGATGTCTATTTACCAAAATATAAAATTCATTAAAGAACTCTTTTGAGATAGAGATTCAGGTTTAAAGCATGAACTGCAGAACTTTCAGCTTCCTCAGCTCCTGAGGACATTTGAAGATTTGTGTCTTCATGCCAATTACAACACTACCAACTCGATGGTATCTGCATTAAAAAAAAAAACAACCGTAAGTCAGAATCAAAACCTATTTTGAAAAAAAAATCTTGATAAAATAACAATGGCCTCTGATAATTTAAGAATGTCATTCTAGTTTTATGTTTAAACTGAACGAGAACTAAATACACTGAAGCCTCATGCTAAGGGCAATTCTGTTAAAAGAGTTCACTTTTCTGCCAGCCTTACAAAGGCATGACATCCTCCATGTAACCTGATAAATCATGTTGAACTTGGATTAACTTAGGTGGCCAACAGCAGAGTAACAGGACCTGCCAGTTGAAGAAGAGAGATATTCCCTCATCCCTTTTGTGTTAATACAGAAGCCAATAAAATTCAGATGTCCACAAATAAAGTGAAGAACAGGAACCTTTATTAATTTGGAAAATGAAAGCTTAAAAAAAATCTTTTCAATACAGATTTAAATGTAAGACTGTTATACAGAGAATTCTACTAGCTGCAAATCACTACTTAACATGGCACAGTCGAGTTGGCTGCTCCCTATTGAGAGCAGAAATGACTCAGGACTACAGAGCAGATGATAAGCACCAATATGAGAATCACACGTGCTTCAGAAGACAAAAAACTTTGGGGATGACAAGATGACAGTAAGTGATAGTAGTTCTTCACTGTGTTCTATATGGGCCTCCCAGGCTTAACCTGGTTCTGCTTTTTGTATCCTCCTCACTCTGCAGCTACCAGGACTCTGCATCCTCTCCCCAGCCCAATTCTCCTGACCCCAGCTCCCAATCCAATTCATTTTGCAATGTTACAAGCAAGTGTCAGCAGTGCCCACAATCTCCATGTACGAATTGTGTCCCCTTTTCCAGCAAACACTGTAATGTACCTGTGTTAACGGTATGTTTCACTTTTAGCTAAACATATCTGACAGTCTAAATCAGCCTCCCATTCATCTAAGCTCTGCTTCATTCCCTGAAATCACTGTGGAATGTGTCCTTACCCTTTTTATATATCAGAGGCAAGTGGAAAGTGCATTTATATTTAGGAAGCTAGTTCAGGCACCTGGGTATTGAAACACTGAAAACACAACTACAGCGACAACTGAAAACAACACAGTCTGGAGAAGACAAGTCAGTATAGAATGATAGTAAGATATTTTCATTTTGCACCAGTGTTGGTAACACCTGTCAAAACTGCAGGGCATCAAACTGATTTTCACCACTTGCTGAGAAGGTGAGCAATCCACAGAAATCACCTGACTCCTCTAATAAACAGCAAAACTAAGATAATGAGGAAAATAAACCCCATATCTCCTTCCTTACAATACCTAGGAATTGCTTTTGCCCCAAGTAGAGAGGCTAGGAACACTAACAAAATTGAACTTCCACTAGAGATGATTTTGATCTTAGCTACAAGGTTGGAAAACCCAATATATTTTTGTGAGCTGGCACATGATTAAAGCCACCAAGTTCTGTGCTGTCCCAGCGGGCAGCGGGAACTGGGGTTTTGTGTGCTGCAAACCCCCACTGCCTGGCAGGAAAAGGGCTGACAGATCACCCGCCAGCACCACAAAGACAGCACTG
Organism: Vidua chalybeata; assembly: GCF_026979565.1. Lineage (NCBI taxonomy): Eukaryota > Metazoa > Chordata > Aves > Passeriformes > Viduidae > Vidua > Vidua chalybeata. The sequence continues at coordinate 44,867,177 of NC_071534.1, forward strand.
TCACTAAGCCTGGAAGCTGGGGCTTCAGCCACGCTGCAAACACCAACTCCCAGGAGAAGAAAGTGAGAAAAAGACCCAGATAAGACTATCAGTAGGTATCTGAAAACAGGTAACTCAAGTCGTCCATGCTGGAGGTATTTGGTCCTAGGGAATTGGAGAGCTTCTACAAAATGTTTCTCCAGAAATTTTTTATATTTAACACTCTGGGAGTGGCCTGTTGATTCTTTCTATGTGTGCTTCCCCTCCATTCAGCTTCATGTATATTTCATAAACAGTACATGGTAAGGTGAACTGTTATCTTTACACTGATCTCTATAACCATAACAATAATTAAATTTTCCAACAATTTCAGCCCTACCCCTTATATAAGCAGATGATTATTTACATCAATTTTAGCATGCCTTATCATGTAATGATTATAATGCACATGTACTATGAGACTAAAATTCTTACCACATTTGCAAATTTCATCTAATGTTTCTATTGAGTGCTTTATTTTGGAGTTTTTTTGATTTCTCTCAGCAAATCTTTCACAGTAGATCTTCAGAGAATTTTTTTTAATATAAATTCTATCTATTCCTCATTATAAATAATGACACAGCTTAAAAGCAGAACTGGAACTTCAGATCTCTTACAAGTGATCTAAACTCTGACCTCTGCACAAATCATCTAAAGAGAAGAAAAATAATAAAAGGAAACTTTTCTTCACAAAATGTCACCAGCAGAAAAGACAACTTAGGCTTTTGCAGTGGAATACACAGCAACAGAAAGATGACCCCAAAGTTTTGGAGTCAACCCTTTGAAGCTGTGCAATGGATACTGTTTCACAAGCACATTTCAGCCTAGAGCAACCTTTTGTGCATATGTATCCCACCTCTTCTTATACTGCTACACCTTGACTTCATCTCATCCTCCCTGCTATCCAAGCTTCAGCTTTTCCGTTTTTCCTGATATCTCCCCACTTCCTAGCTGTTACTCTCACTTACTGCACTCATCCTTTCTGTCCTCAAACACATGCATATAAACAAGCTTCCAGTCCTTTAGGTCAATCTGTTTCTCCCAATCCCTCAACTTCAGAGGCCTAATCTCTGCCACATTCATCATGACAATACGTGAGTACAAAAAAGGTCTGTGCAGGAGCTTAAGCACTGATCTGCTTGACCATTCATAGTGTTTGGTTCCCTCAGCTGGCTTTTGAAATTATCACCTCACTTGGGGGCTGTTGGCAGTGGACAGCACCACTTCTATTTTAGCCAACAGTGCTCCAAGACCTTCCTAGGCAGTTCCTGGCTCTTGTATGGTTTTATGTTCCCCAGGACACACAACATACATAACCAAGGCCATGCTATGAAAAGGAAGATCCTGCTGAGCTGCAGTAGTCTTGGCATTATACCAGACATTGAACTGAACCTTCCAAAACCATCACTTGGGTAAAGGCACAGGATTACCATGTAGGACTTGAAGGCACACAGTGTGAAAGTGCCCAGGCTATTAGAGGATGCAGCACTTACCAGTGTCAAGACAGACACCTTATCCCAGTTGCTAAACAGGGAAGGATCTGTTTCTAGCAATTCCAAGTCCCAGCTTCACCGGTTTCACAACTTCTCACAGAGTCTGGGCCTAACCATTCACCATCTTGCTGACTCTCCTTGCTTCCACATTACCAGCTACTCACTTCTCAAAATTACTGACAAGCAATATTATTAACCAAAGGGCAAACTTAGTTTTCCCCCTAAGTCACTAGTTCTTTTGCCAAGCCCCAAACTTGGCCATCTCCAATAGCTTATTACTATATATACAAAGCCTTGTCAGACACCTCTGTATGATCTGGGATGCATTCAGTATAGTTACAGTATTTGTTACAGCTTATGCTTTACTACTGAAAACAGACAAGCTGAAATTTATCAAAGGTTCTTTAATTCTGCCAGTAATTAGTCATAGTAATGACAAAGTACCCATCCTGTACAGGAAGGGAAAGGTTTCCAAATAAAAACTGTGGCTTTTTTATTTGAATAGTTTCTACTCTGTCATCATCTTCAGAAGTGACTGAACTACTTTGGCTGAAGTTTTTCAAACAAAACTAGATTGCAGCAAACACTAGTGTCAGGCAACTTAAAAACCAGATAGCACGAACAATTCGTCCCTTAATGATAAAGGGTGAGACATGATCAACTGTTACAAGTTATATTTATTTCATGCAATTTGGTAGCACTGTACCCATATGTATGAACTAAAGTGACTCAAATCAGAAATTAACACATAACAAAAACTAATCTCCAGATCTGAACAGAGGTCTAATTTTAGCTCCGTATTGTGTAACAGTTCTCAGGTATAATTTCCTTCCAAGTGTTTAAATAAGGAAGTTGTTCTCAACCACATTTAAAAGCAACTGGAGGAAAAGCTGCATCCAGAGCTGGTGCAGCACACAGCTTACTCAGATGGCTCAGGAATGTCTGCTCTGCTCAGAGCAACACTTGACTTTTGGCTCTGTGTTCCCACATTCTTAGAAGCCTACGCTGTATTCAGGACTGCAGAAGCATCCTCCTATACACATACATGCCATCCCCTAAAAGAAGTGGGGGAGCAGCTGGGATCCTTAGAGCCTGAACTTAGAGCCAGCAGCCTGCACTGAGAGGCACACACCCTTGACAGGAACCTCACTCCAAGGAGCAGCTAAAGGACAGCTCCTCTCCTGCCTGAAACCTAACAGTGCCAGTAGGAAGAGCTTTTAATTCAAAAGCAGCACACTGGAAGTAAAATTAGCTCAAAGCACTGGATCGTGACTTGGCATCTAATCACTGCACCATCCTACATGATTCACCAAATGAAGAACTCCCAAGTGGCTGACCTTAACAAAAGCAAACCTCCAACACATACCTACAGTACAGTATTTTTAAGCATAAGGAACACTGCAATACACACTGATCAGCACAACTGTACATGTCAGACAGCTGTGCACCTTCTGTGTGAGCTCATTTAACAATAATTAGATCAAGTAATAGAAACAAAAGTATATGACTGCTTCAATTATGCAGTAAGCCTTTAAAAAGAGCACTTAACTATTTGATGGTTTAAGCATGGTGGGCAGAGATTTTTATTTTAAATAAATGTTGCTAATTTCCCTACTACCACTACTGCCTCAAAAGGAAATTTCCAATGTGAGGGCTAACAACGCGCTCTAGAAAACAAGCATTTCCACCTACTTTTCCATTTTAAAACATTAACACCCTAATAGAGAAAACTAAGTGACTGTTTCGCAGCTTATCTGCTGACATAAAGATACTGACTTTAAAAATGTTAAATAATTAAAAACTGCAAAACCATTTTTAAATAACACTTAAAAAATGCAACTGAAAAACAGTTCCACAGAAGTTCCACAGAATATTTCACTCACATTCCATAGAAATAAGGAGAACAAACAGTAGTTTGCTTTCCTTCACAATGAACACCTTCTGTTGTGTAACTAAATCTTGTCTTTAACAACATGCTCATTTGAGCAAAAACTTCATCAAGAATTAGTGGTCTAACAGGAAGATAGTCTCCAAGTTAAAAAAATAAATAAATATTGCCTGGCACATTATTTATTGCATTTTTCATTTTTTCTGGGTTATCATTTTCTAGTGACATCTGAATAACACTGGTACTACCCAGTATAAATTCATCCTATATAAAAGGAGAAAAAGCAAAGTATTTTCTCCAGTAAAAACCCTGCAAGTATTTTGCGTAAAAAGGAAACTGGGTACGAGTCTTCTTACCCCATGACTAAATTCTTCTTTTCACTTTGCTTGAAAAACAGTTTATGGGTCCAGTGCTAGAAGACAACACAGCTTGAAGGTCATCTGGGGAAATAGTGCTAAGTTTGTCAAAAAACAGCTGACAATTGACTAGGTATCACTCTATGTAAGAGCATCTAATAAACTAAATTACAGTCCTGCTGAAGGCAGAAATAATAAAATTGAGGATACAGACAGCTAATGAGGAAAACAAGGCCTTCCACAGCAAGACATGTTAAGCAGGGCATAGAGAAATTCAGTCAAATTTAACAGCTATTAAGTTAATTGAAAATTATGTCAGGAAAGCATAGAATTCTTAATATAGCACATTCTCACAAATAATTATAACTGGGAATTATTATCTGAACTGGAGGTTATTGTCATCATGCTCCTTCATACTAAGAAGTGCCAAAACCATCACTCAGCTAGGATTTTTTTTCTTGCCTTGTGAAATGCTGTAATTTTTTCCCCCGTCACATCACTTTGAAGAGTACAGCAAGAAAAAAAAAATGTACTTAGGCTCCAACAGTGATGCAAGTCTACTGAAATCCTGCCAGTTAAAAATACCAACCTTTATGTTCAGGTTTCACTAAGAAAGACACTAAAGATGTTCCCAAGGCTGTATTTATGCCTTGCATCATCCGTCTGGCGATACACAAAAGTCTTTCAAAGGTCTTTATTGTTAGGCCAGGAAGTTAATGAGGCAGTACACTTACTAACGGGAAGTAAAGCAGAGACAAACTCAAGAACTGTCTTGGGCTGGTTTAATACTTTAAATGAAATGCAAAATCATTATTATTTCACATATTCCCAAACAGCGTTTGTACTTGTAGAAAACATTTATCTGCGTTTTGCACTTGAACTTAGAAAAGCCTCACTTGAAATCATCCTGTTTCAGTACTCCATGAGTCACCCCATATGCAGCCTTGCTCTTTAGAGCCCACTCACTGCCATACCACGCTGACGTGCCATCCTTGGGATTACAAAGGGCACTCCAACAAAGGGGGATCACCCACTGTTTTCTATAAATCATCTTGAACCTCACTGATTATTTCAACAAAGGTGGTTCTGATACACAGGCATCTTTGGCTGTCTTCACAGACAAGAGAAAGAACTTAAATGAATGACAACATTGCATCCTAGAATTAATTACAGAACAATGATGACAACTGAAATAGGCCAAAAGCAGTGAAGTCATTTAGCTTTCCCTAACAAGCAGCATACGAAATGCAGTAGAGGAAAAAACCCAACATTTTTTAGACACTCATTATTAATTACTGAAGAAATAAGAATGCCTATCAAGCACACTAATCATGACTGAAAACTATGACATTATATGAAAGTATAACAATGTATTTCTCTAGATTTACAAAAGATTAAGCAGGAGGGAAACATGAAAAGAAGTCATAAGGATCCCTGTTGAGCCTGACATCCAAGTTCTGTTTTCCATATCTTTCCATACTTCAATAAACATGAAAGTTTTACATTTCTGTATGGCAAAAAAAGCCCACCCTGAAACACCACACCTTCCTCTCATACCATAAAAAGGATTTTTCTCTCTCCCTGTTTCATTTAGGCAGCCAAGTGTTTAATCACTTCTGTGTGATTGAAATTTAAAACTCTAATTCCAATAAGTAGACCAGAGAAAAAACCTCTTCCCTAGATTTTAGGTAAATACTTCATAGGAGGGGAAGGATTTTCCTATTTCATATGCCCAGTGAAGTAGCACTTTGTTATCACTTTGAGTTGCTGCTGGACAGTGGGGTAGCAGGTAATCATCTGGGATCCAAACCTGTTGGAAACCACAATTATCTTATGCATGTTAAGACCATTGCATTCCTGGTTCAACACTCACTCCTCCCTGACAGAATATAACCCACCTTGTTCCTGTTCTCAGGGCACTGATCTCAGCCACATGAGAGCAGCGTTAATGCCTCTTGTAGTAGGTGGGTCACTGCATCCTCCAGCACACAGTCATTAGTACAGAAGGAGGCAGATATTCCTCCTTAGGGCACTCAGCAGGTCCAGAAGGTGTCATTTATTGCTGCCTAGGACATCAGGCTGGGCTAAGATATTTCTCTTGAAGGAGAGATCACACAGTTAAGCCCCTGAATCATTTCTATCAAACCACTACCAACAGGAAACACAGGAAACAGTCCAGGTTTCACAACTGGAAAACCTCATTATTCACATCCTCTCCTTCTTCACTAGAGAAGTTTCCCTCTCTCATAAGTGAAGATGAACTTTTGTCATACATTTTCTCTTTTCTTAGTTCTCATTTTTATCCTCCACACCCATTCATTACAAGTTATCCATACTTACTTTCCTGCTTAACATTAAAACAGAGACAGACTCAGACTGTGTCAAACAATGGCTTTATGTCTGCCCATGGGTCTCCACAGACACTGTGGCACAATGCAGCTACACCTGACACAGCTCAGGTGCTACAAACCTCCATCTCCAGGCCAGTGTGGGACCCAGCACTGACTCTCACAGTGATAACAGAGATTAGCTGGCCTCTTCTGAGGTCTGTGCTGCTGGTCACGGTACCAGAGGCTGCGTGGTACAGGTGGGCTCAGCAACAGCACAGCCATGTAGAGCAGCTCTGTATGAAAATTTGCATATAACCAGTTTCAGATACCCTGTGAGGAACACCACACTCAGGCTCTCCATGCTGGCCTTGGGCTAGTAAATCCTGCCAAGCTTGGGAAGGCTGTGAGCAGTCAGACTAGGTCCCTCAACCTCATGCTGGGATCTCAGGCTGCTTACTCGAGAGTTTAGACACACCCAGCACCCTGAACTCCAAGAGAGCTTGTCAGCTTCCCATTTAATGCATGAATGCATAAGTCTGGCTTAGATCTAATACTGAACCTAAGCCAAACTCCTGGCACCTGCTGAGGCTGGCAGAGCAAAAACACCTTATTTGGAAACAGAAGGAGACAGCCCAAGTCAAGGCAGGGCCAGTGCTGAGCCCTGAACTTTGTGTGCCTCCCTGACCAAGCTTATCCAGCCTTCCACTTTGGGCGGGTGCTTCAGCCTCTCCACCGTCCAGACTAACTAATCCACTCCAGGAGCAGCTGCTGTGATCTTACAAACAAAAAATGCCAAGGTGTGCAGAATTTTTAGACAGTAGTAACATTTGGTTATTATTTGATGTTAAGATTTAACCATAGAATAGATAGAACTTAGTTTTCCATTGTGAATGACAGAGAGCAGGTTTTCCCAGTATAATACTAGGAGCAGTAGAATTACTTCCCACTGATTAGCACTTTCCTAGATAAAAACCTTCATGTTTTTCCTAGACTAATGATTAATTAAACAAACAACAAAAAGAAGAAAACACCCAAAAATAAACAAAAAAAAGCTGAAAAATAACCATTTAGGTTTATTCTGAAACACAGTATTAAATACAAAAATTGAGTATCACTAAAATGAAGCCTTATTCTGTAAGCCACAAATGCTTATGGGCGCATGTTCATGAGTCAGTGAACTGCTTTCTTACTCTGAAATCACCAGCACTGGAGAATAGTAGATTTCTGTATTAAAGGTCAAGCCAGAACAAAACTGGTAAGAGTATACACCGATAACCAAATGTTTTCAGTAGTAAACAAATAAATGTTTTGGTGAAGTTAATAGTAAGTGTGTTTAACACTATGACCTCTAACACATGCACATCCATAAATCTATAAGCAAGTTTTTTCAGAGTTCCAGAATGTAGTGGATCACAGGAATGTATAGATCACATTATGATTGTGATGTCTCTTTATTCCAGCCAAACTGAACAAGCATTGAGACAGGTAATAGACCAAGTATGAATGGAAGTGTCTTTACATGCAAACACCTAGGAATGTACATTAAAATCTTGGCACTGGTGAGTAAGTGTGTATGGGAAGAGGAACTGACTGAAATACAAGGGAATTTGTGAGAATTACTAAAATCAGTTTAAATAAGTATCATTTTCTCCTTTTGTGAACCCCAAGCTTTGCTGAAAATGAATAATCCAGTCCATGGAAATCCACGAAAACAGGTAAGTATCTCACCAGGAAAGGAATGGAGTCTCACAGTGTTAACCACTAGATTTACACAAGAATAGTGTTTAATGTTCGCCCACTGGAGTCTGGGTGGCTCTTCGCCCATTTCAGACTCACACGGGCTCGGCTGCCCTTGCACAGGCCAAGCCTCTGCTCCCAGATGGTGAATTAGGGCTCTGTCTGACAAAACAGATCTTGTCTAACCTGAATTTGTGATGTAACAAACGACATAGGTAAGAACCCACGAAGTGTGAGAAAGAAGTAAAGGGGAAAGGCCACAAGCCTGATTTTCTGGAGCAGAACCAAAACAAAGTGCCATTTCCTCACGCCTGAATTTCTGCATCTCCAGGTAGGACAGCCTGAGTTCCCCACTGTTCACAGATGCTTCCTAGAACATATCCCATATAAACACAGGAATTTCACACCCATCTTATGCATTTATGCTTTTTCAGAAGTCAAGAGGCACAATAATTGAACCCCTTTCAATGAAAACACAAGCCCATTTCAGTCAATCAACACAAAAAATTTACTATCATTACAAGGGTGTAAGACTGACCTCGAGGAAAAACTGAATATTCAAAATTATTTCTAACAGTACCCTAGACATCTCAATTCAGAAGATGAACATTATACACAGTCTAACTTAAAAAAAAAAAAAAAAAAAAGTAAAAACTCTGGCTCTAACAGACACAAATCAGCTACAAAAATTACGATTTTTACATCTACCAAAACATTTGATTTTTTTAATCTCTTTTTTTTTTGGAAATCAAGATTTAGTTAGAACAGATAATTGCTCTCAAATTCAAATAAAAATTATAACGATCAAATAACACCTAGGGGTAATATGAATTTTATAGTTCATCTCCTAATCAAGCTTGTCTTATAAGTTTTTTTGTATATCATTTTACTTGTATTTTAATGAAATTTGCAGCACAGCCCAGTAAGACTGAAATAGGTTACTGTGCTGAGATGAACTGCCTCAGGGACTCCGGGGAAAAAAGAGCTGGGACAGACTCCTCTTCAGTAGTGCCTCGTGCTGCCTTCATCTGTCAGCTCGATTCTGTACCAGCATGTCTGTGATCACAGAGACAGTGCTACAACAGCCTGTTATTTATTTAATGAATCCAAGAAAAGAATAAGGGAAGACTTTCTGTTGTGTTTTAATCACATATTTCTTTGATAAGAAAGAGACTGAGGGAAAACCTCTGGCACATGAGGTTATTGCCCTAGAGACAATGTGGACTCTTTATATCCCCTTTCGAAGTATATAAACATGAGCCTGAGAGCAACAGTGCAACAGGGAGTGAAAGATGCCACAGGGGCAGCACCAGCCACTTCAGATTACCCTGAGTTCAAGATCCTTGGGGCAATGAGGGGTGCACACAGCAAGCTCACTGCCCTGGACTTCAGGAGAGCAGATTTTGGCCTCTTCAGGGATCTGCTTGGTAGAGTACCATGGGATAAAGCTCTGGAGGGAACAGGGGCCTAAGAAGGCTGGTTAATATTCAAAGGTCTCTTCCTCCCAGCTCACCAATAATGTATCCCAACAAAGAGGGCAAAACCACCAAGAGGTCTGCATGGATGAATAAGGAGCTCCTGGACACACTCAAACACTCAAAAAGAAGTCCACAGATGGTGGAAGCAGGGACAGGTAGCCTCCGAGGAATACAGAGTGATTGTGCAAGCAACTGGGGACCACAATAGGAAAGTTAAAGCCCAGATAGAACTACATCTGTCCAGGGTAACAAAAAAGCTTCCACAGGCACATCCACAATAAAAGGAAAATTAGGGAAAATGTGGGCCCTCTCCAGAAGGAAACCTGGTTACCTGGATATGGAGAAGGCTGAGGTACTCAGTGATCTCAGTCTTCACTGGCAACTGTTCCAAGCACATCACCCACATCACAGAGGGCAAAGGCAGGGACTGGGAGTGAAGAATCACCCACTGTAGGAGATCGAGTTTGAGTCTATCTAAGGCACCTGAAGGTGCACAAGGCCATGGGAGCTGATGAGATCAATCTACAGGCCCTTAAGGAACCAGCAGATGGAGTTGCTAAGCTGTCCATCACACTTGAAAGTCATGGCAGTCCCATGAGATTCCCACTGACTGGAAAAGAGGGAAACATAACACCCATTTTTAAAAGAGGGAAAAAAGGAAGACCTGGGGAACTACAGGCCAATCTTACCTCTGTGCCTGGCAGGATCATGGGGCCAATACTATTGGAAACTATGCTTAGGCACATGGAAAATAAAAGGGTGATTTGTGACAGCCAGCATGGCTTCACTAAGAGCAAATTTTGCCTGAGAAATGTGATGGCCTTCTGTGATGTTACAATGTAAAGTTATTTTCTTGTTCTTAATTTGAATTTTGCCATCAAGGCAACGCAGTCCTCTCCATGTGGTTTTCCTGACATTTTTCCCGTAGTTTTCTAGTCTGCAGTCTGTTTCTTCTCTCAATATAGCTGAAAACATTTTTAGTCCTCTGCTTCTTCCACACAGCTCTTTTAAAGAAATCTTTTGCTATCTTGCCACTACCAGTCATTTATCATCCCTTGAGAACTCAGAGGTTTTATTTTCTTGTTGCCTTCAACCATCTGTCCTTTCTTACTGTCCTGCCCAATGAAACCCTTACACTGACACTGACTAGTGAACAGAGGGGAGAAATACAGAACAAAGAAGGCTATTTCCAATTTACTGGAAACTTGAATCATAAAAAAAAAAAAATACACACGCAAAAGAGTATATTATAGCAAGGAATTACTGCTAGTCCAACTCAGCACATAACAACCAACGCACTGCAAAATCAGGAAAGCCACTACACATGCAACTATTTCAAAAGAAGTCTGAATCAGTCAGCTTTCTCAACATGACTACACAGACAGGCAATGTTGTCAGGCTGCCCCAAAGTTACAGCTATTTTGATCCAAGAAAAGGCTGGAAATGCACTCAGAAGTCAAGCATGTTCATTGAGAGCACTGAGTCATACCACCCTCTCACTGGCAAGAAGCTCTGCTGCCACTTTCCCTACCTCTACAGCCTGGTTTTGCAACCTGGCAGCTGCAAAACAATACCCCATCACGTCACAGACAAACCTGCCATTTTGCAAATTTGATACATTTTAGTGCTGCTTTTATAATGTAAAGGTAAGTAACATTTGATAATGCATTGAACTCAGAATGACCTCATCTTCAGTTGCCACCATATATTGAATCAGCAACTGAAGAGGGACAAGCGTTTGTATTAAAATTATGCAAAATTGCGACTATTATTAAACGATTACGTCTCTGAGAGAGAGAAGTAACATGTTTTTGATTTCTGCATTTATACCATAAGCAATTAAAACAATAATTGTAATTCAATCAGAGTATCCATATCCATTTTTTAAAAAAATTGTTTCAAAAGCAGAATTGATGCTTTGCTCTTAAAGATGGAAAAATCCATTATCAGACTTTCATTTACTTTATTTAAAAATAATTAAAAATCCTAATACATAGTACAGTACTAGACCTTGAAAAAAAGGACATTGATTTGTACTCAACTATAAATTTCTTCCCAACTATTTCCAATGAGTTACTGCATAAAACAGATCTAAAATGTGTTCTCCCTTACACACTGTTCTCCCTGTTCCCTATTCCAAGATTCAGTAGCTTAGAGTTAGTGGTGTCCCACTATATAAATATGTATAAATCTGTATTTTAGGACACCAAAGCAGGTTAAAACCACAGCAATCAGTAGACAGAGAAATTATCTAACAGCACTGCTACTGAACACTGGTTGCTAAATGCAGACCAGGCATTAAGCGTGGGAGAGGAAAAAGTACAAGCTTGGAGCCTTCATTACAGATTCTGCTTATTTTGAAAGGGGCAGCTTTAAAATTCTAACTAGATAACCATGTCGGAGGGAAGGGAGGCTTTCCTGAGTCCTGCAGGGATCCGTGCTCAGGCTTATGCTGCTCGGTGTATTCAGAAATTACCTGGAAAAGGAGTAAATGCTGAGCCTTTAAGAGTTCCAAAATCCTTATGACTGTAAAGATAAGAACTGGCTACAACTAACTGAAGAGGGGCCTTGCAGTAAAACATCAGGATACAATAAAATAGAAAAAAAAAAAAAAAAGTCAAATAAAAAATAGCTACATAATGAATTGTGAATGCATTGTCAAAAATATCTAGAATGAAATACTGAATTTATATTCAGTGTTTAAGTTTATGATTAGACCAAAGTCAGTGCAACACTCATCACTGGGTGAAAAAAACCAAACCAAGAAGTGAGAAAACAATACAGAAACCGAAGAGGATATTTTAATATATATTTTATATACATAGCTGATATTTTTTTTTACAGTATAATTCCATGATACAGCTGCACCTGCATCTGGTGTGTAATATTTTTCCTCCCTCAAAAACCTCTTTTTTTCCCCAAATCTCAGAAAAAAAGTTTACAGCCACAGTTGACAGTTTTGAAAACAATCTTGTTTCCTCTTTTCTCTCATGTATAGAAATTGTTACTTCTCTAATTAGAAATAAAACATATAATTTTAATAGAGGGCTTTCTAAATAGGCAGAGGTCTAAAAAACTGGCTTTAGGATAAAAATATTTTCTCACTAAGACTCACCAAAACCCATGATGAATTGAATCCAACTTCTATTTTCTCAAAATTATTATGGAAGAGATCATATTAAAGATACCACATTCCAAGGGGGAAAAAAAAAGTATTTTCTGTTAAATATTCCCTCTCTTGTGATACATTTAGCACTTCTATTATGCAGAGATACCAGTTTTTGCTCACATCTCTGACAAAGGGACTGGAGTAAGCACTGATCTGCAAATTAATTTATATTAACTTGTCACCATTAACAAGCCCAAATAAAAAGACAGTTAAATGTGCTTGTATAGAGACTTCCTAAATGCAAGAGAGACCAACATCAGCTAGACACACACTTACCATTTCTGATTAACTGTAGCAGTAGCTCTCCTAATCAGAAAGATGAATGGATACGCAGTCTGTCAGAAAAGGGAACAAAGACCTGTGGCTACAGGCAAAAAGCTCCCTGCTCACTGAGCTAGGATGCTTAATTTGCATTATTCAAAGCAAAACAGCTCTTGTCAGGAGGTTTTTGACCACCCATTCTTTTTTATTTCACAGTGGAATTAGGTGATATTATCTACAGCTAATTGTTTGGATTCCTAGAACAGGCTGAGCAAGCAGTAACATAGGCTGGGCCACACTGGTTTAATACAGCTTTGCAAAACAGAAGGCTAGATCATCACCCTGCTCACATCCACAGCATAAAACAAACCAGTGTCCTTTGGGTCAGAGTGCCGTGTCAGCCTCTTCAAGGAAAGACAGCATCCAGGAGGATCAGACTCAGCATTATAACTTAAGCTTTCTAGAGCTGCCAGACCAGTGGTTCTACCTTCCCAGGTGGATTAGCACTCTCCTCCTTTCAGAGGAAACAGCTCAGTTTATATACTACTGTGAGATGGTGATAGTCAAGAACTTGCTAGACATCTGCTGTATTTACCTCAGCTCTGCTAACTCAATGCTTAACAATTCCCTGGCAATTTGTGGCTCATTTGTATCCATGAGAAGAGCTCTTTTTCATTTAAATTAGTTTAGGGGGTAAAAACGTGCTGGAGGCTAGCAGGTATTACTCTGAAGGTATCTATTACACAGGTATATGTCTACCCCTTCCCTGTATCAGTCAAAAAAAAAAAAAAAAAAAAAAAAAAAAAGGAAATAGTTTCATCAAACCTCCCCTTTGCATCATGCTTCATCCTAGCCTTGCCTCTGGCACATGTGCTCTGCAGACTGCTCAGCTTGACCAAAAGGCAGCACAGAAGATAACAAGGAATCTACTGTAGGACAAAAACCAATCCAACACCTGTAGCTCGACAGGCACAAGAGAAAGAGGCCATCTCTTCCAGCAGCAATCACTCCAGGAAGCAATCACAGTGTGTGTGTTCCACCACAGTGCTGTTTCACACCCATTCCCCTCGTACACATTTCGGGGTACATACTGTAAAATCCAAGAACTCCCACTTATCCCACTTATTCAAGAGTAGAGGTTTAAAAGCCGTGCAAAACACCAGTATGTCCTTGATCAGGCTGTCATCTAAGAACTGAGAGCACAGTATCTCCACGACTAATACCTGCCTACTTAAAACTGAGAGGTACAGGGAAAGCTGAGTTTTGCAGGAAGCCATGGGCTTTTCCAGCTGCTTCCCTGGTATTTAAGAAACATCAAACTTCAGACTAGATTGTATTTTTATCTATTTGAACATAAATTGTTTGTAATCACTTAAAAGGAGCTTTTCTTAAGGTACCTTCCAGCCAATTTTTACCAGAAATTATCACCATCCTAAAATTCTGAAAGTCAGAATCCACTTTTCAGGTCTCAGAAGTAATCATCATCCCTCACTGAAGAGCACATCGGCACCTATCTGAATGCTCCCTAGAAATGGCAGATGGAGAATACTACAAGAATTTATCTTCTAAAATGATAGGCTCTGATTATTTCCCTAACATTTAAACTTCTTATGGCCTGTGGCATTTGGGAGCTCTATTTTGGTGCTCAGAGTACAGAGATCCACAGAAATGACAACTAAACTGATGGGAAAACCATCTAGTTGTACTAAGAGATATAAATACATGTCACAGAACACAAGAAATTTTATTATTTAAAATAGAAAGAAGAAACTATCTACATGCAAAGTACAAGTTGAGGGGTTTTTCTTGCACATTTATGTGCAATACTAGTACTTCACAAGTGCTAATTTTTTTTTCCCCTCTTAAGTCTCGACTTTTTCTTCCTTGGCATCTATGTATTAAATATACCTTGTAATGCAGGATGTGCTGCCAAATGTTTCCCTGGGAAAAATACTAGGGTAATAAAAGTTAGGAAGAAATCTGGTGAACAAACCAGATGTCAACATATTTGCATGAAACCAGGCATAAGCTATGTGAAACAGAAAAATTGAAATTACTCTGGGGGGGACAAAAAGGCATCCTTCCAGTTAAGTCTGTTAATAGGGAACTTTGGCTGCTGAGTACATCAAACAACTTAGCTTTCCAATAAGAAACATTACCACTGTAAGAAACTTTCATAGCCTGTCTGTTAGGGAGTGCCATATTTCTGACATTCCCAGCATAAAGCAATGACAACAATGCAGAGTCACATGAAGTTGTTCCCTGCCAGCTGTGTAAGTTTCCTGAGATTTCATTCACCTAAAGGTCAAGAACTTGTGATACTGTGCATATGAGGCCTTTGAGAAATTATTTGGAGTTCAAGTGCCTGTAAGATTTTCCTCGTGGTTCATTGCAAAGCCTACACTTGACTGACTTGCTTGGCAATGTGATATGTCATCCACATATGTTCTGCTGTGCAGGAAATGTATTTGGTATTTTCTGATGGTTTTAGAACCAAGTAGCTCTCTGACATAGAAAAAAACTTTATGGGGACTTTACGGACTACAGCAATTTCTGATTTTACCAATACAAATCAGATTGTTTGCATCAACCCTGACTCAAGAAGCTATACACCTTGAAAGTTACTTACAAAAACAATCAAAATTTGGATTTTCAATTAATATCTTAAATTAAAAAACTGACATAATCAAACCTGGAAATATCAAGGATTTGGAAAATGGTATTCTGCCAAGCCTAATCCTAATGTGCTCAGTTTTAAACATACATAACCCAGCAAAATGTAGCCTCTGGCTTAAAAACAATCCCGTATTAAAGCCATAGGTAATCTGTCTTACATAATGCTATTTGCATTTTGTAAATCCTGTTAAAAATACTTGTGACATCAAATCAATGTCTTCTAATCACAAATGCAACATCCAAACCAGGACTCACATAGTAGACCTGGTTTGGGGCTTTTTCTTTATTTTATGAATAGTGTTTGTAGCATCTGTGGTATACATAAACAGCACAGTTGTATGAACTGAAGTTTAGTATTTTAGTACAAATATAAATTAAATTAGAGAGTTATCATCATTTTTCCTTGGAAATTAAACTAGAGTCTAATGTTCCAGTTTGGTGAATTACTCACATCCATGGGATGGGATGATAAAACAAAGTTTTGCCACTAATAAAACAGATAACTTTATGGTAGGAACTTAATACTAAACCTTACGCTAATTCACCTTATCCCACTTAAATTTTGAACATCAATTTAGTTTGTAGCATAAAAAAGTCCCAGAATGTAGGCAAATACCCAAGTACACTGCACAGGTCCCAGGTGAGCCTTAGAAGTTCCTAGAGAGTCAACTTCATTCCCCCAGCTGTGCACACAAGACATATTCTGAGTAGATAAACACCTATCTTTGGTTTAGCACTCTACAGCTCTCTAAGTAGATGTGATTAAGCACCTAAAGTCTACAAGAGTTCTCTTGAAGAACTGCAAAAGTCATATGTGGCAGGGATCACAATTCCCAAGAAGCAGAAACAGTGAAAATTCTGCTCACTTCTTCCTCAGCTAGGTGGCTATGGCACATAATTAATGAGAGGAAATCCAACTTCAAAATCCACATGAGAAAGGCTGATTGAACGGGGCTGATGATGGTTTATTACAGAACACAGGCTCATTGGAGAGTATAATCTGGCATACAATCTCTGCCAGACATTCATTCCCAGTTGCACAGGGGCTCAGGACAGATGAAAACCTTTATGTAACATGCTCTGGGTCCTGGTAGTCAGAACCCAGAGCACAGAAATGACTCAGATCCCATGAAGCCCAGGAAAAAAAAAAAAAGGAAAAAAAAAAAAAAAAGAAAAAAAAAAAAAAAAAACAAACCCAAAAAAAACAACCAACCAACCAAAAAACCCTCAACAAACAAAACACAACAGAACCACCTCTTCTGTGACCCAGTCACTGGGGAAAAAATAATGTTCTTACTTCCAATACTCTGAAACATTTGTTCACAGAAGAATGACAGACAAACTTGTTCTGAAATGGATGAAAAACATCAGAATAATTAGAGTAGTTAAGGTTGGAAAGGATTTCTGGAAGTCACCTGGATAAAACATTTGCCTCCCACTCTGTTCAGCAAAGGAACAAATTCAAAGTTAGATAAAATATCCTAATGATTCCTTAATGCTTTTGAGGAAAAAGAGACAAGGATTTCATTGGACTGGTCTTCAGAGAGTTCTTATTTTTCATCAAGATGCAAAATGCTAAAAACAAAGTACTGTTGGGCAGATCTACCCTACACCAAACAGTTCAGATTCTGGTACAGCTGAGCTTAAGTTATGAAGACAGGATTCCACTTTATTATGCATAAGCAAAAAATGAACACTGTTTACAGATATGTTCAATTATTACAGTAACATTGTCAGAAAAATATCCTAGAGCCCAACAGGATTCCAAGCCCTGATCAGGGGAATATTATTCTGATGATCTCTTTAAATTTGATAATACAAGTGCTGCATGTCTTACCAAGTCTGGCATACACTCAGCATAGTAACAAGTATCCCAAGGTCTCATCTCTGATAGTAGCTAAAAGCAGATGCTTGAGGGAAAAGGATCCATTTGTGGCAATGCCCACCCAGCCCTCATCACCTGAAAGCTCAGAGGCCTAATGGAATTTCCCATTGCTCAACTCTACTGCTCTACAGACTTGATGAAGTACTAACATTTGTACACCGTGTTGTCATCAGAATAAAGAAATCCCATTTCAGAAGCTGTAGTAGGCTGTTGGAAACATTACATGCCGTTAGTGACAATGGCTGTAAAGTTAGCAATTAACACCAGCACAGAAACTACTTAAGACCTAGTGTGCTTCTGGGAAAACAACACAATACCACAACATTTTTCCAGAAAGCTTGTAAAATGTGTATCAGTTCCTTTATCCTGATTTCACTACCAAATTTTGGTCTAAATCAATATACTTTATATTGTGGTAAGATATACAGAATTTATAATTGTGGAGGTAAACAAAATTACATTCAAACCACCATACAGTTACCAGGTACCAGGGCTGTGTCTGTGTGCACACCCAGCACACCTACTCATCAGCCTCCAGCATGGACCAGGAACTGTTCAACTGAAATATCTCTAATCAGTCCCTTGCAGCATTTGCACAGCATGATGACTGGATTAACTCTCACCTGCCTTTATAACAAGGCAGCTGGTACACAGGACCTCTTCAGCTGGGAATAATGGACAGACCCTGAAGTTTCCCTAGGCAGCTCCAGCTGTGCACAGGCCAACTGGAGTTGCTTGCAAGATGAATAGCATGTGATGTCGAGAATTCAGCATTCCCAGAGACTCCCTGAGGCAGCTGAAACTGTTCCTATTTACATAGCAATCTCCTGTGTATATGCAAGACAGCCAGGAAATACAAAATAGAATAGAGTTTATGGTAAACTGAACGAAACAGATCGTGCATAACCAGCAGAAACTGTTTTGTGGAGTCTCATTTAATCCAGATGAAGAGACTTCCATCACCATGTGATAAAGGACCATCAAACCTACTCAAGAGATTAGATTCCTCAAATGAGCATTACTCAACACAACAGAAACCAGTTGATTACCTTTCCCATTCACTCTTTAAACAAACAGCTGTCTGACTGTGCAACAATACCGAGAAAGTTATTTAGAGACAAGGGATTACATTGTCTTTTTCAAGGAAACACTATGGTCATCTCACAAAATTTGTCAACACATTAAGTCCACTTTATCTGCATCTGTATTGCTTCCTTAATGGTTTCCAAATTTAGGTTTTTGGCATAGTACCTAGAAATATTGTTTTATCAAAGTTGCACTGAACTAAATGACAGGAAATGATCAAAAGCCCAATTCAGGCTTCAGATCAATCCTAAAGGCATTATTCCCATTCTACATAGATGGTAGACCAGAAAAAGCCAGTAACACTGAGACATTTTCATGTAACTTTAAAATAATGACACCAGATGGAAAAACAGAACTCCACTTATTTCTCACACATTTTTCTGAAATAGCTGAAGTAAATTCACTGCAAGTTCCTCCAAGTACTTTAAATTACTACCCAGACAGGATCAGAATAGTATTTCCCAAGTGAAGGTTGCACCTACCACTCACATTACAGGTTCTCAGTCAGTCCAAGCGTGATCAGCTTCACAACTCTGACTTCTCAAAAAACCCAGCCATCACAGACAAGTTTGTTCTTATTTTGATTTCTTCATGAACACTGTTAGGTGATTCCAACAGTTTTCCAACTCCTTAAAGATAAACCATGACTGCTTTGAATTGACAGTGATGAGCAGCAGTCTTAGGACCAGTGGGGAACCGGTGCTGATGTGCACAGTACAGTCATCACCCCAGAAGGTATCATTCTCACCCTCTTTTCCTTCCCTACAAGCATAATTTTATTTCAATTATCCAAGGCAGTAAAGGGATCAGATAATTATTAGAAGTTTAAAAAAGCCACGGTGATAACACATGCATACACAGAGTAAGTCACAGAAGAACACTCAGCAGTGTAACATGCCAAGGAAGTCAGCTGGACTGTTGACTATGAATGGACACAAATCCCTTCACTAATGCTGACCTCAGATCAGACAGCACAGCACAAAAAATTACTCTCCTGCTCTCTTACCTACATTTGCTCACAAGAAGTCAATTTGGAGCACTTCTACATTTACAGCACAGTTAATACATAGCCTGAAAAATAAATAGAAATAACCTTAGCAGAAATCACAGCTTGGAGAATCAACAGAAATACACATAATGGAAAGCTCTTTATTTAAAACTACAGTATGATGATACTTCTAATGATTACAACTAGCCAGTGTAACATTAAAACCACTACCAGTTCCTGGGACAGTTGGCTGGATGTGCAAGGGATACTCCACCCAAACATACCCCCTGCTTCAACGTATAACAAAAATGAATAAAATCTCAAAAGTCATCACCTTTTGTTATCCAATTTTTGTATCTAATCAAAAACATCACTACAACAGAATATGATCCATTCATGCTGAAGTCAGTGAGGATAATCTGGCCATGCTGGTTCTCCAAACTCAGCATTAGTGGCATTGTCCTCAGCCACCTGCAGGATATTATATTTTCTTTAGAGTAGAGTTGTTAGCTTTCCAGTAGTGAAGCTATTGAAGCACTATTCAGAATTAAACTAGTTTAATCAAAGTTTTCCTTTCCACGTCACCAATAAGATTAATCACCTCAAATGCAGCTTCGTTAACAGCAAAGGAAACTTTTGATGAGCAAGGTATGCTACACAAAGTGCTTCTGGAAGTGGAATACTTATGCTAACCATGTGTCTTTTCACACAGTTTTTAAACTGTGGTACTGAACAGTGGCATAATAAAGCAGTAACAAAAATCACCAATATGAATCTATTCAGTGGAGCAGGCTTTAATATTCTTGAAAACATAAGTGTCAAAAAACTGTACTGTATAGTACCCATCAATTGTGTCCAGAAGCTGTAATCATACATTACAATCTCATTAGGACTGGTAATGTATGCACAGATAGCCACAGCCTCAAAGAACACACAGAAATTTGTGAAATAATTTTATATGAAAATTCAGAAGTCATTAGACAACAAAGGTTTTAAGATACTTCAAAGTCTGACTGTCTGATTATAGTAAAGTATGTAAGCCTTCTTAAAAGGCAACTGTAAGTTTCACTTTATATTTCTGTGCCTACTAACACTCAATTGCACTCAAAGTAAGATTTACATACTAATTACTTGCCTATGTCTGAATAGCAGGTATATAAAAATCTATCACTGGATGGTAGAAACAGCAATGAAGGGATAAAGAAGAAAAGGGAGTAAAAAATGTTGCTGTTCTGGGTCCTACTTATAGACTTGCAAGTGTTTCATTTTGGGCTCTGCTCAAGCCTTTGTAAGAGGATTACTGTTCAGAAATTGAATTACATTACAAAAGTTGAGTTATATTTTCAGTTCTATCTGAAAAGTGATTGGTTGTTTTTTCCAATGATATTTAGTGTTAAAAATTATCAATAACTCTATTTCCCACAGTAATATTTGAATGGCAATATATTGAAAAGTACTAAAATGTTTAAATTCCAAGTCACATTTCAAGGCCATCAGTTCAGGACCTTTCATGGTTAATTATAAAAATAAATTAATATTAAAACTGGGAAGAACTACTGAAATTATGATCAAACTATTCCTAATTCCACTAATCTGAATTCTATTTTTGAAAAAGATCAAAAATTGAAGTAGTGCACTAGCTCACCATAGTGAATTATAAATTCTGCGACCACAGATATTTATCTTTGACTAAAAAAAGCAAATATTCAACTGTTTTTAAATATACTTTCAGAAACAGAAGCCTCATTCCATCCTCTGCTCTTCAGGATAATCCAGGCACTCAACTTCAGGGATCAATATTATTCTGCATCTTCAGAGAAATATATTTTTGTACTATTTTGCAATTTTCATTCCAGTGTTCTGTCACAACTGAGATGTGTGTAGAATAACCTGAGTTGTGACAGAACACTGGAATGGAGCACAGATCAAGGGACCGTCATAGAAAGGTCATTTTTCCACTTGTGAGCAGCAAGTAAAGGAACAGATGAACAGTCCTTATGAGAAGAATCTTACAATTTTTTTTTTTTCAAACTTAGTTCTTTACTAATTCAGACAATACTTCAGAGTTATGAGCATCACTCACTAAAACTACAGCTTGAGGTTTTGTTTCAGTAAACAAGAAAACATAGTACCTATTTGTATGTAATTAAATAGACTTCTTGTCTTTGCTCTGCTTCCCCTCACTTTATCTTTTCATTTTCTTCTGGTTTCAGCACTTTCTTCCTCTTCTCTCTTTCATTCCAATAAATATGTCTTTCTATTGATAGTCAAACAAGGAAGCTACATATTTGTTTGCAGTTTGCACTTTCCCATCTATAATAATTTTTTAAACGGTATTTATTTACTTTAGCTTGCTGTCTTGAGTATGATTAGTAACAGCTGGGCTGTCTTTTAATATAATCTCAGTTAAACTAAGTGGGTAGGGAAATTCACAGGAATGTTTGACTCTTTTAGGACAGCTTTACCTCAGGAAAAAAACCACACATAAATGTCTGGATAACATAAGGAACGCAAAGAGTTACATTCCCAATAATGTGAACTTTGGCATTAGCCCTGGCAGCCACTTAACTTCCAACAGATTGTGATGCTGCAGGTGTTCTCAGCGATAGTGTTTCTGTCATTGTATCTAAGAGACAGAATTGAGTCCTTGTAGAGAGCTATCAAGTCTCATAACTTTAGCCATTTTTTTTAAAGGTGCAAAAATCAACCAATTATTACCCACAACTCTGACTTCATAGTCAGGTGTTTCTAGGTTTCTAGACATGGGGGGGCAGGGGGAAGCTAGGACACATTATTCAAGTGAATGATTTATTAAGATTTGTATATTCATAGTTCATTCCCATGACAGTCTTTCAAGTGTCTGATCCTGTCAATTCTGGATGTGATGAGAAACCTACTCCTGTATTTCAATGCCAAGAAGGTGAAAAGATTGTGAATTACATAAAACTTTAGTAGTAAAAAGTACCAGCATAATTGGTAGAGTTGAGACCCCCAGAGAGCAACCAAAGGTCTTTTAAAACATGATTGTAAAAAATCCTTTGGCTTCAAAACAATGGGTTAAAGGCTTTTCTTTCCTCATAAAAACATTTTTAGAGGAAAATAATTCAAAGAAAAGACACTATCACCATAACTTGAGACAGTGCACGAGCAGTAAAACCCAAAATATTCACTCAATTAAACACCTACATTCTCATCAAGTAAGCTAATTAAAAATTACTAGACATCATTTTTCACTAAGATCTACACTACAGCTTTCCTGAAAAACGCTACTTTATTAAAGCATTTAATTTAAGGTTTGTAACATTAAATATTTTCCATAATACTCTGAAGAGCAAAATTGCACACTTTAGAGGACATAAATGTTATTAATAAAATAAAACTATATGCAAATCCTGGGGTATATGCAGGAAAACATGAAATTTAATTCGGAGAGATTCTTTATTCTTTTAACTACAAGGGAGAAACTATTGAGAAAGGAGTCTACTTTTCACTTCCAAATGAAAAACATGCTCAAATTAAAATTACTGGACTCAGCATAAAGGCAAATGAGTTAAGTTAAAGAACTCATTATTTACAGGTCAACTGCATGATCTGATGAACTACTCTGACTTCCACTGTAGAAATATAAAACCTCAGGTAAGTTCTAAGCAGATGTATTTACTTTCATCTTAAACACTAAACAGTATTATATTTCTGTCAGTGTATGAAATTTTGTGCTTTTTTACTGTTTTATTTATTCAGTCATTATCTCACTGCATTTTTATAGGCATAGACTCTTTTCTAAGGATTCTGGGTTGGAGTCATTAAACACTGTGTCTGCCCTCTGGTGGTCACACTCTTATGTTCCAATATTTTTATCCCTTTTTAAGTTAAAAATGCACTTTATACAACTATCACCTACAAAGTCTAATAGATATTTAGCTTTTAGTCACCTTGGACTGGCTTGCTTTCCAGTTAGTCAACTGCCTACATTTCAACTTTATCATGCAGAAATAGCTCACACATAAGATGTTCCTCATTTTGTCCCTGTCTAGAACCAAGTTTAAATATAATTTTTTTAATCACTCCAACTACAGAAAAGCAGAAAACCAGAAACCTGAAGTTTCAATTTATATTGAGATTATAAATTTGGTATTGTCTGGGAAAGATGTTACACTTTGTAATACATTGAAATACTGGCTACTAGAACTCTGAGGTCCATGAATACATTAAATGCCTCTGGGATATTTGAAAGATTATTTTCACATTACAGGTGTCAGAGCTGCATTACACAGAAATTTCTATGAAGACACAATCACTCCAGTAGGCAAAAGCAAACCAAACTATACATAAGATACACAGAGCTCCAATATGAATGATGTGTTCCTTCACAAGCCCAAAACTGTTCCAAATGCCCTTGTAACACTACTCAGACTGAGTTGCAGCAATAGTGATAATTCTTATCTGCCTCTATGCCCTAACCAAACCTAGGCCAAGGAAATAATAATGACACCTGCATCAGAAAGAAGCCTGGATTGTCTGTAAGACTCTGGATTGTCTGCAAGAGCTTCAAGAACATAGCACAGAACCACAGAAATACCATGTTGGAAAAGGATCTCAAGGACCTCTGGTTCAGCTTTTCTTGGCAAAAGCACAATCTAGAAAAGACATCCCAACAGTCTGTCCAGATGCATCTTAAAAGTGTCCAGTGTTGGGAAATCAACCTCCTGCCTGGGAGATTATTCCAACAGTTGATGGTTCTGATTGTAAAGAACTTCCTCCATGGAGAGAACACAGCTCTTCACAGCAGCTGGACCAGAACACAAAACTTACAGTTCCAAGACTCAAGAATGCCTAGAGGCTTCAGTGTATTCAGCATTGCATGCAAAACCTCCATTTTTATTTTTGTTTCGTTCAATGAAGAGTTCTGTCTTGTAAACTTACTCAAATCCCGTACAGTTTTGAAAAGATGGGAAAGGAAAAGGAATGTATTTTGCTTTTCTGAGCTTCAGTAGGAATTACCTAGTCAGAAGAGATGAAAAATCAGTGAAATGGCTAGCGCAGCCTATCAACACATCATCTCACCAAACGGGAAAACCAGGTTTTGATTTTTTTGTTGCCATGTAACAAATGCAATCAAATATACAAAATTCATCTGATCTCACAATTTAAAAATTACTTCCATTTCAAAAGAGCACCAATAAAAGGCATTGAACTTCCTATTATATATTTAGTTTGTCCAGAGACCACAGCACTGGTCTACAGGTGGTGGGGCTGGGTGGAGGGACCCACAGATTCCAGCTTACTCAGAGTGGCAGTAACCAAGTCACTAAACCTGTTTATCACACCCAAAGAAGAGCTGCAGCTAAGTTTTCCTCTTCCTGGTAGCACATGAAAATTCTAAGAAGGAATGCACATCAAGTACCTCCTGCATTTTGATTGTCTTAGAGATATGAACAGCAGAATGGTGGGAAACCCTACTTTTTAGTCCTTCTAAACTGGAGGAACAGTGGAGAGAACCACTGATCTTGTTACAAAGGGTAACTTGTGTACAAGCCTACTGATAAACACCACTGAACTCTTAAACATTATTGAAAAGTGGTCCTTCTCAAGATTTGCTTTTCCTCTTCCTTTGAATTTTGCTGATTTCTACTACCCTGGCCATGCTACAATACTTAGTGGGAAGCCTTCCCTTGGCCAGCACCTGTGCTCTGGTCAGTTAACTCCATGGAATTGTTCTCCACCATCAGAACAGTTTCCTGACTCCAGATCTGGTACTGAAAGGCTGACTTTTGCACTCACTGATTACACACCACCTTTGCACAGACCCATACAGACCGCTGCAGTGTTCTGACATTGTAAAGGCAGTCCTTTACATGAACCCTCAGAATCACACTGGACAAACACAGCAGCACTGAAAACATAGAGTAAAGAAATTTTGAAGTCAGAGGCACAGATCAGAAAAAGACAATCTGCACTTGTGTATAAACACTGTCATGTCCTCACTTAGGTAACAGTCTAAACGAAAATGGTATGTCAATATTTTGGTTGGCTGTCCAGAAAAACCCAATTAGTGGCCAAAGACTACCTCATGCAACCAGGATCAATTTTTTTTTCCCTCAAATAAGCTGTTGAACAGTAACAATTACATACTTTAAACCCAAGGAAACTGGAAGTCATGTATACCTAGTGATGCAGACAAAGTATAAGGACAACTCAATTCCCATTAGGATGCATCCAAATTCAGTAGTCCTACATGAGTATTTACAGAATTTAGAGAGACAACATCTGTACCAATTCTGTCTGATGTAACTCACAATTTAGACAGCTAGTTCCTTTCTAATGAGGCTGTTTTTTAAAGTTATCACGTCCCCATAACTTGAACTAGCCTTTTTTTTTCCTCTCTTGGCTATTTTTATGCATCTGAAATGCTCTGCATCAAATGCTGCTTTTTTATATAAAGTTTAGTGCTTTAAAGGAGAATGGGGGTACTGTGAGCTCTTACAGAAACATTTTATAATTCAAGCTGTTATGCTTCCATACTAAAAAGTTAACAAGGGGAAAGCTGTAACCACATTATGAATTGAGCCATTTCAAAACCAAAACAGTGTAGGAAAACAGTGTATTCACAAAATGAATGCTAAGATACATCCCAATTCATACAGCAAACAAAAAAAAAATTGAAAGCTTCTTAACAACAGTTAATAGAGGATCCAGATGAACATTTCTGTACTTATTCAACATCTACTAGAAGGGAGAAGCTAAAGATCAATCCAGAGTAGTATTTGCAATGCAATTAGGCTAGACAAGTAAGCCTGAATGTATGCCAGCTGCAGGGGTCTGCCCTTAATTCACACAATCAAATGTCTAGTGTGTCACACAGTGTCTAGCATCAGTATCTCCAGTATTAAAAGTCTCATCAGATATGCACTTGTTTACTGACTGTCTAAGCAGGGTCTGAACACATATCTATCTGTACCTTCTAGCAGTCTATATGCCAGTCCATCACCATCTGTCAGTTAAAGCTCCCGCAGACAGAAAAAATTAAATTCTAAAAAATGTGTTCGGTGCTCAAACTAAGCTATCATTCACATTTCAATATAAGACTTGAATTCCTTTTCAGTGTTCTTCAACTCTGACCCAGCTCTACCCCCTCCTTCACTGAAAAGGGCAAAGACAACAGCCCAGCAAGTGGGACAGGCAAAACAGACCTCCTTTGTTCACTTTTTCCCTTTCAGTTTTCTATTGAGGTAAATAACTGAAAGCTCAGCCAGCCTCCAGTAGCTCAGAAGAAAGCAAGACAGCTAGCTTGCAACTATCCTTTCCTGGTTAACAAACTGCAAGACAAAACTTGTGGTGCATCATGTTAAGCTTATTATTAGAGATTAACTCTTTACAAATGCCCTTAATATTACATTTATGAGACAGTATTCATAAATGCAGAAGCTGTAATGTCCTTGATACTGAACTGAATAGGCAATATACACACTTACCAATTTAAAATACAACAAATTATCACTGCAGAGAAAGTATTAACAGAATTTTTTAAATACTATCATCCCACTCAGGAAGGCAAAATCAAACTCATTGCATATTGCCCAACACAATACCTCCTACATTATTCCCTCAGCTTTCATTACCAAGATATACTTTCCTCTGTATGACTTCTCATTTTTCCAACTCTGTTCATAAAATGTGAAGAAATGAACAAGTCCAGTGAAAACTGAAGAGCACAATTTTACTGAACTATGTCAATATAATGGAAGTAAAATAATCACAATTCAAGGGGATTTGAGGCAGATTAATGAAACTACAGAATAACAGCAAATTCATAGGTGCAGGCAAAACAGATTTAATTTTTAGGCTGATTGAGCTATTTGAGCTGCACAATAATCTATTAAAAAATGACAAACCCTTAGTGTATTCAATATCTTTTATGTCCAGATACCATGGTGAGTCATTTCGCTAAAGCAGAAAGAATGGGCAATATGCATTACCTGACTTGAAATCAGAATCCTCAAAATAATAAAATCTGATAATTAGAGAGACATCTTATTAACCCCAAGAAACTCTTAACTTGGTTACTAAAGCTTCTGCTGTCACCTTTTTGAGCACCAAAGAGAAACACCACAGTGCAACAAGGTAGCAGGAGGTATCAGTATGCATCACTGGATTTATTTCATTTTCTTAAAATAAAGGCCATTTAAAATAGCCCAATTTTCTTATTACAGACCTTTTTTGTCAAACAAGCTGTGGTATATGTGATAAATAATACACTTTCTTCAAGAAGATAAACAGTATCTAAGACTCAGAATCCTAGTGATGTCATTCACCTTGAACATTATTAATTTTGAATAATTCTACTGTGGCCAGTAATGCTAATGACAGAACTAAGATATTAATATGAGTATGATTAGTTGTGGATTTATCTGTGAGTTGTAAAGAAGGTTTTAGCTCCATCCTTAGCACCATACTACTCCACCATCCGATGTGGTCACACAACTGTACAGTCTGCCCTTAGCTACAGTGCCTTTGCACAACTTAGAATATGAATTCATTCAATGGATCCCAAGTTGTCACCACCAAGCAGCTTTCTGGGTTTGCTTCTTTACATTCAATATTCTCAGAATGTAACACTTTCCCAGTTCTACACTGATATAGTCTGACAGCTAATTTTATACACACAAGAGAATTTCAAAGTACTTTGAAATTCAAATAAGTAACTTTCACAGACTTCGGCATCACACTCATTAGGAGCTCTGGTCACTTGCATTGCAATTTCTATTTAAAACTAAACAAACGCCTGAGGTGTATTCACACAAATGATAACATCAAACACATTAGAGAAATATTAAAAAGATGCTGCACCTGTAAGTAAGTTTTCTGATTTCTAGGTCCTTTGAGCTATGTAACACTAAACTACCCTTCTCTTTCCAGCCAATATCTTTTGCCAAAGAACAGCAGCAAGACCGGCCTCTTGGCATATAAGCTGCTCTCAAACTCAGAAGACAGTCCAGATGCTTGCTGATGTCGTACAGGGACCTGTTTTATGCAGAGACCCATATAACTACTATCCATAAATTATCACATCTATTACATTAAATTATGGAAGACGTTGAAATTATTAATAGTGCACCTATTAGATACAATAAAGTTTTCAGGTTTCATCTACCTTTTCCACAATATACTTAATTGTATATTAAGAATCAAAATCAGACAGAGAAAGAAATGCACAAAGACAGAGAACATTAGAAAAAAAAAAAAAAACCCAGGTGTTTAATACTGGCTTTTTCACTCAGTAGCAGATTGTTTTGAATAAACGTACAAAAGCTGGACCTTTATGGATAAAAGAACACCATGTCATGATCTATAGGTTTCACTGCAGAGCTATATATCACATTTTCCATTGTTTTATCCAACTACACAGAGAGCTAAGCAATAGCATTCTTTTCACAGAGTACTTGTCAATATGAAACAGCCTTATTGACTGGGCTGAAGGACACTATGATCTTAAATATTTAAACAGCTTGGCATTATTAATCACATACTGTTTACACTTAGACTCCAAAGCCTTGGTTTAAACACATTTCAGACTTCAAAACTAACACATCTATGCTGAAGACCTCAGCGACAGCTGAAGGATTGGTTAATTATTAGTTTATAACCAAAGAGACAAGTGCACTCGCTGCACAGACTTCACCACGATATTCTGCATTAATCGCCTTCAAGAAGCCAAAATAGGGAAAACACGAAAAGCCCGCAATTCAGACACACTGTAGCTATTTTATACCTAAATAAAATCGCAACTGTGAGGAGCGGGGAAAGAAAAAGAAAAGTACGGCTCATAAATAAAGGCGCAAGAGCCGAAACGCGGACCGCAGCAGTTCAGCACCGACAGCTCCTTCCTCCGCACACACCCGGCCCTCGCCCCCGCCGGGCAGCGCACGAAATGGCGACCGAGCCCGCCCGGGGATGTGGGCGCGTCGCAGCCGCGGAGCGCCTCCGCCCGGCCCGCCCGGCCCCTACCCGCCCGCCCGGGAGGTGCCACCGGCCGCCGCCGCAACAAAGCCCCGCAGCGGCCGCCGCGGCACCGGCCGGGCTCAGCGGGTGCCTCCTCGCCCGACCCCTCGGAGGACGGGCGGCTCCTCGCCACCGAGGCGGCGGTGCGGGGGATGTGACACCGGCGATGGAGGGGGATGTGACACCGGCGGCGTGCGGCGGTGCGCGGGGGATGGATGTCACACCGGCGGGGCGAGGGGATGGATGTGACACGGGCGGGATGTGACACCAGCGCGACGGCGGGCGCGGCAGCTCTGTCAGCGTGATGCGCGGCGCGGTGACAGAGACGGCTAGGTCGGTACTCACGGGAAGGTGCGGCCCCTCTGCCCGGGGAGAAGAGGGTCAAGGGGGTACTCGCGCTCTTGCTCCTGCTGCTCCCACTGCTGCCCGCTCGGCAGCCCGGCGAGAAGAGCCGCGGCGGGCGCGCTCCCGCGCTATCCCCTCCCCTCCCCGTCGCGCCCGCCCCCGCCGCGCCGCGGGGAAGGCGCGCTCCCGCGGGGGGGGGGGGGGGCGGGGAGGGCGCGCGCGCGGCGCGGGGGCCGGGGCGGGGCTGGGGCGGGGCGCGGGTCCCTCGCACCTGAGGGGGCGCGGGGCGTGTCCATCTTGGGCATCCCTTCCCTCTCCCTCCCTCCCTCCCTCCCTCCCTCCGCCTTTCGCTCCCTGCCTCAGCCACCTCGGTTAAAACCGGGGTGGAATCGCCATTGTACCACCGCTCAGGGGCTCCCGGACCGACCCGGCCCTGAGCCTCCCAGCAGCCCCCCGGGCCCCGCCCGTGCCCTCCCCCGGCCGGGGACAGCCGAGCGGCACCCCCGGAGATGACCCCCCGGCAAGGGCGGTGTTTTAAATAGCCGCATTATTTTAGCCCGGCAGTGCCCCTCGAAATAGATGGTTTCAGCGAGTTCCCAAACTGGAGACAAGGATATTATTTTACACTCGAGAATTGTCCTGTTGAACTCGTTAAATTTACAGTTCACAAGTTCAGGAAGGCGGTCACTTGGATGCGATCACTGAAAGGGGAGCTTTGCGTGACACCATTTGGAAAAGAGTCGGGAACAGGGCTTATTCCAAGTAAACCTTTCTGCTGAGCACACCTCTCACAGAGCTCTCCTTCCCTTTCACATTAGCTCATTTAATGCAAGACATCAGAAATTATTTTAATGTAATTTTGAGACTTCCGTGGGCTGTGCTTAGTATTGCTCAAAATTAATCCAACTATACCTTTAACATAGTAAATGTGATTAACTGCTGCTTTGAATTTGCCTTTGGATCAGCCGCTGTAGCAATAGCCTTTTGTGCACTGCAAGGTGGTAACTTCTGTAGTGGTTAACCATTATACATTTCAGGGAGCAGCTCTCAAGGTGAACTCTACGGTGATAACTTAATAGTGCAAAACACAATGCCTAAGATGAGCAAATAGCCCTTACCCTGCATCTCTGCAGAAACCACATTATGACTCTGGCAAGTTAAATCTGAACATCTGACCTTCTGAAAACAGCACTTGAGATGAATAAGAGATTCTGCAAATGATATAGCACATGAATATAAATACCGAAGGTTTAACCAATAAATCAGACATTACTGCTTTAGACTTTGGAGATATTCAAACTCCTATCAATCTGAGGTCAGGATATTAATGTTTGAGACCAGAATATGTAAAGAAGATTAGATCAGTGTGAAGAAAAAACATTTTATATAGAGATGTGTTCCAATGTTCGTTACTTTAATTTGTTTGCTAACATTTTCTTTTTTGCTCTACAACTCCCATGTTTCCAGTTGATTTGTTTAACTGCAAAAACACTACAGTATAAGTAAATGTGCATCAGTATATACAGAGATGGCCTTAAAATGCTAGGATATTGCCTGACTTCTTCCACAATATTGTCTTCCATCAGGAGATCATGTAGCTATTCCTGGCTTTGTGAAAATATAAGTATAAAATGCAGAGAGAAAGCTGTCTGAGAAATTATCTATTTGTTTGCATTCCTGATGGATTCCATGGGCAACATGGTGAGCCAAACCTTGGGAAAGACCTGAGTTTAAAGTTTACCTTCCTTGAAATCTAGGATCAAAGATCTGGTTAGTATTTGGATGGCCAGCATACGATACTTTACAGGCACAAACCAGTGGGCTGTGGCAAACAACTTGGTGGAAATTCGACCACAAGACCTATGTAAATGAAGAGATTTTACTGTTGCAGGGAGGGCGTAAAAAACAACTCTCTATTGATATAATAGACAGCTCTAGTGATGAAGCTTAAGTGTTGCAGCTCATATGATTACACCATTGTGATTCCCTTGAGAATTTTAAATCTATATTTTTTTAATATTACATTACATAACAGATATACACATTCAATAGCACAAAGTAGATATTTCCAAATTGTGGCAAAATTATTAGTAAACAAGTAAATTCAAAGGTTTATACAGCTAGGAGCTATTGGTGATGGCTTCTGCTAGTCTGGATGACTACTACCCATACTGGCAGTAGGAATGTGGCACCAAGCAAAAAGAAGCAGGTGAGCTTGGTGGCATAGACAACAACAGCCATTATGATAAGCAGAAGTTTTGTGGCTGAAGGAATATTAGCTTTCAGAGTTCTCTGCTGCCTTGCATCTTTTCTGTAGTCATCATATTACTTTTTGTAGCCTTTCTTCTCACTTTGTCTGCTGTAATTATATCCATGGATGGGCAGTTCCCAGCATAGTCTTATGCTTCATTTTCCTTTATTACCAACCTTGGTTTAATTACCTATCATCTATTGCTTTCTTCTATATTGATCTGTTGAAGTTTTTGTACTCTTTGTTTAGGGAAGCACTGATCCGGTACACAACACATTTATTTGACATACAAAATTGATTCATGATTGCAGTATTGTGACAAAGGAAAAAAATCAAAAACTTGTCTGTGATGGGTATCAGTTGTGATCTGGATCTTGAAAAGTGTTTTTAGGAAGAGGTTACAAATAAAATACTCAGAGAAATGATACTTTGGTAAAGGCTAGTGTCATTGTAAGGGGCCCCCAGCTGGGTGATAAGTTACATAGACTCCATGTATTTACAGAAGGCCGATCATTAAT
Organism: Vidua chalybeata; assembly: GCF_026979565.1. NCBI lineage: Eukaryota > Metazoa > Chordata > Aves > Passeriformes > Viduidae > Vidua > Vidua chalybeata. The sequence continues at coordinate 44,899,655 of NC_071534.1, forward strand.
CTTTATTAAGAAACTCATGCTTTTATACCCTAGTTTTCTGCAGGTGGACCTAATTGGTCCTCCAAATCTAAACACTATCACTATTGGCTAATTAAGAAACCACCCTTTGGTAAATAAACCTCTATAATACATTCCACATGTTCACAATACAGGTGTAGCAAGTTAAGAATTGTTTCTCATTCTTTTCTCTGATCTTCTCACAGCCTTCCCCAGGACAATGCCTGGGAAAGTTGTGTTTCTCTCTATGGCCAGAGAGCTGCTGCCACAGGCTAGTGTTAGCTGAAAATAATTCTTTGACATATTTTTCCTAAGGCAGACATTTAAAAGGGATGTGGAAAGACATCTTTGGTTGTTCATCTCACCTAACTTTAGATGTCTACTATGTGAATGTCTGCATCTGAGCTAGTCACTTTCTCCACTGAGCATAAAGAGAACCAGAAATAGGCACTTCTGGTGTATGATTCATCTAACCTATTTTAGATGTCTACATTAGAATAAGCCAAGTTGCATCCTAGAAATGCCTGTTTCTCTCCGTTGACTGTAACAGGACCAGCGGGTGCCTCATTTAGCTGTAAATGTCTACATTGTAAGAGTCTGCATGTACTCAGCTGAACGCCATCCATGTGATTTTAACATGAGTTATCCCACTGTCCCACTGTTCCACTTGTTTTGAGATTGTACAATAGTGAATGGAACATGGTGTAGCCTGCAAAGTACTTTGTACAAAGTAAAAGAGTGAGATATACTCCACTGAATGTATTGAAAGTCAATAAAATTTAGACTAATCATATTTAGTAGATTTTGGGGGCCCCCAATCAAACACTAAACAACTTTTGAGAAGAATTTTAATCTAGTTTATTTATGAGCACTTCGTATTTCTTTTGGAGGTTTTTTTTTTTTAATACCATAGTAGTAAAGTAAATGCACTTAACTGCTGGACTAATAGTCTTCAGAAGCTAGTATTTATTTACTACAGCAACATATAATGAGAATACTTCTAAACAGAAAAGAGACCAAAGACAAGATCAAAAGCTTGAGTGATAATGTCTAATGTTAAAAGCTGCACTTTTTGGTAACAGTAACAAATCAGCTTTCACAGAGCACCAGGCAGAGGATGTGTTTTGATGTAAAATACGTTGAGAACTAGGGTAGCAAGAGGATTGTACAGGAAAGACATTGCACGGAAGTGTTGTGATGTGCTGTCAACAACTGAAAAATAATTTAAGATTTCAGAGCTATTCTCTCAAAAGACAATTTGTGACTAGAGTTAGGTACTTCTATGTCTGATTCATAAGCTATCACCTAGGTTTCACTTACAAGAAATTGGAGCTCTCTTGGAAGCCAAGAAGGCTAGCAGGCTAAGTCAAGAGCCAGTTGGAGACAGCCACATGGAAATGCCATGGTTTGAATCATGCCTATTTAGGACTTATGATATGATATAAAGCTGGTGGCAAATACTGCCAGGGATTCACAGGGCGAAAACTTCCTTCAGGAATTAGATGCTTGGATGAAAAATGAAAGGACATGATCCTGTTCTTTGAGAAGTAGGTGGAGAGGAGGAACTGTCCCTGCTGTCACTGCTGAGTGCTGAAAAAGAAATCAGAAACTCTGGTCTAAGTTGTTTCTTTCGCTTAATGAGCTTCAACTTCTCAGGGCACAAACTTCACAAAACATCTGAGGATGAAGATAGAATTTTCAATCCACCCTTACAGGATAGTTAAACACTGAGAGAAAGTAAGATTACCCACATAAAATACATCTCACACAAGCAAGAAAAGTGTAATTGATGTATTTGACTGTTTAGGGGGGAAACTTGAGTTTTAACCCTATGTCTACACATATTTCACTGCTTTTTTTTTTTTTTTTTTTTTTGGTGTCTTCTTTGTTGTCGTTGCTGTGTTTGATTTTTAAGTGGCCTCTGTTGTCCCCAATAGCTTGAGTGTCTAGATTGTACTGTGACTAATGATTAGAACATTCTCTCTTATGCCTATGAGTATTTAATAATTCCATGGAAAGTGAAATACCTTCAGAAGGAGAGATGAAAACACCATTTTTTTAGGAATACTCAATTTCTTAGCTGCTAGTTAGCAAAGGCTGGGAAAAAAGAGTTAAGCATATGTCAAACACCCTGAACAATTCTAATTGCAGGAAGACAGTACCATCAGCTTGATTTTGTGTCAAGTTTAATTGATCAGGTGGATGTGCTCTGAGAATGCTTAAAAATTTTCAGGTAAAATGGAGAAATGAACTTTAAAAAACATTCACAGATACCAATATGTGCAGACAACAGTACTTTTGTCCTTGCTCAAGAGGTGATTTCAAGGGATATAAAGGACTATTGCAACTTTTCAGAAACTTGAGAGAGAAAGGATTATAAAATTTGTATTTAATACAAATTTTCTGTCATATTACAGAAACTACAGCTGTTTTTGACAGCTGTGTTCAACAGGATGAAGTGGCTAAAGTCAATGGAAACTTGATATTGTTTTCAACAGGACCAGTGTTTGATTTGATATGTAAATAAAGGAAGGAAGTCCTTCACTTGCAGTAGGATTAAACTGTCTGCAAACACCAAGCACTTTTTGTATGTATAATTAGATGTCACATTTTTCCATTAGAAGAAGTTGGCTGAGACAGTTAAAAATCTCTCAGAAGCATAACTCAAGGTTCAAGGTTCTTGAAAAACTACTCCACAAAGATCAAAAGTCTACAGACACCAGACAATTTGTCCAAAGGACTTCTAAAGTGTTGAATACTAAGTAACTCCATAGTCAAAAGCAGGAGCCTAAAGTCAAGCTTGATGTTATGATTTAACCTGTTTCATCCTTCAGCAAAGTGTCTCACATGTTAAGAGACTTTATCTTCAGTGGAGTTTTTTCCATTATTGAAATGATCTAGGAAGAAATGTCATGATTCTGGAAATGCCTAATAATAGCTATTAGAGCTATAACTCTTGCTTTAATGAAACTTTATTCCTATCCACCAAGTATTAATTAATTTCTTTATTGTGCATATCCATAATGTGAATGAACTTAATGATTTTCACACACACTCACAAAAACTGAGCTTGTACTGAAGTCTTTTATGATAACAGAAAAAGAGCAAAGCTGGTGAAAAAGTAAGGGCTGCTTTTTCCAATACATGAATATAAATTTTGATCACATGTATAAGCCTTAGAAAGAAGGTAAGGTTTTGCCTGGGAAACTGAGAACACGAAGAGGGAAAACTTTGTGAAAAATTCTATCAATTAAGTCCTTTTGAAGTTATCCTTTAGTCTTGAACTACAAAAATACCCAAAGGCTTTAGTCTGCTTGTTTAGGATACATCTTTTCTTTAAATCTGCTGTACCTTCTGAGGATGAAATTAGTTTTAAATTACAAACACACCATTGCCCTAATGGCTTATGTTTGGATTTCTTTAGCAGTGAGAAAATCTCTGGATAAATTGACTGACTGTACAATAGAGGGATGTCAGATCATGGTCCTTGTAGCTTTCTGAAGCACATAACAGTGAACAATCAGCTTTATTTTTTTCTGCATAATCAAACATATTTCCAAGATTTTCTTGTATTGGTCACCATATCAGAATAAAACTGTATTTTTGAAGGTCCAAAAAACTAGCATTATTTCAAATGAAAGCTTTCACTTTTCATGGTTTTATTTATGGTTGTTCAAAATACCACAGAAAAACCCAGATTTCTGACTCTGAAAATGTAAAATTCATACTGGCAAAACACCCAGGGCAGGTGGAAAAGCAATCTTTGCGCAGCCCATCCCCTCAGTTACAGTGAGTACTGTTGTGTGGTGTGCGAGTATGCTTAGCTTTAAATGGCACTGAGATTAGTTAATAATTCCTAGGATCTGTCATAGTTCAGGCACAAAATGGTGTTTTGAAGATGTGATTGATGATCACTGGAACAGCCAACCAGTAGTCCTTTTGAAACCAGGAAGAGAAGCTGAGATCCCATGGGAATGTTCTAGTTGTATGGACCTCTAGGTATGAAGTGGGAATTTAGAAGGGTTCAAGAAATCTGCTTCAGATGAATCAAATACTTTAAATTACTCAGAAGAAATATTGCTGAAAATGGTAATTAGGGAACATAAGAAATTAATTAAACGCAGTGCATTTGTACATCACAAGAAATGTAATTACACACATTTAACAAAATAAGGGAATTTTAAGATTTTAAAATGCTGAGATTTTCTAAATACTGTCAGGTAACATACTGCTAGAGATAATTTCCACATGCTTTTGAGGTTAACTTGAGGTGCAACAAATTTGCAAAAGTCCTGTTTCATGTGCAGTGGGAGCATCAACATAAACAGAAGGAATACCTTTCTTTTATCCCCTCATTCCTAACAGAAAATTGCACTGATACATAAACAGCAAATATCTCGATTTACTTTTACTATTCTGTCTCTAGCATATGGGCTTCTGCTTGTGTTTTTGTATTTTGGTTAATCATTTCCAGTTCATGGTTTACTAGCATAGCACTCCTCAGTACAGCACCAAATGCTTTGTTATGTCCTCTTCTGCTTGATCCCCCCTAACCCTCTGCCCTTTGCCACATAGTCCCTGAGCTTTGTTATTTTTCCATTCTTTTCTAGCAAGAGCGTATCATTTTCCTTTCAAAAACTACAGCAAAGTTACAGAGTTTCTAAGAACACTGGAATTTACTCTTCTCTGTGTCACTATTTACACTTTACTGGAAGAGCTATTATCACATACAGCAATTATCACTAAGTTTGGGTGTCTTCCATTTCTGTGCTGTGTGTCACTCAAATACACAACACCCTATGATTATGATGTATGATCCCTGGTGTTCACTCACTGGAAGTGAGCCCCTTTTCCAATTTGTGTTCTAAGATTGTCAGTCTTTCATTCTGTAAATACCCTTGCTCCTTCCAAAGTGCTCAGGCAGGGCTCACATTTCAAGAATTATCACTTATTATCACCAATTTAAATGATAAAGAATTATCATTTAAAGAATTATCCAGTGCCAGAACCTGCTTCCCTGCTTGCTGTGATGCTGACTGCTACAGGAGTCCAGCAGTTTCCTCAGCTCAGGAGTTCCTTTGAGTATTTTGAAAACTTTCAGAAGCAAATTAGTGTAGCTACAAGCTATATGGTCTCAAATCAGATGGCTGAAGTGACAGAGCACAGACTGTATGATAATCCATCATTCACCAAGAGTGATGATAAAGGATTTTCCTGGTTTACTCAAAATAATACCAATTGATTTTTTTTTTCTTTATTTTCATTGCCAAACAGTTGAGGGAGGGGATTGTCCCACTCTGCTCTGTGCTGGCGCACACTCAGCTCAGGCACTGTGAGCACTTTTGGGCACCGCAATATAAGAAATGTATTAAGTTGTTAGAGAGCATCAAAGAAGGGCCACAGAGATGGCAGACAGTCTAGAGGGGAATAGGGGAGGCCTTATAGCAGCCTACTGCTTCATCATGTGGGGAAGAGGAGGGACATGTGCTGATCTCTTCTCTCTGGGGATCAGCCATAGAACCCAAGAGAATGACATGAAGGCTTAGACTGGATATGAGGAAAAGGTTTCTCACCCAGAGGGTGGCTGGGCACTGGAACAGGCTCCCCAGGGAAGTGGTCACAGCACCAGCCTGACAGAGCTCAAAAGGAGTTTAGACAACACTCTCAGGCACATGGTGTGACTCTTGGGGCTGTCCTCTGCAGGCCCAGAGTTGAACTTCATGATTCTCCTGGGGCCTTTCTAACTCGGGATAGTCTATGATTCTCTGATTACTTTAATAATAAAGGCAGAGTGGAAGCAAGCCTAAAAACGTAAAACATTGCAGTTTTGTTGCTCCTTGGTGCTGAAAGTCCCAACTGGTGATGCACAAGGTGGTCTGTAGGCTGGCACTGGCTTTCATGCATGTAGCTGGGAGAGTCTGATGCCCTCAGCAAGAGGCAATGTGGGTCAACCAACCTTAGGACCTGATTCTGCGATTTTTAAATCCAGTACAGTCCAACCTCTGGAGCTGATTCTGTGATTTTTAAATCTAATACAGTCCCTAACATGGAGTCAAGAAACTGCCTGTATTCTTTACAGGGAACTTCTAACTGGGTGTGGACACATTCAGGTTTTTTTTCTGTATGTGTGCATGCACATGCTCAGTATTTTTCACTACCATGGATCACAGAAACAGCTTTAAGTCTGAGTTTCCTCACATATTTAAGTATGCTAAATAATAATTTCATTTAGCGCATTCAATAGTAATTTGCATTTTATAGATGAGTATCTGTAATCAATACACAGATTAATTTGTGGCTTACTGTTTCAGTCTGTGCCTTCAAACCAAATAAATTAATCTGTCATCTAGATTTCTCATCAAAAACATGATATATATTACCTTTGACATCAAACTTTGTTTTTTTCTGCTAAACTTCATTTATGTTCTGAAGTTATTTTTTATTATCATGATTAGGGAGGAACCTTCTACCATAAAAATCAATCCCTTGGCACCATCTATGTATGATCTTCTGTCACTGTAGCTATGTAATAATGATTTTCTCATTTATTGTATTATCTGTTGTTCTAAGAAACATTTGTGCTCTGCTCAAAGGTTTAGAAATGCTGTAATACTGACATTTTGAACTATTGTTGTTTTTTTTTCTGTAACACTTTTATCATTTTATGTTCTATGGCAGAAATTCAAGAATTAACATGAAGAGAGCTATCTTAGGCAAGTCCACTCTTTTCCATAAATAAATAGAGGAAAAGATGAGCACAGAGGTTGTTCTATAAACCATTTACAATTGTTTATAACATCAGCATTGGGTTTCAAAATTAGGCATGTGATCTTTAAAGACAGTACTTTACATCACAGCATTAGAAGGGTGTCAGACAAGTTCCTCTTCCAGGGCAGAGCTAAAAAATATGAGTTCTTCAGAATGGGGAACAATGACATAGAAAAAAATTGATCAATTTTAGGAAAGAAAAAGGGAACATCTTGAAACAGTACTCAGGTCAGAACTCCTACAGAAATGCTATCATACCCTTTGTCTCTAGGGGAGTAAACCCAGACCTGGATTCACAACAGCTATTGTTCTAGACCTTGAAAGCAAGATGAGAATAAGGCAAGATGGCGTGTCTGAGTGAAACTTTAAATCCTAGACATCTTCACTGTGATGAGAAAGGGTAGATGCAGTTGAGTGCACAGCTGACTACTTGCCACCATCTACCATGACATCTTATTTTAGTAACAATAGAGACATATGCTTAGAGATGAGAGACAACAGAGCTCTAGCACATACACCTGGATGAAGGTGTAAAACATTGACATTGAGCCTTCTGTGGTCTGATTTGTTGAGCTTCATAGCAGTGACTGCAGACCAGAGGTTAATTCTAAAATACAGGCTAGCTGTAGCAGTTATTGTTTAATTTAAGCAAAAGGAAGGCTTCAGTGCTATATCTCTATAAAGCTATTTGAGCATGTCTGCATCAGATTAGAAAATTAACTGCATTCAATCATTTTCTAATCTGTTGTTTACTGTTGTGGAGAAAGGGTTTATGAGATTCAGTGTGTTTGTTTTTACAAATACAGTCTGACAAGATGACTTACCTTCTGAAGAAGCTCTTTATTCTCATTTCTTTTTAGGTAACTAGGAAGAAAAGCTGTCCAGAAACTGTCATAAAAAAGTACATACTTCTGAGCACCTAATTAGAAGTTTTCTTTGCTACTTTGAACAGGCTTTGGCTCTGCTTTGTGCAGTTTTATCATCCTTCATTATCTTCCCTTAGAATGCCTCTGGCTGCATCCCTCATGCTTCTGGGCACTGAAGAAAGACTCAGCTGCTGTCCAGAGGATCCATGTTCCTCAAGGGACACGACTTCCACAGTTTTGGTCAGAACACCTCCTTGTGCTCTGCAGTGATTTGAGGCTGCCAGCACATATTCCATGCCCTCTGAATGAGGTGTGCTTTCATAGAGTCACAGATAGCCCTTCTCTGAAAAAGCATGGCAGCACAGGCTCATATTGGGACCAATTAAGTTTCACCAACACCACCAGCAGAGTGCCCTTTCACACAATAGAGAAATAAATTTGGAGTAGCAGCCTGCCTATCCCCATGTCACCCCATGGTGACAACCAAAGTAATACAAGTGGTTTGTAGGGTTAGCAGAGCAGCACCTATGCTGATCCTTTGGGTTGTTCAGGAAACACACTCCTTTCCATACACATCTGAGAACCTGATCTAACACCCCTCAGCCCAGTGCTGAATCTGGAAACTATGTTGTCTCATTATACAGTAGATTTCTCTGGGACAGAAGGCTGGCATGGGAGTCCTCTTTTGAGGAACTGTCCCAGGCAGAAAGGAGAAGGCTTGGCACCATCTTCCTGCTAAGAACAGCTGTCTATTTCACAAACATCCATGTATATCAGCCGGGCACTTGATACCAGGTCTGTCAGGGATGCTCTCCATAGCAAAGGTTACTAGAACAAGGTACTTGCTGTCAGATGGATTTTTTTTCTTCTGGAGACTCCACACCTCTGAAGTGCTTTTGCAATGGGGAACTTACCACTGGAACCTTCTGCAGAGGGACCTCTTTGACACTGTTAGTCTCTCACAATGCCTTCAGGGTTTGGCATTCTAAGCCCAACTGGAAACCAGACATTTCAAGTATTTTGAGGACCTGAGAACTTGTCCTTTCCAGTGCTTTTAGTGACTTTGAGCTGACTGTGAGCTATTGTGACCATGGAGTATTGTTTTCTGAGGCCTGGCTGTAAGAGCTTCTCCTTTAGAAGGAGCTATTGTGAGGGAGGAAAGCAAAGGCATTGTGTCGATGGTAATAATGAACTAAGTCTTCTTCCTCATTATCCCCAGATAGAGTTATTTTGTTCTGAGTGCTTTGACTTTTTAAAGGCCTGACTGGTCAGAAAGACCACTAATATGAAGTGGCTCCAACTCCAGTGTGAAAGGGGAGTATCTGTTGAATGCCTGGTTGCTACCCATGTCCAGCAGCTGCAGTGTCCTGTGCCAGCAGGGCCATTTGCAGGATAACCAAGCTCCCATGCAGCTTGCATGACAAACTGTGTGGTTATTGGATGACAGTTCCCATAACAAACTGTGTGGTTATGATGCTGCTTTCTGGGCATGCCACAGGGACAGCACCTCACACCAGTGACCAACTCATACTGACAAAAGACAGTAGGAATCCCACAGTCATGATCTAACACATGCTGGATATAGGCAGTTCAGGAAACCAATTTCTTTTTTAACAGCATTTCTTTTAAGTGGAATTATGATGCACCTACTATAAATGTATTGGCTTGAAAAGAGGCTGCAGTATACTAAGCCCTGCAAAATGGATGAGGAAAAGCTTTCCATTTCTTTCTATCTGAAGTAGATGCACTCTAGAGACTGTGCATAAAATATACAGGAACAACATCATGCTGGAAGTATTTTGTCTTATTTTTTTCTTTACTATCTCCAATATACACAACCATTTATATATATATATATACATATATGTATGTATGTATATATATACACATATACGTATGTGTATATGTATGTATGTATATGTATATTTATATGTACCCACACAATAAACAGCTGTCTAGAGCACACTACTTGCTTCCTGACAATTTCATCTAAGCTTTCCTTACTAATCTGCAGCTCTTCCCAATGATTTCTGACATATCTAGTGCAAATTATTTAAAACTTATTCTGCTATAGAAATATTATTGTCTTTCCTAATGTATTCATAGCCAGATTGCCTAGACCTGCTTGGAATGGACACAGTGCTCAAGTTTGGAAGTTATGGCATGCTTATGTCATAATAGATTCTATAAAGAAATGCTCTGAAGTCAGATTTAGCAGTGTCAATGATTTTGCCCTTTGACTCCTCATATTAAACAGTACCTGAAATACCTACCCTTCCTTGTAGGACAATATAGATATTCCCTACACAACTTGTAAACTCTCCAACATTTCTGCTTTTTTTTTCTTAGCAATATAGGTCCTGTTGTCCCATTGTTACAAGTTTTCTGACTTCCTGACTCTCTTGCCTAAAAATACATTCAAATGAGGTTTACAAAATGACAGGACCATATTTCTGGTTTCCACAGAGCAGCCAGGGAGGAAGCATGGAACAGCACCTTTTGTTGAAATGATGGCCTGGAGACATGCCAGATTTTTAAGGAGTTACTTTTCGGTATTTGCTATCCAAATTTTGAGACATCCTAGAAGACCATTTCCCTGCGGTGTTAGTGTGATGATTATTACATCATTCAATTAGAAAATAATGGTGTAAGAACAAAAATCTGTTCCCTTTCCAGTTTCCAAGGTCTCCAAAAAGAAAAAAAAAAAAAAAAGAAGTTTTAAATGCTAACAGCATAACTTTGCTGAACTCAGCATTGCACTTCAAAGATATTAGTTATCTTTCCAGTTTGTCTCTGTGGTTTTACATAAAAATGTTATATTACAGTTTCTTGTAAAGATATCATAATGCTCCTGTGTACTTTTTATGCTATTGCAACTATATGGGGAAATAGCTGTAAATGATATTGATATGAGAAAACAATACATAAAATGAAATCATAAATAAAAAGCAAAATTTTAACTGTTTCCATAAATTAAACATGCATCACCAAGGATATAAGTAATACAGGATTTCAGTGCTTGTTTAATTTTTACAGTATACTGAAAATTGCTAATGGTTCCCCCTTACTGAAAACTGCCAACTTTATTAAAATAAATAATAGAATTGTTCTTGTTAAATCTTGAAGAAAGAACAATTTAAATAATTATGAGTATCTGCAAACAATGAAGGCCATCAGCAGAGTATTGGACCAAGTGGCACACTGGAATTAACAGACACGTACCAGGAGCAGACACAAGTGCAGGTATGGGAATGAGGAGGCTGAGCAGCGAGCAGGGGAACTGGGGGGCAGCACCTCCTTGAGTTTACACCTCAGTGATGTGCAGCTGGAGCAAGGAATGAGCCTACTCATCTTGTTCCTGCAGAGTTTGAGGAAGAGGCATTTGGCATGCTTATTTTTCTTTGTAAATGAATATGATTGCACCAAGAATATATCTTACTTCTAGTAGCAAACTGTCCTTCAAACAGAACAGTTCAGCAAGGTCTGAAAATTTGACTCACTATTTAAGCAACAGCGTGAAAAAACCCAGACAACTGGGTTTTCTGTCTTGCCTTATGTAGTTGAATGTAGAAGTCTATGGGTTTGTACCACAGCTGGCCTGGGGTGCAGTCCTTAAGCTGAAAGAGGAGGCCTTAATACATCCTCCTCTGCAACACATTATGTTTGTATTTAATCCCTGTCATTCTGAGAACAATCTTGTAATAGAAGAAAACCAGCATTGTTTGTTGACCCAGGAGAATATAAGTATTTTAATCTCTGATGAAAAATTAATGTGACCAACAAATAGTAAGTACATACCAGATTTTTCTTTCACCTGCATGTGTGTTGTATTACTTCAACCTGTATCAGCTCCCTTTATGAGCTCAGCAAGAAAAGCAAAATAAATGAAATATAAGTAATGGATCTAATTATCTATTAGACCTAGAGAGAAGAAGCTGTTAGACATTTCCACAAGCCTATGGATTTCTGCTGTATATGAGGGGTTAACGAGTTCTCACCTGCCGCATAGGTTAAAGGGATTCAGTTGGCCATGGATACTGGTGGCACAATGCATTACAGAAACCCATTCAGGACGTCGATTTCTAAAATTTACATTAAATTAGTTTCTTTTGCTCTTTTAATACTGTGTAGCTATTCCATAACCTTGCTCCTCCGGGGTTTAGCACCTTTTACTCTCTGGTTAAATTTACTTTCCAAGTTTGAGCACTTTTGGTATTTATGTAAGTGTTGTCCCTTAGCCTACTATCTTTTCCTTCTTGAAGTATTTTTAAACAGCAGTAGGTTCCTTCCTTCTAGCCCTTGTTTTGTTGGATGAAACAAACCACACTCTCCTTTCCTTGGCAGTCCTTCTTTGCATCTGTTTTAGTCTGAATATCTCTTTCCCTAATAGCACTGACCAAAACTATAATTATAGTCAACTGTGACTGCCTGCAGTCTGTGCAATAAAATCAGTATCTTCATTTCACTGCTGGAATGGACACTGACAGGAAGTATCCTAAAGTGATCACACTTCAACATTTAAAAGTTTTATTTTCTTTCCTTTAGTAATGAAAGCTCCTTCAATTAACATCTCCTGCTGCATAGATAATTAGAAACTAAGAGGTGACCTACGAGGGCATCCAAGAAAACCTAAGAGGCTTTTTGCGGCGTGGGTTTTCGCTCTCCCCGGCTGCATGCGGCTCTTGGGAGCCTGGCTGTGGCGTAGCTTCCACGTGCTGCCGGGGTTTGCTGCCGCGGGTTCCCGGACACGGCTCCGTGTCTCGGGTGCGTGGGCTGGCCAGCCTCTGTTACCGTGCGCTAGGGACCCGGCAAAGAGGAAGGAATTTGTCCATTTACTCTGTGCTTGGCAGGAACGGTTTATTGGTCACGTGGCGCAGTTCGATGGAAAGACGCGACCGCTCCCGGCACTCGCATGGGAGAAAATGGCGCCTGGGTGCCGGCGGGATAGGGTTTTATGGAGGGGTGGGGCGAGAGGATCCACGGCCTGCCGGTCAATAGGGGCGGCTGCTGTGGCTGTGACGCCAGCAACAGCGACCAACCAGAGAACCCCGCAGGGGTGGGCACTAAGCCAGAGCGGGCTGAGCGGGACCGTGTGGCTCGGGGCGGCCAGCACGGGGTTTCCCGGGGCCGGACAGCAGGGTGGTTACAGGAGCGGCACAGGGGTAAGGATCCAGCAGCAGGCAACATGGGGCCAGAAACCGCGGGGGGGAACAACACGGGGGAAACGCAGGATTACAGAACTTGACTTATTTTAACATAAATTAAAAACCCTAATCTAAACCCAAACTCCAGGATGCAACAGCTTTTCTCTTTCTGACTTTGCATAAAGGGAGATTATTTTATGCCTATTCCTTTTAATTTCCTAGTCTGGACTCTTTCTTTCTGCCTTTCAAAATCAGAGCAAAGACATTTTGTCAATATTGCAAATTTGACATTTTCACCTTCTCAACTAAAGCTTAAACTCATCACAGAACCATAGAAAAGCTTGGGTTAGAAAACTGCTGTGGGCAGGGACACCAATAAAGTTACTGATTTTATTTTCCAGGATACAGGCACATTTTCAAATGGTAACACTCATCTGGTCAGACAAACCTTGTAGTTGTCTCTGAATGCACAAGTTACCTAGAATGCTTATCTACTTACTGTCTTCTTGTGATTGCTTATTCTAGATTCAAAACTCACACTCATCTAATTTTTTCAGGTTTGCTCACATTTTCCTGGCTGGGGAATTCTCTGATGCAGTGATACAGTTATTTTAGTAGCTGTGACTGCTGAGTCAATTTCATTTTTTTAACTGGATAGCCCCACAGCATTCCCAAGGGTACTTTTTCAAAACAGGATTCCTTTAGCATGATGTTCTGCAGTAGAGTATTCCTTTTCCCATTGTTAACATTTTTATTCAGAGGGACTTTTTTCATTCTAGTCTATTCTCTTCTCAAATCCATGCTGCACTGAAATCATATTGTTCAAAATGCTCATGATCTCTCCTAGATTCATCTCTGAATAGAATTATCATGTTCTTCAGTCCATCACAATGATCAGTTAAAACCTGCTTATATTTGACCCAGTGCTTATATTTCCCCTGCTCCCTATCAATAAACCCCTTTAATTTAAAATTCTGTTTCCTAATTTAGTGAGATCTCATTCTGCTACAGTTCTTATTCCATTTTCTGCTGGTAAGGTATCATGCAGTATTCTACAGCCAATGCCTCAAACTTCCTGAAAATAATTTTACTTTATATAGAGTGCTGTAGGAACACACCCATAGTAGTTAGGATTTCTGGCAAATTGCTATTTTTTTCTGAAGTAACTAAAAATTAATTACAGCTCAAGTAAAACACCTACTGCATCTCCACATTTTAAAATGGTTTAGAGAGGAGAACAACCTCCTCATTAGTGCCTGATGACAGTGCAGCACTTGCAAGTTACTTTGAACGCATTCAATACAAGCACCTTGTGAATTTATGTACAGAGAGGCCTAAAAAGTCTGAATTAATTACTCTATAGCTCAATTCAACTCCATTTGTACTTTTAAAAGTCACACTTAGGAAAAATATTGCTACATCAATAACAAGGAGGGGGAAAAGGAGTGAATGAAGATATGACAGCAGCTTCCAGCAAAAACAGTATTGTCATGAATCCAGATCTTACCCTATTTGAAATAAAACATGAAGTTTTATTTATATAAAAAAAATTAAATGGAAATGTTATCATTTTGTTCACTAAAGTTACATGTTTCTTTAGATAATCCTTGCCCCAAAAAACTGTGACTGGGAACTTATGAATTCAGAATAATTTTGATATCTCATGGATGATGCTGTGACTTTGCTCTTTGCCAGAGTAGTGTGCAATGTGTGTTATTACATGAAACTACCTGGTACTGTTTGTTTTGACTTATGGTGTAACATGGTTTAACTCTGTACAAAGTACCTCTATCAGAATAATGCTGATGTTTCTTTTTTATACGCTTAAATCATCTCACACCTATGTGAAAGGTTTGATCTCATTATTATTCTACTCAGTTCTTAGTAATTGGAATGCAAAAGGGAGGCTGTATAAATGAAAGCTGGATTCTGATCACAAATCTCTGCCTTGTGTGGCAAACACAAGGGAGAGAATGGAGGATGAAAAGGATGAATATTTGAGTAAAATTACACAGGTCAAAATTAAAAATATATCAAATTAAGAAAAAAAAAAGAACATCTCAAAAATGTTCTTGCACAGTCAAGAATACAATATAGCACCTCAAACAATCTCAGCTATCTGCCTCATAGCTCCTTTCTGAACTGCAGCCTAATAACATTTTCAATGTTTTAAAACAAATACAGAAAGTGACTATCGTAATAAATGTTATTTTTAGTAGATAATGCAATGGCAGGTGATTAGTTCCAAAGAGCAAAGTGACAAATGAACTGATTTTGGTGAAATTGGATGCTTTAGCTACTGCACAGAACTTACATTTTATCCAGTCTACATTCTCATGCACTGTAGCTGTCTACTACAAGACAAACATTCCCCCAGGCACCTGGCAAACAATCTTATTAACAGGTACCTGCCAATATGTAACAGCAGCTGTGTCTACCTCAAGTTTCACTGCACTGTTTTGAAGAACTCCCACGTACTTTCCTGTTGTTGAAAATGCTGTTTGAGACACTGGGTTGTCACAGCTCACAGCGTCCCTCATGGCATATGCAGGAAGTACGCCCAAAGGAACGGGCAATAGGACTGGACTAAGTTCTAAACGTTAACTTCACAGCCCTGACATAATTTCAGGAGAATGCATATATGGAAGTTGGAAGACAAAAGGAAATTTATATCATTTGATGTTGCAACTTCTAATTTTCTTCTTGACTAGAACTACACCTCAAGTCTGGCACCTGAAACTTAAGTTTCTCTAAGAAACCTTCTCATTCATATAAACTATTTCAATATTTTATTTCCTTTATCCTGTAACTGGAATAGCTGCTCAGGTTAAGTTTTGGGGCTTGGGATTACTTTTAAATAATGAGTTAAGCAATCTGAAGTTATTCCCATAAAAACAATAAGCAGAAAGTTCTAAAAATACCAATTAATGTTGATAATTTAATAGGCCATTTATAGTCATCCAGACATTTTACTCAATACTGTTATGTACAAAATCCACTAATAAAAAAACAAATTTAAATGTTATCTTTCAGATGTAAAAGTGCAATTAACACGGGCAGAGTTTTTGCAAGAATATTACATTTCTATTAAATTCACTGCGTACATAAGAGCCCAACAGGTATACTGCCTACACTAAAGTGAATGAGGATTTTTTTTTTGTTAACTTTGAATAAGCCTGGTAGTTGATAAATAAAGGTTTTCTGCCACAATCATAGCACATACATCCAAAAATGCATTGCACAATTGTTTCCATAATTTTCAGTTTTATCTGAAATCTTTAACTTTAGAAATTAAAGTAGAGCAACAGTAAGATTCTTTAAGTTCCAAAAATAATTAATACCATAAAACCTTGTAACCAGTGTGCACAGAAGAGCCATCCTGAATGGCTTTCCCCAGAATTCTGATAGCTTTCCAATATTTACCCTGAATCAACGTTCTTCCTTTACAGTACCAAATGGATTTTCTGGAACAAAATTTACATTTATCTTTCATGCATTACTTATTCACAATTTGGAAAGAAACGGCAAGCCTTCATACATGTCAGCCTTTAATTTTAACCAGTCCTGAAACCTCTGCAAAGGTGATTTTTCTTGGGTTAATATTTTTGCAGCTTTTCTCAGTTTTTCTTCATTTCGTTCTAAATAACGAATTCCATCTGTCTGCAGCTGATTGAGTTTCTCTTTACGGCTTTCATCCAGAGGTATGTCTTCATTCATCAGAGGATTAAATCTGAAATAAGTATCTGGAGGTAACAGTGCATCCAGCATGGTGTGAACTTCTGTATGAAGAAAACAGTTAAATTCACATGAGAGAGTCAAACAGTCCTGCAAGTGATCTGAACAACAACTGCTCTGGAATGACACAGTAAGAGTAAATATGTGCTGCTTTGCTGAGTAAACATTTTTCTACCACTGCCTCATTGAAACCCCTTTCTCATTAGAAGACTTGTAAATGACCCTGTAGCTCTGTTTACTCTGGAAAAGATTCATCTTTTATTCCAAGACAACTTCACTGGTATGACAATTAAGTAAGTTTTGCAGCTATCCAGATTTTTAATTACATTCCATTCCTTAACAAGTAAGAGCATATCTTGAAGAGTAACCTCCATATTCCCATTTCAGGATACCTGTGATTTTTTACACTTGGTACTACCAGAAGTAGGTATTATGAAAACAACACGTATATTCTTCTGCAATTTCAGAATAAAAATATGTAGAGTTGAAGCTTTATTTTGTTTACAACTGTTAATAATTTTTAATATATTACTACAGATTTGAGGCTTGAATTTAACATGCATTTAATTTAAAATATTCAAGTTAAATTATACAACTTAATTTAACTAGTAAAATAAAAAACTATGTAACATATTTATATGTTCTTTTTTATAACCTGCTTCTTTCTCCCTTTAGATCTTTTGTTGGCTCACTTAAAATTCCATTTCTATCACTTCCTTCAGCATTCATTCTATCTTCTTTGTATTCTTACCATGTTCCTCCATTCTTTTAAACATCACATAAAAAGTTTGAAGTGAAAAAAATATCAGGGATAAGATCAAAGCAAAAGATTCTTGTAAATCTGAAATAATCTTGGCTTGGCCTCTCCTCCTGCAAATTACTGAGCTATGTCTGTTCTTGTCTCACCACATCCAGTCTTTCTTGCCCTATTTAATACTCTCCCTTTTTTCCTTTGTAATACAAGTTCCCATTTGCTCAAATCTACTCTCCTCTCTTTTCATTTCTTTTCCTTTGGTCTCCACAATGAACTTTCCTTTCTCCCTCTTCCCTTCAAATTTCTTGCCTCATTTTTCAGATGCAATGAAACTTTCTGATAGAAAGTGGACAGCACATATCCCCTTCCCACTATTCCTACTGCCTTTCCACAGCTGTGCAAAAGCCAAAAGGCAATACAAAATCTAGTTTTTTCCTACTAGTGACAGTCAGCTGACAGAGACTATACAGCAAGGGATCTAAACCATAATAGCATTTCTTGTTCCCTGCCTTTTTGCAGTATCAGTTCCCTTTGTAATGGGAGGGGGAAATTATCTGTGTATCAATATTTCCTGTTTACAAAAATAAAACAGATGTAAACTGCTAGTGACAGATTTCCAATGTTTTTCCATCTAGGAACCAAATTTATTTTAGAGAACAGATGCTTGGCTCTTCCTGACAGCACTGGAAGATACAGTATCATCCTTGGAAAAGAACAAGTATAAAAGCATATATAAAAAAGATCAGAAATCAAATACTTTTTCTCAAGCTGTTGAAAATCAATGTTTTATATTAACTACTAAGCATTTCTGTGTTATGGGAAAAACAAATAAAATATAAGAAAATACGATTTTTAAATGAATTTCTGAATATGTCTTTTATCCTAAAGCTCAAGTAAAAAGATTTATCCTCCAGAAAACCCATAACACTGGTACTAAAACTATACACAGTAAATTACAAAGACACATGCTTCAATTCAGTTTCATGGGGCTGGTAGACAGGAGAAGAGGAAAGACAAAAGGAAGATTGTTCTCTTAATTGGAACTATAATTCTAAGAAACATAAATAAAATTGAAGACAGTCACAGTACAAGAGTATCTTAAGACACCAACCTTCTGTATCAGTTGCACTGTTGATAACATTCGTCAGTTTGGCTTTCAGACTGGTGTGTGTGACATTGGTCTTTACCTCACTTTCATATCGACCAGTGCCCAGCGAAATCAGACACTGCAACGGAACATTGGGCCAGAGACACTTGCACTCATGAACTGCCAGCGCAGAAGGATTGTTTAGGAGCAGACCTCCATCCTGTAAATTAACAAGAAATACAAATATTGGTACTATACATAACATATGGTCACAAAAGAAACTGCAACTACAAGTTAAACTAGCATAGCTCTAATATACAAAACCAATTAAAACCTGTAAGCATTGATTTCCAACTTTTGTGAAATTGAATTGAATCTGTTTGTATGATACAACAGCTTCCTAGCTTGGCCTCCCAGGCACTATGAGAGCAGCTGCTGGGGCTGTGCTCAGCTCTGCTGCATTATATACAAGTGGTAGGCTGAAATGGCAGCGTTCACTGGAATATCTAGAGAAGTTATGATTTCATTTTTGAAGACCTTGTCAGTAAGACAGATACACATATTGACAATTTCTTAATCAAAAATCTGCCCCTTGAAATGCTTATTAGTGATATTACAAGGAAATATTCTGTAACAAAACTCAAATCACTACCTGCAGATTCCAAAACAAATTAAAAAAGAAAAGTCACACGAGCTAAGCTTGGCCAAACCTTACTTTGTAAACACAGTCATTACACAGGATGCTACAGCTTTGATTTAAGACTTGGAGAGTCATTTAGGTTGGAAAGAACTTACTGAGCTCATCTGGTGCAACCACCCTGCTCACACTGGTCAGGTACAGCATGCTGCCCAAGGCCATGTCCAGCTGGGTTTGGAGTATCTCCACAAATGGAGACTCCACAATCCCTGTGGGCAACCTGTTCCAGTGTTTGACCACCCTCACAGTAAAATATTTTTCCTGTGTTCAGATGAAATTTCATATGTTTGCATTTACACCATTGTCTCTTGTCCTACCAGTGGGCACTACTGGAAAGACCACAGCTTCCTCATCTTCTTTCCCTCCCATTCTTGATTGGTACACATCCCCTCCCTGAGTCTTCTCTTGGCTGAATAGTCTCAGCTGACTCAGTCTCTCCTCACAGGAGAGTCCTTTAATCATTTTTGTGGCCCTGAACTGGACTAATTCCAATAAACTCTTGTCTCTATTGTACTGGGAAACTGGAGACAGCATTCCAGATGTGGCCTCAGCAGTGCAGAGAGGAAGGACCATCCCCCATGACTACTTGCAGCACTGTTGCTGATGCAGCCCAGGATGCTGTTGGCCCTTTTTACTGCAAGTGGGCATCACTCATGTTGAGCTTTTTGTCCACCAGCACCCCAAGGTCCTTCTGCCAGCTGCTTCACAACTCAGTAAAAAAAGAGTTATATCTGTATATGCATGGCTCTGCCTTTCGCCGTTTTCAACTTCATGAGACTTCTTCAGTCTGCTGAGGTCCCTTTGAGTGGCGACCCAACCATTCATGTACCAGTCATTCCTCCAATGTTTGTATCATCTATCAAATTCCTGCAGGTATACTCCATCCAATCATCCAGATCATTAATGAAGACATTAAATAGAATTTGCCCCAGTATAGATCCCTAGGTACACCTCTAGTGTCTTTTTTCCAACTTGACTTTGTGACACTAATCCCAATTTAGGCTTAGTCATTCAGCTAGTTTGTATCCACCTCACAGTCTCTTTACCTAACCCACATTTTGTCAGCTTGTATTATGGCAGGTAAGTGTCAAAGGCTTTACAAAGCTGAGGCATCCAATGCTTTCTACTTGTCTACCAATTGCAGATGGCTGCCAGGGTTGCTCAATCATAAGTAAACTACTTTGTAAATCCATGCTGACTACTTATGATCACCTTTTTGTTCTTCATGACTTTATAAGTACTTTTCTGGAGGATTTCCTCTATCATCTCCCAAGGGATTGTGGCTGAAGTCAACAAGCCTGAAGTTGCCCAGAGCTTTCTTCTTGCTATTCCTGAAGACATGAATGGTATCTGCTTTCCCAATAGCCACGATCATTTCAAAATAATCAAGTCGCCTCACAATGGCATCAGCCAGCTCCATCAGCACTCACAGGTGCAACACATCAGACCATACAAATTTACATATGACCAGACCATTTAACTGCTCCCTAACCTGGCTCTCCTCCCACCAAGTACAAATCCTCCTTGCAGCAGACTTTTACTCTAGCTGCAGGGGCCTTGGATTCCTGAAAGCCATTTTTTACTGGTATAGACTGAGACAAAGGCAGCATTAAGCATCTTGGACTTTTCCAAATAATTTGTCACAAGCTCTCTCACCCCAGTCAGTAGCAGGCCCACTTTTTCCCTAGTCTTTTTGCTGTTTATGTACTTTTAGAATCTTTTGTTGTTGCCCTTTATATCCCTCTCCACGCCAGCTTTTGTTTTCCTAGCCCCACCTCTACAAGACTGGACAAGACATCTATACTTCTGGGTCACTTGTCCCTCCTACACCTTTTGTACACTTCCTTTTTATGTTGGAGTTCAGTTAGGACATCATTGCTCATCCCTGCCTGCCATCTTTGCTTGATTTCCTGCTTATTGGGGTGGTCCTTTGCTGAATTTGGAAGGAGTGATTACAGACTATCAGCCAGCTCTCCTACACCCCTCTTCTCTTCAAGGTCATAGTCCCTGTGATTCTTCCAAGCAGATTCTTCCAAGCAGATTCTGAAGAGGATGAGGTCTGTTTCCCTGAAATGCAGTGCTCTAGTCCTGCTTTTTCCTTGTGCTTCCTCCCCCTTAGGATCCTGACCTCCATCGTCGCACAGTCACTATAGCCAAGACTTTCTTGAACTTTCATATCCCTGACCAGTTCTTTATTCTTCATAATCACCAGGTCCAGCAAAGCACCTTTCCTTGTTGGTCCACCATCAACTAGGACAGCTACTATCATCAATGCCCTCAAAAGATCTCCTTGGTGGTTTGAGCTCTTCTGTACTGTCCTTTCATCAGGTATCAGGATGATTCAAGGTCCTATGAGGACCAGCCCTGGGGATATGAGGCTTCTTTAAGTTGTCTGAAGATCAGAATTCAGCCCAATACTACTAGGAACAAATGCTACTCTGGAACTGAGGAGAGACATCTTTTGCTAGCAACATGTTAGAAGTGTAGATGATGAGGCTGGGATAAAATACTTCAGGACTAATAAGAATCAGTGTGAATGACAGTAAGCCTGAGAAGCATTCAGTGAGATTTTGATCCACTGCATCTCAAGAAGTATATTCAGCACTTCCTGGAAGTAAAATGACCTTCACCCCAACCAAGAAATAGATTAATTTGGAATTTGAATTAAACAGAGCTTTTTTAACTGAGAATGCCTTAAAACCAGCAGTTAAAAAGGCAAAACTTAAGCTTGAGAACATTAGCAATAGCAGAGATGAAGATAGCTGTATCCATTCAGAATCTATATAAAACAAGTAACATATAAAAGAAAGAGAATACTTACTACAAGAGGTATAATACAAGCACTCCCTATATTCTAAAGTTCCCTGAATTCCCATAGCCTATATCCCATATCTGACCATCACATTACTAGAACAATAAAGAAAAGCAACTCTACCCAGGAATAGCTTAGAATAAAAAAGGTTTTAGAGATGAAAAACATTTTACTGGAAGTCCTTGTAACTACAGCTGTGCTAGATAAGTAAAAACAGGATTACTGAGCTTAGTTTTTTGAGTTTGCTTTCTTTTAATTAACCTTTCATTTCAACTTACAAAAAGCTATTTGAACCCTCTCTGGATACCATCCGCATTGCTCAAAACACTAAATACACTGCTTACATGAATGGTCTCTTCAGTGCCCATTATCCTTTGCTCATGTTTAGTCTAGAAAACTAAATACAAGGACGTTTTTGTCCTTTATATAATTCCCCATGAATCTTTATCTAAAATCTTAGTAATTATCATAGTGGTGCTTAATTCATTCTTTAAATCCTAGATTAAAAACATGCTTACAAAATAATTTCCATTGATACTGTCAATATAATTAAACATGACTGCTACATCATGGGAAAATTAGTGTTATCAGAAGTTTGATGGCATATTATACTAGAATACTACAATATTTTTGTAATACTGACAAATACAAGATCAAAGGAATGTAAAAAATACATACCAAATGTGTTTGTGATGATAACTAATGGCTTTGTGCAATGATTTCCATATTTAAACATTGTCCAATTTAGGTTTATTGTAACGACAATAAATTCCTAATGATTTTCAATTTAGATACAACTTCCAGCATTTATAAAGGTAATAGACACATGTCAGTTTTTGAAAGTTAGAAGCAGGACTAAGAAAAGCAACTGACTTGTTTCTTTTCTTCCAAAGAGATTATGGGTGATAATAACCTCATCCTAATCAATACTTCAAATAATATTACTCTGTTAAAAAAGCGACGATCATTGTACTGCTTTTGCTTTCAACGATCAACTACTAAAGGAGTAAATAATGCTATTAGTTAAACTGTACTATTAAGGACTCAGTGAAGGAAATACTGCAGTAATTTGTTTAAATTTGCAGCTCCAGAAACCATACAGCTAATTATGAAAAAAGCAGAAATCCTTGTGAAAAAGAATTTTCACCATTTTTAAAATTAGTTCCAATTTCATTTCAAAGAAAATGTAAATAACAAAGAATTTTCCATTCTGAAAATTAAATAACAGAAACTAACTCTTCTGATTCTGAATAATTCCTCTAATTTCATAAAACTAGAAAAAAGCCCATCCCGAGATGTCTACTGAGCAAGCAATACAGAAATATGAAAGGCAGATCTAAATGTTTTAAACCTAATTTTAACAAATCATGAGATATCCTGCTCCATGCTTGCCCTTGAGACACAGGAACAGAATTCCAAATGATTGACTTGGCAGTTTCGTACAAAAGATACCGAGATCACAAGAAACTTCAGTTATCCTTGTTTTGGAGAGCTGCAAAATCTGCTGTTTTAATTTTTTTTCTCATTCTTTTGAATTTATTCTATAGCTTATATAAACTCATCTAAATTATTTATAACTTACTAATTAAAATAGTTT
The DNA here is from genome assembly GCF_026979565.1 of Vidua chalybeata. Taxonomy (NCBI): domain Eukaryota; kingdom Metazoa; phylum Chordata; class Aves; order Passeriformes; family Viduidae; genus Vidua; species Vidua chalybeata. Next base: position 44,923,112 of record NC_071534.1, read on the forward strand.
ATTGTAAGCATTGGGCTTCTAAAATATATTTATAAAAATACATTAACCAAAACACAATAAATATAAATACTGAATGATTGCCAGTAGTATGGAATGTCTTGGTAACTAACAACAGCTTCCTCATCCATGCTAGATTCCATGAGCTTTCTTGCCACTCTAAACTTTCGTGCAACTAAACAACTGGAAGTAAACAAGGCCAATTTATCTGATCTACGGCTACAGAGATGCAACATCAATCCCTGTTTGTCTCAAAACAAAATAATGAAAACAAAATAAGGATCTTTATATCACATATGATGGTGCAAAAATCTTGTTGATATAAAGTGATATTTTAACTTTATAATACAAGCTTCAAGCTACAATTCAAATTCTACAAAGCATTGCTAACTTTATGCACAGCCCTAAACCTTCTTGGTTCCTATTAAGTTTATCAGTTTCTTTTTGACAGATGGCATGTCTTCACTGTGTCACTCCTTTCCTCTATATTGTTAGCTATTTCCCTAAGGAATGGTACTGCCTGTGTGCACACAGAGTCCATATGAACAGTATATTCAATAAATTACACATTCTTGACATACACTGGGTCTAAAGGCAAAACCAATAGATCAAGAGAAGATCATTGGTTTAGATCAATAAATAGTGATCAAATATCTATTTGATCTATTTGATCACTATCTATTGATCTAAATCAACTATCAAGAGATCATTGAGAATAGATCAAGAGAAGTGACTATTCCCTTTTATTCAGTATGCACAAGGCCAGACTGGGGATAGATACTTTGTACTGCTTTGGACAACCAGTTACAAAACATGGAAGAACTGGAACATATACAGTAAAGAACCACTAAGATGGTTTGGGGCCTGAAGCACATAAAATACGAGAAGGGATGCAAAAAAGTAGGTTTGCTTACCCCATTAAAAAGAGAAAGCCAAGGAGGAAGCTAATTACAGTGTTTCACTATCTAAAGTAGAAACACCCAGATTCTTTAAAAAAGTACAGAATAAGAGCCAGAGCAGCTGTGGAATCTCCATCCTTAGATATTTTTAAAATGAAGCTGAGCAAAGTCTTGAGCAACCCAACCCAGCTTTGATGAGGTTTAGCCTGTTTTGAACAGGAGGCTGAACCAGATAACCACCTGAGGCCCTCTCCTCCTCCTCCAGTTTTCCTAATGTTCTACTCTATTTAAAGAAATACTGCATGAATCACAGATGTGCATAATTTCAGCTGTAAAACAAAATTACATTTCAAAAGCCATTCTTATTAGAACTTGAATTTTGTCAGTCCAGTCTCGGTCTTGTGGAAAACACAAAATTTCTAGTGCTAGGAGAGGTTCCAGTTGGACATTTAAGAAAAATGTCTTCACCAAAAAACATTGGAACACACTGAAGACAGAAGTGGTGTACTCACCATCCCTGGAGGTATTTAGAGGACATTCAGATGTGATGCTTAGCGACATGGTTTAGTGGTGGACTGGGCAGTATTAGGTTAATGGCTGGACTTTGTAGGTTGTTTCCAACATAAATGAGTCCATGATTCACAACTTGCAATCTTTAACAGAAAGGGAAACTTACAAGAACTCTTCAAATTACTAAATTGTTGACCTATATCCACAGCAAGTGGAATTGGCCCAAGTTCTGACTCAGGACTCAGTGTTGGGCAAGCAGCCAGGGCAGATCCCTTTTTCTTTTTGTTCTCCCATTCTTGGATTATCTGGCCTTCCCTACATTTCACCCTCTCTTCTCATTTAGCTAGATCTCGATCCAATCGCAAACTCTCTTTTTCACTTCCCAAACACACATTTGTCATCCTGTTCCTTCTCTGCTGCTACACTCAGTGCAGTGGCAAGTGCCAGACACTGCTTCATCTGCTGAACTTTGCAAAGCCATTTTACATTTGAGTCAACTTAATTTGCTGGCAGTACACCAAACACAAAGTGCTGGAGTAGGAATGCTAATGCAAGGAGATACTAGAAAAGGGGGCATAACTCTTCCAATGTCATCAGGCAGACAAGCAGCAAAGAAAAAGGCTTTTTAAAAATTTCTAAATAAAAAATAGGTATTTCTAAATTAAAAATAGTGGACATAATCAAGTAAGCTAATATTAAAATGGAACTTAATAATAATACAACACCAAAATTGCTAGTGATAGCAAAGCAGCGAACTCAGGGACTGGGACATTGTTTTCAGTCTTTTGTCAAAGGCTTTCCAGGTAGTAAACATGCAGTTGTTCTGTTTTATTTAATATCTTATTCCCAGATTAAGCCAATGAATTTTTTTCACACAGATTTTTTCACAAAAATTCATTAATAAAACAGTAACCATATTTTTAGGGCTTGCTGGTAGGTAACAAGGAGTCTAATGTAGCTAGTATTTTCTATTAGTGTTTTGACAGTTGCAAAATAGTCAGGTGAGGCTCCCCTGTGACTTGACTTATAGATCTTCAATTATTTAAAGCAGGAAAAATACACCTTTTGTAAACAAATGCTCTAATAAAAACTCTGATGGAAAGACCCTGCTTGCACAGTTCTAGAGGTAAAGAAAGGCCTGGTTAAATACTGTGAAACAGATGGGTTCAAATTCTACAAGCAGAAGGAAAATAGACTGGAAAGTCTGCAAGAAAGTGTTCCAGAGCACATGGGAGCCTGGTAGCACAGGATTTTCTGAAAATCTTGTCCTATTTAAATAATTATGCTGAATGGGCATGAAGTCACCAGTGACATACTTAAGCCAATAGTTTGAAAATAATTATTTGAAATTAAGATACTAAAATTAAAAAAATCATACCATACTTTACCATGGGAGAGCAGCTGTTTCTCACAAGAACATTCTCCACATTCATAGGCTCTCACTGCGTTTCCTAATTCTGTCAGACTCAAGTTGAGCCCTGTAACTGTTCTGTATAACACCTTGTGTGTTGCAGAGTTTCATTTAAATTATCCTAAACTTTGTGAATAAAATAATCTAGCACTGAATGAAGGATATATAATGTATGAAACCCAAGTGTGATATTTGGAAGCTGAGTTTGTTGGCTCCCTGGTAACCACTTCACCTCACTGCCTATGCAGACATGCTTTGCATTTTAGTTCACTCTTACAGACTTGCTCTGTTGTTTACTTTCACTGTATTTGTGAAAAAGCAGAGACAGAAATAGTACAAAGCTATCACAGGACAAGACAAGCTAAGACTGAGTGGATTTCTGAAAGTATTTTTTAAATTCTATGCTTAAAGTCAACATAAATATCATAAATATGCAGCTTAAGGATAAGTCTAGTTGCTGCAAATGAGGAATTGCTCATAGTTATAAGGGGTTACTTATTAGAAAAACTAAAATAACTACTTTAAAAACATTTACTCTATTTCCCAGAAGTAAATGGGCATGCCTTGCAAAATCATTCTATAAAATCATCTCAATACATTTATGTATGTAGCAGTAAACGTCCTCAGAGTAGAAGACAGGAATGAGAAAGAGGAGAATTCTTTCACTACCTAAGGTAGCAAGGTCTATCAATACAGGTAACTTGAAGATTCACATCCCAGCCTAGTCCTCTCACTGCTCTGGGCACCCAGTGTCATTATGAAAATGTCAGTACTTGTACCCTAAGCTTTAAGGCTTGCTCAGTAAAGCATCATTGGGCTAAAAAGTTACAGTTTTTGACAAGTGCTTTGTGAAAAATAAATCTATACATTCAGATATAACTGTACAGTAAATTAGCCGCCTATAGCTTCAGCACAAACATAACCTTTTCAATACAAAGATTACATGATTATGCTGTTCTGTTATACATATTTATATATGTTTGAAATATACATGAATTATAGCTCTCCTCTTGGGAGTAATCAGTCAGACTGATCACAGTATTACTGAGGATGAATCTCATGAAGAGGAGCTCCTAGTAAGACAGGCAATTTTTATTTTCCTTAACAAACTATTTGGCAAAATATATAAAGTTTTACAGACATGAAACAGGACAGAAGCAGAACTGTTTTCATCTTGCTGACAAGCAATGCATGGTGGTGTCAATATTTCTAACAAGTCTCTGTCTAAATTGTAGAGACCAAGAACAATTTGTTTTCACTTCATTCTAATGGTATGTTCCACTTTGCTGTTTGAGTGAGAAAATTTTTAAAATAACTTCAGTCATTTTTATAAAGCATACAAAGACCTACAGTTGTCTCCTTATACAAATATTTAATCCAATTTATTCAGGAAGATTCACCCTTGCTTTCTAATCATGCGAAGAAGCAGACTACTGGGGTCAACTACATACAATTATAACATATTCTGCACTATGTTGATTCCCAGCAGAGGCCCTAATTGATGACAGATATAAATGCCATCCTCCTACACACCAAATTTCTAACAATTAGAGAAAGAACCAATTCCCTTATTTAGGGAGAGCCAGAGTGCTCCTTTAGATTCCTGAAATAAACACATTGTGCTCATTATTTTGAAATGCTGTCTCAAAATTATGATTTATCTTTAAATAGAAAAAAGCCACTTAAGTTACTTGTCATGAAGAGTGCAGTGAAAAAGGGATTTCCCTTGAACTGGCATTGGGAAAAATTCTAGAGAAAACATTTGTACAGAATATGAAAATTAAATGCAGTGGTATTTATATTATTGAATGACATCAATATTCAATTTCCATTACTGCATTATTTTACAATTAAAGAAAACCTGAAGGTGCATTAGCTATATTTGTATTTCTGCCACACCAGTTACAGAGAGACTTTCTACTGAGATCACATGACAAAGTAAAAAAAAAAATCTAATAACATGTGAAAATTTAGTGAAAAGCTTCCTTTACAGTTCCACTGTTTTCCCATACAGTATTCCCCCTAAAAACTAGCAACACCATAATAAAATTGGCATACACCCAAATGCCATGATCAATGCTTCCGAGAACTGTCAATACTACTGCTCTTCTATGCAAAACATTTGATAATATATTTTGTATTCATTAGAATGAATGCCTGGCTGAGGCAGACTCCTAGGTGATTATCTTGAATTATTAACTCATCCTAGTGAGTCATTAATTCACAGAAAATGACCTGCTGCTCTGAAGACATCACTGAATTTATGGGTTTATGTCAGATACAGTAAATGTAGGCTTACAGGGTACTGAGGAAGTTTGCTAAATATTAGTAGACATCATGAAAGGAAGAATTGTTTGGCAATAAAATATATTGTCAGATATTTCATTAAAAGCGTAAGTTGTACATGACAGATTACATTGATTCTGCAGCTAACAACAGCACACAGCACAAACATAGTATTTTAACCATGTTTTCCAAATGATGAACTGGCTGTAATATTACAAGCAAAGATCACAGTGTGTAACCTAAGAAAAAAAATGGACCCATGGCCGAACCTACACTGATCCCAGACACAGACCCAAATCCAGGTTCTCTTATGATACCTGTGAAGCACAGGTAAGTTTCAACAGTACAGTTAAAAACCCCAAACCCAAACCAATCAACGAAACTCCTCAACCCATGGGTCTGAATGAAATCCTTCTGTATTCAGATGACGACAGGATACTCAAGTCTTGAAGTTTGGTCCTTGCTGACAACATTCAACTGAGGAAGCATGTAAATACTCTATTTGCTATGGCAGTATGTAATGGACTAAGGAAAAAGCTCTAGGAGCTGCACAAAACAATTACATTAATATAAAACCTCTACAGCTGAGCAAGGAATCCCAGATACAGAGATACCCTAATCTTCGTGAAATGTGACCATGCTAAATTTTCAAAATTCTTTAAATTTTATTTCCCAAGATAGCAATCAAAATACTTAGACTGAATACATTTTTATATCAGTAACTTGATCAATGTTATTGCTATTATATATTAATTTTCCTAATTAATTGGTCTACATTTTTAGCTGCTAGCTTATTAAACAATAGTAAAATGTCAGGAACTTCAAAATGAAAGAAAAACACAGAAAGACTAGTAGTGACCCATAGGGAATGTAGGTAGCTCATTATTGGATATATCACTTATAAATGATACTTAAAAATTTTTCTTTTTTGATCTATGAAATAATGGCTGCAACATCAGAACATGAGTGCAGAACCTAGATTGTCTGTACAAAGATTACGGAATGGACTCCATTCACAATTTTCCACTCTACGCAGCCTCCTCTGATCTTACAAGATTTGTTTTATAGCAAGTATTAGCTGGTCAACTAATGATACATGGACTCAGAAGTCTAAGCAAAAAAATAGTTAAATGATTACACCTAATTTGAGAGCAAGGTTTTCTTTCTTCTTTTAAATAAGTCCTCTGAAGATTACATTAGGAAAACATCATTCTAAAACAATTGAGATAAAAAATAGAATGCTTCCAATTTAAATGCCTAAACAACAGACACTCTCAGTTTCATTATACTAAACAAATCTGCCAATAATGTGTCACTTAGCAAGCCCCTGCAGGGAATCTTTCAAGCAGTCTGCTCTGCAAAATACTACTGGTACAGCAACCACAGCAATTTCACAATGGCTGGTAAACTGCACTGTGAGTGTCCACCTTCAGAGCTGTTATCCAAAGCCAAAGAATCCATAAGAGAGAAAGAAATGCAGATATCCATGTAACTTACATGTGCCAGTAAATTCCCTTTTCCTTAAATAGTAAGCAACACAGCCTTGAGGGCTGTAGGCAAACATGTATGGCAAAAAGACAGAGAAACAAAGAAAGAGTTGTTTCTATCATTGTGAGAACAAGATACACCTATTAAACCACAGCCTGCATAAGCTCTGGCACATACTGATCACCGTGGCATATCCTAAGAATGAAAAGAACTTCAATGTGACCTCTATTCTATGTCTTCTTAGAGCCTAGGAAGCACCCTTGAATCTAATTTTAAAAGCTACCATGTAAGGGTAGGATGCACTAAGCAGATCACTTTTGAAGGTCTCTCCTGTAACAAGTTATAAAGATGAATTGGCTTTACAGATTTGTTGCCTAATAAAAGGAAAGAGAAAGTTTGAAAAATATGTAAAAACCATGAATTATCTTTTTCCAATTAAGGTGTGACTCCAAATTTTAGTTATATCATACTATTGTACTACGTATATTTTTATTTTTAGGTGGTATTCTCACCACACATCCTGTTACACCTGCATTATTAAAACTCCACTAACAGACTAGGTGTCAATTTAACTGCTTTACTATCTGATCTTCCTCAAAGAAAACACATTTATTGGAGCAATATTATACATCAACATCAGGACTATAATAAACGGAATTGTAATACAACAATGGACTCATGGGAAGCTGTCAAGAAAAAGGTGATTAAGTCCTTTGTATTAAATTTGGTGTATTTTATTTGAGAAAAATCTGTGGCTTTGTTGAATTTACCACCATCACATACACAATCCCTGCTGCCCTTTAAATTAATCCTGTGGGATGAATTTAATTTTTACTGTAAAAGCTATTAAATGAAGTGTGCATAATGATTTCCTTACATTCTAAATTTCTCTTTTAATTTAATTAATAATTTCCTCAGCATACTTTACTGTCTACTGAAGTGACATTATTGCGTACTTCAAATGCTTTTCACAGTACAGGGAAAAAAAAGGGGAAAAGAAAAAGAATAGATACAAGAAATAACACCCCTCTGTGGGAAGTAGAGGGGAAAAAAAAGTCACTGGATGTAGCAGGACTGGGGAGAGGTTAAGAGTCTTCAGTACTTCAAAAATACATTTTAAAATAAAGGAACTGACATGTGGCAATACAGCTTCTATAATGTAACATCATGACTTGGTCTCTCTTGACTTGCAGGGTTCCTGGAGAAGCATGTTACAGAGATTAAATCCCTTTGAATGTTAATGTGTTCCTCTTTTGAACCACAAAGAATATTAATCCTACTCCCCTCATCTACCAACAGCTGCACTGTTTTTTCTTACTTGACAGAGCGGAACCAGATAGCATGGCATGATTGACCTGAATGCAAATACTGCTGTTTGCAACAACTGATGGCTTTTTGCAGAAATTTAGTAAACCAAATCATCAGCTCACCTGCAGCACAAATAAGTGTTCAGGTACCTAAAAACCTCTTTCTAAACAATGACATCAGAAAACTGTAGAACTGATTTACTACCTTATTAAAAAAATGAACACGCTTTACACTGAGAGTGCCCAGTAGAGGAAATCAAAGTGAAATGTTTCCAGTGAAAGGGCATGTGTGTGTGTACACAAATACACATGCACATGTAACTCTACAATTACAGAAAAGCGAGTCAAAGCCAATAGCTCAGTTCAGCCATGACTCCACCACGGACATCTGGAGTCATACTAAGAACTTCAAGAATTCATCTTAACCCTACACATAACTCAGCTACTTCATACAGTTTGTGAAAGGACTCTGTTTCCAACAAAAGCTAGATAATATAAGACATGAATATGCAGAATGACCCTAAAAAAATCCACTAAATTTCCATTATCAAAATAAGTATTTTCACATATTTGAAGAGTCTTCAGTCAGATAACTCCAGAGTCTTTCTCATTCAGATTTAAATGTACAACCGAAAGATAATATGGAACCTGGTCTCTATATAATGCCTAAAGAGTCACAAAATTCAAAGCTAGGAAACGAATGCTGTACTTAGTATTGTGAATTTTCACATACATTTTGGATACCTCTGTTCTTGGAATTGTTTAGTAATATCAAAACTTCAGAGGGAGGCTATATATAAACTAGTAAGAAACCAGCATAGTTTATGTTCAGAAAACAGATTATAGTGATTAATGGAAGTTCCCAATCAATGGAAAAAATTTTAAAAGACCATCTTTCTGACACTATACTGCAATTTTGAAGCCTTTGGCATAAATTATTATTTACACTTAATGCACATTGTGCTGATGCACTTTTCAAAAATCACAGTACTTTCAAAAACGTCTAACAATGTTATGCTTCATTTGTTCATGTAGTTCAAAAGCAGTTCTATCTGTTAGACAGTGTACATACAGAAAAGAGCAAGAATTTCCATATACACTACATACAGTGTATACTGGCCAAGGAACTTAAAATTACACTCGCAGTACATTTTCAGAATAAAGACGCTTAACAAGAATCTACTATTCCCATATTTATGATATGAACTATAAGATCAAAGAGTTACCAATATTAAGATATTTTAATAAGAAAGCTATTTTAAGAAGGAACATGACTGAATTTAGGAGTGCATCTATTTTAAAATGTATTTATGTGTATGTATTTCTTTCAATGCATGTTGGATATTTCAGCAGAGGCAAAACTCTTGAATATCTTGCTTCTTCCAATGAGGTGTCATTATCTCCCAGGAAAGTAAGAGTAGCAGTCTGCTACATGCACAGAGACTCTTACCCCAGGGTTAAAACAAGGCAATTCAAGGTTGCTTCAGAGTGTGCAGTGGATTTATAATCTCTGCTAGAAAGCTGCATGAAGACAGTTATGGAGCATTTGCAATGTAGTAACTTGCTACCTGGACATCCAAGTACCCCACACACAAACCAGATAATTATGGAAATAGAGATGTGGTAAGAAAAATGTAATCAGGGGAAAGAAAAGAATGTCAGACACGAAAGGTTGTTTCTGTAAGAATTTAAATGTTTAAACATTCCTGGCTGGGGAGAAGAAATTTTTCAGATTATATGAAAAAGTGTGAATCCAAAAATTTAGCATCTAGTTCTACTACAATAAACTGCTTCAGTACTGACAACATATTTAGTTCTTTATGGCTGACAAAGGTGAATTACATCCTAAGCCCTTGCTTTCTAATAATTATAATACATCAAATAGAGAAAAATGCTGAACTCGGGAAACAGGGTTTGTAAGATCAGATGGAAGGGCTTTGTCCAAAGACTCTGGAGTAAGGAAAAAAAATAAAGTAGACTTCATTCCAGTCCTGTGTGTCTGAAAATACTGAATCTGATCTCTATTAACACTAATTATACATTCCCTAGTCTGGTAAACTGGACTTAAAAGGGAACATAGATGAAATAAGTACCAGCCTTATTGCATTTCACACAAGTCTGGCAATTCAGAAACTATGTTAAGACAAAGAATTGTGTAAAGCACTGCGTAGAAGTTATAAAATCATGTTGTTTATTCAGCTATCTTTCATGTAAAAGCATGGATCAATTTACAAGTACTTTCAATTCAAGGAAAGAAGGGGTGGAAAGGTGAGAAGAGAAAGAAAACTTCTTGACATAGATTAACACTAACCTATCCAATAAGTCAAGGAGCAGCTTGGAACAGCTCCCAAGGCTAAAGCAGCTCCTTTCCCAGTTTTGCTTGTCCAGATGGAAGATGAACCCATTTCAGGACTTCAAGCAATGCTTTGGCTTGGAATCTGATATGTTACTCCACTTTTAGATTTAAAAACCCGTCAAAAATTATTTGCTTATTTCAGACGGTAGTTGATTAAAATGTTTTGAGGACAACAAGATGCACTGTACCAGGAAGGTTGTGGGGGGCAGTCAGGTAAGGAAGGAAGGGAGGGAGGGAGGGAGGGAGGGAGGGAGGAAGAGTGTCCTAAACAAAAAAGGAAAACAATAAAATGAAAGAAACTTCAGAATCTCTTGAATCTGAGTCTCCATGGGAGCCCTTCCCCTTCACCCCTAAATTTCTATGTAGCTTTTAGACAGCTGAATTTTTTCTTCACCTTATGTTGAATCAAAATATGGAAATACGCTGTCTTTATTAAGATGAAATTCTAGCCGTTTGTTTCCTTGTACCCATAGGTTTTTTGACACCTCTTAATGTAAAGAATTCTTCTCTATTTCATCTTATACTCATTTATCTGTTAGCCTTTAAATTTCAGTACTACTCAAGCACATTACAATGCTAAAGATATTACACAGTCTTCCAATGGACACCATCAGAAATTCTGTATGTGATCCAGGTACATGTTATTATTCAAAATATGCTACTTGTTTTCCAGCATTTGAGGCTAATATGCCATCATATGAATTAATACAACAGAAATGCAACAGATGCTTCCATTAAACTTAAGTGTAAATCCTGTGCTCTCTTACTGAAGGTCTCTGGTTCAAGTCACCCTTTGTAGTCTTTTCTGCCACAGATCTGCATCAGGTATTTATTAAAATAAATACTAATAGTTTTAAATTAGTATGCATTGCAAGAAGTATTCTTTGAAAACCTGAAGAACTGCAGAATAATACAGGGGCACTGGAGGACTAAAATCCCATGGTTAAAAAACTACTAAAGAAATTAATTTGCTTTGTTCTTGACTTATCAGGGTCACTAAGAGAGGCTGTAATATAATAAAATAGCATGCAGTGATGATAGGAGACACTGCTTTATCCTCAAGGGAATTTCTTTTGCAGTTGTCCTCTGAGTTGAATCTTACTTATCAGTGGCATCTCCTACTCTTCCTACTAGCTCAGAACCAGGGTAAAGCTGAATAAGCTACCAATAGAAATAATTAAAAAGTAGACCATAAACTGAATTTGTGCACTAATAAAAAGAATGCTGAAGTGTATACTTTTTTATACATTTTACAATATTGTAAGATTTTTAAGTTACACCACCTATTTAGTGAAATAATGCTCAGCGAAATACCAGTTGCAAGGCGGAAGTCAGAGGCAATTTACAACTCATAGAAGGTTTCCTCCCAAGCAGAGAAGAAAGCAATAGCAGAAGAGCTTAGGTTTGTATTGAGAAGACTAAGATTTTTAAGCCTTTCTAGTTCTGTAAGTGCTATAGAAGATAAAAATATCATTTCTTACCCCATCTGTCCTAGATTTCCTTTGTGCTACCAATTCATTTGCTTAGCTTTGATTCAGAGATTCAGACCATGTTTTTTCTCAGGTGTAAAACTGGAAAATATTTACTCAAGGAGAAGATTTCAACTTACCTGATGAAGATCACTGCCCAAAACATATTCCTGGAAGTAACCTGGTGCAGCAGATGATGCTCTAATTGCTTGCCACAGCTTATACTGACAGCCTCCAATATAATGGGACTTAACGCCAGGAAAGTGGTTGTAGTTTCTAAACACAAATGCTTTCAGTGGTGTTCCTCTGTTTACAATGGTGCTTACTGCAGCTACCTAGTAAATGAGGAGGAAAAAAATTAGTTATATATGATGACAATAACCATAATATGAGAATGAAAGCTTCCCACCATATGAAATTCAAAGCATACATGAATGCACCTCTGGAATCTTACTAGGTTTATTATTTATTTATATTTTTATAATGTCTACCTAAATTTTAAAAAGTGAAAGTAAAACACAAACAAGAGACCCAAATCCCTAAAGAAAATGCTGTTTTTAACTTGCAATTAATTGTTTCCACTGGCTATTCTGTTTGTACAAATATCTATGCTATTTAAACAAAATTCTGGTGTCAACTATATGATTTTTAAATACTTTTACTTTTGAAATAGTATTTCATTCTCAGGAGTCTGTAACCAGCAATACAACAATGCCATTAAATATGAATGTCAGAGCTGTCAATTTCTTTCCCAAAGAAAATGATTACTTAATATTGCAACCAGAGTTGAAGAATTGCAGTAAGAATCTCTCCTGCACAAGAACCAAACATAAATCTTTCAAGGCTTTTTTTGTAAAGATACTGAGATGCCAGTAACAGAAATCACATATGTTCATCTAAATGAAAAGCCAAAATGGTATTTCCATTAAAAAAACCCAACTATGACAACAGAAAGAATGTATCTTACAGATCTAATCACAAGTACATGTAAAGTACATGTAATTACGGGCGAGTGTTAAAATGTGTAAGACCTTTAGAGGTGATGCAGCCAGCCTGGCTGGCACTGCCAGAACAACACTCTTCAGCAGCCAAGTGAGTGCTCAATTCTATCTTGTTTACTGTTTTACAGAGTAGGGTGTTTTCGTGAAACATTACTCAACAGCACAGCTGATGCTGTGATATCACTGTATGCATTTTCACTCTTCAGATATTTAATTTAAATAATTTTACTCACTCTAAATTCATCCTTATAGAAAACGAAAGTGTAACTTCTACATTACAATGCAAAAGCAGAACTGCCTGATTCACACTCCATCATTTGATGGAGGAAGTTTCCTGTTTCTCTCAAAAGGAGGGTTTAGTTCTAAGCACTACCAGAATCAGTAAGAAAAATAACTTCAGAAAATGAAATAGAAAACTTATTAAAAGGATGCTTTAATTTCTGGCAATATCCATATACACTCCATGATGCAGTCTAAGCCGCAAAGTGCTCAGCACCTTCTGGAAAAACCCATCTTGTCATGAATTTAGCAGCAGCAGAGCACAGAACTGTGCGCTTTGTTTTGATTTTGCTGTGCCTTGTAAAGAGTGCCACCACTGACAGCACTATAAAGAGATTAGTGGGAACAGCTAGTTTCAGCTCTATTTATATTCACATTTTATTACTGAAGAACATGGAAGGAAGCCAAAGATCCCAGTTCAAAGATAACTTTCAAGTCAACATAGGATAGCTTCTCTCTCAGAAAGCAACATACCACACCAGCCTTTTCATGTCCTTGTTTTAGACACGAACTAGGAACGCAGTCAGTAAGGCACACGTTTCTATGTTTAGAAAAATGTGAATATCTTCCATTTAACAGTAAAGCATTGAATATAGTGCTATGACACCAAAACACCTGTTAATTACAGATTGTTCTGAAATATAACCTATTATATTTCTCTTCTTTCTTCACACCCTATCCTTCACCAAAAATAAAATACCCATGCTTTCTCATCTTTCACTCTCAAGCTGCTCTATGTAACACCCTTCCTATGACTTAGTGCCTTTTCTATCATACAGGAAGAGAAGAGATCTTGGGGCCCAAGAATGTGAATGGAAAAAAACAGGTACTCCAAACAAAGTGAGAAGAAACCCTGTCCTCTTGCAACACAGGAACACAGATCACAGCTACATGACAGAATCTCCAGACACTAGAATTCTTACATGAAAAAAACAATCTTAGCACAACCCCACAATGTTGACCCAGTATTTCTATGCTTACAGGTTTTTTAACATCTCTGAAATATGTTACAACTCAAAGTAATAAAAATATCAGAAATTGCTGCCAAAATTTAAGAATCTAATTAATTTTTATTCTTTAAAAGCATGGGTTATCACATATAGAAGTCTGAAAAGCACTTCAACATTCATGCTGTCTATCCAATGTTCTTCTAGGTATAGAATTTACTCAGAACTCTTAAGGGTATTTGTGAAATACACAATTAGTATTTATCTTAGAAAACTGTACTTACCTTTGGACATTTGGACTTTCTTGCAGTTTCAATCATAAGATTTGAGCCCATTTTTTCTCTACAAAAAAACGTAAAAAATTGAAAATGCACCATCAGTTTACCATGAACATGACATACATTTTTATCATCCTTATTTCTGAGACCTTTGCATTTAAAAGAAGCAATGTTTGTATTTCACTTTAACAATCAGATTTATACAATTGACTTCAATGGACCAACACTTCAAGCCTTCTAGTCTGTTGGAAATAAGTCTGAAGAGTGACTGAAGAGGTCTTGATTCAAATTACTCAGCTCACATACTTAACCACAAATCATTACAATTACTCAACTACATAGTTAGATAAAATACTTTGCCACATTTAGGAATCAAAAAGCCAACATCCTTATTAAGTGATTCTACAGTAATGAAAAATCACTTTTCTGTAGTTACAGAAACAAAAGTTACAGAGAGGAAGATGGCATTCAAAATGATTTAGAAGAAACTTAAAACATCTACATGTAGTCTTCCATAACAGTAATTCAATATGTATTTACCATTCCTTTCTAAGGTAGTATTTTTTCACATGAATACATTTTCATAAATCACACTAACGTGAAAATGATTAGTGCATTTCATAAATGCACTAATCAGCATTGTAGTTTCTCATCATATCAGGGTCAGTATTCCCATTGTTAACAAGATAGCTCTTCTGCACAGTAGAGGAGACTGGAGCAAACTACCATACTAGCTAGTAATCTCACCTCAGCATCTACTTCAACTTTGGTTTGCTTACAATAAAGGTATAAAATTCCTAGAGAGTGGGTGGTCAGCGATAATGATTCCAAATAGGCTTTCCTTTAAATCAGCATACTTTCTTCCTCCCCTAGAACACAGCCCACCCACTGGTGGTGCATCTGCCTTATTCTGCAATGATGGTTTCCCATACTGCCACACTTTTAAAGAAAAGATATTCCATGTGCTGTTATTATAAGATCATCCATCTACAGCTTACATCCATGACAGGAGGGAGTAGCACTTCCACTGTTAAAAACAACATCTTTATCGACCTACTCAGGTCAGAAGACAAAAGAAGCTTTAATGGCTACCACAGCAGCAGTCCTCCATGCAGACAGTAGACTGTATGTGCAATTACGACAATTTGCTGCTCTTCTAGTGGATATTTGTGCTTGAAGGATGGCTGCATAGATGTCCTTGACAGGGAGGAAGGGAGACAGGTTCCAGTCCTATGATGGAAAACTCCTGCTGACACAATTCTTGTACCCGTATAACTGTTTTGTTTTTATTTTTGCTTTGATTCTAGTCTCAGAATCACCAACCAAAAGGGGAAGAGTGACATCTGCACTCATTAACTGATTACAGAAGGAGATGAAGGCACACAGAACCATGAAGTAGGAATAAAAGAAATGAGACTGACAGAGGTGAGCTATCAAAGACATCTACTGATTTGCATCACTTTCATCTACTTCTGAAATGTCTGTATTAGGTATTTTTTCCCAAACCCCAAATGTACAGATTAAAAAAATGCATAAGCAATATCCTCTGCTTAATTATAGGAACCATCAAACTGAGTAACTATCTCATCACATCCTGTTTTTCATGAAGGCCAGAAACTGATACTCCAGAGTAGGTACAAGAAATCCTTTCAACTACTGTGCAACTTCAGACATTACAGTCTAAGGTGAAAAGTTTAGTATCACCTCCACATTTCATTTAGTTCTGTTGCTACCATTAATACTGTAATTACATATTAAATAAATGTATTTTTCTCACTGTTTAATTTTCTTTTATGAAGTCACAGCAGAAGTAATTCCACAGTTTATTCACATATTGTGTTAAAAAATAAAGCCTTCTAATTTTATTGAATAGTCCTCTGTTATCAAAGAAAAGAAGAAACTGGTAATTCTCAAGATGCCTTACTATCCTAAATTACCATTTTAACTCATTTGCTTTTGTTAATGATAAAGACTCTTAATGTGTGTTGTCTTTGGGCCACTGGTTACTTTTTCCCCAATCTTGTAACAGAAATATTCCCTAAAATGGGGAAACCAAGACTGCAAATAATATTTTAAATGAAACTGTATTGTAAATTAATATGATGGCATTATAGTATTTTATGTATTTTCAATCCCAACTGTCAAATACTGAATCATCTTGTCTGACCACAAGCATACAAATGTTTCATTAAACTGCGTTTGACAACCCAAATCACTTTTCATATTAAAGTTACTTTAAATCCTGTAAGCATTTTAACAGTTTTCTACTCATTGGTTATTTTGCCATCCTATTTTTCCATTTATCTACTTTGCCTGTCTCTGTCTCCGTGACCTATGTCCTCTAGATATGACCTACTTAAACGAGTCTCTTTCACAAACATTGCTCTTTCATTGCTTCAAGTCACTAATATTGCAACACTTATTTCAACAATGCTATGAAGAACATATTGTCAACCATATGCCAGAAGAAACATTTTAATGGGCTACAGCAGTGATGCAAATATTCTAGAGAAAGAGCACTCAATGCAAAAGGCAAAATTGTAACTTCCACCCTCTTCCAACAGCAACTGTAGTACCACAGACTTTTATACCATTTGCTGGTATGGAATGTGTTACTCATCTAGTGACTAGAGAGCAGTATCAATTTATATTTCACTATGCAAAACAAATACTGAAGTATTATTGCTTGTATTCCCAAACATATATATTATCCATTTTCCTATCAAAAGAGAACACATGATTTTTATCCTATGCTTCATACAGTGACTGATTGCTTCTCAAGACTATAAATTCCCAATATGAGATTTTAGCTAGCTTGTGAAAACCCCTAGCTGCTCACCAAATTTCTCCAGAAGTTTCTTAAGACAGCATGCAAGAAGAAAATTGTATATGTCAACAACAGTCAAAAGAAAACAAAGAAATTGGAACTATAAGCCAGGTTCTTACAAATGCAATTCAATATAGCATTACATACACTGGTATGTTGTAAGTAAAATCTTCTGCATAACGTAAATTATTAAAACCAGTCCCCAAATTGCAACTCAAGAAATACATAAGAAGAGTTAAAACAGACATACATTGAACATATGAAACCAATTCCCTAAAGTACTCTGAATGAAATGTCAGTTAATCAAAATTAGTTGTCATTTTCTGAAATGCAATTTATAATATACCCCATGAATGCATGGAACATTAGTCTGATGAAACATCAACTTAATTATTTCCAGCAAGAACACCTTCTGACAGAAAATACCACCACCGATATGGTGGAAGGATTAAACACGTATTACATGTCTGTAACATGTCAATGGATTGTCTCTATTTCAAGCAAGGCTGACAAGTTAACATTTAAACTACAAAAACACACACAGCATAAGAAATGCTTTTGAATTCAAAACAAAGCATACAGCAGTTTCCCCATGCTATAACAATGTTAGACCTGACCTTCAATATTGCTGTAAAGAGGTATTATATAACCTTGCAATTCCCTTCCTAGCTCCAGGCCCCCACACCCCTGGGAAGCCTCTAAGAATCCCTTCAACAAAATGCTGTGCAGGCATAGCATCTCTCTTCAACATTGCAGGTGACCAAGAAGTCATTTGTTGATCAGCACATTTAATTTTTAATTTACTCTAGGGATAATGTATTAATTGCCTGCTTTTGTCTATTGCATAGGAGTAGAGTTCTTTACCTCCCTCATGTGCTACATCTAGCTGCAGAAAACCAGCAGTATTTTAATTAAAGGCATGTAAAATACTTTCACATCAGGTTATTGTGATTTTCACAAGACTTCATTTAATTGGGTGGGAAATGAAATAATGGAAGACAGAAAAAAATCTAATTTCTAAAAAAAGACCTTCAGATACCTGAGAAGAAAAGCTCATGATATTAATTTGATAAATGTATTTATTTCTAAAAATATGCAAGGGCACAGAGAAGTGCTTAGAAGCTTCTCTCTCCACTTCATCAAAGAAGTAAGATGCTTAAAATTCAGACACTACTGGTAAGTCCCACTATTATGTCATAAAAATTCTTTTAATCCCATAAAACACAGTAATCATATTCCCAAAGGAACTTGTTATTACTTATCAGAAGGAACCTTTTACCCTTTTACATTTTCTCTCAGAAAAGATTGTTCAGTTATCTCAGTGGCAGGGCCAACTTATGCTGGTTTGGAAGCTATGACATTAGTTTGCTAAAAATTATAAACAATTGAACTATCAATACAAATACAGATTGATAAAACTAAGAAATAAAACCTGTAATATAATAACTCTTTCTAGTGGCTTTTCCTGAGCAGCCATCAATGTAAGTGGATACACTTCACAGGCAACTCTGGCACTGCAGATAATTTTTCACTGCAACCCTTACAGCTCATTTCCCTTTCAAAGAAAGTGGCAATGGACAAAGCCCTCCGATATAGCAGCTAACATCAGAAATCCCTACTACAGCACATTATTTCACTTCTTGCCAATCTCCTTTACTAAAAAGGGCACAGCAGGTGGTTAGTAAAATTTGTAGCAAATCTGTAATGAGTCAGATCAAGCAGAGCTGGCAAGCATACAGGAATATAATCAGAAATCAGTGCAGTAAAGCTTACTTTATTCCCCAGAAACGTAAATCATTACATTAAAAGCTTCCAGCATCTTGGTAAATACAAAAATAGCTATTTCAAAAGAATGAGAGTATACGTTAATCCCTTCTAGTTTTTTAAGAATCTGCACACCAGTGAAACAATAACAAAACCAAATGCACTCAGTCATTGCACAATTATTTTTAATCGAATCATCTTTTACTTACTTGAGCATTTTTTCCCATATATCACTGTCATAAAAGGCGTGGTTCCAGCCCATTTTGACTGTTCCAACAATGACATTCTGCTTAAAAACATCTGATCCTAACTTATGGTACAGTTCTTCACAATCATCCAGGGGGATATGGAACAACCCCAACATAAAAGCTAGTATAGCTCCTGAAAAAAACAAATATTTTGCAATATTACAAAAACGTATCCTGGAATAAGATTACAAAGATGGATTACCAGTTAATATAGTTCATAGGTTAACAGAATATCTATCTTGGAACAGCAAGACCAACTGACATTTATTTCACTAAATTCCTGCTCAGAGATCACAAACCATGTTTTAAAAAACATATTCAAGATAGAAAAAGTCTATTTTCAAAAACACAAATATGAGAAGTTAAAACATTGTTTTATTTCTTTTTGCAGATTACAATAAGCATATGGCAGAAAGCAAATTAAATCCACTACTTTACCTGGAAAGAGAAATGAGTAAGAGAAATCTATGCTGTGGTACTAAAAATTTATTAGGAGCAAACTCTTGAGTCAGTAGACAAACATTCTAGGAAAATTTTGCAAAAATAAAGGAGATTCCAGTAGTTTGGATTACATTTGGTTGCAACCATTTTTAATTCTTTTCAGACATACTGCCATCTAGTGTGTGCCTAACAAAAATTATGACCTACCCTTGCAGGAACAAAATAACAGCACTCAAAAAACATTGCTGCTAAATACCATTAAAAGGACTGTAGAAAAATACAATTAATGCATTACTATAATTCTCAGTTATATTAAATCAAAAGGGACACACAAAACCTTTAAATCTAGTTGTGCCATACATGAGAAGAACATGTAATTAATCATTAGTAATAATGAGGACACATGATTTTTTCAATCTGGAAATAAATGCCATAGGCTTGAATAAAGTTAATTTTAAAAGGTGCCAACTTTTGAAATAGAATAAAAATACGTGTGCAGAAAGAAATACATGCAGAAGTTACAGATGGCTTTAAAAGAAACATGACTTCCAAGCCCTTTTTCACTCTTGCAGTGCCCACCAACTGTGAAAGCTGAGCATTACAGGATTGACGGTCTCAGTTTCTTAAAAGGCAGCACACATGCTTAAGACAACCTGGGCCTACTTGACACAAAGTTTCAACCATACTTGACACAAAGTTTCATCAAGAGAAACTATCTCAATTGCCGAATCACCAGATGCCCGTATTCAAGGCACACCTAACACCTAGCAGCAGAGACACACCATTTTCCTGAGTCATGCAAATCCTCTGCCACATTCTCTTCCTCTAAACTCTCCAGCACCAGTTCTACCGGTATCATACATTTGCCATTTTGGTGAGCAGATTCAAAGTATGCAGAGCCTATTACAGCATCACTGCAATGACCTTTCTCTGTGACTGCCTGCATTTACATCCTCTGACCCTCAATGAAGAGAAGCATGGGGAAGATAACTACAAAGTGATGCTGAATTCACAGCAAGGGCATTTCCAAACTTCAAAGGTAAAACAGCTCGAACAATAATAAGAAATACAAAAACTGCAGCAGAAAAGAGAAGTGCAGTGCACAAGAGGCATCCTGCCAATCATTTAATCCATCACTCTTGTAAAGCACAGTTCATTCAACTGCAAGACTATTGGCATATGTACTGTCAATACAAACAGAACTGCCAGCAGTGCTGGCAGACATGCATAGCCTCACCCAGCCATGTTTTTCCATTTATTATTGCAAACTGGACAATCACAGACAAAAGCTTAATTGTGTAAACAAAATTTAAAAGAATAAACTATGTACTTACTAGTAGTCATAAATCCCAAAATTTGAGGAAGAATTAAAAACAAAGTTCTAGTCACAGTAGTGGGAGTAAATTAAGAACACGAGGCCTCTCTATCCAAGGTAAAACACCTTTATTCATTGAAGACAACACTGGAAAGTAATTTGTATGGAAACCATCTTCCAAAGAAACAACCACTTACTGCTAACTAATGAAGGATTTATTTGGAAGACTATTAAAAATGTAAAGCAGGGAACTATATGGTGACTGTAAACAAATTCTGTCTAGGAGACCTATTCACTCTCCTCCACTATTTTGAGTCAATTAAGCAAATCTCTTCAAACACACTTCATCTACTCAGGGTGATCTGTGTTTAATATTAATTTCTGATCAAATATAAGTATGACAAAAAATTTGAATGTGGGTTTCTAAAGGAAACTGAGCTAGTAAACTACAGTATACCTCCTATGTTAGAAAACATACTTGTGCTGCTACTGGTCTAACAATTTCAGAAGGAGATTACTGTCTTTAAAATAGAAACATGCTTTGGAGTTTCCTGCTTTCTAGGGAGAAGTAACTTATCACTAAGTCACAAGTGTAAATAAGTCTGGGTGGGACCTGTAGACATCATCTAGTCCAACCTCCTGTTCCAACAGGTATAATTAGAATAGGTTACTAAGGACTTGTTCAGCAAAATTTTGAGTACCTCCATGGACAGAGATTACAAAGCCTGAACAGGCAACAACTTCCAGCGTCTGACCACCCCTGCAAGAAAAACACGATCCTGTACCTAATTATAACTTCCCATACTCCTGCTTGTCTGCTGGCTTTTCTCCTACCACTGTACACCTTAAAAATTATTCTAGATCCATCTTCTCTTTATTTTTCCATTAGCTGAACCAGAGTAAAGACCTACTCTTAGCCTTCTCAAGGCCAAATAAACCCAGGTTTTGCACTCTCTCCTTTACATGTCATGAGCTCCAGCCCCCTGGCTCTCTGCTAGACTGACCCAGTACAAAAAGACACCCAAAAGATTAAGAGTCTATAGAGGAGCCCACAACAAGACATTTGTGGCCAGAGACGCTTCAATTCTTGGGTCAGTTCTTGTCCATGCAAGCCAATGTGGTCAGCTTTCTTTGCTCTAGAATATGATGACTCATGACCAACTTATTTCAAACAAGACCAGGTCCTTTTCTGCAAAGCTGGTTTCTAGGCCATCAGCCCACCTCAGACAGAGGGCTTTGTATTTGGCTTTACTGAACTTGCTAAGCCATTTCTCCAGCCTGTACAGACCAATATGAAGAGAGGGCACCACAGCATTGACCACTTCCTCTAATTTAGATCATTCAAGATCTTGCTACATGCACATTCTGTCCTTCTGGCAGGTAATTAATAAAGATAAAACACTGCAGTTAATGAAGGAAACACAACTGACTCAGCCTCAGTTCCTGAGGGATATTACCTTAGTAGTCTGTAAAGCTCTATGAATACCAAAGATAACTGTTTCTATGAGCAAATTGAAGATTTCACATAAAATTATAAAGTGACAAATCAGTTTAAAGCCAAAAGTTCGTCATGAACTGCCCAAAGTTCTTATTCAGAAGCAAAGACTCTAGAAATCACAACTGTACTTTTCCAGCTTACACTCTAAGTCAGAAACTGCAAAATCTATATTTATTCTCAGACGTTCTTTTACCACATTGATAGCAAAACTCCAACTTGTGGCTTAATAATTACCTGTGCTTACGCCACAGATGTAGTCAAAAAGCTGATGAACCGGCTTTCCAGTTAATTCTTCTAGTTTCCGTAGAGTCTGAAGTGCAACTAAACCCCTGAAACACAAAATTCCCCTTCACATACAATGGCAGTCTTATCTTACATAGCTTTAACCACTTTTCAATCACCTTTGGTTCATTATAACGAATTATAATAACTGCAACAGTAAGAATCTTGAATATTTCAGGAAATAAAAGAGCAGCAGAACACAGTTAAAATAAAATGATGAATACTAAATTTGAATTACATACTCAGGCATACCAAACATAGTATTCAACAGCCACAGCCATATTGTTTTATAGCAAAGTCCTGGGGGTGATCAACTTCTGTGGATGTAGACTAAGGATAGATTTTAGTTGCTTTCCCACTACAAAACTCTTAAATTTTGGTCTTAACAAGGCTATACCCCCTGGGGCATAGTATTTTCCAGTACGGGGTCTGCTTGGCCTCAATTCAATGTACCTGAAATAATGGGAGAGATGAATTAGAGACCATCAGATTTGTGTTTCTCTATCAAGAAACAGTACCTGGTGTGCAGCAGTGTGAACTCTGTTGGGATAGAGCGAGATAACTGTGTATGGCAAAATGAGCACCCAAACAAACACCATTCAAACAGAAATGCATAGAAAAACAATACCCATCCCTCAGATAGTCAAATGTGACAGAAATGTAACTCATGAATTGCCTCTCTGGGCATTTATCTATCAAAGAGAGACTGAAATTTTACTTCAAGTTGCAGTATGAAAAAGTTACAAGTATGTAAAACCCCAGAAGTTTTACCTTGTTCCTCCTCCATCAATGGTGAGGACTCGAATTCCCCAGCCTTTCACAGGGTCTGTATAGCCAATCAGAGCTAAAGTTTCTCTAACAGCAGCCTGAAGACTTTCATCATTAGCCTGTCTCAGTCGCAACAGGCATGGGATTAATTTTTCCTATTGATAAATACAAGGATATTTCATTCTAACTATATGTTTAAACCAAAAGAATCCACTCCTAAATTTACTAGCATGGCATTAAAGTACAGAAGTAATATATTAGTTAAACTTGGAAAAAAACATCTTCAAATCTATATTTAACCCACGTCTTTCTCTAACAAGGGAAAGAAAGAATGTCAATATTATGCTGTACACACCTCATTGCTATAGTAACTGCCTATCAGAATTAAATAATCAAGATGATACGTAAATATTTTTAATAGCTAGGAAAGCTACATTTACCAGTTTCATTTTATTGACTTAGTACCACATCAGCCAAGTGTGATACTACTTGAGTATGAAGCACACCAAGTACAGGCAAAAACCCAGATTTGCTTACTAAGTACAGCACTGCTTCAAAACAAGAAATGCCTTCTAAGTACGTAATACCAAAACAAAATTTTAAATGCTTTCCCACACAAATTATTTTTTTAAATGGACACTACCACAAAGATACACAGCATTACAATAAAAATGGGAGTAGTAAATACACACTTTCATAATAAAGTAATTCACATATATTTATGTGAATGCCTCACCTGTACCTTGCCCAGATGATTCATCTGGCCTGCACTCCATTCCCAAAGGCTACTTTTTCCAGAAATTCTACAATCTGTGTCACAAGTTTGTCACATCTTGTGGAAAAAGGCACAAGGTTGACAAATGCTGTGATTTAGCTAGTACTTCTAGAATAGCCTACCACCCACCTCCTGCCCTGTCAATGCAGGGAAGAAAACAAGTACGACTAGATTACGTTATTTGATGGTTCTCTTGCCACTTCTCTTCGAAGAAAGCATGTAAACAAGCATAGAAAGTACTGTGCATTTACAGATAAACTGTACAGCACATTCCCATCTGGTCAACTGCCACAGGGGACACAGTGTACGACCTTTATCTACCACTGGAAAAAGCTATACTACCTATCCACATGACCATGCCGTATGCTTCTAAATTAAACACTCCAATCTTAAGAGCCTTTAGCTAAACTCCCAGTAGTTTGCATATGAATCTGCTTGAACCAGCTAAAAGTTATAAAAAGAGACACTCAAACTGCAATCCTTGCAAACAGGAAATATGACTAGTCCACAAAAGCACAAAGGGAGGTTTTATGTGGTTCTATATCAATAATTTGTCAGATTGTTTTTTATATAAGTATAAAAATTATTTGCACCTTAATTGCAACTCCTCTGCTCTCTGGAAATTCTAGAAGATGATAGGTCAGTTCTTCAACCCTGTTGATGCAGACTCTTGGATTAGAGGATCTCCGCAGTGCTTGAACTAAAGCTCGAGTCCTGTTATCAATACTCACTCTTGCAATGATCTAAAGAAGACAGACAATATAAAACCACTCTGAGAAATGTGCAAAATCAAGACTAATTCCAACGTGTTATTTTAAGATTTCTCAGAAGCAATGAACAGCATGTTGTACCAGAGATCTCCTACAGGTTCCAAGTAAGCACTGCTTAAATCATCAACAAACCTTTTTGATTCTTTATTTAGAAGAAAATGAAATAAAGTTACAGCAAGAATACACCAAACAAACATGTCAATATGTATTCAGATGGATTTTCAGGGCAACTCTCTTAACAAACCATGAACTGTAAAATTACTATAACCACAAAAAATAGCACAACTAGATCTGTCTGTAATTATGGACTCTATGCATATATGAACTAAATATATGTACCTACAGCATACACACCCAGAGGTGTGTGCATTGATATATACATACACAGACACTCTTCATGTATAAACTTGCATAAACAGATCTATACCTGCATAAAACATCTAATACTTAAACACAGATGTATCTATACCTACTTTTAAGTACATATATATATTTGTAAGTTTACATATAGTATGTATATATATATATATATATAAAATCTATATAGTTTTATATATATACTTTTTCATCAAAGTGCACAGAATGAATCAGAGAACAGTTTGGGTTGGAAGAGGCTTTAAAGATCATCTAGTTCCAACCTCCTTGCTGTGGACAGGAACACCACATATATACTTATATGGAAGTACAAATATGTATATGTAAGTAAAAGTATGTGTACATATGTATGTAAGTATACACACAGGTATATACTTATTTACGTAAGTAAATGTGTATCTATGCTTAAATATAGGTATATACACTAGTGTAGCATCTATATATATATACTTGTACAAAATATACATAGAAATAATAATAAATTAACACTAAACAAAGACTTGCCTTTTCTCTCTGAAGAGACAGATGCTTTTCCCTCTCTTCAGCAGTCTTGGCCTCTTTTGCTTTGTCCTCATCACTCTTCTCAGACACTTCTTGTTCTTGCTGTTTACTCTTTTCTGATGAAACAACTTTTGCATCAGATCTTAACTTTGGAACCAACCCACCAATATAGCTGTCGACAAAAGCTTGTACGCTGTTACTGGGATACGAAAGAAAGTCTGCAATACTTTTTTTAGTGGAAACTGGGAGAGCAGTATTTGTCTTTTCAGTACCCAAGATCTCTGCTTCAGGAGCTAAAGTACCTGCTGAATTCACTCTCTTTTCTTCCTTTGTTACAGTGTTTGCTGATAAATCAAGCTTATTCCTCTCTTCACTTTCAGAGTCCTGTAATAAAGCATTCCTTTTTCTTCCTTGTTCCATAACAGAATTACTAAAGTAAGAGTTGATATGATCAGCTATGAAGTTGTAAGTCTCTCCAAAATTTGTAGAAAAGTAGCTTATATGAAAAAGGTGGTTTTTAGTAGATGCTGAAGCTTCTGGAGTATCTTGACAAGTGCTACTTGAACTTAGTGACACAGATTCCAAGTTTTCACTTGCACAAGTGGATTCCTTTGCAGCTGGGCCTCTGTTGCAATCGTCCTGAATTCTGACATCTGTAACTTGTTTATCATTTTCTACATTTGTGCTGATGTTATTTGCATCTGCACTACTTTTATTTGCTTTACCCAAAGTACCTGAGTGGGACTTTAATCGAGCTATCCGTGACACCAGCTCACTGTGAGTGCCAGACACTGCCTTTGAAACAGATTCTATAGTATTCTTAATTCGTGACATGCGAATGCTCAGCCTTGTAAGTCCTTTAGAAGAAGAAGTTAAAAGTTTTGAAACTCTGTAGTATAAAAACTCATGGCTATAAATGTACTTGTTATACCAAAATGTTCTGCTTCTGGCCCATTTACACCACGGCTCACTTGTATGAAAAGCTCTCAGGTGTGCAGCATGATTTATCCTCCAGCAGGCTTTAGGTCTACAGAAACACAGATATTTGTTTCTCTGCTTCCACCAAAGACTTTTTGGGTTAATCAAAAAGAATAAATATGCATCCAAGGATAAATGAACTGTCATTACTTATAAATAATTGCACCTTTTCTATGTTGCTTTCTACTTCATTCCAAAAAATATATGTCAATAAGCAAGTCCTGTAATGTAGTGTTGTCTGAAAAAGAAAAAAACAGAACAAAATGAAAACCAACAATGGAAACCCCAAACCAGAAACAAGTTAAACTAAAATCACAGAGTTGTTTAAAACAGATGAAGCTTGTGTATCCTTTTGGTAAAGACAGATAAACATTCAAATAAAATCAAACAATCTCATGGGAAAATCTACTGCTCAGGCCATTTGGTAGGTAGCTCACCCCAATATTTCAACACGGTACTCCCTGTGAGACAGTTTAATCTCATCTTGAGCAATATGTAACTCTTCTCAGAAGCACTTAATGACATTTTGAATATTGATTGCTGTTTCTTCAGCAAATTATCTTGTGCAGATACAACGTTTCAAATGTTATTATATTACCACCCATAAGCAGAATTCCTCACAGGGGAGGAGCGACACCAATACTTTGATCAAAGTTCAACAAAACATGCTCATCATAAGAGCCAAGGGCAGGATATAATCCTTACTCTGAAAAGAAAGGTGCAACTGGTGGAGCAGCATTTTACACAGCACACCAGAGTTGTGCTGATATCACAGGCGCAAATCCATTATTTGCCGAAAAAGCAAGCCCAGGCTTCTCCAGCCCGTGACAAATGCCGAGAAGGGCTGCCAGGCAGGCAGGCAGGCCAACTCCGGCGCAGGCCGACTTCACAGTGACAGCAGAGGTGGAACCCCGCCGGCAGCGCCATCGTTACTTACAGTCTCCTCTGCCTACGCCGTGCCTGTCCCGCCGGGTGACCGCCGCGCAGCCGGGCTGCGGGCCCCAGGCCGGGCCAGGCTATATAAGCACGGGGGCGCCTCCTGCCCCGGGGGCAGGCGCGGCCGCTGTTCCTGCCTTGCGCCATTTCCCCGAAACGCTGCCGAGAATGGCGACGTAAACAAGCACCGAGTCCAGGCCCCGCTGTCCCCAGCCCACCTCCCGTTACGCGAGCGAATCCCGTGCGCCCGGCACGCGTTCATCGTGTTCCCCTCGTCTTCATATTGCCCCACGACTCGGTGGCGACGCGGCCCGTCCTGGAGGCGGTACCTGCTGGACAGTGGCTCCCGCCTCCCCCCTCTCCCCCGGCCGCCGAACGCCAGGCAGGGGCCGCACCCTCACGAGCGGTACCGCCCCGGCGGAGCGGGCGGGAGCCGGCGGAGCCCGGCACCGCAACACCCGCGGCGCGCGGCACTGCGCCTGCGCCCGCCCCGCGCGCCGGAAACAGCTGGGGCGCGCGCCAGCGCCCCACGGGCCGACGCTGGTGGGGGGGGGGTAGCGGACGGGGAGACGCGGACGGCTCGCGGGGCGGGGCGGGGCGGGGCAGCGCGAGGTCAGGGCCGGGGCGGGGCGGGGCTGCTGCGCCTGCGCGCGCGCCGGGGCGGGCGGCGACGTGCGGCGCGGCACGCGGTGAGCGCTCCCAGAGCCGCCGGGGCGGGGCTTGGAATGGGCGGGGAGCATTATCCGGGCCCACGCTCCCGCCCGATTGAGCAGACCTGGCCGCTGAAAGCCCCATCCGGCCTCGCTTTTAGCACTGCCAGGGTCAGGGAATCCACATCCCTGGGCAGCCTGTTCTGGTGCCTTTCCACCCTCACAGCAAAGAATGTCTTCCTAATATCTAACCTAAATTTCCCGTCTTTCAATTTGTGTCCATTACTCACTGTCCTGTCATTATAGTTTCTGTCTTCTCTGGCTTCTATGTCGGTCCCTTTCACGTACTGGAAGGAGCTTTGAGGTCCCCACAGAACCTTCTCCATGCTGAGCAGCCCTCGCTTTCTCAGTCTGTCTTTTTAGGGGAGGTGCTCCAGCTCCCTTACCAGCTTCATGGCCCTCCGCTGGGCTTGCTCCAAGAGGTACATGTCCTTCTTATCTTGAGGACCCCAGAGCTGGATGCAGCACTCTAGGTGGGATCTCACCAGAGCAGAGTAGAGGGCCCGAATCCCCTCCCTTCGTGCTGCTGCCCATGCTGCTTTCGGTGCAGCCCAGGACATGCCTGGCTTTCAGGTTGGGCGCAGCGGAGCAGGTTGTTGGGCTCTTGATGCCATACCATACCTGGTGGAGTCACTGGGAGCAAGGGGCTGGGAAGAGAAGCATCCCTACCCAGTCTTTGTAGCTCCTCAGTGCAGCTGCCTTGGGAATATGCTCCCCTCTATCTCCTGCTTAATGCTTAGGGAACGATGGCAGGCATGTATTTCATGGGTTGGACAGGTTTAGGGGACACTTTGGTCTTCCCCAGCCAGGCTTCAGAGCAGCAGCAAGCCCTGAGGTTCCTGCCTGCATGGCCTGCCTGAAACACAGTTTTAATGAAGTTGCCAAAACTTCACGTAGCAATGGCGCAAGAGGATGTGTGCTCAGGTGGAATAATGGAGGCCTTACCATGAGGGTTAGGAGGGTTGTGTCACACAGTTTCAGATCCCAGTTGTCTGTTTTTGTTCTTCCTCACAAATAAAGTAAATTAATTTTCTTACCTTGCATTTCATTCCCCAAAGGAACATTTATACTCCTTACATACTGTAATTTTTATCATGTATTTTTTATTAATTGAACAGGTTAAATTATCCATATCTCCCAGAGCAGGATATCCCTATCTGGACACCAGGTGCCCACCAAAGTCATTCGGTCACTCCCTTCCTCAACTGGTCAGAGGAGAGAAAATAGAACAAAGGGCTTGTAAATTGAGATAAGAACAAAGAGATCATTCACCATTTACCGTCATGGGCAGAACAGGCTCGGCTTGGGGAAATTGGTTGAATTTATTACCAATCAAATCAGAGTAGAGTAATGAGAAATAAAATCAAGTCTTAAAACTTTCCTCTCACCCCACCCTTCTTTCCAGGCTCATCTTCACTCCCAGATTCTCTCCCTGCTCCCCATACAGTAGAGCAGGAGGATGAGGAATGGGACCTGCAGTCAGTTCAACACATACTGTCTCTGCCTCCCTTCTTCCTCAGTGGGAGGACTTCTTAACTCTTCCCCTGCTCTGCCATGGGGTCCCTCCCACAGGAGACAGTCTTCCACAAGTTTCTCCAGTGTTAGTCTTTCCCCCAGACTGCAGTTTTCACAAACTGCTCCATCAAGGGTCCCTTCCACAGGGTGAGTTTGTTCCTTCAGGAACAACCTGCTCAGAGTGGATCTCCTGCATGGGCACAGGTCCTGACAGCAAACCTGCTCCTGTGTGGACTCCTGTCTCCATGGGGCCACAGGTCCTGCCAAGAGCCTGCCAAGAACCTGGGTGCAGGTTTCCCATGGGGTCATAGCCTCCTTCAGGTGCCTGCGTGCTCTGGCATGTGGTCTGCCAGGACCTGCAGGGGAATCTCTGCTCCAACACCTGGAGCACCTCCT
Organism: Vidua chalybeata; assembly: GCF_026979565.1. Taxonomy (NCBI): domain Eukaryota; kingdom Metazoa; phylum Chordata; class Aves; order Passeriformes; family Viduidae; genus Vidua; species Vidua chalybeata. The sequence goes on from NC_071534.1 coordinate 44,953,439, forward strand.
CCCCCTCCTTCTTCACTCACCCAAATGCCTTCAAAGTTGTTCCTCTCACATATTCTCACCCCCCTCTCCCAGCTGCTGTTGCACAGAATCTCTTACCCTTTCTTAATATGTTGTCACAGGAGCACTACCACCATTGCCGATGGGCCCAGCTTTGGCCAGTGACAGGTTCATCTTGGAGCCTGCTGGAATTGACACCTTCCAACACAGGGGCAGCTTCTGATGATTTTTTGCAGAACTAGTAGTCCCACTCCCCATTCTTCCCCACCAAAACCTTGTCACATTAACCCAATGCAAAGACAATTTTACAGTCAAGGCATGTCACTTCCTTGGTGAAGTACTCAGTCATCACAAATAACTCACGAGCCACTTATTATTAGGATCCTTTTGCAGATTACAGTGGCAGTTCATACCCAGGTGCTCATCTGTTCCCTATTAAATGTTTCCAGAGTTGCTGCCTTCTGCAGGTATGGTCTGCCTGTCTTGTTTACTACAGATTACTACACATTCAGTTGTATTATCCAGTGGTGGTATACTCATGTTTTCAAGATTTATCTACTATTCTTTAATTTATCACAGGATTTCATTATATATGCTTAAGCTCATTTTTAAACCAAATATTTCAAACAGTAGTGGGGTCTGCCCTAAGTGCCAGATGCAGTTAAGCAGGGAGGTTTCTCTGCTTCTTGATGTATGAGTTACTTCATGTAAAAGCCTGAAAACTGTTATGAGAGCAACACAGTACAGATACTTTTAGAATGTGTAGCAATGTTAGCTTAAACAGCTTCCCTGCATGTGTTTGCTCTTCTGTAAGCCCCAGGGTTCTAGTGCATTTGCCAGTGTGCTGAACCGAGTTGGATCTCATCAGATGACTTAAGAAGCAGTCACCCATCTGAAGCCACAGTCTGAGCTGGCTTTCTTACAGCAACAAAAGCTAAGGCAAAACAAGATCTACAACTTCAGTAAGAAGGAAGTTTGGACATTATAAGCTTCATCCTGCCAGGGCACATCCTGCCTCTCTTTGACTGGCAAATAAGGTATTTGAGGTAGGAGGCAACTGATCCCTTTTAGCTGCATATGGTTCCTTCCTAAACAGTCACTCTTTATTCCATAATCTCATTGTGATTGGAGAGAATCTCATAATTCTCTCCTGTGTCTGCTCAGACATTTGTCTCACCACCAGGATATGTACAATGGTGTCTTGATTCACACCTTTGCTGAGGAAAAGATTCAAGGATTTCACATTTCTGGTCCAATCACAAACCCAGATATTCTTGCCATGTCACTCTTCCCAAGGATGGACAGACCTGTCTGATCTGACATGTTCAGAGGTGCATGATCCATCAGCTTCTCAAAACAACCATGAAATACAAAATAACTGAAAAACAGTGGACAGGAAAAGATAAATTTATGTATTCCCATGCACAAATTCTGCACCTTCTAAAATGTTTTGACAATTTATTATTCTCTTTACTGTAGTAATGACATTAGGAAGAAATTATCTCAAATTTGTTTAAAAGATAGAGTAATTTTATAAGCTCTCTTAGTAGTCAAGGATGAGTTCATTCTGTTTGACTAAATACCTACTTTTTAGATAAGAGACATGAATCCACATATGGTGTTCAGACAGTGGCCAACTCTAGTTGTTTTCACATAATATAGATATCATCTCATTTAAATGGTTTTGAGATATATTTAAATTTTAATAGGATGTGTATTAGCTATTTGTAAAATACTTCCATTTCAGTACTTTTCATGGGAAGTATTAAGAGAGAAATTTGTTGTTATTATTGATGGGTTTTTGTTGATCGCTATTAGGTTGCATACCCAGCACTCAAGCTCTTTCAGAGTGGTCCCATGATTGTTTTCAGTTTAGGAAACACTGAGAGTAGTTTGATTTTAATGCATTCTATCTCTGTTAATAAATTAAAAAAAAATCAAAAGCTTTCAAAAGATTTTCTCATTATACCTGTTACTACATGCTTTTGTAGGTAGGATGAAAACTTGTAAATCAAGTTACACATCAATTGTGGTGAATCTTCCTGTTTTAAAGAAAGAGAGTTCTTTGATGTATGTGACTTTGTCATGTTATAGCCAAAGTATTGTTGTGTCAATAATTCAGGTGAGTTAAGTGTGTTCATTTATATGCATGCTATACTTTTCAATGCCATTAATTATTTCTAACATTCATATTTGTATGTTTGTCTTGGACTGCTTCTTGGAGGGAAAGTCATAATAGGTTATGAGGCAGCTTGATAAAAATTGGATATTTACTAGAAATAATGGTTCCAAAATTTGTCAGTCTAGGATTCTCACTCTTGGTCTATGAAATGTGGAAGTTTTTATTTTGAGAAAATAGTTTTGCACATACTCTTACTCTATGTTTGATATGAGTAGCATTTTTATATATAGCATTAGTTTATTTTTACTTGCCATATTGATTATGGATGGTATTCTGAAAATACAGAACTATCACCTAAGAGACTCAAAGAAATTTTAAAAAAACCCAAGTATTTCAAGGCACTGTGACAAGTTAACATATATTGGTAGAGCAGTATTCTGCTAATAATGGTGTAGGGAAAACACTGGTTTGTATTTTCATCAGCATAATATGATATGGAAAGAACCTGTGTAGTGCTAGCAAATATTTTAGGCTTTGCAAACACAAGTATTCTGCCTCTTAACACTAGATGGCAGACAAAAATGGGAAAACATTTCATTGTTTTCAGGGATACAATACTGAATAATTAATTTCCAACTTGAATGAACATTCACTGAAAGCTCTCAAAGTAATGAGAATTAAGACGATTGAGCACATGCTTATGACAGCACGGATCTTTCTGCAACCTTTCATTTGGATGTGTTCTTTGGCACAAACACTGAAAATAATCAAGTGGAACTTTTCTACATTATTTTCATATTGCTTTTTTATCTGTTATTCCCTTCAATATTTTGCTCTTGTCAAAGAGCTAAAATTCTAGAAGCCTTAGAAAGAGTTAAGCAACTCAAGTAAAAGAGAAACTTTCAAAAAAACCTGCCCTTGCCATATCGTCACATAATTGTGAAATTATCTTCTGTAAATCCAAAGAGCAGATGGTGTAAGATATACATTGCAGCTGCTTAGTATCTTTGCCTTGCTTCAGTTACCCGAAGTAACTGGGCTGCTTTGCTCCTTACTGTCATTAAATCTTAGACAATAATGTGGAAGTAACGTTTGCTAAGGGGCAACTCTCCTCATAGAATATTATAGTGTGCCAAATATTATGTAATCAATTCACTTAAAAGCCAGTGAATATTTTGGATTGTTATCCCCTTCCTCTCCCAGATACATCCTCCAAAAAAGAAGGGTCAGAATCCCCAAGATTCTGAATCTCACTCTGAAATGTCAGTTCTTCTAGCTAATCGTGATGTGCATACACATAACTAGAACTGTAACAAATCCCACCTCCTCTTTCTTCCTCAGTGCTTGATTTCCTGTGTCTACATTGCTCCTAGCTGATGGTCTCTGCCCTTTTGTGCATTCTAGAAACCTATGTCCCAAAACAAGAGTGTACCAATCAAATAATTATATACTAGATATAAATAATGCAGTTGATTACTTAGAATTTAAAATTCAGACTTGTGTTAGAGGTCATATTAAAAATTCCTCTTCAGCCCCCTGTGATTATCATAAGAGTCATTCTGCTACCTTTGAGCACTCAATAAGTGATAGATGTGAATGTTGTTACTGCAGCATCTGGTTGAGTGTATGATTGTATAAGTGTCACCCAAGGTTTTTGGTGTAAATGGAAGGAGATAAAAATGCAGAGTCTTTTTAGGTCTGGTGTTAATTCACTGTCCATAGTGTTTGCAACTGCTTATTCAGTATTGCTGGAGAGACTGACTGTCATTTGTATTTACATTGTCTTTTAATTAAATTATTGATGTGGTTGATATTTGCTCTGGACCTCTCAGTATTGTACTAGGTACCATCTTAGCATTTTTGCCTTTAATAAAAAGCTCTGTTTATAACTTCTTATCTGTGGAAAAAGGTGCCTTGTAATTCTTCATCAAAATAGTTCCTTCTCCTAAAGTTACACATTATTTCTCCATTTTTATTCGCTCTGACTAACCTTGGTGAAGCTCCTTTTCTGTCACTTGTTTTCCACGACCCTGGTGGCAGGTGAGCTATCAGGCCATTTAACATCCTAATAGAGAACCCAGACTGTCTGGAATACTGCAAATGAAAAAGACAGTTTTTGGCAGAAGCCTATGTAACTGATTTATAATGATTTATTTCTGTCTTAAAATAGCCTGATGGAAAGAGGAAAGAGAAGAGTAAGAAAGAGTAAAACTCTGTACTCTATGGGTAAACACTTTATTAAAGTTGCATGAAATTTTACAGCAACAATAGAAAAGAAGCATTACTTAGAGAATGGCTTACAAATTGTGGATGATAATTCTAGCACCATAGTAAGAACATGAATTAAGCAAACTGGTTCCAGGCTTTGGACCCAGTAGCACCCTTGCTCACTGCTGTCAGTAACAGCTGTAAAATCAGAAACTTACCTAAAGAATGAGGTCGGCAATAGCAAATAATAAAGTTCTTACTAAAACAGGTTAAAAAGTTATTGTTTCAGATGTAATCTCCTTAGGGATTAAAAAGAGGCACGTTGTACTCTACGTAGTTAGTGGTACTGTTTTGTGGTGAGTATCTGGGACGTGCCTAGTTACAAGTCACAGGGGACCCATACACATTTTTTTTCCGTCTGGCTTTCATGCCTGTGGCTAATTCCTACTGGAGGATGCACTCAATTTAGAAAGGTCTTGTTCCAAAATATTGCCTAACAGTAAGTAGGAATGTTTGATGTGTTGCAGTCCTACATTCCAAGGCTGTATAGACCTGCATTTGATTTGATGTAGCCTTTAATCTTACTAAAGTAAAACCCTCTTCCTTTAAATACACAGTTAATTTACTCTTTTGGGAAATGAACATAGTTTCTTATAAAGTGAAAGACATCCAGGTCGCATGTGTGCAGGAGAGCAGCATTTACGCGCACAAAACACATGTACACCAAACACAGATGTGCACAGTTCTCTTTTGGTGTATAAGCAGGGCTAGCAGGACAAAATGTCCCGTGTTCATTATGATATTAATTGGAAAAGTTAAGGGTGCCTAGTTCATCTTGACTGGAAATGGATGAGATTTCGGGTTGTCCTGACATTTTCTAATATTCTTTTGGCTTCACTAAGAGCTCTCCTTCCTGACCAGAATTGGTTTTGTCCGAATCAAAGCTTAACTCTTTCTGAGGAATAAAGTTATTGATGCTATTCATAATTTTGTGTGTCTGCTTGTGTGGTGACAGTGACATTGGTAACTGCCTACACTGCATGACTCATTGTATGCTGTCTGTAATAGCGTCTGTGATGTATTTGTCTCTGTCTTCTCTTGGCACATTGCCTTTAGATGTAACTTTTTAATGACGTAAGGTTGAAGTGTACTGTTAAGCCAGGTCCAAAGAACCTTCTATATTAATGTAACTACTGTACTAATGGTGGGATTTTTTGTTTTTAAGAATCCAGAACTGTAGGAGATTGTACAGTATCATTAAGGTGTACATAATTTTAGTCCAGTAAAAAAGACTTGCAGCAAAGTAGTTTATCCATCATGCTCTGTAAACAAGCAGTATTACATTAATGAAAAATATGGACCTACCTTGCTGTAAATGCATCTGTGCTAAGTATTGAACAATATTCATGTGTAACTTTGATTCATCTCCTGTAGGAAAGAATACATTTGCTATCCATCACACTACTTCCAGAAGCAGTTTTCATAACATTTCTTGTTACTGATATGTATTTACATTACTTTAAACATTTCCTCAAACATAGTCTCTATCAATAGGGAAATTTCAATGCAATGCTATGTTGACTCCTTTTGTTTACCCTAGAATATATTACTAAGTAAGTATTTTATGTAAAAAAGTATTAAGAAGTAAATATTTCTACCATCTTCCTGGTAACTGTATCTTTTACTGTACATTCTAGTCCTTTCCTCCCTATAAGGGCTATGAGAGCTTTTTGTACATTTTAATGTTTGAGAGTAAATAGAATAAAATCAGCACTAAGGAAATAATTTTTTATTTCTCTAAAATCCTCTAAATATGTAGCAAATCATGCAAAAATTTGTTTTTCTTAATTAGTTGGTTTTCATGACTTGACAAGTGCAGTAACAATAATCTACTACCTCTTCACATCTATAGAATCTCACTAAGAAAAGAGGCAGACCTGGATTTCTTACATCAAAAGCAGACAGCAATATTTCCCACTTGATCTTTTCTTAAATAGGAACATTTTAGAACTTGCTTATCCATTCCAAAGTAAAAGACTGCGAACCTATTCCTTGCAAGTTGTATTTAATAACTTATGATTGTCAAAAATTAAACAGTTTCTGGGTTTTAGAAAGTGGTTGAAGGCATTTAACCCTAAAATGCATATATTTCTGCTTCCACATATATTCCTCAGCTGGCTTAGCAAAAAAAAAAATCTGCAATGCACTGCAATTCATGCAGTTTTTGGAAGGCAAAGTTTGTGATGGGACTTCACACACGCACAGGTCACATGGAATTCATAGGTCAGGGGAAATGTTTATTCCCCACCAGCTCAGCACTCCCCACTCACCACACGTGGAATATTTCCTCGGGAGCGCCTGCACGGGAGAGGTGTTGATGAGCGTGAGTGAGCTCAGCATAGCCCTGTGAAGATGATCAGAGGGCTGGAAGACGTAGCCTAGTGAGGGAGGCTGAGTGAGCTGGGCTTGTGCTCTGCACAAGAGGGTGCAATAATAAAGAGGGTACAATAGCTTACTTAAAATACCCTTTCTTAACGTAGGGTAAACTCCAGAAAATATGGATAGTGAGGAAATCTTAGGTCCCTTCCAGTGCTGGGAACTCCATTTTTGTGCAGCGTCAGACAGACATTACATGGATCTTCCCCTGCACAGATGCCATCTGTGGAGGGGTTCCTCTTTCTTCCCACAATGTGGAGCCTTTTCTTTTGTGTGGCAAACAATCACATGTATTCTCTCCTGACAGGCTGGGATGTCATCTCATTCAAGATATTCACCACTGTCAGCACAGGTTTTAAGTACAAGGCTCAGCAGAACAGACATGTACTGTTCAAGACAACTAACTCCTTGAATACAATGTATTCCACAATGCTCTCAATATAGCTTGTTCAGCCTGGAGGAGAGACAGCTTCAGAGGCACTAACAGTGCCCATGCAGTGCCTAGGAGCATGCTGGCAAGAGGTCCGAGCCAGGAGGTTCTGGTGACACATAAGGATAGCTTTTTCACAATGAAGATAAAGATTTGTAGCCAGTTACCCAGGGAGATTTGGGGTTCTAAGCCCTTGTTCGTTTTCAAGACCTGAATGGACAAACCCTGGGTAAAGTGTTCTGAATTCAGTGTTGTCCCTGCCTTGAGCAGCTGTGTGATTCTGAAATTCAAAGCAGATAGCTAAATTGGAGTCTTAATCTGTGAGCTGAATCTCTCCCTTTAGCTAACTTAACAAACATTAGATGACAGTTGACACTGAGAAGTTCAGCAGAAGTTAATTAAAATAATTTAGGAAAAGAATTTAGCTTGAACAGGTAAAGTTTGGAATGAAGCAAAGCTGGGCAATGAGAGGACAATATTGACATAAAAGAACAGCTAAGGCTGCTTGAACAATTTCATCTGTTATCTTAATTTTCTTTTCTCAGCAAGTAATATTCCCAGAGTGGATTAAATTTCAATTTAACATTATCCTGACTATCTGCTTGCATGGATGCAAAAGACTGAAAGGGCACAATTATAAAGTTATGAAACCATTAACATATATTGAACTGATTATATACAAGATGGAATAGAGTCTTACATCCCCAGGACAATTTGTACAGGAGGGCCACCACCCTTTTTATAACCATAGCGAAGGCTACTTCTTTCACAGTGTGCTTGCCCTTTAGCCTGTGTCCACATGCTGGATCTGACACCTGGGCTGTTGCCCAGACACTGTGTGCTGTGTGTATGTGTAGACCAAGGAAGAGTTGTGTGTTTCCAGGGATCTTGTTGGGTCATTCTAGATATAGCTGATAAAACACATTTGCCTGAAATATATGTCTATCCATATCTTATGTATTGTGAAAAATCATACAAATATGTATGATATTCTGGTTAGTTTTCCAACAGTATCCCAGAATTGACTTCTGTTGCATATACTGGGTTTTTGTATATAATTTCTTGATATTGAAATATAATAATGAAACATAAATTTATGTTTATCTTCTATGCCTGACCCTGAACTTAATATTCTCTTCAATATGTTCCTGTTTCAACCCACTTAATCCTAGCTCTGCTGAGATGTACGTGTTTACATCATATCGTACCGGAAGAATAAAGAAGCCACTTGGCTTTTTGTTAAGTTGTGGAGTGAAGATGGTCAAGGTAAATGATTTTGAAGCACACACCTGAAACTTAATCTTCATCAAAAGACAGAACCTGAGATCAGCCCAGCTGCTCTCCAGTGCAGTGTTTGCCATCAGCAGCATTTCCAGGGGTTTATTGTTTGTGGTCAATTCAGGTACTCTTCTGCAAGTTGCTGGGTGAAGGGAGAGTGAGGGTTAAGGCAAATCCATTTGTTCCCTCATGGTCTTGCTATGCCTATTTCCCACTAACTGAGCTAGTTTCCAAATTGAGGGGGAAAACTAAAAGGAAACAACCTCAGGAATCCAGGTTTCCTACAAATAGGCCTTAATTTAGGAAAAAAAAATCAGGTATATTAGATTAAATTGTGATTCATAGTCTTTGCAACACAGTCTTAGAGAAAAGCTTTTGTAGACTCAGCAGCTGCAGCAGTGTTCAGCCAAGTCTAGATAATGGATACTTACAGCTGCTGTCAGTGGAAAAGCTTCCTGATATTGTTCACCTTCTCTGTGTCTGTTCTCATAGTCGTACCCTTTCGTGAGCTGTTAACATCCATTGCATGGTGGCAGATAAGGGTGAAAGAGGGAGAGCAAAGGATCATGTAGGTTTTTCAAACTTTTGTAGCCTACCTCAGCATCCTGTTTATGAATTTTGCCCTTCACCTGTTTGTTGGTATGTGAAAGCCTTTAGTAGCATAGAAGTGGTAGTCTGTCTGTGAGCTTCCTGAGCTCGTCTTATAATATAATTGTGATCACAATGATTATCAGCTTAGGTTTAGTATTATGTACTATATATGCAGCATAGATATTGCTTTTCACCTTACTGGTTTCCTCCTCAGAAAGACCTCAGTGTCCTGTCTGTAACCAGAAGGATATGAGTGCCCTAGCTTCAAGTAAGATTGCGTACAAATATCTGTTATTTTTCATATTAAACTGATCAATTTTACTTAATCTCTCTTTTGTGATTAGGAGGGCATGCTGAGAGATAAAAAAAAATCAGTTTAAATTTTCTATTCTTATTTGCCACAAACTTTATGCAGAAGTCATATGGGAAAGTTGAAGAACAATGACTTTCCTGTGTTCATGATACAATTTACGTTTACAAAAATGAAAAGGTTTAAGTACTGAAAAATGATCTCGCAGACTTTATCACTATAATAGAATAGAGACCTTTGGGTATTGTTTCATCATAGAGACCTTTTTCTCAGTTGGATTTGCCACTGAATTTTCACTTTTTTCATCATTAAATTCTCAATTGACCCACAGTCCCAATAAAAGTAATTTATTTCACATGTGTTATTTTTAATTTTGCTGAGAAAAAACCTCTAAGTCTTGACCCGGTTTTGAAATAAAAATATTATTTTTTAGGGCAGTACAAATATTTTTCTTTTTATTTTAGAACCAGGTGACTCCAAAAAAGAGAAGAAGGAAAAAAAGGGCTATGGAAAAATGTATTTCTTTCTCTGTGCTGCATTTAGGATGTGGTCATGCCCCAGGAGCCTAGAGGTTGCTTTTACGATGTGCCTGAGCTCAGGAATCCAATATTATCTACGTATAAACCTTCCTCCCACTTCTCCTAAAGTGTGCTCCTCTGGTTTGCGTAGAAAAATTTTTGCAAGAACTCTCCCGAGTAATGTCATTTGAGTACAAGTCTGGCCACAGCTATTTACAAGTTCGGGTTTTGACTGAAGTGAGTAATTGAATCACATTGAGCCTCTGAAGTTTGCCTTTTATTTATATATTTCCCCCAATTGTGTGGCTCGGTCTGCCATTGGCTGCTGTCCCTGCAACCTACCCGAGGGCTCTGCAGTTACATAAGGCTCTGTCTGCTGGGAGCCTATATAAAGCCTTTTTGCATGCCAGCAAGAGGCAGAATCTTATCACGATCCAAGTCCCACTGCTTTAGTTCGCATGAGCAGGAAGATTTGCTTGAAGATATCCTGAAACTCAAACCCAGGCTGCTTTGTTTGCCAGCCAGTGCTTCACAGCTGTCAACCTCAGTCGCAAGTGGCAGCTACTGTGACTAGCTTCTGTGCATTATGAAGAATTTTTCATTTCCTATGCAGGATAACACCCATCAGACCGAGTCCTCCTCCTCACAGATTCCTGAGTTTGACAAATCAGTCAGATCCTATTGGAAGACCAGAAAGAGATGAGCAATTAGCTCAAGTAGAGATTGCTGTTCTGGGGGTCATATTTCTGGCAGCATCTGTGGGCAATTTCATTCTCATACTGGTGCTGTGGCGAAGAAGAAAGAAGCTGTCTAGGATGTATGTGTTCATGCTTCACCTCAGCATTGCTGACTTAGTGGTAGCCTTTTTCCAAGTGCTGCCTCAACTCATATGGGATATTACAGATGTTTTCATAGGGCCAGATTTCTTGTGCAGAATTATCAAGTATCTACAACTGCTGGGCATGTTTGCCTCTACTTACATGATAGTGGTCATGACAGTGGACAGATATCAAGCCGTTTGCTACCCTATGGTCACTTTCCAAAAGAAGAGAGCTCTCTGGAACATCCCCATTTGCAGCAGCTGGTCTATAGCACTGATTCTTAGCCTACCACAGGTATTTATCTTTTCTAAGACTGAAATATCTCCAGGTGTCTTTGAATGTTGGGGTGAATTTATTCAGCCTTGGGGCCCAAAGGCATATGTGACTTGGATTTTTGTAGTTATATTCTTCATTCCCTCAGCAATCCTTATCACATGCCAGGTCAAGATTTGCAAAATAATCAGAAGAAATATAAATGTGAAAAAACAGAATGAATGTGAAGCAACAAATCAGAATCAAGTCCTACCATCCCGAGCAAGCAGTGTGAACTGTATTTCAAAGGCTATGATCAAGACAGTAAAAATGACAGTGGTGACAGTTGTTGCGTATGTTCTCTGTTGGTCACCTTTCTTCATTGCACAGCTGTGGTCCGTGTGGTTCCCCAGCATCCTGACCGAAGGTAAGATGCTCTCCCTCCTCAGTCACAGCTGCAGAGCAGGCTAGCACACTGCTGTTGAGTGCTTTATGTTTGCATTTTGCTTTTGTGTAAAGGTTACATGTGGTCATTTGAGGAAGATTAAAAAGAAATACCTGGATTGATTATCTCCTGTATTTAATCAGGTACAGGGAGCTTCTTGTGTTATGTGATCAAAACATCATGTGTCTATTTTGTGTGTGTGTCTTGAGTGATTAACAATTTAAAGATTCATGAACACCATGGTGAAAAGTATCGTGTGCTTCAGCAAAGCCTCAAACTTTTAGAGGTTTAAGGTATTATAGAAACAGTATTTTGGGCTCTTGAGGTGAAAAGGAGCAATTGACTATTCAAAGTAATAAAACTATTTCTTATTTACTGGGTAGAACAGTGGTGTTATAAGACATCTGATTTTTTTTAATATTGAAATCATATTGATGATTTCAATTTTACTTACAAGTTTACTCTGTAGTAAACTATGAAACAACCAAAAATTGTCAACCAGCTGTTTATAAAGCAAAAAAGTAAGCCTGAGAGAGTTATCAAACACGATGTTGTAAACAAGAATAGTCTTGTCAAATTTATACCATTGCCTCTTTGTGAAAAGCAGACTCTATATGTGACTTTAAATTCACCTATTCTAAATAAAGAGGTAAAAAAAGAGAAAAAAAATAATAGTCCTGCCTGATAAAAACAGTAGTTTCTGAACTTTAAGAATTCTTCCTGTCAGTGTCAATTTGAGTCTTATTCTACATACATTTATGTCAAAATATGTATCTGTATTTATTTGTATCTGTTTAACAGCTTAGTAATTGCTTTTAAAATTAATGCAACTACATCTAAAAAGAGTTCTATGAAACTATTTAACTCTGAATGCATACAATAAAGTGTGCTTTATACCTTCAGCAATTGCAAATTGCATTGATATGGGAATTTCCTACTATTAGATTAATTTTAACGTATGAATAGATACAGCAGAAAGCAGCAGACTGTGAAAATGTGTCTTATATTTATAAGAGTGTTTTATTTAGTCTCTTATTCCTTTAACTGTTTTGTTCTAGGTTCAGCATTCACCATTATAATGCTCCTTGGCAATCTAAATAGTTGTGCCAACCCATGGATTTACATGTATTTCTGTGGCCAGATTCCATATTGCACAAATAAGCAGCTGGAGAATACCTCGGCTCAAGAGGAATCTGTGTTCACGGCGAGCATTCATCTCGTAGACAGAGACCCTGAGGATAACAGTACTTCTGCATAAATGCTGAGAGCTTTTTTGTTGTTTTGTTACATTCCCTTTATTCACAAGACATATTGATATTTTACCACCATCCCCTATTTTGTGTATGAGAAAGCGGAAAATTTGGTTTTTATTGTAAAATATATATTTCTCTGCAGTTCTGTAGCATATTCAGGAAATTTCTGTGTTGTGCAAACCTGACTCAGTGCATCAATCACCACTGTCTTATAAGAATGAATTCCTGTAATGACTGACAAAGATACATAAAAGTATCTTAGATATTTTGTGTCCTAAAGTACTTCCCCATCTGTGATTATGGATTTCTAAGTAGTAAAATTTTATTACTACCTGGCCCAACAAATTGAAACATAATTGAAAAGGAACCTGATCTAATTAAACTTGAATGTGTTTTCAGAGTGAACCATGAATTGTTTATCATTCTGGTGTGATTAAGGGACAGTGACAAAACTTGAGAAGGCAGCACAAAGTCAGAAAAAGCTTTTGCCAGCTCTTACTAGCACCTGGTTTAAATTAACTCTTTATGTACATTTATAAAATGCCAAGCAACTTAATATAATTTTTTAAAAAATAAAAGAATTTGGTATGCTTGTGACATTGAACCCCTACTTCAGTTTCAAATTCCATTGTGGATTGCAGGTATCAGCAGCGTAGCAGCAGTTCAGGTTTTTTGGCTTCAAACCATGGGATTTGATTTTCCATGCATTTCCTGATGTGTAAGCAGTTAACTGGACACCTATGCACACCCCATACACACACATATACATGCTCTAAATAAAAGTGGGTGCTAAGTGACACTTTCATTTGGCATTCAGACCCATTTGTTCTAGCATGGGATTTATTGGCAGGGTACCAATTATTATTCTATTTGTTAGTATCCCTTTAGGTTCAAATTCAAATATTTCCCTTTGCTTTAAAAATAAATCTGCATATCTTTATTTCAAATGCCATTTGGTTGCTGGTTTGTGGGTGTTATATTCAGGTAGCTATTTATTTCCTTTCAATGTCTGCAATCTGATCAGAGGAATATGCAAGGAATATCAGCAAGGCTCTTTCAGGTGAGAATGGATCTGCATTCCCAGGGACTCTTTGTGGCATTTACATCTGGTGACACATAATCTGTCTACATACTGTGTTTCATCACATTTCAGTTTTCTGAGTGCTAGCAGTCTCAAATATCAGTAGAAAAGCTATAAAACTGTGGGGTTTTAATAGTCTTTAAATTGTAGTCAAAGAAATATTTATTTAAACCAAATACTGATCACATAATGATAAATTTTGCTGTACAGTGAATAGTTACGCTTTGGGTTAATTTATGCTGATATGACTGCATATTCTATGATTTCTATTATCTGTATAAGTAGACCAGATAAGGGCAAAAACCAAATACTGGTTCTTTATAATGGGAAAAGCTAATGCCCCAGCCCAGCTGACAAGAACAGGTCTCCAGCTGTTAGGAAGAGGTAGAAGGTGGGTGAAGGTAGTACCAGAGCCAGGGAGGAATGGGAAGGGTTTGCGTGAAGTCTCCTACTATAACTACAGCTGATAGATTTTCTTACTGTTTTTCCTCTCTCCCTTTAATTAGTAGCTAATAATTCTACCCCACAAAAAATTCTGTTTGAGCAAATCTGTAACTCAAGTGAATGTCCTCATCTGGGGTAAGAATATCCAAGATACAACCCATTCTATTGATAGGATATTGATACAGCCACTCACTGACTTTCTAAGACTTTCAGTCAATTAGCTCTCAGTGAAGTTTTCCCTGATGACTTAATCCAATGGTTAATGATGGGATTTTTGTTTTTTTCCATTTCCTTTGATTGTAGTGTGTTACACAGCATAATATGCAGACTTGAAAGGAACTGTAAATAGAAATGCTTCAAGGACTCACCTGTGTCACTGAACTACTGTATTGGCAGCAAAACTCCTCAAAAGGCATTAATTTGCAAAGAAAACAGGCATTCAGATTGTGTGCAAAGAGTCATCCAGATCCAGAACTGATGGAAGTCACAGTTCTGTTCAGACACCACAGTGTAGCTACACCATTTAACACCACCTGATCCAACCTCTGATAGAAGTTTAAAGATACAATTTCTACTGCTTACATTTCTGCATTGCTGATACATTTGTTACTGGCTCTATAAGTAGAATTAAATGTTACTGTACTATGGTGCAAAGTAAAGGCTATGGATACTTTTAGTTTCAGTCTGTCAGGAGGTATTTGAACACAGGTATTCCTGCTTTTTCTCCTAGGAAAATGAACTGGACTGCATTTTCCAGACGTACGTCCTTATCCAACATGCCTGCCCTGCCTACCCCATGGGTAGCACTGACTAACAGTTTTAGTGGGGAGTTCGGTTCAGGTCCACTGTTTTTCCATCAAAACTCATTTTCAAATAATGGGAAATCAATTTGGGTAACTTTTTTCCTTTCCCTTTTTTTTTTTTTTTTTTTTTATCCTTATGAAGTGCCCCTTTCAGGACTTCTTTATTTCTAAAAAAAAAAAGAAAAAAAAAAGAAAAAAAAAGAAAAAATAATAAAATTTGTAAAATTTTTCTCTTTGTAAATTTATTCATCACTGCTCTTGGAAGTTGTTGTTTGAACATCTTGTGCCCTTGTTTTACTTTATATTTTGAGTCTTCATCTGAACTATATATTTTTCAATTCACTTCATCTAAATTTCCAACAGGTATTGCAGTATCTCATTAAGAGAGAGGATTGACTTTGGCACAACACTGTAGTCTTGCAAAGGTGTTTAATCCATATGGGAGAATCAGTAACTCAAATATATGAGTCCCCAGGAGCAATGTGGAAGCCCAT
Source organism: Vidua chalybeata (assembly GCF_026979565.1). Classification (NCBI taxonomy): domain Eukaryota; kingdom Metazoa; phylum Chordata; class Aves; order Passeriformes; family Viduidae; genus Vidua; species Vidua chalybeata. Next base: position 44,968,922 of record NC_071534.1, read on the forward strand.
AAAAGTGGAAAAAATCCAATTATCAGATGAAAGCCTTTCTCATCAAAGCCTAGGTTCTGTTTTCTCACACAAATAAGTTCTGAGTAGAAAAAAGCCTAGTGTTCCCAGTCCTGAAATGAATGACTATGTTGTTGATACTGGCACTGTGACATGCTTTCTGGTTATCTGGCTGGGGATTTTTTTTTACTTTTCATGGTTTTGTTACTACTTGGGAAAGGCACAGTCACTAAAAGGAATTAGATTCTTGCTTAAAAAATAGTAGTTTATATTTTGCAGTACAGATAAGAAGAATGAAAGACAATGTAATCTATTGGTTCTGCATAGATTTATTATAGGAAAAAGAAATTACAAAAACAACCTAGTAAAATGAAAAGAAAATCTCAACACGTTTTGCATTCTTAACAGTCTATTTTGATCATTCTTTTATTCTACAGAACTGCTTCTGTATTTTCATAGCCAGTCCCAGTTGCATGACAATCTTTTTAATCTTGCAATGAAATAATGCTGATGAATTTTAAAGATGGTGCCAAAATAATGTCCTGACAATTTCACTTTGATCATTTACTTCTTACAAGAGAAACTGGTTATTGAGTCGAATAAACTCAGGAGCCTGCGTCTGTGTTGCTGGGGGATGACTGGCAGAGTGATGATGTGGAGACACAAGCTGGAACTGGCAGGGTTTATTCTGTGAGGCAAACATGGCTGTAGTCTCTAGCTGTCAAACACATGACCAGGACAAAAGTATCCTCAAGCGGTTGTGAAGGTTAGCTATTTTTGACATAAGGGTGTCATGAACTGACAAAGGCAGAGTGGGATGACCCAGCTAATCAATTCATGCAGAAAATTCAGTTTGGGTTGGATTCCTTAGAGTAGAAAAAAAAAAAAAAAAAAAAAGAAAGAGTTGCTTTCTGACTTCATAAGGTAGAGATTTGGGCCTGAATGCCCTGGTTATCTACAGGAAACATCCATGACTGTGAACCAGATTGTTCATACAGCAGCAAAACAGGATTGCAAACAGTTCAAATAGGAATTGTGTTACTTGTAGTAATGCAGCCACAAATAATTTATTCTTTACTGAGGATCTATTTATCATGATCCATAGCTGATCCATATAGATTTGAATTGAAAGGAAATCATGCTGTTAGAAAATCAGAAATGAAAACTGATGTAATCTATCCTACCAGATCAAAACTCTGACTGCCATTCCAAATCATATGTCTTCAGCCCTATGTGTGCCCAGCAGCAGGTCCCTCTCTGCTCTCCTGGTCCCTGGTAGAATTTCATGATCTGCAAAATATTCCCCAAACTCTACCTTCCATAATCTCTTTCTAAGGTAGCCAAGGTTGTCTTCACTTTGCCTCTCTGAAACAAAAGGACAGAAGCTGTGTCTTTTCCCTGGGCTTATATGATGCTCCTGCAATTACCACTTGAGGACTTTCTGAAGGTCATCTCATTAAGGGGGCAGATTCTGGGCATTTTTACTACCCCTGCATAAAATTTTTATTAATTTGCACTTCACTCCTTAGGAGTCAAAGAAAAAACAGACTTTGATTGAAACTAAGTAGCCATACCCATTCCCTCATGCTTCCTTTTTTTGCCAGTGCAGTAGACCAAAGCATATGCTTTCTGCCAGTAGGTTGTAGCAACTAATTTAACTGAGGTGTATCATCCGTCTCTGTAATGAACTCTGGGGGCAATGAAACTCTAAGCAAAGGCTTCTTGCCTTTCTGTCCAAATGTTGTCCTAGAGATACAGTGCCAACCGATTCAAGGGCTATTGTATTCATCAGGAGCTTTTTTATATCATGGCTCACACTTTGGACGATCTTCAGCATTTTTAATTTGTGTTTCTCACATCCATTTCAGTATACCAAAAATTGTTAAAATTGTGTGTTACCCAGATTTTAGCTACAAATCTTCAGAATTCTGCATTAACAATGCAGGAATCAGTAGGACTTTGTGGAGGAAACATTACATTGCCATCTGGAGAAGAAGTTTTAAAAAATGCCGAACAAAAACATTTGAACTTGAAGATCTCTGGAAATTATGGCTGAGAAGCTAGAAAGACATCTCCTTACATGCCAGTGACCACTTTTCAGGACAATCGATGTAGTAACAAATACTAAGACCCAAGAAAGATGTGATAGTCTTGTCATCATTGTTATCATTTTCATCATGGTGATCATCATCATGATCATCATCATCATCACTATTATTTAAATGAAATCATCATATATCCTACAATAAGTTTTAAAAGAAAATAAATTTAGGACAGTGTGACATATGTAGATAAATTGTGAAGCTGAAATATGAGAACATTTATTTCAATCACAAATGTACATTTTATATATGATGCTGCTATTTTATTTAGCTAAAAGAATAAATTTTTTAAACTCCAATATTATTATTGTGCATTGAATTCCATGAAAATACCTTAAGATGAATTTTGGTACAAAATGTTAAAAATTTGCTTCATGTTTACACATTTACTTGGATATTAACCCAAAATTTTTGCTTTAAGATGCTATTCTTGTATTCCTTAGCTAATTCATGTGTTCAGTTATTGTCTTTATCACCACCTTTGAAGACATACTAGAATAGTAAATTATCTGCTAGCTATCACAGTGCATTGGAAATATTTGCCCATGTCTCTAAATGTGTTAATAGATGTTTGGCCTCAAATGATTTAATGCTGAGCAACTCCTGCTTTTGACTTACTGGGAAAAATTGTACTTTTTAACAGAGAATACAAGCCTTCTGGTAAGCAGAGTCATGATTTGAACACACTGCCTATTGATCATTTAATACAAATTACAGTCTACTGGGAATGTGATTCATATTCCTGATCCTTTCTTGACAAGATTCATGTTCTGAGATGATATGTGTTTATCTGTAACTATCTCTTCCTCAAAAAATATATAAGAAAATCCTTAGAAAAGAAGTTCTTATTTTTTAGCTCAGCAACTGTGAGTACTGAATCTTGGAGTTCAATGCATTTGCTGTGAAAGATGAAGTTAAAAACATTATTGTCGCATTTGGGCTTGTTTTGTTTGCCTTCACACAAAGAATTAATGCTGGATTGTATGATCCTTACATGTAAATCGTATCAAAGGAATGATACCACGGCAAGTCGAACGCTTAGAGCTCTGGACTCAAAGAATCATAGAATCATTAAGGTTGGAAAAGACCACCGCAATCATCAAGTTCAAACATTAATCCAGCACCACCATGTTCACCAGTAAACCTTAATCTCAAGGGCCACATCCACATGCCTTTTAAACCCTTCCAAGGGTGGTGATTCCACCACTTCTGTTCGCAGCCTCTTCCAATGCCTGATGATGCTTCCAGTAAAGAAGCTTTTTTCTAATATCCAGTCTAAGCCTCCCCTGACACAACTTGAGGCCATTTAGTCCTGGTCCTGTCACTTTTCAGAAAAGTGACCTCACTCCTGCTTTAATTTTAGCATGCATGTGCATAATATACTAGGTTAATGCCATGGATCTGCCACGGGACTGCTCTGCAGCTGCTCCTGTGGATCATAGATGAAGCATGCCCAACATGTTCTGTTACACAGATTTTAGGAAATTTCCCTCCCAAATGCTCCCCAGGCAGGAGTAAGATGGCACTAGGAGTGCACATATGTTAATGTTGCATACTGTAAGGGTGAAGCACTCTGTGTTTATATTGTGAACAGTGGTGACAACAGATGATCAGAACTGGACCATCTGTATTATTAACAAGGCTATCTGCCCATGGAAATATGAACACAAACAGGCAAAGTGGTCAAGGAGCATCTCAGGTGCATACTGAAGGCACTGGTACAGGCATATCCACAGGAACTTTCTATGTGTTTTTTGTGTCATGAAACAATGCATTGAGTATCCCGCTGGGCATGGACACACCAAAATGAGCAATCAGTGTGTGGAAGTTGACATCACTGTGGACAAGTCCTGCTGGGGTGCCACTGCCTATTTTAGGAGTCCACAGAGCAGAGGGCAGAGGTGCTCTGTGGCCCAACACTCTCCCCTCCTTCACCTCGTCTTTATTCCATGAGGATGAAAGGAAGAGACTGCACATAGTTGCATCTCTGCAACTTAAAAATGCATAGATGTGTAAATATCTTCATCTTTTGACTCATTTCACTAAAATGTCACCTTAATTTAACAGTTCTGGCATTGCTTCCAAATGATTCTGCAAGACAAGGGCATTTAGCTGTGATAGAGGTTTTGTTCTGCTAAGAATGAGCCAGTTAAACTCATCTTACTTGCAATTTAAGTAAGGACTGTATGCCATGAAGAACTGAATTTTGTATTAATTACCTGAGGCACACTATAAAAATTAGATTTTCAGTCACTGAAATTAAGAAACCAGACTGACTGAACAGCTGATTTATTTATTAATTCAGTAGCTTCACATTTTCTTTTAATAAAGATTCTTTTCTGTAAATTAAAGCGGATGAGAGGAATATCTTAAATGTAAAATTAGTCTAATCCCATTGAATTTTAAGCTGTGCCAAGGCTGCAAGATAGAATTAAATAATTGATAGAAGAAAAAGAATTAACTTGAGACTTTGATATTTAAAATAAATACAGTATTTTATGTGTACCCTCTGTAAAATAACTGGAGGCACAAAAGGACTATCCACAGAAAGCTATAGAATACTGTTTTATAAGTCAATTTCTAAGGTAAGTCCATAATTTTACAATAAAAATATCCATGCCAGATATAGATATGTTTATATGTTAAAATTTAATCTTGTGATTTGATACAAACTGTATCTTGTAATGCTCTGATTTTTTTCTATAATGTGCTCCAAAGATGAAATATTTTCTCTGCCTTCAGGTTAAGAAATCAATTACAAGTTTATGAATGCAGTTTTGTCCTGGAGGGAAATGTGGAGCTGATTCAGACAGAAGTCTCAGAACTGAATTGCATTCAAATTATTCATGAACATTTTGCATCTGTAAGGGAAAGGAATTGTGCGAGCAGTACCGTCTTTATAGAAGTTTCAACATTTCTCTAACACTGAACGTTATGAAAATATATTGTTAGTATGCTAAGTAGCTAGAAAGTGTCATAATGTGGTAGTGTATAAATATCCCTTACCTTCCTAGTTAATATTTTGACACTGTATAATTTCACATTTTTATCAATATAATTCACCTTGTAATAATAAAAATAGAAAAATGAAATAGAAATAATTTTGAAAATTCTTCTCTGAAAAATTTTTTAAGCTCTGCTTTTTTAAATTCAGCTCTTCATGGTTTACTCCAGAACTCTCAAAATTAATATGTTCATTTTATTAATTCAAGTTATTTTAAAGCGTCTCAGTTCTCTGGTGTTTTCATAGAAGAGTTTTCATTAGTGGCAAAAATATTTAGACTTCACTGTTTGAAGAGTTGACCCTGTCTCGTCACCAGGTTCCCACCAAAGTCACTCTATCTCTCCCCTCCTCAGCTGGAGAAGGGAGGGAAAATAGAATGAAAGGCTCGTGGGTAGGGATAAAGACAAGGAGAGATCACTCACCATTTATGTCACAGGGGAAACAGACTCAGCTCAGGGAATTAATTTAGTGTATTGCCAATCAAAATCAGAGAAGGGTAATGAGAAAAAGCCCAAATCCTAAACCCCACCTTTTTCACTCCATCCTTCCTTACTTCCCAGGCTCAGCTTCACACCCAGATTGTCTCCCTCCTCCCTGAAAGTAGGACAGAGGGGAGGGAAATGTGGGTTGTGGTCAGTTCATCACACATTGTCTCTTCTGCTCTTTCCTCCTCATGGGGAGGACTCTCCACAAGTGTTGCCCTGCTGCAGCATGGGGTTCCTGCTACAGGAGACAGCCCTTCATGAAGTTCTCCAATATGAGTCCTTCCCATGAGCTGCAGTTTTCACAAACTACTCCAGCGAGGATCCCTTCCAGAGTCAGGTCCTTCAGGAACAGACTGGTGCAGCATGGGTCCTCTGCAGGGTCACAAGTCCTGACTGCAAACCTGCCCACCCCCAGAATATGCTGCACACCCAGACTGAGAAAGATCATCCACAGATGAATGTGCTTAATGTATTTCATGTAATGCACATGATAAATCAGAAAAACATCTTGATTAGAAAAAAAAATTATCAAATCCAAGGTTTGAAACCTACTGCATATGCACATTTAAATATCGAAACAAACAAATCGCCCACTTAGCAAAATGGCAAGGAGAAATTGCCATTCAGGAGAAGGTACTTAAAAAGCTTTTTCATGTCTTAGGCTATTTAGGACTAGACCACTTACTACAAAAATAAAAATACAGCAAAGTGCAAGCATGATGATTGCTCAATCATACATCCCTATAAACAAAAGTTTGTCTCATTTGTCTGTATTAAAGCATGGTTTGGCAAAAGGATGCATTATGTGGAAATCTGTGGTTTCCTTTGTGATCTCTGGGGAAAATAGGACTATTTGTCCTTGAGTAGGCTTTAAAACAATATTGTCAAATACTTAAATGTGTCACATGCAGAACGGTGCTTAGGATCCAGTTCCATGCTATGCAACATTAGCACAACAACATCTATGTGTGCTGGCAGTGGTTGGGTTGCTGTGTAATTGAGTGGCACATTTGCAGCCTGCCTCAATACCAAGCAGATACATTTAAGGAAGCACAGATTGTAGACAGCAGGCAGTTAGTAGCCAAGCTTTTGTGCAGCACATATGTTAAAGAACAGCAAATGATAAGAGAGATAAAAATATAGGTTTGAGGGTCAGTGAACAATGCCAATTTGTATGACACAATTGCAAAAGCATTTGTGCCAATTTTTTCCTACGCCCATGAGAACATCTGCAAATAACATAATAACTATTAAAGTTTGCAGCTTGCTCCTTGGCAGAAGAGCAATTTGAAAATTAAGCTGTTTATATTACTTTTTTTTAATGTCTGTGGTTTGAAGTTGATTCCTGCTTGAACAACAGGTACCTTTTTTTTTTTTTTTCTAAGTCTTGGGATTTTTTAATGAAGTTTCATAGTGTTCTGTTCAAAATTAAAGTTTCAATGACTAAATCATAATGTTGGAGCCAGTGGGTATCTAGTAAGTGACAACAGCCTGCCATGTTTTGAGTCTCCTAATCTTAGGTCTAGATGAAAACATTAGGATTCAATGTATGCAAAGGTCTGAAAGAACCCTTGTGAATTGTCCTCAAGAGCTGCTCAGGTCCCTGCTCGGGTCTCTACATAATATCTGGAGGAAGAGGTGATATACATTTTATTCTTCTGCAAGGGATATGTGACCTTATAAGTAGATTTCTGGTCCACACTAATGTGTTTTTCAGACAGGGAGAGACTATTATATAAACCAGTTATTCTTTTCATTGTCCCCTTATCATATACACTATGAAAAAAGAAGTTTAAAACAGTCTATTAAATATTATTATACGGAGTGCTTCATAAACAGATAAACTGTTCCTTCCACATGATATTCACCACTTTTTTAAGACTAAATACCATATTAGTAGGTGGCCAAAGATAGAACTTTTCATTCAAAGAGTAATCTGAAAGTGTGAATATTTTCCTAACATAGTTTGTTTGCTTTTCACTCTATGAATCAGCTATTGAACACAGAGGCATCCAGCTGTCCTGTCCTTCAGCAGTTTCAGCCCAGATACAAAACCATGACTCACAAATAATAGTACCTAAAATTAATGCTAGCAAGTAAATGAGTGAAATCTTTTCTGCTTTCATCAGCTATCCACGGCTCTGTATCTTCAAGTGACAATGCAATGCAATATACAATATGTATTTTAGATACCCATAGTGGTGTAGTTAAAGAAAAAGGCCAAGATATGTGTCTTTTTAGAAAAGGCAGCCTTTGAATTGTAAGTCTTTTAAAGAACAGCTTATTTATTGAAAAACAGAGATTGATTTACAGATATTTTAAATACAAATCAGTTATATTCTTAGAGGTCCTTCTGTTTGTCTATCTGAATAATAAAACAGTGAGATTGAAATGGATAAGAAATAACAAAATGAGACAGTGGGAAAAGAGTAAAAGCCTTTTAAGTATCTTTGAATAAAAATGTGAATACAATAGTCATGAACAATAAACAGCAATGGGCCCAAGGATACCAGTGAATGCACTTGAAGTTCAACCTAGCTTTATAGTTTCAAATACAATCTTTCACGTAAATACCATTATTTATTTATGCCTATTGTAAAAGCAGGCTGGTGGCTTATTCTGAGAAATATAATATGTCAAAAACATTAGTCCTTCTATAAAGTGTTCTTAAATGGGAACTACTGACTTTGAAGACTGTGAAGCTAGTAAGGTTGTCTCAGATCTAATTTTTATATCCTAACAAGCCAGTCTATATCAAAGGAACTGGGTGTTAAGTAAAAGTATTCATTAAGCATTCCATACTTGTCTTATGGAATGGCAATTAAATGAGCAGAGGCTTCTCAAAGCAGTAAGTATCCAATTACGTGCTGAGGGCTTTTCTCTGATCTTTGTTTGAAGAAAGTGAACTGTGCAACGTAGTTTTACCCCTCAGTTTGTGAATATGCTAGATTTTTTTTTGGTAGCAATGCAGTAGATGGCTAATGATATTCATCCCAGTTCCACCACCAAGGATAGACAGAAATGGTGGTGGAAATCAGAAGTTAGCTCAGACACTAGCCAGTGTGGAGGCAGAGACCCTGATGCTTGGCTGGAGATGGAGTCAGAGCAACTGGTCCAAACAAGACCAGTAGTAGGACTGAATATTTGCTGTGGATTCGTGGTCAAGCACGTGATTACTTGAGGAAAATGGGCAGGTTTGAGTAGGCATCAGAGCAGCTGCCTTCCATCCTCCATACTGGGTTATTCCTCATATTTGAGATACGGATTACTTAAAGTAAACTTTCCTTTTAACATTGTCAGAGAAATGTGTGTGAAGTATTGACTTTTTCAAATATTTGTAGGTGTCATAATAAAGGAATTTAGAGGAGGCCCTGGAAATCCCTCATTTGATACTCTATGAGAAGTTTAGTGTGGATTTTTTTCGCTGGCTTTGTCTGAGACAATCAAATCAGTTAGAGAATTTGGTTCAAGTTGAGTGAAAAGCTTCAGCTAAAGAAGCATAAGAAAAAAAATTGTACTATGACAAAATGGTCAGTTTTCGTTGAAAGACTATCAATTTATGAAAAAAAATAAATAAGGATTCACCTGAAAAGTTAAATATGATTAGTCAATTTAATTTTTCAATAAATTGGAAGAGTCTTCTATTTTGAATTGATCTCAATATTATTTTCAATGTCCTATTTTAAAAAATATGCTTTCATTACTCAACTCTGTATCTGAGAAAACAGTTGGCCCAATGTGTTACCAAATACAAAAGAACTGGGTATGCACAGATTTCAAAATTATCTGAGATCACTGTCTGGGTAGTCATGCCCCAAACCTCATACCAGCTCTTGAAAAGACTAGAGCTGAGTGGGTGCCCTACAAATATAGGCAGCACTGTAACCGCTCTAGAACTATAGGACTCTGTGTCAATTTTTGTGCCTCCTTTGTACTGTTGCAGCCACTTGAGCTTCCAAAGGATATTTCTGCTAGATATACTGTCCTTCTGAATAGCTATTAAAAGCTGCATTGTGTGAAAAAGAATTATGAACTTAAACTTCTTGGACTTCAAATGCAAATGCGCAAGAAGTTAATAACCAGGCAATCGCTGATTCATAAATCTGTTATGGAAGAATAATATAAAAAAGCCTCTGGGCATAAATAATGCCTTCATGTTTTGAAATCTGTCATACCAAGTGACTTGCTAGCTGTATGAACTGAGGATTCTTGTAATTTTTAGCACACAGTTACTTCATATCATAATAAAGAAAATGGCCTGATATTCCTCCCACAGGAAATGCATCCACTGGGAGACACAACAGTTCGATGAAAAGGCACATCACGGAGATGCAAGTCCTACGTTGCAACATGCAGTCATTTCCTCCAGAAATTTGTTCATCTTGCACTGGACACTGTTCCTTCATGAGGAACATGCCCATCAAAAATCAAGGATTTACACTGACTTTAAAGGAGAAAGAGATTGTATCATGGAATCATACAATTAATTACTTAGGTTAGAAAGGACCTTTGGAAAAGATGGAGTGGAGTCCAAACCCCTGCTCAAGACAGGTACAATTAGTTCAAGTTGCTCAGGGACTTGTCTAGCAGAGATTATAAACTTTTTCCATTTTATTTTTAACTCAAAGCCCTGTTTTTGTAACTAGGCAAGATCTACTTACAGACAATTTAAGGAAGCTTGTATAGTCTATTTTTCACTTATTAAAACCATAATATTTACTTGTTATATTTCCCAAGCACATTCAAGTTATACCAAAGCACAAACTGTTGAGAAGCTTCCTGCTGTAATGGACTACATCATGACTTATTCTTTACTTTTGCATTTGAACTAGAGTTATGTGAATTATTTATTAGTATACTGCAAAGTTCTGACAATATAGTGGAAAATCATTTATGGATCCTTCACCTCTATAAAGCCTTTTGTTTTGTTTTGTTCTCAGATTGTAATTTATGCTGTTTCTATTTATTTCTGGGTTTTGTTAGCAAGGATTTTACAGGATGGGATGATTGGTCTGGATGCACTCTCAGACTAGCTCATCACTACTGCTGGCCTGCTACTTCCGTACTCCTAGACTGGAAATTTAGTGAATAAAGTTAAAACATTCAGCTCTCTGGAGTTACTCTTTCTGCCTGATCACCTGAATATGGCCCAAAAAAATTCATGCTGCTTGGTATGTATTTTGGAAGCCAACATCTGATTTAGGCCACAGCTCTGCTCTTGAATCTGGGAGTTCTTGGTTTTGGCTCCAGTCTTCAGTTCAGGTATGAACCCAGGCACATCTGTCTGAGGTGGGGGGATAAGGACACCACACTCTCCTCGCCTTTCTTATCTCCACACTGGTGTCCTTCTGTCCACAAATAAGACAAATGACCATGCTGCCCTCCAGCACTTTCTCTGCCTGGATGGCTGGAGAATCAGGCTGGTGAGGGTGCACCAGCCCTTTGGACGAGATGGCACAGGAGTCCTAGCTGGGAGGTTTCATATGCAGTTAGGGGCACAACAGAGGGAAGGAGCAGAAGACAATCTTGAATCTTTTGAGAGCATCTCCAGAGAAATCACCTTTCTGTTAACTATTTACACAACAAAGGCAGGTTAGCCAACTAATATTGTTATCTAAAGCTACCCTGTATTACTTCTCTGCTACACACACAGAGGGATATAATTCTTTGAAAAAGTGTCTCAAAATTGTCCAAAATAACAGCAAGATGGGTAAGGAATTAGTAGGCATGATGCCTTGAGGGATCCACATAAACCCTGAGTGAGAAAAGTTAATACTGTGGATGATAAAAGTGAGTTTTTTGTCTTAGTAAGATTAAATGTTCGGTGAGAAAACACATGACAGGAGAAAGACAGAACATTTATTTTCTGTTATGGGTGCAGACAGCCTTACAAGTGTACTCATTTATCACTGATTGACAAGTAGGCTAAACTTTCACAAATGGAGGAGTGATACTGAGATGGCTATATCCTTTTGACAACCAAGTGACAGATCATTTCTTGTCTGTACCTTTGTTTCTTTGTGATAAATTTGTGAACAAAGGAGGTATGATAAGTATTTTAAACCTTTATTTCATTTAACATAAAAAATAATGGCTTTGGTGATTTATACAGAATCATAAAATCATTTTATGTGGCAAAGTACCTTCAAGATCATCCAGTCCAACCTCTCACCTAGTACTCCCAAGTCCATCAAATCATGTCCCTCCCACTCAGTCAGCCAAGTTTTGTTTAGGAAAATGAGGCTGCCTCTGCTACTTATTTTTCTTTGTTCCTTCCACCCACAGTTTCTTCAATTTACTAGCTTAAAGTCAACCTAGTTACAATCAGATTATTTTGTCTGTCTTTGTTTTTTGGCTGCCTTTTACCATATTCTTGTTTTCATTGTAATTCTTAGTCTAAGTCTTAGATCATAAACTCAAAACATCTCCAGAGAGGCCTTATATCTTTCAGATGTCTTTTCATAGTCTATCTTCTTTCATTTAATCTAAGCACACCCCACAAAGATGCTTACTTCATTTCACTGTCAGTGGGGTTTTTGTGGAAACAGATGTGAATCATACTCCAAGCAGTAATGCCTTGTGTGGATTATAGACTTGACTGAGAGGAAAGAGTGAAACTGGAAGATTGGACAACCAAAAATGCAAACTTCCTAGTGATTTCAAGTCTATTTTGTGTATGTCTACCTTAAGTCTCCTATCTATGCACAGGTGTGTGAGGAACAGAGGCTGAGTGGGTACAGCTTTGGCATTCAGTATTTCTGGGATTGTCAGAGAAGAGCCTGGGGCTAATGGGTGATTGTGGAATCTGGAGCCTGCCTATACCTGTAGTTTGGACAAAAGCCATACACAACAAAGGGAATTTCCCAGGGACCATTGCCTCTGAAATTGTGTGGAAATTTTGCCTGTGGTGTCCTACAAATCTAAAAGAGCTGACAATGACATTTAGGAAATTAAGTCAGTAGAGCAAGCTGAATGGTTCACAGGGCCCATGTGTGGATAAGTATATAAGGATAAACTGTTCAGCTTGTATCTTACCCAAAACATTTACACACTATCTTGTAAATGGATTATATGATATGCTACAGAACAGTACAAATAAATCCAACTCAGGTAAAGATATGCTGAGCAAGCTGCTTGTTGAAAGCCAGAGAGTGCAAAGACAGATACAGACATAGGCACATATGTATATGCTATTTCAAATGTTTATAAAAAATAGAAACATTAAATTTCAAGGAGGTTTTTTGGAATCCCTTCAGGGTACGGCTTACAGAGTTTTTTTCATGTTTTTTTAGCTCAGCTTCTATTTAAATAGATGGGAACTAAACATCCACAGCCCTTAAGAAGTTAAAAATGAAGAAATCATTAGTCACTTGGTGCCTCAGTTTCCAGGGAATAATAATTTTCCTTTCTTTTACCTCTCAACTCTCATAGCTAATTTGAGACTATCTCATAGTAGAATGACTTCCACGTCAATTTGCTCTAGAATCATCCTGGAGTTATGGATAGATTGACCAGCATGTAGTTCTATCTATATTAGATTGAACTATATCCAGCATATAGTTCAATCTATCCATATAATTCTGATCAATCTATCCATCAAATTCTCTTTCTTGACAGGTTTTTTGAAGATATATGTGGCATTTGCCTATTTCTGGTCTTCAGTCTGGTAATTATCTCAATTAGGAATGTAGGCACTTCTTGTTTAGGCTAGCTGGTTTTCTACTGTGTCTGCCTGTTTTCTTGCAAACTAGGATGAATTGCACTTCCACATCACGGAAATTGTTCTTGACATCAACCAGCTCCCCTGTGCACTTTTGCCTGTGAGAACAGCCCCCCAGGACAACCATTTTAACTCTTCCCTGAACAAGTATAACTCGATTAATCCTAAAGTCCAGTTTTTTTTAGATTGTAGTTTTTTTAGATTAATTTAGGTTGGAGCAGCCTTCTGGAAATCATCTGGTTTCGTCCAACACCCAGGGTGGGTGCAGCCTATCTTGGGTTGCTCAGGACCAAGGACAGAGGTTCCACAAAATACCTAGCCCATCTGTTCCAGTGTTTGACTACCTTCAGAGATAAACATACTTCTATCTACTCAGAATTTGCCTTTTTTAAACTTGTATCCCTTGCCTCTCATCCTATCACTGAATACCTTCAGGAAGAATCTGGCTTCATCTTCCTTACGCCCTTGCACTTATTACTCTGTTAGCATTCTCACTTGCTTCAGGGTTCACATTGTGGTCACTGCAGCCCAAATCTGCCCTCGACGGCCATATCCCCAAACAGTTATTCTTTGGTTTTGAATAGAATATACATAGGAGTACCTGCCTTGTGTGAAAAAAATCTTCCTCAAAACATTCCATATCTCTGTTGCAAATATCTCTGTTGCATGGGTGATGAATAGCAGAAAAAGTTAATTTTCTTATGTTTAACTAGAAACTAAATGACTAAAGCTTGACTAAATTTCTAGCTTGCCCAAAGCAAGGAACACCCCAAAATGCACTATTTATTAGCCTATAGCACTGACATGAACAGCATAGATATGATATATAATTTTTCAGAATTTAACTAGAAAGTACAACTACATTTCTAATCTGAAAATATTTCCTGTGTCATAGGTATTGATGTGGAGAACACTAGAGTATATTTGAATTTAGTATCCTTATCAGAAACATTTCATTAGAAGTCATTGAGAATAAAAGTAAGAAACCACACAACTTGATCTTTTTTATACCCTGAGAGTTTATCTCAAAAGGGCAGAAAAGCCTTCTTGTATAATTACAATTTTGCAGTCAATCATTTAAACCAATAACTATAATTTTGTTTCTGACTACCATTAAGGCTGTTGTGCAGAATTTAAAATAATGATGAACACCACCTACTGATGATTTTAAGTGTTGCAGATTGTTGTAGATTATTTGCTGTTTAGCGGTTAATTAGGACTAGGAAATCAGATAAAATGCAAGGCTTTGGCTCTTCACAGAGGAATATGCATCATTGTAGACTTATCTTGCTTCCTCAACAGTCCTTAGTGAGAACATATCTGAGATTTCTCCCTGAATGTTCTGTAGGAAAGCAGTGGAGTAAAATACAGCTCCCTGGCACCCTTTTATTGCTTAATAATTTCCCACTAGAACACAGTGGGAAACAGCACAAAATTATATTTGGATATATTAAGCCAAGAGATTTATGAATTTTGGGGAACTCCAAATAATACGCAATGTGATCATGCCTTCCTCAGCAACCCAGGCTGCTTTGGGCATTTCTGATTGGCATTCAGATCTTTACACTCACTTGCCACTGCTGAACTCAGGGTTTTAGTTCTTATATTATTACACTTTAAACTCTAAGTTCAGATAATCTGAAATAACATTAAAAGCTTACAGGTAAAAACATCTGTCCTTCTTTGTGTGCGGTAGTGTAGGTAGTGTGTTGCATGGTTTATAGATAAAACTTTTTGCATAACAGTAAGTACTTTGAAAACTCAGTCAACTCAAACCAGGCTTTGAAAATTAGTGTCTATTTCTCGTCTTGTTCTCCTTGTGCCTCAGCTCCACATCTCTAAAGGAGGGCTCGTAACACACACTATCTCTGTGAAAATGCAATTATATGTAAAAAATGCTCAGATACTGGAAAGACAAATACTATAGAGAAAGTCTATGAAGAATTCCCATGTTCAATGCAAAGTTTGATTGGCGTGTAACACCTCAAGTTTTAAGCTGGTCATCAAACAGTAAACTTTTGAACTCTGTCTATGTGCCAAATGACATAGAGATCTCAGAAAAAAATAGCAACAATCATACATTAAATTTAATCCCGATTATAGGCACAGGAAAGATGCAGGCTTCTACACTGTCTACATTGCTGTGTCATGATGTACATTATGATTATGCAGATTAGCTACTCTATTTAACCATTTCATTATGAAGCCCTAAATACCTAGCATTAATGTCTGTGTGTATATGTGTTTAGTGGAATAAAATTTTGGTCATTGTATGTAAGGGTCATTGTATGCAGATGAGATGTTCCTTCTCAGTTTTGCAGTCTGTGTTGAGATTATTCTCATCACTGCTTAGCCAAATGTGGCATAGTCTCCAAAAGAACATATTCACAGACTGATGATTTGCTGGCTCTACTAATGTTTGTTTTGTTTTATTTTTCTAATATTTTCTGTTATCAGATGTGGATCTGTCATTTACATTTAGTTCAGTTATTATTGCTCTAGCAAAGATTTCATAGGGTATTTTTATCTCAGTAGATACAAAAATTGCCAGCCAAATCATCACTATTGAGATATTAATTATTGTAAACTCTTTTGGAGATATTCTTTCTGATCAAATATGGTAAATTCCAAGCCACTGAGACTGGAGTAGGTATTTTTCCATGGTACAGAAGGTACCATGAAGTATCAATTGATACTGACAGGATGTATATACTGACCTGAATGTACATGCTCTTATTTGAAAATGTCCTTATTGGTGGGGAAAATGAAATTTAATGAAGGCAGTTGGAACTTAGGATCTGTAACAAAGGGATCAAATGCATCTCTGTTTGGGTGTATTTCACCCTGAAAAGATGTACAAATCTTTTCACATTTATGCCTGTCAAGGATGGATCACTATTTTCTTGGTTTATGACTTTGCCTCTGTCAAAATCTAAGATATTATTTTGCCTCTGTCACTGTGCCATCAATACAATAATTTATCCATCTGGGTGCCAAGACACTGGGTGGTATTTGCTGGGGACCTTGGAAAGGCAAAGTGACATTATTTTTTTTCCAAGTATTTCAGTGTATGTACTACAGGACATGTGCTTAAAATTACTGCAATTAAAACCCATGTCTGTTCCCATTTGTTTGTGGAGACAAAAGCTTAATTATATTAACATCTCTTAGTTGCACATTTGTCCTGGATCTACATCTATTTATTTCTATGGTATTTATAGTATTCTTCATGGTCTCCCAGAAAAAAAAAAAAAAAAAAAAGAACTGTGCCAGCCAAAATAGTAATTTTAGTCAGACATGAAAATTATCTTGCCTTGAAATCTTTCTGAAGGAGACATCATGTCACAGCAACTAATTTTTTATTGTAGTTCTTGTAACATTAATCCATTTAATTCAGCTTTCAGTTGACCCTAGCTCAAAAAACAATATGATTTGAGAAGAGCCCTGTATTTTTCCTCTCTGATACAAGTTTTGATAGTGTTCATCACTGCTAAGGGAGAATGAAGAGTTTACTCTGACATCCTTGGCAGTATTTTTCCTCTTCTGGACGCAGTTGTGTGCAGCTGAGGGAGCCTGAGGTCTGAGTCTGGAGAGGGGATATGCTGGGGGCAAAACATGGCTACAGAGCAAGGTGAGAATATGGTCCTTGGACAGAACATGGGTGCCTGAAGCAGACAGCATGAGCACAGGAGGTAAGGTAGGAAAAATGTCCAGCTGTACAAAAGCATTTTTTTCTGTCAGTCTTAGTTTGTTTCCAGGGTGTAACACCCATGCATGACTCGTGCTTTTTTATTGTTAAGACATGTTTAAATGGAAATGAAAAGTTTGTATAGGAAAAACCATTGCCTTTTAGAAACCTAGAAATTAATTTTTCATGAATAGAAGGACCCCTGAGACTCAAGTGTATTAACATGTTAGCATGGAGGAAATGACCCCTTCAGCTTTTGTGTCAGCTGCTTTTCTTTGTGACTTTTACAGACTTTCACACCAGAACAATTTTTTTTCCACTGCGTTTCATACAGCAAAATCTTTTCAGTACTCTCAGTTTATAAAACTTCTATATATAAAATTTACTGCATGGAACAATTTATCAAGGAGAATATTCCCTCTGCTTCATATCTTGTGGGAATCTCATCTGAGCACTCATCAACTGTGTCTGTAACGAGAAACAGTTCTGTAGGAAAGAGGGACAATTTTTTACTTTTTTTTTTACTGCCTAAGTAATTTTTCTTTTGGGAGATTTGTCTGTGGACTCATTTTGATTGTATTTTAGTTGAACTTCCTGATATATTCTGCAGGACTTCATTAAAGATTCCCAGCAATGATTTCCCAAGTCACCAAAACCTGTCATATCTCAGTGCAATAGTTTATTCAAAATAATGTCTGCTCGCTCGCAGTGTAGGAATACTGGACCAGTGGAGGAACATATATTACAAGACCTTCAGTAAATTGATACATTTTGCTTTCATTTGCAAACTTGCCATTCTTATAACCCTAACTTGTTTTATTGCCAGTGTGAAATCTCCTGAACATTCCCTTCATCCTTTGGCAGCTGCTGCTGAGCTTCTTTATAAATTTTAATGATTGCTTCTCATAGACACTATTTAATCTGCATCACTCCACAGATGTATGCCAGCAAGTTCATTTATTATTACTTCTTGCTTGGTTTCTTTTTTTATTCTTTTATTTTTTTCTTCTGACGGCAAAAACCGTCAGAGAAGGAAAGACTCAATTAAGATCTGTTGATTTTATATCACTATGTATATTTGTTTTCCAGGGTTATGTTCTTGCTCCTAGTCTTTCTCATAGAAGAAACTGAAAATCAACCCTTTCTCTGCTAATCCTGTTCTGATTTGAAGATGGTTGGTACCCCAGCACTGCGTTGTATCTCAGCTTACTGATACAATCTCTCCTCTGAAATGCCAGGGCATTGTTTTCCCATAGTCACTGTGGCAGTATTTCCCCATGTGTTATTCTGCTGTCTTTGAACATGACTTTGTGCCTGCAGACCTCTGTATGGTTGTTAGGCTGGGTTCCCATGGGAGGTGGCTTCCATCAGCTTGAGATCTGCACATTTTTCTCCCTCTTGCCTCTGTCCATCTCCTCACTTTGCAGATTTTGTTTATAGCAGAGAAAAAGCAAACTCAGATCACAGCAAGGTCATTAGCATTATTTAAATATGGGGTAAATATTATGCAGTGATACTTGTGCATATGAACTTAACAGACAATGGTTATGCAGTACTTACGTTTAATTAATATGCTCTGATCAGTACCAACATCATCATAAACTGAGACAAGTAACAGGAGCTTTGAACAAATCACAGTGGAAAGTACTAAGGGGAAAAGTGTGATGGAAATTATCCTTCCAGACATCTTCAGTGTTGCTACCTGCTGCACTGAAGAGAGAATCCAGAGGACTGTTGCTGCTTTTCCTATCTGACTACATGTACAGCTTGTTTCCTTCCTTCCTCTCACACTTCTTCTCCCTCTCTCTCTGTCTTCTCCCCTTGTGCTTTCTCTCTATCCTTTCCCTTTCTTCCTCCCTCGACCCTCCTTCCATCACCCTGATTTTATTATATCTGAGAAATAACTTGCAATCTTGTAATTGATGTATACCACCAGATGTGAACCACCCTACTAAATCTTTGTGCATATGAAACTTGACATTATTTGTGCAGTGGCGCCATTCAACAATAAGGTGCTCCTTAAATGTGGAGCTCCGCTGTTTTAAAGTCAGTCTGATGTGTTTTACAAAAGAAAAAGTATGTTCACTTTAGAAACAGCTGTGGGATTTGAAAATACTACCTTTCTCCCAAACTCCAGCTGTTTATTACTGATCAGTACTGGGAAGAATGGGTATCTGGGAGTGCTGCTCATGATATGCCTGAGTGCAGTTCAAACCTTCCAAGTGATGTTACAAGGCTGTGTCATTGTCAAGTCACTCCTGCACCCTTTGCAGCAGCTTTTGGTTCCAGAAATAGCCCCTTTCAGCAAGACAATGTTTTCCAACTAACACAAGACTTTGTTAGAGACAACATCAACATACGTGATCTATTCCAATGATAAGTCACTGTTGAAAGTGATTCAAACTGTGTGCATTTCAGTGAGTGGGTACTAAAGAGGATCCACACTCTGTTCCATTGTCCTCCAGTGGGGTCTGTAATCTCACATCTCTGAAACCTGTGTGAAGGGCAATTAATGAACAAATAAAAGGGGCTTTGATTACTTATGGATTACACAACCTGGGAAGTGTAGCTATGGGGAAGTGTGAGTGTTGTGAACCTGGAGAGATCTGTACTACACCAAGAAGGAAGAGCCCATTGTTTTGATCTTTTTATTTCTTTTTCCTGTGAAGAGCTGTCTTTTTTGAGGTAAAAAACCCCCAATTAATCCTGAACCTTTTCTGGTATTAAGAAGGAACCAGCCACTATTGAAAAGGAAAAAAAAAACGGAGTAAGTCCTATCAAAGGATCATTCACCTCTTCAAATATTCCAAGACATGGATTTCTTTTATGGTATTTTTGGTCTTCTCTTTTTTGACACTGTATGAGCTCTCACTTTCTTTTATCATTTCCCAGGGTAGGGCTGACGCTCTGCCAAGAGCTAGATAGTGCCATTTTCTTGGTAGTCTGCTGTTTTGATTTTTTCTTCTCACTAATAAGGACTAATTTTAACACTTTTTATGTGTTTTGAGTCTGTGATTTTCATTATTATTTTTTAAATGCCATACTATTTCATTGCGCTATTTTCAAAGTGCTGCTTATTGTTAACATCAGAACAATAATTTTAACATTGCCCTAATTTTGGAATCCTTCCTGACCAGAGCAGATGAAATATCCATGTTTGTAAGGGAAAAAAATTTTGGTTGACAAAATAATGAAAGTAAGATAGGGTCTTACATGTTTCATCATGTTTCATGAAAGTCAGTAGTTTGACAGAGGAGAGAGATTGTCCCAGTGACCTGATGGAGAGGCTGTAGAGAATCCATGCCTTAGATACAAATCTATAAACCATCAGATTTCATTGGTAATACCACTTGTGTATTTTTTGCTTGATTTTCTGAAATTTTCTCTTCTGGTTCAGCTGCTCAAAAGATGTTATTTACAGTGATAGTGTTAGAAATCTACCTCCACCCAGCACATACCTGGGCTTTTGTGCAGGCATCCTTTGAAACTGGTTGTTGCAGTTTTCCTTGTGGTAGGGAAAATCTGCTCTTTTACTCATACTGTAAGATCCTGTTCATTATCCATTTCTATTGTCAAAGACTTGGTTCTCTGGCCCATAATAGCCAAGGTCTTGACTTTGTAAGGAGTTAGTCTTTTATTCACTTGCGCTTATGTGCAGCAAGTGGGTAAATAAAGCTGCAGTAATTTTCAGCATGGCCTCCACATTGACCTCCCTCTATAATCCCCCAAACTCATATCTGATCTCTCCTATGGTGCTTCTTTCCATCAGTAGGAGAAGAAACCAGATACAGGATTCTGAACATATGGAAGCTTCCCCTTTTAAACTGTTTTAGAGACTTGCATCTCAGTCTGAAGCAGGGGCAGCAGCTGCCTTTTTTTCTATTTATTAGAAAGAACTGTCTTTTTGTAGTCTGAAATAGGCCTGGTATCTAATTTTGCTCTTGTTGGCTATGTTTTTTCAGTATGTCTAGTCAGACAGCACCCATGAATGCATTTAATAAAAGCATTAATAAATTTGAAGATCAGTGAGGGAAATTTAGGATGGGTATTGTGGAAATAACTTCTAGTGGGAATATTTAGACATGGGATTAGGTTGCCTAGGGAGGTAAAAGAATTTCCATCTCTATAAACTTGCAGACTCTTGTTTGACAAATGTCTGCCACGAGTTATTTAGTTGATCCTGTCTTATACAGACAGATAAGTAATACGACCTTTAAAGTCCTTCCCGCTTCTATTTCTTGTACTTGCTAAGAAAGAACAGCATGTATGAATTAGGAGCCAGGAACACTCATGCCTCCTCCCAGAATCTGTAACAATCTTAATAAGAGGGCTGTATAACAAGGACTAAACCACTCATCTTCATGAACCCTCAAGGTGGTCTGCAATAATCACGGGCGCTTTAGAATACAGAGGAAGCATCACCATTAAGTGCAGGAGTTAAATGTATTTTTAGACATATAAAGGGACATGTTGTTAGTAGCCTAGCAACAGGCTCATCATCCAACATTGTGGTGCATTTAGAGACACACAGATGTGCTTGAATGAATACTTTGGAGATAGAAGAAGTAAAAATAAACTGGAAGCTCTCCTGCTTGCTCATCTCCATCAACATTAGCAGCATCCATTGCAAAAATTTCCATGGGGTGTGTTCTGCAGGCTGTTTCCATGCCAGCCAGGGAGCCTTGCTGATTTCTAACATTATCTTCAGATGTGGTGGGGTAATGTCAGTAATGAAGATACTGTGGAGTAACTAAAAAAATATCTCCTGATAAATAATATCCTGGATCTAAAGACCATTCATTTGTTCCCTTAATTGAGTAGCAATGTTTTCCCAAGCAGTTATGATAAAGTAGTGCCTTTTTTCATTTTTGAAAATCTGACTTTTTTTTTCCAAATAAAGGAGGAAGGAAGGAAGGTGCGGAAGGAAGGTGCGGAAGGTGCGGAAGGTGCGGAAGGTGCGGAAGGAAGGAAGGAAGGAAGGAAGGAAGGAAGGAAGGAAGGAAGGAAGGAAGGAAATGAGCCATTTTGTTGTTCATAAACAATGACATACAGTGGAGCCCAGATCCTTCTCAGATGGCTGCAACGAGTTGGCAGTAAATAAGGGCAGGAATAAAAATAATCCTGTTTTGCTGTGGAAGACTATAGTAATGCCTCTGAACAAAGATTTGCAGCAAGTCTGAGGATGTGGTATATAATTTTTACAACATCATTTGTGAAAAATAAATAATATTTTGGAGAAGTTTGTGCTAGGGCTGAATGCAGGAAAGAATGTAGCCACTTGAGTATGAGGGATTTCTAAGAGATTTTAAACGGTTGTGTCTAGAGGAGCTGACAGAGACAAACAACCACTTCTTTCTTTCCTTCTTATTCTTACACACAAGAGTAAGGAAAGGGGATGCAGCAGTATCATTAGAAGCTATTTTTACAAGACAGTTGATATACAGAAAGGTAGATAGTAGATAGTATCTAACCAGATAGTAGATCTGGTTAGAAGCATTTGGGACTTGCAGACTGAAGTTAAAGTGAACAGCCAGCAGCACTTCTTGGGAGCCAACATGTTCTCTTGTGTTTCAGAAGAGGGTGACATATGCACGGGAGTATGAGTATGCCTCTGGTCAAAATTTGATTGGCAAAATATGTTGTGAGAGGCAAGTCTGTACTTGGGAGAAAGTTGAAGCCAGCTCTACAGATGCAGCAGGGATCGATCCTGCCCTATGCTTAAGTGCACCTTAGGAACAATAATTCATTTGAGTTCATCTCTTTCTGTTGTTGCTCAGGATGGGTAGAAGCATGTGACTTCATTCACAGGTACCAAAGGATTTGACCTGCTCAAAATACATCATCTTGTTTTCACATTTGCATCAACTCTTGGTAAACTTTGGTGCCATTCTGACAACTGTCTCATAGGTCTTTTAGGCACCACTAGATGGCAAATGTTATTATCTAAAAAGGTTTTTGTCATCTAAACCAGATGGTATGATTAATTCTGCTATGAATGTTTTTAAATGTGGAAAGTATAAAGACATGACAATTATTCAGAAGGATGGCTGGAAGAAATCATAAATAATTGGTTATATGGACTTTGTGGATGTAATTTTTATACTTGATTTCAGCAGGAATGACTGCAATTTTTTTGCCTAGTTAGGTTTTTTTTTTGTTTTGTTTTGTTTTGTTTTTGTTTTTGTGGCTGTATAACTTAGCATTATTCTGCTAAGTAAGCAAAACAAGAAGTCATTTTAACATGGGGAGTTACAGGTAAGAGCAAGACTCCCTGAAGGACTTTGTAGACCTTGCTGTCAGTTAGGTGGTTGAAGAAACCTGACCCACAGAGAACTGGTATGAGGCACCTCTGCACCCAATGGACTGCAAAGGACATGTGTCAAGGCCCCCACAAGCCAACAAGCAAATCTTGAAGACTTCTTTAATTGTGTTTTAGAATTGTTCATTAATCTTCATTTATGCAGAAAGTTTGCTCATTTTGGCCTTCCACTCAGGGAACTATCTTGGTTTTATTCCTGTTAGACCATATGCTTGACACTCCTGATCATGGATTCAGTGATTGCTAACAGTCAAAGATTGAAGAGAAGTGTAGTTAATGTCCTTAACTCACCTGAATACCTTCTACAAGTCTTTTAAAGGTACAGCTTTCCACTCAGGTTATACTTAACTCCCTTTCTGTATTTATTTAAAGGTGCCAAACAGCAGATTAGGGCTACTCAATCTAAAGGCATTTTCCCTGTCAACTCTAAAGAGATAGATGCTTCAGGGATCTGGGAAAAGTCTGGCTAAGAAGATAAGCAAACAGGGCTCCTGCCCAGCCGGCCTCCAGCATTCACTTCTTCCTTGGATCTTCTTGACTGAAACCTTCAAAGTCAGGTTCAATGTGATTGCACAGCTGCTTGCACACTCCATAACCATGTCCCAGAAATGTAAGACTGAAAGTCTTGTAGAATTTTCTTCATAAACAATGATGATCTTGACATCAGCTTCAGTATTTCCTTCTTCTCCACTTTTCAAGCATGAGGAGGATGCCAGCTTGACTCAGGAGCTGTGGCTGACTACAAAACCCCTCACTGCTCTCCTGAAATGTTTTAGATATGTGCCTGTGCTTTAGTATGTCATTTGTTAGTAGATTTACAAGAATGTTGCAAAAGCTGAAAATAGCATTTTTGTAGAAGTGTTTCTCTGTGTACATGTTGAAATCAGAAAAATAAAAAAGAATGTCAAATGGAGGTTAGAATGTCACATTTAATACATTGAAGTATAGAGTGGGTCCCTGAAAATCCTGAGATGTGAATTTCAAGGTCAACTGTCCTAACACCCCTCCTCCACTTCCTCACCTCCTCCTCAAAGCCTGTCATCTTTAATCTGTTTTGAAAGCAAAAATTATGCTCCTTAAATGTATATTGGCAGATTTAGGGATAAGATCTTTCTAGTAAAAATACTTCTTTTCTGCAAGTGAAATCAACAGCCCTGGCTATTCCCTGGAAAGTGTTTTGATGGTTAAAGTTTATACCTATACCTGCCTTCCTTTTGTTTTCTTGATATCAGAATAAAGCAGAATAAAGATGAAAATGTCTTTTTTTTCTCTTTTTTTTTTTACCTCCCAAGGAAAATTTGAGGGGAAAAACCCAGCATCCATATATATATATATATATATATATATACACTTATATATACACATATATATATATATATGTCACTTGTCTTATTTTTTGTGAGGAGGCTTAAGGAAGGGATTTTCTAAAGCAGCTTAATAGCTGCCATAGAAGCCCTATAGATACATTGCCAGATAAGAATGGTGAACTAAAGATCTCAACAAAAATAGAAAATAGTCCATAACAAAGGAAGAAAACACAGCTGGTGTCTAAGCAGAGTGGAAAGAACTGAAACAAAAGAATGTGAGAGCAGGAAAAATATTTCTTCCAAAGCACAATGCATCTTATTTAGTTAAACAGCAATTATGGCTTATTTAACAAAACAGTTATTTTTTACCTTCTCCCCCTTCTTTGGCAAATCTAGCTCTTAGGATAGGAATCATATGGGGGAAGTTGATCATCCATGGCAAGCAGTAACAGCTGGCAAGGTAATGAACGGAGTCAAAGTTTCTGATAAAGATGTTGCTACATATGTATTAGCTAAAATATATATAACAGGAAAACCAGTCTCAATGGCTTGGAGAGGTAGCATGTAAAAATTAGGAGTGGTATTTCTAATCTGTCAGTTTCAACTAGGAAAAAGATCCAAACTAGCTTTAAAAGAGTAGTCTGGAGCTGGGAGGGGATTCCAGTCTTTAAAACTAATGGAAGAAATGAGGAAGAGGATTTTGCTTTTGCTCTTCAAGAAACATGACACTGCTGTGTCACTGATTAGGAAGGTGAATCATGCATGTTGTTTTTTAAAATCTAGGTCTCTCTGCCAGTTTGTGTTATTAGTCCCCCTTTCTAGAATACAGTCCCCCATGAGCAATGGCTCAGTGACATTCTTGTGCATATCAACCATTAGTGGTATTAAGGAAGGAGATAGGTGAATAGGTTCTGCCATACCTGTGTTAGCTGGGCCAAAAAAAAAAAAAAAAGGTGAAGAGACAAAACTATATAGAGAATTTATTCTTGTTTCTTACTTAACACTTGATCTAAATCCTACTAGAGCCACTGGAAATAGTTCTAACTTCAGGACTTAGATGTAAATATCTGTTTCATAACTGAGAATATTGGCTTGGAACATAGAAATCAATTCAGATTCAGGAATGAGATCTGGTATATGCTTTTAAGTGCCTTTATAAAAATGAAGATATTTTTCTATTATAGTCCTGTATGGAATTAGTAGGAGACAACAAAGAAAGGTGTAACACCTTGAAGGGTTAAAAGGAAAGAAAGCTTTTAAAAATCAGATGTTAAAAAGCCCTAATTACAGAGCTATTGTGAGATACAACATGTCTCTGTGAGTGAATAATTTTTTCTGTATTTTAATAGCTTACTATAAACATTACAGTTCCCATCTTACAATTTTTATCTGGGTTTATAAATAGAGATTAAATCTAAATGAATTATACCTGAATAATTGCAATGGGAAAATGTTTTTAAATAGAGAAAGTATGCACTCTTAGATTACATTGTGAATATTATGGAATATTAATTCAAGAGGGAAGCAAAGACTTCAGTATATTTCCAGTACTTTAAACCCCTTATTCTTGCCATCCTTCATAAGTTCATTTTCATGTAAATTGGATTTGTTGTCATGAAAGTTTTGGGTTTTTATCAAAAGTGTCTACAAATTATCATTTTAAAATATAAAAAGAAAAGTTTTCCTACAGATCTTATACATGAAAGTATCTAAGCACAGGAGAGAAAAATAAATAAGGTGAACACATGCAGAAGCACTCAGTTGCTCCTTCTTACATGTTCTGAAATTCTATCAGCTTCAAATGCTTATTCACCAGCCCCAGACAAGAGGATTCTGATTTCAAGCTGTTAGCTGCCTGCTACACGGATGCCTGTGCTTGCTTTAAAACACTAATCGTGCAGGTCTTCAGACAAGCTGTTATCTGAGAGAGCTGATCTGCCCTCCACAAAGAGGCAGTGATTGTATTTCAGGCTTAGGCAAGGAGTGAGCATCCTCAGCCTGGCTGCCCCTAGCCAGGAGGTGCAGGCCATGAGCTGTGCTTCACCTCTGGCACCATTCATGCCATTTCTGCCCCAGAGGTGCAATATGGGGTGACTTAGAAAAGTCTCACATCTGCCTCCATTTTCAGACCCACAAGTCCAAGCAATGCCTCCTCCTGCTCTCTTGGTGGCTGGTGTCCCAAAAGCCATACTGATCCTACAGGATTAAAGTGAAGATCTGTCTTTTATAAGGCATTTGTCTAAGGCTGAAGGAATTATAGGCTTTGTGTGCATTAGTACATTAACAGGGCCAGGGCTGAGCTCTGGTATGTGCTCACCATCTGCTAAAATGTTTGCACAGATTTTGGCCCAGTTCTGCCTTTGGTCAGCTAAGTGCTTCCCAAGCAGTCTCTGGGCTTGAGGTGGTTACCACAATCCAGAGACCATTCCCAAAGGGCCATGGCAATATATTAAATTGTATGCGTGATAATAATATTAGTACATTATTTTGAGTATATATATGTAATAAATAAAATATTTTTATATAATGCACCTTTATATACCAGTTTAATAGAAATACTATTTTAATAGAGTAATACTCTTATTAATTATTATATAGACAATAATTACCATATAGCTATAAAAATCTATCAATGTGTCAATAATAATCATATCTAATAATATGATAGTACATTAATATTGGTCTCTATGTAATGCTAATATAACTGCTTTGTTTAGGGGTAATCAGAGGGTTTAGGTGTATACCTGCACTGTAGCATTTGTCTCAGAACCAAGGTACAGCTCCCATTTCATTTTACTCACATTAGAGATACGACCACAAAGTCCAACAACTGGTCTGCAAACAGAACAGTGGTGTCTAAATTGCTGTGGGTTATCTTTGTCTTCTGGAGACATCTGCCACAAACCATGTACTGAAGCTAGAGATAGCTGTGCTCAGTTTATGATAAAATCCTCAACTCTGCTCTTATAATACTGATAGCAGTGACTTTTGGGGTCACTGGGGCACATTCCTGCAGCCATGGGGGCCTGTACTCACCTTATTACTTCTTTTATATTGGGATGCTTTTTCATCTGGTTTTTCCTTTTTTTTTTTAATATTATCATTATAATTTTTAAGAGTGCAATTAACAGGCAGCATTTCCATCTACCAACAAGAAACGCGGTCTCATCAGCAACTCTGCTATGGTCAGAATTTGCAGCACTGTTAAGAATATCACATAGGGTTTCTCCTCAGATTCATAATGCACAGGAAAAATAGGGCCAGAGACTGGTAAAATAATGTTTTGTTGGCTTTCCTAAAATGTGCTTTAATCACTTCTCTTTATCAGGTCTATGCAGCCCTTGTTTGCTAGGAGAAATTAGCTGGAACTAATTTACAAGCATTGAGTAATATAGGCAATTTATCTAGTAGCTTACAACTGTTGCCTGGATACAAATCTCTTCAAATGTTTTTATATATAAAATGCTTTGCAGCAATTTGGTTTTTTGACAAATTGTCAAGCAGAGCACCAGGGCACATGACATAAGTACCTTTACCTCCTTTATGACGCAAAATGCTGTCCCTGTGCTGCCACTGAATAGGTGTAATAAGGAACAGTATCTTGCCAAGCCCTGTTTGGTGAGAGAACTCTGTATTTAGTTCTCATTTGCCTCTAGAGCATTAGAGACATGAGGGTGCAAAGATCAGAATTTCATTTAATCAGATGACTAAATAGCAGCTGCTGCTATTTTTGCAAGGTAAAACATTAGAGAAAACTATTATTAAAAAGCCACAACCACCCATTCAAATACACTGAGTTAATAAAAGGCATTCTCTATCTGTCTTAAAAGCAGAACTGTTGGCATTGACTACAGGGATGTTAAAAATCTGTGAGTAGCAACCAAAAAAATTGCAAACCAGATTATTGTACACTCTGAAGATGTTTTGAAACAGCTTTTTTTTCCTTGTTTTAATATGTGTGTCTGCCTTGCCAAAATCAGTCTGTGTACAGATGCATGCAGATCAAATATTGGAATTCCCAAGGTGAATGCTAAGCTGCATGCACATGTCCAGCTGCTGAACTGTGTCCCAGAAACACAAGACTCTGGTGGGAAACAAGGAAATCTCCTTTGCAGAGATTTGCTGCTCACTCTGATTACACCCACACTCTCCTGGAAGAATTAGTTATTTAATCAAACTGTAACATATAAGGTCTTAAACTAGAAGATCTCTTCTTCTTTTTTTGGCTTAAAAGATACAAAAGTTGGAAAATTAAAGAAGTAGGAAAGCAACTCACATATGAAGACAGCTGTAAACCTTCTGTTCTATTTTTCCCTATTAGTTTATCCCTTATATTTTTGAGCTTCATCAAAGAAAGGACATCAGAGTGTACTTAAAGAGTCTGGAACCCCTGGGTGAGGAACTTACTTTTGGTAATTTGTAATATTGCTCAGTTTCCCTTTCCCTGGCAGCTTCCCAAACAGCATAGGCAGGCTGGGAAGAACAAGCTGGTTCCCATGCTTCTTCACACTACTCTAGCTAAAGATAATTTATGGGAGTTTATCAAGAAGATTTTTTTGTATTTTAGAAGTTTCTAACAACCACAAGTTTCCATATTAAAATCACTACTTAATATTTTTAAAAACTGCAAGCAAGAAAGCAGGGAAGCAATCAAACTAATGCATGAAATAAAGTAAATTTTACCTGGTACTTCCTTCTGCTGCCTTTGGTTCTGGTCTGTTTTCTATATCTCCTCTAGGTCTAAAAGATTCAGATAGTCACTACCAAATAACTTTTGCCATAATTATGCCCTCTCAGCTTCCCTCAGCACCCCAGGTATGGGAATTATTATGAAGCTCTGGAACTTGAGGGTTGGGGAAATGGTTGTGAAGGTCATCCAGGGGCTTGCCCAGAGCAAGTCAGTCACCTCTACACATTATAACTACAGCTGTTCAGAAAGAAAAAGGGCAATTGTTTTAGGTAAGGATTGGGGGAAGGCTAACAAGGCAGACATCCTGCTGTCTGTTATAGACCCCCCAACCATGATGAAGAGGTAGATGAGATGTTCTATAAGCTGCTGGCTGATATTTCACAAAACTGAAACTCAGCAGAGAGGAGGCAGCCTAGGAGAAGGGATGATGGGAGATGTGGTGGTCAGAGGCCTTCTTGGATGTAGAAACCATGAAATGATTGAATTTTGATTCTTGGTGAAGTAAGGAAAGGGGTCAAAAACCCTCTACCTTGGGCTTTCACAGGGAGGACTTTGGCCTGTTCAGGGCACTGCTGTAGAGACTCCCTTGGGAAACAGTCCTTAACAAAAAAAAGTCCAGGAAGGCTGGACATACTTTCAGAAGGAAATCTTAAAGGTGCAGGGGCAGGCCATCGGGGCAGAAGCCTGGCTGAATAGGGAATTTTTGCTGGAACTCGGGTTAAAAAAGAGGGTTTATGATCTTTGGAAGAAGGGTCAAGCAACTCAGGAAGAGTACAAGGATGTAGCTAGATTACATTAGTAGATAGAAAATCAGAAAGGCAAAAGCCCAGTTAGGACTCAATCTGGCCACTGCTGTGAAAGATAATAGAAAGTGTTTTTATTAAAAGGAGAACTAAGGAAAATCTCCATCCTTTATAGGATGTGAAAGGGAACATTGCCACAAAGAGTAAAGAAAATATTGAGGTACTTAATGTCTTCTTTGCCCCTGTCTTTAACAGAAAGAATGAATTTCCTGGGAAACCTGCCCCCTCAACTGGTAGACAGGGAGCAGAATAGACCCCCTGCAATTCAGAAGGAAGTAGTTACCAATCTGCTGTGCCACTTAGACACTCACAAGTCTATGGGGCCAGATAGGATTCACCCAAAGGTGCTGAGGGAGCTGCTGGAAGAGCTCACCAAACCACTTTCCATCATTTATCATCAGTCCTTGGAAATTGAATGTTATCATAGAAAATATTTTGTTTAGCTAGTAGTCTTTGATATCTTCCAATCTCATGATAGACTGTATCAGCAAAAGTAAGTGAAAACACAACTCGGAATTTACAAGTGACTGTAACAAACTTCAAATGCTACTTCGCATCACTGACTTTGCTTCCTTGAAGTAAAATATACATGGAAAATTGACAAGGCTGTATCCTGTAAGAGACAGAAAACCTTAATCCTAATGGTTGTGTGTTAAACTTCCATGGAAAGTGCTGCAGCAGACTACATAGTTTTGAGCTTATTACTGTTCAGTTTCACGGCACTGCTTTTTTCCTCTGCCTGTTTTTGATTCAAATTTTGAGCGACAATTGTTTTGCCAATTTGAAGACTTTATGACAATACAACGGGTTTAATGCCGTGCACACAACACTTTTCTCCCATATTCTAAAGCATGAAAGATCAAGACAAAATTTTTATTCCTGTTAAAAATAAAGCTGTGTTTTATGACATCTACAACAGCACCTTAACAAAGCATCTTCAGAATCATTGCTGTCATACTCACATATAAAGCAAGTGACTTTTTTCTCATTAAAAAGCATGGAAGACTTGCCCCCAAGTTTTGTCCTACAAATCTTCTTTTAAAAGTTGCATGCATTGTCATGAATAGTTCTATTGAAGGACTTAAATGTAATTAACAATTCATTATTAATAATTATTAACTTCAATGTATGCAAAGATCTTTTAGGTTCCCTACATTTGAATAATTACTTAGAAGTTACTACAATAATTACCATAAATCAACGTCAGAACACCAGATGATTGTAGCAGCTCAGGCCAGAGGTCCATTTAGCCTGCCACCTTGTCTCAACAAGGGTCAAAAGTGCAAGACCATGGCAAGTGTAGATGACACTTCATACTTTTCTGGATGTATTTTGCTTACTTAGTGAGTCCAAGCAGTAGAAGGAGCCCAGATGGTGCCTTTCCACCTCATCATCTGACTCCTCCTGAGCCAAGTTGACTACTTGTACCCACAGTGTCCTCTGGCCAAGTCTCATGAAACTCCCTGTTCTAAAAATGTTCTACCTCATTGCATGATGCACTACTTTTGATTCGTTCAAACATTTGTAAGTAATGGAAAGGAATGCCTGCTCTACAGAAAATTAAATGGAAAATATCACTAAATATTTTCCTCTATAGTATGTGTTTTGTTGTTACTGATGTCTGGATGGTGTGACACCTGTAAAGTAGAAACCTGTCATACACTGCAGAATTTTCAACCAATTCAATATGTATCTCCATGGCCAACATAAAATCTGAGCAGCCCCTATTTTTCAAAATAACAAACAAATGGTCCAGGTTAAACACAAGAGCAAAGCTTGATCTATGTGGAGAAAACCCATATGGCCTATAACACCACCTGGAGCAGGTCTCCAAGGGTGGTCTTTTCCCTTCCATGTACAGATGGCTCCCTCTCTGGCCTCTGCTGGGCATAATCTGCTGCCAGCAAATGCTGAGGCTTTTCAGGGGTGGGAAAAACTTAGGTGCTGGAATTAATACAAAATCTAATGAAATGCTATAAAACACCATTTTAAAATGTGGATAGCACTTTAGATCTACAACCTCTCGGTTCAGAAAATTGTTATTCTTTGGTCATGAGATTCAGATGCAAGAGGAAGGACCAGCAGCCTGTGGAGCTGTACTGGGAAATTACAAAGCAGTCAGCAGACATCTTGGCACACACATGTTCTTCTGAAGGTGGCAGCTGCTGTAGTCTGATTAGCAGTCATGAAACGGGTTGGTTGTAAGCCAGATTGATAAATAAAGTAACTCTTTCAATAACAAATCTGCCTTTAGATATTAGAATAGAAATATATTCAATAAACTCTTGTTTATATTTTAGTCTTTCATCTGTCTGTTAGACTAAAACAAGGGTAAGACCCCATACTGTAGAAAAATGCTACCTGAATGTAGTGGGGCTTTTAGGAACAATGAGACAAACAAATAAATTAGTTAAAACTGTAGGAGATCAGAATGACTTTGGTTCAGGTAGTCAAAAGTGATCTTTATTTCCCCCTGGTTCTAAAAAATATTGCTTGCTTTCAACAGTGTCCAAAACAATTTTGATTTCCTTCTTGGCTAAGTTGGGCTTCTGAACAGAATCAAACATGTTTGATTCTCAAATCAGAATTAACATGTTTCTGGATACAGTGGTTTTATAGGACTCTCTAGGTTGCCTACAGGAACTGCAAAAGCTGAGCATGCTAAAGAATGGCTCCTCTAATCTTTGGCACACAAAGGATTTTATGAAGGGATAACACTGACTTCAAAGATAAGCAAGTTGCTACAAAAATGAAATCCCATTCAGTATAACGACAGCTGGGGAAACCAAGTAAGAAGATTAGCTGAAAATGTAGTAGTCCTGAGTCTTAGCATGTCAGCAACTCCTAGTTGATCCTGGAAAGTATTTTGAGATGGTGGAGAAAATAACAGGACACTCCCTAGGTACCCTTCCTCATGGTATAAACTTTATTTACACTTAAATGGCAATGGCAAAGAATAGAGGAAAACACTAGAAAATAAACGAAATTTTACAAGAAGCCAAGATATCTGCAAGGCACTTTGTACTCAGTGAAAATTCAACCAAAAGAGAGCATATAATTAGTGCCCACTAAACACCATCTCCCAGGGGTCTTCAAATTGTCAAAAGCTAAACCCCAGGCACATCAACCTGGTACAGATCCCTTAGCCTGCTGGAGGTTGTAAGCTCCTCTCTGCTCCTTATGCTTGAGTATTTCCGTGCTGTGTTGATGAGCGTGGCAGCTGCTCACTTGGATATCGTGGTGTGCTGCTGGTGGTGATGTCTGATGGGAGCTGCTCAAGCAGAAAGGCTCTTTGTGTGGAAAATAGTGTCTGTCTGCAGCCTACCAGACTGTGTAAGGGCAGCTCAGGCTGTCAAATGAGACAGTTTGCATATCGTAATAGCCAAGCTGCTAAAAGCAGAGGTTACCTGTTCAAAGTTATTAATAGTTGTGAGTGTGTGACCCAGTGAAATAACTGGAATGGCATGTGGGAAATAAGAGGATTTATCAATTACAAGATATTTCTTTATCATTTAAGTTCTCTGTTACATTTCAGTCGTTCCTGGGCAAACAGTGTGCCGATTAGTTCAACTTCCCTGGGGAAGGGATCTGACACTTTTTTCTTCCCTGAGAACATATTTTCACACTTTTAATCAGAATATGCTGACACTGTCTTGAATCACAGGAGTATGTCAAAATCCATAGTAAAGCCTGTAAAATGGCACTTGCAGGTTGGCTTTCTGGTTTTATATTTCTCGGTGTTTTTACCTGTAAGGAAACAAACTTAAACTTGTACAGAAATATATATACATATATACAGATATAAACATTTGGTGACAATTTTGGTGATTGACTTCTGAGACTGATTTCAGATACTGGCCAATAAAAGCAGAGTTTAGAGGCAACTGGCAGCCCTGGGAGTTGCTATCAGAAGTAGGAATGACCCTGTTTTATTCCAAAGAATATAAACTGATATCCAGGCCCCTTTTTACTTTCCCATTGATATTTCTCATTAGGATCAGCAGCACAATCTGAAAACAAAGCAGGGCTTAGTGTGGAAGGATTATGCTGTTCCACTGCCACTGATTCAAATGGATGTTCCTGGA
Organism: Vidua chalybeata; assembly: GCF_026979565.1. Taxonomy (NCBI): domain Eukaryota; kingdom Metazoa; phylum Chordata; class Aves; order Passeriformes; family Viduidae; genus Vidua; species Vidua chalybeata. The sequence continues at coordinate 45,003,122 of NC_071534.1, forward strand.
TTTCCCTTAATCATGCTGGGATGTCTCCAATGCCATTGTTACTTCAAAGCCTGAAAGAGGCTCTGCTGCCCCCTTGTTTTCCAGCCTTTCACCTACTATTTCTTGCCAAATATGGCAATGGGAAAGATGATAAAGGAATTGCAAAAATATTATAAAGTATCTATGTCTTAGCAAAAATAAACTGTTAGCACCAAAGTATTTGCTGTAATTCTGAGAAACTGTGTCAAAGAACAGAGTACATATTCTCTTTGCATTTTTCCCTGACTGGAGAAGGTATAGTACAGTGCATTGTCTCCATTAATTCTGATGTTTTGCATCATGATGATTCACTTCCCATTCAGCAGAAGAGCTATGCATGCAATCTTAAAATCAAAAGGGCATTTTTGCAGCCTCAGAGTACAGTTGGGACATGGATGGGAATTACTGTCATTCTTGTTCCATCTTTTTTTTTTCCCTTGATGACAAATTTTCACCAGTAGCAAAACAGAAAGAAAAACTACTACTACTACTCTTAATACTATTACTACAAAAGTAATTTAAAATGCTTCCATGACAGAATAATCTCTGTCTGGTCTGTAGATTGCTGTGTTTCATTGTGGTGCTCTGGGCCACACCAGTACCAGGACCCTTGTCCTCCACCTGCTCCTAGCAGGGAGCTGCCCAGCTTGGAGAATCCCATTGCTTCAGGGCTTCAGTGCTGGGAGGGGAAGGGCTGCTGTGAGAGGGAACCACAATAAGTAACCATCAGAGCCCTGCGAGAATCCACATTTCTGGGATTTTGTGGTTTTGTAATTTGTGTGTGGATACTTAACTAGGTCTAGAGCTTGGAAGATGTAGAGTCTTTTCTCAGCTTTTCCAAGGCCATTCACATCCCTGTCTGGTTCTAGAGCTATACAGTGGGGTGGTAAAATATCTTTCTTTTACTTTCTAGTTGATTCTTCTATTAGATTCAGAACTAGCTGTGTTTGCAGGGTCCATCACCCCTGAGCCATATTCCCTCAATAATAGTGATGGAAACTTAGCCAGTGAGCAGTCATATTGCAATTGTGATGGGTCATGGGACATGGAATGTGGGTCAAAGTTTGACATTTTGTCTTAGTTTGGCCCTCATTCTCTCAAACCCTTTAAAAGTATTTTTATAGCATGTTTCATAGTCCCTTCAGGATCATGAGTTAGTTCCTCTTCTCTTCTATTTTTCATATTAGATTTATGTTTTGGCTCAAATCAAAACCCACTGTTTTTAGTTACAAAGCTTTTCATTAGTTTTAAGATCATTGTTTCCCTTTGCATCAAATATTAAAACAGAAACATTATATTAATGGAATTAAATCATCTGAATATTTTTTACTAATGATTACATTTAGAAGAACAATACTGACCACTTAGGAGATTTGAATAAAGACAAAGTGCAACACCAAAGGCATGTTATACGTGTGATTTGGTGAAGCTGCTCTAAAAGTAAGCAGCTGGCAATAAAGGAATAATGGAGCTTGCAAATGGTGTAAGGTCTGTGGGTCATCTTTGCCAGGATTCCTGTTCTCACAGAGCTGCATTTTGCTTATGGCATTTGAGGTAGGTTACTGGTTTTGTATTTCAAACGTTTTCACTCTGGAAGGGAAGGTTTGCATTTCTTCCTTTGGGACCTACTTTAAAGTGACTTTTTTCAACATCAGATGTGACAATAGACTCGACAGAGAGCAAATATTTGTCCTTCACTGGGGTTGCTCCGAAGCCCTTTGCAACAAGAAAGGATCACAGCTGGCTGGGAGGCAGCTCTGGGGCATCCTGACTTCACTGGGAATTTCATTTAGTGCAGGCTCTGATATATTTGAGGGAGAAGAAGGAGTAGCATTTCTCAGAGGAAGCACTGAGTATGTTGAGGCCAGCTCTTTTGTTATTTCAGGTCAGCATACGTTTCATGAGTATAGTGCTTGAGTGCTTTGTCATTGCACCTTGTCAGGTGACAAAGGTATCAGCTCTCTCTTTTAGCATTTGTAGCATCTTCCCAGACCTGAGTCTGTATAAATTGTGTCACCTCTTCTTAGCAGCTACTGCTGTCCCTTTGAGGGGCTGCTTGTGAGGAAGAGGTGTGCCTGGGTGTGTGGCTCCAGGCCGCTGGCACAGACTGCCAGCTGTGGCACACCACTTCCTGCCTCTGGCCAAGCATCTTGGATCTGCAGAGAATAAAAAAAGATTAGTGGCATGATTTGTACAGGCAGCCTGATGTGTAATGCCTACATACCTTTAAAATGCAACCTTTAGTCTTTAGCTTCTTCTTAAGGAATAGAGATACTTGAGGAATGTGCAGCAACATGAAAAGCTATATGTTTGGAATTACCTACATCTTGACCTGAGAAAGGAAGCTGGAGGAAAGAGCAGTGGAAATTTGTAATCTTTGTTTAGCATAAAGGACATGTTAGAGGGCCATGCATTTAGGAACTTCAGTGATAGGTGTCTTACATCTGACTAGGTCTCTGGTGGGTCTTCACATTGATTGTGGTGTCTAACACAGGGCTGCCTGCCTGAGCCTGGCTCAGGGAATTTCTTTCATAATAGAAATAGACTTTTGCTGTAAAGGACAGGAAATGGTCTGTGTGGAGAACAAAGAATATCAGGGTGGATTTAAATCTTTAAAATTCATGACTCTACTTTTGTTTATGGCTCTACTCATATCCCTTGAAAATCATAAACCTTTCAGGAAGAAAATCAAAATGAACAGTCACTTAATGCTTTTAATGTCCCTGCAGCTCTGAAATGCTATTTACTTCTGCATTTTCTCTGGAGAACTGCAGAAACATGGCTGTTGTGCAGGTGTCAGCATTCATTTAAAATTGTTCGTTCCCAGTTACAGCTTTTCAGGAAGATAACTTGATAACAAATAAACTTTCTGTTTTGAAATCCATCAATTTGCTCATTAAAAAGCAGTAAAGGGTATTTCCCAGAAGGTTATTGATGTAAAATACTGATGTCAAATACTGCAGTTTTAGTATTTCCTGAATGAAAAGGCAAGACATATTATTCTGTCATATAATATTTCATTACTGCTTCATGTTCTATTGTTAAAAACGTGTTGAATAAACAATAAAATGGATTTTTACAATAAATGTTGAGAACCAAGAATGGGTTAGTTTTCATGCTTACAGGGAGAAAACAGTAGTGTGTCTGGGACTTGTTTTTGTAACATTATTAAAACATCTTTTTGCTTTTTAAAGAGAATACAGTATCTTGAGAGTTTTTGGGGTATGCATGTGTATGATAGAGTAAAAGTCATCTACCACTGCATCAGTTACCATCACTTCAGCATTGTGTTCATATCAATGCATGACACTCACAGCATCACTTCACCTCCAATTAAGCTTATGTTAAAAGCTCATACTTTTAATTGTTCTTAAGCATACTTATTTAAAACCCAAAGCAAAACTTTCATTTCTAGCTAAAACATAATTTGAAAAACTTACAATATTTCTTTAACTGTCAGATTGTTTTTTTTTTCCTGTGGTGAGTAACTACAAAATTTAAAAAACCTGCAGGTGTTTAGAACAGGCAGTTGTCACAGTGACTCCCAAAAGCGTTTATGTCTCTTATGCTGGGGATTAGATCAATGATTTCCACTATTATATTATCTATGCAGCTGTTGATGGCAAATTTTTAAAATTTTTATTTATCGAAGAAACAGATCAAATAATTAGAAAAGATCCATAGCTGTGTTTGTATTTGCCTTTTTTCTTCCATTTCCATATATTATCTGCTCTCAACAATAAGGAAACTGAAGCTGCAGCCCCCCACAGTGACAGATTATTATAAGCAAAATCCTTTCAGACATTATGGAGAGTTAATTTTGAATAAAGTAGGTAAAAAAGCTATCCTACTCATTGAAAAAGGCAACACCTAACATATTTACATTAGCTGGTGGACCATAACTGACCTTACCAGCCAGGCTGCCATCAAAAGAAGCTTAGGATTTCAGTGCAATAAGCCATGGGCGTATCTACACCCCACAAGTTTAATGTGTGAGCTTGTGGTAAAACAAAGAGATGGAGGCGGTAAGCAATGCCTGTTACAAGCAGCAGGCTCCCAGTAGCCTGGTGAGGGATTTTGCAATAGGATGTTGTGTTCTTGAAGTCCTGAAATGAGATCGGTGCAAAAGGTGAACAAAAACAACAAGTAAAGGTAAACAAAGAATGTCTGCAATCATTCAGTACCCACCAAACCCCATTGATAAAGCTGTAAATTCATTTCAGATGTTAAATACAGAATAAAATTTATTGAAATCTCACAAAATGGATACTTGAAGAAGCAAATTTATGGTTTTGATATGAAAGATTGAAATACAATTTCATTTGGATTTATGACTGTGATATCATTATGATAATTTATATGTTTAAAAGCTGTGATATTAGTAATTTCAAATGAAACTGTGGCTGAGCTCATGTTTCTGTAGCAAGTCTTAGATAAGTGTCAGTGTCTAATATATTTTTAAGTAAAAATCTAATTGGGATTTTTTATTGCTTCTAATAATATTCATAAACAAAATGTAGTTTTGTGCTCATTATCTGTATTTTCTTTTCCTTGCAGGATTTTCTGCCCCAGTAAGTCTCATAGCTTCAGATTATTGGATCCTCTTTCACTACATTAAGGGGGGGGAAATAAAGGAATATAAGCCAGCATCAGTCCAGGTTTTGCTTCTTCGTCAAGTCCCTGCTGGAGGTCTGAGCTGTGATTCAGGTCTGTGATGTCCTCTAAGCCAGCCAAACCTTGAATATGTGCTTTCCTCACAGTGGGAAAATGCAGTGTGTCCGTACCAGGTGGGAAGCTGAGCTGGTTGGGAGGGAGTCCCCCCACTTGTTTAGGGACTTCACAGATAACTGAAGCTCACAGAGGGGCTGCTGCACTGCTAGTGAGGTGTGGATCCTTTCTACAGATGTTGGCTGAGGCTCTGGCTTGAAAAGAGAGTCTGTGTTGTACTCATCCTTATCTGGCAGCAGCAGAACATTTACCATTTCCTGCAAACAGCCTGTCAGTCTGCTGGAGCCAGCCCTGGGGAGGTTAATTCAGTGCTGTGAGAGTATTCATAGTCTGTCAGTGGGCACTGAGGCAATATGGGGCTGTCACTCCATGCCATGGCTTAACCCCAGCCAGCAGCTAAATATCATGAAGCTGCTCACTCACTCCCTTGGCTCCCTGCGGGATGGGAGAGATAATTGCAAAAAAAAAAAGAAAAGGTAAAACCTGTGGGTTGAGATAAGAACAGTTGAAATATTTCAAATTTTCCAGCTTCTTATGCAGTTCCTCCCTAGCAGAGCATGGGAAACTGGAAACTCCTTGACTCAGGGTAAAAACTGCTTCACAAAAATTAAAACATCACTGAGTTATCAACATTATTCTCATGATGAATCAAAAAAACCACAGCACTATACCAGCTACTGAGAGGAAAATTAACTCTAGTCCAGCCAAAAAAAAAAAAAAAAAGAGGACATATTAAAAAGGAGGTAGTCTGTAACTACCCTTCAGCTAGAGCCAGCTTTACATGGTCCAAGACTTCTCACCACATAAAACACTGAATAAAGGAATTTGATGTAAGATTAATAACAGCTGCTGCTAACTATAGGATCTAAAGGGCTTTATATATTTTGCTTACTGTGAAACTATCCCTCTCATGTCTCTACTATCTCAAATCAGTAGCTATTCTTGTCATTGAGAGTTCCTAAAGCCTAGTGGCTTCATAGTCTACTGACTCGGAACGAAGGTCAGACTGCTGGTATTTGTGATCTATAATGTGCTTACCCAAGCAGACATGGCTGAAAAGGACCCCTCGTGCTGTTTGCTGCCACTCCAGAGAGGAGCTGTAGCAGCAACAAGTTTGTTTCCAGGCCCGAGGGGCTGTCAGAGGTCAATGTGTCTGACTGCAACCAGTTTGTACTATTAATGGAGGAGTGCAGAGCTCTTATAACTGATGTGCACCTTGTGAGGAGGTTTTGCAGCACCAAGACTTGTGCCTTCGACATACTTTGACTAAGGCAGCCCCTGGTGAATCAGTTTTCCTACTTTCCTACAAATTTCTTACAGAGATAGAGGTGTCTTTCAAAATCTTAAGGGAAATAAGGATTGTATCTGTACAAATGAAATATCTGGGCAAAATCCCTTCTAAATTTTCAAAGGACTTCATCTTGTCACTGGCTGTACAGGAAACTTGAGGTACAATTTCAAAAGACTGTTGTGCCCAACTCCTTCATGTTAGACTTTAGTCTTTCTAACTAGTCCCTGTCTGAAAACAAAAAGTGATTTACATTTGGAAACAGGTGAGATCTATATTAGGGAACTTAGGTATTTATAATATATTAGGTATTTATAAGATATCTATATTTATATATCTATTTCTATATATATATCTAAATCTGAAATATCTGTCTAGAACATCCCCTGGTGATAGTCAGTAGATGAATAGACATTTACTTAGCTAATTTCTTCTTCTTCATATCAAATATCACTTAATTGTGGTGCACCTCATGGTGGAGATATACAGAGTCAAGTGAGATGATTTCTTTCAGGAGGCTGTGTTGGAGGGGCTGACCACCACTTGCTGAGGACTCAGAAAAATTGCAACGTGTGGCCCCACCAGCCCTGAGGATCATTTATGCTTTTGAAGGCAGTGGTTGCCATGATACATATCCCTCCACTCTCTGGTTTTGCAGTGCCACTGCTGCTGCCCCATTCCTTGCATTCAGAAAATCACGTGTACTTCTAACCTTTACTGTAATGCCCAAATATCTGTTTACATTTTGAAAGTAACAATGAAAAAAGGAAGAAACTTACTTGAAGGTGTACGACCAACACTCCCCTATTCTGATCATCTGAAGCTGTATATTCTCAGCAAAATTTAGAGGGGATTATGCCACTGTGCACATATCCTCCCAGTCTGAAAAGCATGGCTGCAGTACTCGAGCAGCGAACCAGACACCTCTGATGAAGGGTGTGATTAAACACTCACACTACTATCCTGATTTATATGCAAATAAGCAACACTAAACTGTTTGCAGGATTCAAACAGTAATCACTGACCCACTTCAACAAATGAGGAATGCAATCATGCTCCACGTAAGGACGGTGAATACATTTCTTTTTGCCATTCATTTGAGCAGAAGGCTCTCGAATTCAATGTTTTATGTTCAGAATATAAATTAGTTTCCTCTTGTCTGAAGGTTTATTTCTGTAAGATTGAAGAGAATGTCACACTGTTTTGTTCATACACTACCCTTCTGTATTAAAGATACATTTGAAATTTAAAGATACATCTGAAATAAGGGGGGAAAAAAACCCAACTCCGCATAGTTAATCTGTTTGCATATGTTTAATCAACAACAGAATAAAAATAAAATGCATGTCTTATTTCACGTCTACAGCGTGATCCCGTAGCCCCACCTGGTGTTTACAGGGAGCGCTGCTGCTTTAGTTATATGCACTATATATTCTTTTTAGATAGAAATATACATACGTTCCACAGGCATCTCTACGGTTTAACCTTTTTGAATGGCTACGAAAAGGCTTCTAAATTGCTCTTGTGCCATCAGAAATGTCAATCCTTTACAGGAAAGGTGGGTATTTAAACAGTGATAGACTTTTTGCAATGTACCCCATAATACTTAACAATGCCAAGAGATATGTTTACCGGAAAACATCTGTTTAGATGCTTTACTCTTACTGTTTTCTTTGTGGAAAATATTTTGGCTGAAAATCATACCTTGGCAGCAGTAAATGGTCTGGTAAATTAGAAATCCATTACACTGGTTCCAATAAAGGAGAAAATAGGGCAGTAAGTTTTTGTAAGTGGAAATAAAATTTAAAAGCATTTACAGAGATCCACTTGAGGTTACAGAAATTTAGTGTTAGTAAACTGGAAAATTATTTCATAAATGAGCAGAGGATAATATATTTTTGTCCAAATCTAAGCTAATTTTAAAGTAATTAATGAGCATATAATTTGCCCTTTTCCCTTTCTCTGTTTCTCTCCCCTCTTGCCTTGCTGCTGGCAAATCATGATGTCCAGTGCATTACTTGGTTTTCTCTGCAGCTTTGAGCTGTGCCTGGCATTGGGAACACGAGGGGGACAGCACCTGCAACTGGTGCTGCAGTGGTGCAGAGGTGCCCCACAGAAGAGCACCGTGTTGTTTCTGCTCCAGCCTTGTTACACAGGAAGAGGCTTCCTGCTTGTAGAATCTATGGAAAGGAACCAAGTCATTCACCTATGTCTTATGCCTTTCCTCAAGGCTGGATGTGGAACTTGTCCAGTTCTGCCTGGGTGGTGAAAAAATTCATTCTGCTGCTCACAGTGTCTCTTCGGTTGCCCAGAAAGGAAGTGGGTCTTTTGTGGTGCCTATTACTGTGCAGCTGCAATCCCTCACAAAAGCAGGCTCTGGATCTCATTGCCCTACTGTCATTATGAGTAAGACTTCAAAGCCTTAAAGACTTTAACAAGTTTAAGAGCAAAGAAATTTCAGCACTTTTTCAGTGGGTTTAGAAATAACACATTCTGCCAAGCAGTCTCTTACCACTGTCATTGACATAATTAAGTAATTATGGCTGTAGGAGTCCATGGAGTGCAGACAACCCTGCCAGCACGAGCCCTGGCCTGGTGATGTGATGGGGTCCCTGGGAGTGTGATGGGAACCTTGGGCATATGATGGGGTCCCTGGGTGTTAGACCATTTCTCTGTGACAGGGAAAAGCTGCTAAGCTGTCCTGGTGCTTTGCTGAGGCAGCACTGCATATGCTGAAGTGCAGGATGTGGATTTGTGTATGACATTAACCTGCAGTTCAGTGGCATCATCCAGGGAGAGGAGGCATCGAGTTGTGCATAAGGCAGTCAGGAACAAAGGGTGTGTTATTGTTAAACCTCAGTCAGAAACTAAGACAGCCTCATGCTCCACTTGCACACTCTTCCTAGTGGGATGGGGAGAGAGAATCGGAAGAATAAAAGTGAGGGAATTTGTGGATTGACTATAAAGACAGTTTAACAGGGAAAGCAAAAGCTATACATGCAAGCAAAGCAAAAAAATTGAATTCATTCACCACTTCTCATAGGCAGGAAGAGAGAGCTTAAGTGGCAAGTGGTTTAAGTAGAATAATTACAAATTCACCGTGGTAAGAAAAGCAAAAAAAGATCAAAGGCATTGAATGAGAAATCTAGACAGACTTCTAAGGAATGCTTTTGATGCATGCAAGAGTACAATCAATATTTACACCTCTGATGCAAGAAAGCACAATAGAGAAACTCTGGACAGCTCTTAGTCTGAGAAGAATAAAAAATCCCCTGTAGCTGTCCCTGCATTCAGAATGAGAAATTTCACAGAATGAGAGTGATAAATTCAGAAGACAGAAATCATGGAAAATGGCCACTGCTTGTAGGTAAATTTAATAAAACTGGTGGAATTTAAATAAAGACCCAGGAGAAAGCAAATGCCACATTTCTACAATAGCCAGTGGACAGTGGAAAAGAAATAGAACTGAACAATTCAACAGGTGACTTAAGAAAACAGATTGCATATGTTGAAGTAATTAGTTATTTCAGTGGAAGCAGTAAGTCAAAAGATTTTTTTTTTAAATTGAGGTAAATGAAAATTTATTGAAAAGATAAATGTGCACATTTGACTTGGATCAAGATAAGCCTGATACATTACAAAAGGAATGATGATGATTCAGTGCACTACTCGGATGCAGGGCTGCAACTGTACAGAAGCAGTTTCCACTAGATCTTAAGGAGTGATATATAGCACAAGTGCCCATAAAGCTTAGTGAAATAAAATTGTGCGTGAGCAGGGCTGCACTTTATGATTAGGAAACACTGAAATCACACTGTACATCTAGCATCTAATTCAGAGGGGTCTCAACATGCTACTTCTCCTTACTTGTAATAATTAGCCCACATAATTCAGGGTTATCATATATAACTGAAGCAAAGGACCCAGACATACCTTCCTGTCAGCAGCAACAGTCAACTGCAATGCTGAATATTTTTTAATTAATATATCCACCCTGGGCCCATTGGTCCAAAACACACTCTGAAGGGAAATCTGTAGACCTGGTGAGAGAGTTGTTGAGTTACTGAGTCTTTCTGCTATAATCTAGGACTGAGACAAAATTCATTTCTACAGAGCAGCTTTCACAGTGCTGTGCTGTGCACTGGTGACTGAAAAGGTGCTGGTAACACACCAGTGTGTTGGCTGCAGCTGAGCAGAGCTGGCACAGCATCAGTACAGTTTCCCCAACTTCTTGGCCAGGGGTGGGCACTATCCCAGGACGGGACACAACCAGAACAGCTGACCCAAGTAATCCGAAGGGATATTCCATACCATATGGCATCAGCTCACATATAAAAGCTAAGGGAAGGAAGAGGAAGAGGGGAATTGGTTATTTACAGTATTTGCCTTTTGGAGCAACCCCTATGCATGCTGAACCGCTGCTTCCTGGGAAGTGGCTGAATGTCATTGCCGATGTGAAGGAGAGAATTAACCCTTCTTTTTCTCTCTCTTTGCTTGTGTGCGTGCAAACTTTTGCTTTTGCTTTAGTAAACTGCCTTATCTCAACCTATGGGTTTCCATCTTGTTTTCTCTCCCCTGTCCAGCTGGAAGGAGAGAGATAGAACAGCTTGGTGGGCACCTGGCATGCAGCCAAAGTCAGCCTAAGAAACTACATAAAAGAAAGGAAAATTGAGCATTTTGGGGTTTTCCCCATGTTTAAAGAAATCTATGCCACAAACAATATTCTCAATTTTAATACTGTAAGCTCTTAGTAAAAGCAAAAATATATCAGCAATGCAAATCCCATGTTAAACCCCACAAATTTTGGGGGAATAGAGCTTATGTTGTTGCAACTCTTTTGCGATGTCTGAATTCTCACTGCCATTCAAGGACTACAGTAAACTTCTGAAATGGGTTCTCAGTCTTAAAATATACAGCATTAGCAAAGGATGTGTAGTACATTCATGAGACTTCTAATGTTGCCAAATCATTTAGCAATTTCATATAGCATTTTGTAAATCACTTTGAAAGATCTCTTACTTTGTAAAACATTACAAAATGTGCAGCTCAGAGAGGCCACCTGGACAATGTTCCCAAGACAGGATCAGATATGGCAGCAATGTTTCTACAGTATACAGGACACCCCTTGTGATTTCACAGCACACAAGGCAGAACAGGAATGTTCTCTTGTTCCACGGAGGGCAAAATGAAGGAGTCAGAGACATAATAAATAACTCACCATATTGTAAGTTACCTTTGTCCATTAGCAATTTTACCAAGCACAGCCTGTGCTTCAATTCTGAAAGAAGTTAACAAGTTGCAGGACAAAGCAAGCCTAATCCAGTGGTGACTAATGCAGACTAACCTCCTACAGCACTGTGCTTTAGCAACCCAACTTCTGCAGTTCAAGATATTCCAAGTCTCAAAATTTTGAAATTGGAATTTATTATCTAGTTGGAGGCCAGCTTTGTAGCTAGTGTGAGCTGATTCTCAATTCCTTATGGAAAGATTACCAGAACAGTTTAGAAAGTGTGTAAAAGACAATATAAATAATATTGAAAAGGAACTCATTTGCTCCAATCCTAGACTGAACTTGTGGTGATGGGGATGACACCATTTTGAATAAAGAAAAAAACATCCTCAAGCAATCTAATGCTTGTAGAATGTAATATACTAGAAGAGTTCAGCTGGAAGGGGTGTAAAAAGGATCACCTAACGCAGCTATGCTGTCAAGTCAGGGACCAGATGATCTAAGACTTTTTCACTGTACCAGAGCATACAGCAAGGTACACTGTCAGAATAAGCAGAAAGTATTTAAGCAAATTAATTTTCCTTGAAATAAATTATAGTATCTGTCTACTATAGTGATAAACCGTGCACTATAAACAGTTAATAAAGTCAGTAAAGGGGAGTAATTTTCTAGTTCTGTAATTCAGTTTCTTGCAAAGTAAAATTCTGCTACTTTCACTAGCAACCTGGTCTGCAGAACATTGTTTCTTTCAGTGCATTATTAAGGGTATATGCATTACCAAGCTGTAGGCTGTAACAGGATCAATGCAGACAGCACTCACTAAATAGAGCTTTCCCTTTTACTAACTAGCAAATACATCTGTGACTAAGATTGCTTTCCACTTGAGCTGAATCGTAACAAAAAAAAAAAAAAAAAGAGATGGGCCTGTCGATTGGAACCATATTCTTATGAGAATTTTTGTTTCTAGAAACAAATGAAAGAAAACACCTTTTACGCAGAAACAATTTTAATAAGATCAAAGTGTACAGAAAACTATCAGAACAAATGTTAGATGAACTGAAAACTAAAGAGCAATTTTGACCTCACTGGACAATGCATATATGTACATATATAATTATTCATCCTATATGCTTATTCTGTCCATTCTACTGCTGTCCCAAATGCAGGAATTGCATGTTTCAGGGAAGCCTGCACCTAAGAAAGGGTTAAATTATCTTTTACTGACTTGATTCACACTTAAGAAAACTTTGCCCAATTCAGGGTTGTTTTTTAATTTTACTTGCCAGTCATGTTTTACAGACAACATTCTGCCACTTAGCTTTGCTTGATGTAACCTTTTAAAGAATATTTGCTATTCACATGATTTGCATTGGATGTTTAAAACACCATAACTGGAAAAAAAAGTTAATTTGTCCAAAAGTACAGTCAAAGAGGCTAAAAAGATATTTTAGAACCATCAACTGAAAGCCTTTACTGTATCATAGTCACTTCAAGTGTTGTAAAGTAGTTTTCTACCAACTTCAGCTTTTCTTCAGAAAGCAGGTTTTCTTGCTTCAATTGTCTAATAAGAGCTTCCAAGGACCTGAGTCTCCCCAAAGTTTTTACCTCCTGCATTTCAAGTAAAGTTATCTTAGAGTGGAGTTTTGAAATTTTTTGCCAAAGGTGATCTATGTCTATGTCTTGCCTGCAGTATGAATGCTCAGTCTGCAGTATTTCATTTCCATCATATTCAATCACCTCTGTCTCCTCTATGTCAAGGAACTCTTCCTTAGCAGGCAGGAAAGAAGCATTTACTCTTTCAGGCTCTTCTGGACTCTCAACTGGCATAATAACAGCAATGACAGACTCTTCACTTCCACTGAACTGTTCAATAGTTTGTGTGACTGTACTCAGTAAAACTGCATCTTCACTTGTATGCACTTCAGCAGAACAGACCACGTGAGGGACAGAATTTTCAACTGCATAGTCAGTAAATGACCTTAAAGCACAGTTCAGTTTCAGAGATGAATTCAAGTAGTCAGGGTCTGTGAATTGCAGGACTGTAGCTGTACAACCTCCTGAATTCTCTATGGAAGTATGAACACTGGTAGCCTCTGCGCTCTGGACTGCTGTCATTAAAACAGGATTAGGCTGATGCACGTACTGCTTAGATGAACTATCAAGAATGACACTGTCTGCCTGAAAGCCACCTTCATCGGGAAGCTGCAGGTTTTGAATTTGTAAAGGTTTACTCAGAGCAGTTGAGCAAACAGCTTCTGCTTTTTCATCTACATTTTGTGCAATTACAATATTTTTATTTGGTGCACAAGGTTCAAGTGGTACAGATACTTTCTCTGACATAACATTTGTTTCTTCCTGGTCTTTTTTCTGCACCTGCTGTGAACTGTTCTGAGAGGAATCTTTTTCCTGTAAGAGAAAAAAAAAATCACCATCTTGTAACAAGAAAATCACTGAGCATTAAAAAATTAGGCAGATATAATTTCATAGCATGATAGTGCAAAAGGACTTAGATGAACACTGTTTAAAAATTACATCAGAAGCCCAAGAATTCATGTAAGCATCTTCCAGAACTTTGCTTCAGGTCCTACATGTTAAAATAGTATTTTAAAGTTCTAAAAGCAATAATAGTGTTTGGGTTTTTAGTTTGGGTATTTTTTTTTTTTTTACTTATTGTGGTTTGGGTTTTTTTATTTGTTTTATTGTGGGTTTTTTTTCCAAACTATAGGGAATTTGGACTGTTTTGCACAATTTGCAGTAATTATTCTCATAAGAAATGTAACATTTTCTATTGTAAATGCTTCTGTAATTTCCAGTCAAAAAAAGGTATTGAACCTCCACTCAAACTAGGGGAAGTTGTTCTTCCTTTACATTATGGAATCACATACCTGTCTTGTGTCAGTCCTGCTGACAAACTGTTTTGATGGACATGAATTCTGTTTTTTTATATGAAATATGATTATCTGACAGATTAGAAAATCTGTATTACATCAATAGCTGGTTAGCTTCATACTACAAAACCAAAAAAAAAAAAAAAAGAAATAGATTACCTCATCATCTGGGGAAGAGAAAATAGTTGGCACAGCGGTATTTTTCAAGTACCGTATCCCCCATCGCACATCCAGGGAATCGGGGGTAAAATGATCACTGCAGAGGAGCTGGTGCTTACTTGGAGTCCATGAATCTCGCTTCATATTCCGCAACCATTTCTCAAGTCTCTCCTTGTCATGAAGTGGGAATCTTTTTAAAGCAGTTGAAAAGACAAACAAGAAAATATACAAAATCCCCTGTTATGGTTGTCTTTCTTTGTTTTAAATAAGAATATCTCATTGTTATTTAGAAGGTAGCCTACCTTTAGAAAATATTAAAATAACATTTTTTTCAAAAATTTTAAGTATTAAATGCTAATCTGGATGTCTAACACATTAATCCAATCATTATACAAATTATTTCTAGTTAGGTATTTGCTCTGGAGTCCAGAAGCAGAATTTCTGATTTCTGCTAGCCAAGGGTTTCAGAATCCATGGCCAAGATGCTTTGAAAGGTTTGATCCTACGACACTTGCTCAGAAAGCAGTTCTGCTGAAGGGAGATGCAATACTCCCTTATATTAATTACATGTGACCTAATTTAAAGAAAGCTAAGACTGGTCCTCATATTATTAATAGTATTTCTAGGGCTTATTTGTCTTTCTAGACACAACTAGTATTTTCTGTTTAACAGAGTACCTCCTAATACATGCTGCTCTTCAGATTATCAGATAATTTGGCAGTGTGAATATTTCCAATACAGGTTTTAAATTTTTTTCAAAAAGTAAATGCACGCAGATGTAAAGCATTTCTATATTTTGTGTTTCAGCAATTAAACTTTCTCAGTGTGTTAAGAGCCCACATCATATTTTATAATTTAGAATTAACTTTTCAATCATCTAACCTACCTGAGAAGGCAAATGAGGACTATACACCCTCACAGAAAAAAAAATTGACTTTGAAAATATATGCAAATGGTCAAACATCAGAAAGATAACTAAATTAAAAAGAAAGTCTGTGAAGATATGTAATTTACTTAATGACAGGCAATACACAAATGAAAGGGAAATTAAAAGCTTATCACGATGCATGCACAGTCAAGAAGTGATGCTAACAGGAACATGAATATTCAGACCACTCTTGTCTCTCACCTCTTCTCAGTCAGGTATCAGGGTATTTGAAATGTACTTCTATGTTTCTCTGGTGCATATCAATTTTACTTTAGCATATAACCACATATGATACATAAACAGTAAGTTGAATTCTGAGCACTGTTAAATGACTACTGTTCAGAAAACAGTATTCCTGAGAATCATGAGCAACAATAATTACAAAAGAAAAATCTCTGCTTTTGTGATCCCACCCTCAAATCCTTGAAGCTGCAGGTTTCCTTCAAAAGCCACACATAGCAGCAGACTCTTACACAGGCCCTGTGTTCCAAAACTGCAAACTCAGGTGATTTTGAGAGAAAGAGGGCTGAAATTCACAGCATAAAGGTGCATGTCTTTACCCCTTCCCCAATCTTTTGAATTTGTTGCCATGTAAGTCTTCAAATTACCAAGGAAACAGAGCAGGCGTTTGATGCATCCAGCTCTGCGTATCTGCAGAAATGCAAGGAATAATGCTGGTAAGAACACAGTAACCTCCTAAGGACAAGTTAGAGGTTCAGGCTTTTCAAATCCTGTCTGCTTGTATCATGTACACCCAGTGGCAGCATTGCATGCATGGCACAGCATGCTCCTCAGTAACGCAGCTTAGCCTGGTGTTACTACAGAGATCCAAAAAGGTCTCTCAGGAAGACCATGGCTTCCTTTCATCGAAGGTCATGTCACAACTCACACCCTCTCCAAGAAGGCCTTGAGAACGCTTCCTCCCACTGCAGTTACCCTCACAACACAGGTCCCACTGCTCTACCGAGACTCAACCAGCTTCAGATGGAAAACAAAATAATCTGTAGCAAGAGAAGGGTCTGATAGTGAAAGTTATTATTTTAGCTTAAATGCAACTTTGCTAAAACCTGATCATGCTTCAACAACCCATTATTAATCAACAGAATCTGTTCTCTAGCGTAAACAAGACACAAAAAAAGGGGAAATGGAAAGAGGAAGTGGACAGAATTTATTTAGCAGCTGCCATCACTACACAAGTCAAAGAAGTGAAGAAATAAAACAAAGAAGAGCAGTTAGGCCAGTAGAGATTATGTGACAAAAGGTTTGGAAGGGGCTCAGACCCCAACCACAGAGCAGCAGAGGACTTCTTCAGTGGTGGCAAGAGGCAAGGGAATAAAACTTGCAATTCATGTCAGCAGTACTCACTAATATAAGGCAAGAGATATCTGTACATCAAATCTCAGCACCCCTTCTACAGGAGGATGAAACTTAGAATGAAGCACAACTCAAAGGCTAGATAAACCAGCTAAGTTTTGGCAATCATACTGATGCTGTACATTTGAATATAGACATGTCTCACTGCTCAAACTTGTTTTGATTATCCATGTGACACTCACACTCTTTAAAGCATAACGGAAAATAAATTATTTTCCTTATTGTTTTATGATGCATTCCATATTAGAAATGTGCCAGGGAAATAAG
This sequence comes from Vidua chalybeata, assembly GCF_026979565.1. NCBI lineage: Eukaryota > Metazoa > Chordata > Aves > Passeriformes > Viduidae > Vidua > Vidua chalybeata. Next base: position 45,020,002 of record NC_071534.1, read on the forward strand.
CTTTCCTTCAATCTAAAATAGAATTTCTTTCAAAGCAATCTTCCTGTAGGTCTTCCTACACAGCCTTCTTGACCTTGGAATAACTATGACTAATCAGAAACTGGAAGAAAACTTAGTTTGAGGTACAAATTTTACCAAAACAGATTTCGAGGTTAATTATTAAATTTATTTTTCAAATTTTTCTTAAGTTGTGTCTGTTGACACACGGTTCCATACTTTTATTCTACACAAATACATTACTATTTAGTTACCTGCACTGAGCTTCTCTCAGGATTGTGAAATACTCTTTATAACTCGTCATCCTGGTAAGCAATAGCCACGTAACCACAACAGGGCAGAGGTTACTGCAGGCCTGGGACTGGTCCATGCAGTGTCTGGACACCACAATACAGCCACCATAAACTTTTTTGGCAACAGAGGTAGCTACTTTCTACCTAACTCAGCTGCTTCCAAACAACCAGCAATGCCTCTGTTCACAGCGCAGGTAAGGTCATAATTCTAGTGGCAAAGTTTAATTTTAAGGAATCATTTTATGTTTACTTGCTTACTCTTCCGGGCCCTTCGCCTAGCACGTAAACCTTCTTACACAAGACACTTCACCATTTAGCCAAAGTCTCCCCTACTGCCTGCCCTGCTGGGACATCGCTTCCGTAGCGGCAGCAGCGAAACATAGTCAGAAGCACAAATTTTATTTTTTATTCGAATCTCCTTGCTCTTCAGTTCACGGATCCTCCGCACCTATTCCAGAGTCCTTAAACGCTGCCGTGTCATCGCCCCCTCCCCGAAGCTCCGTCTGTCTTGTGCGAGGGACAGTGTGTGTGGTTACGTCCCAGCTCTCCGCTCTTTATTCCCTACACTTTCCCTTTCCCCAGGGGGGTCAGCGTCGTTTCCCTCCAGCCTCCTGGGACCAGGCGGGGTTCGAAGGCGACCACCAGCGCGGTCGACCCGTGGCGTTGAGTCTTTCGGTCATTTACTTCCGCGGTGAGGCTCACTACCACCCCACGGCCAGCGCTCACCCAGACCCTGCCCCGCTCCGCGGCCACTCACGGGTAGAAGCTGAGCTTGCGTTGGTCCTTAGCGCTCTGGCCGCCGCGGTTCTTGCAGCGGGTGGCGGCGCAGTACCGCGGCATGGCGGCCACCGCGGCCCGGGCGGGCTGGGCTGGGCCGGGCCGGGCCGGGGGCGGCACCGCCTCCTCACAGCGCTCACAGCGCCCCCAGCGGCGGGTGGCGGCGGCCCCGCGGTTGCGACCTTCCGCGTGCACCGCGTCACGTGCTCCTGGACGACCAATGGCGCAGCGCTTCGTGTAGGAACCGCGGGGGGCCGGACTGCGCGAGCGCCGGGCGCGGGCGGGCGGGAACGGCGGCGGCGCTGAGGGGCGGCGGGGGAGCGGGGCCGGCGCTGAGGTGAGGACGGCGGAGAAGGGCCGCGGCCGCTGGGTGAGGCCTCCGAGAAAGTGGAAGGTTGCTGAAGTGGATGGGGTGAAGGCGAGCGTGGAGCGGTTGGGAGGGGGGCGCTGGGAGGCTTGGGGGCAGCGTGGGAAACTAGGCGGGGGACGGAGAGAGGAACCACTGAGGCTCGGTCCGGAGCATTTATTTGCAATTTGGGCCAATTACAAATAATTGGGCCGCGCTGTGGTGGTGTTTCCTAGCCTGGCTGCCCTGGAGGTGGGACAGTGTCGCCGAATGTGGCTGTTAGCGGCTGCCCAGCTCTGGCCTGGCCCCGCCCGATGGTGCAGTCCGGCTCCAGTGGGGTCTTCAGGGGTCTGGATAGGCCAGGCTGATTCCTTCGTTTCCCTGCGCTCCAGGGCAAGATTCGGGAACCTTCATCTGTGTTTGCTTTCGAGCCAGTATAGGAGAGGCCAAGAAAAATAGAGTCCCCTCTGTTTGACAGACTTGCTTGTAGCTGCTTGAGGACTGAAGACTTGCTTACTCGTCAGGTTAGTCGTGGTAGGAGAACCGAGGGAAGACTTCCGTAACTTTATTACTTTTAGTAAATTGCTTCTAGAAATAGTTACAGGACGTGAGCATTCCACAGGTTAGTGTATAGTAATCCTGTAACGAAAGCAGTGGCAGAACACTAATGATGCTCTGTTTTCTGAGTACGTAAGACTTTGAATATTAGCATTTATCCAAGATTTTGGTTAATTACTTTCAAAGAAGGATTGAATAGGGTATATGTGTTGCAAGATGAAATAGCTTCTTATTTTCTAAATCTGACAGATGTTATTCTAGGTACACCGTCCTCGAACATCGCTTCGTTGTGCAGCTATTGATAAACTAATGAATTGGTTATCATCTCTGCAGTACTTTGGGTAAACATTAGACGGTGCACTTCTTATACAAAGGGGAATAGTAGTTGAGATCTGTACCTGCTTACCCAACAGAATTAAATAGTTATTATGTGGCATAAGGTCTCTTACTTCATTGACAGATGTACCTAAATTAAGTACATAGATAATTGTTAGAAGAGCTCATTATTGCATGAGCTTAATGTGTAAAGAATTTATTGAATTCTGGAATGTGGTTTAAGTCGTTGCAATGTATGACCTGGAAAGTGCAACTTATATATCCCTTTTTGATTGAGAAACAGAGGGTGAAGAGACATAAGCAAAAAAAAGTATTTAAGAGGCTTTATTTTGAAAAGGATTGTAAAAATAGTTAGGAATGGCAGGGCTGATGGAGTTGGCAGTAGCAGCACTAAGATACTGACAGCATATAAAATAGGTGTTTTCTAAAAAGTAAATCAAATAATTGACAGTAACTAAATATAAGACTTGCGCTCTCTGAGAACCCTGTGAAGTTTAAAATGCTACTTATACTGGAGTTTTATTTGTATTTGGTTTTTATTTACATCTTATTCTTAAATTGGAGTTTGATATGTTCAACGGCAGCATTAAATCTGTGCTAGTTTAAAAAATAGTAAAACTTAAGACCTGTTTTTTTTTACTGTGCTTTAGAAATCAAATATAGCAAACAACAGAACTCCTAATGTGAAGAATTGTAGAAAAAGAAAAATTTAGGTTTATTTTGTTATCAAGAATAATACAAGCTGAGATGGTGAGCCAGAGCAGAAAACCTGAAGGACTAACTTGATGATCTCTGGCTCTTCATGAGTTATGAAAGAGGGTTTTGCTCTTAATGGAGGACATGAACTGTTCCTTTTAGCTCTTTTCAGTGTTCAGTAGTAGAAGGATGGTTGACCTTAAGATAGTGCAGCAGGTGATTATGCAAGCATGATGCAGGTGTGGGTTAGTAAAGTAAATAAAAACAATCACATATATCAGATGAACATAAGTCTGCATCTATAAAGCACAAACAGGAAGAAAGCCCCAAAAGCATGGAGGGGTGTACATGTGTGTAGTTCTTAGTGCCCAAGTGGTAAAATTTCAGGTTAGGGAAGTGGTGAGAGAAGATATGTGGGAAAAATTGGTACTAAAAACATGTCTGATACTGTGCATGAAGAATACTGGAAAGAACTGTCCATTTGGTATCTAAGTACACTGATCAAAATACGATTTGTTTCAACTGCTGCCCCTTAACACTTGATATCATGCAGGCTGCTGGCCAAATAAATGCTTAAGAGGGCATGGGAAGATTAATCTTGCAGGCCTCTTGCTCTTGTCTCACAGCATTCATTTTAGCCCCCTGACTTGCCTATTAGAAATGGTATTCTTTTTTCCATTTTTGGTTCTTGCTTTTTAATTTTGTTTAGAGGGAATTGACTTTCAGGTAAATGTTTAATTTTCATATGTATCAGGTATTCAAAGTTTTTGAATTCTGCCTGACAAATATTGGGTCCCATGCTGGCTAGCAAAAGTGTTCTGACTTTAATGGTGCTCAGACTGTAAGTTTGTTTATTCAGCTTTCAGGAATGTAACACAAATTGTCTCTGAGTTGTTTTTACATTACATTTAAATCAGTGTAATCTGGTGGGGGGGGGCGGGCATGTTACATCTGGAATGTTCAGGATCCTGTTGTACATCCTTCTGGTCAGGTGTCAGCCAGCATTCTGTCTTTGAACATTTGCCTTTCTGCACTCTGTGTTTTAAATATAATATGCACAGGTATATTATCTGTTCTCACCTTCTAGTAGGAACAGCTGACCCTGTCCTTCATGAACATCGTGAGACATCATGTGGCTATGTGGACCAGTTTCTAATATATGCCACAATTTTACCCTAAGTTCTCATATATTTTTTTCAAATATATTTTTGACAGATGAGTTGTTGAAAAAAAATTTACAGCTTTTAATTATTGTTGAAGCTACTTGTCTTGTGTAAAATACTTTTTTTTGCTTTCAGTTCTAACACTGAGGGTTTCATTTGTAAACCTTTCTATGCAGTGGTATTTATCATATGAATTTTTGATATCTAAGATATGGTAGGTGTTTTCCTTTATAAAGCAATCTGATTTGCAGATGAGCTAAGCCAGCCTATTGTTAAATAGAGGAAAGTGTGCTTTACTTGGCGGAACTCTGGAAATGAATGATCTTCTCTTTATCATGTTCATCTTAGGTGGGTTAAACAAACTGAAGCTGAGCACAAGTGTCTAATAGTCTTGTCTTGCTGCACCTCTAGGTCAGTCATCTCTAGGCCAGTTGTGTTTTCAGGCTCCTATTGTTGCACCAGTTAATTAGTGACTTGGTCTTCCAGTAGGGTAGGTTTTTGCAGCCTGTGCTTAATTTAGGGTTGCTGTGTTTGGGGTCCTAGAACTCGAGATTAATGTAAAGCTAGTTCAGGTATGGCAGTGTGAAATGTGAGATGCAAGGAAATGTTTACTTTTCCAACTTTGTATGACAGTGATCAGTTAAGTGTAAAACAAAGACAAATACTAAAGTGGTTGTTATGCATATGAAATGTCACTTTGCAGTATTTTCACTTACATATTCTGTGAATATGAAAACAACGTAATGGAGTTTGACAGGTGATAAAATGTGCTTACAAGTCTGTCATTGACTCCTGTAACATGCTGGTCTTCCTCTGTCAGCTGTAACTAAGTTGTGGAATGTAAAACAACTTGTTCTTCAAGTATATTTCCTTTTCTTTTTAGGAACTGGAGAAATGGCCACTACACAATCTGTCTTCACATTTGCTCTCTGCATTTTAATGATAACTGAATTAATACTGGCTACAGAGAGCTATTATGATATCTTAGGAGTTCCAAAAAATGCATCTGACCGCCAGATCAAGAAGGCATTTCACAAGCTGGCTATGAAATACCACCCAGACAAAAATAAGAGTCCTGGAGCAGAAGCAAAATTTAGAGAAATTGCTGAAGGTAATATACACTCTCTTTTGTCATAATAATTTGATACATGTCTTATATCTATAACCTAAGTGAATTTTGTTTTTACTGGATAAGAGGTATAAAGGGTTTTTTTTTCTGCATTCCACTTAAGTGCTGTCAGATATCAAGCATCAAAATCTGAGTTTTTTCTGCGTTCTTGCACGTAGGATGGTCTTTTACACGGTTTTTGCATTTCTGCTTATTAGGCTTTTGGCATATTCTTCTTCTCACAAAAAATACTTGGTAGTAGGACAGCTTTAGCCCTAGGAGGTTAATTTTTACTTTTTTATCTGTTTAATGAGATCTGGCTCGGGATTACTACCAGGGCTTCAGGAGGGCCTAACAGCAACCTTGCAGTAACTATGGGGAGATTATAAGAAAACACACAGCAGGGTGCTTCACTGGTTCATGGTGGAAATAGATAACAGGTGCAAGAGGTTCAAGTGGTTATAAGGATAAACTTTTTCACCTTGAGGATAATGGTTGGATTTGATTGGATCTTGGATTTGAGGATCTAGGAGTTCTTTTCCAATCTTAACAATTCTGTGATTCTGTTCTACTGGCCAGTGTTAGAACAGATTACCTAGAGAGGTTGTGCAGTCTCCAACCTTGGACACTTTTCAGGAATGACTGGGTAAAGCACTGACTAAAATAGTCTGATCTCATAACTGACCCTACTTTGAGCAGGAGGTTAGAGTAGAGACTGAGGTCATGTCTAACTTGAACTATCTGTTATCCTACAAATATAACACTTATAAATACTGTGTGATAAAATGGTGTGAGTGGATAATGAAGAACAGAAGGACTTGCTGAAAAATAAGGTATACCCACTTCTATTCCCTGTAGACTCAGGTATAACACCCATCTATTTGTGTAGTTCTCTTAACTAAGTTAAATGGGATTTCTGGCTTTTACCTTCTTGTCTGCAGAAGAGTTATTTTGAAAGAAAAGTAGTTAGTAATATAATGAAAGGGAATGACAGCCTTGTTAGATACTTACTACAGTTGTTAGCACCTACTACAGGAGGAAGTAGGAACTCTTAAATGCTGAATTATGTAGAATAATTGCAAGAATAATTTGACAGGTAAGAAAATGAGCTTTTAAAATATTTAGTTATCAGAATGGGTATATCTTCTATCAGTTTCTGCCTTGGAATACCAGTAGCTGTAGTTTTAAACCAAAGATTGGAGGGAAATCTAATTTCATTTTGGGTATATCCATTCACAAAATCTAGGTTTATTGCTGAACTTGCAAAATGAGAATTAGCACATAGTGACATTAATTTCCTTTATCTCCTCAGTGTTTATGTTGTTGCTTGTAACTGGGTTAGCTAGAACTTGCTGGGTGGCAAAGTAGCTTTGCAGACATTGCCCTGGGCTTCTGTGATAGGAGTGCAGCAAATCCTTTGTCTTGTTAGGTAGAGCTCCTAACTCATTCTTCCACCTTCAGGCTTTCTGATCACCACCTTTCATTGTTATTTTGTTTCAAATCTAAACACTAATATTTATTGGTAGCTAAACTGTTTTGTATTATGTGTAACCTGTCCTCATAATATAGCTGTGTTTATTATTGTAAGTAACTATTTTGACTCAGTTTATATTGGTTTGGAGAAAGGTAAATAAATATGGAGCTCTTGATTGGGCTTGAACATTGAATGATAGTCTTGTTTGAAATTTCCTTGGTTCAGGAAGAGTGGGAGAGAAAGGTACTGTTCTTTGTATTTGTGTATGATTTTCTTTTTTTCTGGTTTTATAAATGGAAAAGAACTGTAACTTTTTTTTTTTTTTAAACATAAATAGCATATGAAACATTGTCAGATGAGAATAAACGAAGAGAATATGATCAGCTTGGCCGTCATGGAGGAAGAGGAAGTAATGGAAGCCCATTCCATCAGTCATTTAATTTCAACTTTGACGATCTCTTCAAAGACTTTGACCTATTTAGTCAAAGCTCGCGGTCAAAAAAGCACTTTGAAAATCACTTCCGAAATCATCGGGAGGCTCATAACCGGCAAAGACGTTCTTTCCAAGAGTTTTCTTTTGGAGGTGGACTGTTTGATGATGTGTTTGAAAATATGGAAAAGATGTTTTCATTCAGTGACTTTGAAAATGCACACAGACACGCGGTGCGAACTGATGCCAGGTTTCATGGATCCAGCAAGCACTGCAGGACTGTCACTCAGAGACGAGGAAACATGGTTACCACATACACCGACTGTTCTGGACAATAATGTTTCCTTTCTTCTAAACTTTTCTTCTTTACTCAACATCTTCATAATCTTTCTTGGTTTTGTGCTAACATGGAAGAGATTCTCTGAACTGTATTTTCTAAAAAACACTTAAACTACTATAAAGAAGTTGTAGATGAAACTAATCTTCAGAATAGAAACAACATGCTGTTGGGAAATAAATGTGTCAGCAACTACTTAGAATGGGAGAGAAATACTCTCATGTGACAGAAAAAATGATATATATTTCAGTTTAGTAAACACTTTCCCTAAATTTGAACACAAGAGATATATTTTTCATTTCAAAAGTGTAATATAATTTTTTTCATAGAAGCCAGTTCAGGACTGATTGAATTACTGGTATGTGGATTGAAGCAGAGGAGATACTTTAATTTTTGATGTGCTGCTTTTTTTTTTAATAGTTTCTTTCCAAGTTTGCACTTGCAGTTTTTACCTGATAGAAATTTACTGTGCAAATTACATAATTTACACAAAACAGCAGCAGAAATTACTTCCCTGGGTCTTTGTTTCTCTGTCTAGCATTGCAAAAGTATTAGTAAACCTCTTTTTGAAGTTGGAAAATAGCAAGGGAATATGTGAAGACTGTGAGTGATGTAGGAATTAGTTTTATTTGAGTTGACCTGAAACAATATTAGGATTTGAATAACCCTTGACTTATTTAGGGGACATAGGGATATTCATGTATGTAAGTTTGTGTGCACACAAAGTTTTTGTTTTGGTTTTTTTTTCCCCTCCTTCCACAATATCTCTCTGACAGGATTTGGAAGGGCACACCCAAAACACTCTTGTTTCATGCTTACTATATTACCACGTGTGCAATGTACTTTTTATAACTCACTTTACTGAACTAAAATATCCCTGTGATATCTTAGGAACGTCAATAAGATAAGCTTGCCTGCAGATTTGTAGTGTTCTTGAAAGGGTCTTAGTAAAAGCTACAGTGTTTAGATTGGCAGATTTATTACCTGTCAGCAGGAATTTTTCAGTGTTGTGATTTGAGAGGTAAATTTTTAGCCTAACCACAGAGTAAAACTGAAAATTACAATTCTTGTATTCATCCAATGCCTTGTGGGGCTGAAAATGACTAATAAGGACAGTACTAATGGGTATTGATTTTAGCACCATGGAAACCCACAACCAGTGTAAACTACTTAAAACTAAAAAGGAAAAAAAAAAACCACCAGAAAATGCTGCACAACAAAACCCCCAAATACTTTAGCTGATGTCAGTCAAAAAGTTATGTTGTAACTTAGTTTAACTAGTAACTTCTGCTTAACTAGTCATACAGGTTCAGTATGCTAAATTGGCTGTCACTTTAGGACTGGGAGGTAAGAATTTATTTTTCAGGTTGATTGCATGAGCAAAATAAGCATTTTAACTAGCAGTGTTCTAAATAGGCTTTGAGTTCTTAAAATCTTTATTAAGAGATTTAACCCTTTGCTTCTTGGATGGATATTGAAAGCTGCCTATTTGTTAAGGAACTTTAGCCTTCCCCTCAAGTGTACATATTATCGCTTGTTCAGTTTTCATTGCCTAATCCTTGGAATGGATTGTGCGCTATATTAAGTGCTTTTCCTTTTCCATGTTCTTCTTTATTTATTAATAGACTAATACCTCATATATGGTCTTTATTAAAAGCCAGTAATTTGTGCAACATTATCGGAATGTGCAATATTCTTACAGTAAGAAAAGTACTGGATTGAGTGTGTTTGTTTTTTTCACCCTTTTCTTTGTAAGTAGAGATTTGTTTCTTCTGTATAATTAATATATGATTCAAGCAAAAATTGTACTTTATGTAGATTTCTGCATTTAATTTCTTTAACATACTCCATTGGTCCTGTGCATGAATCAAACTATCTGCCCAATTCATATCATATGGGCATCCAAGTGAACAAGTTATTAACTTGAAGTTATGAATTACTTTCTCTCACAAAGATTAAGTATTAAACATGAGAGTGTTTGTGAATGTCATTTGGTGGGAGGCAACTCTTGAAGTGGGATGCACAGGTAAAATATTAATGCCTTTCTTAGTCTAGTGAATATTTTCTTAATTAAAAAAAAAAAAAAAAAAGAAATAGTAGAATGAGCAGTTCACTTAGGTCACTTCCTGAACTCTGAATTAGACGGAATGAAAGCTAAAATGAGCACTATCAATTGTAGGAAACACATTTCACCCCAAAAACTCAAGTCATTTAAGTGGCTGTATAAGTCCGCAATCTTTTGAGCTAAACTTTTAGGTGAAAATAAGGGTCCTGGCTGCTTCTAGACTAGTTTCCCGTCTTTAAGAACGGTCCAAACTTAGTATAAAGTGTGCTTGTTTTCCTGATCTCTTTAAAGTGTAAGAAAACCAATACTGTTGCTGTTTTTGTAGCTGACCCACCTTAAAAAAAACTTCTCTCTAGTCTATTTTAACTTGATTTCATATTATTTCTCTTAATTATTTGTCATGGGAAAAACTACAAATGCTTTCCATTATTTCTATGGCTTCTCCAAGACACCTTTCTGGTTGTTTTTGTTGTCGATCCAAGGTCAAATCCACAGAAACCAGTGTATGACTGTCCCTGTGGTTTTCTATGATGGGTTTGCTTTGAGTAGGCTTTAGCTGGGGAAACTCCCATAGGCTTTCCTCAGCCAAGAGTCTTCACTTTCACGGTCCTCAGAACACAAGCTTGCAGAACATGTTGTGCTTCTCACTTATTCGGAGCTCTTGCACATTCTTTCCCTATTTATAGTGTTTGCTTCATGGCAAGCTCCAGCGGAAGTCCTGGTATAACCTTATGACACCCCTGACTTCAGAGTTTCCTAAGTGCCATCTTTGATCTCTCTTTAAATCTTAGGAAAATACCCAACAAAACCAGTTTTTGTTAGATAAGGGTGAAAAATAAAATCCTGAACAACTTTATGAAAGTAATTCATGCATATGTAACTCCAAATGATTTAGTTTTTAAAACTACCATCAAAGTGTTTTTTTATGTTTGTTTTCTTCCCATTATACTTCTGAAACACAGTATCTAGTGGAGATAAAAGTACTGTAAAGTTAATTAGAGTGCCATTACATTAAACACGTGAAAATTAATGGTGTGATATGTCTTTTTTCTGTTCTTTTTTTCTTTTTGCTTCAAGATATAACTGGAAAACTAAATTGAAGTGGTTTATGTGGTGCTTGTGTTTTATGGAATGTTTTGACCACTGCATTTTCCTGGAATGAGACAATGGAGTTGGCAGGGAGAAGGGAGTGGGGCTGAAAAAAATTTAGTCAATTTCCCCAGTTTGTATTATTTTGGAGATGTTGGGAATGGCTTGGAGTTAAAAGTATTATGCCTTTAAACAAAGCAGGCAAAAACCCTGTGCAAAAGAACTTTTTTTCTGAGAAGCAGGGTGTGTAAGAGCTGAGAGTTGCTGTGTGGAGCTGGTGGGTCACTGCCTGTGCTCTGCCCTGCTGAGGTGGGTGAGGGCAGTGTGGCCAGGCTTGGAGTGCCACAGCGAATTGCAGGTTCTGAAGCCAAGGTTAGGTGCTATTGTGCTGATTCACAAGACTGCTTGAAAGTTCTTGTTTTCTAGGTCTGATCTTTAAAAGGTGGAAAGTATGAAAATTTTGGGATTTGGTTTGTCTCATCTGGCCATTTCTCATTAGAATCATCTTCCTTGGAAGAACCCAAGCAAATTGTCATCTTAATAATGCAAACCTAGATTTTGAGGACTAAATATGTTGGAAACAATGTCAGATCTGCATTTTATTTTTATGGTGAGGAGTGTGGGGGATTTAAAAAATAATTTGTAAATTGAAAACTCATTTGAAGTGTCTGTTGGACTTAAAAGCCACATGTAGAGTTCATCAGCTGTGCTATGTATGGGGCTCCTTTCAGAATAAAATGCTGCTCAGAGGATTGCTTGGCTCTGGCAGCTGTTGTGGTTGAGCCTAACTGGTCTGCCCTCAGATAGTGAGTGATTCATACAGCCGTGCTGCTGGCTTCAGTCCTGTGGGCACCTGTTCCTTCAGGAATGGGCAGAGACCAGCTCTGTAGAGGCCACTTAGCAGTTGTGATATCCACTGACAGTCATTCCTGGTATAGGTCTGAATCACTTCTAGGCTATGGTTGTACTTCATCCTTGATTCAAGTTCCTTTTTTTGAGAAGTTTTTCAACACAACAAGCTTTTCCAAAATCAAACAAAAAATCGACACAATAAAAAAAAAATACCAAAGCCCAACAAATCTGCTTTGAAGTGATGTACTCCAAAGCTTAATTTGGGGCATGTTACCTATTATGCAGTGGCGCGTGATTCAACAGCACCTATGTTATGAACTACAGTGGCACTGAAATGAACATTACTGCTTATGTTGTTCCTGCTGAGGTTGCAGTCACACCAAAAGATGGTGTGGAGATGCTCAGATCCCTAGGGATGGCTGCAGGATTCTGCCAAGGCTCTGAGATGCTAGTTGGAGATGACAGACCGTCTTGTCCAAGCAGCTCTTCTGGGACAGTCCACCAAAGAATGAATGTGACCCTGGTATTAATATATCTTTTTAGTGTGTTTGCACAAAAAGGGAGGGGGTTGTGTTGACTTGTGTCACTGGTCTGTTGAGAATCCAAGTTGTGTGTTTCTCTAGGTTGGCAAAAACTGATGCTCCCCTCAAAGGCATTCATGAGGGGAGAGAGGTGTCTGACACACCTTTGCTCAGCCTGATACCTGATCTCCAGCCATGGGCAGCTGGGAATGGATGCTGACAATTGGCTCAGTGGAACTATTGACCACTGTTTGTCAGTGGTGTTGGTGTCTGGCTCTGTTAATAGCTTGAATCATGAACCTGTCTTAGGTGGGGCTGTAACGTCTCATATGTTAAGCTGAAGAATTCTGGCCAGTGTACATATGGTAGGCAGAAACACAAGCAGAGACTGTTATTGTTACTCTGGGTAGTTGTGCTGGATTTAGAGGAAACAGGAAACAGAAGTACAGAATATTGAGTAATACACATCAAGGGATCTTGAAGCTATACCTGTGTCGCTGTCTTATGAAGATTTTTCTAATTCCACATTGAATGCTCTTGTTAAGCACCACTTGTTTCCAAAATCTTATCTAGATATGAGAAAGAAAATGAAGTTTTAGTGGTTACTTGTTGGATGTTATTCTGTAATCTGTTCATCTACCTCTGATGTGGAAGTGAGTGTGAATTAGGAAAGATGAAGTGAGCTGTCTGGAGGTTACAATAGAGTTTAACCCATTTTACTTTAGGACTTGGAACTTGCAAGATTTTTAGCCTTCAATATGCAGGATTTTAGGTAGTGATCTAAACTGTGTGTGTGTTATGCCCACAAGTTGTGTGTTATGCCCACATGGCAGTAGTAACATACCTGTCTCTTCTGCTGTGCAGCAATAGGCACTTCAGGGAGCTCACATTATAAAGTGGAGCTGAAGTGCCTGTGTGGTAGCAGCGTTTGCCAGACTCCACTTGGCTGAAGCAGGGGAATCCATTGCAGCACCATGATCGTTAATGCTGAGCATGCAGAGCTCCAGCTGAGGGAGAAGGTGCTCTCTGCCCAAATTGCTTAATGAATCCCAACAATGAATTTGATTTAGTCTTTCTGCTTTAATGTGTAAATTTTTGCATTGAGAGTTGTTTTAAAATAATATGGATCTTCAGTCTGTCAGGCAGCCAATGCCTGCTTGGGTGGGTGGTTCTGCCACCTCTTGGTAGCTCAAAATTGGAGATGGGTGGGGAGGCAGAGCAGAGGAAGGGCTCAGACTGTTGCTGGGAGCAGAGTGCAGATGTTATCACTTGTGTATAAATAAATTAAATCATTACCTGTGCAAATGGAGCATAAATATAGCTTGCTTCTGCTGGGAGCTGAATGAAGAGCTTGTGGCTTGTTGGTAGAAATATTATTACTATCAACAACACATATTGTCTTCACCTCTTCTTACACCCTCCTCCCCTCTGGTTTTCTTCTGCTTTTGATGACTGATGACTCTGCTCCAGTTGCTGTATTTTCCCCATTTGGCAGTGGCTACAGTAGTTATGTTTCCAATTGCTTTGCAAGTTCCTGTCAATTGACTTGAGTCCATACATACAAAACCTATTTTGCAAATCCAACTTAAATGGGTTTAGGGTTTTTTAAACCCTTAACCCATTTAAATGAAACCTAATTTCCGCCTGTCTGTCTTTCCCCATATCCTGCTGAGTTAGCTATGTCTGCAGCATAAGGTTTTGTACTGGTTTTCTGCTTTATTCCATCTGTGGGAGGACAAATGATACCTAATTTGGCATAAAGTGAGACAGGTGTTGACAGATTGTATCTTATATAAAATCTGCTGATATAAATTTAATTTAAAAATTTTTGGAAAAAAAATATCCCTGGCAGAATAAGTCGGTATAATCAGCACTTAGCATGATAACCTTGAAGCTTAAAGATGAAACAAGCCTGAAACCCCACCCAACCAAACCCCAGAACTACTACCTTGGTGAGTGTGAAGGTTAACCTGAGCAGAGTAAATATTTTACAAAATCTCTTCTGTGTAGAGGGAAACAGACTTTTAAATAAATGATAAATAAATATCTGTAAGAAATAATGGAAGGAAGTGGCTGGAGCACTTATACCTCCACAGGTAGATTTATGATTGCTAAAATAAAAAGATTTATTTCAACTTATGGGCACCTAATGAAATCCACATATGGCACTCTATGAAGTTATCCCCTTGACAACCGAGTATTATTTACACTTTCTAAGTACTGTTTTGCATCTGCCCAGATTCAAAGTACTTGCATCAGCTTATGTATCCTTCACTGGCTATGAGAATGCAAGGAGTTATCCTGAGTTATTGCTGCTTAGACCCACAGTAGCTTATTGCATGCTCATAATTCAGTCACGCATTTGAGCCCTGACCTGAGTTACACATAGTTACATAAATAATCTGATATACAGCCATGAGGAGAGGCCGGATTTCTTGACTCCTGACATTGTACTCTTATCGTGAAGCTGTTCTGACTCTATGCAATCAGGTCCTGCCTCCTGAACCAGTGTCAAATTAACAGACTGCTTCAGGTAATGTTTTTGGCTGTGTTACAAAACACGTCCTGTGTACAAGGTGCTTCTATTGAAACTTTTTTATTCTGTTTTGATGAAGGTGGATCAGGAACTACCCCTGTTTTATGTTGAAAATAATGGGGTTTTTTGATGTGTGGATCTTTAGTGAAGAAGACATAGGTAGTTATTTTCACATCTGTGGATTTACAGTAATTTAATTGGTCTGTGTACTAAAAAGAATGTGGATGGAATAAACTGCAAGCTCAAAAAGACTATCTTTGAAAAGGGTGGATTGTGCCATAAAAAATGGGTAGACATGGAGAATGGGCAATTTGTCATGGAGCATCGCAGCTGCCCAATAAGTGGTCTTGATTTTCCAAGGAGAGTGCATTTGAAAGAGGGGATATGACTGCATTATTGCATTTATGTGCTGCAGGACTCCCGTGGATACACATTATTTATGCCTGTATGTAGCATTTCCAGTAGGTGGCTGACTGTCACTTCACACTGACTTAAGTACTGTAAAATAACAGCTGTCACACCTCATGAGACCCACAGTCTATTCCAACAATATCATAAATCTGTTTACTTGCTGTCCATGAAGCCTAAGAACCACAGAAAGGCTACATGGCACAGCAGTACTCCTCTATGAAATAAGCAACAAGCCATCTTTAGTGCATTTTTTTAAGGCATGCAATTCTTATCCAGGCAAACTAGGCTCAGAAAATATATTAGTCACTTAACACAGGCTTGTTTCTGTTGTACATGCCTCAAGGTTTTTCTCCATTTCAAGCCAATATATACATGTGAGGTGATTCTGACCAGAAAATTGCCAATTTCTTGCTTTTTTTTTTTCATTTTTAAAAAATAAATTCTATGACAAGCTGATCTTTCTGTAGAGACTGTGTTTCTTCATCCTGAAACTGTTATAAAGAGCTGCTGTAAGAGGGGAAGAAAGTCACCTCTGAAATTTTGTTGGATTAAATACGTGAAAGAACAGCTATAAGGATGATCTCTTCCCACTTATTTATTGTATAAGTAAATTAGCAATATCAGTGATTATTGTTACTTCCAGTGAGGCTTGGATGATTAAACAGAAGAGGCAAGAGGAGATTGAAGTAGATGAATGTAAGGTGATGTTCATGGGGTAAAATGAAAATTAATGAGCCTAGATTTGATGATCACTGGTAGCAAGACCTTGGAGTCGTAGGGCACAGGTCCAGGAAAACATCAGCTCTGGGTCTAGGAGAAAGCAAAGCAAACCATATTTTAGGAAGGGGTAAATAATGAAGAGAACATAAATATATCACCATATAAATCCATGGTTTACCTAACCCTTGACTCTTTCCAGTTCTGATCCCCTGATCTTCAAGACACAATGTTAAAACTGGAAGGCATTTGGAAAATGGCCACAGGGATAATTAGATGAAAGAATTTGCATATGAGATTTGACTGAGTAAATTATCTTTCTTCAGCACTGAGAAGTGGCTATGGGATAATGGACATGCCTTGTCAGTGGTAATGAATTCATGGATAGGGACTGACTGTTCATAGTCTTTTGGGCTACAAGGACCAGTCAGTTCCAGGAAAATAAGAAAGTAAGCACTTCTTCATACAAGAGATAGTAGACTTACAGAATTTGCAAAAAAATTAGGATGATGACAAGTCTATGAGGGAGGTTCAAGTTGAAACTGCGCAAATCTTGGAAGAGTTTTCTGTTGGGGTTTAATAGGCATATAAATCTCTTCAAGCTCAGGAATTTCCTGAGCAGAAAATATTTGGGGCTAAAGGGAGTAGAAGGGAACACCAGCAAACGTGCTTACCCTGTGCTAACCCTCTAAGGGGTTTGCTCATGGAACAGTTGACAAAAGAGTATTAGACTTGAAGGACCTTTGGTTTGAGCTAATGCAGCCATTCCAATGTTTTAAGACTCTTAAAATTCCATACTATTTTTAAATTTATTAATAATTTTGTTGCGTTTTTTGTACTCACCTTCCATCTTGTTAGTAAGCTGCCTTCTAGCAAGTGTAATTTTACAGGTGCATTCATGCTCAGCTTGATGTGATGTCCTCTGGCAGATACAGCTGCGTGTCTTCTGTCACTCTTAATTCTCTTTTAGTACTGTGGTTTTTCAGAACAAATTCTGACTACACACTTAGAGTTATTCATTAATGTTGTTTAGTGGAAGAAAGAACTTTAGTCTTGTTTTCTTTTTCACCCGTATTGGCAATTTCTTATGACCTAAGATACTGTGCCTGATCTTGTGACAGCTAGATTGTAAAATCAATGGATAGCTGCAAGTTGCACAATCTGAATTCTATAGATTATGATTAAAGAGAAAAATTAAGGAATTAGATTGGGTTAAAAGAAAGGAAAATATATTTCAATGAGAAGTAGAGGAATTTGAGTTCTATTTTCATTACTTATGGTGTTTCTTTGCAGTCTGCTAGAAACATGTATACTCAGGAGTATGGAAAATATGGAACACACACACACAGACACAGAATGCCCTGTGCTGCTGTGTGGTGGCTGTCAGGCCTCCCAGACACAGTGCACCACTGTGCTCCGAGTTGCTGTCTCTGATGCAGAACTGTAAGCACAGATACAGCCATGCATAGCTGTGAGATAGCTGTGGGAGTGTTGTCAGATCAAAGGGGGTCCTGTCCCCCAGCTATCTGGAATTAGTGATTGTTTTGAAAGAGCAGCAGAGCAATGCTGAACTGAGTTCCCAGAGACACAGATATGTCCTAGCCTGGAAATACTGCAACAGGGGCAGAGAAATCCCAGCTCCCACCACAATAATGACCTGACAGCAAGGATTTCTGATAACACATTGTTTTTCCCTCCAAATTTCATTTATTTATCACAAGCTGCAATTTTAAGAAGTTAATCCTTCAGGCATAGGAGCAAAGTCAATGTTTAGCAACCCTGTAGCTAATGATATACTAGAAAGGCTCAGCATATTTTTGCTTAGTAGAGAACAGCACAGTGACTACAGCAGGCACCTAGAAGACAGGCAGCAAACTTTGCCTTAGAAACACAGATAGGTCCAGGGGGAGGATTCTCTGGAAATTCATTCAGGGTTGCTATTGCTTTCTCTTTACTACCTGTTTATGAGACCCTTACTCAGAGTTGTCATCTGGACTAGGGGAGGAAAAAAAATCCCTCTGGAGGGGTTCTCTATCAGGGGTTAGGAAGCTTTCTGAATCCCTGGAGTAACAGTCAGCACAGCTGTCTGTGCTGGGGGTAAACATGGAAAAGCTTCAACTCCACTTAACCTTGAGCCTGGAGTTATTTGCAGGGATGGGCAAGAGACATATCTGAGAAACAAAACCAGGCAAGGATCCAGTGATTTGTGGTCACTGCCAATTTTCTGGTTACTCAGAACAAGACTGATATGACTTAAGCAAAGCCCTGCACTATAAGTAACTGTGGGAGTGTGGGAGCCTGGAAACCCTTCAATCAGAATGAAGAAATGGCTTGTTTTAGTTTAACAGATAGAGGAAGCTTTCCATGAAAATACTTCTATTACCTAATTTTTCTTTCCTTGGACAAAGGGTGCATGAATAATTCCATGGACTACAGGATTTAAGTACGAGTGACTTATATGAGAGTTTGGGCAGTTCAGGGCCTTTTCCCTGGGGCATTGTAAATTGGCCAATTACTTCCAAGTAAAGTACGGTGGAGAAATCTCAGGTCATTGCAGACTGATGGGACCAGGAGATTTGTGAGTCACAGGGTACAAGGCTAGGAACTGAGAAATCAGTTGAATGTCATAGACAGCCTCTGTCTCATCAACAAGTGTTCAACATTTATGAACAATCCCATTGTCTAGAAATGCAGGTAGGTGATTACAAGTATCTCTTACAGCAAGTTTTTAGGAGAATGTGTCTGTTAAAGAAGGTGAAAAATGAAGGTGAGTGTGAAAAATGAAATGTGGTGAGAGGGGCTAGAGTCTGCTTCACAGCTCCACTGAATGTGCACTGTTCAGTATGCAGTCTGTGTTCTACATGCATCTGCTGATAGCTCTCATTAAGAGTTTAACTACCTCCTTGGCACCATACTTTAATCCTTGAATAGCAAGGATAATAACTTTGTATTATTGTTTTGCAATATGCATCTTTTTTAGGCAATACAGTTCATGTGGGATTCACTTAAACAGCTGTAGGGGCAGGAACCCCTGTGCAGAGGCAGGTTGGGTCCAATAGCACTGTTGCCAAACTTGCAGAACTGCTCCTAAGCAGAGAAGACAACTCTCAGGTGCTCTCATCTGGCTGTTTAAGGAATCCTTCAGTGTCTTCTTCAAAGGACCAGTGGAACCATCCAAGAGCAGCCTGAATGCTTTCCTTGACAATGTAGCCTGAAGATGGGAGCTGGTATATGGAGGTGTCCTCTTGGCCAGGAAGAGATATAGAAAAGTCCCAGGGACTTGGAGAACATTTTTTCAAAAGGTCACATCTTTTCAAAGAACTGCATTATCTATTTTGAAGAAATCCATGTGAAATAAAAAGGTATATTTTTTAATGATTGCTTAATCATTAGTTTTATAATAAACTAATGATTTTCTTGAGTGAGGTAGATTTCCTTCTGCAAAAATGAATATCTTGCCTTAGCACTTCAATCATGAAAGGAGAATTATCCTCAGTACTTCCAGATTTGCACTTTGACCTAAAGAGAAATTAAAACTAGATTTTTCAGCATATTTTCATACATAACTTGGTGCGCTAATAGTACCTTACCAGTTCTGTTCAGTTTAGAAGGACTATCTGAATGAATGCTGTTATCTAGGAACTGATCCAAAACAAGGAGGTGGTCCAATCACTCCTCAACTTTCTAGCAAGACTTGTTTCAAAACTTTCTGGAATCAAGGGTTTACCTGGCAGCTGAAGTGAATAACAAATGAGCTCCCAAATATCTCAGGCACAGCTTTACTGACAACTCTTTTTATCAACTTCAGAGCTATCACACCTTCAAAAGGAAATGGGCCATACATGGGTTTAAAATGCTGAAAGGCATCATTGATTTCTTCCCAATCACATACTGCAGCTTCATAGACAAACAGCACATACAGTGAACCTGCACAGACTTCAATAGTGTCCTCAGAATACAAAGAACCACAGCCTGAGCTGTGCCAGCTCTGCCTTGAGGGTAGTCCAAGGAGATGGGTTAGAAATGGATTTGCACAGTTTTTCAGCTCCAGGTTTCTGGAGATCAGCCAGGCCTTGGCATACTTGAAAGCAATTAGGGAAAACAAAACAAAACAAAGACCAGGTCAATGTAATATTGCTGAGAGCTTGGCACAGGCCATTTATTGTCTGAATTAACCTTTCACACCATTTTTTTATAAAGTTGGTGTTGTGCTGCTGAGACAACAACATTTTTTCTCTTCTTTGTGAGGAGAATCTGAGACTGAATGTTTCCTGAGGCCAGGCCAAAAACAAAGAGAAGGAAAACAAGAATGTATTCCTGGAGGCCAAGGTAAGAGTCAGGCTGGGGCTGACTTAAAGCACAAGCTGCTACAGTGAGGAATAAACCTGGCATTCCTTTGGGTACTGCTAGCCAACTCTGCCTGCATTTTGTTCTTTTCTGTCCATGGCAGCTAAAATCAATGTGGCATAAGAAAGGCAAAGAACCAGGAGCTTAACTAATTACAGAGTCTCTACTGGCAAAGCCACATTAATTCTTCTAACCCTGCACTCTCTATAGTGGTACTCTCCTGCTGCGACACATGAAAAATGTGAACTGCCAGAAGCCTTTTTTTACATTAGCAAAGAGGAGGTTATTGATGTGGCTGTATTAAACTGGAGGTGGAAGGGGCAAGGGAGGTGGGTGAAGCTCTGCATTCTTGTCTCCAGAAACAGTTACAATGGCAGAACATCAGCTTTCAAAGACAAAGCTGAAATCTGAAGGGGGATAAAAATTAAAATCCACAGCATTTGCTGATGAGATTTTTATGATAAAAATACTAAGGGTTTTTTTTAATATATGGAATGTACATTTTTAGGGCTCATATAGGGTCTTTCAGTGAAGTTTTCCAGTTTCTAGCTGGGCAATTTAAAATCAAGAAATCATGCATTTCATGCTTTGCAAAAAAGTCTGAAAAAATGGAGCTCCTGGAAAGCAGCATTTTAACATTTCACCACTGGATGGAGACAGCACTCCAACTCTTGTGAGTAATTACTACCGGGACTGTAATGAAATGCTTTGCGATTAAGAGATTGAATAATTAGTGGACTGCATCTACAAACAGTGGAACACCAGCTAGATTTATGGCAGAAAATGTATTGAAGGCACATCCCCCAAATTTGAGCTTGACCTATTTTTATGGTGAGAAAAGACAAGATTTAGCTGAAAAAAATTAATTCCACTTCTCCCTCCACATAAAGCATCAATGACACAGACTAGCAAAAAAACATAGGAAGATAAAGCAAAGCTTTTTAGGATCCTTTCTATATTTCCCCAGGTCACTGTATATTTTTCCTGACAGGAGGATCCTTCAGCTTTGTGGGTCTGGTCTTGTGCTGCAGGTAGCAGCTGGGGTTAGTGCTACAGGTAGCAGATGGAGTTTCTCCAGCAGTGGTTGTCATGTTTGCAGTGGAGAGCCTTCCCTTACTTGACAGCAGCAGAGAAGGTTGTAGGCACTATCTTGAAGGCTGGTAGGAAAATTTCCAGAGATCACTGCAGTTCAGGGGTGACAGCATAGATGGGGGACAGCCTGCCCTATCAGGGTTAGTTTCTCTCATCAAGTATGTTAATGCCTTAACACACATTTTCTTCCCTCTTTGTGTATGTGTGTATGTGCATGAAGTTCATGAGCATGAGAGAGGGAAGGAGGAAAGCCTGGATTTTAGCCCAGTCTCTTATTTAATCATAATGGGCTTCTCTGTTGTTAGCTATAACTTTTGATTTTTTTTTTTTATGATTTAAAGACAACTAAATGATAATTAAATTCTTATTAAATTTAATTTAAATTTAATTTAATAATTAAATTTTCTGAAATTAGGCAGCCAGATAGGTTGGAAACTCTTGAAGTACCCAGACTAAAGGATGAAAAGTGAACTTATATAGTAAAGAGTCTGCTCTAGAGAGAGCTCTTATAAGTGCCCCTTCCCTGGGAGAAGCTTTAATCAGAACTTGCAATCAACCACAAGAAAAGAATAACCATAGGCAACCAGACTTCATCAGTTCAATAAGCACTAGAACTTTTCCTTAAAAGCAACAGAAAAGTTGACCCATTCCATTACCATTTCTCCTCTGCCTCTAGGTCACAGAGTCTGTACAGAGTTTAAAAGCTGAGAATTTTCACAAATAAAAGCGGCACCAAAGCAAATAACATCCACTGGGACTGATTTTTCATGTGTCTGCTTGTTGTATTCAGGCGATGTTTTTTCCAGACAGCTGTGACATTGCATAGTGATTAGTGGGATGAAGCTGTAGAGGGAAGGGGCATGAAAAAGGGAGGCTGAACATAAAAGGGTGTGACAGGTCCTAATGTATGCCTGTCACTTTTGTTCCCCAAATACAATATCTGTTGGATCAATTATATGCTGATCTACATGAATTTTTTTTTTTCTGAAACTAAGATTTCAAGTCTAAATCCTTAATTATTTTTTCTGAAACTAAGATTTCAAGTGTAAATCCTTTGCCCACAGCCAAGTCTGATGTAAATCTTCAAGAATAGATTCTTAAATGTGTTTAGGTTTCCTATTCCTGGGTGAAAATCTCTGCCAATTTCACCATCCAGGATGTCTAGGGAGATATCTGGTGCTGAGACAAGAAATCTGATCAGTATGATGAGCAGAGTTCTAAACCACTACAGAGAAATGCACAGTGTTTAGGCATGAGGGGGAGGTGACCTTCTGCAGGTAGGATATGTTTGCAGTGATAGAGGTTTGCAAGCATGTGCCTAGTTATTTATTTATTTGTGTGCTCAGCTATTGATATGTACCCACCTCATCTGTTATCCATCTGGTATGCTGCTGTTTGCAGGAAGCGGTGAATATAGAAAGGCTTGAGAACCACCTTTCCTTCACTATGTTGTAGGAGCACCCTGACTTGAAGGAGTCTTAGGATAGAGGGAGCCAGTCTCAGTTTTTCTGTCCACTTCTTGCTGTTTTTGAGGAAAAACCTGATGTGGGAACTGGTCAGGAAGGGGATACACTGTTATATGGCCAGTCAGTGTGAAATTATGGGCTGTGACTTTGGTCAGTGATAACAAACAGTTTCAGAGGAGAAGCCCTCTGAGGAAAGAAATATGTCAAAAAACTAACTCTGCTCTAGGTGTTTGATGTGGGAGCAGGAAAATGTACTTACTGGATGGAATGAAGAGGTTAGATTCTTGTTATGAGAAACAGAACAAGAGGCAGGGCAGGAACACCAGGAGCACATGCTTATAGTGGTGATGAGTTTGGGTGTGCTGTAGATACATAGAAAAATTGTGTGCATGATTGGCAGAGGCAATACCAAAGCCAGGGCTCTAAGCAGTGAAGAGCAGCAAAACTCAGCTCCTTATGTTGACGAGACATGACCTGCTAAATAGCATGGGACCTTGTGAGTGATTATCCGTGATCATTAGAATGGATCTGAAAGTTCAACACGTGCTATGTTCCTAATCCCTCTTCCTGCTTCCTTTGTGATTGATTGATGTGACCTGACTAATCTAACAGAGCCCTTTCTTTCTCTGCTTTGTGCAGCAAGTTGCAGTTCCATGGGCACTGCATAAAATGCCACAGTGTGGTCAGATGTGCTGGGTTTGCTCTGCAGCCTTCCAGGTGACCATGGGAATAATGTCCTGGCATCTCTCTGTGAAGCGCTCCATCACTCCCCAAGTACCAAAGGCAGAGCTGAATGTGCTCTGAGCTGTTCTGCTGTTGGATATCCTTTCATGCCAGGCAAGCACCTCAAACCTTCCCTCTGATAACTGATTTTGCAACTGCACAGAGCCAAGTAATGCTTGTGGCTAACTAATCCATGCACAGAAGAGCATTACTTACATACAGGAATGATTTCTTTGCTGATGGATCTCTGTGCTCTAACACTAGTACAAGCACCACAGTGCCACAGGAAGGCTTATGGAAATTTCTCTCCTCATAAGGAAACTTCAGAGGCTGTGTCCATTAGATCATATTAATTTGCCATTCACTGCTCTTTCTCCTGCTGTAGAACTGCAAGTAAATTCTCGAGGAGAAGGAGGAATTTGTTACTAGCATTTCTAACTCATACGGGATGAGTGGGATTTCAAATCAATATCTGGTTCCTTCTCAGCTTCTTCTTCCTCCAGCCTGGCCCATTTCCATCAATCATGAAAAGCTTCCCACTCTCAGCAAATGGCCACTCCACATGATTAATCACTCAGGTCACAGCCATAAAAGAGATCTGCCAGTCCCATAACTTCAAGACCATCTCAACCAGGCAGTGTGCCAGATTAATTAAGAAGCTTGCTATGGCAAATAGGAAAATCATTGATATTTGGTGCTGGGAAAAAAAAAAAACCTGACAAACAAATGAACAAATTTTCACACAGAAAGGTAACCACAGGTTTTCTGAGAGCCTGGGATGCATTCACATTTATGAACAGCTGAAATATCCTGTGTTTGCAGGCAGTACTGTATCATATGACTGTCAGATCAGTTACCAAATACCTTTTCTGTTCATATCCTCTATGGGACCTAGCTCACTTCTCTCTCAGTCATGGAAAGAGAGACAGGAACAACAGGAACACCCAATAATACTTAATAATATACTGCTTAAAGCATTGCCAAACAATAGGGTAGTTCCCATTGATGACATCCAGGGATTTTATACAAATAAGTGCCTTCTGGCTTTGTCTTACACTGGGTCTTTGTTTATTAACTGAATTGCTTCAGCAGTGATGAATGATGAGAACGTAAACCCTGCCATGTCAATTGTCCTGTGTGACATGCTAACAGCAGGACAAGGTTCTTGAGAACCTTCATGACCCAGCTAATGGTGCATCTGAAAGCCCAAAGGGTAAGGGAACCATATGAATATCCTGAGAATCCAGTTTAATACACAAAGGAGTGAATATGTGGTTTTGTTTCAATTTGAATCAGCAATCTAGTTTTGATTCTAGTTTTAAACAAATCCTGAAGCTTACATAGCAAATTTTGGGTTGACCTAGAACTTCCAAAGTAATTGTCTCTTGAATTTGCCCTAGATACTGGAGAGTCTTGAACTACCAAAGTGTTTTTCCTGAACCTCCTTTTTCACTGACTTGGAAGATTTGCACAAAAATATCATTCAATCATTTTGAAATTTTGTGTGAAAAGTTAATCTTAAATAGGTTGATAGCAAATCCTGGATTTTTTTTTTTTTTTGTAAGGAAGCAAGTGGCAGTGTTAAAAGCATACTGCCCAGAGCACAGGTGGGATTTTCTTTTGTTTTCCCTTAGGGTGGTCAGCGGCCTCCCTTTAAAATAAAGGATTTAAAGCGAAAGTGAAGATAAATCTTGAACTGTACCTGGAGAACAGGTATAAAAAGAACCACGAAGAATATTGTAAAGTGTTTCAGTCTTGCTCAGAGCAAATCCCCATGATTTTATGGACCTATTAAATGTCTCATTAGCTAAATATGCCTCTACTCATATACAAAATATATGAGGATATATATAGGGGAAATATATAGGGGATTTTCTCTGCTTTATCTAAAACTATGCTGTTTTGTGTGATGTAGGATTGGTACTCATATCCTGTTTGCTTGCTTTATGTTGTTCCATTTCACTGGTTGTCATTGCCTCCTGCTGTTGTGTGGACAATGCAAAAAGCCATCAGCATGTGTGAGTCAGGTGTGTGGGAACAGCCCCATCCACAGTGTGGTTGTAAAGTGTCTAGCATTTTGATAATACTGGTCTACTAAGAAGTATCTGTCTCCAGTGAAGATGGGTGTTGGGTGTTCCACAGAATACTGTGGGAAGAGGCAAAAGGAGTAAGGTGTTCTCAGCACACGCAGGAAGCTCTGCAGCTGCCACAAGAAGAGATCAGGCTGGGCATGATGCTTTCTACCTTAAAGACCCTCTTTGTGTAGGGTTTCTGCTAACAGGAGATAATGACAGCTGTTCTCAGGGTAAACAGGGAAGAGTTCTTAGGAATGCAACAGCTGTGGAATGTTATTTTCTGATTAGTGCTCTTCAATAACCCACAGAGATTTGTAGCAGTATTATGGTTTCTACTTGTCACTCAAAATTATGGCAGTATCATTGCAAAGGAGGAAAAGTTCCTGGTGTGTTAGCAACCTGTATTTCTGGTGCAGGAACAGAAATTAAACCATCAATCTCGCCAGTCATTCTGCCTTTGCACAGGCAAAATTCTTTGTATTCAAAGGGTCCCAGAATGATAAAATGAGACATAAAGATCTCCTTTGATGGTCAAGCTCCTGAAGCCTATTCAGAAATGAGTCACTGGTTAAAAACTACCTTTGAGCAATTTTCAACTGCCATTCACAAAGTCAAGCACTCCACTCTGCTCATGTTCCAATTAGCCAAAGCCAGGTAGGTATTCTGAGGGAGCTACATACAGAGCATACAAATACAGGGAAAACTTCCTGATGTGCCATACAGAAAACAGAAGTAAACAAAATAGTGATGTAGGGAATGCTGCTGCTTCTTATCTCATCCTGCTCTCTTTTGCACTCTGTTTTCCACATGTTATCATGTGAAATTAATTCCTAAATAATGACAGTAACACTCCCTTTAATTCAGTGATTTTTCTTTACAGAGTAGTAATTAAGATTCCACATTGTATGTGTTATTGCTAATTTTAATTTTAGTAATTAATTTTGATTTTAATTTTAATAGCTACCTCATTGAGGATTGCAAAGTAAGTGGTACCAATATATAGCTGTGGTCTCTCTGATTTCAATTTAAAGGGCAAATAAACAAAATTTGCAAAACACTAATTTTCCTATTGGCAGTATTGTGTTCCTGTTCCATAATATATATTGTATGTCTTTGTAAATTATTTGAACAATGTATATATATGTGTGTGTATGTGTGTACACATTCTGTCTTGCATATGTAGCAGCTTACTCTCAGTATTTTTTAATGAGTCACAGACACACAGAATGTAATAATCAGGCTTGGAAAATACAGTTACAGTTCTTTCCCTTTCCAACAGGAGGTTACAATCCTCAGTGCAGAATATGTGTACTCTTAACCTGATGCCTTAGAACATATCAGAATGGTTTCCCATGTGAAAATCCTGCAGGAATATTTGCTTTTATCATTTTTGTGCAGGATCTAATAATACAGATTGAAAGACCAGTCTGGAGAGGAAGTCACAGTTCAGCATGGTTTACTTTTCTTCATACTAATTATGTCTATTTTATTTTTGCCAAGGTGACATGATCAGTACCAGAGTTGGTACTGTTGGCTTTAGAGTAAGCCTGTCTCAAGGGGCAGCTGAAGTCATTCAATTGCATATCTCATCCTGAAAAGGTGAAGTGAGACCTTAAGGGAGTAGTTGCCACTCCTACCTGCAGGCCACAGAAACAGTTTCCATCACCACAGTTCTCCAGCGTGCATGATATTTGCCATGCAAAATTTTGAGTCTGCCAAAAGGGCAGGGACAAGGTGGATGTTTTCAGAAGGAAAAGGGAGAGCTATAGTGGGCTGTGCTATGAGACAGAGACTGTGCCTTGTGCCTTCCCAGGAAAAAGTTCCCAGATGCAGCTCAACAGGAGCATCTGCTAAAAGCAGAAGAAAGAGCTCAACTTGTCTGAGGCCTCTCAGCTCACAGGGACTTGAGAGAAGCTGACAGAAGCACAGAAGCAAATTGCATGAAGAAGCAAATAAGCAATATTCTGTCTCTGTATTGCTAGTGGAACTAAATCCCATTTTTTTCTGCTGATACTGTGCTACTGCATACGATTATCAATTTCCACTCTAATAGTCAAATGATTTCATTGCAAAATGAGTTACTTCTCAAGTCATTTGTATCCATTATTCATGTATGCATTGATATTTTCCATTAATTTCTTCTAAAAAAATTGTCTGAGAAGCCAGTATTACCAAGTATAATCGTGGAACAATGTTTTGACTAATTTAATATTTACATAGGGAAATTTTTTGAAGGTTTCAAGATGCCCATATAAAAGCCATATTATATGTTGTATTATAAACTTAGAGAAAGGCAAGCTATTTTATATGATAGTTACCATGACAGACAGATGTTGGCATCAGTGATATTTAAATGATCCCAATTGTAGAAAGTCTCTGTCTTTCAGCCCCGCTGCCAAAGGATTCGTAATTTGTCTGTGCTGGTTTTCAAGGTTGTTTATTTCTTCTTATCTAAAATATTTTCTCTGTGACCTGCAGCAGGTCTGTCTCGCAGGGCTGTGTGCAGGGCTCTTCCCCTCAGTGGGATGTTTACAAACATTATATACTAGAAACTATGTGTGCTATATTTACAGTAACGTGCCAATATCTATCAACCATGTTGAACAGTGTGTCCCCAGCCTAAGCCAATAGAAAAATGCCAACACCACAGTGAAACATGGAGGGCATGAAGAAGAAAAAAAAGGACAGGGCACACCCAATTTTCCTCCATCTTGCCCCCTTTGAACCCCTTATCTAGAATCCTAAAATTCTACTTTTGCACCCATGCCACACTAATTACTACTTATACCAAACATTCAGAGCTTGTAATTCATCCCATAAGATTGAAAACTCTTTTCCACGGACAGAGATCAGAGACAGTGTCTCTCGGGGCTCTGTACAGGGGGGCTCCTGACCCCCTGCCAGGGTCCCAGACCTTCCAGGGCAGTCACAGGGATGCCCTGGATTCCCACAGACAGATAGATAGCTCACCATGAATAGAAACTATTTCTGACAAATCTAAAAACCACTGTTAAGAACAACATTTGAAATTACATAGATTGAATTCTACATGAGCCAACTCCTATGCCCCAAGCACTGAAACAAGAATTACACAGATCAAAATCTGATGAATTGGGGGACATAACCTCACTGATATCATTGCATCTATAAAATATGGAACTGTGTAGCAGGGTTCCCAGACATATTTGCCTAAAAGTAAGAATTGAGACAGAAGACTTTATTTGAAGAAGACTATGGAACTACAAATTGCAAATTGCATTCACTGCTGAAGACCTTCACCCCTCCTGGTGTGTTAAAAAACCTGAATTCCATCATGATTCACTTTCAGCTTTACGTGTCACATTACCTTTTATTCTCTTTGGTGTCTAAGAACACAAGCTGCCTAATTAAGTGTCACTTTCTATTGAAGTCAAGTTTTGAATTTCCTGCCTTTGAAAGGACACTAAGAAGGAGTTATTTTCCCACCCTTCCAGGAGACAGCATTTTTGTTCAACAGCTCTCTAGTGGCTGAATAAGTGATCTAACATTAAAAAGAAAAATTACCATTGGTGAACATAACTAGAACTTTGAAACATCTTGGGGTTTCGTTTTTTCTTTTTTTTCATGTTACTTTTCATTTCATTGAACAACATTTGTGATGCCTTTTTTTAAACATCAAACAATGATTTGTGGCCCAAGTCTGTAATTTTCTTTCTTTCTTTCTTTCTTTCTTTCTTTCTTTCTTTCTTTCTTTCTTTCTTTCTTTCTTTCTTTCTTTCTTTCTTTCTTTCTTTCTTTCTTTCTTTCTTTCTTTCTTTCTTTCTTTCTTTCTTTCTTTCTTTCTTTCTTTCTTTCTTTCTTTCTTTCTTTCTTTCTTTCTTTCTTTCTTCTTTCTTTCTTTCTTTCTTTTCTCTCTTTCTTTCTTTCTTTCTTTCTTTCTTTCTTTCTTTCTTCTTTCTTTCTTTCTTTCTTTCTTTCTTCTTTCTTCTCTTTTTCTCTCTTTCTCTCTTTCTCTCTTTCTTCTCTTTCTTTCTTTCTTTCTTCTTTCTTTCTTTCTTTCTTTCTTTCTTTCTTCTTTCTTTCTTTCTTTCTTTCTCTCTTTCTTTCTTTCTTTCTTTCTTTCTTCTTTCTTTCTTCTTTCTTTCTTTCTCTTTTCTTTCTTTCTCTCTTTCTTTTCTTTCTTTCTCTTTCTTTCTCTTTCTTTCTTTCATTCTTTCATTCTTTCTTTCTCGTTCTCTTTCTTTCTTTCTCGTTCTTTCTTTCTCATTCTCTCTTTCTTTCTTTCTTTCTCATTCTTTCTTTCTTTCTTTCTTTCTTTGTCGTTCTTTCTTTCTTTCTTTCTTTCTTTCTTTCTTTCTTTCTTTCTTTCTTTCTTTCTTTCTTTCTTTCTCTTTTTCTTTCTTTTCTTTTCTTTTCTTTTCTTTTCTCTTTTCTTTTCTCTTTTCTTTTCTTTCTTTCTCTCTTTCTTTC
The DNA here is from genome assembly GCF_026979565.1 of Vidua chalybeata. NCBI lineage: Eukaryota > Metazoa > Chordata > Aves > Passeriformes > Viduidae > Vidua > Vidua chalybeata. The sequence continues at coordinate 45,049,860 of NC_071534.1, forward strand.
TTTCTCTCTCTCTCTCTTCCTTCCTTCCTTCCTTCTCCTTTTCTTCGTCTTCTTTTTCTTTTCTCTTATTTTTTTCTTTTCCTTTTTTTTTTCCTTTTTCCCCTGCGTATGTGCAGAAATTCTAATAGAACAAGAAGCATCAATACCACAGAGTTCTAATAAAAATAAACCTGTCTTTGGTCAGGTTAAACTGTTGAAAAATCTAATATATCTTTAGGTAAAAAGACAGACTATGGTTGCCTTCTTGGTCTTGAAACTAGTTGTATAGGGTAAGATTCTGCTAGACTGGGGTTAGATCTGTGATCAGTTGATGGATGATTTCACAGGGTGACAGAATCACTGAGACTGGAGGAAGACACCTCTTGGAGATGACCTAGTCCAACAACCTGCTCAGTTCAGGGGCAGTTAGGGCAGGTTTCTCATGGACATGTTTTGGTTGGGTTTTGAGTAGATCCAACAAGGGAGGGTGCACCACCTGTCTAGGCTACCTCCCAGGAGAAGTTTCTTTCTATATTTATATGGAATTTCCTCTATTTCCCTTTGTGTCTGTCCATTGTCTCTCATCCTGTCACTGGGCACCAGGGTCAAGGTCCTGCACTCCATCCTCTTTGCTGTCCCCATCAGGTATTTATACAGATGGAGAGGATCTCCCCAAGCCTTCTCCAGGATGAACAGTCCCAGCTGTGTCAGCTTCTCGTATATGTCACCTGCTGTAAATCTTTTGTCATCTCCTTGGCCCTTTGCTAGACTCACTCCAGTAGCTCCATGTCTGTCTTGCAGTGGGGAGCCCAGAACTGGGTCCAACACTCCGAGTGTGTCTCACCAATTCTTGACAAAGGGGAAGATGACTGCCTTCAGTCTGCTGGCAATGCTTCTTCTAATGCAGCCTCAGATGCTGTTGGCCATCTTCTGCTGCAAGGGTGCACTGCTGGCTGATGTTCTTTTTTGTGCCTGCCAGGACTTCCGTGTCCTTTTCTGTAAAGCTGCTTTGGTCTCCAGCTGTGGTAAGCACATTAGTCTGTAATGTTGCCTGGGTTTTTTTCTTCCCAGGTACAGGATTTTGCCCTCCCCTTTGTTGAACTTCATGGGAATCCTGTTTGCTCACTTCAAAGGAGATGTTCAACATTCACTCTGCTTTCAAATGTTAAAATTGATCATCAAGGAAAAGAACCCTCAAACACTCTCAAATGAAAAAGTGTTCTTCCTGAGAAAGGAGGATTAAAAAGTAAACAGGGAAATACAACCCATCTCTTTAGATATTATAGGATTTACCGCATGTACTTTCATTCCTCGTGTTAAACTTCATTGAAATAAATCCCATTATATTTAATAACTGTACAGATTAAAGAGTCTTCTAAAAGTGACTGATCAGAGTAAAAAGCACAATTTGAATACCTTATGTGTTTATGCTGAATCTGAAAAGTGAATAAACAATAAGCATTTTTTAAAAGGATTTTTCTGTGATCAGCACTCAGTGTCTTTTGAAAAGAATACCTTTTTTTTCCAGTGGAAGGGAAGTGGAAAAAGAGGTTACTATCTACGTTATTTTAAGACCTAGGAAAGAAGGCTGAGTAAATAAACTAAGAAGATTATTTTGCTGTATGAAAATCTGAGTTATAATTTGCACAGTGTCTTAAGACAAATAACTAGAAGAGCAGTATAAAGCTGCTAGGTTGAATCACAGGAGATCTCTTATTAAATATGTTTGGAATCAGTGTGAAGGACATGCAAGAAAAAGTAGCTTGAATGTATTTTTTGTGTAATAAGAATAGGCAATGCAGCCTATGTAATACTACTGTAATAATTATTACTGACTTGCACTTGTCTTAGTAGCACCCCTATAACTCCAGTGGCTTCAATAGCAATTTAGATACCATTTCAGAAATATCAAACCCTTCAGCTTTTTGATTAGCTTTTTCAATTTAACATAACTCTCTTTTCTTGTTACGGATTATAAGGCTGTAAATCTCGGGGTTTTTCTGCGTACTGATCCAGCCTCACTGAAGAGGACTGATAACAGAATCTGTCCCCAGGCATTTTGTACATTTAGTTGCTGTGTTTAATTTGTGACTACTACTTACAGAATTTACCTTGGTGTAATGCTGGTTTACATCAAGAGAAAAGTGAAAATCTTGCCACTAAAATCTACAGAGAAAATATGCAGAGAGGATCAGGAACCACTGCTTGTCAAAAATTAAACAAAAATAAGTGAATTGGAATTATGTCAGTGTCTTATCCTGCAACATCATCTTTTATTCAGTCACTAGTGGACACTGAAGAGATTGCAGGCTAAAGAGCACATGTCTTAAGGTGCTTTTGTTTGACTGCTTGGAAATTGAATACAAAGAAGGCAATAATGACCTAGGATGAGAACGTGAACTGGTTTAAATTGATTGAGCAGTGTGAAAGTCAGTAACTAGTATAAAAACCTGAAAATAAGCACCATGAACATCATCCCCTCCCTCTCCCCCCAAGTCTTTCAGAAGTGTGGCTTTCTATTCAGGAAAATGAATTTAACATTCTGTGGGATTGTTGTGTTGAGGTAGACATGCAGCCACTCATTTTGCATAAGCAAAATTCTCTGTATTTTCTGTGTCTCTTTTCTTTTCCTTATAATAGGTAATAAAATCCTATTGGGCTGACATATGTTTAAAATGTATAATAACTGCCATCTTCAATTTTAAATGTAATTTTTTTTTGTGAATTTACAGTGGAGTTTTCTCATTCAGGGACATTTAGAGGGCTAAAAGAGACCAATGATTGTACACTATGTAGTGTACAATGATATCCAGGCAAGGGCAATGCAAAAATTTAATAAAAGTGGAGAAGCTAAAATATGGAAAAACTAAACAGAAGGCTTTATTGGTGCGTGTGCTGAATAGTACATCTCTAGGAAGAGCAGGCATAGAAATCTCAGCACATAATTAAAATTATCACCTGATTGGCATAGCAGAGGTTTTAGGGAATAGCTTACATGACTGCAATATTGATATTCCAGGGTAGAGCTGGCTCAAGAAGTTTGGGTTGATAAAAGGAGGAAAATATATTGCTTTATAATTAAGAACATATAGACAGAGGAGACAGAGACATAAACAAACACCAGTGAAAGTCTGCTAACAATGGAAAGAGCAGAGAATTGAACAACAGTCTTTGCAAGAGTCAACTGTGATGATAATTTTAAAGAGCAGCTGGTCCTGTTTTTTCTAAAACTTAATTTTCTTCAAAAAGTAAAGGTTGCACATCTCTTGATGAAGGAGGCTGGATATGCAGGTTGCTTCTGCTCTGCTAGGCAGGAAAACCTTCCAGAAAGGGTGAGAGCCCAAATTTATTTTGAATTGCACAGCTTTGAGATGGTGGAGCACATACTTCTAGGTTGGAAAACTTGGAGTATCTTTTTTCCTTCTTTTCAGACACAGGAACTTCTCATTTGCATGTTCTTGCAATGCTATCAGGTGATGTATATCAGCAGAGAGGCTATCCTGGGCACAAGGAGCACTACCAAACAGCAGCTAAAAAGGTATTCCCAGCTGACTCCTGAGATCCAATGCTGTAGGAGCATCAGCAACTATCAGTCTGCTAAGCTGTAGTTTTAACCAAACCATTTGAAAAGCTTCTGCAGCATGCTGAAAGCATTTTCTTGACACTGCACTGAACTTGAAATAAAGTAATTAAAACTAGTTATTCTTGATTATGAATAACAGACCAAAATGAAGCGGAAATTTAAAGATGACAAGCATGATTAGTTGAAAAGAAAGGAAAAAGGATTAAAAATTAAAGACAATAGACAGACTTTAAAAAGCCAGGTCATAATCTTTCTGCAGAAGGATGGTCAAGGGAAAAGATTTCAGGAGAGTTAGCAGCCTTAGAAAAGAAAGAAATGTGTGCAATATCTGTGCAAAGGAAGGATAAGAAAAAAAAACTTCCCTAAACATGAATACTTGCCAGGCCTGAACAAAATGTTGAACTGACAGTCTAGTATTGGGGATGACAAGGTCTGTGTGCACAGTGCCAGGAATGCAAGAACTGAAACGGAAGTAGAGCGGTCTAAACTGTAACAGAAATACATTTTATAAGTACACTGATAGTAAGGAGCAGACCAAGGAATAATTAACACCACCCTCCCCACAAACAGCTAATTGCAGATCATACTTAAAAGGTGGAAAAAATTTGATATTCAGCCCTGTACTGGCTGAATATCACATTGAGTGTTCATTGATCAGATTGTTAATACCATTGGCAACAGTGACAGAAAGTCCAGAACAGCAGACTGGTGAAAGAATATGTTTGAATATTTGGATAGTTTAGTGTCTACACACTGAATGGCCTTGAAACTTCTCCAAGAGTTTTTCCAGAACAAACAGAAAAAATGTCAATGCCATTAACTATTTTCTGTACACTTATTCAGAAATTATGGCATTCCAGAAGGGGAAAATGTATTACCTGTCCTTAGACATAGTAAAAAAAAAAGAGAGGAAATTACAGACCAGTCAGCTCAGCTCTGAGTCTATAAAGTTTACATAAGAAATAATCAAAAAGCTTGGAAAATAGCTAAATGACAAATAATAGTCAGAATAGATTTGGAAAAAAAAAGTCATATCAACTAAATTTTTTTTATGAATAATAGCAGGCTTTTCAGATAGAGAAAAAACCCAACTGACTTTAGTAAGCTGGTTTGTTCTCTGTCATATTTTGTTTTCCTAAAAAACCTAGGCAAAACATCCTTGATGGAATTACTGTGACATGAAAAAAAGCGACTGGGGAGTGATTCTCACAAAATGCATCCAAAAGTTCCTGGTCAAAGTGAGAAAATATTTCAAATTATGTTCTAAATACATTTTTCAGTGTCAGTCACTGCTTGCATCAAAGATGTTATGAAAGAGCTTATTTATTTCATCTGGGGATAGCAAAATGGAAGCAGTTAGAAGAAGTTAGGGTGGACAGTATTTAGAATTCAGAATAACTGTCAAAAGGATACATAGTCTGAAAAATACCAAATTTATGACTTGATGTGGATAAATGTAATACAGCTAGGACAGGGCTATAAGAACACAAAATGTGACCTGTGAGGGAAGAGTGGAGAAGGCAGAGAAGAGATGGCAACATGATAACACTCCCCAAATGTGAAAAGGAAACAGGAATGAATGGTCTCCATTGTATATTAGTATGAAGAATGAATGTGGTGGTTTTTAAACAGTAGGAAGGGTGTCTCTGGATGCACATCAGGATAAAATACCTCTAGTTAGCCTTGTTAATTGGTGGTCATCATAATCGGTAAGAGGATGTTGGATGCTGCAAGCTTTCTCTGCAAACATGAGTTAGAAACACTGAGCGTGGTTACCTTGCCTTGACATGCGCTAGACACCCCCTGGGGGTATCTTTCACATCTGTTTTGCATTAGAGAAAAATTGTTAACTGCTACCAAACTGAAATTTCATTGTATTGGGGGACCAATAAAATTTATTTATAAGCGAGGTAAGCATTCAATTTGTTTTAAAAAATGGGAATCATTCTTCTCTGCATCTTTTCTCCCATAGCTTTTACTAACACAATGATATTACCTGTAGAAAATGAAAAATAGCAAAATAACACCTGAGAGGTATTTAAAATATTTCTAAAAATATTTAAATAATTACCATGTATTGATATTAGCCATTTGACCCAGGAAAACAAGTGCTGTGGGTTGTATTGAGAGTGGGGGAAACTGTTTTTGGTGGTGTTAAGTTCCAGTATCACCATGTGACCACTAAACTTCTCTGTTGGGTTGGCATGTTTACTCTGAAATCTAAAGCTAGTTGATGGAGAAATGTATAGATTGACTTGGAACTGGCAGATGCTTTACTCAGCTGGTGAGAGTATGGAGCAAGCATGTGAAGGGTGAAAGACATGAGGAACTGTGCTTTGCCTCCAGGGGCATGAGCCCAGTGCCAGAGATCTGTCTTATTTAATTTTGACTATACCACTGCCTGGGGCTTATGGGCTCACGGGTATGGCAAGGGACACACTGCAGCCACCGTGCTGTGGGGTCGAGAGCACCACAGAAGCTGTGCTTGAGGGTAGATAGCTGGGGGCCGGCAGCACTGCTGAGCAGGTTGGAGAACATGGTGTTGGTGAGAACGATGTAGGAAGAAGTTTAGAGTATAGAGGATAGGCTGTATGATCCAAGCTTGTCTTTTCTGATGTAAAATATCAAGAAGCAACAAAAACAACCAGCCAGCAAAACTTTGTTATTACTGTTTGTGATCAGGATCCTCCTTTGAGGTCCGTGTAGGCAGTTTTGACTGACAGTCTGTTCCTCCTGAATATGCTGAAGTCTCAGCAGAATTCACTTGCTCCAGGTATATCAGGTAGCAGAATGTGCTGAAAATCATGTTGTAGTAGGAAAAAGAAAATCAAAATATGACATCTCTGGTTTTCTTTAGGTCACTAAATCAAGCTTTTTTTTTCAGAGCTAAATTTTCTCAATGTAAAGTATGAAAAGACCCTTTCAGAGGATTATTTAAAAAAATGTACAAACAAATTTTGTTTACCATGGAACTAATTTACACATTACCTATAATTTTAAGAATCATAGCACTGTGGATAATAGATATGTTTGCTGTGTTTTGGTGGCTGCATTGGAACACAATGAATATTGTAATCTCTGGAGTCAAGCTGCTCTTATTTCCACTAATGCCATAATACGGTAACTTCTGTTACATAAATGTCTGTACAAAAAATATTATACTTTTTGTTTTTCTTTACAGTTTTGTTTTGTTGTTTAAAGAGCAAATAGTTTCATAAAGAAATATGATTCTCTCTGCTAGTGACTAGGATAAAGGACTTAAATGAGACTAAGAGAACATGAGATAAAATGCAGGGGTGGCAGCCATGTGTCAGCAATCACAAAAGAATGATTTAGTTATTCTCTTCCTTTGGATCTTTTGATTCTTGTTATTTAGACACACTTTACTACATTTAGCTGCCATTGAAATTAGTAGGATTCTGTGATGAGTTTTTATGATAAACATCCTTTAAGCATCTTGAATGTCTGCGTCAGAACACCTGAACATTTGCTGCAGATGATGAAATAAAATTAACTCAAATTCCATTTCATTTCCTGGCTTCCAGACTGTCCTGTCCAACTCAACAGCTTTGTCAGAACCAAGGCTTAGAAAAACTCAGAGCAGCTGAATGTATTTCAGACCTCTGTCATTTGTCACACTGCTCATATTCTGATTTTCTGCTCATTTATTTGGTTTCAAAGACCTGCAATCTTACTGTTTTTTTCTTTTTTGGTACAAACAAAAATATGGATAAAATAGTGTTTTAAACATTCTGAATAAAAACAAACATTTTGTTTGGTGATATTTTCTGATCTAGCCAGCTGCTTTAAGAGGTTTTGGAGAGTTAAGCATCATAAGCGGCCAGCAGGCAGAAGAGAAAATTAAAGCTCTGCTTGAGGTCCCTGGCTATTGTGTCAAGGATGAAATGAAGTGCCTATCAAGCTGAAGAGAGAGTCAGAAGGCTGGGGCTTGCAGGCTCTGGGGCTGCAGGGTACGGACATCTCCCTGCACAGCAGGAGGAAAGCGAGCAGTGCTGTGGTGGCTGTGGAAGCCTTCATCTTTCTGGCGTTACTTTACACAAGGGCACTCTGGAAAGGCAGCTGAAGACAAGCCAGCTGCAGGCAGTAGGGTTGGCTGGTCACCAAGCTCAGACTTGCTTCTGTCAGCCCTGACTGCAGATTCGTGTCTGATGTTGTGTTAGTTAACATATCCCCTCAAGCCTTGTTCTCCCACAGCTCATTAGGCACTCTCCAGCTTTTAGTATTGACTGAGATTCATGCATCCGTGGTCTGTAACATGCCTTTTTTTTTAGGTCAGCCTGTAAAAGGACTTCAAGTCATTTCACTGGCTTGTGCAGATATCTTAAAATTACCCTAGTACACAACTTATACATCTGTCACAACTTCACTTTTTTTTTTTTTTTTTTTTTTTTTTATAAGACTGTATTTCATTTTAAAAAGGCACTATTTTTTTTCCATAAAATGGTCAGGATAGAAAATTTTCCACTAGTGCAACAGGGAAGAAAAAAATAGATACTGAATTCTTTGACAGATTGTTCAAGATAACAGCCTAATATCAAGTCAATATAGGGTGAAATAATTGCAAGTATCCAGCCTGGAAGGAATGAAATCCCTGCAGAGCTCATTTGCATCTGGACATTATAGCTTCAGAAAATGTTTTTTTGATCACAAATACCCCTCCTTTTGCTTTTGTTCAAGAAAAAAAATCTATGAAACCTGTTTTAATCCTGCAGTAGCTTTAAAATTATGGAAGTCAGTAAGTCCTCACTGTGTTACTTTCAAGTTGGTATGGTTGAGGCCAATTTCTTTGCTTATTTGGAAAAATTAGATGAACATCTGGGCACACTTCATGTCTGAAAGAAAAGCAGAAGATTTCAAAATCAAACACAATTTTAGAACACATTTGGAAGTCAGTTAGCCTGTGTAGTAGGTAGACACAGGAAAAGAAAAGGAAAGAAAAGGAAAGAAAAGGAAAAAGGAGAAAAGTGATATTTACATCTTTGAAAGAGAGAAAATTATCAGGTGATGGATCATACTATGTGTGGTCCAAATGCTAGCTCTGCTGAGCCCATGTTTTCTGTTTCCAGTAAAATTATGATATTTAGCTCTTATGCTCATTTTTTGCTGGTATTTTGTGGGTTTTCCCTAAGATACAGAGCTGAGGATTAGAGAGAGGATGATTATTCTGTGAAAAATATTCATTCATTGTCAACTACCTAATCCTTTATAAATTATCAGGATGAGTCCATTCTGCTGTGAAGTGTTTGCTTAGTTTCCCTGACATAATTACCCTGAGAGCATCTAATGTGCTGGCTGAAGAATATAGCATGCCTGGATGTGCAAGAACAAGTCTGGCAGGATATTTAGGATAATACTTTGGGTTTGCTGATGGATATCAGAATCCAGGCACATGTGTATGTCAGTTTTATGTCTGTCATCAAGCAGCCTTTGCCAGCAATGGGTAGGCCTTACAGACTGTATCAGGGGTAGGAACCTTCCTGTGCAAAGGGAGCTATTGGACTGCATTTGCTCATTGAGAGCTGCAGGGCTGAAGTTTGCCCCTTGTGGTTTAACAGTATGGAATTTCATCAGGATGCCTGGGGACAGATGGGGGTCTTTGTGTCTGCCAACCTGCCTTTGCAGACAGGATGTGAAGGACTCTCTTCTGAGCATGGATCAATTCTTCTCCAGGAAACTCAGTGTCAATCAATGTCAAGTGAAATAGGAGCAAGCTGTAGCCCATGATTGCCGTGCTGTATCGATCTGTCTCTTTTCCCCCAAAGGATAATCAAGGAGAACCATAAAGAGGTCAGGTGGCACTGGCAAAATGTGACAATCTCAGTGAGAGAGCAGGACCCACCTCTAACTCCAAGGGAGATTTATACTTAATATTAATAAACAATGGTCCATCAGTAGGTGAAACTACAGCTAATAACAGCTCTGCTGTTTGGGCTAATTATTTCAAGCTGATGCATCACTGACCACACTGGGCAGTTTTTATTTGGAGTACATTTTGGCTAGATTTAGATATTAGTTGTCACAAAGATGTGAGGAAATAGAAACAAAGATTGTGGGGATTAAGTTTACATTTATCATAGACCTAGGCTCCTGAAGAGGTTTTTGGCACCTGTTAAGTCACGTGATCTCTGAGAACTGCAGGTGCCCTCACAGTACTCTGGTTACATGCACATATCAGGACCCATGGGATGCCTTGGCCATGCCAAGAGTTCTGAGGCCCCTTGACTGCTTCAGACATCAAACCTTGCTTGCTCTTGTCCACTATCCCAAATTAGTGCCAATAATCTCTTAGATCCTCTTTTTCTAGGGTACTGCTATGGGAGGATATATAGAGGAGAAGAGGGTTTAAAGATGTGGCACTGTGAAATATGAATGACCACTTTTCGCCACTGCTCATATAGCAGCTCTCTCTTCCTCTGGAAGGCAAAGTAAAGCATGCTGTGAAACATCTGCCCCTATCAGCTTGGCACTTTAGTGTTTGAATGGAGCATCAGAATGTCTGAATAAGTATCAGGCCGCATGGATATGTCACTAGTTGACTTGGGTGTTGCAATTGGAAAGTTTCAGGAACATTTATTTCAGATGTGTCTGGGGCCTTTGAAACAAAATTTCATCTCTTTAATAAATCCCAAGTAATAATTCCAGCTATCAGAGTTCTAAGAAGCTTTTTAGTTCAGATCAATGGAATTGCTTTGTATGGCCAGGCAGCCAAAAAGATACTAACTCTTCAGGCTGATAATTTTATGTAGGTAGATCAGTTTGAATCTGTTATATACTGAGAATATCAGACACCATACACTTCATTCTGGCAATTGATCCCAATCATTACTGTCTAGGATTTTCCTTCTCTCTTTCACAGAGGCCACAAAGAAAAGGCCCTCAAAGGACTCTTGAGCCCTCTCTGGCTCTTTCTCAAACATGTGCACGCAAAACACAGTGAATACCTAATCTGTCATAGCTGGACTCTTTCTATGGACTGAAATGTGTACAGGCAGAAGGGATGCGTCCCCAGTGCCCCTCCTTGTGGAGTTTCACACCATTATCAATTTGCTTCTTCCTTCAAGGGAGAAATTCCCTTGAAAATCCAGAAGAGCAAAAACTTCTGTTTTTCTCTAGTGTGGCATCTCTGGTGACTGGGAGGCTGAGCTGTCCTGGAACTGATGGAGCTGCGTGTGTGATCTCTTGAAGAAGGAGTAAATAGACAAAAAAGGGAACTGGGGTTGAAGAAAATGTGTGACGCAACCAGCTACAAGGATGTCTTCCACTCATACATTGAAGTCTACTCCTTGTGTTAATAGTTTTTCCAAAGGTGTGTGGACTCTAGGAAAGTGACCCTAGGGATGCTTAAGCAGAAATGGGACCTGGAATACCATGAGAGAAACAGGATGTCAAGCATGTTTGCATTGAAACTTCAGGACAAGCTGGGGTCCCTCCCTGTCTCTAAGCACAGTTGGGCTATTTCTGATTTCACATTCGTCCACTGCATTGACTCAGCTGGGATGTGATTCATGAGAAAGGAGTGGAAATGGGCCGATGAGGCTGGTAATACTCTATGGGACTGCAAGACACTGGGGCAGTTATGGATTCAGCTATTGAAGGGCTGAGCTGACCCTGCTTCAGGAAGAGAAATTAGCAAGCAGATTAAGAAGCCTTTTAAGAGGCCTGTGCCCATCTGCCTCACTAGCTCAAACTGCTTATGAGCTTAAACTCTTTTTCACGTGGCATGAATAAGGGTACAAGTTGCATGGATATCCTAGCCTTGGCTTTTGATCTCCAGTAGTGCAGTAAAAGTCCCATGTGGGATTATTTGTGGAATATACATGAAAAAGCTAAAAGCAATATGGATGGGGTAGACATTGGTTTTGCTCAGTTCAGAGCTGCAGTGAACTCTGACTTCTGACACTTCCACATGGACATAAGAAAATACCGTAAGATGACGTTGTTCTGCAATAGAGGAGATGGCACTTTATAGACTTGGTACCAGCACGATAGTTCCTACTGTTCATAGGATGAAGGGGCTGAACTGTGTCCAATGTTTCTGACAGAGTAAAGTTCATGAAATCCCTGTACTGTGACTAGAGACTTCAAAGTTGAGAAGAGGTTTTTGATTCTTTATAGGACAGATAATATATATAATAACAATATAAAAAAAAACCCAGCATCAGCTGTAGTGCCTGTGTTTAGGAACATTCAGAATGTGTAACAAGATGTTTCAGGTTCTGCTATATGAAACATTTATATGGCAACCCTTGGCATACTATGTCCATATTGAACACGATTCAAAGCCAAAAGCATGTCAGTTATTACAGGGTTTGATTTTGGGGCATGCTGAAAGATAGAATACTTCAGTCTTCAGTAGTCCTGGCACTTGGTTGAATGAATTAGTTTAACCCAATGACATAAATTCTTGTACTGTGGATGAGATTATTTTTACCTAGGATTTTTCAGGCTTTGTTACTTCATCAGTGTTTCAGAACTCTGTTATAAAACAATCAAAAGTCTTGAAATAAAAAGTTACTCCAGAGATTAGAAAACTCAAACAGAAATCACTAAAATGAATTTGTAGGACTAACATCTTAGTTTCTAGGCAAAAATCAGTTGGCCAAATGAATACATATTAAAAATTGAAGCAAAAAAAAAATTCCAATTGTTTTATTTTATTTTATTTTATTTTATTTTATTTTATTTTATTTTATCTTATTTTATTTTTAATAATCATCGACTGTTATTTTTATGATACTCTAAAGTTTCTGGCAACCTTCATATACAGCACCGAGCTTTCTTGAGCATTTTGCCTAATTAGTTTGCAGAGGACTGACAGCTGACATGACTTCCATGAATCAATTCTGATACTCTACATTAACTTTTCTTTTACTATGTGTATTAATTCAGTGCTGAGGGCCTGTCAGGAAGTGGTTGAGAATCCCTCTGGGATTATACATTTGCTTGAAACTGAAGTGTAGGAAGATAATAAATCATGTACATTTCTGACACTTCTCCACATTTGTCATTAGTCTTTTGAAGCAATTAAAATCTGACAGCCACACAGATTCACTTGTTTTGCTCAAAAAAATGAAATGCAAGAATTGTTTTTTAACAAACAGAATCTTTGGGGTTTTTCCTGGATTTTCAGCTGCATTGATAAACAGCTCATTTCCCTGCTTCATCAATTGTAGTCTATTTCATGACAGGTCTTTTTCAGTATATGAATTTTCATTGCTTTTTTATTTTAAATAATAATCAGGAGAATTGATAAATGATAGAAGGTAATAATAATAAAAATAATAATAGCAGCAGCTAGTGAGAATTTGTGTTTTACCTTATTTTCATTATATAAAGTCAGAAGGATTAAATTAAAATAACTTTGTGGTGGAATGTTCCATAGAAACTAAGGGAACTAAACACTCATCTTCAATGTGACTTAGATATCTAGCTTCTTTCAAAAATTTCCTTCTTCAATAAATGCAAGAACTCATAAAATAGAAATATGACAGTCATGGTTTTGCATCAGCAAGCTGATGACGAAGTTTTCCTTTCTTGCTCATTATTAATATGTGTTCTTTGGTTTACTTCAAATATATCAGTTTCTTGGATTGAAATAAGTACAAACATATAGGTTCTGGATCCTGTGAACTTCCCTTCTTCCGTCCCTCCTAGCCTCTCTCCTTGATTCTCTTTACTTAGCTGAACTATTAGAAACAGAGATCTTATAAATGGGATTGAGTTCTAGGCTCAGATAAGGTACACTATGTTCTCTCCTTCTCTCTCTCCCCAGCCTCCCCTTCTCCATCCAAATAAAATTTTTATATATTTAAGCAGTTATAAAAACATTTAAGGTATGAATTTACACCATCAAAAAGATGTGGTAACTCAAAATATTTTTCTAAAAACTAATAGAAGATAAAGAGATACATTTGGTAATTGAGTTACTCTTGGATGAGAATATATTTGTGTAGATTTAAGTCAGCATTCCCTCAGCAAAACATATCATTCCCACCGGCCTTTAGATAGACTTTACATTCTAGCCAGCCTACAATTTACATGACTGTTTTAGGAGTCACTGTCCTTGGATTTTTGCAGATCCAGTTACTGTTACATTATTTCTTGTGTTTCAGCCAAAAAAAAGTCTCACATAACATGTCAAATTGAATTTCCAGTATTGACAGGAAAAGACATGAGGACCTCCTAAGATCCAAGAAAATCATTCCTATTCTACAGAAAGGATCTTTACTAAAGTATTTTTACTGCATAGGGCTGCATTGGAACTTGGATACACAGGACATCAATTTTTTTAAGAAAAAACCTGAATATTAAATGTAGCTGGTTTTTTTATCAGATAAATGGATGCATTAAATATGCAATTGGAAAGTTTCAGGAACATTTATTTCAGATGTGTCTGGGGCCTTTGAAACAAAATTTCATCTCTTTAATAAATCCCAAGTAATAATTCCAGCTATCAGAGTTCTAAGAAGCTTTTTAGTTCAGATCAATGGAATTGCTTTGTATGGCCAGGCAGCCAAAAAGATACTAACTCTTCAGGCTGATAACAGAGTGGAGCTGTGGGGCCCGAGAACAGCTCTGTTGACTTCAGTGAGATCTGGGCTTTCTGTAGAATTGGGAACTGATGAAGTGAAAGAGCATCTACAGGTAAGCTAAAAACACCTAGGACAACAAAAACTGAAGCACAGATATTCCCTCCATGAAGAAAGAGTTACGGTGTTTATGCGCTTTCAGTGCCTACTCTAATTTTTACTGTCAGGGTTGGGTTATCTACTTTTTCTTATTTTCCGTTTCATGTCCGTGAATGGTGAATAATAAATGTGATATTTTATAGAAATGGTAATCATTTGTAGAACCATCAAATGATGAAGTGTAGTGGCACTGAATTACATGGACCTAGAAATATAGGTTATACACCTGTTTCCTAGGGAAGACAAAATCCTAGAATTATTTTCCTTTTAAATGTATACATTACTGACTCTGTTAATGTTCATTATTCCAGTTCTAATCTGCTTCAGAGAAATCTGTATCCTGGAGAAGACACCCTTTGATCAAACCTAATTAAACCTTTCCATCAGCTTCTTCAGCCTTATAGAAGAGAGTTCTGAGTACCTGGAGAAACGGAACTTCTCTTCAAAAGCTTTTGGAGCATAATTTGATTCAGTCAAAGCTATGTCCATAATCCTCTGCAAAAAACCAGAGAAATCCTGAAGTGGTTGAAAAGGAGTGAGGTTTAGTTTCTCTACTGTCAGCTAGGAAGATGCAGGGAAATTACACTTACCAAATAAATTTTGTAAAGCACAGAATGGTTAGAATGTATAGTTCTTCCACAGAGCTGAAGTAACATTCTTTGGAAAAAGCAAATGCAAAAATTGAAATAACAAAATTATATTTCTTAAACACTGGCTTTTTCTTAAATACATGTATTTTCTTTAAGTTGCCAAACTGGTTATGCTTTTTTTATTAGTACTTTATCGTACTCAAAGGTGATCACTCCAGGACAGAATCTAAACAAAATAGTTGAGTGGATGTAAGCATAATTTTTTTCTTATGGTCATTTTACCTGGGACACATCTCAAGACTTTTAGCATGAATGATGGTAAAAGGAATGTGAAAAAACAATTGTGGTTACTCACAGTACTGTGAGAATTCTTCCTCAGCAGAGAAAATCAAAGCATGCAGTTAGAAGATGTTTCAGAATAGACTTTGGCTCACATTAGGGGCAGCTTGCACTTGTGGCCAAGTAAAGTGAATTAAACCCCTGTGAATTACGTGTACAACCACATTAGGGCTAATTTCTGTTGCCTCAGCAGTTATATTGCTGAGGTTACAATGATTTAATAAAAGTGGACAGAGTGGTCACAGTATAAGAAGATACTGCTCAATGTCTGAATCACAGTAAGTGAAATGATTGTGTGAAAGCGTAACCCTCTACTGTCATGAAGAAGGCAATTTAGCCAATACCACCTCAGCCTGGCAGTTTCAAAATCTCTATTGTGTAGCCTCAGATACAGAATGATCTGAGTTTGTTTGAGGCAATGGGGGAAAAGTAATTATAAAAGGCCTGACTTTGTTTTTTGTATCTGTAATTAACAAATTCAGACTGAAAAAAAGTCAGAAGTAGAAATAGTAAATGATCCTGCTCTGCCCCAGGCAGGTGGTTAAGGAGGTGAGAGAGAGATCATGCAGGGTTCTGTCTGGATCTCAGTAGGCAAGGCTCAGTAATAAATGGCTTAATAAAATAACTGTTTAGACAGAATAAGAAGAATATTATAGTTAGTGGTATATCTTATATCTCATGACAATATGAGGCTGAATTTATGCCACTGTAGGAAAGCTAGTAAAAATCTGCAATCCAATTAAAAACAGTACTTCTTTGCAAGAAGATATTAAAGGATTAATATTTATAAATATTATAAAAAATATAATGTATTCTTGTTATTTCTATGTCTCTGTGTTCCTCGAAAGGATGAAATGATAATAGAAATGGATGGTGAAAAAATAGCTGGAACTACCTTGAAAGAAGATTAATAGCTGGAACTACCTTGAAAGACTAACATTAACTGCTTGCTTTCAGAAGCTGGTTTCCTCTGTAATCTCCTTCAATTAGCATGAAACCATCATGGAGATACAATTATACTTCATTAGGGATCCATGAATCCAGGAAATGAAACAGTCCATTCTCTGTAGACACTGCAGACAGCGACAAGATATTTGCTTTATGGATCTAATCTGTTTTGCTTATGTCCCAGCCATGGATTGCAGCAGTTCTTACAAAGATTGTCTAACGGGTTTTTTTAGCCATATTTTCTACTCACAGAAAAATTACTCCACCACTAACCGTTTCTGTTGTGGGGTGGTTTTTTTTGGTTTTGGTTTTTTTTTTTTTTTCCTGAAAAATAAGTATGTCATAGCAAGATGAGAGATAATTAATATTACAGGAACTCAGCATGTTATAGTGGTAAATGCCTCTGATAAAGTAATTATTTATGAACTTCTCAAGATAAAAAGCAAGAGAGTTATGGTTATCTTTCAGTAGACTGAGAAAGCCACAGACTAACTGGCAGCATGCAAAGTTTAAAAATTGCTCACAAAATCTGAACATATTGTTGTAAACTTTTTGCTCTTCTGCATTCATCAAGGCCTAGTGCTTTGTTTGGAAAGGAACAAATTCGTTCTCAGAAGCTGAGTCATTTAACTGAATTTTCACTGGTGTGTTCAGGCATTAATGCTTCAGAGTAATGTCCTTAATTAATGACTTCTGGAAAGAAGACAAAGTAGAATGAAATTAGAGTCATTAAAGATTCTGACAATAGTAGTTTGAAAGTCAGCTGCTACAACGTTTTTGAATAGCTGATGAGAAAATAAAGATTCTGTCACTTTAAAAAACTTTAAATGTTTCTGTGAAAAGTAGAGGCATGTGTTTGCACATGATTGTATAAAGAAGTGATAGGTTGTTTAACCTGTCACATATCCACAATTGTGGATTTTATAGGCACAGGTTGAATTTTCAGGCTGGAGATGTCAGGCAACAAATATGTATTTGCTGTGGTAGATATTGCTAGCTGGGAGTTTTCAGGTGAAAATCACACAACAAAAGTCAGTAAAAGAAACATTTTATTGCCATCATATGCAGATTTTGGAATGGATGGATAAGATTTCTGCTCATACTGAGAACCTGTGTAACCAGTAACACAACATCAGGGTGTGATACAAAGAGCCAGGATGTGGGGAAAAAAAAATCAGGCTTTAAAAATATTATTTTACCTCAGACTCAGACTGATTTCTCAGACTTGTGCATCCTGATTGAGAAACCTAACTGTGGCAATTAAACTAGTATCTTGATCTCAGTATCACTCTTCACTGGTTTGCAATATTAATTCGGCCACCTCGAGACAGAACAGTTACTCATGCAGCATTGATGTTCCTGTAATTGCTGTGGGCTACACAAAGCCAGGGCTTGCAGCATGGTATGCTCCCTTCCAGACAACTAATTTGGCAAGCAGCTCTTCTGTGACAAGCAGGCTTGTTTTCTGTCTCCCGTTTCAAAAGGCTCTGGCTTTCCTAACTTCTAGAGGAGCTTTTTTTTGAATCCTGAAATTCACATTGAAAGAGTAACCACCTGTTTCCCCAGGTGCAATGGTTGTGTCTCAGAATTGAATCTTGCCAAGAGACAGCTGCTACAGCTCTCGTTGAAAGCTGTGGGTAGGTACTTAGCACATCCACAGAAGGAAAGGAGCTAGAAGAAAGACATTTCTGAGAGAAATTTGATGTGGCACCATGTTGCAGCAATGAGATTTCTTCTTTCATTGCTCTGGTGGGAAAAATGATGCTTTTTTTCCCCCACTGGAAAAAACTACAAGACAAAAATTTTTTTCATGATGATGCCACTATTCCTTGACCTACAAGTCTCTCTCTTTCTCTCTACCCTCCTTGCCCTCCATCCCAACCCTCAGCTTCAGTTCTAGAGCACAAGAAAATATGTGTGTCTCCATTCAACAGAGAAGTTTAAGCTAATATTTAGACCCCAATGACTGTTGGACAACAATACGCTGAAGCATATGGAACATGCTCAGCTAAATCAACATTTCAATAAAGAGAAATGGTGGAGTCAATAAAGTAACATTGGTGTCACTGAGTTATAAAAATGGAGAATGTAATTAGGCTAAGAAAAAATATGCTCCATCATTTTCCTCAGACTGTTGTCTAAGCAGATTCACTCCAACCTCTTTCTCCTTATATTTTTCTTTAGATTTTATTAGCTTTTCATTAGTTTTATTTTGTAAAAGGGGAGAAGGTTGTTACGTCTCTGATGCTTCATCATTTCTACATGAGTAGATTTTTACAACAGTATAGGTTTCTGTTCCCTAGGAAGGAAGGAAGGAAGGAAGGAAGGAAGGAAGGAAGGAAGGGAGGAAGGAAGGAAGCTCTGACCTCTGCTTCACAGCAGAGTAATACTGCCCTGTTTTGTGGTATTTTTCATTACACTCCCACTGCACAACAACATGAGCTGGGATGAGTTTTGCAGTCAACCTTTGAATTTTGTGTTTTGACACATAGACCAGAAAATATTAATAGCTTATGGGGAAAATGATGCTCAGAATATGTGGTCATTCTTCTAGAAACTCAGGATGGATAAATCTTAAGTCTTCATGTAAACATAAGAAGAAGCAGTGATGTTTCAGTTTCACAGTGGAGATCTGTCTGAATTTAGGGTCAAGGGCTGGCTGTACTTGAAGATACATAAGAGAGAACAGAAGTGAAGAGATGGAAAGACTCAATCTGAACTTTGGGAGACAGAGACATTGAGATATATGATTTCTTTGGAAGAAAACGTTTGGCTGTAGACTTAGAATTTTTTGACTTTCACAATGTGGCTTCCTTTCTTTCAAATATTATATGAACTTTGAAGATATAAAGTCTGGTTTTCTCTGAACAATGAATCATTCTCAAAGGAGCTAAAGGAAGTCTTCAAATCAACAACTCCTGTTCTTACAGGGGACTTCAACTTTCCAGCAACACCACTGAAGTGAGAACATTTCAGCTTAGCTGGGAACACCATACAGCTGGTACAAACAGGTCCAGAAGACTCCTGAAATACCTGGATGATAACTTTGTGGTGCAGATACTAGGAGAGTTGAATAGAAAAGATGCCTCTTTGATCTGCTGTCTGCCAACAGGGAGGATCTTGTGAGCAAAGTGGAGATTGGTGGTCATCTTGGCCACAGTGACCATGAAATGATTGAGTTTAAAATTTCTGTTGAAAGAAGTATCAGCAAAACCAGCTGTGGACATGAAGAAAAAAATCTTGAAATCCTAAGCATTTAAAGTTTTACATTACTTTTGATTGTGCTAAGTAGTATAATGTGCATTTTAATAGATGAGAATATTGCCCTTAATGCCAAACACTTTACATGAATCATCAAAATTTTAATAGGTGATATGGCATGAATTTCATTAAGTACAATACTTGTAAAAATAAAGCATTTTGAAAAAAAAATATTGGGAATTCTTGATATGACAAAAGTACCTATTGTGGAAAGAGCAGGAGGAATAGCATACATTTGTTCTAAAATAAATCACAACATACAGTTTCCCCCATCCTGGAAGTAAGGAAATTTTTTATAGTGCTACTTATTTCTACTTAACTTGTTTTCTTTTCATAGAGGAGAATAATGTAAAATGCAAATGTACACTTTTGTTTATTTGTGTGGCTTGAGAATTAAAAGAAGTATTATCACTCAGAAGACTGGAAGAAGGTGAGGATACCACAACAGTTCATTAATAAAATAATCCTATTTACAAATCAGCAAATACTAAAGGAAATGTTCTATTTGCCTCTCTAGAACATCAGTTTTAGAAATTTAAGGGAAATGAAACCCCTAAATATAGCATTGTAATTTTCTTTTACAAAAGATATCATATTCAACACCATTCTAGTCACTACAGAAACTGGACAAATCCAAAACCTTTATAATTGGAGAACACCATTGTTCAGATCTCAAACACAGGGGCTAAGGTAAAAATATAATCTGCTGAGAAATAATTTCTTGTTTTTGCTTTGGAAAATCATATCTTAGCTGCAAAGTAGGTTTTAAGATATATTTGAGTATTATCCATGTTTTAATATTGTTTTTTGTACAGCATACGAGGTAGTAAAACACTGCAATGTAAAATGTAAATGACAAATTCTTTAAGTAGGAAGCAAAGTGCATTTTTAAATGTTCTACATTTAAAAAGTTAATAACTATCCATAAATCTATTAAACAAACCGTTAAAAATAAAATAAACTTTTTCGGATCTCAGATGGCTGTGGATTTTGGATCTCCTATTGTCTGATGCCAGTGAAACTGAAAATCCTTCTCATTTGAACTTCAGAAATATCTCAAAATATTTCACTTGTTATTTCACTGGGGAGAAAATTCCTTATAAAGCAATGTTTTCTCTTTTGAATATTGCTAGACCTTAGTTCTCTTGCGTATTACATTGTTGAGACATAGAACAGCTAAGTGTTCATGAGAAGGCTCATGATTTTAACATGAAATAAAATCTCATTGAGCAGGTGTATAGTCTGAACAAGAGGCAAAGAAATTGTTAATAACATATTATTGCAACCAATCATAAGTACTGAGCAGCCCATGAAAATACTGACAGGGCCTGAAAATATTGACAGGAATGGACTTATATTCCCAAAATAAAAAGAAGTAAATACTATGAGCTGGTAAACTAGACTGGACTCAGTGAACCAATAGGAAATATTCTAAAACTATTAAAAGACTTAAACGTCTCTATCAAAGTAAAATTTTTAAAAGCAGTAAAGAAAGATAAATTTTGGACTGAACTCTTGCAAAAAACTGCTTGTGGAACGGTGATGAAAAATGCCTGAACATAACAGATTCAAACACCGTAATGTTCTCCAAGCTAGTCAAATAGCAGCTTTCTTAGTTATGCAGACTTATTTTGTTTTTAAAGAGAGATTAAAAGAGCAGCCATATTTTAACCTGGAATAATTCACTGTGAAAATTAAGACCAATTGCTACCCTATACCTGATCTTATACATTCACATTTGTCTTTTTGTTTGCTTATTGTTCTGTAGATTTTAGGATTCTTGAGGAATTTTGAGAAACTCATCTATTCTTGGTTCAAGTGCAGGGGAATATCTGAATTATATTTGAAAGTTATGGACTATATTCACTGACTTGTGTTATCTGATTCAACTTCAAGGGTTGATTTATCAGGATTTTCTAAGATTGATTTATCCTATAAGCCAAATTCTCAGGAAAATAAGTTATGTCTGTCCTTAGAAGTAGCCAGTCTGAATGCTTGGTAGCATAGTTAGTGCTAATACAGAGGGAAACAAAACTTTTGGTCCTTGCAGAGACAAAAATGTAATGAATATGGTCTATTCTTCCTTAGGGAATAAAAGTTCTATGTGTGAATATTTAAAAATATTTTAAAGACAATATGGCGAATTAAAAGGTTAAATGATATTCAGGCAAAGCAATGATAAAGAACATTGTTTTAAAAAGTTTCCCATTTGTAAAACCGAACTACCCACAAAAAGGAAAACAACTTTGAAACCATGGAGTATCTTTTCAGTTCTGGAATTCAAATATAAACAAATTACACATAAATAAATGAATCACACAACAGTTTAGGAAGTTTGAGATTAGCTGGATTTATGACAAATCAGTAAAGCAGAACAGACTCTAAAATAAATGTAACAAAGTACTCTAAAAGATACCAAGGCAGACAAGTTGCTGGCTGAAAACCTTGAGAGAAAATAGGTGGTTTAGCAATCCCAGTAGCCAGGAATAGAAAATGACAAAAGAGAGCTAGTTCAAGAGAAATATAAGAGTTCCAGACCATTTTATAGAGCATTACATACTACAAATAATACACTTATTCAACAGGATCATGAGAGAAGGAGAAATTTCCTTTTCTTGGAAGAGAAAAAAAGGCTTCTGGGCCTTTAGAGACTGAAAGAACTGCTGATTATAGGACCCCATTACAGGGGCAAGCAAGGTTGCAGAGGTCCTTTACTAAGTTTTGATGGATTAGGGAGTCTATTTACATGAGAACATCCAAGTTAATAAAGATTTGTTTTAGGCTAACAAAGCAGATGTTCAGATCCTGACACTCCTAAGACCTACAGGTCTTACAACCCTTGGAGTAGCCAGTGCATAAACCAGAGTGAGGACTAATCAGAAATAATCAGAAGCCTCTGGTAGAAGGTGAGCTTTTGCACTCCTAGTCTTTACAAGGTGCTTTGGTTTTTGGCAAGATGGAAAGGTGCTTTCCTATGTTTCTGTAGGTTAGGGAGGGAATCCAGGGAGGGATGTTCCTTGTTGTTGCCAGTGCTGGCATTGGCAGTGCTGGCATCTCTGACCACCTAGAAGCCCTCAAAACAAAGGAATAATAGTCAGAGCGGACACAGAACATTTGGCAGCTCTGTTGAGCTGATTTTTGTATGCCCTCCTTCTGAAAGATGACTATATTCCATGTGTGGGGGCTTTGTACTGCCCTGGGAAATAGAGAGCTAAATGTCAGTTGGGAATCCTAGTGTCTGAAAGAAACCTGTTGTCCTGTAAAACATGTTATTAGCTTAGATGGGTAAAAGTGAAATAAATTTTTTAAAAAGCACATTAATACTTCAGAACATTGTGGGGTTTAAAGCAATTTTTGTATTTGTCTAGTGTAAAAATCCAAAAGTTCTTAAATTAGGCAGTACAGAGAATTATAATTGGGAAGAAAGGCTACTGTTAAAGTGTATACACTCCAAAAAGTTAATTTGCTACTTCTGTGTTCACATACATTTTTATCCCAAACAACACTACAAGGATTTGACATGGTGCTTGCCTGAAAGCAGGATACAAGGATTTGTATATCAATACTAAATAGGCTTTCCAAGGTAGGTGGTCTTGCAACTTAACACACAGTGGTGTATCATCATGCAATTTGGGTGAAAGATGGTACAAAACAGCATGAAAGCTTATTCAGAGATGTGGATTAAAATGAGAAAAAAAAAAAGTGTGTGGAAATGGTTTACATAATTGACTTCTAAAAAAGACATAAATTCACACCAAAAATCCCTTTCCTAAGTCTATTTTAAGAATCCTAGATAAGTACGAAAAACTGTAACTCTCTCCTTATTTACCACTATAGTTGAAAACAAGGAATTTGTCCTTAAACACCCTCCAGTATTTATTTCTCATTGACTAGCTGAGCTAGCCATCCAGTTCAATCAACTTTTTGGAGGGGAAAAGTACTTGCTACCTTACCAAGAAAATAGTACTAATCTTAGTATTTTATGACCCACTGGTGTTTCATCAACTGAGCAGAGCTGGTGCAGCATCAGTGCTGTGTCCCCAGCTTTCCATGCCCTCCACTGCTTCCCCCATGGGTTGGGGGCATAACATATAAAGGTCCTGGGAGGGGACACAACCAGGACAGCTGACCCAAATTGACCAAAGGGATATTCCATACCATAGGATATCAGCTCAGATATAAAAGCTAAGAAAAGGTGGAGGAAGGGGGGAGATTCCTAGGAAGTGGCCAGACAGTGAATGCTGATGGAAAGTCAAGAATAAAATCTTTTTCTTCTCTTTGTTTACGCATATGCAAACTTTCGCTTTTGCTTTAGTAAACTGCCAGGCCAGCCATTCAGAGGAGCCCTGGTGTGTGGTGGCACAGACGTGGAGCACGTAGAATGGCATGAGTGGTCATGTAACATGCATATTTCTGACAGAAATCACCTGGATGCATTGTGCTATCCTGAACGTTTCTTTTAATATATCATGATTGTTATATTAAACTCTTCTCTGTGGACTCAGCTCTCAGGTCAACCTCTGCCATCCGTGACAGATGGTGATGTGTCAATTTCGTTACTTATTAAGGAAAATGCAAATACACTGTTATATGTATACATCTAAATGGATATCTTCTCTTTTATGGAAGGATAAAATAATGGTAAAATCAAAATGCTTTTGCCCTGAAGTACCATGGCAGATCAGAAAAGAAGTCATTGAGACCAAGGAAACAAAAATTTTAAAACAACATGAGAAAAACAAGTTGATGCAAACCAAGTTATGTCAATGAATCATTCCAGTAGTCACATTGACTATTGGATTCAAGCAGGAATAGGAAATCAATGAGAAGACTTGAATTCAGTGGAAAATGCAGTTATGGTCAAAGAGTAATTTTCCATCAGAGCTGGATTTTAGTAGCTAAATTTCTACTGTTACCAACATTTACAATTATTACTTCTTAATGTATATTTTTACATGCAAAAAATTTCTTCCTAAAACTCTCTCCAAACTGTAACAGTGAGGCATTATTTAGAAATATCATAATTTTCATGTCTATCTAAATGTTGAAGTTCTCAGCATTGGAGCTATGGTCTGAATTTAGAGGATTAAGCATTTATCTCTGTACAAAATGGCTTTGACTGATTCAAAGGTTATCCTCCCATATCAATGTGATTGGCCTCATTAATATTATACCATCGATTTCTTGTCATTGCACAGGATTAGAGTTGAAAATCATGTGGAGTTTCAAAACACCTGCTGTATTGGCTCATCAAGCCATGATGGTGGGTTTTTTTTTGCTTCTTGATGCATTTACATTCATAGAAATCAATTTAGTTTCTGACTATAGCTTTTATTTTTTTTCTGCATGAATGCAATTCTAGTCTTAAAAGTAGAGATTTCCAATGACTGTATTCAAAAGCCTTGATGTGCATTCAAAATACTGCTTCAATTTAAGTTTACCAGTGGGTATATTCATGTGAATAACTGATTTGAAGTGAATATTGCAGAATAACAAAGGAAGGTGTATTTTAAAAACTCAGTTATTAGTAGAATTAAGGATTGTGGCCTTAGTTCAGAAAATCATAAAGGAAAAATTACTAAATTTCATAAAAATGCCACAATATCACTAACATGGTCTATCTTTAAGAACAAACTTAACACTAAAAATTCCAGAAGTGTTTTCATGGATATCAATGCACTGTTCCTTTTTCCTTGAAAGACTTCAGAAGCCTGTTTTTTTTTTGGTTTTTTTTTTTTTTTTTTTTTTTTTTTTTTTTTTTTTTTTGAGTACTGAAATACTGAGAGTACTGAGTTCTTTGTGGAAAAATACAGGGACTAAAATATTTTCAGAATTAGTGTGTACAGCTTGGAGATCTCTGTTATTTAATGTGCTACAGAGTTTTGCAATTCTGAATTTTTTTTTTTATTGACAGATCTAAAAAAAAGGATTATAGATTTATTTTATGAGGTTTTGTTTTGGTTGTGGGAGATGTCCTTCTGTCATGTAGTTTTAAATTAGATAACAATTACCTGTCCTTTTTAGGCAAATCTAATAAAACTACATTTAACATATCAGTGATCAATTTTTCTGTAGTAATGTAATTACAAAAAAAAAAAAAATCATGGTATTTAGCCAATTTATATAGAAGGAAAAAAATTGTTATTCCCTTAGTGGTTTTCAATCATGTATTATAAAGAAGAAATCCCTACAGTTTGAGATAAAAACGTATTTTATTCCCTTGTGACTAATCAATGCCACAATAGCTCCCTTACACAGTAGGACAGTGCCCTTCATAAGCACATTATCCCACAAAGGAAAGCTGCCTTCAGTTTTATTCTGTCAGGCAAATCTCTACAAGTCTTCCCATTTTCCCGAAGGTAGAAGCAATTCTGCAGATACAGTCCTACCACAAATAGATTAATCAGGGGAAGAGCATTTGAATGAATCCCTATGGGAGCTTTTCAATACTCAGGTGCCCCTTTTAGGTAGTTCAAGAGGAGAAAAGCATGTCCTTCTTTCCTCTGTAAAATGAGTATGTTGATACGAACTTCAGTGATGACTGTGAGAATTAATGTAATTAAAGCTTAGAGTGCTTGGATGATTCTGGAAAAGAATGAATCATTATCACAGGTATTAAAAATAATTATGAGGAACTATGGCAAATTTCTACCAGTTTTCATGTCAGTATTTGTATGTATCATGTTGATTTTGCTGTGATTCCTTACAGAGAAGGATGTAGTAAGTAATACTGCAATACTGAAAAGTGGCAGATTAACATCTTCCCTTTTTATTTCTGATATTTTTAATGAAAAAAAAAAGTTAAAATGATATGGGTTTTTTTGGTGGTTTTTTTTTTTTGGTTTTTTTTTTTTTTTGTTTTTTTTTTTTTGGTATGGTTATCTTTTTTTTTTCCTTCACTTCCAGTTTGAGCTTGTCTCTCCCCAGGATTTTGTGACACATATAAAAAGAAGGTGTCAAAATACATATGTTTAGGTTTGAAGAGTCTACTACTGTATATCCTTATGTTCTGAAAGTGCTCCTGAATAATTCTTCTTCAAGCTTGTGGTCCTTGAACAAAGGATTACATACATTAGAGATGTATTTGCTCTCATGTGGATAGGAAGGAGGAAATGCCATTAAAGTTAATGGGAGGTAGAAGACCATATGTGAAGAAAACATCCCCAAGGAGGTAATAAAGATGCTCCATTTTCTGCCTACATAAAATGTCAGAGCCATCTAAAACTAATCTTACTTATTATTATGAAGAAAAAAAGCTTAAAAAATGCTGGAGAGTGAAAATGCAAGATTTCATCTGTATGCTTAAGTGTAACTAGAGAAAAAAATGTAAAATTTAAATGATGTTTAATCCACATTTGGTACATGCTTGTACAAAACTAAGATCAGAAAAGCCATGAGCACAATGTCATGGAAAACTAGGCATTATGTAGAACAGCCATGCTTGACAAAAAAGGGAGGCAATGCAACTACTACCATTACTCAAGGAAATCCATCTATGTTTCTACTCATTCCCATGGTATCAGCCAATGTGTGTTTCTTATTCTGAACATGCATTTAAGACTGATGTTTATTTGATGAATAGTTCATTATAAATGAGCAAACTTTTCAGAGACACAATGCTTCTGGATTACTCTGTCTGCCACTGACACTTTGTTGCAGGGTTAAAAAGCTTTTATATTTGGAATGTTCCCTTCTTGAGAGATGGATCTGCAGTGGCAATGATATTTTATCTCTAATTCTTTCAGTAAAAGAACATGGGCATCAGGCATTCTCAGCCAATTAAATATCAATTAATTTGAACCTTACACACTCCTAGCAAAATCACTTCTGGACTAATGTCATTTAAATTGGTATCTTAGCAAAGACTCAGCAGAAACAAGAATGTATACTGAATGTCTTGAAATGGATTGTGCTGTTTCCCTGATGGGGAAACTGGCATTTTAACTTCTTAGATCTTAAATAAATGTCAGATCTTATGAAATACAGTTTTTCTCTCTTCAGATAGGACTGTGGACCTTCTCCATCTGTGAAGGAACGTAAGGTGGAAGGGGAGAGGAGATGAAGAGTGCCATATGAAGATGCTTTCCCGGGATCTGGTTAGAATTGTGTTTTGAGAAGGGAAATGAATTTATATTACCTGCCATTTCCCTACCCAAAGCTTTGAAAAGGAAGTAAGAGCACTCTGTCACATCTTAACAAAATATTCCATCCCCTAAACTATCTTTGGACTGCTAGTTACATGAAGCATTTGGAAACCCTATTTCACCACTCAAGAGATGGTATCTTGTTTCTTAATTTTTCATCCTATTTGATAAAGTTTATTTTTCCTCTGCAGCCACCCTCTGGAACAATTTTACTGAGGATACATAAATGATTGGTAGGTCCTGGGAAGAATTCTGCCCAAGAATGCACTCCTGCTCTTCAGCATCCAGGTCACTGAAGATAATTTAATGTGGGTTTTTTTCTGACTTTCTTTTCTTTTCTTTCCAAAGTTCACATTAAGGTAAAAGTGCCACCTCTTCTCATTGAATGACATGTGTTCTTTGTCAATCAACATCCCTGGTGTAAGTTGTCATGTTATTATGTTAGTGATACATTTAGTCATCAGCAACTGCCTGTGAGAATGAATTTATTTTAAACTTTGTTTGCAAATATATTTGCACCTCCTGTATTCACATGATAATTTAAAAAAATATTTCAGAAAGTATGTTTGAATCTGAGGCTAGCATGAGGTCAAGCGGGTGATGTCATTCTGTGTTCTCTGACTTCCCAAGCTGACATTATGTACTTATTAGTCAGGAAAAGACACCTGGACTGATCTTTCATGTGCAGTAAGTTCTTTCTTATTGCATCCCTTTCCTCATTAGGAAATTAGGCTTAGATAAACCAACCGATGTTAACTTTTCTTGCCATAGGTGTCTAGGGGAATCCTGAAACATAGCTAAAGCCTTACTGTACTCTGACAATTTGTTTAATACAACAGCTGACTATTGCAGTATTATAAGTCAAATTCAAGAAGTACATTGCTTATAAAACAGTGATGAGTTACTGTATTTCAGCTTTAACATATGCCAAAGAGAAATAAGGCAACATTGGAAACATTATATATAATTTTTGACTTAAAGGTTTTGTTCCATCTTCTTACTTTCTGAAAAAAAAAAAAAAAAAAATTAAAGAACTTTCTACTTTGAAATGCAACAAGATAGAACCTATATGATTTATGTTCACTTTATGTAAGGGGGCAGTTGTGACGGTGTGTTGTTTCTCCCGGCTCCGGGCAGCTCTGGCGCCTTTCTGCCCCGCCTCCCTCTGGAGCTCAGGCTCGCCGCTCCTCTCCCGCTTGCCGCTGCGGTGGCACGCCGGTCGGTCGGGGCTTGCCGGGTTCTGTCACCCGCGCGAGGGTCGGAGGCAAAGAGGGAAGGAATTGTCCAGATCACCCACGAGGAAGGCGGGAAGGTTTTATTGGTCACGGAGAGCTGTGGCGGAGAGACTGCGACCCCACTTCCAGCGCCCGCGTGGGGGAAATGGCGCCAGGACTGCACAGACGCGGGGTTTTATCAGGGGCGAGGTGAGGGGAGCAGGAGCGCCCCCCGGCCAATGGGGCACGTGCCGTGGAAGTGATGTCAACTACAGTGACCAACGGGGACACGGCAGGGGTGGACACGGGGCCCCGGGACGAACGAGGTTGCAGGATTGGGGTGACAGACATGGAACTCCCAGGACTGGACGGGGGAATGGTCACAGGAGTAATGGGGGAGGCTCCAATGGCAGGCAGCCTGCAGCGAGCCACTGCGGGGGGGGAAACACAGGGGATGCACGGGGGTACACAGGACTTGGCTAGCTAACATAAATTAGAACCCCAATCTAAACCCAAACCTGGGATGCAACAGGCAGTAAACTATCACAAAACAGCAATATGAAATTTACATAAGTGAATCAACCTCTTACATTTGAAGGTAAAATCATACAGCAGGATCAAGCAACAAATAAGAGGAACATATTTTATTGACAGAACCAAGTAATCATTCTAATAAAACATTTCTTATGGTGATTTTCTTATGGTGATAACAAACTCTTCAGTCTTATAGAAACAATGTACTAATAAACATGAATTTGAGGAAACAGTTCCAAGAGAAAAGCCCACTTACCTTCCTAGTTTATCCAAGTTCTTCCAGCACAAGCTCATGTTTAGTTGTGAGCTATGTGCAGTTATGTGCCCCATAAGCTATTTAGTGTCCCAACTAGTGACTTTGTTGGGTTTTTTTTTGTTATTAGAACTAAACTTCGCATACATTTTTGAGGACTTTAAGTGCTTAAATAGATCTGTTCTCTGTTCTTCATTTTAATAAAATGATTTAGTGAATTCAAAATTTTATTACTCCATTAACAAAACCATTTTGTCTCTTCTATCTCAAAGGCTAAGCACTACACACTATCCTACCTTCATTTCTATTATAAAAATGGCAAGCGTTTTCAGTATCTGTTTTTGTTTGTTATTAGGACTGTTAACAATGTAAGTAACAATGCTTTATTTAGTCATCATTTTTTGAATTTATATTGTGAAAATGCCTATGGGGGTAGTCTGAGCTCTTTTACCACATAACACCTCTCTTTGGTTTAACAATCTAATAGTGGTTTGCAAACATATCAATGAAGCATTACAAGACCCTTTGAGTGAGACATACTAAGAAGAATTATCCTTGTTAAACAAATATTAAAGAGGTTTCTACTTGTTGAAAGTCACACAGCAATTTAGTTCTAGACATGGAATTAGAAATTAATTGTCCTGTGTTCTAATATTCTTTCACTATTCCTTTTTTTCAAGTATGATGGTGCTAATAAATAACAAACTAAACACACAACAGATAGCAGATACCATGGAACAATCTGATTGCTTGTATCTGTCCTTGGCTGCTTCGTAGTACAGAGGTTAATTCAAATGGGCTGCTTTGGGTAACAAATACCAATAAGGGTTATGTTCTCTTCTCAGTATGTGTTTGTAAGTCTCAGTAATGATAATGTAAGTTATGTGCCTGCAGGAGAATTAAAGAAGAATTTATCTATCATGTCAATGATCCATGAAGTCAGAAGAAATTATGTAGTCTACTATAAAGGCACTGAAGGAGTCATTATAGCCTATTAGGTAAAAATAGTGTTTTTTAAAAGTCTCTACATAGAATATGCATGTGGCTAATAAATTATATAGCTCAGATGGAGCCCTTGTATTATTATTGAATTACTGTGCTTCAAGATGGTGATCTTCAGCTGAATATCCAGACGATGTTTTCAGAAGGATGAACGTTTCATGCCACAGTGCTGATGGCTGTGCAACAGGCCTACGCGTTGGAGTGTGCTTGCACTCTGCATGGGAACAGGTGACAGGAGCCATGCAACAGCTTCTGGGCTCTTTTGACAGAACCAATAAGTATCCTGGCACAAAAACTCACATTCAAGAAGACAATCTTTGAAAAGAGGTTCAACATTCTGTTTGGAGTCATGAGCTGCTGCATAGCCAGGAAAAAGGAAATAAGGAGACTTGAAGTGTGATTAGACGTCCTTTGTCCAGGAGTCGGAACACTCTTTAGCTGCATATGTATATCAAAGGTGTTTTTCCTTTCTAACAACCTTTAGGATCTCAGCCCTTTAGGATACCTACTAAACAACCAAGACAAATGGGATGTCACAAGTTGTTAAGTAACCTGGCTGAAGTTTTGCAGCTGAGTCAAGAGCAGCAGAGCCAAGAATAAAATCCAGGTCTTTCCACATCTGGTTTGTTGCTTCAGTCCACAGATCCCATTGTTTTTTTAGTTCCTGAAGATTGTTCCTATTTCATATTATCTCCAAATTAAGACTATTCTTTTCTTTACTGTGCCTTATTTATTCTGTGTGTGAAATAGTGCAGTAACTCCAGAAACATTATGGGGAAGAACCTTATCTGTGCCTTTTTAATATGCTAACTACTGCAAAAAGAAGATTCTTACATCTTCTTTTAGATACATCATTGAGATTCAGCATAATTGTATCTGGGACAAATTTTATCTCTGGGGGAAGGGGTAAGTATCTCTTTAGAAGTTCAAAAACAAATGTCTTTGCAACATGAAAAAAAATGTGATATGTGATGTGGAAATAGCTTGTTTCTCAGCAGCTGGCACAATAGATGTGAATAACAAGAGAACTCTTTTCTATGTTTTCTCTATATCTATGGGAAGGAAAGGACCTTATTGCTTATTTGGCATGGAAGTAATTTTCTTAAAGCCAGTTGAAAAACATATACTAGAGGCTGCTATGGAGGCACAGTCTTTCCAGCATCTGAAAGCCTATACGATTCACTATTTAAATAACTATTTTAGCAATTATATCTAGCTGCCAGTTTGTTGCTGTTAGCTGGTTGAACCTAAGAGTTTCTGTAAGTGTATTTGGAAATCCTGAGAAAATATGGAGGCAGTTACTTTTACAAAGTGTGTATCTCTCACACATTTCTGATGCAGTTTGTGTAAGGTCTAATTCTATTGTGAGAAATTCTTGGTGAAATAAATGTGTAGGGTAAATTTTCATGAAAACACATGTGTCAAAGTACTAAATGGTAGTCTAGTACTGCTGTGCAAAGAAAGCTTTAGCAGTACTAAACCAAACCAGTACAAAAGCACTACAAACCAAAGGTTCACAGCCAAAAATGTTGCTTGGATTTATCTGCTCTGGCAAAAGAGCTAATTTATGCAATACATTTAGAGAGATACTAATTAATTTTGATGTGTATGCTTTTCAACATTTGAAATCTGAAATGAATTCTAGTCTCATTACATTTTGCAGAAGACTTGATATTAAATTCAACTAGAAAGAATGAAACCTATAGATAGTGTTTCTGATCTGAGACTGGCAAGGTATTATTTTGTTAATACAATAGATTTCACCTTTTCAAATCTGCAATTCTTTTTCTCATTTCAGCTGAGATTTAGCAGTTTTGCCCTGTGAGACTCATCTGATCCATAATGGAACAAATGGAAGCTCGGTACTGACTTACCTAAACAAGTGTTGCACCCTCATCATTCTGGGTTAATATATTTATGACAAAGTGACTGCATAACCACCCAGAAAAGTGATGCATTATCAAGAAAATTTTTTTTATTCAAACTGACATGGTGAGAGAAAAAATGGAGGGCAGACAAAGAGAGAACTGTAGCAGCATGGAGGAAGGAAAGAAGGATAGGAGGAAGGTGATAAGGAGACAGAAGCAGATAAATACGGACATGAAAGAATTAGTGAAGCTTGACAGGAAATAGGATGAAAATAGTTTATCAGGATATAAAGACCTTCAGAATTTTAATTCTATTTTCTGTTCTTATGTTTAGAAAACTTATATCTAGGACCTGAGAGCTTAAACAGCAATTAAGGCAGTAGCTGAAGTTTTACCTGCTTCTACAGGGGGATCCTGGAGTCTTTTTTGTCAAACGCAAAGGTGAAATCCAGAACACTTGCATATGAGGATAGATTGTGGATTAACTTTGAACACAATTTCCCCAATTATTTGTGAAATAATGCTTTAATACAATAATTTCAAACTTGTTATTGGAGACGTCTATTAGAGGAATATTGCTATGCATATATTATTTATGTTAACTTAATATCGACAGTTCTCCCCATTTCAGCGTTCATACTGTGGTCACCTGCAAAAATAGGGACTTGTCTGTTTAGCCAGCAGTGAGATTTAAAGTGAGTTATCAAGCCTTTACAAAAAAATCCCAAACTTCTGTGGGCCCATGACCTGGAAATCTTGAAGAGATGTACTGATTGAGTGGGATACTTGTATGTAGGTGCAGAGAATATATTGTCCTAGTCTACAGATTGCCCCTTAATTAGGACTGGAGCAGTTTTAGGGTAATCAATGCTTAGTTTTCATCCAATCCATTTTATGAAGTTGGACTGCTACACATGACATTACACTGACATAATGTCAAGGTAAAATTTTAATAATGTTTAGATAAAATGAAATGCAAACAGAATGCATTGTCTGCTAGTCTTACTGGAATGCTTGTCATCATGCCTCTTAGTTTTTTTTTTTTTTTTTTCCCAAGTACAGAAGAACCATTAATAAAACTTCATATTTCTAAAAGTACAGATTAAAATACAAACAAAATATACCTGCCAATATTCTACATATAAAACAACTTCACAAAAAATAATGCATTTATGAATTTAAAACTTCCAACAGTCTTCAGCTGCATATCAGCTGCATGATAGCAAATGCCATATCTCCCTGAATCACTATCATGCATTTGGAAATTGCTGTAATTTATCAAAGCTGCAATACAAGTCAAGTTTTGGCAATACATGAGGTTTGAAGGGATCTGATCTCTATTCACAGCGTGTTTCATTCAGTATCAGCTAAAGACTGTGACTTTTTCTTGTTAGTACTACAGCTTTTGAAAGGCAAAGGAGAAATCAGAAGAATATAAACTGATAAATTTGGCTGTGCTTTGGTACTACGTCAAATTTTCTTCTGCCTTTACTTCCCCTATCTGAAATGGCCATAACACAGTAGTCTGTGTTCCCCTTCATAACACACAATCTGCCCCAGTGAATCACTGCATATTTGAGAACAAACCAAAAATACAATTTCATTAGAATAATTCATATCCACCCAAAACATCAATTTTGAAGAGAAAGAGATCTCTTCAGTATTCTGGTCTAAATTTTTGATGTGGTCATTATCTTTGGATTATGTTATATTTTGTCTTGTTTATTCTTTTTTATTGCATAATTTAAAGAATAAACTTTAAAAAGCACTAAGGGATAGTACAAATGTAGTAATTTCCTCAAGTGATCTATTTAGATTGTACAATGGGACCAGGAAAGAATTACTTTATTTTGGGAAAAGTACATGAATCAGAAAGCATTCCTAACTACCCTGTCTTTAGAAAGGGTACTGGGGCTAACCTAACACTGACACAAATAAGCATTAATTGCAAAGACAGGAATTGGACTGTTTTAAGACTTTATTTTAAGATGTAAAAAGATGCATTTTATGCTACTTTTTTTTTGCATTCAGTCATATTTAGAAGTGTAGGTTAAATATTTTATTTCAACAATGTGCCCCTTTGTATTTTATTTTCTTTCAGGCTGAGTCCTACATTTATATCCTTAGCTTTTCTTGAGAAGAGGTTTGCTCAGTGATTGCCTTAATAGATGCATAGTGAAACACACTGATAAAGATTACTATTTATATTACTATTTATATTCCATTTAACTCCATGCTACTGCAACCAGATGATGGATTTACTTACAGTGTCCTTTACTACCATGGCAGAGTAGTAACTAATTTAATCTGCCACTAGATGTCATTCCTTTTTCATGCAAATTTGAAGAATGAGAATTTTTAGTTTAAAATTTCAGTTAAAAACATAGGTATTAACATCAAAGAATTAATTTGCTGTAGTCACACCTAAAATAATTTATTTTTATTATTTTTTACATAATAATAGGATGTTGCAAACTTACTGTGGACTTTCAGCAGGTCCATCTGTGCTTAAAGGTAGATGTGAAATATTGCATATGCTCAAACAGCCAGTTGATGATCTGTTTGGATAATTAAGCAATTCACAGTAGAAGAGATTTATTCCATTAGGTGAATTTCAAATTGAAGACATATATTTTTTATACTTTTGATTAAAATAAATTTTTATGTTTTTTCAGCCCCAAATCCTGTTCTTTTAAAAAGAACTGCTTTCACTTAGTGTGTGTCACCTCTTTTCTCAGAACCAGTTTCCTTGTTGTCTTTTCTCACATCTTCTCTGATCTGTTAAGGTTTTCTTTCATGGCTACTGAAAATTTGCAAGGAAATTTGCTCATCCTTTTTGTGCCTTGCAGGTTGTTTCGTTCTGGATAGTGACAGATACCTGTACAGGCCCTTATTCTTTTGATTATCTGTCCTGATTAAAAAAACATAGCTGTTTCTTTGCATGTTTTGAGATGAAGATATCTGACAAATCTAAGCAGTCTATAGAAAAGACTCTTAACATTTTATCTTCAATATTTACAGATTCACTTTTTAAAATATGTGGGGATTTTTTATTTTTTGGTAAGAAAATATTTGTTCAGCATTAATTATATTTATTTTTTTTGTAGCTATGTTCAAACATTAAGTTGAATATGCACTATAAGAATAATAGACTAAAGTTTCACAATCTTTATGCCAATAATTGGATAGCCTTTAGCAAATATTTCACAGTCTTTCATCAAGGCCTCTGGGCAAGCATGCAGCATCAATTCTTCAATGTGCTGTGCAATAATTTCAATAACATTAAATGTAATAAAAATGTATTCAGTGAAGCATGAAAATCTACATACTCTATTTTCTGTAATCTATGATCACAGCAGGGATGGTGACTTTCTGGTGTTTTGTGAAGGCATGATGTATTTGACATGAGTAATATAGCCATTGTTTTAATATGTGCTAACATATTTTGAACTGTAATAACCTTTCAGATGACAGAAGATTTACTGGTGATAATATTTCTACTAAAATATTAAGATGCTGCATTTCCTAACAGTACTGTTTGGTATCAAATATTGATGTTTCCTTTAAATTTCATCTTCATGTCCATATACTTTACCAGGCTGCAGACTGTTTATTTAAAAGTGTAAATCTCTGGCATACCTTTACATTATATTATTAGAGATACCTTTGATACTTTTTCTTTTCTGTAAGGATTGCAAATGTATCAAATTTAGATACAATACCAAGAATATAATCTCACACAATGCAAATATTAAAATTTAAATAATTTTTAAAAAAATTTAAATCTTTTTAAAAAGAAACCTTACAGAAAATTTTTCCTTGCTGTAGCTTGAAATATAATTGCTCTTTCATTTTTTCCCCTATTATGGAAGACTTGCTGTTTCATTGTTGGGAAACATCTGTAAGCAACACATATTCAATAAAAATTGAATTTTCTTGAGACAAGAAAGATTCAATCATTCTCAGATTTGAGAGCTTGGAAAAATCTGGTTCCTCCATGGATTCCGTCCCTCATCTCTAGACCTGTTGTTTTCAGTGTTATTCCTTGCAAAATGACCCTCAGAGTTCCAGTGCTTCCATTAGAAATAGATTCTGTTAGCACAGTACTGGTACAAGGTGGTCTGGGTCACTGGCTGTGCTTTGGCTCCTCTCTCCCTACCAGAATGAACTCTCCAATTGAATTGTTTTACTGTAGAGGTAGGAAATAGTCAATAATCTTTAGAAATGCCAGATAAATAATGATAATCTGGAAGAAGTTTTGGCATGATCAGAGGAATGGCCTCTTCATTAGAACATCCCATTTCAATACAATTTCCTTCTTCTCTATGCTAGAGCTTATAGATGTTTTATGAGTCACACACCTGTACTCTATTTTGATTTGAGTACAGACTTTTACTTAAAACATAGCTTGTACAGTGCCAGTGGATGAATAGGCTGTAAATGTTGAAACCCCTTGGCTGGAGCTGTCAATTACCCAGAGAAAGGAATCAGTCCTCTGATGGCAGGTACTAGACATTTTTGCTTGTTTCATTCCCTCCAGCAGGATTGCAGCACAGCTTTAAAGACTCTGGTCATAAAACTCAGATTCCAAGGGTGCCAGTATTACTGCTCTCTTCCTCTTAAACATTAACACTTCCAGCATATGCCAGATGTCATCTTATTTCCTAAGATCAGGCGAGTGGTGTTTAAAATAGCTCTTATGTACCTTACTATCTACAGAAATTCTCTCCATACTCCCTCAGCATTAGCTAGCTTTCAAATGCCTGCTCTGTGACCATGGATTAGCTTTCTGTTTAGTAGTTAATGTCTTCTCAATTAATATGTATGGCAGAGAGGCATCTAATAAGTCACAGTGCTGGTACTGAATGTTTCAGGAAATTTTATATTATCATTTGGGGTAGTAGAAACTGGCCTAAAAGATTTCATATTTTATGCTTGCAGTTTAAACAAAATGTCTTCTACTGATTTATCGTACAGAAGAGATGTTTCCCAGCTCAGCTTAATCAAAAGATGGAGATGGCTAATTCTCTAAAATACTAATCCAGTTCCTCAGCTGTGGCAAACTCACCTTTCTCTCTCATAATTAATTAATCTCATGTTGAAATTATAAGATTTCAAAGCCTTCAAGGCTTCAATATATAAAAGGTAGCTTTCATTATGTCATTATAGAAACATATTTTTGGTTCATGTGGACTTAAAGCCTTATACAGGTAAACTACAATGACATTCAGTTCCGAAGTATTTCTTCTTTTCCAGTGGTTTTTCATTTTTTATTGGAGCTATGGTATAGTTCGACAAAGTGTTCCTACTGATTTTTCTCCAGTTTTCATAGGATTTTAGGCTTCTTACAAGTTT
The DNA here is from genome assembly GCF_026979565.1 of Vidua chalybeata. Taxonomy (NCBI): domain Eukaryota; kingdom Metazoa; phylum Chordata; class Aves; order Passeriformes; family Viduidae; genus Vidua; species Vidua chalybeata. The sequence continues at coordinate 45,087,639 of NC_071534.1, forward strand.
ATCTTAACTCTAAATAAATACAAAAATAAAAATTAAAAAAACCTCAGCTGCCGCCTCCAAAGAAACAACAACAGAAAACCTCAGCTGCCCCCTCATAGAGCCTAAGTCCCTAATTAATGCTTAAAAATAGGGGTTTTACCCTGGACCAACATACCTGGTTAACAGTTATGATGGCCATTTCGTGTTATGGTGATCCTTTCAAAATTACTTTTTTAAAAAGGAAAGAAGAATTTAATTACTTCCTGTGGAATAACTAACTCTTGATCCTGAATAATCATGGTAGTCTGCAAAATAACTCTGTAATTAACATTCCTGGAATAATATTGTTGATTTAAATTTTGAGCATCACATTTCTAATAAATCTGACAGTATTGGCTTTAGCAACATACATTACTCATGAAAAATATAGCTCTGAGTTTTAAGAAAATTCATTCCTCTGCAGTTCTAAAATAGAACACTGATTTTTCCTCCAATCAATACATAAAAACAACAGATATTACTATCATTACTCCGAAACTGCAGAGTCTTTTCTTCATTTTAACTGGAGATCTTTTATTTAATAAACCAGGATGAAATTGTTTAAACAAGCTAAACTTGATGTGAAATTATTTTCTCAGTTTATCAAGTAGACCGTAAATGATGAAGATGTGAGTACAAAAAGGAGGTACTGTAGTTAATTTTAACAGCTTTTAATGCAAGTCAAGGTTTTGATAACATTAAGGACATGAAAATGGATATTTCTTGAGCAGAACGCCATATCAGCATACTTTTAATCTTTGGTATAGGGCATTGACTGTAAAATCATCAATCTGACATGACATTTATAGACAATAAGGGGAAGAAAGTAAAAACATTCCAGTTTAGAGAAGAAACATGTGTAGATTACCTGAATAGTTTCATTTCTATTTCTTGCAAGATACTAAATACTGTTCCAAAAGATACTATTACAAGCACAAATATTTTGTAGTCTGTAAAAAATCAGTTATATCATGCAACCTGCTACAAATCAGGAGGTTTAATGCATATTGCAACTATACATTTGGTATCTGTTCCTCACTGAAACAGATTTGTAGGGTTATTTTAGACAGTATTTTCACTGTTATGATAGTATTATATGATTTTTTTTTTCATTTCAGAAATTTTCTGAAACCATCAACCATAGTAGAAACCATCAACTCCTGAAGTTATAGGTGACCTTTTATATTTTCCATATATAAAGAATTATTACATTTGTTGTGTTGTCAAGTCCAATCTTATACAGTAACCATGCAAGGACAGATTTGAGTGAAATTCCATTACAGTCTGCAAAAAAATTCTCTGGAAGGATTTTATTTCTTCTGACTTTTGATGTGTAGAATGTGGATGTATATATCTGAACTATTCATCCTAAGCCTCTTTTACAGCTGATGAAAAGAAAGGCACTTCCAAGCGTGATTCATACAACTGTTTTTAGATATTTATTTTGGCATGAGATCAGCTGCCATCAGAGTGTCTATTTATGTTCATTAGCTACTCTGAAGAGAGCAAAATCACTATGTCTGATGTAGGCATGTGCATTTCCTTTCTGTGGCTCCAGCAGGCTTTGCATTAGGTTTTTAAATGTGAAATTCTTTCCATAGTGCTGAAAAGAAAAACTGCTTAAGCATATAGGTTCCTATATGCTAGTTCCTATATGCTATTCCTATACAGGAATACAGGATGTGGATTCTTCACCCACAAGCTGCCCATAAGTTCCTTTGAGAAAAGCTGCATGCTTTGTTTAACATTGCGTTAGGTGGCTGTAATGGGTCTTTTTGACACCGAGATTTATAAATTTGAAAAGATCTCTTGTAAATAGTTATGAAAATTTTCTATATGCCTTTGAATCTGCATGTGGCAGAAATGGTCCTTTGTGAATCTGCCTCAGTTTCACACATGTAAATTGTGTGGGATGTTGGGGCACTGCTTCCATCAGTCAGTCTCATGTAATGAGGTCTTTGTGTTCCTCTGGCTGAATTCCTCTTTGTGTTGGAACATGCCTTTTAGGAAATATTTTAATTTTGTTTTTCAGTGTAGTGAAGAACAGAGCTCAGTCCACAAATGCATATCCTGTGCCTTGGAAAAACACAGGTGCTTTCTTCCCTGCCTATATATAGACTAAAAAGTTGGAAAAAAAAAGGGGAAAGGAAGGAAGCTCATCATAAACTTCCTTGTGCTTTTTAGAATCTCAGTCAGTAAGCAGCATAGTGCAAATGCAATGGCTGTTTATTCACTCTGTCACTTTACATTCCCCCCCACCCCGCCAATGGTTTCAAGCTCAGTCTTATCCTTTCCTAACTGACAGAAGTTTTTAGGGGCTACCTTGCTGCTGCAGAAGTCTGTAGTACAGCTATTGCAGATTAATGGCGTGTAAGGTAGTGCAGAACTGAGCCTGGAAGGAAATCAAAGGAATTTGCTTCTTGAGCTTTTTTCTTTCAAGTCTGTTTAAAATAAGTCTTTGATATCTGTGTTTAAGTATATAAATTTTTTAATCTGATAATATAATTATTTTTGTACATAGTTAAGAATGAAAGTTATTATACTTCTCTATGTGGATGTTTACTACACACCAACCATATGTAGGCTGTCTCTTTAGGAAAAGTGAATTTAGTGTACAAAACAAAGCCAATGTTCACTAAATTGCATTCTTAATATCTTAACTTTTCTTTATTCTGAATGAAGCTAGCATGCAATATTTCTGTCCTGGTATAATAGTCCTCCATAGCATTTTTAATTATCATCATAGCTTAATCCTACCCTTTCAGCTTGCAAAGGTATAAAATATAAAGATCTGGAGCTTTTTTTCTACATGACAACTAAAGTATATGGTACATTATAATTCTAGTCTGGAAGAAATGTTAGATGAAGAATTAGGGTACATTCCCCTAAAATATCAGGCATAACAAATGAACAGATATTTCCTAGGTATTGTTGAGAGAAGCTTTAACCATGAAAATATCAGATAGCAGTATCAATTTTTTTTCCTCCTGTCAGTAGCTATCAATAAGTATGCCATAACACATCATAATATGTATTGCAAAGCACATGTTATTCCATAACTGTGCCATTCATACTATTATTCCACTCTTTCTTTACAGGATATGTAACTCTAAAATATAGGGAAAATAACAAAAAGTGTGAAAAATTAAGTCTGTGGAGGATGCAAATTCCCTCAGAGATCAGTCTTTCTGTAGTAGTAATATAAATGTCAAAAGATCCAATAAATAATGCTTGTTTGAAAGTGGTGAGTTAACTTGGAGGTCCTAGCAATACACAATATGCTGTGTAACTTTTTCAGTGGTTTACAATAAGTCTGCAAAGTAAGTCACTGGAATCCAGCAGAAATAAAATGGATTAGATGCTGTTTCTTTGTTACATGGAACACAGACTTGTGTCATTGATAGTCTTCTTTTTGTTAGCGTGCTACCATGGTAAAAAAGAAAACAAGAATAGACCAAAAGAATAGGAACAAAGAATGAACATTCATTTCCTGAAGAACTCCTGTTAATATTTGCAGATCATCTTTTTTTAAAAGAATAGGTATAAGAGAAAAGTTAACAGATACAAAGCCATTAATCTTTCACTTCAACAAAGGCTTCTATTTAGTCAAGAGGAACATTTGGCATATGCTCTAACTGACTTAAAGGAATGTGGAAAAACATTGGGAAATCATATTTTAGTTTATAGTGTAAGTTTTCTACATTCTCAGGTGACAGGAGAACATGAAATATGTCAGAAGAGTTCCTGAAGAATACACATTTCTGAATTAATTGAGAATTGCACATCAAAATGTGATTCTTTCAGATACCACAGAGAGAAGAATATCACCAAATTGCCTACTATTTTCGCAATTGCCTGTTTCACTTAGGGTAATCCAAGTTGATGCTTAACCTTAATTTTCAATTTCAGAAAATCAAGATGATACCTTCATCTGAGTATGAGAGCAGAATAGGAAATCGTTTCCATTATTAAAATCCTGCCTGAACAAATATTACAAGTTGAAAAGCAGCTGCTAATCTGACTCTAGTCTAAATCTATGAAGGAAACCATGGAAGGAAGTCTGCCAGAGATATGTTTTCTCTACACTGATCCACTGGCCACAGACAGACAGAAATTATTGATCTTACCTAACATGATCCATGTAAATGTCAGATATACAGCACTTTTCCTAGCTTCCTCTATATTCTGAGAAGAGAGGCTGGCCCTTCAGGAGGACAGTCTCCCCAATTCCTGATGCTTAGATATGTGCTTGGGTGTTGGTATTCATGGTTTCTTCCATCTGAACTGTTGGCTGGCTGTCACACAAGAAGGGTGTGTCACTTATTTTCTCCAAGTACCTTTCAATAGGGAGAATGGCCCAATTTTTAGGGCAGCTGATGAAAAGGGCTCTTTTCAAGTTTTGGAAAATAAAAGGAGATTTTATTGAACTTACAGTATATCCTCTTTGTCTTCTCCAGGGAAAATCCTAATTCAGTTAAGACTGAAATACAGGGTGCTAGTAGTGAAGTTATCTAGTAAGTCCACACCAGGACAAGTGAAAACCTACATTAAGAGAAAGTATTAGGTATAAAACCTACATTAAAAGAAATTTAACTCAAGGTTCTACTTTTTATTGGACATAGGTAAAACATTTAACCTAAGTAAATTTTCTGTTTTTGAGGCTTAAGTGACTAAAAAGATGACTTTGCAAAGTATCACAAGAAGTACCTCTTTCTTTTTCAACAAGTTTCACACCAATTTTTGTGAATATTAGACATTGTGACTAGCAATTTCTACTTTTCCTCCACTCCAGCAGTGATAGTGATAATAGTCTAGAAAGTTTTAAGATCCCATTTATCCACTCTTGAAAATAAATCTCAAACTTTTGAATTACTCAGGAATATTTGAAAATATCAATGATCTTTCTCATGCTCTTTTATCCTCCTTTGGTTGCTCAGGTTCCTCTAATACTCAAAAAAAAAAGCACATTCACAGTATAGCATATACAATTGTTTTACTTTCTTGTCTGTATTTCCCAGTTGCCAAACTGAGATCTATATATGAATAAATACAGTACATGGATATATATATATATGGATTCACATATTCTGTGTAATATAGTTAATGGAAGAAGTTGCAGTAGATATCAAACAGTACATGTCTAAAGGGAGAGAAATTAAAATCTAAATTCATGGCTCAGTGGAGAGCACCCATGTGTACAACTGATAAACTTAGAGTACCCTATTAAGATTTTTAAATACTTTCTATTTACCCAAAATAAAGGTCTTAGCGAGTTTAGGACAGAGATTTTCTTCTTCCAAAAAGAGACATTATTAGCAGATATTGGCTAGCTGAAGTGGAACATTGGCACTGGCACAAACACCTCACTTGTTCAATAGGCAGGTTCCATAGCATGTTAAGTCAGATTTTTCTGGTCTTAAAGAATCACTTAAGAATTCTCCATCTGTTAAAGAGTGGTAAGGTTAAAAAGGGATAGTACTTGTCAACTTGTGAACTACTTTGATAGAGCACATCAGTTTATCCCCTTATAACCACCAAAGATTTTTAAAAATGTCACCATCACTAGAAAGTAATAGTCACAAATGCATACTTTATGTTCATGCTTTGATGTTCTACTAAAAGGCACTATGGAATTTACAATCTGTCAGAATTACACAAACCCAGGAGAGTTTATTGATATTTTAGGACTTGGGAAGCTTCAGGCATGGAAAATTCAAAAAAGGAACCCCAACAAACTTATAACAAATTTGATTTACACCAAATTTGAGACACGAATATCAAATGTATCTCCACAATACAATCGTGTAGCTCATAGCTGATTTTAAAATAGTAAGTTGTCTCACTGTATTGTGGCTTTTTTCAAACTGCCAAAGAAAGGGCTAGTAACTTTTCTGTAATGAGAACAAATGGTGAATCAGGACATCATTGCCTTTTTCTGACTTCTTCTGTGAGGAGAGATATCTACCCAGTTTAGGGTATCTTTCTCTGTCTGTTGGCACAGCTATGTTAACAACGTGTGAACAAGGCAACCAGTCCTTCACCCATTTTGTTCCCTCTTCCACTGACCCTTCCATCTCCAAAAGCTTTCCACTGGTGCTTGCTTTAAGGCAACTAGCACAGAAATATAAAGAAATTTGCACCTACTTCTCATATTTTTTTAATCTATTCCATCAGATTTAGTTGTTGGGTTTTTTCATTTGCTTGTTTTATCCCTGTGAACAGAACGAAGTAATCTGAAAGAAATTTCCCAGTAAAACTGGGCTAAAGAGGAGTATTAGCCCCTAATGGTCCTTAATGCAGTATAGTTTAGTACTAATTACTCACTGCTGAGGAGTCTGGACTGCATTCAGTGCACACATTAATTCCCATCACTTATGTGCTCTGAAGGCACAACACCACAGGCATTAACATTTAGATATTTCTCTTCTCCTGCTTTGTCTGTGCCTGGACTTAGAGTAGGACTAATACGCCTGATGAGTTGCAAGCCATTGAAAATAATCACAACATTTCTTCCATGACTCTTTTCCTTCCAGCTCAAGTAGATTTTGGAGCACTATTCATATGATTAGAACCCAGGTACTATTTTAACTCACCTTTTTATTCTACAAAATTATAATCTCACTTGAGAGTTTACTGAATTATTTCTACCTGACATTTTAAGAACATGAATTTCTGATGACCATTTTCTGACAAGCATATAAAAAGCTTAGTTTGAAGACATTAATTTGTGTTAAATTTGGATAAAAACAGCTAATGAATTTAAATGTGCTAATAATTTATTAAGAAGTTGATGTGGCAGACCTGCAAAATAAGGTAACTGAAGAGGACACCATTCCTTAAACATGGAGTGATGAAAGATTGTCAAATCCATTGTTAATATGAAACCCTGTATTGCCTTAATATAAAATTTAATGCTTGATTTAGAGATTCATTATATATCCAAGCTAAAAGAATGAAGGAATGAAATTACAAATATCCTTGAAAAGAAAATGAAACATCAGTCAACAATTTGGTGGTGCTGCTAAATCACTAGACAGCCCAATTTTTGAGAGTTTTAAAAGGATCCCATGTTAATGGATAATAACTAGAGAATGAAAATGGTATGTAAAATTCCATGTCAATTGATATAAAAAATGTGAAAAAGTTCTTAAAAATCTAGATATAATAGTGGACTAAATATACATGAAATAAAGGTTTCCATTTAGGAAAAATAATTAGAGTATTTCAATAGAGATATACACTGCTGAGCAGGGACCAGCAAAGTAAACTGAATTACAAAAAGTGAACAGGAAATAAACAAGAAAATGGAATTCTACCACTGTAGAAAAACAATGTCTACATCTTGGGACTGTTTGTATTACTGCTTCCTCAGACAAGGATGGCAAGCGGAGCTAAACAGACAAAGTGGCTTCAGGGTAAGGAGTTGCTAAAGGGCATGACACGATTTATCCTGGAAAAAATGGTTACAAAAAGAATATGAGCAAAGTCTGTAGAATCCTAAGGGACATGAAAAAGCTTCTCAGAGATCTTTAAAATACCTTTTTATAAACCAGAAAGAACTTGTGTGAAATTAGGCTGATCCAGAACAAATTTGTGTAAGATTCTTTGACATGATACATTGTGGATGCTAGAAGTTTGATGTAGATTTTGAAATTAATTGAATGAATTAATAGAAGAAAAATTCCTCACCAGCTAATGAGGTAACAACTGCCTCTCTAGTCTGGGATTTGCTAGAGGCTATACTGGCAAAGTATCACTGCTTGTCATGTTCTTATATCTGTCTCTGATATCTGCTATTGTCTACTACCATAGACAGAGTCTATGGATACACTAACATTTTTCCTGATCCAGCTTGATCACTTTTATGTTAAATTCTTTCATCTGCTTAAAATTATCTGCTCTAACAGTCCATAAGCTTAGTCCTTTTTGGTTTGGCATCACTAGTTGGTGTTGACATCACTAGAGACAGCTTTTTCAATCCAAAAATTAACAGCTAAAGCATAAATTTGAACAAGATTTTCCCCATACCAGAAAAAAAAAATAGCAATTATTTTGCTATACACCATAAATATTTATATATTAGTGATCACAAATATCTCAACAAAGGTGGCCCCAATTATAGCTGACAAAAACGAGTGTATGATTTTGATTTGAAGCTTTTCAAATACATAGACACAGATGCTGGTTTCCTAGGGACCCCACTGGTATTTAGTGGTACTGAAGGGACTGAGGGGTACATTCCCCAGGTAACATTTGGCCTTTACAGATGTATGGCACCCTAATCTCTCTATGGACACTTTTGGGTTGACAAAGCTATTAGACAGAGCTTTAATTTACTTCCACTTAAAACATGTTTTACAGTTAGGGCCCATAGCTCTTCTTCCCACATCACCCTGAGAAAAAGGGCTTCTGAAAAGTGTTTTTGCTCACATCCTGCCTAAGTACCACTTTTTTTTTTTTTTTTTTTTTTTTGCCAATGGAAGTCATTTGGGGTGGGATCAGAGGAGACACAACACTTTGACCATATTCTGGATATATGTAAAAATGACACCTGTGTGCACACCGAAGTCAGGACTCCTAAGGCCTTTCTGTGCCCTGTAAGTGTATGTATGTAGCATGATATATGTGACTACTCCAAGGAAGTAAATTTTTGGGGGATAGGCTATATTAGGTGGCCTTATACTAGTATTCTAATTCAATCAGTTAAGTTAATTTTCCAAACAGATATAATACCAGAGTCTGATACAAAGCGTAAAAGCAAAAGGGGAAAACCCCCAAAACAACAACAACAACAACAACAACAACAACAACAACAACAACAACAACAACAACCAACAAAAAAACCCCAAAAACCCAACCAAACAAAAAACCCCATGGGACAGGGAAAAAACGGACATCAGATCACAAAAGAACGGCTTCTTTTCAGGACTACTCTGTTTTCCATGCTGATAGCTTGGAAGAAAAGGAAGATGGGTCAGAATAAGTCCTTACTTCCAGTCTATTTTCCTCCAAAACTCTTCTCTAAACAGATCTCAGTAAGCCAGATGTAACATTACATTCACACTTTATTTAGGATCATCTTAATTAATTTCTGTGGTTATTTTACTGAAACTAGGCAAAGAACAGCTTACAGACCTCAAAGTGATTTGACATATAAAACATTAAAGAGCAAGAACTTCATGACACAGGAGATAATCCTTTGGTAAAGAAACTAGAAATCAGTCACACCTACAACATCACTTTTATTTCAGGGATGCAATAGGTTCATATATTTTGCAACCAATATAAAATTCATTTTCTGTCTTGTTGGCATTTCTATAAGCTCTATTCTGAAAACAGTACACAGTGTTATCTTTTTTTGTAAGAAGACATACAGTAAATCTCTCCACTTTCAAAGTCCTTTCACTCATTATATTAATAGAAGCTACACTGAGCTGTGACTGAAACCTATGGGATCCTTACCATTTCTTAAAGGAAAGCAGGATTAGGTTATTGATTCAGTCTGATTAATATGTATGATGCTTCTGCAGTTACAAAGCTTCTTCAGACTTGTTTTTATAGCTGACTGTAGGAATAGAACAACAAAGATCTGCATTTCTTTGCACACCGCTCCACAAACATTACATCCATCAAGTTTTCCTTTTCCACTGTCAGATCTAAACAGAGCCCTTTTGATATGAGATTACTGATGCTGACATTAGCCAATCACTTATCAAACCAACCTCAACATCTTGAAAACAACTTTAAAAAATTAAAACAAAACATAGCTTCAATTATGAATAGAATAAGAATCATTGTTTTATGTGTATGCCCAAAAGCACAATTCCAACCTGCTTTCCACAGAGGGGAATTTGGTAATGTGTGTTACTGCCCCAAGGCCTATTTTCACATACTGTACAGCTCTGACTATGAAGTGTTGTACAAAAATATTTAGTTTTGCAGTGCCTTAGGGGACTTACTTTTAATGGAGTCCTTGGGGAATGTTCTGTATTTCTCCATTAAAAAGGGCATAGTTTTTCTGGATTTATAAATAGCTGTGGGTGTCCTTTATTTAATATTACATAGTCATATGCTATCTCTCTGTGTAATGTTTTTTGTATTCCATTGTTATTAAAGTAGTATAAATGCAAGCACACAGTATGATACAGAATTATTAAAGATTACACTGATTTAGAATTTCTAACCAGTATCACTTCATCACCCTACTGACCCTACAAGATGCCTGCAAGCAAAAATGAATTTGATTCCAAGCATTTTCCGTTAAAATTTACCCTGACAAAGTAGACTATAGTCATTAGTCAAGTTTCTACATATTATGAACAGGTGGTGTTCTCAATCTGCTCAATATATTCTAACACAACGAGGACCAGACTGCAAGACTCTCACCCACACTGGGAGCACATTTTTCTTTTTACAAAAGCTCTTTATCCACTGGAATTTCTTGTGGAATAACAGGCCACATTTCATAGCTGAAGTGTTTCATAGCTGAGGTGTAGAATAGCTTGGCCTATATAAGATGCTGGTATTTGGATTTTTGATTAGCTCTGTGAAAAAATGTGTATTTTCTTGTTGCATTGCTCTAAATTTGTCATTATCACCTTTTCCCTCCCTCATTCTTAAGGGTCGATGAAAATAAGGAACCCTACACAGGATTACAGTGGCTACTTATAGGCTAAGCAGCCCTGCACACCTATCAGCTAAGGGATAATATATGTGCCACCCACTTATGAGTAAATCCCTCTTGCCATCATGGAGTGTGGTGGTGGTTGTTTGGGTTTTTTTGCCTTTTGATGGAATTCCTTGAACTCTCTTCTGTCAAGGAGTATTTGTGTATTTGTGTAATTTTCAATTTTGCTTTTGCAGCATCTCAGGTCACATTCATGATTTGTTTTTTTTTGGTTTTTTTTTTTTTTTTTTTAATGTGAAGGAATAATAGTAGGTTGTTAGTGGAATATTATTTTATTCTTAATAATATGTGTGATGCTTTTTCTTACCTCTCTTTTTCATTTCCTTGATTTTTACTTTTGTTGATACATTTTGGCAGGCAAAGAAAGAGATGGCATAGTTACCAAATCTTTGGAGTAGCAGAGAGTAGAGGAGAATTTTAATGTAGGAAATTTAAGTTTAGAATCATGAAATCTGAAAGAGAAAGGGGACTCAATATGGCAGAATTGGGTTAAATGCATGATTCTTGCTAGTGATACTACTGGAATTAAATATGAAACATATAAGGGGATTTGAGAACTGAGCTGTGAAAGACTACTAAACAACTCTTACAGAGAAAGAGAAATGGCTTGCAAATTTGTGATTGGAGAAAACCTCAGGATGCAGCATTGTGAGAACATAATACTGGAAGTATATTCTTTCTCCTCTGATAAATACACATTAAGGAACTAGCATAGATAAGATGGGGAAATGTGGTGGAGTTGCCCCATCAAGAGAAGCATTATGAGGCTGAGAGAGAGGCTTCATCTCCCATGACAGGGGACAGAACATAGTGTGAAATAATGTTCTGAGCTGAGAAACATTACTGGGACAGGTAAAATTTAGTCTGTGATCTTATCCTTACTTGCTGTGATTACAAAACCTTTTAACACATTTTATTCTGTACAGTGAAGATGGATGTAGAGCAGGCACCTAATCCTGAAAATTATGTGCTAGGATTACCTACACTGAAATGGGACCATTAGATGAACAGAGCAAAATATTATACAATTTATAGAGGCTTTATTAGTTAAAACATACACTTATTCTTCTCCATTTGTGTCAAATAAATAAACTTCAGTGTTATGAGGAATCAGATACTAAATGACAATAAAGTTGTCCTGAATCTAAAAGTAAAGGTCGACAAAGCATTGACTGCAGAAAATTTAAGACATGGAAAAGAATCAATAGTCTGAAGTGTCCTATAAATAATCATGATGAAAATCTGAAATAATACCACTTCTATTAGAAATGTTAGAATCAAACACTGCATCCTAACACTATTGCCAGTTTTAACCCATCTTTATTAATAGCAGCTTACTTGGATCAAAATCACTGCTAGTATAAGTGCAAAAATATTAAATATTTTTTATTGGAATAACTTAGAATAATTTATTAGTACAGTCTATACTTTAACAATATTCTAGAAATAAATAAATAATTTACTTAAAAATGAAAATTTTCCTTAAAATTTTTGTTTAAATCTTTAGAGTCAGTTGCGTATTTCTTTTTATATTATTTTTATGAGGCTGGAAATTATTGCTAACCTCAGGGTAGATCTAAAATATGTACTGCATATTCTGCTAGGATATGAGATAAAATAAATAGTGGTGTGAAGACCTTTGCATCGCTTCTCACCTCCCACAAGCAGACCAGCGCCCAGTCTGACTGCAATCAAGGTTTGGAAGAACCAAACCCCCAATTTCTTTGTTGCTGAACATGATGTTATAAGACTTGGAATTTGCTTTTGGTAGTTTTGGCCAGCTGTCCTGATGGTGCCCCCTCCTGCTCACTCCCAGCCTTCTTGCTGGTAGTGGGGCAGAGTGAGAAATGGACAAAACCTTATTGCAATTGCTCAGCAGTCGCTAAAGTGTTGGTCTGTATCAACAGTGCTTAGTCATGAATTCAAAACAGCATCATACTGGCTGCTATGAACAAAGCTGACCTCATCCCAGCCAGACCCCCCCTACACAATCTCACTGCAGAAATTATAACTGTAAAATGGCAGAGGTGTTTGTCTAAGACATAAAAAGCATGGACACCAATGAAAATTATTACTGATGACAATCATTACCATACAAAAGATATTCTCAAAATACTTAATGCTAAATGGCAGCTCTTAGGAGAACTGAATAATAAAAGAGCTATAAACACAGCCCTTGGAGGGTTTTTAATATTCTGCTCCATTTTCCTTTTGTCCCTCTCAGCCTTTGTTCCTTGGAAGATGTATCTTGATGATATAAGAAGTCTTATGTGCCACATGCAGGAGGGTAAGGGATTAATGTGGGAGATCTAACCAGTTTTCAGAGATACCTCTCCTTGATTGCCTGCTCCTCCCTCCTGCTGGAGCTCCTTCACAGGTAGGGGAGACAGAAGAAAGTTCCTACCCATGCTTTAGCTGTAGGGTGCATAGTCTGTAATCTATCTTAAAGCCATCTCTCCATGCCACTTCAGTTAAGCTGCAGGATGCTGTGCAGACACACCTGAAGCACAAAATCCTTCCAGCTGACTCTACTGCAGCACTAGTAATTTCTAAGACAAAGAGCCAGACACTCCTTAGACTGACAAGGTTTTACAAGTGCTTCTGTGACCCTGTATAATTCATTAGAGTAATTTTTAAGTTATTCTCACTTTCTTGGTGATCAAAATGGTTTGGAAAGTATTATGGGCTGTTTAATACAGTGTGATTTCCAATGCTTATTTATTTATTTGTAAAATAAATTATTCATTTCTTACAGCTTTACATCTCTTAATTCATTGGTTGAATGATTAAAGTTCATGTCAATTCTCCTATGGTAAACAGGCAAATCAAATCTTTATCTATACTGGAACAAACAGGACTACTTTTGTCCTTGCCTGAAGGGATAATTTCATTGCCTTGAGCTTACATCTATCATTACCATCAGTTAATTAAAATGAGGAAAAGCTTTAAATGTCCTCACCCTCACTTATCATTCAGAACTTCTTCAAGCTTTACAGCAACTGTCAATCACTTCAGTCCTTCAAAAATATATATAAAAACGATTACAAGTATTTTTTCAATAGGTTCAGCAGCAGGAGGTAGTGAGTCCTTTCTGTGAATTGACATTTGAGACTTATCTAAAAAAAACTTTCACAAGCTCCTTTTAATCTCGCTTTCTCTGTTGAAATCTTTGTCTTGGAGCGGCTGTGCTCTGCTACTTCAGCTACAGATATGGCTAAAAAGTTCTGATAAACAAGGAAACAAAAGCATAACAATACTTAATATAAACCATTATTTTTAAAAGTGTCTTAATAAGGCAGATGTGTTATTTAATGTAATAAAATTTTTAATTTTGATATTATTTGTCAAAATAAACAGAATTCCAATTCTTTTTCTTGAAGTCTTACACCCACAACTTCGCAACAGTTAGGTCTGAAGAGGTAAGGTGTGGGCTTTCTGTAATCAGTAAAGAAAAAGCATACTTTCAGTAGCATTTTTTCACATTTGTTGTGGATAAGTGTTTTCTTCCTTTGGGCAAGAAAGAGGGCTGCTGAAAAAATAGTATGTGATAGAAAGGTACAGGTGAGTGAAACAGCAACCAGCTGTGGAAAGGCTAGCTGCTGGGGGAAGGCAGCTACCATGCAAAAATAATTCCCATTCTACACAGGGCAAAAATCACCTCTGGAAATGATATCCTATGTGTAAACTGTGTGGGTGTTGACATATAAATATAAAATACAGCAAACAAGAGACTTGCTTATAAATGCCAAATCATTTTACTGTAACCCTAGTGGTTTATAAATAAATGCTTGATTATAATCCTGGAGTGGGTTTCTAGGAGCAGAGAACACTGAAAGTTGTTTTGAGCAACCTCTGGCCTCTGTTTGCAGTATTCAATAAATGAAATGTCATACACATCAATATCAAATACAACATTTCAACAGAAACCCACTTTACCACAAAATCCACCAGAAGAATCACTCTAATTTTTGCATATTTTATTTCCCCTTTAAAATTGTGGAATAATAGCATTTTGCAGTAGTGGTGTAACAATGATAGTTCTCTAGATATAGGAAAAGCACAAGCTGTATAAAGTGGCATTGTTTTCTACTAGACACATGGCTGTAACTGGAAGAAAAAGCAGAACTTGTCAGGCGTATAAGCTTTCCAGATGATGTGCATGACAGATGTCATTCAGATGTAGAAGTAGCATAGTTCAAACTAAGTACAGGCTGTGAGTAAATGCTCTCAGTTTAACTTAATTATGTTAATAAGAAAATCCAAGAAGGAAAGTAGGTGTCTGGTATCTATGAGATATAGGGGCAAAGGGAAGAAACAATGTTTGGATTGCAGTTAACAAGAGACACAGAATTGCCTTCTGCAACTGAAAGTAGCACAAATCAATAATGTGTCATGAAACTAGTGCTTCCACTAAGTCAAATGTTTGTGGTGTCCAGTGAAATAAAGAATTATGGGCCAGAAACTCTTTTGGGGCTGAAATTGTTTTGAGTTTATGGCACTTCCTTAAGCTTGAGAGGTGAGAGATGGTGCGGATCTTTAGGGAAAAGTGTCCCTTCCCCCTGTTGCAAACCAGCTGTATCGACCTTACATGTGTCTGTCTGTGAGGTTATTCTGCTCAGCAGGAGTTTGGCTTCATTCACAAGAGACATTTTGATGCATCAGATAAAACATTTCTGAAGTATGAACACCCCTAGCTCATTTAGGGTTGGAGTGGACGCTCCAGTGTTATGGGATATGGGCTGAACGAAAATGAAAATAACATTCATAAATTAAATTACTTTCAGAATCTTCAACTCTTTCCATTAAATAGAAGTAATTTACTCATTATGTATTTCTCTAAACAAGGTAGCAGGTTCTGCACACCTCTTTTCATTTGAGTTATGTGGTATTTTGGTAGTGGTGCAGTGTTGCATATCCAACCTAAATTTGCATTGACTGTTTTCTCCATTAGTTTGTCCATAACATTAAATGTAAGGAAAATTCTTGATATTTGCTAAGCAGTTAAAACAAATGGAGACTGGTTTATGATCACTGATGTTAGGCTTACAGCATTTCTGTACATGGGATTTTTCTTCACTGGGAGTGCAACAGACAGCAGTTTTTCCAAAAGATTGATTAAAATAAAAAATGTTACAATTCTACTCTTTATAAACTAAAAATAAAGCACTTGCTTCACATGAACTTTCTTACTGTTGTTTTTAAGCCAAAAAATTACCATTTTCTATTTCAGCATCACATTTTATGCTATCAAACAGCCATATCAATACTTGAGAGGAAACAACATAGATGTGTGAAGGATTATTTAAATGCAGTAAAACACTTGTGCCCCTGAAGTAACTGAAAAAATGAAAAAGACACAATATTTCCCAAAAATACATGCTATCTAATAATTTTGACTGAATACTTAAATCAATACAGCCACTGAACCTTTCAAGAGAATAAGAAAGGATATCTAAACCAGAAGAATTGTAAAGGAGCACCTTGGAACATTTAATAGAACAGAACATAACAGAACAATCTATTTCAGTTAGAAGGGATGTACAATGACCATCTACTATGGCTGCCTGACAAATTTAGGGCTATACAGAAGTTAAATTGTGTTACTCAGGGAATTTTCCAATTGTCTCCTAAACACAGACAGGATTGGAACATCAACCACCTCTCTAGGAAGCCTGTTCCAGAGTTTGACCACCATCTTGGTAAAGAAATTTTACCTTATCTTGTCTGATCCTCTCCTGACACAGCTTCGAACCATTCCCATAAATCTTATCACTGAATCCCAGGGAGAAGAGCTCAGCAGCACCTCCCTTCTCCCATCTTCCCTCCTCAGCAAGGCATAGAATGTAATGAGATCACTCCTCAGTCTCTTTTTCTGTGAACTAGAGAAACTCCAAGTCCTCAACTGCTGCTCACAGGACATTCCTTCCACCAGTTTTGTCAGCTTTTCTTCCTTCCTATGGACACATTTAAGGGCCTTAGCATCTTTCTCAATTAGTGGGGCCCAGAACTGTGCACAGCACTCAATGCTGAATACAGTGGGATAATCAACCCTTTTGATGAGGTGGTGATGCTGTGCTTGATGCACCCCAGGATGGAATTTGTCCTGTTGGCTGCCAGGACACGCTGCTGACTCACATTGAGCCTGCTGTCAGAGAGCACCTGCAGGGCCCTTTCTGCAGGACTTCTTTCCAGATGCTGTTCTCCCAATGCATTTTTATGCCTGGAGTTATGCTATCCTACCTACAGAATCTGTCATTCAGCATTGACTTTTATCCCATTAACTATACTCTAATGGTCCAATCTATCTAGATCCCTCTGCAAGGCAAACAGCCCTTTTTCCCTTTGTGAATCCATGTTGACTGAGTTTGAGCATTGCATTGTCCTTTAAATGTCTTTCAATAGGACCAGTATGATCTTCACCATTTTTTTAGAAAGTAAGGTTAGAGTAACAGGCCTGTAGTTTTCTAAGTCCCTTATGCCATTCTTGCAAGCTGAGATAACATTGCCTGGCTTCCAGTCAGCAGGAACCTTCCCAGACTCCCAAGACCTTGGCTGATGGATGATGGAGAAGGGTCGTGCAGTAACGAGCATTATCCCCTTCAGTACTCTAGGATGAAACCCATCAGGTTCTACGGAATTAGGAAGATTCAGCTCATACAATTTCAGGGTTCAAAGCTAGTCAAAGGTTCCCACAGTTGTGGTGCTCCACCTCAGGCGACCAAGCAGCCCAAGGTCTACCATTAGCTTTAAAAACTGTGGGAAAAAAACATTGAATCCTTCTGCATTTTCTTAGTCCCTATTGGTCAGGTGGCCATCTTCAACAAGTATGAGATTAACATTTTCCTGAGACCTTCTCTCACTTTTAATATACTTTAAAAAGCCTATTTTTGTACTAGAGATTCACTGTTTTGTGAAAAAAAATATGGTATGTCCCATGAGGATTTTTTTACTGAATGTTCCTTAGTCTTTCTCCCATTGAATAAACAGGAGGAGTGATATTTAGATAACCCAAATAAAAACATCTACATCTGAGCTTAGGTCTCTTTTGTACCCAGTAGTACCTATGTGTTTTCAGAGTGAGATTCAAATTATTTAAGCTACCTCTTTAAAATTAGGTAAATTGTGCCCTGATAGTGCTTATTTTTTCTACCATCTATGAATGGAAAATAGGATGAATCACTCAGCTGAAGAGATATAGAGTATCCCCAGCAAAAATAATTAATCTCAGACAAATAATTTTTCTAGACCAGAATTAGATGCTTTTCTGGCAAAACTTCTGTGGAAAAGCTGTCAAACTTGAATATAAGTGCAGGGAGAAATATAGAGTTAGATTATTTTCTATTGCCTTGCTTTGGGTTCATTTTAGATAAGTATTTTTGTTTCAAATTCATATATAGAAGTATTTTCATGAGGAAAGTTCTCAAGATATTTTATGTAGTCAGTGCACTCCTTGAGAGAATGCAGTATCTATAGGCACATCCTGATATCTCATACTTAACGTCATCTTACTCCTCTGTGGTTCCATTATAGTAAATACATGCATTTATAAAACTAAGATCAAGTTAAAATTAGTGAAGTGTCACAGTTTGGCCCCTACTACTTCCATTCTTTTATGATCTGTAAGAAATCAAATTCATTTTCATGGTGCTCTGAAGTGTCAAACACCTCTGTTATAGCGGGGTGTTTATGTAGTATATGGGTTTCCTTAAATAATCCAAAATAAATTTTATAAACTATTAATGTGCTGTAAAAGTAATTTGTAATCTTTCTTGACATTTCCTGTTGAAAGTGTCATGCAGGTAAAGGTCAGCTTCCAAACATTGCCAATAAAATTCTCTTCAGAAGATTAAATTGAATGATTTGCAACAAAGTAACTGCAATTTTTTATTATTCCTTAAATGTTATGGTGACACATAAGAAATCTGCCCAAGCAATTCCATTGTGTAAATCAACTAATGCTTGTAATTTCTCTTACATTTTCATAATCAAATACAAATTTCACACAAGGAATAAATGTCAGCTAGTAAATTTTTGAATGTCATAAACATATTCATGAGTTCTACTCTAAATATTTTAGTACATAATAAAGGGAATAGATACGCCTCTTATCCATAAAATACAGATTTATGTCAAAGCAAACCCCTCAGCTTTATAACCCTACTAATAGTATTTTAAATCCAAGCTGAGCTATGATACATAATAAATTGTTAGTTAGGCCATTAGATCATGCCAGCTGCACCACAATGTTAAGGCCCAATAAGAGATGACTGTAATTGGTGTAATCTAAACACATTAGCTAAAAACTGCAATAAATATTTAAGTTATGAACTTGATATTTTTAACTTAATTTGCACAAATGCTCCACGTAGATACCTGATTTTGTATTGACTATAGTACATTATTTTAGATTTCAGGTCTTTTCACTTGCCTGATAGTGCAGGTAAGGTACTGATCAACTATTATCTTATGAAGTTAGCTCTGAATTTCAGTGAATAAATTAAGTTCCATGGGCAAACTCACCATACACATAGCTTAAGCCTGACTTAAGGGTAGTCTGCAAATGCGGATAAGCAAATGAACTTATAGATCATTTCTGAAGAGGATTCATAGGGAATTCTTAAACAAACATGTGAGATGATTAACAGGCTACCAGGCATTCTGGATAGAATGTGCCTCACAGATATAGTCACTGGTATCCTGCCAAAACTGCATGCAATAAAAGAAGCCCCATTAGGAAAGAGAAATAAAATAAAACTTGAACTTGTCCAGATGGTTAAAAAAAATCATATTGAATAAATTCAGAGACCAACAGACTGGTCTAACTGTATGGCTACTGCTTTAAAACTAATTTGACTTGAAAATTGCAACAAAATCATTAAATATGGTCCCAGTAAAAGGTCACTTCAATCTTAAGAATGCAGATTATGTCTAGCATTTTACATCTACCAAGAGTACCAGAAATCTCTTTTTTTTTTTTTTTTTTTTTGTAGAAAGATCCCAAAGTGCCTTATCTGCAAGGACATTAGTAAGGCTGATTTATATTTTATTTTTAATTTTATTTTATAATTTAATGTAACATAATCTCACTTGCTTTTTATTTATTCTCTTAATAAGTTGGTCATCTTAAGGGCGTTAGTACTCTAACAATTAATATATATAGACAATAGTGAGAAAACAGTGGACTGTTGTTTTATTTATATCATGTGGAGACATTTTCCTGCAGTGAGGGTACAAATTATTTTTTTGGCCCTTGACAGAGGTCTGCTAAGTCCAGGGACCAGTGCTTGGTGCTTGGTAAGATAAAGCACTAAAGTCAAAATCCTGACTGGCAGCAGGCCCTGTGGGGATGCACTGAAATTCCTCTGTCAGAGCAATATATCAGAATGGTCAAAGAGTTGCTTCCCATCATGTTGCATTTCAGCTTGCTTCAAGCAAACACTTCTGGTTCCTTGTGGAGAGGTGTTGTAAAGATGACATGAATAACAGAATTATAGAATAATGGTTTGGATTGGGAGTGATTTAAAAAATCTTCTAGTTCCAATCTCTCTGTCATGGGCAGGGACACCTCTCACTAGCCCAGTTTGCTCAGAGACCCATCCAACCTGGCCTTGAGCACTTCCAGGGATGAGACATCCACAACTTCTCTGAGCAATCTGTTCCAGTGCCTCACCACCCTCATAGTGAAGAATTTCTTAAAGTAACTCTGAAAGACATTGAGAGGCCTAGTAAACACCTCTGAGTCAGAGGACTGCCTATCAAATCTGGGCATATCTGTTCTAAGCTCTCAAACATCTCAGAAAATCTCACAAGTAGAAGAGGGTTAAAACAGTTTCTTTTTATTTTTGGGATACTCCAGATAAGATGGGCGACAGCTACAAGATTTGCTATGAGGACCTCTGCCTGTTTAAGAAAACTGAAATGTTTACCCTCAGTAACTGTTTTGCATATTTGGAGTAAAGAAGTGTTTTCTAGGTATCCATCTGCATCCTTCTTCTGTCATAAATTTTATGATTTAGCTGTGGTTTGTATGCAAAGAAGAAATAGCACCATTTTCTCAGCATCCAGAATATCTCAGAATATCTCAGAGAAAAATATCACAGAATTTTTCTCTGTGTGCTTTAGGCACATGAGAAAAATCAGCCTAGCTTCTTTAATCTGCATGAAAACTATCTGGACGAGCGGTGACAGAAAGTCTCCACAGCATCAAAAATCAGACTGATCTTACCAAAACCTTTCATTGTAATTGAGAAAAGCCCATACTTGATACTTAATAATTCAGTCTACATAATAACCACATATTTTGTATTGGCTATTATATCTACACAAATTTACAGGAACAGGAGAACTGTGTAATCTTTGCAATTCTTCATGCAATTAAATGTTCTGTCATTCATAAGGAAACTTCTTACAGAAATAATCAGAATTATGTGAAAGTCCTTACATTTTTTCTGATTTATTAAATATTTTCAAATATTTTTCTTCTGCAAGGAATAAATTCTCCATTAGAACTTTTATATATAAATTCTTTCACTTGTGATATAACAAGTGCTGTCTTTTAAAATTAAACTTGTTTCTGATGAGGCTGTTAGTGTCTCTTTGATAAATAATTGCCTAATAATTTTGCTGCTACTATGTAAGTGATTACAGGTGCCACCATAAAACTTCAGTATTAAAAAGTCATATTGTCAAGTGGGTTTAAAAGTACCTATTCTCCAATATAATGATAGTTCACATACAATTAACTAAACCAATTCAAACATGAAATTGCTGTCAATGTATACTTAGGATAAAAGGTATTACTCTGTTGAATCTTTAGATATAGGGTTTATATTTCTGCATTTGAAATGACAGAAGGATACCTGGAAATATCAGTAATTATAGCCATGAGTGGAAAATTATTTTTGTATCCTTAGCAATGTGGGCATGAGGCAGACAGGTTTTTAAAGTAAATGTTCAAACCTGAATGTTTTTGAATGACTTTCTGTTGAGTTGGATCTTCATCTAAGAAGGAATTTTAAAATTTCGGATATTGCTCAAACTTTACCTACTTGATTAAGAATTTCATTGGTGGATGAAAGACAGCCACATATTCTGACCAAGAACTTGGTTTAAATAAGAATGCAAGAATCCTAAGACTGTTGAAGCTAAATGACTTTGTTTTGTTTTGTTTGTTTGTTGCTGCATGTGATAAAGCAGACATTCAATGTTGTATTTAAAATCAAGAACACAATTTTATGGACAAAAAGTTTGTCTTCTAGTTGGATGGTCCTGCTTTATTTTTTTCTTTTTTATGATAAAACAAATTCAGAGAAAGTGAGTGATCATGATCAATGGAGCAGAGCCAGGTACCAGCAGGGAACACGTTCTTAGAGCTCTATGGCATAGGGAAAATGGGTTGTTAGCATCTGTGTCAGAGAGGTCAGGGGCGACTGAAGACACTATCATCAGTGCTCTTTTAGAAGAAGACCATTAACACTCACAAATTTTACACAGATTTATCTCCGGGTATGATCTACACTATCCACTATACTAAATATGGTAATGAAAAATATGCATATGGGATCACATAGCTTCTGTGTTCTACAAAAGATTTGACGCTCAGAGTCAACAGTAGCCTATTTTTCAAAAATAGCCACTGGCCTACCAGACCTGATCCTCAGGGAGTCTGCAAAGTCCATCACAAGGACAAGCTGAACACTAGAAGTTGTAATTCCAGTGTGTGTGTATGAGCTCAAGACACATGCCACATTTATAGTATACTCATTTTCTCATTCCATCCCAAACTCAGCTTGATGCTTCTCATCAGTACAGACAGATTTTAAAGTTATCATCTCACCAGTGGTTTGTCTCGGTCTGTGGGAAGGGAATTGAATAGAGAGGCAAAACTGGGACATATTTTATATGCAATCTAAGAAGCATATGCAAAGAAAATTAGGTGTATCCTAGGATGTATCAGCAAGTGCAATTAAGATGGCAAGAAAAATGATTGACATCTGGCATTTGTGAGACTCCATCCAGGGTATTGCCCCTGGTCTTGCACACCACAGAGCAAGAAAAACCTTCTGCAGTGAAGCCTGCAGAAGGCCATCAACATCAGGGGATGGAGCACAGAGGTACAAAGAGAAGTTGTAAGAAACAGGTTTGTCCAGCTGGAAGTATAGAAGAATAAAAGGTACTATTTCTGCTTCTTCAGCTATCTAACTGGACTCTTCTCTGATTAGAAAGTTAGATACAAAGGACACAAGTTAGGTTTGGGAAATTCTGACTAGAAATAAGGAAGAACTTTTTGTACCATGAGGGTGGTCAAACATTTGAGGAGGAGGATGGGCATTCAGTGGTTGTGAGTCTTCATAATCAGAGATAATCATAACAAGACTGGGCAAGGCTCTGAGAAATCTAATGTACATTTTCCCTAAGCAGGAGGTCAGACTAAGTGACCCTCAGAGGTCCTTTCCAGCATAAATTATTCAGTGTTTCCATGATCCCTAGGAACTCAGCATGGTGTTTCTATTAACGAGAAAGGGATGCATTGGCAACAGTAAAAAACTTTTAGCATTTTACATAACTCTTGCAAAGGCAAAATAGAGCAGCTGGACTTTATACAGATGACTTTCTTTTTGCCAGTCTTACTAAAAGTCTAAGCCAAACCAAAAATGTCTTCACTGAAATGTAAATGTTTTGCTATGTTAAATATCATAAAAAGACAGCCTTTCTGTAAGATTTTTTTTTTACTTGCAACTATATAAGTGGTACAAAACTCAAAGTTCTTGCTTTTTAGACCTCTATGATATTATTTTCCTAGTATTATTATTACTACTATTATTAATATCATTATTAATGAGGATTTAAAAAAGAAAATAGTGTCTGCTCTGTTTTGCAAAAATATAAATGATGTGTGTATGGGTATATAATTATTTGTAAAACATTTTCAAATCCTGAGATGGAAATTGCTAAAGAGATTCAGACTATTTCAGATATTGCTGAGTTAATACTTATAAACCTGACAGTGTCCCAGCAAAAGCTGATCAACTTAAAAAAGAGTGTACATCATACATATAATTTTATTATTGTTTTTATAATTTTAAATCTAAAAATACAGGACACAATAAAGATTCTAATGACCAATCCATACAAGATATTGTTATCAAAATAAAAATATTAGTTAGATATTGAAATCTAAAATGAAATGAAACAGAAGTTTAGAGCTCAGCATAATATAACATTCCACAGAAGTAAAAGAGACAAAATATTGCCAAAGGCATAGTGGTAGAAGGAGTAAGTTGCCTTTTAAAATGACAAGTAGATAACCCTTAGATTAAATAATTTCTGGTTTTGCACAATCTTTACACACAATTACTTGTTTCACTGTTTCTTTATACCAGATCAGGATTTCAACATCACATGTCTGGTGGTGATATTACTGCTTGTTGTGTTTGGTAATTTTGTATTAGTGTTTGAATGTTTTGGCTGCTTAGTTTTGTGTGAAATGCACCCTACATAGTGAACAGTCTGGGAGAGCTGCCAACAATAAATTGCAATAATCCAACCTTGATTTTGTAAAGGCATGAGTCAAAAGCTCAGCATCTTGCTGACACAGCAATTGTCTTAACCTTGCTATGTTCCTGAGATGGTAATATGAAGCCTTATCAATATTGTTGATGTGGTTCTCTGAGGAAAGCTGAGGGTCAAAGATTACTGGAATTTATCATGAAGAGCATTTATTTCAGGATTCCACTGTCCAGCAGTAAAACAGTGATTTATCATTAAATTTTCACTGGAATGACAGCGATACAGCCACTTGTCTGTGGAAGCACAGCAGGATACAAGTATAAGCCAAAAAATTATATAAACCCCAGCAAAATTAAATAAAAACTGGTATTTACATTTTCACTGATGATTATCTGTTTTTAAGTTTGCTCTGTAAGTTTTTACAGACAAAATATAGATTTCTAGTCTGTTCCCCATTCTCTGAAATCAAAGCTTTCCAGGAAGCCCAATCTGGTTTTTTAGAGTTAGCGCATCATAATGGAAAAAGAGCACATTTTCTTCTTAAGGAGCAGTCTGAGATGAAAGGAAACCAGATGAACCTAGACATTTTTCAGTAACAGACACATATAGCTTCTTAACTGAGGTTTAGTTTTTGTTAGTTAGTTAGTTAGTTAGTTAGTTAGTTAGTTAGTTAGTTAGTTAGTTAGTTAGTTAGAAGGACTGCTCTCCATAGAAGTGACCCATGCTGGGGCAGATTGTAAAGAACTGCAGTCCCTGGGAATGACTCACACCAGAGAACTTTACTGAGGACTGCCTTGGGAGGGTCTCACTTGGGAGGGACTCACTTCTACTTAAGAGCAAGGAGCAGCAGAGACAATGTGTGATCACCTGACTGCAGGTCCTATCCCAGTCCCTGTGAGTTGCTGGAGAGGGGTGGACAAGAGAGAATTGGTAGTAAAGTCGAGCCTGGGAATATGGGAGTAGTGGTGGGGAGGATGCTTGTAAGTTTTTACTTTTTTATTTCTCATTGTCCTACTCTGATTTGATTGGTAATAAATTAAATATTTTTTCCCTGAGTCTGTTTTCTCTGTTACAGTAGCTGCTGAGTGATCTTTCCCTCTCATCCCAACCCAAAAGCCTTTTGTTTCATTTTCTCTCACCATCCAGCTAAGGAAGGAAGTCATAAAGCAGTTTTATTGGGCACCTGTTATCCAGCCAGGGGCAACCTATTACAGCTGTGCATTTACTGTTTGTCTTTTTACATCCCATAGCATTGGATAAGAATTGGAAGGTTAAGGAGGCTATAATTTTACTCAGGTTCCTCTTAATCTGTGTGGAGGCAGGTGCAAATGGGAGCTAACCAGTTCTTAGCTCAATTTCTGCAGTTGCTTCATTGAATCTTCTGAATGTTTTTACGCTCTGAAAGATGTCTGCCTTGAATGATACAGAATTGTCCAGGGAGAATATTTATGCTTAGAGGATCACTACCCCCTCCTGTGACCCTAATTCTCTTGGGTTTCAAGACATAATAGAGCCAAAGCCTGGAAGTTCCCAGCAATGCCTATTCTGTGATAGATTAGTGAGTTACTGGGTGACATGTCTGTTAGGAGCTGACTGGACATGTCTCTTTAGGGCATGAGCACCTGTTTAACTTGCTTTTTACTGTCTGTAAAAACACAGCCACTACAAGATGCCTAGCGGACACTCCATTCCTTAGGAACAGTCTAGTGTGGTCTCAGATTTGAAGAGATATGTTCCAGGCAAACTGGACAACAGCAACAGACAAGCTGTGGGGAAAATAATGAAGAGAAAATGATGTCGGCAAGGAACCAGACTTCAACAGTGACCTTGGCACAGACATAGATAGCTCTTTTGACTTATGCCCTAAAGACCTTCAGCTGTGATCAGATAATAGATGTGGTGATTGTAAACAGAAACTATTAGAGCATGACAAAACTTCTTTCAAGGAAAAGGTTCAAAAGTCATTTAGAATAACATGAGAGCACATTATTTTAATGAAATGGCCATGTAATTACACCACATTTTCCCACATCAAAGAGATATAAACTCCTGAGATGTGGGCTAAGGTTTTCAAGATGAAATTTAAAGTACTGTCAGTTTTCTTCTCATATAGAGGAACAAACTGCTCCTCTGTGGTATTGAGATCAGAATTGTACAAAAAGGCATTTAGTAAAACCTTTGCAATCATTGGCTAAAATAATTACTGTTTTCAAAGTTTGCTAAGCTTGAAAACTACTGACGATCTTCCTGATGTCTTCTAAGGATAAGAAAGATACAGGAAGATTTTGGTTGGCTCTGAACAATTTGCTTCATCTCTGATGCTACCAATTTCTGGGCCATGTTATGAGAAAGCCACCAGATCACTATACAGGGAAGGAGTTGACTTTACATTTCGCAAAAAACTGTCCTTTAGAAAAGGGGAGCATTTCCTGCTACAGATATCCTTCACCTTTGCTCCACTGAACTAATTTAGTCCACAGAGAACAGACCTCCTTGATAGCAAGAGAGAGCTTTTCACTGGCAAAAGCATTCAAGTCAAAAACTGAGTTATAAAAGAAAAGAACTTGAGTTCAAGCACAAAAAAAAAAAAAAAATTCAACTGCTATTGGAAGTCACACTTCAAAGAAGCTTCAATCCATATATCAGAAGGATCAAAAACTGTTTGGTGTTATTTTTTTCTGTTTTTTTTTTTTTTGTTTTTTTTTTTTTTTTTTTTTTTTTTGTTTTTTTTTTTGTTTTTGTTTTATTTTTTTTTTGTTGGAATGAATAAATAAAAAACATTTTACCTCCAGAAATACTGGACACACGCAGGGGAAAAAATGCATAATCTTTCATCATTGAGAAGGTAATTTGTTGACCTCAGGTCAATGGTTTGATAAAGCTGTGAGTTCTGCATTACAGCTAGTTACTTTAAATCCAGCCTACAGATACAGATATCATCTCAGAGCAACATCATTTTATCTTTATTTTTAGTAACTGTAAACAGTGATTCAAAAATACATGTCTATTTCTATTAGTACTTTTTAGGCCCAATACAACATACATATTGTATACATATTGCATTGGGTTATTTAATGTTGTATCTTCTGACTGCTATAGAAGTAAATAGCAAATTTGTAGACCAACATTTCTTTTCATTCACTCTGAAAGCTGTGAGAAGAGAGAATATAGAATAATAATGCAGAACAACCTGTGTTCTAACTGTAGCACTTTTTTCAATTTATGTGTTCTCAATTTATAACTAATTTTGGATAAAAGGGGATAAAGTCAATGATCTGTTAGATTCTGTGTTGCCAGTAAACTTCCTGCCAATTCCCACTCCCTGAATGTGTTATAGAAGCACAATGTCCCCAGATGCTGGCTGGATAGCCAAACTACAATTACTTACCAAGCAGAAAAACTACTGAGATACAGTGCAGCATTCTCTTTGATTTTTATGGCAAATTATTAAAAAGCATAATAAAAGTAGGGACCTGTTAATAGTTGAGCTAACCAAGGATTACATGTAATTTTTTCTGTCTTTCCATCTGGAAGATGTCCTTCATATTTATTTTGACTTTTATGGCACTGCTTATAAAACAGAATCCCTTCTAAAATAATATTCCAACAATCAATTCTATCATTCCAGTAAAGCCAGGCTTTCCTAAAGGAATTAGCAACTTTAAAGACTGTAGGCAAGAATTCTGCTCTGCACACACATGGATTATATACTGTCTTTGCTTTTATAGGCAACAGGTACTGGGTATTGAGCTAATTAGGTCCCCAGGGTCTTTGGATACTGACTGAATAATGTCTCAGTATCTAGGATCTTCCCATCTAGAAACAGAGCTGAAAATCATTGCTGGATTTTCTTTAAATTTCCTGATGGGTTTAATAAGTCTGTGCTACTGTACTACACTTATAGTTAAGCTGATATATTTTCAGATGTTTGTACCGTATTTTCTTTTCTATGAAAATATTCTGTAGTGACTCTCAATTTGAAAGATATTCACAGCAGGGTCATGATATTGCCATTATCAGGTGGGATAATGAAGGGAACGTGTGCTCTTGGAAAGGTCTGGTGGTGCTATGGATTTTAGCAGGTCAATGGAAAGCAATATTACGTAGAAGTGGAATTTATTTACAAGCACATAATCCACCTGAAAAGCTCATTTCAGAGCCTGTAGAGTGCTTAGACAGATTTGCTAAACACATCTTGATGCTTAAGGCTTTTGTTCCTCTTTTGATTGAGGGCATCAGCCTCAAGAAGTAGTTTATGGATTTTCTTCTCTAATCTAATTAAATGAAGGGATGATTTCCATAGTTCTTTTATTTTTTTTTTTAACTGAAATATGCATCTTTACTTTCCAGATGATTTTGTGTTTTGGTATTCATGAGATATCATCACCTCAGAAGACTTCTAATGGGACATACTCTTGGCCTGTTGAAAGCTTTCTTTTTATTTTCACTTCCTACCTGCCCCTCACCAGGAGACTGCCATGGTTCTTGTCCCACCAAGCTGCTCGCTTCCCTCTTGCTGCACAGTGCAGGCAGGAAAAGAGGTATGAGAGATGTGCCTTCCCCCTGATTTGTATTTGTTCATGACTGTCTTTTCAATAAAGAAAGAAGGCCCTTGTTACAGTGCTGGTTTAGACTGGGATAGAGGTAATCACACCGTTACGTGTGTGATGGAGCCCTGCTTTCCTAGGGACAGCTGAACACCTGCCTGCCCATGGGAAGTGCTGAATGAATCTCTTGTTTTCCTTTGTCTGTGTGGATGAGTTCTGCTTTACCTACTAAACCATGAATTCTCTCATTTTTACTCTTCCGATTCTCTCACACGTCCCAGTTTCCTGGATTAGCAAATGTGTGTTCAGTGCTGAAAATGGATTAGAATTCAGCTTTAAAGGCAGAAAGTGATGTGACATCACGGGGACTGGATTTTGGCATCACTTGTACATCTTTGCCAATTTCTGACACTTTTTTCAGTTCGTCTCTGATTAAAATCCACAGATGCTTCCAAGGGAAGTTTTCCAAAGAGGAGTGCTCTGGTATGCATTATGGACTTCCTAAGAAACACTCCTAAGAAGCACAGCGGGAACAGCTGATCTACATGGCAGAACATTTATGTGCAATTATAGTCACATATACTGTATTTTCAAACACTTGGACTAGTCTATCCTGTTGTTTTATCTTAAGGGTTGATGAAGGAAATGAGCCATCCAAGCCTGCACCTTGGGTGGAAGCTATTTGGTGAAATTTTGTTTTCCTGAATGGATGTAGAAAGCTAGTAAAACACTGGCATGGTCTGGGTATTACAAATTTGGAGGGTAGAATTTGACCTGTAACATGCAGGCTTGCAATTCTCTGCCATAAAATCTCCCATAAATCCAGATGGGAAACTGTTTTTTTGGAGAATATGGTGTGTGTCTGGATATATAGTTGGTTTTATTTTCCTTCTTCTTAAGAAAGGAGCATTCTGCAATCCAATGAAGCTGTTAAGAGTAAACTCTGATACTTGCAGTTTTCCTTTCTAGGGGACCCCAGGGAAATAATCACAATTGTTTATTTTACTTATTATTACTAAAAGTAGCTTTTACCTTAAAATTTCCTGCTTGGTAGAGATTGTGATGGCTCTTTGTATTCCTTCAAGAATCTCAGACACAATCTAATTCCACTTAAGTCTACTAAAATACTGTTAATAAAGAACTAAAAGAGGTAATTTCTGCGATTCTTTTGATTTTCTTTCTCGTTTCAGTTTTCAAAGAGTCCAGTGACAGCATAAAGAGCAGGATTAAAATTCAAAAGAATTTGATCTTTTTAAAATACTTTTTATTTGGTTAGTTTTTTAAACTTCTTATGTCAGAGTAAAGCTCATTCTGCCTACAAATGAGAAGTCTATTTGCTTAAGTTAAGGATATGCAGAGATATACTGAGGATTTAGGAAGTTGTTGTAGGACCCTATTATGTTCAGCATTCTTGAATTGGTTATTGTGGATGAGATAAAGTTGTTTTCCCTGTTCACAACATAATTACTGACACAGAGAAAGAGGATCAGTCTCCTGTCTCTGCAAATGAATTAAAATTAAAATATTCCAAAAACTCAATCTTTCAGATCACAGGAAAGGAACACTGGCTTTTATACAGTGCTTGCATTCTCTGTTGCATGTATTGTCTCTGGGAGCAAATATGGTAAGTAAATCTAATGTTAGCTGGAATCCCTAAGTGTTTTGGATATTTTCTGTATCACTTCATCCAGCAGAAAAATAAGTTAGTACACAGTTGAAAATGGAACCATATACCTTCACATGAAAAAATACTCCAAGTACTTCTGCAACAAAGAACTTTCCTTTTTGAGCATTCTGAGCAGCTAAAATAGGAATGATAGTTTATAGTCTAGGCTTTGACAACAGAATATTTCATATTTAATTTCCTGAAACATGTATTCCTGCTCTTGACAGCATAGAATGACAACAAAATTAAGTACAAAGGCCTTGGATATGATATACTGCTCCCATAGTCCTGGAGTGGTCTCTGCAGGCTCCAGGTAAGTGCCAAAAGCTGCCATGACATCATCTATAGCACAATTAATTTATTCCATATTGCTCCCTTTAATGACCTTTCAGCAGTACCAAACCGATTTAATTTCTACAACTACTGTTCTTCCGTATCTCATCTTCATTCTTTCTCCCAGCTTGAATTAAATAAGAGAGGTGAGAGATTTATTTTTGATAGTTCATTGTTATAAAGGGGATAGCTCTGCAGCATTGTATAAGATAAAAAAAATCTTCATTTCACAGATATATTTGAGTGCATTCTTCTCCAAAGAAAGCCATATAGTTGAATTAACTCTTAGTGTACTCTACACGTAAAGTATCACTTTGATTGTGGTACAGCTCAGTAAGCACTGCTGGATGGCAACAGGGAGGGAAAGGTTGCCAGCACTTTCAAAAAGATAGCAGACTAGAAGCTTGCTGCTTGTAGTCATCCTGACACACTGTAATAAAACTCAGCGAGCAATCACAGTTCTGATTTATATTTGAGTGACCACACAGTTCTACAAAGACATTTTAATACGCAATCACTTGACCGCACACTGTATTCACATTGCGGATGCTTGTGTACTGTGTCCTATGGAGATTTTCACTCAGAGGTGCCAGCAGCTCACTTCTAGACCATTAAAGCTGCTGGATCTTTTCTGATGCCATCTTCAAAGAAAGATAAAGTGCTTTTGGAAGGCTGTAGGGAGTAATTGATTTTTGACATATTGGATGGATTGAGACAGTTAGGGAGTTTCATTTTTCTGGGGATAATTTTGTAATTTACTTGTGTCTATATATCCAAACTAATGAATATTCTAAATCTGTACAATCATTAAGAAAAGTGTGTACAATTCTGTTTACTGTAACAAACTAGTGATTAGTCCAAATCACTAATAGCTTTGGACTAAGTTACATCCATCAGAGCAGAGATATAAAAAAGGATGGAAGAATTCTGGGAAGCAAGAGGCAGGAACAGGCATAGTAAAAAGGTGTGAGCTGCAGGGATTGCTGTGAGGAGTGGCATTGCACTGAGAGCAAAAGTGGGAAATAGGTTATTGCTTTTCATATTGAGCAGGTGGAATATACAAGGAGGTGGAAGCACTGTCCCTGAAACAGTGAGTCCCAATTCCCCAGTTTGCTCTACAGGAAGCATTGTACCTATGCTCTGTCCTGTGTGCTCCTAGTGGGATAGTGTGGTTATATCACATTTCATTCCTTGAAACATACTTCAAAAATCACATATCATCCTTTATTTGGTTTTAATTGGAGTAAAAACTTCCTGAGCACTTGTTTCTATTATTAAAATTGTATTATCATAGTACCCTAAGCTCATTTGGAGTGCTATGTGGGTAAAGGATATAAGTTTACAATGATAGATCTTGTTTCAAATAGCTTTCAATGGAAATTCAATAGAAAATTCAGCTGATGTGAATAGATCAGTGTGGGATGAAACAAACTGCTGATTGAGAAAAATGATGAAGCATCTTCATGCATGGCTTTCCACATGTGAAGAGAAACATGTAAAATCCCAGCAGTGTCTGTTCCAAAATGTAATCAAACTGTCTCATGGAGGGCTGACAATCCTGTTATTTCAAGCCAGAGTTTGTACAGTGAGAGTAGAAGGACTAGAAGGAGTTTGACAGGTAAGACTATCAGCTTGTGTTTGACACAAAGAAGGGACAAGTAATAGCAAGACTCAAAGGGAGAGATACATTTATTAATCATCTTTGCAGCGATATTGCTCCACATACTGTTAGGAGAATATGGCCTGTATGACAGGGTAGGTTTCTGTGTGGAATAGAGAGATCCTAGAGATAAAAGAATGTGTAAAGTTTGAAGTCTGAAAGCTTGAATTGTCACTGAAGCTGGAGTCAAAGACTATTGACCTGAAAGACAAGCGGAAGGGCAGCCTTGTGGAACAGATCTGAAAAAAATGGGTTGCAAAACTGAAGGAGGAAAAAATGAACTCATCCGATCTCAGAACTTCAGTCATAAATATTTCCTAATATAGGAGTAGGAATGGAGGAAATAATGTCAAAGGCAAGCCACATTAAAAAAAAAAAAAGAAATATTGTGATAGGAAAGATAAGTGGAAGGGTCAAGGGGGAGATTTAAAGCACAAAGGGAATAAACAGGTCAATGTGTAAAATAGAGGAGTAGAGGAGGGAAGAAGAGAAAAGTAAAAAGGAGGGGAAAGCAGGAGATCAGGAAACAATGTGGCAAAGGCATGAAGTGGGGGATGACACCACAGGAGAAGCATTAAAGTCATCAACAAAAAAATGGTGCTTGGAGAAGACCAAGGGTACAAGAAATTGTGGTGAATAAAAGAGCTCCAGGCTGAATGATGTGATTAGAAAGAGAAAAGGAGTTACAGGCTGAGATGATCTATGCACTGATTCAGTAAGGATGGTACTCAAAGGTTTTATTTTCTACTCCAATGATGATTTTAAATAGTTTTAAATTCAAACCAGCTTCGTAAATTAATCAGGAACTCAGTTTCTCAAAAATACTTTAGTCATACTATCCACTCCTTTTACTACTTCTGATCTCTTCTTGTTTTTTGAAAATTTAGTTTTAGCAAAATGAATTAAGATGGTACTTATTCAGGCCAGGCAATTCAGTGATCCCACCTAGGTTTGGCTCATATTTGAAATTCACATATTAGCATTCTCAGAATAAGAGATTGTACATTGTTAGGCAAAGTCCAAGGAAGTTTGGAACTAAAGAGAACGGTATCTAAATAGCTTATCTGCCCAGAGAATGTGTCAGGACCAGAAGGAAGGAAGGTAGGTAGATGAGACACATGACTAAGACTGGATCCCATTCAAAATTTTTGTTGCACTTGCAATTCTATCCATGTGATTGTGATACTCAGTTTTTCACCAGTGTGACTATTTTACATGTGATCTCAGATTGGTATGCATGACTCACTATAAAAAATTGTGAAGTAGGATTTTTGAAAGTTACTGGTTCATATATTTTGATAATTTTAATTATTTAAACAGAGGAAGAAAAGGATCATTGTCACTGAACTGCACAAGCTAAGAAAGTAGTGCAATGTTATTAAATTTTATAGCTTATAATATAAGTAAATTGCTTGTGCAAAGCAGGAAGATTTTTCCCTTCTATTACTCTGAATATTAAGTACTGGCTGCTGCCCAAGAAAAGGTAATAAGCAAGATGGGATAGTGAATTTATTGGATATGTCAAATACAGGTTTCCTTTGAAGGAGGGAGCTCTAACCTGTGTCTCTCAACTCCCATAAATACAAGGAGCATGTATTTAAGCACTGAACAGTTACTTTTCTCTCCTTGAGTATACAGCATGACATCCTTTTGTCATTTTGTCTAAATACATAAATCAAAAGAGTTGTCATAACGTATCTGGTACTCTCTGCAGCACAGGGGGAGGTATTCTTTTTCCTGATGTGGTAAAGCTGTTAAAGAATCCCTTTTTAGTCTAAGTGTATTTTGCCATATGGTATAACAAATAAAGTTTTCAAAATGCCTTGAGCTTTTAACCAAAGGAACATAGAACAAGATGCTCAGTAAACAAACAGATCAGTTGTATATCTATACCTGTGTACATACATGAGGAGCAGCTGAGGGAGATGGGTTTCTTCAGCCTGGAGAAGAAAAGGATCAGGAGAGACCTTATCTCTCTCTGCACCTGCTTGAAAGGAGGCAAATATAACCATGTAGGGATCTGTCTTTGCTCCCAGGCAACTAGCAAGAGGACAAGAGGAAGTGGCCTCAAGATGCAGCACAGGAAGTTTTGGTTGGAGATCAGGAAGAATTTCTTCGCTGAATATGGGAACACATTGGAACAGGTTCTCCAGGGAGGTGGTGGAATCACCATCCCTGGAAGTGTTCCAAAAGTGACTAGATGTCACTTAGTGCTATGGTTTAATTAAAAGGTGGTGCTTTTGACCAAACAGAAAGCTGCCCTGTTAATTGACCCAAATATAATTTTGGACTTGATTATCTTGGAGGTCTGCCTGTCTATCTATCTATCTATCTATCTATCTATCTATCTATCTATCTATCCATCTATCATCTCTGTAAATAGATCCACTAAAAACATGGTAGGTTTTTTTTTCCTGAAGACTATCTGATGAATGATATTTTTGTCTTACTCCAAGGAAAAATTAAGTAGCTATGTTTTAATGCATTCTTACACCTACCTCAGTTCATTCTTTAAATTGATATTGTGATTTTCCCTTTGCCAATCCATTTTCATTTTCTCTTACAATGTTATCCATTGCAACTCTTATACAACAATTATCCATGTTTTCTTTCTTGATATGACTATCAGTTCATATTCACTTATGCAATCTCTGATATTCATTGCTTCATATCCTTTAGACTACAGCTATGAAGAAAAGTATCAATTGTTTTATTTTTTTTCCTTCATCTCCTCTAAATTTTTTAAACTTAGTGCTGAAGATAAGAAAAAACAGTCCTAATCTGTGTTTAGACTACTGACAAGAAATATTATACTTCATACTTTCCTAATTACATTATATCCAAAACAAAGACTGAAATATTCTTCAGTTCTCTAAAAATATAGCAAATTCATAAGCAGAAATAGGATAATTATTTCCCCCTAATTTATTTGACCCTCATCTTTTAACCATGATAGACTTTCTTACTTTCTTTCATAGTCTCTCTGCTCCATGGATAGCTATTTTGAACAGAAGCAGTCTCACAATACCATGGAAAAACTGTGGAATCTTGGAATTACCCCTCTTCCTACGTGCATCTCCAGTGCAATGGCAAATCTCATTATTTTTTGCAAAAAGTAATAACTCGTGCCAAATTTAAGATGTCATAATTCATTTTCCCCCCCCATAATGGATTAAAGAGCAAGTTAGGGCTGCTCATAGACAAGTGAACTGGGTTTTGACAGCTCAGAACTCCTATGCTGGAAGTTAATCAATCTCATTACCTTCTCAGAAGGGGCCTCTGCAGAAATGGAAGAAACTCTGCTAGTCTGGTACCTGGTTACTCTGTCTTTGGTTGTCTGAAGCACAAAAATATAGGACTGATTTATGTCCAGGCATGGGTAGTTCATCTTTTTCCACTGAAAAATTAAATTTTCTGTAAAGTTTAATTCAGCCCCTTGAACTAGACTGTGGCAAAAATGGTCCTCTTTTGCAATGCTGCAATGCGTAATGCCAAAATAACTAGCCTGGTTTACTGCAGTAGAAAAATACATATATGTCCTTTTATTCTGGGGTCATGGTAAATCATAAGCCTGTTTGTGAAACTGAATCTCTGTGTAGGCATGTATTGATTCCTGCACAGAATTCAGTTTTAATTCTCAATTACAGCTTTCACTACTTGTTAAAGCAATAAATATAAAGTTTATCTATCTGATTATATTTCAAGCTAGAAGGCTCTTATGAAGAAGGTAGATGATTACTGACAGAGGAAGAATTTCCAAACAAAGAAAAAACAATGCCCCAGGCTTTATCCTGTCAAAATCTGTTATGCAACAAAGATCTTCAGAAGTGTGTGATACTCCTTTTGACAGTACTGAGTGTTTATACATGGGCTGATTACTCTCCAGTGTCCTCTGCAGATAATAGTGACAACAGTGAAGGAACTGACTTTTCTCAGCATTTGTTTAAGTCTCAGCCAATGTTAAATTCCTTCCTTTGAGTTCAATGAATCAAAACGCAGTGCTGATAATTATTGTATTTGCAATCCCAGAGACTTTACAGCCCTTGAGACAGAGTAGTAGCACTCAGCTAGAAAGGAATGAGACTCAGAGAGCTGCCTTGTTAATTGACCCAAATATCATGCAGTTAATGAAGTGTTTTTAAGGATTCTGTAAGCTCATGAGATGACTGAGTGATATTGGATGCCCTTAAGAAGCAGAGAATCTTTATCAATGCCAATGAAGGCAAATAGTCTAGGCAAAAATACACATTCCTGTCATGGAAATGAACATAACCTTGATTCTCATTTTCTCAGCATCTTCATAACATTTTATACAACGTCCTCTTTGTAAACATTTATAATGGAGCAGATAAGGTGTGTGGCAGTAAAACCTTCCCACGGTACAAACAAATTAACTGGTTTGGACCCTCTCACAGTTCCTTATATCCCAGCACCACATATAAAGATACAAAGTATCAATAAATTAAGAAGATTCTCCTTTGTTGCTCTTTAAAAGATGATCTGCAATAACTCGGTGTCTGGAGGAGATAATTTGCTTTCAAAGAAGGGGAGTAGGTGAGATTGCAGATTTGCAAAGGGAAATACAAAGGGACTTGCTTTTAATGAGCAGCAAAATGCACCTCACCAAGAGAAAGTTTAAACATGAGACTAAACTTGAAAGAGTTGCTGTTTTGTGCTTTTGTCTACAGAGTGTTTTTAAAAATGTCCAGCAGAACAAAATCAACTGCACAACCCCTGGTGATAACCATTGACTAATATAATTTCTGTCCTTTTTTGGCAGGCACACTGTACAAGCCCATTTGCTGATATTGAGAATATAACCATCAGTTAAAAAGCAATTGGAAATGGTTGTAAAGAGGATTGCTTTTTAGCCTCTGGTTAAGAATATATGATCCAGTACCAAGAAATAGTTTCAGTTATTGAAATGTACAGTCTCCCCTCTTAAAAGGAAATCTTCCCTTTCTTAACTGGACACAACTGTAAAATACTGCATAAAACAAAAGTTAGACAAGAAAGCAGTATTGGTATAAACAAGAAAAACCATCAGACTGGTAGAATATTCCTAAGCTTGTAATATCTGCCTAATTTTGCTCCCATGAATATAAATTGCAAAAATCTTACTGCCTTTCTTCGGGGACAAAGTTTATCCATCACTAAACAGCTTTAAAAATCTCATCTTTGGTGCCTTGAAATCTCATTATATTAGTGAAGAGCAGAAGTAATTGCTCATAGTATAAAGCTAAAATTGAGCTGCAAGAAAAGATGCAATTGCAAAAATGGTCAAAACACTGTTTAGAAGAAAACGTGGAACTACTCAGTGAGTTGAGGATGCAAGTTTCCAGTTTCTGAGTGCATCAAGGGATTACACCTAAAAAATTAATTACAATTAAAAAAAACCCAAAAACCAACCAACCAAACAAAAAACCAAACCAAAATAAAAACCCCTAAACTAAAATCCATCAAAGTACACCCTGTAAGTAATTAAAAGTTTGGTCTATAGGTTTATTTTTAAAACAATGTTAATTTGAACTTTGTATCTCTGTGCTTGTGACAAGCATTCATCTGGAATAATTAAACACTTTGAAATGCAATTAAAATCAATGTCTTTCTTTGACACAAACCCATTATATACATTTCTTTTCTCTTAAAAACACAGTACTTTTTGAGAAGCCTCAAACCAGCATTTGCAGGCAACAAGTGGTGTTTGAAATGTTTTGATAGCAAAAGCTTCCCTCCCACAGGAGAAGACATTTGATCATTGTGGAAATTTTTGCCTTTTTTCATATTTAATTTAATTTTATTTAGTTTTTTAAAATTTGCAGCATATTTTACAGTTAATTCCTGTACATTTCAATCAAATTTAAAAGCTGCCCAGTTGACTGCTCAGTGAAAATTGTTATTCAGTGTAAATAAGGGTGTCTCACTTATTTCAAGAGAATAATGATCTACTGTGTAGATATATTTTACTGAATGTGATCTAAATTGTCCAGGCAGATCAGCCACTTTTAGGTATTTCTTGAACAATGGACATTATTTGAACTTGCAATAAAATGCCATTTTTAAATTTTGCAGCCACATGTGCATTCATGGATAAATAATTTCATATCAACCCCACATATGATGAAAATTCAATGAAAAATGCAAGAATACATAGATTAAAGATAAATAGTGCTTGGTAAAGCGAGAATCATGTCTCACCTCCACCCCATACCATGTGGCAACCTCTAGTTCACATGTTGAAGACTAATCTAGGTGGGCACAAATTGTTCAGTTGCACAGCAGAACACTTACATTGCTTAACTTTGGCATTTCAGTCAGGGAAACTGTCACCTTATCAAAGTCTCTTACAAAATGTCAGCATAACAGTCTGCTTGACGTTAGTCTTCCAGTCATTTGGGGATCAAATGTGTCCTTCTTTATGCCACTTTGTGTATTGTTCCTTCACACTTCATTTTCCTATCCTGTTAGCACTTGTGAGGGACTCTTGACGTTTTTGGTTTGCCATGTGGTCTGAAAAGTAATTTTTTCCTATTTCCTGGGGCATGCTGAGACTTTTGGGCAATTTTTTTCTTTTAATCCTGGAAGAACATTTGTTGAAAGAGAGGCTAAGTTCTGGAGGTCCCTTAGCCCTTGGCTTTGGAGGTCAGTACTGTATGTATCAAAGGAAGAAGGAATAAATCCCTGTGGACCAATACAGACTCACTTTCTGCAGGAGTAGTTTCTTCCTATTGCATCTAATGAAAGAATAAATCTATATCCCAGCTTTTTTCTTTTTCTTTTTTATTTTCTGAAAGCTATCTATTGTCATCTGTGTAACCAAACAATGGTTATATTTATAATGTATCTAGGCTTTGAGTAATTTTAATCCCTTGGCTTCCTTTCATGTTTGATATCTTATTCTGTTCTTTTAGCGATCTCATTATAAAGCTTAATAATTTGTGCACGTGGGTATTTTAAATGTTTTACTTCGCTGCTTCTCAAAGAAGAATATCTAAGATAGCATTACATTAGTATTTGCAATAGGTTCAGGTTGATTTATTTATTGAAATGCAATAGAAAATGATATCTATTAGAAGAATCCAAACATAATCATCATAACACTCAGTGTATCTGTAGGAATTTTGCCCAGGTATTGTTTACCCAGGTATAATTTAGTCTGAAAAATCAAATCTTAATATAATGAAACAGTGGCATTTGATTGTCTCCTAAACGTGGGTACAATTTCTTTCCTTCTCTTTCTGCCAGTATTCTCTAGGTCTTTTAAGGGAGAAATTTGTAAATGTTTATTGGAGAGCTGTTTGTTAGGTGGGATATGTTTTAGCTTCTCTTTTTAAGCAGAGGCTATTGTACTTTCTGAGAATTAAAAACTTAAGAAGACTTTTAACCATTTACACAAAGAGCTGAACAAACTAAACTTAGAAGAACAAACTGAACAAGTTGAACAATCTGAAATAAAAAAGAAATATTTTATTCTTCTATGTAGAAGACGTGATACTTTTTGAGATAAAGCTGGAAAAAAAGGAGCCAAGACCCAGACTGGGTGATTGTTGCCTGAGAAAAAGATGTCCTGAAAAGTGGCATCTAAGTAGTCATTTAGGCATCTAAGTGGCATCTAAGAATATCTACTAGTCATTGCAACAGTTCAGAGACATTTCTTCCAAGAACAAGTCAAGGAAAAACTCCTTTCAGAAAAGGATAGATAGATTTTGTTGCATCAGAAACTGGATTATGCAATACAAGAAGCAAAGCAGAAACTGAAGCTAATATCATTAAATAAAAGGAAGTGAAAAGGCAGAAAACAGAGGAACAAAAAGCAAACCTCCTCCCTTTGCCTTCATGGAAAGAAACTGAAAATTGAGTCAAAATTATAAAATTACATATAAAATAAGGTAAAGCAAAAGAAAAAAGTAAGATAGGAAGCAAGAGGTCTCCCAAAGAAAAGGCAATATGGCAGAGAATTATTATAAACTAACAGTCTCATCTTTGGACAAGGATAGCTGGAATCAATTTTATATCTGAACACCTCCCTGTATGTGATGTTTCACTGTTGTTCTTCAGGATGCTAAGAAATGATGCAGCATGAGAGACTGCTCTTTGTTCAGTTCTTAACAGCTCGTTCCTTACTCAGAGTGCTTCTGGGAACTGACAGCCATTTCCAAGAACAAATCAGCCTTTCTGCTTCTGTTTACAGTGGGGGTAATGCACTTGTGTTCTGGGCTATTACACAAGCTCATGAACTTGTGGTAGGTGGCTGTTGTTTTGTGCATGAATGCTTCACACTAGCTTCCTAGGTAATACCTTAATTTTACAGATTTTCAAAATAGGAAATCAATGATTTCTAATGGAAAGTCTTTCTGCTGATCTAATAAACTAAATTAAGGTACACATTTATTTTAAATTGGTTTCAGAGAGTATTTATCTTTTTTTTTTTTTTGCCACCATGGCTATTTAAGTATGCCATGGGCTAGAATCTTAAAGCTTGTGTTCTCAGTGAAATCTATGCAAAACTGTTGGAGTACTTCTAAAGTCTTTAATGTTTTCCTACTTAAATATCAGATTTTGTAGGGTGGGGCAGTAGGGACTGGAAAGAAAGAGGAAGATCTGCATTCATACCTACAGGTTCATACATAACCCTACTTATATGTCCCCCAGAGAAATGTGCTTATCCTTTGCCTCACTGCTGTATAAAACTCCAGGTTTTCTTGTAATAGAGATATTCTTTTAATAAGAGGAATTCTGAGTTTTCAGCTGAATAAGTGTGTCTATGAGCAAAAGTGTGGACTCAGAAAATGTAGCGTTAACTGTTCTCATGTTGCTAATGAGGTGCTGGGGTAAAACAGGCTGCATCTGCCTGAATGACATCTCACTTGAGGGCAGTGCACAACAGCTTGTTAAGATACAGTTTATACCCAGTCACAGATACAGACTCACAATGCTTCTCCCTCTGCTTCCTCATGCTTACCAGCCCCCTGTCCATCTAGCTAAACTCTTCATTTTAGAACTGAAGAGGTCTTCAGGTCTGGCACTAGGACCTTCCTTGCCACCTCATGGGGCTCCCACCCATTGGCACTTAGCTCATCCACAGCTCCTTCCCATGGACTGTCGGGGAAGGCAGGTGTCTGAGAAGGAATAGTGGACTGGAGATTAAAATGTCGGGAGGTATAGCTTTGGAGGTTGATAGCTTGGTGTAGCAAACTGTACCTTACCTGTACCTGCAGATTGAGACCTAGAAAAACAATGTGAACTTTCTTCCTGAGTCCCAGAGAGCCCCAGATGCTGTGTGAAAGCCTCTGTCATTGATTGCTCTGTGGGGCATAATTTCTATGAGAAGTGTATACAAGCAGTGGAAGCAGGAAGAGTTGATGTAGCCCCAAGGAATGGAAAGCAGGCAGCATCCCCTGGCCCTGATTGCAGCTAGTAGCAGAGTTGCTGATGCTGCCTTTGAGCCACCTCTTGCAGCTGATGTTAGATGGAGGTGAACAAAGCAGTCTTGGTGTTAAATTGAGCTTCCATGAAGGGTGAGGAAAATTAGTAAGGAGGTTAATATTTCCCCAGCTCTATTCATCTTTTCATCTTACTCATCTGTAGGTAGATTTCTCACCTTTTTTTTTTTTTTTTGGTTTTGGTTTTTTGTTTTTGTTTTTGTTTTTTGTCTTTTCACAGTGTCTTTTATTGTATTTGAAGAAACTTGACTGGTCTCTGTTCTACACTCACTTGTGCTGCTGAGCTGGTTCTTATCCAGATCTCAACAATTATAATTAAAGAAAATTAAGACACTTTACAATACTCTGCCAAGCACAACTACTGGAAACAAAGGGAAACAGAAAACCAAACAGGTCTGACAACAGAGACAAATAAATAAATATTAATTTTAAAAAGGTTAAAAAGCACACCCGATCTATAAGGGGCTGCATATGACAAGTATCAATTGGATGGGGCTCATCTAAAAGCAATCAGTCACTGTCACTTAAAATGCTAAAGAAACAGGAATGGGTTGGCAGTTAGAAAAAGCAAAGATGGAGCTGTGGTTACTTGGCCTTTCCTGCTCATTTTAATTTGAACTCTGGCAAGTATGTGCAGTCTAGCACATACTAGATGATGGTTCTTAGGTGGAGTCAATGGAGCATCTCTTCGATACAGCCTCCAGGGTAATGTTGGCAACATGTTGGTAACACAATATTCTTGCTGTACACCAAGAATTAAAAGCAGCTGATGTAGGCAGAGAAGAAATACAGACATAAGAAAGAGGTAAATTTGAGGCTTTGACAGGTCACATTCGTTGAGTAGACTTTAAACTCTCAGTGGTGAGAAATAAACACTGTAAGACATGTTTATTCTCTTAATATTGAAGTGCAAGACAGATTGTACAAGCTGTATTGCAGATAGTCCTGTTTTGTTATGTTAATTATAGGAGCACCCTAAGGTAAAGGTAGCTATTTGCCTTGCAGATATTAAGGTAAATGAATATGATCCTATTGCTATCATCTTCAAGGAAAAGAAATTATGAGCATTGGAGGATGTCGCCTGGTTAGCTGTGGTAAAGGCTTTGGGAAATCAGCTTGAATTTTCATCTTTTTATAAAAGTACACTCTGGAAGAAAATATGAAGAAGGCAAAAGGAAGAACACATATCCTGTGGGGTATGTGAGAACCTATTGAGAACCTTGGGGTTGTCTAGTTTGGAGTAAAAGAGGTTGAAAAGAGACATCAGTCCTCCCTACAGCTTTGCGAGGAGACATGAAGGGGACGGACGTGCTGACCTCCCTGGGATCTAGTAGTGTTCCAGTCTCATTCCCTGGAACTTTTGCTCTGCGGACAAGTGTGAGATGACAAGGAAAAGGACAAAGCTGGCTTTGTCAAAGCTATGATTTTCATGAAGTACATCATCTCCCAGGCAGGAGAATAGAGTTTGGTGCCAAGGGTACCATATATGCCAATGAAGCTCAGCTGACTGTCTCCTTTGCCCTTATCTCCACCCTCACAGCCTGGTATGCTCCATATGCCCTTGCCTGGTTTCCCAGCAGCAGCAGGAGGTCTGCTTGGGCAGGAAAGGTGTTGTGTTAGGTGAAAAGCTGACCTTAATAGGGCATTCACTTTAGGACATACCTGATTTAGTGTTTCTGTGGGAGAGACAGCACTGCTGAAATGCTGTCATGAAAACACATGGGAAAAAGAGGTGGTGAGCTTGAGCTCACTTCTGTACAACCCAGAGAATATAAACACAGCCATGAGCACAATTAGGCTGTTTGTGGATCTTAGTGATCTTAAAGCTGCTTATTTTGAATACTCATAACAAGGGGAATAATGTCAAAGACTGATTCAAAGACTGATTGCAATTTTATTTTTTTAAAATATCCTGCTCTGTTTCCATAGTTCTATCAGTCCATTCAGAATAATTTGTGTTTTTGCTTTAGGAACAAATAAAACTAGTCATTGACTGAATAATAATCTTCTAAAAGTTGACTGCAGAAACTTCATGAATGAGCATAGAAAGAAACAGATTATAGAATTTATTTCATCTGAACATGTTTGTATCTCTGAGAATGGTTTATATGGTAAGATGAGCCCATTTTTTATAAAAGACTTTTAAATAGAGCTCAAATAAAAATTAAATATTCTGACAAGTGTTTTGAAAAAAGAAAAAGAAAAGAAACACACTGAAAGTGGCCCAGAAGCCCAAAGGTTCTTTTTTTGAGCTAAAAAATGAGCAGCTGCCTATGAAAGAGGCAGCTGAACTGGGAATAGGAGGTAACTCACCTACAACTCAATGACACATCTTGCTCAACCCACACTGTAAATATCCATGATTGCTGGGCTGCCTCCTCCAGAGCGGACACTGCTCCACTCCTGTCAAAATATTATGAATAATTCTGAATCATTTTGTAGAAAAAGTTAGCTATACAAATCTGATCTTTTTGGTTGAGGAATCTGGTACTTCTTACACGCATAAAGTGGTCTCCTTAACCATTCAGTCTAAACTTCATTTTTCTCTACTTTGTCTGAATTTATTGCAGGGGTGGGGTTGAGGTCAGTGTAAAACATATTCAAAGATTCTGACAAGTGTATTGCAGTCCCTGGAGGAAATGTTTTATCAAAATGCTACAGAGATCTAGTACTGCCCATTATAGCCTACTCCAGGTCTGCTTCTAGCCTAGTTTATACCCATGACAAAGATGAAAACATCTGAGAAATTACATCTACAATGGATTGAATTGGATGCATTGTTCCATTTCAGTCTCATGGCTGATGTTCAGAGCTATATTGCAGTAGCTA
The DNA here is from genome assembly GCF_026979565.1 of Vidua chalybeata. NCBI lineage: Eukaryota > Metazoa > Chordata > Aves > Passeriformes > Viduidae > Vidua > Vidua chalybeata. The sequence continues at coordinate 45,132,331 of NC_071534.1, forward strand.
GCCCTTGGAATCTGTGAGAGAAACAGCTTTTGTGCTGCTGTTAGGATCTTTTCCTTCTTTTTTCTTTATTTTCTTAGTACAGCAGGGAACATGGGAGGCTTTCCAGTCCTCTAAAATATGGAGTGTTTCACACAAGGAGCATATATACCAGTCCCAAATATATAAGATATTATAATTTATATTCTTTTACTACTTGTGACATAAAAGAACCATGTTAAATGCAGTGATATTTACACTTTTATTCAATTGCTTGTAAGATTGCCTAAGCAGTAAAAATAGAGTTGTAAACACATTTATTCATACATTAACAGTTATACCCTTGAGAATATTTCAAGCAAAACTGCATTCAAATAGGCTGTTTATTTGTTTTAAGGACTTTTTAAAAAATCAACAATTAAATAGCCCATCTGTTTCCCAAACACTTCTAGTTAAACATTTGACTATATAGTTCTGAAATGGCAATTTTGCTAAATTAAACATTCTGTGTTGCTTGTGTATAAATCCTTGACTGCTACAGGGAAGCAACAGAGTAGACAAAAGCTTGGATTTGCCAAATTAAAATATGGTGTATATTAGCAGAATTATGCCCACTTATAGTACATTAGGTTACTCTTTTTCTCTTTCTTAGAAAACTGCAAGTTAAAAATATTCCTTTCTGAATGCTGGGTTAATCCTACAATTAGAGAACACAACAAATGGCTCTAATATCACTAGGAAAGTACTTTCAGCATGTTTTTGTGGAAATAGCTTTTCAAAGTGTGTTTATATCCCCTTCTTTTTCCTGCATTTTAATGTTGGACTAGAAAGTGCTGATATTCCTGTTAAAATGAGCCTCCACTCTAAAACCAGTGCAAAGACATGCTGATGTTAAAAATGCATACAGACAAAAAGTGGCTGATTAAGGATAATTTATATTTTTCATTAAATGAATGTACATTATCCTCAAAGTGCTTTATTATTAATGGAAATTCATGTTCACTATTAATTATGCATTTTTAAGTGCTTTCATTTTAACCCGTCATCAATTTCCCATAGTAAAATTATGCGTTCCCACTTCAAATATTCTGAACTTTACTTTGCTCTCAAATTGTGTCAAGATTTTTCTTCGGACAATATGGTTTTTGGTGAGCATTTCTTCCACTTTCCAATAACTGTGCCTTCAGTCTTCATGTTGCTTCCTCAAACTACTACTTTTAAACTTGTTTTATTTTTTTCTAGAGTAGAAATACCTTGAGGATACAAAATAAAATCTTAAGCTGTTATTTTATTGCCCCTACTATTATTGTTAATTTGTGCAATCAGGTATTGAAGATGAATTCAATATGCTCATATTTTTTCTTTGCATGCAAGTTAGTTAATTAATGAATGAAATTTTCCTTCAGGATTTTTTTTTTCTTTTACATGGGCTGGAAACATTTCAAGAAATAATTCCTTGAAATGATTGTATTTTGATTAATCAGAATATGTATTCAAAAATCAATCTGTAAATGCAAAATTGACATGGAGGCTGAACAACTTTGTAATCACAGATGGCAAGACAGATGCTTCACATGAATTGTAGTTATAAAGAAACATCAGCACTCAGAGGAATGAGTATATTGTTTTCAATGTGTCCTGAAGATGCCAAATAGAATTGCATGAAATGAGGGAAATTTTGCTTTACTATTATTTTGGAGGTGTTCCATGATTGTGACTAGGAATACTGTTTGACTCAATTAGTCTTTGAATTCCATTAGAGAAATTTAAAAATACAGGAACCTGCTAAAAAAAAACCCCAAACCAACCAGGAATATTTACACAGGAAAGAAGCTAGATGGTCAAATAATATAATAACAAAAAGTAATAAGGATCAAAGTTTTAAATAGGCATGGCATCAATGTGTTTGTCTCATACCTTCCTTCTGCCTCTATGAAATTGTTCAAATCTTCGAGTGAATGCTTATTGCTGAATACTTATTTAACTTTACTTTTTTTTTTTTTTAATTTTTACCTTTTTTAAACATCTTTTGTTCTGGCATGTTACCTCTGATTTTCATTCAGTGTATTTACTCTTTTTCCCTGATTAAGACCTCAGTGTTTGTTTAACTCTTTCTAGCCTGGAATTCTCTTTGCAAACAAATAGATGAATAATCCTTCCTTCCTTCCTTCCTTCCTTCCTTCCTTCCTTCCTTCCTTCCTTCCTTCCTTCCTTCCTTCCTTCCTTCCTTCCTTCCTTCCTTCCTTCCTTCCTTCCTTCCTTCCTTCCTTCCTTCCTTCCTTCCTTCCTTCCTTCCTTCCTTCCTTCCTTCCTTCCTTCCCTCCTTCCTTCTCTCCTTCCTTCCCTCCTTCCTTCCCTCCTTCCCACCTTCCGCACCTTCCTTCCGCACCTTCCTTCCGCACCTTCCGCAACTTCTTTCTTTCCGCAACTTCCTTCCTGAAGAAGAAGAAGAAGAAGAAGAAGAAGAAGAAGAAGAAGAAGAAGAAGAAGAAGAAGAAGAAGAAGAAGAAGAAGAAGAAGAAGAAGAAGAAGAAGAAGAAGAAGAAGAAGAAGAAGAAGAAGAAGAAGAAGAAGAAGAAGAAGAAGAAGAAGAAGAAGAAGAAGAAGAAGAAGAAGAAGAAGAAGAAGAAGAAGAAGAAGAAGAAGAAGAAGAAGAAGAAGAAGAAGAAGAAGAAGAAGAAGAAGAAAGAAGAAGAAGAAGAAGAAGAAGAAGAAGAAGAAGAAGAAGAAGAAGAGAAGAAGAAGAAGAAGAAGAAGAAGAAGAGAAGAAGAAGAAGAAGAAAGAAGAAGAAGAAGAAGAAGAAGAAGAAGAAGAAGAAGAAGAAGAAGAAGAAGAAGAAGAAGAAGAAAGAAGAAGAAGAAGAAGAAGAAGAAGAAGAAGAAGAAGAAGAAGAAGAAGAAGAAGAAGAAGAAGAAGAAGAAGAAGAAGAAGAAGAAGAAGAAGAAGAAGAAGAAGAAGAAGAAGAAGAAGAAGAAGAAGAAGAAGAAGAAGAAGAAGAAGAAGAAGAAGAAGAAGAAGAAGAAGAAGAAGAAGAAGAAGAAGAAGAAGAAGAAGAAGAAGAAGAAGAAGAAGAAGAAGAAGAAGAAGAAGAAGAAGAAGAAGAAGAAGAAGAAGAAGAAGAAGAAGAAGAAGAAGAAGAAGAAGAAGAAGAAGAAGAAGAAGAAGAAGAAGAAGAAGAAGAAGAAGAAGAAGAAGAAGAAGAAGAAGAAGAAGAAGAAGAAGAAGAGAAAAATATATACTTGGAAACAAAGGCCAGTCATGTCTGAACAGGAGAATAGAAAGGTCTGAAAGCTGAGAGGCTCTGACAGAGGAAAAATTTGAAGCGATGCATAGTGAGGTAGTTTGAAGTGCAGATAGGATTATTTAGATTAAACTGGAAGTTTGGGAAGAAAACCATGCATTTTAGCAAGGATATAAAGAAAGAAAAGTGATTTAATGGCAGGTTGCAGGCTAGGAAAGAAGGACAGAAATGAAGCCATGGGAAATCAGAAGCAATTGCAAATTAAATTAGGTCTATAGAACATAGAATCTGTAGGAGGAAATATATCTCATAAACTGTGATGACTTCACCAGTTGTCACAGCACTGGATTTAAAGATGAGTCACCAGGGATGAATACTACCTTATTTTCAGAGGATGAAATGTTAATGCTGATGTCAAATGGACAAACACAATGATCCTTGTAGATCCCTTCCAGCTCAAAATATTCTGTGATTCTGTGAAATCAAGTTTAAAAAATCAGCTGTAAGGTCTTCATACATATTAAATTAAAGGATGTGTTGCTGTTGTGTCTTTGGAGAGTTGAGCAAAGAAAAACAATAGGTAAATATGATTTTGGGAGTTTTCTCATTTTTGTCTGTGTGGATTATGATTGTCTTAGAATGCTGCTTTACTCTTTTTCTTCTTTTTTTTTTTAATTTGGCTTCTTTTGTAGCAATTGGAAAATTAATTGGACTGCTTTCCAAATAGAAAAAGCCAGCTAGCTTTGAAAATTCATTCTTCTTCTTTTACTTTACTACAATGAAGATAACAAAGTTGAGCCCCAACAAAAACCTAAGCCCAAAGTCACAGCAAAATACCTGACAAGAGGCAAACTCCACAGGTAAAAATGAGGACTTTTTCTGATTCTTGCATAGCCTACATTTATTGACACATGATATTTTATTGTTAAATATGTTTTTATATACTATTGTCTAAGTGCTTTATGAAACAGATGAAAAGTACAAGGTTGCTGCCCTGAGAACCTGTGGCTCTGATTTAGATGTGAAGCATCAAGGGAGTAAGGGAGAAGAAAGGGGATGTGAGAAGACAAACCAACAGAGAAGGCAGGTTGCTTGGCTGCACTGCACCTCAAAGGTCAGCTAGCTTAAGTTACATGCAAGAAGAAATAGTTCACCTGTGTCCTAGACTCAAAACAGAATCAGTCAGGGTTAAATTGTCTGTTATATTTTCTTCCTTTCTATAATGTTTTAAAAATGGCTTAGAGTGTATAAGCCTTCCAAAAAGCACTAACATGGCTAGTAGGTGTTGAAACCAATGTGCTAATATTTTACTAACCAGTTCAGTAATGAATTGGGAAAAATTATTTATATCAGTTACATAATTAGTGATCTCTTGACGTGGAGCAGCCACTATCCCTAGCCCATGCAGTAATTTACCATCCTTTTTTGCCATGAATGCTCTAGGCCCCTGGCTTTTTTGCACCATGCCTGGAAGTTTCTCATGCTATTTCCAATCAAAGGAGGACACGAGCTTCCAAGTACTATGATTCTGCCTGCACCCTGATGCCAACAGACCTCTTTTATAATGACAGGTTTCCTTTCTAGAGTCACAAAGAGGCATTCTCAGTGGAGGACAGAATACAGGCTGTGCTAAGTCCTAAATGTAGTCCCTAACATTAAGAGAATTGCAACTATGCCATCCCTGATTTTGAGATAAGAAAGAGGGGAACAGTCTTAAAATTCCTTGGGCATTTAACAGTCACATAGAAAGATGTTAATTCTTGGTCACAATGGAGAACACAAGCTTTTCCATATGAACAGGTAAAATTAATTAAGAACTTCTTATGTTTCCTCATTTCAACTGAGAAATTTTAATGGAATGGTACTGGAAAAGTGCAGGGAAAAAAAAGAATTGAAAGAGTGTTTTGGAAAGATATTTAAAAAAAAATTCTGCTAAAGTGAGATTGCCAATGCCGCATCCAGAGAAGCTTTATATTAATTATCTGTGTTCACAAAGTAAGAATGATTACATCAATAAAGGGTGATTCATAGTTAAGTGGTGCCTTTCAACCATACGACATCTATTGAGAACAAACACTGCGCTCCAGATGGAAGCCAACTAATGCACTAACAACATAATTGCAATGATTGCAGTTGTGACAAAGGGTATGAGTGGCTTTCAACGACAGCATACAACAGCTTACAAGAAATGCATTTCTGTCAGTTAAGTATGTTTCACTTTTGTTTATGAGAACAACCAGAATCGAACTGGACCTGTTGGCTTATTATACTAGACACTACAGAAATTGATAAGAAAGGGAAGCAATTATTAAGACTGCAAGAAAAGAAATAATCTAAACCCAAGATAGCATTCTGCTATTATTTTTATCATATTGCTGTGCATACATGAGTGTTCATGTGCATATATATGCTGAAAAGAAGTTCCTGTTCTTGGATGCTCACCCATGAGAAAATAGATTCAGGGATGGGATTCTTTCCACAGGACTTCTGACTCTAGGCTCCCTGTACAGGTATCTGAAATGAGCAGACTCTTTCAGAGTGTGATCCATTTTGTCATATATTAAACTTTGATTTTTGAGTGGGATTATTTTTGAAGTAGCTGAAAGGGAACTAGGATGATGTGTTCACATATGCACATGCACATATTGTAAAAGTCTTTATGAGACCAGATATATTACACCTTTGAATGAACACAGAAAGACCAATGAAACAGTGCTGACATGAATAACACCATGCATTCAAGTTAAAAATAATCATAATATACCAACATATGTTGTCCTTTGTAGGTAGCAAAGCAAAAATTACCTTTAAGAAAGGCAAGACTGGTGATTATTTAAAGACTACTCATTCCAGAAACAAGGCAACACTTGGAAAGAAGTGGGAAATAGCGAGGATTTAAAGGTTTAACAACACTGAATATTGCAGGTATGTTGTAAATGGAACTCTGCCTAAAAGGTGACAGTCTGTGAAGGGGTTCCAAAGCAGAAAAAAATGTGGTGCTTTGTGGGCTTGCAGAAACGTTGCTGGTGAGTAAATACAAGAGGAAGGTTTATCCTAAAGCCTTGCACCCAGAAGTTCAACCATACAGATCTTTGCAGTTTGACATGACCCATCCATAAGTTCTACCTCTTCCAAACCCACCAGAGACACAAGTCTGCACTGCTGTCTCTGAAATCTCTGTTTCTGAGGAGACAGTTCACCCACAATCTGATATCTTCATACCACTATCTTCATCACTGAGCAGGCAGAATGATAAAAAGTATGGCATTTATTAAGTGGAGCTTTAGGTCAGATACTTCATTGAAGACCTGGGAAAAGTTTGCCTAAACAAAACATTGTTTTTTAGTAACATTATGCTAAATTTTATTAAAAATCTGGGACCTTATGTTCAAAGAATAACCCCCCTTCCTTCTTTCTTACCAGCAGCTAACCCCTACCCAGCCCTCCACTCTGGGAGAGAGAGGTGGGAATATCCTCTCCCCATAGGCACCACCTTCCTGTTGATCCCCTCTAAACTGGTTTTACACCTTCAAAGTTCAAGATAAATCCTTCTTCCTTTCTTTCTCCATCCTTAATTCTCACCTCTGAGCTCAGTGAAACAGAGCACTGATAGTTTATCTAGCAGTAGAGGCAAAAATTAACTTTGCTATTTAAAACACTTTCTGCCTTATTACAGTTGGAAGCCTTTTTCAATCTGCAAATTACATACCATAAGAAGTATTAGCTATACATATGTTCTATTAAATTAATAATCTTCATTGTGGCCTTAGCTTTTGGCAGGGACTACTCATCGCAACCCATTATTACTTGCTGACACAGGCTTGAGAAATGTTCTGTCAAAACCACCTTCTCCCTCTTTAATCCTATTCTTTTACTTTCAGAGGTAACAATCAGTGAAATAAGTAGCTAGAAAAGTCCAAACAGAATTGTAGGTACTGTTTGAAAAAGAACAGAATAAATTGGAAGGCACCATTACCAGGCTGCATACATGCAGGGTGTCCCTGCTTCTTAAGCATCATTTTCAGTCCTGTTAATTGTATCTCAAAGGGATAGAGGATAAGTACAAAAACAGGTCACAAAAGTCACAAGAAACATGGAAAAACTCCTGTGCAAAAGCTGATTAGATAAAGAGTTTTGAGATTGGAGAAAATTCATCCAATATCAATTAAATGCAAATGTATAGAGAAGATGGAGATATAATTTATTCAGTAATTACCACAGTGAAAGAAAAAGAGGACACTGACTGAAATTATTGGGCAGCATATTTAAAACAAACTGACAATATATCTAGTGAAAGATTAAACTTAGGTTAGTTTTCCAAAAGTGTTGTGCTGTCCAAGGTATAAGCATATATAAAAAAGTTAAGGAAAATTCGAGAAAGCAGACTTGCCCAGGGTCTTTGAGTACCATGGTCTGAGTGGTGTCCAGCACAAGAATTCCCTGGACATTTGCTCTCCAGTTCAGCAGGCCTTCAGCAGAAGTTTCAGGTGATCTGGATTAATCTTGGCCTGAAAAACTTCTGCCTTGAATATTCAAGTTCACCTGGCTCAGACAAGTCGATTTATGTTTGTAGGTGACTCCATTGTAACCACTTTATTTTTTTATAGTAAGAATATATCTTATACTACCTTGAATTAAAAGTTAGTTTAAGAATGTCCACTGAGTGATTTCACCAGTTTATAAAATCTTTTAAACTCATTTTATTAAGTTGACAAGATCTGTGAAAATGCGACCTCATCAATGTCATTATTCTATTTTTTACAAGATCACCTTTTTGTCAAGTGCACTAATGGGCTAGAAAGGACATTATTAGATAAAACAGTACAGGCAGATTATATTGGAGCATTGTAAGAATAAAAAAATCTTCCTCTTCCAGTATAATGTCTAGTGATGGGAAAGCTGGAGGTTTAAAGCAGAGTGAAGCATTACAAAAAGCTTTTCAAGAAAGCTTTTGTGTTCCTTAGGAACTTCATTTTTGCTATAATTTAAATCTATGATCCAGAACTAAAAGAAACCATTGCACTTCATTAGCAAGCCAAATATGACTGTGCCACTAATGCTTTGAAATAACAGATGATGAATGATTTTCTGTGCTGTACTTTAATGGTACTTGGCTGCTTCAAGTTTTAGAGTTGGAGATACACATGGCTAAACTGAATTTGACAGATAGTTTACTTACCTCTGGAGTTGTCAAGTTGACACTTTACTGCTTATAGAGTTTTCATGCTTTCACCTGAATTTATAAGCAAAATCTTGAGCAAAAGCTTGTAAATGTGATTTGTCCATAATCTCTGCATGAATTAGATCAGGTGCCCATGCACCAGAAGAGAACTTAAACATCAGTACCAATGGCAGTCATAATCTGCCAAAGTGCAGAGATTTAACAGAAAACTAAACATGAAAATTCTGTCAGCCATTGGGTATGCATCTGTTGCTAATTTGGTGCTTTGGCTCTCAGAGCAGTCAAACCTGACCTAAAAGCTCAGATCATCTACAAGATGAAATACTCATCTTGTTAAATCTAGTGACAAAATTGTTTTGCCAGGAAAGCCAGTTTTTCAGAATAGCTTTCCATAGAAAGATGAATTGTTCTGAGCTTATAGTAGTCTTGCTACTGCATAATTTTGTTACACATAGAGTTCATATATTTAAAATTTATTTCTGCCTTATTTTGTATATTTCTTTCTACTTATTTTGACTTGTGCTTTATCTTTTTTTTTGTTGTTTTTTTGAAACACCTGCTGGGAAATAAATCACACTCCCATTTGATACCGGTAAATGCAGGAACTATCTCCACCTTTTTCCTTGATGAATCTTGGTGCTTCTCCTTATCCTATTTTTCCTTAGCTAAAACCAACTTTTGTAACAACAATATATTTAGAGACTTTATATTTCTTGGTGATTTTGCTGGTAAATTTTAATACAGCCTCACTTGTACTTCATAAAACTGATAGCACTTAAGTAGTACTCTACAAAACCATCCTTACTGAGGTAGAGTATGTGTTTATGTTTTTGGTAATATCTAATAGGGTTTTTTTATTCCCTCCCCTCAGCACATCTTCTTATTCTTGTCCTTATGGAGTGAAACTTGGCATAGTGTATCCCAAATAAAACATACCTCAGATGTTTTATCTGAATTTTTGTTTGAAATAACACATTTTTAAGAAACAGTAGAATTTATGCTGGATCCTCCTTATGCAAGTGGTTGTATTTGGACCTATCAACTATGTCAAAATTTGATCTATCAAATGCCAATGACTATGACCCAAAATAGCCTATTTGAAGGGAGGTAGCAATTTTTCAATATTACTGCTTGCACTAACAACAAAAAAGACATGGCTTATTTCCTGTTTACCTCTGGAGGTTCAAAATTTTCCTTCAGATAAGCTTGCTGACTTTTGGATCCGTATCTGAAGGTTATCCAATTAATTTTGGATTTATTTATTTAAAAAAGAAATCTTGAAAAATCAAAAAAAAGTTTAATGTTTAAAATTATTCAAAAAGTAGGGAAAAATGAGTTGTTTCATATTCAGAAACTGCAGGAGAAGTTTATCTAAAGCAAGGTCTTGGGAGATGAAAAATGAGAACTATTTTCCTCTTATTTAAAAATGACTTTGTGATTTTGAAAGTATGTTCATTTTTTGTTGTTAAAACTGAAAGGATGCTCCAGCTGTCCTCAGAGCCCTTACCCAATAGCAAGTGTTCTGATAATATGTTTTTTGCTGCACTTTTATTATAAAAAATAACTGGAGTGTCTCTGATAAAATTAACTTCATTGGAACAGCTGGCAAATTCTAGTTTTTAAAAAGAAGACCCCTGTTGAGCACTCCAGTTGCAAAGAGGATATAAATTACAATTAAAAAATCATGTAACATAAGAGACAAGACATATATGGTCAGTTGTGGTATACCAGAGGGCTAGATAACACTTTTCTCAATACTTAATCAATGCTAATAACTATATATTTGCATCTGTTTTCATTTAGGAAATATCTTAAGGATGCACTTGAGGTTAAGCTGAAGTTAATATGCTAGCTTACTGAGACCTTTTTGATTACATAATTAATATTTTTAGAATAAGATGGGAAGCATGGATCAGTATTTTACTTTTTTAATTACATTTGAATCCCAGATTCTGATGAGAAATGTAGTTTTTTTAGAATATATCCTTCTGGCTTCTGTCAATATCCCATTGTTGGAAAGTTGTTGACACTTCAGATGAAGGTAAAAATTTCCCTGAAAATACACTTGGGAAGTAGCATAAGACTTTGACCATTTCAGGACGTGAGCCAAGAGACCTGGGGCTGTTTTGAACATGCTGTTAATGTACAGCTGCCAATACTATCAGCTTTCTGAGGTGATGCAGGGAATCTGGCTCTTCCTGTGGGCCAGGAAAGAAACAGAAACGTCTTTGTACACATACATCCCATAGGGAGCACTGTGACGAGCCAAATTAATCCCAGACACAGAGATGGAAAAAATACTAACGGGTACAAGCACACAGGGCATACTCTCTGTCTCTCTCCTGCTCTCTCTCTCAGTAAAGCTATTACAATGTTAAATTGTCTCGCGTCTCTCAAATTGTTTTTTTGCTGCAAGATTGAAATAGTCTGAATTTTAGGCTGCTCTTCAGAGCTGCCTACAGCTTTGTTAGCAAGGAGGAAAAAACTCCCCTACCTGCAAGCCTTTCAGTATGCAAGTACATTTCACAGTCTCTTGTTAGACCCATTGAATTCTTTAATCCTCACATTTAAAAAGTTAGTTTCCTGCTTGGGCCATTTTGATATCTTTCTTTTGAGCTCTTGTTTTTATTTTTACATCCTTCTTAATTCACTGTGAGACCAGCTGCTTCCTTCTCTGTGTACTGCAGTCTTGGGAGTGTGCTGGTATTTCAGGATCACCTTATTCTGAACAAAAATCCTGGCCAGGGTGATGTTAAGAGGGGTATTTTCTCCCTATCTGTACGAGAGTGTGTTGGTTTTGCATGGCCTGGTTTGTGGTTGCAGGGGGGCTGCAGAGGTGACTTCTCTGAGAAGCTGCTGGAAGCTTCCAATGTGTCCAGTAGAGTCAATCCCTGATGGCTCTGAAGATGGACATGCTGCTGACCAAGGCTGGGCCAATTAGAGATCGTGGTAATGCTTCTGTGATAACATATTTAAGAAGAAATCACAACAAAAGTAGTGGCACAGTGTCAATTCCAGTCAGAGAAGAGGAAGAGGTGAGAACATATGAGGGAAAACCTGGAGACACCAAGGTCAGTGGAGAAGGAGGGGAGGAGGTGCTCCAGGTGTTGGAGCCCAGATTCCTTTGCAGGCTGTGGTGAGACCATGGTGAAGCAGCTGTGCCCCTGCAGCCCAGGGGGATCCACGGGGGATGCAGAGATCCACCCACAGTGCATGGGGATCCACAGGGAATGCAGAGATCCACCTGCAGCCCGTGGGGATCCACGGGGGATGCAGAGATCCACCTACAGCCCGTGGGGGAGGTGCCCATGCTGGAGCAGGTGGATGCCTGGAGGAGCCTGTGATCCAGTGGGAGACTCGGTGGAGAGAGGGGCCCTTGCTTCCAGGCTGGAGCAGCCTGTCCTTGGAGGTCTGCACTCTGGGGAAGACTGACCCACACTGCAGCAATTTTGGGAGGACTGTCTGCCTGTGGAAGGGACTTACATGTCATCAGTTTTGGAAGGACTGATGCTCATGAGATTGGAGTCCTGTTGGAGAAATTCACAGAGAACTGTCTCCTGCAGGAGGGACCCCATGGTGTACCAGGAGAACTCCTCTCCCTGAGCAGTAGAAGAAAACCTTGGGTGCCAAACTGACCAAAAGCCCCACTCCCTGTCTCCCTGCACTGTCAGTGCAAAGGAGGGAGGAGTTAGGGGGTGGGGGGTAAGGTGTTCTACAGGTGTTTTACTTCTCATTATCCTCCTCTGATTTTTGTTAGTAATAAATTCACTTAATGTATTTCAGTTGAGCCTGTTTTGACCTTGGAGTGTTTTCTCCCAGTCCTTATCTCAACTCATGAACCCTCATGAACCCTTCATTATGTTTTCTCCTCTCTGTCTAGTTGCAGAGGGGAGTGAGGTTTTTGTGGGTGTCTGGCATTTGACCAATGTCAAACCACAGCAGAGAATTTCCAGAAAGGAAGCTGAGCATGTGTCTATGCTTTCCTTGAGAAAAATATTTAAGGTATAGCAGAGGAGAAGTTTTCTGATAAGTGGAACAGAAGGTTTCAGCTCAGTCAGTGCTAATGAGAGGGAGGAAGGAACAGTGACAGGCAATCAGGTCTATGGGTGCAAGGACAGAGGTGGGAGGTGAGCATCCCAGGAATTGAGAACCTGAGGACTGCTCTGCCAGATCAACACAAAAATCTTTGAAAAAACCAAAAAACCCTAGAAATCTGTGCATCCAGTCAGATGAATGGGATATTTGTCTCCTGCACAGTCCTCGATATGCTCCTTTTTTTTTTTTCAATCTGAAAGGCCTTCCTAGCTGCTTTTTGATTACACTCTGATATCACATTGAAGTGATGTGATGTCACACATCAGCAGCCTCTGACTTACAAACTTCTAGTCTTGATGCCAATTGTATTAAAACTTCTAGTGGGTTATAAGCATTTAATCAGGGAATACAGTATTTGGAATGGTTTGTCTTCCTGATTATTTAATGCTCCAATGAATTTTGTGTCATTTGCAAAGTTTATCAACAATGATTTTATGTCATCCCTTAACTTCCATATCTGCTGTATTTTATAGTACAATGCAATTATGAAGCAACATTCTGTTGTGAACTATATGAAGACATTTGTTTTGATTACTTAAAATAAAATGCCCAAATTGTCATGGGAGCTTTCACAAATAATGTAAAAGAAGGGATAAATAATGTAATAAAACTGAAATGAAACCTGATAATGAAACTGAAATGAAACCTGATAATGAAACCTGAAATTTGCTCCAAACCATGAACAATCTGTTCTGCATTGCTTTAAAAGATAAGATACTATAAAATTCTCTTTTGGCTTCTCAAGAAACAAGAGTGTATAGCTCTGAGTGTTACTTTGCCATTCAGATAAACCAGAATGGGGCTCCTTTAGGTGAGCTGAGAACAAATCCAAGACTGCTTTGCCACAAGGACTCAGTAAAGCAGGTAGTGTTTAGTCTGAGTGCTTCTGCCACTCAGTATGTGGCGCAAGCCAGCTTACTCTAACTTTCCTGAAAAAGCTCAAGGTGTGTGAGTGCCACATATTGGTTCTGCACCACACACTCTAATGATTATTCTTAAAGAGAAGTTATTTCTACACAAAAAAAAAAAAAAAAACAAAAAAAAAACAAACAAAAAAAAAAACCAAAAAAAAAAAAAAACAACCCAAAACCCAAAAGCTGCAGACAATTCAGGACTGCTGGAATGCTTCCAGAGTGGTCTCTGTGTGGTGGCCCTGTGCTTCACAAACCTGGATGGTGTTTGGGGTGCTGTTATGCACAGGATGCAACAGTTATGATTGTAATTCCAGATGCATGGTGAAAGCAAGCAGGTTTCCCTGTGAAAGGAACTGAGGTTCCCAGGTTACTTTGCATCTACAAGTGTTTTATGACATACCTCAGAAAGCATGTTTGGGTAGGGGTGGTCTTTGGTGGTCACAGGTAAGCAGTTTCTTCTTTGTAACTTTTGCTACAGTGGATGAAAGTCCTCCGATGATCTCAACAATGTCTAAGCCATGAGCTATTGCAGCCTGTCACGCAGTGCTCTACTGGCTGAAACACAGCAGTGTTCTCATTCTGATGCTGAATACCTCCCCTTCTTAAGTATGCCCAAAGTGTCCCCTTTCAAAAATTCAGGGTATTTCATGTCAGGATTTATCCAGAATCCAGAACTTTTCCTACTTCCTGTATTATTACTAAAGACCATTGGAAAGTTATTGACCATCAGTTAAGCTACCAAAGGACAAATCTACTTCTGACTCATTGAATATCTGTCACAGTTTCCTGAGATTTCCAAGGATGTCGTTTGCATAGATTGATATGTTGGAGACATATGCTGGAGATATCAACTATTTTGATTTATAAAATGTTTCATGTTAACTAGGTTTACTTTTAGAAATGTGTCTGAATTAAGCAAGATTTTAAATAATTCAGCCACTGCTGTGTAGAAAAGTAATGATTAAACACACAAGATACAGAAGAAGCCATTTCAAGGCTGTTGATCAGTTAGGTAAACAACTTAGTATGCTGAATAGCCAGTGCTATTCCCCTGAAATGATCCTCCAGTACAGTTTAAAGCATCCTATGTGTCCTGTAAGGCATTATTTGTACAGTGTTAGGCAATGCCCTCAATTATATGGCTATACTGAATTGTTATGAGACTGAATGGGAATCACAGTGGATGAAATTTATATCTGTACAGGGACTACGAAATTAAAGTTAAATTAAAAATTGGAGTTAAAATGTCAAGTTGCTCATCACTTGGGTGTCATTAGCAAAATTTTAATTTTTTAATTTTAAAAATACTTAATTTATTAGGGGGCTTTTGATCTTGCTGCATTGAAGAAGCCTTTTATGTGTTAAAAAGGTGTTTTTTCTCTGAAAGTCTGAAATTCTATGACAAATCATTCTGTTGTTCCAATACTCAGATTGAGATTACTATGTTTTTCTTCCCTATAATCATTTATGATAATACCTTGCAATTATGCGTGGTCAAATTTCTGTATCTATGGGGAAGCCTTGTGACAATGTGTGTCAAAAGCATTTTTCGTGTGGATTCAGAAGAAGAATAAGAACTTCCTAGAGGATTATATCTCCAGATGGATTTGAGAGCTGGTAATGAAACTTTCAGCCATGTGCTTGCTCCTCTCACTGCTCTAAAGGGATTCCTGGCATGATTAAGGATTAATCAAGAGAATAAAACTTTGATGGATCAGGTCCCAATTCTGGAATGTGATTAATTCATTGTTTGAAGTAAATATGCTGCAATTTTAAGTATTACAAAATACAGTAATAAATAAACAAGGCTGGTGTGACTCTGAGGTTTGTTGAGGATTATAATGAATTCCAGTTTGTGAATTAGAACTGGAAGGCTGTGCAAGGGTTTCAAGCCCAGTGCCATGGATCTCCTTGGAGTTATTAAAGGTGTTCTAGTTATGCACCAGCACTGATGTTGGTTGTATAAGAAGCCAACATATTTAAGAGGAAAAGAATTGAGAGGAAAACTGTAGTAAGTCAGAACATTCTTCCGTGTTACAGAAAACATCTGAGAAAATTGTTATGTATTTCTGGTGTATGAAAATTTAAGCTTTAGCCATCTAATGATTATAGTACCTAATTGTCTCCTTTAAAGAAGAAAAGAAACCACAAACAATAACCAATTATTTCACTCTCAGTGGTCATAAATCTGATGATTTCTTGATTATATGTTAATTTTTATTTCTGTATTTTCTCTTGTATTTTTCTTCCATTGAGACTGATTACATTTACCCAATTTAATCTACTCCCATCTGAAACTAACAGATACTCTTCAATAATAGTTTAGGCTTTACATTTTAAATTACTTCAAATTTCTGAAGAGGCGGCTGCTGAAAAATGTGTATGTTCATTATTTAGTTGCTGAAGAAGTGTCAGGAAGAGGTTTTATTCTGATTGCTGGCTCACTAGAGGGAGCTCCAGATGCATGGGAAGGGAAGACACTGTTCTCAAACTATACAAGTCTCAAGAAAGCAGAAAAAATACCTTTCCCAATGGACAGAGATTGCTAAATGTCTAAAAAATAAATAGTCCTTTTTTTCTTCTTAGTGAGAGCATTTTATGTGCATTTGTTTGTCAATAATATATGCCTCACAAGCTAATGACTACAGAATTTAAAGGCTGGTAAAAAATAATGTCCAGTTAAAAACTTTGCCAATAGAAAGCTTGAAAAGTA
The DNA here is from genome assembly GCF_026979565.1 of Vidua chalybeata. NCBI lineage: Eukaryota > Metazoa > Chordata > Aves > Passeriformes > Viduidae > Vidua > Vidua chalybeata. The sequence continues at coordinate 45,148,453 of NC_071534.1, forward strand.
CCTAATACCAGTGCCTGCAAGCCGCTTTAAGCAATAGCAATCAAGATATGTGGCTTTTTCAAGTGGCTGGTTTGTCAGAGCTGATGAGATAGATACCCAGTAGGTTGGAACTAAATCTTTCCTCTGATGCAATGCAATGATTCTAAAGCAGCATAATAGATCTGTAAGTCCACTCATCTGATATCTGATATTCATATAGGGCATTGGCTCTTATGCTGCTAAAATCGGGATCATTTTTGATGCCCAAAGGAAAATTCATTGAGGTGAAACATAAAGTGGAGGAAACACAAAATAGCACTTTCTGAAGCATTTTCAGTGTTTATGCTTTGCAAAATTGCTTCTAAAGTGCAGGAATTAGGAAAGCATTTTGTTTTGGTCTATATTTTAAATGGTTTTGGTTTATTTTTACTGTTTTTCGAGGAGATACCTTTGTTCACATGACATGAGAAGCTGTCAAGTGGTCTAATATCTTTTAATAGTTAGCACTGATATCTTGGTTCCCCAGAGTATTTGAATTAAGCCAGTGGAAGTTCTACAAATATGCATAGGCAAGCACAAAGAGCACTAGGACGGAGCCCATCTTTTGAGCTAAGTAGTGGTCACTGAAGTCATTAAAATCTCAGTATGCAATGTATAAAAGCAGCTTTTTAGAATCAGTTCTATGTATCTATGGTTTCCTAGTACAGTGGTGTTTTTTTTATATGATAGCTTCTCTGAACACTCATTCCTATAAAGTAATCTTTACAATATGTACCTTAGAAATACCACATTTGACATTATGGTCTTATATTAATACCAAGAAATAACATACGGCATCATCAAGATTTTCAAATATATTTATTACATGTCTTGTTACATGTACATTATGACTGTATTATGTTTTGTGAAGATTGCAATAAACTACTATTTCAGCATCACCCAATGATTAGTACTGGGAGAAAAATTCATAAAATATTGTATTCAAATCTGCTGTTTCTTCATATTGGATGACAGTGCTGCAGAAAACAGAAAAAATGAAAACTGTGTTTTCATACTCTGATGGATGATGTAGAAATGTATGGCTCATCAGAAAAAAACTAGACCAGCTTAGAATCTATGGCAACATTAATCTTTGACTTCCGTAGTATTTACACTATTTACTGATTCTGAGAGGAAGAAGGAGAAGTGCTTTATTCTTCAGGCTGTTATCAGATAAACAGTGCTGTCGAGGTTTATGTATTGGTACGTATGTATCCCAATTATGTGATAGCTGTTGTTTAGGGAGTGGCATTGAGAGCTGAGTGAAGTATGTTCACTTTTGTAATCCCTCCTTGAAGTGCTTCGTTTTGGTACAATTTTTTGGATCTCACCTTCTATGAGTTTTGATCAAAAATGCAAATTTATACTTCGATGTCATTTTAATCTAGAATTATGTTTGGGTTTGAAAAAATTAGGAGGGAAAAGAGGAGGTTTTCTTCTCTTCCTTACCTCTTACTTGTCGCAACACTTACTTTCTAAGGCTAGAAGGTAAAAATATTTTTTCTTCCCTATTGTGTTTTTAATGGAATAAGAACATGAAAGATAACATTTCTTCTAAGAGTTTTGCATACGGGTTTCAGAAAGATCTATTTAAAGCTACTCAATGTATAAAAGCAGCAGGATTGGGCCTCTAGAGGGAATCAGATTAAATAAGTGTTAGAAAAAACCAACAAACTCTTTTTCTGTGTAGCATTAGGAAGAATCTCCTATAATTTTGAAAAGGGCTAAAATTCTCTTTTTATCTATTGTATTCCAAATTCTGTTGATTCATAGTAGCCTGAAAAACCACAAATAAAACCCTCTGGGCATATGGCCATATATGTTTTTTCTTAACAAGAGCAAAATAGAAAGATTGTGGTGTGCATATTGCTCAAAACTAGAGAATTAAACTCACACCATTCTGTGGTGCTTCTTTTCTAAAGAAATTTTTTTTTTTTTTTAGTCCTGCTTCTGTATTTTCCACATCTTTCTGAAATGTTGTACTGGATACAGGAGAATTTGTATGATGCAGTTACTATCCATATTTTCTCTCCCACCTGAAAAAAAGGCTGTTAAATAATTTAAGCAGTAAATGGTGTCACAATTTTAGCCAGAAGTTGTCAGAAAACATTTTCTTGAACTCAGTCTCTATCCCAGCCCAGGTTTGTGTGGCTCATACAATGATGGGAGGAGGATTCTCAGCTTTGCTGTTTAGGCCAAGTCTCAATGTAGCTCACAGGGCTTTACATTTTCCAAGCACCATGTAAATGTTAACAGATCTTAATGGCACCTCAGTGAAGTAGGTAAAGATTAGCAGCTTCATTTTCCAGGAGGGGAATACCTTGAGAAAAAATTAATTTGTGAGCTCATATAGGGAAGCAGTGACCCAACAGCTTTTAGAACCGAGAAGTCCCATCCCACTAGAACACAATGTTTTGGGCTCAAAACCCACAAAAAAATATCAAGCTGTACAATTATTCCACTAGAGACAGTGCTAAACCAGATAATTAATACAGGTCTGGTGTAGAATGCCAAGACATAATGATAGTGTCACAAAGTATATTTTAAGGCCTTGAAATAAGTAGAGTCCAAGAAATTGTAATTATCCCTCACTTGTATTTTTGTGGCCATTTGGATTTGACAAGTTGGAGATATGTTTTATTTTGTAGAAACAAATGTACTGAATTCATGGTTATGTGTGCACTGTGTCTAGATACCAGAGCAATTATAAGGAAAATCACATTTTCATTTCTATTGCAATTTGTCTTGTTAATCTGCTCAATATTTCCTTGTCTAATCATTTTGTTCTGCACTTCTCTTCTTTAAAGAAGGTCAAACAAGCTCTTTTCAGTGTTACTACTGCCTGCTGGAGCTATAATATAGGCAATAAGAATCACAGTTCATTATTTTCATACAAAAAGAATCTCATTTTTGTACTGGATCTAGCTGATTTATGTTTTATTTTTCCAATATTTAAAACAATAAATTTATCAGGGAGCAAGATCTGGTGAGTTCTCTTCCCTAGAAATACATGTTGGCCTTTATGGTTTTTCTTATACCCACAAGAACAGCAAAAGATGACTAAATATTGCCTCCTCCTTTCTCTCCAGCTATGGAATAAATAAAGAGAGAATTTTGTTTTCAGGACCAAACAGAACTATTACCATTGCCAATACAGTGTACAAAGCTCCCAATTCCAACAGTGATATAAAACTTAATCGCTTGGGAACTGGGTCTTTTAAGACACCAGGAAAAGCACTTTTGGATCTTGTCTGACTGGGAATGCAAGTGAACCCCAGATATCTGCCTTCCTAGAAGGCAATATAATTGATATCATCATTGTGAAATCACCAATACAGTCATCTGGAAGAAGAGGAAAAGTGCAATTTTCACTAACAAAACACAGTGTTTAAGAATGTAGGTATGGAAAATGGTGCCTTTCCCTGAGCAGAGCTCTCAACAAGGAGGTGCTTCATTCCAACTTCCAGACAAGTGACCAGGTCCAGAAGCAAGACAGTGCTTTTTCTTTTATGGTTTAGGCATTTTTCTGCTGACTATTCTAGGTATCCCTTCATACAGCTCACTGTGAAATCCTTTTGTAGGTGCCTAAATCCCATGGGATAATAATGAATTTTGATTTTATTGCCATAGAAGGATCTGACTCAGCACTTCTGGAGCTGAGTCCCTCTGTGTACTGCAGTGTTGACCATCACAGGACTGAGAAGTCTCTGGGTGTACAATGACTGAGTATAAGTGCCAAGATTTTTTTCCATCTGAGCCTAAATATCTTCTACTCTTCCATAAACTTGCAGAGTTAAAGTATTTATTGTGAGTTTTTACAGCAACTAATAATAACCTTCTTAGAAAATGTAGTTTTGACTTGTGAAATGAGAGGCTGCCTGAGAGTTAATAAAAATGAGAAAATGACCACAGAAGAAAATAGAACAGTGGGTAGAGAATGATTTAGTATGACAATTATGCAAACAAATAATAATCTAAAGTACTCAAAAGGTATTTTACCACTGAAAATTGTTAGCATTGTCAACAGTTTTTTGAAATCACAAGCTGTTTGCTGAATTTCTGAATTGCTCCTACTAGGGTGCATATTTCTATGTAAATGAATGCCATTAAACAAATGCTCCTGTGGTGATGATACAAGTTCCTTTCTACATTATCACAAGTTCTTTCCTTAGGCAAACTGCAGGGAGAAAAAAACTAAAAAGCCATTCATATTATTCAATGTCCTATTTGTTTCTAAAATGCAGCAAATTTCAAAAACAGTATTTGTGTCTGTATTGGTGTGTATAACTCTTCTATAGGACATATGCCTTTTCCTAATTCTGAGAGAATATGGTGAAATGAAGTCCCCATGTTGGTGCTGGTTCTTGTCAACCTTGTTATGATAGTGCCTTGTGCTTGTTCTGTTCCTGAAATTCAGGGCCTCTGTTACCGTTCAAATTAACCAAAACCTGCAAAGACTTGGTTCTGAATATTTCAGCACATTTTTAAAACCACATTACAAGTTAAGCAAAGCTCAAGCTTTCTCTTTAAGATTTTCCTATACCATCTTATACTCAACAGTGCTTATTTAGGAATTCCTGAAACAGAATTATAGCATAAAGGGAAAATACTTTAGATTATGCTGTTGGCAGATTGTGATTATGTCCTGTTCATAAACTAATACCATTTATCAAAGAACAAAAATTTACCAGTGCAGGAAACTCCTGATTTTCCTTGAGATACCTCGTTTCAGAATTTCAAGGTGTTACATTCTGACTCTTCTAAACATTTCACAGACCTAGGAGTAACATGATGGACTTGTTCTTTTTCAACATGGTAGACCTGAACTTAGAATAAAATGAGGAGGGACAGACAGGAGGAAATGGGTTAAAGAAAATATTTTTAATGTTATCTGTGAAGAAATATCTTGTACCAAATAAACAATCAATGGTATCTACAGGAGAGAATTGTAGGGTCTACAGAAACCCTACCCACATTATCAGCCTGCTTGGCACATATGGCTCAATTTCTTCCTTACTCCATTTGGCAAAAAAATGTGTCTGTTGTAGAGGTTTGTTTCCTTTTGAGTCAAGTAATTTACAAATTTTATTGATTATGAAAAATCTACCTTTTTAAACTAAAGTAAAATTAATGCCAAAAATATTTTCATTCTAACTGAAAGAACAGCTGTGAAATGTTTAGTTTAATAAGAATTAAGTGGAGAAACCTGAAGTTTTAGTAGTGAAACACTGCAGTACTCAGTATTATTACAGTGTTTTTTAATGCAAAGTTTCTGTTGGCTGAGGTGAATGTAAAAGTTATGATGATCATACAAAGAATAAAAAGAATTGGTAGATAATCAATGATTCTGTAATTTTCACAATGTAGCAGAAAATTGGCAGCACATACTGAGTCTTCTGTTACATTTGATTGGCATTCAGTACAAATGTTGCAAGTGGAAAATAAAAAGAATTTCAGTCAGATATATACCTGTTTCAACTGAGAAATTTCTGAAAGTGATTTTGTTGACATTATAGTATGATTATTTTTAGATATGCATTAATTTTTTTGAGATTTTTATTTTCAGACTGCTTTAAATTTTACAGAATAGGATATGTGGAAGGAAGAATAAAACCTGTGTATTGTACTTTCTTGACTCCTTCCCTTTCTGCTCTAATTCTTAAATAAAAGTCTGTATTTCAGATTTACCAGCTACTGTTGATTGATTTCAGTACAACCAGAAATTTTTTTGCAATTCCACACAAGGGTGTGAAGTGGTCAGTCATAAAAGCAACAAATGTCCAAACAGCCTGTTGACATTCATGGACTGATTTATTCAAGGTTTGTTTTTTTTTTTTTAAGTAGAAGGTCATGCTGTCCTAATCTCCATCTATAGAAATCTTGGATAATCTTTCACTCAGATACTTTTATGTTAGAAAGGCACATACAATTATATGTGTTCTGTTTACCCAGCTGGAGGTTTGTGTTTACCATGTAGAAGAGGTATCAGGTTGTGCTATGAGAACCTGCTGAAATCTGGTTGACACAGACTGGACTTACACCTTACTGTTTCTTGGCAAATCAGCATTTACTCCTTCTAGATGCCTTTTATTTTCAGAAACTACTAAAGACAGCAAGCATGGAATATATCTTACTTCAGTATATTTTAAATGGAAATGGTGAAAAAATTTCCTTTGCTATCTCTATCATCTCCTTTCCACCACCTTTTATCATGACAGAATCAGTAAGGATCTCTTTATATATAAACAGACATTTACAGTTGTATCTAATGGTTTAAGAAAAAAAAAATAGTCACCCTCCATCATTTTTATACACTAAAGGAGTTTGGCTGGCTTCTCTACCCAACATTCCTGATGTTTTTAGAGAAGTTTCTCAGCAGGAAGTGTAAGGTTTGCAAACTTAGAGGAAATAGCAATGATGAATAGTAGCTTCTAGCGAAGATGTAAAGGCCACATGAATAAAAGAAACAGAGAATGAACTGGGGAAAGAAATAGATCTGCTGTAGGAATATTAGAATATAATTCTGGCCTTCACTCAGATAATTCTTGGCTGTTTCAATTTTCCTTGCATTTGTAAAGGATACACTAAGACTAAACTACTTTTATAGAGAAAGTTGTATGTTTGTAATTGTTTCCTTCAAGAATACAGACGTGGTTTTACAGAAAAACTGAGAAGCTGAAGTAGATTTTGCGGTGGTTACCAGCTACGACCTCAAGCAGTCAAAAAGCCCCAGCTGGCGCTGCCTTTGTAAGGCCATAGCCGCCACGTGAGCGGGCACTCCAGGGTTATGGCGTTGCTGAGTGCCCCGGTGTGGGTAACGCAGCTTTGGTAGCTTCACGCTGAGAGGAAGCGAAGGGACTAGACAAGGACACTTTTCTTGCGAGCCTGAGAACTTTTATTCCCCCATGCGTGGTCAGAGCGAATCGCTCTCAGCGCAATGCAAGGCAAAATGGTGCCGGGACAAAGGAATGCATTAGATTAAGTAGGGGGTGGGTGGACGGGGGTGGGTGGACAGGGGTGGAAATCCCCCTCGCCCAATAGGGACAGACAACAGGGGAGTGACATAGAACATAACAACCTATGGCAACATAACAGAGGTGGGTACAGTGTCCTGGGACAAATAGAAGTGCTAAGGTGGGGTGATTGACGCAGAGCTTTCATGAAGAAGCAGGGAGTGGTTACAAGACTGACACCCCAACAAGGAGTGACAGCCCTTGACTGACAGAACCGTGCAAGGAGAAAACTGTGTAAGGTGAGAAGATTGACATGTCTGAGTGACAAGAGCTCCCGTGGTAAACAACTTGGAGCAAACCACTAGGAGGGAAAAAAGGGGTACAAGGAACCAACCTAACTAACATTTATAAAATCCCTGACTAAACCAACCCAACCTACAACAAGATTCTAACTTTAAACACAGATAGAATTTCCCTCTTTTTGTAGTAAGCCAAGATTTCAAATCAGAAGTTCAGTTGTTATTTGTGTCCTTTGTTTATGTGCCTTAAAATATTGCCTTATTTACTGAGGTGAGGTGTTAGAAAAATTAGAAAAGCCAGGAAATGTGAAAATAAATAAAGAGTTATTAAATTACCTTTATTAGATAATTATTTTCCTTCATATTAATTTACTTTATTTAAGCTATAGTTCATTCATGATTTTGGCTTCACAACAAATGAAATGTTCCCCCTTTGAGACCTAGAATCAAAGAGGCATTGTCAGCTTGAATTTGGTCCTAGACTTGAATTTAACAAAAAGGAAGATTTAATTAAATCTAACAGTGGCAGGAAAGCTTTTGTAATTAAAAAGACTTGAACTGTCCTGTGTTGGTAGATAAAGGTTTTCCTGCAGTCTTTGAATCCCAAATGATGCAATACAAAGAATATGACTTTAAAAGAAAATTACTTAAATTGAATTAAACAAAAATAAATTGATTTTTGTGTTCCAATGCCTCAGGTGTAGAAAATTTAAATCAATATGAAACAAAAAGTGAAAACAAAATAAAACTATTTTTCTCTGTCTTTGAAAATCAATGATCATAGCAGATACATAGAATCCATAAGTTTGGAAAAGACCTCTAATATTCAGTTCATCCTTTTACCAAACTCTGCATTGTCAACTAAACTATAACAGTAAGTGCCAGTCATTAAATATAAATTAGCTTATAAAGTATTCAATTTAAATAGCTGAAATTTTGGATAATAAGGCTGGAGAAATGGTTCTTTCCAAAGCTTACAGATCTGGAAAAACATTATCAGGGCTAATTCGTGAAAGTGTTTTACCAGAGACTTGGAGCCTTGTGTTAAACATACTGTATAAAAGCCATCTCTTCTCTTGAAGTTACTGTTGCCTGCTGATAAAGGGTCATGTTTCTTCTCACACTGAGCATTTAGTGTCTAGTTTACTTTTTTTTTTTTTTTTTTGGCTTAGTTATATAAATATTATAAAGACTTATTTTAACATTGATTTCCATTCTGCTTTAAAAGTAGTTACATACAATTTGACTAATTCTTCACTATCATGGTGTTATTTGTTCAAATATTTACAAAATCTGACTGTTTAATTTTCTGATGGCCCTTAGTCTTAGGCATCTTGAATGGAAATAATAATTTTGATAAAATTTAAGTAATAATTTATAGTAGCATATATTTTTAAACAAATATAATCTATCAAAACTTTGTTTTAAAGTTTAAAACTGGTCTGATGAATCACTCTTCTAGAAAGACTAAACATAATGGTTTCTAATTCCCTGAACTCCCTCTAATTCTTAACCTCTAAATTCCTAAATGTCTCTAACTTGTCTACCAACGTATTCACTTGCACCCCATTCTGCCTGGAACATTCAGCCTCTCTTGAGGCTGAATAAAGACCATCCTGTAAGATTTGAGGTTTGAAGGCTTTTGGATTTTCAGCACTTGGACTACCAAGGATATTTTGAACATTAATTTACATTTTCCTCAGGATTTTGATTGGAAAGAGAATATGAATTTTGACCTTGCTTCAAAATGTTAAGATATTCTTTCTTCTCAATGGGCAGATAACACAGTGAGTTCAAATAACCTCCACTGAGGAAATAAAAATTGGTCAAGAAAATCCACTCAGAATTTTTACTTTCCTTTAATTTTTTTTTTGTGAAATTCATGTAAAACAATGGTTGAATCTTTTGATAAATAACATTTGATTTTTTTTTTTTTTTTGTGATTGGACCACTTATTTGTCTAGGAGACACTTTAGGAATTCAGATTCTGCTAATAATAGTATGCATTTCACATTGCTGTCATAATAAGGCCAAGTAAAATTCTTACCAGTTTTATAAGAACAAAAGCATCAATAACTATTGCTCTCCTTGGGAGTTCTCCAATCACTGGTGTCTGACTCATCCTTCATATTTACCTTTCATCCTAAGCCATTAAAAGCATTTTATAAGACATATATTGTTGAGTTCTAGTTGCTACACCTTGCTGGTTTCTTTTCTCTTTCTGGAGGAGCTGTGAGGAGTTCTGATCCAGCATCACTTGGAGCTTCTGTGTCCTTCTGCTCCTCTCCTTCAGATCTTCAGATACTGCTTCCTGATAAATATGTATTGTTTGAGTGATCTGATATGTGACGATTCTATCTGAAATTGGGAACCTTGATTTTAGGACTATGTTATAAAAAAAAATCCAGATTAAAGACAAGTTTCTGGTTTTCAGATTTGTGAAATAAAAAATGGCTGGGAGTCAGAAGGCAATAAGCAAGCAACTGGCCCATGTTCATTAGGTTTTGGTATAGAAATCCCATGATGAGTCCTCTGAGTTTGATGGATTACACTTTTACTGGAGAATAAGAAAATATGTCTATGTTTGGTACATACATTTGATGGAATTATGAGACAATGTAATCTTTTTTTTTTTCCTGGCAAAGCTTTATAGAATTCAGGCTTTATAGAATGAACATTTAGCTACTGAATGAATAATTAGTATAGCATGGACATTTTAATTAGCCTAGAGGTGAATTTTCAGATTTACCTGCAAAAAGATAGCTGACTCTCTTCATTGCTCAAGGCCTTTTCTTCAACATCAGAAACATTCAGTTTAACATTTGTAGTTATCAAACAATTTTCCTTTGCCTAACAATTACCTACATCTTATTTACAGCATTTAAATTACTCTCTTTCATAACTATTTTTAGTAACTGGTTTTACTATCTAATTAGACTGTAATTGCAGTACACATTCAGAAAAGTAAAATATACAACAGCAAAGAAACCTTCCTTGAAAAGGGCAAGTATTTTTAAGTAATAGAAACAAATAGAAGTGATATGTATTTTCAATTTGCTCATTGAAATTGAGGGGACGAAGGTCACCTATATGATTTTTTTTCTGAGTGGTAATTCAGATCACACCTCTGAAGGAGTTGGAGGCCTCAGCCCTAAATTATAATATTTTAAAGAATAAGAGGTAGGGGCAAGTATCAAACTAAAAAAAAAAAAACACAACAAACTTTGCTGTGAGTTCCTGCTGTAACTGCTGTATTCCTTCAACCCCACATATAGGTAATATCAAACCAAACTAAATTATGAGTCCTCACTCACTTAAACAGGTGCAGGATCAAGCCCATTGTGAAACAAATATTCTGTTCCATATGCTGGAAATGTAATGGGAGAAACAGACCCCCTGGTCTCAATCAATTCATAGCAGCACTGGATGTGTTTAATTTTTAACAATATGTGTACTATGGCATGGATACAGTTTGAGACACTGGGCTTTTAGTGGTTAATGACTCAAAATATTTATCCATTGTGGAGGCACCAATGTGCTTTGGTAAAGCCAGGCTTTGAGGCTGACAAGAAGGACAACAGGATAGTGTTCTTTATCATGGTGATTGTCCTCTGCTGAGTTGTAAAACCTCTCCCCACACAAAGGGGCAGGTGTGATGGGGCATTACTGGCCCAATTGCACTGACATGGGAGGCAGCTTCTGTGTCTTAGGTGTCATAAACCATCAAAGACCCTTGAAGTGCCCCCAGACTAATTTCTAAGGCCTTCCACCTGAGGACTGAAATATCCCTCCCCCCCCCCACACACAGGGGAGGTACCAGGCTCTTCCCACCTGAACATCTGTGTTTATTAAGCCATCAGGCTATGTTACATGGGCTTCTTCCCCCAATCCCAGTGAATGAATATCATCACTTCCACAAATGGAGTCATTGTAGATTGATTTGTGGTGATTATAGAGCTTTTCCCTTTCTTTTTCTTCCTGCCTTTTCCCTTATACATTTTCATAAGTGATATTTTGTGGTCTCATATTGCTTATTACAACAGATAATAATAACTAAAATAGCTACATACCTGCTTTCCATTGCAAACAAACTGTTCCAAAATAAACCCTACATATGTATATATTTACAAGCACTGATCATTCAGTGTCACTTCACTCTAGTCTGCCCCAGGGCAGCTATTAACAAGAACCTGGGTTGCTCTTACCTTCTGGGGTGTAACATATGGCTATTTCTCATCCTCTAGGAGACCAATTTTTATTTTCCTGGAGCTTGTGTCTCCCACAGCATGCCTTTTCATTTTTCCAAGGGCAGATAGAGCCAGTGTGGAGAGCACATTGCTGCTGCACATTAGATAAAGAATTCCTTTTTTCTGGTTGTGCTTCATCCTCTTTGTACCACATTTCCACATGCTGTCAAAGAATGGTATTTCCCCTGTGTTACAGCTCCTTCAGCCATGAATGAGGCCAAGGGGAGCAACTACACTATCAGCAGATTCACATTAGGTCTTACTTTTGTTCTTTAGTGTACTTTTATCTTTCCCCTCTGATTTGTATACAACAAAATAAGTTTGGTCCCAAATGCCAAAAGGTACATGATGAAATGAAAAAGAGATTTTTTTCTGTGTGGATGTCACTAGTAGCATGACATCAAAAGATAAATTTACCATAAGAATGACCATAAAGACAAAAAATTTTGTTATTTATTATAACTGTCAAATATATCTTCTGTCTTTTATATCTTTGTTCCTGTTCCTACATAATAAGGAGACAAAGAAACAGAGTTGTTTGGAGAAAGTTGTTTTATGAACTTGCTTACAAAGTTTTTCCCTGGTACTGCAGTTATAATAACAGTGACTGTCACCTTACTGCAAGTAACATTGGCTCCACAGTCATACACGGATATATGAGCTTTTGGTAGGGTTTCTGCTCTTTAAATATAATTTAATTTTGTTGTAGTCTAGACAAAAAATAGCCCTAACTTACTGTTCAGGCTTGTGACTGAGTTTTTCATTAGTAAGTATAAAAATTTAATACTACAGTGCATACTCAGAAAACCAGTGCTTTTATCTTTTGGAAGATAAAGATCTTAGCTGCTTACATTAATATTATATGATCTTATGATAGTGATTATCTGAATTTTGCGATCCATCCAAAGTAGAATGAATTTAAATTTTAGTTTTAATTGTATGCTATAAATTAATTCTCTATTCTATCTGGTTTATTTGAGATCAGTTAAGATTTTGGATGTTGTCTTTATGGATGCCTCAAAAAGCAAGCCCTTCAAATCTATTAATATTTTTCTCTTAACACAATCATCATTTTGCATGTTGTGAATGAATCTGTCTTCAAGCAAGCAGAAAATAATGCACTATTAGCTGCAGAGAAGTGCAAAACTTCTACAAGAGGACTTTGTGTAAAACTCTAGTTAGGCTAAGAAAAAAACCCCACTTTCTCTGTCCATCTTCTTTCCAATCATCTCCTCTTTCCCTGCTTTTCTACGCATGATTATTCTAACTATAGTACACAGAACAGATTGCAACACCAAGCATATTTATAGGCAAAGGTTAAAGGATCATGCTGTCAACATTTGTGGATGCATAAAGAAAAATATGAAAATAAAAGATACTTTATTCTTACATTCTTTTCATAAGGAACCTTTCCAAAATAGAATAGCTGCTGTCTTACTTTTACAGAAGCAGCAGCATTGCCCCTCAAAGTAACAATAACGTGTGTATGCTTGGGAAGAGAATTGTGCTCTTAGTCAGGATACCCCTTTGGCACTCTTTCCATCTGTAGTTCAAGACAGACATTTAGGCTGTGTTTCTGACTGAACTAGAGCTAGTTTCTTTCTTCATGTGGCAAGCCTTATTAGTGCAGAGCAGTACAGTTTTCACCTTTTTGTCCCAGGAGGAGTGATTCTAGAATATAAAGAAAGTAATATTCCTTTCTCTAAACAGCTCATAAGCTGACATGTTTGGAACATAATGAGGTGGTGTTCATGACTAAATAACAGCAGAGAGAGACGAGCAGTTATAGTAATGCTTACTTCTTTCTCATTCAGTTCATGTTACAGAGGAGACAGAGGTAATCCATTAGGACCTTTCAGACAGAGGACACATGGTGATCCCAAATTTCAGTTTGAACCGCATCTACAACAGCAGGAATTTCTAAATCAGCAGGAAAAAAATTAGACTCATTGACTATGCTATTCACTTGATGTCTTTAGTTTGTCTTTCTCTCTCATTCAGCTACACAAGAAACTTATAGGATTGCATAGCAAGAACCTCCAGACTAGATACATAAAACAGATGTTTTTTCTCAGGCTTTTATAGCTATTAGCTTTTTTCCTCCTCTTTTTGTTATGTTTTGTTGAGAGCACATGACCAGAACTAAATGCAGCCTGCCATATAAATATTCCACCATAAAAATAAAAAAGTATTCTTTGTACAAATATTTTCAGGATATTTTATCTTGCACTTTGTAGAAACTAATATTTTTTTTTCTTTAGCCAAAGTTAGCGATGACTTGAAATTTTCACTGAATTATTGATATTGATGACAGGGTATTCTTTCTTTATGTCTCCAGTTACTTTATAACGTTCTAGTGTGCATAAACTCAATGTTCTATCCCCTTTCAATGTGCATTACCTTGCATTTGTGAAAAATTGAAGCCCACCTGCCAAACATTTCAGCATTTTCATGCTGTTAAATAGTAAGAGCTAAAAGTGTAATGACCAGAGCTGTAAAACCAAGCAGATTTTCTCCTCAGTTTCTATCTGCTTGGCATGGGGAAGGAATATTGCGGGTCTGGACATGGTATGTGTGAATAATGACTACATTCTAGCTTTCAATGCACATAATCAGAGATAAATAAATAAGTAATACCTTTTATAAACCATCACAAATATTAAGTCTTTGGCAGGAATATTCTTATAGTTGTCACAATGGGCACTACATCTAGTGATCCCTAACTCCACTAAACTCTGTTCATCTTGGTGGATTGTGGTGGTTACCTGCTACGACCTCAGGCAGTTGAGAAGCGCCGGCTAGCACTGCCTTTGTGAGGCTGGGTCCGCCACGTGTGTGCGGGCACTCCAGGGTAATGGTGTCTGCCTCCCTGGTAATGCTGAGTGCTGCAGCATGGGTAACGCAGCTTTGGTAGCTTCACACTGAGAGGAAGCGAAGGGACAAGAGAAGGACACTTTGCTTGCAAGCCCTAAGAGCTTTTATTCCCCCATGAATGGTCAGAACTAATCGCTCTCAGCGCAATGCAAAGCAAATGCCGGAGAACAAAGAATTTGCGTTAGATTAAGTAGGGGGTGGGCGGACAGGGGTGGAAACCTGCCTCGCCCTATGAGGACACACGACAGGGGAGTGACATAGATTATAGCAACCTATGGCAACATAACAGAGGTGGGTACAGCTTTCTGGGAAAAATAGAAGTGCTAAAGTGAGGTGATGGATGCAGAACTTTCATGAAGAAGCAGGGAGTGGTTACAAGACTGACACCCTGTCAGGGAGCGAGCAAACCTTGACTGACAGAACCATGTAAGGAGAAAACTGGGCGAAGTGAGAAGATTGACAGGTCTGAGTGACAGGAGCTCTCATGGTAAGCAACTTGGAGCAAACCACTGCGAGGGAAAGTAGCGGAGTACAGGGAACCAACCTAACTAACATTAGTAAAATCCCTGACTAAATCAACCCAACCTACAACAGTGGATTTTCATTTTGTTTACAGATTTCAGAGCCCCAGTTGGTGATGGAAACATTGAAGAAATATTTTTCCATTAAAACACACAAACAAATAGTTTTAACCTTCTTTCATATCTTTATATATCTATATTTATATCTAAAGATCATCTTGCACCTGGGGCCCATCATTAGTAAAACATTCTTGACCATGCTTTATTCTAGTCCAGGCCATTTCAGCTCTTTCACCTGAAAAAGAATTAACAGGTTAGAAATGTTCAGATTTCTTAGTGTCAGGTTACATGCATTTACTTGACAAGAGGTATATTTGCACAGCTGTGCCACCTACAGAATTTCTGTCCTTCACACCCTTTCTGGAAGTCAGTGGCAGAAGAGAGATTGGACTAGAACCAGAGGTCTCTGCTTGACCTGTTGTCTATGCAGTGGCCTTTTCAGGTAGCTATGAAAATCAAGATTTGGCATTGGAATAATGACTTAGATGCAATTTCTGCATGTGTTGTCCTTAAAAACATGAAATCTTTACTCTGGAAACATTAAAATCTGTACGACTTCATAAAGGGCAAGTACCTGGGAAGTCTTTTGTATCACGAATTCCCCTGTACTCAATCAGCATAAGGACTTCACGAGTGAGATAATATTGGCTTTAACCATGTAATAATTTTCTAGAAAATCACATTGTTTCTACTGCATTCATAAATCTCACTACTTCCCAGAAGATTTATCTCCATTGAATTAACTCTTCTTTTATTGCGTCTATATTAAACTTTATTTTTGATGGTATGCTTTTTTATTTTTTTCTTTTTTTTGTCAAAAATATGGAAGAGATTTTGCATGATGTAAGCTTCTGGAGACATACTAACATACTTTGTGAGTTATGCTTTTAAAATACATCAAATAACCTTCATGGTTGAGAATAAGCATTTAAATTTGAGATATATTGCCTTAGAAATTATGATGATTTTACCCCCCTGCCCCCTACCCCTTTCTTGGAGTATTTAGGAGGATTTTGAGTTTTCTTTGGGAATTAATGAATCTATCAATTTTCTCCTTCCTGAAGCAATAGTTGATCTTTATGACATAATCTGTCTAGCACCTTGGAACCTTGGAACTAGAAAATTCAGTTGATCTTTGGAAAGGAAAGGAAAGGAAAAAAAAAATCACCTTCCTTTATTCTAATTCCTCTCAACAGTCACACTAATTTTCACCCAAGGGCAAACCATTTTTATTTAATTCTACTTGTCTTTTCTAATAAATGGGCACGTTAACAATGTCCACTAATAGAGATGATAATTTTTCCATTTTAACCTTGAAAGTTTCTTGCCAATTCATAATTCAGTCAGAGAGATACATTTGAATACTCCATACAGGCATTTCTTTGAAAGCCTCGTAGTTTCCTTTTGCTTCAAAGCAGTAAATACTTTGTATTGTATTATCAGGGATAAATGGTGAAACACAGATACTGTAGAAATCAAGGTGAAACACACATCTCTAATATTACAATTCCTAATAAACATAGCGAAAGATTTGACCTTTATTCCAAATAGTTTTAAAAGGTCTTTACTGCTAATAAGTTGTGCTTCTCCTTCCTAGCTCTCCATGACAGTGGAACCACAATAGCAAGTAATGCACCTCTAAAAGTGTACATCCAAACAGGTTCTACTTCAGTTTCTACATTCACAGTTTTTCAGAAGGTTTGCTTTGCATAGAGTTGTCTAACAACGTTGACCGTGTGTTGTTACTGCATTTGGTGTTCAAAGTTACCTGACCACAACCATTTCCTTCTTGAGTATGGAAGTACCCTGGAGATGAGTCTTTTGTCATTTTTTTACCAGCCCCTATCTTATATAATGTTCATATGTGGACACAAGCCCTATTTTATTTCTGCTCATTCTGTTGAGCATTCCTTGTTGGTGACCTCCCAGTGCCTGCTTCCCAAACTTCCACTCACTGAAAAAGGGCTCAGTGTGAGGAAACTGGTGTGTTCTTAGTTACCTGAGGCATCTGCTCTGGGAGAATACTCTGAATGGTCTGACTCCTGGGCTTCTTTTAGCCTGACATACGACTTCTGGGAAATTTCAGTGTTGTGACAGCTTTGCCTCTGGGAAGACACAGCTTCTGTACCCAGGTTATTCAAGACTGGTGGGACAGCATCATGCTTGGGAAGTGTAACAGCCAGAAACAGATGATAAACTTTTGGAAGTGTAGAGTCACAGAAGCCTTCTGTTACCATGAGTTGTCAGACAAAATTTCAGAGCCCAAACTGACAAACCAGTTAGTGACTAATGGCTCCTGGAACCTCACAACTTACAGGAAGCTAACCATCCCAAGTTGTGCAAAGTTGTGACTGATGTTTCAAAGAATATCCAGTGAGCCCTTTGTTTTGGATAATACAGGCAGCAGATGCTGAAAAGCATGTCTAGACCTCCATTCTCTATTTTACTTCTGCATTGTGGAGGCTCTTGTAGGATGCAGACTCCAGTCTGATGTCTGGTGGCAGGATAGTGACATCTGTGAAGGAAACTCCATGATTGTTCATATCTATTTCCCTTTCTGAATCTGGTTCCAGAGAAATATAAAACCTGTTCTCTCCATGTTCTCTCTGTTGTGCATCCATTTTTCCTGATCCCTGTTCTGTTTTTACAGGCTTGTGGTGTAAATAAAATAGAATAACAATGAGATTTTGTCAGATTTTAATGCAGATGTATGATTTCTGCTGTTATATGTCATTGTTTTAGAGGAAAAAATATGCAAAAGTCTTAGCAGGTCCTGACTATGCAGATGTAGAAGGCAGCATATCTCTTTAACAGGATGTCTGCCTTAAAAATCCCCATGACTGCATCACCAGTCTCTCAAAATGACAAAGACTCTCAGCAAAGAAAGATGCAATTAAGACACACACAGCAAAACATCTGCTTATGAGGCTGCTCAAAATCTCCCTTCTACTCATGAGCCCTTCAAGAACTGTAGGATATGCTCTTGAACCTGCCAGTGCTTTTGTTCCAAAGAATTAATGAAGACAAGATAAAGCATCTGTATCCCATTCTGTTTTGTGATGAAAAACAAACACTCAGAATTAAACTTGCCAACACATTCTTTGTGACAGCAGTGGTCACAATAGTGACACTGCTCATGAAATTTCATTGAACATTTTTATTTTTTGCTGTGGCAAAAAGTAATGCAGTTGTGTCAGACAATGAGACTTAAGCACACTTTTTCAGAGTTAATAGACAATAGGCTCTTTGTAATTTATTCTTTCTATATATGATAACACTTTTTGAAAACCATATTGCAATTGTCTTGACCTATCTTTCTCTCTTCTTTAGGTAAGTTTCAAATGTTATCTTTTCTTCTCTATTTGTTTTTTGCCAATTTTTAATCGCTACCTAATCACTAAGTGTTTGTTAAACAAAAATTGTCAGACCTTTATTGTTGGGCATGTATTCTGCCCATATTTTTATGTGATAAGATTTTTTTGGCAAGACTTTTGGAACCTTTTGGCTCAACCATCACTTTGTTGACTTTTTTTTTAGATAGATACCTAGGTAGAATTAAGCAAATATAATTATATACTGTATAAGAAAATTCAGTTTATCAAAACAAGGATTGCAAGTGAACAGAGAACAATTTGAGATGAAGGCAACTTTTAAGAGAACTGAATTCAAAAACTGAAGGAATACTTGGGAAGGTATTCAGTCATTTCCTTTCCCATAGATCCTATAAAGCAAAAATGTCTCATTTAATCAGATCAGGATGAATAGAAAGCAGATGTGTCTCTAATAAAAAGCCAGGAAAAACGAAACATGTAAAGATGCCTTTGAGGCACTTTTATATTGACATTCTGTTGAATGTTGAATTGTTAGGTAGAATAAATCCCTTAGAAAAGTCCTGTGAAGCCTTCCAAAGTTGCAGTTCTGACTAGGGGTCCCTAATTTGAATATATTTTGTATGAATTACACAAAATGACAGAAGTTAGGAAAGATGTTTAACAATCCATGCTTCATAATGAAATGAAAGGACAAATACTGGAAAGCCAGGAAGTTTGCTGCCTCATTGCACACAGAGGTGAAGACAGGACATGATATCTGTTCTTTGTGTGAAATTGTATGTTATTAACTGAAACTCTGTTTTTAAGTTTCTCTCTATATTTTAGCTCTTGGAACACTGTCAGAATTCATCTCTGTTTTTAAACAGTATCCAGCCAGTGAAAGGGTCCACTTTTGTAAAGAGCTCATCTTCATTTTATATTCCTTCAGTTTAATCTACTGAGTAAATAGTTTACAGAAAAAATACTATATTTTAGTACTCACTTTTGCTGATTTTTAGCTTTCATTAGCTCTGCTGTAATTTTGAAAACAAATAGTCTTTCCACTCTAATTCCTTTTTTTTTTCCCCTGGGAAATTTCATAAGATTTTTTTTTTTTGTTGTTGTTGTTGTTTTTTGGTTTTTTTTTTCCCTGGGAAGGTATGTAAATGTCTAAAATTCTGAGACTTTCAGAGTAAGAACAACTTCAAGTGAAGACACTGCTTATTTCTCAAAGTACCACCCTTTTCTGGCTAGGCACATTTCCATGTGGACATCTGAAGAGATTGTTCTCTTTGTGACTGTGAAATTCTCTGGGGGCGTAGCTTCTGACCTCTTCCCCTCACTCAGTTCTTCCACATTTACAAGTGTACATATTACATCTGTTACACACACCCAGTTCTCCTGGATGCTTGACAGCTGCTGAAACAAGGAGGGATCTTTCTCATGGCGATTTTGCCTAGCTTGTCCTGTGGGACAGACTGGTATCTCTTCTTCGTAAGGATTTGCACATGCAGAGCTTCAGACTTAAATCCATTTTGAATGCTCCCTTTAACTGCCTGAGTACTTCTGGGTTTCAGTAAAGTACTGTAGCAATTGTAGATGCATGTAGTTATCCAAACATAATACACTTTCATACAACTGAGCTAAGAAAGATCACCTGCAGAGGCTCAAAAGGGTCTTTTTTTTCTTTTTGCAATCACAGGTAAGAATCTACTCCATGAAGGTGATCCAAAACCATAAAATAATGAGAAAAAATTCTCTTGCAGTTTCTAGGCTTTCTAACAGTTGCTAGGAGATAGGTAGGAGTGATAGCAATGATTTTGGAAAATAAGTCCCACATTAGGCAAATAAGGACTGATTTTCAAACTTCTAGCAGCTTTGTTGTCCGGGTACTGTATGAGCTAATATGCTTCCCTAATGAAGTATATATACACTTATATAATGACCTTATTAGAAAAAAATTTTGTTCTTGAGCTTATAAATGTAAAAAAAATTCTCCCTTTATTTTTTCCTTCTTTTTTTCTTTTTTTTTTTGACATCCTAGGCTTTAAGAAACATCAGGAGGACCAGCAGCATTCGAAACAGTGTGTTTTACATTTCATTTCAAGCAAGCTAGAAAGGTTTTTTTAAATCATGCTGTCTGCCTTTTCTCTTTGGCACATCCTTTCCCTTTGATTACCTTTTCATTCTCCTGAGTTTTTCATTATCTTTCCAGTACAAAACGTTAGACCACCGTGCTACATAATGGAAATGAAACATTTAAGGGATACAGAGTGCTGTGGCCTCACTGCAGATCAGAATGTGACTGTGATACATGTAAGTTTAACTTCTTTGAAAGTCATACTGCTTTTGGTATGATAGCTGAGAATAGCAGAACCATACTGGGTTCTAAATTAAATGTGTAGGATTAATGACTTGCTCAGGATTTGGTGAGACTTTTCTATTACCCTGACTGGATTTTGAGTTTATAAAAAATTGTTTCTGTCTTCCTGGGAAAAATTAATAAATATGTCAGAAAGTCTTCTGAAGTGTATTTTGAACTGCAATGATCTAATTCCAATAATATATTGGATTTCTGTGATTCTCTGAACGTTTATAAATTTATTCTAGTGAAGATCTGTCTATGTGTTCCTAACACAACTAACCAAAGAACGTTGAGCATCAATCAATTAAATGCTTTTATTTTTTAATTTATTTAATGCTTTAATTACAGGTTTTGATAATACCAACTTCTATTTTTTTTGTAGAGTAGTTTGAAAAAACAGTAGAATTGAATGCTAATTCATTAACTGTGGAGGATTTATTTATGGAGAAGTTGCAGGGAGAGACATAAATGATCCTGGCAATTATGAAAGGACGAACACTATATGATATCAGAAATTTACTTGCAAGTGCTTTTAGAGTGTTTAGTTAAATTGTAGATACAGAAAAAGGAAGAATAAACCCCAAAGTGAACATAATATAAACTTGTATTAGTCTGAAGAAGACTGATTTTGATAACTTGCAATTAAGTTTTAATTTAATTCAAAAATTTGTGTTTTAATTCCTATCCTTGGCCAAAATTCCTTCTGTTATAATCTGAAAGAGAAAACAATTTGACATCTACCATCCTTTGTTCTGTCTTAGGAAAAGGTGGCTAAAGCTCTGACTTTCCATCTGAAGACTGGGCACTTCGCAGTTGAAGGAAGGTGAAGTGCCTACAATTCTGAGTATCTCGAACCATTGAATGACAGGATATGAAAGAAATCAGTATTCTTGCAGAAACTCTTGTCTCCCTGGGGTCAGGGAGGCTGGAAATTTTTTATCAACCCTGAAACCACTTTTAATGCTGGGCATTTTACAAGATCAAAGGAAACTTGAATTTATCATACTACAATCGGGAAGTACAGGGAAAGGGAATAATACCCTTAAGCTTGACTTAAAAGTAGTATTACAAAATTTCTGTAACACCCTGGAAAATTTCTGCAACACCCTGGAAAATTTCTGCTTCTCCCAATCTGGGATCCAGGATTCACCTCAAGACTATTCCCTAGATGTTGCTTTTCATGAAGGGGAACTGAATTTGGATAGAAAAACCTTTCTTATATTTTTCTGTTCTCACTTGTATTTCTGACTGTAACTTCTCTCCTATGCATCCCAATGTCAAGTCTCTTTTACTCAGACTATCAGATGAATCTCCTTCCTCACGGATCTCTTCTGCCACCACCACAATCTATGTCACATAAGGAAACATTTCTAGAGCAGTTTCACACTACTGAACCCAGACAAGCTCATGAAACAGCTTGATTCTTCAAAGATTCATTTGTATAATGTAGATGTATTCTTTCACCAAAGCCAGTAATCGAGGGAAGCATACACCACCTTAATTTTGCATATGCTTTTACACATAGTTTCTGGTGCACCTACCTGGAACTAATCCTTCACCAACATACTGGTGAGAGTGAAGTTGAAATTTTAGGCCAATTTAAGGAGACAAAGATCCTTAGCAAATTGTACATAATGCAGTCCTGTTTACAAAAGCAGGTCAGAGTAGCCCTTCAGCTGGTGAAAATCACTAGCTATCCCAAGGCTATTTTCCTGTACTGAAAATAAGAAAACCATGTTTACAGATATCATAGACTGAGCAAAACTTTGACCTATTGTGCTCTGACATGAAAGGCAACCTTCATTTTTATAGCTGTTTTTACAGCACATATCCTAAAAGGAATCAATTTTTTTATTTCAATCCTCAAGTCCTCAAACATCAGTGAAGTGAATGAGGTGTATTGGTTTCCGGTGTTGGCAGGAAGATGTTTAAACATTCTATGCTGCATTATCAATACCCTGACTAATGCAGTAGCATTGTTTATTTGAACCAGGATCTCTAGCTCCAGTATTCAGCATTGGACTGTGCATTTGAAAAAATGGGAATTCAGAGTTTCCTCTTCTACAGAGTTGATGGGTCATGTGATATACTCACTTAAACTTCCCTCCTCCTATATTTAAATATTATTGCTTTAGGAGGCTCATTCAGGAAACGTTTACAAAAATTACATGGATTATTCACACACACACACACAAACATTTACACTTTAATGAGCAGGAACAAGCAAATACAATAAGATTGAGGTTATGTATTTTTCACTAAAAACCTTTATGAGATGGTTGATGGTTGCTTTGCCCTCCTAGTCAAAGGTATTACATTTAAGAACAAATTTTTCCCTATTGCCATTACAAGCAAATTATAATGTTTGCCAAATTTGTAGAACACATATAAGGAAAATTATTTAGTGTAACATGGCGTTAATATGTAATGAACCACATTTACATTTTTTTCATTAGCTACAGTTCCTGTATTTCTTCAGTGATATCTTAATTATTCATGGAGGATAATGTTTTACTTGTGCAAAAACACCAATGTGAGTTCAGAGTTAGTGTTTTTAAAGAAACTTGTATTTCTACATGGGTATTTGGAATTGTATTGAGTCAGTTTCACTAGATCTGTAATTATAAAGGGAGATGTACTTGAAAGATTTTGGACACTTGACTACATGGTTTCTAACCTAGCTATTAGAAATCAGATTAAGACAGAACCTGCAATGAAGTATAGGTAAAACTAAGTAGCTGCTTAAAACTGAACCTCAGGTTGTGCTTAAGAAGGATGAGGCAATCATCTCTGGTCCCATCTAATCTGCCCTTTCTGCTGTGGAAAACACTTACCCACAAACATTCAACCTGTTCTTGTTTTGCCTTTTTTTTTTTTTTTTTTTCAGGGAGGATGGAGGGCAGGGCACTGACTAAATGCTAGTCCTTAATTCTGCCTCATGACTCAAAGTTGTCTTTTATTCAGCCTATAAATAATTTATTTTCCTGATCCTGCAATAAGGTAATGCTTCCCTCTTCCCGCTACCATTCACCTCTGGTTTTCTTTGGAGATGATTTTTCTGTGCTTACAACACTTTCCTGAGGATAAAACACTGTTTGCAGTTCCAGTCGACTCGCACTGGTGTTGTTAGCCTTATCTGAACTGACTGCAGTTTGCTGGTATCTGGGGAAGTAGTCTAGGGAAGTATGACTTGTACCTTGCATGCTTTGTTTTAAAATTATTTCTGAGGCATTTGTTAGTCTCTGCTTTCAGACAAAATGTTCCTTGTGGGCATGTCTCAGATGGGGCTTTTGCTCTCTTGTAGTTCCAACATGATGGTCCAGGGATTTGTCACTTAAATATAACATTAGGTTGCTACTCATTTAGGTTACTCTTTATCCCGTATACATATATACATTGCAGGGTGAAGGCAAAAAATAGCGCTGTTTCTAAGGCTTTCTGATGATGTTGTTGGGCACTGGAAGAAGCTCTCCAGGGAAATTGTCACAGCACCAAGACTGACAGATTTCACTAAATGTTTGGATGATGGCACATGGTGAGATTCTTGGGTTTGTCCTGTACAGGGCCAGGAGTTGGACTTCCTGATCCTTGTAGGACCCTTCCAAATCAGGGCATTCTATGATTCTGTGATGTGGTTAGGGGTAGAAGAGGCCACCTGAGAACTCCATTTTCTTCAGATGCAAGGAGGTGAGAGTTGGAAACTTAAGGCAAAGGAGGTATTTTGTGTAGGTCTTAGTACCTGTTAACAAGAAGCTGAAGCTCCCCAGACACTTGTACTTTTCCTCTGTCTACAACAGTCTTTTGCCAGTGTCTCCTCTCCCAACTTTGGTCCTGTTGCTTGCTTGATCTGTGTCTTGCTTTACTTTAAACTCAGGAATTTAAGTGCATAAAACTCCTTTTTTTTAATGCCTGAAGGATCATCTTGATCTAGCTGAATTAGAAGAATCTTTAACAAAGGACAATTTTTCCTGCTCTTCCCATAAAAATATTAAGCTCATAGGACAGGTTTTCTTCAGTCAGAGAAAGAGAAGACTTCTACTACAAAATTTCTGCTTTGCAGTGAAGTTGAGAAAAAATAAACTTCTCAAGTAAAAAGAAGTAAAGATAACCACACCTCCCATCAAAACTCAAAAATATCTGAGGGAATCACCAAGGTATTTTCCTTCACAAAACATAGCTGCAGATCTCTAAGCTAGTGCTGGGTTGTCTGTTCAGATGATAAGATTAAGATTCTGTGTGCTTTTCTTGAATATATCCCATAAACAGGCTTTGAACCCTCCAGGGTATTTCAGAAATGTTAAGGATAGAATTTTGTGAATGACTACATAGGGCTGAGAATAAGCAGAGCGATTCTAGAGTCCACGTATGTACTTGGTATAGGAAACATAGCTTAGGATAGCTGCATTTAAAAAAATATTTTTCCTAGTAATAGATGATTTCTATAACTCCCCCACCACCCCCCCCAAGCATATAGAATATATGTAAAAAGAAATTACACAAGCTAATCCAAAGGAGCTATGTCAGCATACATCAAAGAACTGACAAATTTTGTTGACAGGCAAAGCTTCTAAATAACTGCAGAGCAGAAAGGTTAACAATCTGAGTTGCTTGAAGATCCAGATCTGATCAAAGTTCATGTAAAGACTCTTCAAGGCTGGTCTGAGATATGGGTTTCATAGACATAGGTGTAGGTTAAGGTGAACAAATTTAAGGTAAATCAGTCTAAAAGGGTTATTTCAGTGCATTCACATAGAAGGAATCTAAACAGCCTGCACAGACGTGGTCAGAAAAATCCCAAGAGCAGTGTTCACGTACACTTTGGTGGACAGTAGATTATGTAGAAGAGAGCACTTTTCCCCCACTGTCTCATGTCCCAGGGAGCTTTCCAGGAGGACCACATTATCTTCACCTAAACACTGGCAGGTAAACACCTGAAGTGTTTCATTTCTCTGCAGAAATACTCCTGTGGCTAGGTGCTATATGCTGCCTTCTTACAGAAAGAAATTCTGTTTTCACAGAAGCCTTGCTACAACAGACCAATCTGGCTTTCTTCCCTCAGTGTTATGACATAAAATATATGCCATTTATGAAACTCTTGAATTCAATCACTATCATAATAAAAAGAGAGGTATTTCAAGTAACCTTTTATTTTCATCATTGAATTGTACTGTATTTTGATCAAGACCTAATTTACAGGGAAATTTAACAAATAATAGCAACACTTGTGCCATAATGTAATGACAAAACTTGAAATTGTCTTATCTTAAATCTGTGAAGGGTATTGAATCTTATTTTCCCTGAGTAATTTCAAATATACATTAACATAGACAACAATAAACAAGGTAGTCATGGCAGGAATACAATTCAAAACTTTGCTCACTCTTAATTTCACTGTATTTTAGTTTACTTCAAGGAAATGTGTCCTAGATTTTGTAGAAGCATTTTCTTTTGAACAGTAAAATCTGCTTTCCAATTAGTTTGTAATAGCTGTTTCTGATTGTATTTGTAAAACAAGTAATGATAAAGTGATTGTAGCATTCCTATTGTGTCTAGCTGATATACGTTGGTCCCAGTGTAAGAAGAATAGCAGAGATATAAACTTAAACAGAAATTTCTTGTCAAAGTTGACAGGTTAAGGAGATAAGCTGGTGCAATTAAAGAGAGAGTAGATAAGATATTATATTATATTATATCACAGCATGAGCCAAGATTTTCAAGTTGGTTCTCAAGGGTGAAAAGATAGAAGATTACGTGCAACTGAGGGACCTGCTCGCCTGAGTGTAATTGCCATTGGAACAAGATAAGCTATCATAAAAACATAACAAACATCTGCTTTGTTGATATTATATAATTTGTATGAATGTTAAATATTACAATGAAATTTCCAGCCTTGGATTTTTTGCTATTTAAAGTGACTGTTTTTGACAAAGTGAATATCTAAGCTTGATTCAGCTCCAAAGTGCATGCAGCAGAGGAGCTGAGCTCTGGCAGCTGGACATGATGGAAGCCATTGCCCTGCTGCAACTGGGAATTGCTTCACATGGCACAATGAACACATCCTACTCTTGTTGTGCTTTGATTCCACAGATAAAAATTAAGTAGTAGCAATTCTATTTCAGGTTATTCATTAATAAAACCCAACTAACTTGAACTACTCTCACACCATTTTCTTCCACAAGCCATTTCTCCACAGTAGGAAGCAAACATACTTCTTTCTTATGGAAGAGCTTCATGAAAAAAATAGAGTTGCACACTAAATGCAGCTAAGAGAGAACAGAATAGAAGCAAATGCTGGTGAAATGACAACAGGTGTGGACACAAGTTGCAACATTTAGATAGGACTGAATGTTTGGGACATGGTATGCCACTTGACTAAAATTTTGAATTTTACTCTATCTACATTTCAAACTCACTGACAAAAATCACTACAGCTCTGGACTGTTCAAATGACCTAGGATCCAGGAGCTGCCAGTATGCCAGAGATTTGGCACAACTTCTTTTCACAACCATGTTTCTTCTCAGTAAATAAGTAACTCAACAGCTTATTCGCACTTGAGTTTTAGCTATTATGAGTATGAATTTCTTAGGTTGAAAATATCTGTGGACAAATATTGCTAGTTACTAAAAGCTCTAGCTTGCAGCACAATTATATAAATTAGGATAACAAGGCAGCCCAGAAAAAAAAGAAATGAAAAAAGCATTAAGGTTAGAGGAAATTAACCTAGTGACTGCTTATTGTTTCTTTTGTTCTTCATCCTGCGTTTTCTCTCAGGCAGACACAGCTTTCTTGAACTGGTACATCTAATGGTTTGCACTGTCTCTTGTGGTGGTTTGGCCCTGACAGCAGACCAGCACCAACACAGCTGCTCTTCCACCCCCAGCAACAGAGAATAAAAAAATAGGAAGAATAAGAGAAAAAACACTCAAAGATAAAAAATAGAAACAGTTGAATACAGGAAGGTATTTCTGATTATCTCCTGAATTATCTCCTCATAAGGAGAGGGAAAACACCCCAAACCACTCACCACCAGGTCAGCCAGACAATGAGCCTCTAAAGAGTGGTCACCTCAAAAGCCACTACAACCGTCCTCTATTTCTTTTTTTAACACTGGGCATGACTTTACATCGTATAGAACATTCCCCTGGCCACTTTGAATAATCTGTCTTGGCTGTGTCTCCTTTCAGCTTATTGATGCTGATGTGCTGATGTGTTCCCTCAGTAAAACTCTCCAAGTGATGCTGTTTTATCCATAAATGGAAAATTAATTCAAACCCAGCTAGACCCAGTAGGCTCTAGTATGATTCCAAAGGGTCTGCATATGACTTTAAAAACTGTTGATATTGGTGACATCTCAGAAACAGGTACAAGGACGTGATGCATGCAGCTCCTATGACCAAATGATGATATCTCTGTACCAGCTACATATAACTGCCTCTACAGTCAATAATGTCAAAAAGGTGCCTACAGAGAATAATTTGGCTGGCTGACTTTAGGAACTTCATTCACCAGTTTCAGTAGAAGCAGTTCATACCATTTGTGTCTGGGAAGTCAGACATGAGGCCTATAAGACTACATGAGGTCTGAAGTATTAGGCTGTCCTTGGAGCCCATCAGGCTCTGCAGCAGCTGTTTACTTAGCTGGGAATCTGCCATAACTATGCTTTGCAAACAAAGAAAGTTCCCAAACAACTTTCTCTTTAATCTCTCAGCTCTTCAGAAAAATGTATCTGGAGTTTACTTCCATGCTTAACAACCAGCTCCAAAAGTTGCAAATGTGGGGAAGAAAACAAAATGAAGGAATGAGACCTATGAATCTGAACAAGTAGTAGGAGAGAAATCCATCCTTGTTGACTAGGGGTAAGCAAGGTAGTAGGATGCCTTAGTAGTTGCCCGAAACCTTGTGATTCCGTGAGTGCTATCTGGGACTTTGTGTCCTCAGGCTGATTTATCAGCTCCTGTCAGCAGCAGATGTCCTTTTAGGAGTCTGCAGAGACTGGAATGCAGCTGTGAGTCCCTTGGCCTTGGGAAAACTTGAAGGGCAGCAGAGGACATGACATAAACCTTGTGAGTGATGGATAACAGCTGGTTTGGGAACCAGTTATGAACCTCTACCAAACCAGATGGAAATCTCTCCAGGGCATCTTTGAATCTGTGATTAGCCATTCTCTGGCTGGCTAAAAACATTTCTTGTTCTTGTTCAAGAAAACATTCTCTCTTTTTCTTGGTTTTTTTTTTTTTTTTTTTTTTTTTTTTTTTTTTTTTTTTTTTTGTTTGGTTTGGTTTGGTTTGGTTTGGTTTGGTTTTTTTTTTCTTTTTCTTTTTTTTCTTTTTTTTTCTTTAACATCCTGAGAAACAGGTATGTGATGTAAGGTGCAGTACACAGGCTGGAAAGAAAGTGAAGATGGAAAAGCAAGCAGTAATGAAACAATACACTGAATTCAATGGTGATCTACTTCCAGGATTCAGTGGAGGCTGCCTACTTGCCAGGCAGAGATCCTATGATCCCATGATGCTTGGCTTGATTGTCCTAGACTCTTGCTGAAGAATATAATTGTGGGGGATTTTTAATGGCAAATCCTAGACATTTCTTGTGGAAAAATAGGAACTCTTCAATTTTCATTTTTATTTTACTTTATAAATTGTTGGATTCAATGTCTTGTGTGGCAGGAATACAGCTGGTGCAGGACAGGATAATAGAATAATTTTTTCTGTCTTTTAACACTTAATATCATTTTTTTAAATAAAAGCAATGACATAAAAAATAAATTCAATAAGGATATCATAAATATATCCAAAGACAGAAAATAGATAGATACTTTAGATGGTTTCTCAAAGAAAAAAAATTGAGCAGAAAAGAGTAGCATTACAAAACAATATCTGATACAGCGTATGCAAAGCATGAACTGAATATAGCAAGTGTTTAAAAATTTTAATTGTTCTACCACAGAAGAAGGTAATTCATTTGAGAAAGAAATTCTCCTTTTCCCCCTTGGAAAAATTCCTTAATAGTGTTTAAAATAGTAATGGACTAGAGGGAGCACAAAGTATATTTTAAGTAACAATTTCCATACAAATATAGCTAAAGCCTATTCAGTTATGCTTTTCTGTGCATCTATCATCAATGTATTTGACTAATGTTGGTCCCAATATTTCATTTTCATTGATTAGTGGCATTTAAAACAAATGTGTTCTAAACACTGGTGGAATTATTTTCCACTTGTACCATAAAATGTTGGAATATAAATTGAACATTTTTCAAACCACAGCTGAGATACTGCAGCAAAGTTACCTATTCTTGCTCTATGATTAAAAATCTCTTTTCCTCAAGATGATTAAAGACTTGCCTACTTGACCTTTGTTGTTTGCATGCACTTCTTGGCAACAGAGATGTTTCTGAGATCTGCCAAGGGCCTTTCATTTTCCATAACAGTCCCAAAAAACATGGAAAGGGGATTATGGTCCTGGGGGAACAGGAGTGAATGACAGAAGAGATGGTAAGGCAGTTTCAGCTGAAGCATGCTTTGACTTTACTGACAAACTGTGCCAATTTCAGAAGTTTCTCTAAAATTCAGTGCTATTTTTATTGGTTTTGGTTTTTTTTTAGAGAATCAAGTAATGTTGTAACATTTCCTGGGCTTAGTCCTGCTTGAAATGGAGAACACAGAGCTGGATTTGAATAATTCAAATAATCAGTGTCTTCTTTACTAACTGTGTTGTATATGTGAACTTAGAGCTGAGTTTCCAGACTGACAGCCAGGCTGTTGCCAGTTCTGTAGGTATAATCTGGCAGTAGAGGAATGCCATTCTCAGGGCTGTCAATTCAACATTTGAATAGAAGCAGGACTCAGACATATTTAAAGGACTGTACTCTGCATGTATTTTACGCACACTCTACTATTACAGAGTCTAAAGGGCAAGATCAATCATTTCAGCTGCTCTCACCTGATGAGCTGGAGTTGGTGTCAGGGTTTCACAAGAACTGTTCTCTTTCTCAGTGTTGCTCAGTGTCTGGGTAAGAAGAAGTCCCAAGGCCAGATATCCTGTTTTAGCAAAGTTCATTATCAAACTATGTTTAATATAAATAATCCCAGTAAATAGCTGTAGAAAAAATATTTTTACAGATATTTTTTTAAGCTGCCTAATTAAGATATAAAATTTCTAGCAAACTGTCACTTGTCATCAAAGACAATCTGACCTGTGCCACTTATATTTTGTGTTAACTGGCAAAGCTATAGTCTCATCCCAATTTAAAACCAAGTTTTATGCATATTTTTCCAATGTAATTCATATACATTTAGTGCCAAAGGGAAATATCAATATGAAATTAAAACATCTCTATAATTCCCAGGTCTAGTTGTGTGATTCAGTCAATTAATGGGAGAGAAACTTGCATTAAGGTGTTCTCAAAGTTAATAGCAGATGATTATTTGATTCTGTCATCATTTTGAAAGCACTTGGTATATCACTCATCAAGCCCATCAAGCAAATAAAAGCTGTGGTGCTTTTATTTTCTGCTTGACGTTTTAAATGTGTATCTCATTAATTAAATGTCCATAGAAGTCACTTCTTTTATTGCTCTGAAATAACACAGTTGCAACCAACATATTAAAATATTAGAAATACAAATTTAACCCAAAACAAGGACATCTCTAGTGTGGGTTGTCACTTCAAGTGAGCAGACTGACAGTTGAAACGAGAAATTTTTTTCTTTTGTCAGCTCTTGTTAGACCCTTAACATAAAATTAATGTACTGTGAAGTAATTTCTTTATCTTTCATTGCTTGAATGAAATATAACTAGAATGGCAATGATGAAAACTGAAATTAACAGAAAAAGGAATAAAAAGACTTGATAGAACGCCTGTCCCTTGAGGCCATAGAAAAAGTACCCCGATAAGTATGTTTTCTGTTGAAAGCATGAGTCTTCCAAACAAAATGACTCTGTGCACTCCTGTTCTATGTTTGTATGATGTCACTGCTGAAATGAAAGCCAACAATAATGTCATTTCTTGCAGGTGGATTTGAAAACCATAAATTAAAACAAGCTTAAAATATTTGTTAATGCGGTCACAGTTACTGTCAGCCACAATATTTGTCTTACTTAAGTAGAATCTGTGAAGAAAAATATATATTTAATGATGCTGCTGAATATGTAGCATAAAAGTGCTAGTTGATGGTGTTATTATCCCTGATGAGAATGCAGAGTAGTGAGGATGCATACTGGAGAAATGCTTCGTACTTAATGATGTGAAGTTAATATGAGATTACAACACTTTACCTATAGAGCTGTGTTTATTTTTGAAGTCTGTGCTAATGTCCTACAATTCCTAAGCGTGTATTTAAATAACTTGCTGCATAAAGTCAAAAATGTCAACCTTCTTCATGGTTGAGAATACTAAAAGTAATGTATTTCCCTTTTGATATGCTGGTATATGTCAGACAACCCAATTTGTTATTTCCTGTTTTAGTATTTATCTCCTTCTGGTCAACAGCTGATAATATTTTCTCATTTTTAAAGCCTTAACAATCAGAAGGTTAACATGCAATAGTGTCTTCTTACTCTATTCTGTTTTTCCTTCTAAGAACTCTTATTTTATCACCTCCTGATTATAAATTGTCTTCCATTATATTATGTGGGATTAGAACTGCCTCCATATTCTCATATGTATTTATATATATATATATAGTAAAATGTTGGGGTTTTTTTGTTATGTTATGAAAAATTCCTTTTTCTTTTTCCTTCTCATTTTCTAGGTAGTACATAACATTCTTGATATTGAATCACATAGTCAACAAGTGTCAGCATTAAAGCATGTTATTGCATTGTTGGAATGCAAACTTGTCCAATATTTTTCCAGGATTATGGTAGAAGTTGCATTACAAAAAATATTACAGTCAGATTATAGGATAGTAAAGTGACCCTTCACACAGCAGGACTGACTTAGGAGCAGACTAGCTTAATTGTATTATCACTTATTTGATAGTGGCAGAAATAGCAAAATATGCTTGGAATTATATTTGCATAGTTTCCATTTAAATGGGATAAACATTCTTATAAAAATATTGTCATTTCCATTGTGGTAAAAAAGTTTTACAACAAAGATTTATTTTAATTTGTGTCAAAATCTATAGTTACTGGGAAGCTGCAAGAGAAGTGATTTTGCACAAACACAAGAAGACTTTAAAAACACATAGAATAATTTAAGATTATGTTTTACCTTTGCTCAGTTATGATAGTAATTGTCTTCACACAGAGGAAATATACTTTCTCACTATGAGATCCTTATAAGAATAAGATTAAATTACAGTAATTAGACCGAATAAGAAAAAATGGAGAATATTACACTGTATCAGAGTAACTAATATTTTGTAACCCTGAGGAAAAAAAATAGTGGTGTTTCTATAATTTTTTTACTGATTTTATAGTTGGTAAAGCAAGTGAAGATAATTAATCCTTTTCTACATAGGAAGATCTATTTCATAACTGGTAAGAGCTTCTGTATGCTTTAAATTCTTAATATCACATACTTACACTTCCCTTAAAATAAAAGTGTGGTTATTACTAGTCAACTTGGAAGAGATACTTTCATCATTTTAGTAAAAGGTACAGAAAGACTCTGAATACTTCTAAACTATTATTCCATATTTCAAGATATCAGTCTCATATTTTCAAGTTTCCACAGAACAGCACATTTTCCTTCCTTTTAAGTGCTAACATTTTACTTTGTCCCTCAGCTCTAAATTGCACTCAGAAGTTCTGATTGTGCTTGGTACCATAAGAAGGGGTAAGGAACTGAGACCAGACTTTAGTGGAGAACAACATGAGATAAATTCACTAGGTTGCTTTGAAGGTTGTCTTGCCTGCAATAGTGTTTAAATACTAAGGAAAGAATTGTGTTGTAAAATGCTAAATACATGTTCCATCTATATGGACTATATGACCTCCAGGGGTACATTCAATCTGATTTATCCCATGATATTATAAAATATGTATTAAACTATCAAAAAATATGATTCTATATTTATTTTATCTTCATTCATTAATTTCACATGGTTATATTAATAACCTTAGATAGGGAATCTTAAAGCAGTTAAATACTGCATTTTATAGCTCAAATACTGAATCTTTGGTTACCCTAAATTTTCATTAATTGTCTGTAAGTACCATGGTTGACACTTGCTTTACTTTTGCATAAGGTGGTGTGTAAAATGATCAAACATTGAAGATAAACTGAAACTGTTCACCAGCTTCATTTAGAATGAATGCACATTAAGTCAAAGGCACCAATAAATGATAGAGTTGCTAAAATATTGACCAGTGTTTTAGTGTTTCTACTGTTTAAAACATTTTTTCTCATTCCACCCAGATGTACACAGTTAAATGAAAAATGTGCAGCATGCTTCTGACCAAAATCAGTGCTAATGATATCAATGGAGAAACAGTGGTGGAAAAGTGACAGTGTCTGAATGCTGATTTTCAAGTGTTATTTATTTATTAGTTTGTTTTTCCTACACTGGTCCATTGAGAATGCGAGGCAATAGGCTGCCTGCTGCAGTCTTCATAGGTCTGCCAGCAGTTACCTCCACTATGAATGAGTATTCCCAGGCTGACAAAAGAAAGGCAGATCCCACCCCCAAAGTAAGCTTGATGAGATCCAGCTGACAGTGCTTGAAAGGGAAGTGCTTTTCCTTGCACAGGCTGGCTGAACTCTGATATTAATAACCCCCTTAACAGCTGTTGAACAAGAATGACCAAGGCACCCAGCTAGGCTGGGAAGCTGCTCACAGCTTGGATGGGCGCTCTTCTCAAAGGGTGTAAAATTGGTGAGATGGCTGGACCTGGGGAAATGATTGTGAATTGAGCTTCATCCAACTGCCAGCTGCTCATTAGTGGGGTTCCCCAAGGCTCATCACTGGGGCCACTTCTGGTTAACATCTTTATCACTTACCTGACGGGATGGAATGCATCCTCAGGGAGTTAACAGGCAATTCCAAGCTGGGCAGGAGTGTTGATCTGCTGGAGGGTGTGAAGGCCCTGCAGAGGGATCT
Source organism: Vidua chalybeata (assembly GCF_026979565.1). NCBI lineage: Eukaryota > Metazoa > Chordata > Aves > Passeriformes > Viduidae > Vidua > Vidua chalybeata. The sequence continues at coordinate 45,183,148 of NC_071534.1, forward strand.
GGACAGGCTGAATTGATGGGCTGAGGCTGACTGTATGAGGTTCAATAAGACCCAAGTGTCGGGTCCTGCACTTGGGTCACAACAACCCAAAGCAGCAGGCTTGGGGAAGAGTAGCTGGACAGCTGCCTGGTGAAATAGGACATGGAGGTGCTGGTTAAAATCCAGCTGAACATGAGCCAGCAGAGTGCCGAGGTGGCCAAGAAGGCCAATGACACCTTGGCCTGTATTAGAAACAGAGGAATAGGCTGCCTAGAAAGTTGTGAAGTCACCATCCCTGGAAGCGTTCGAAAGGATGTGGCTGCTGGGGACATGGTTCAGGGGCTAACACAAGAGTGCTGGGTTAACAGTTGGACTCAATGATTGCAGAGGTCTTTTCCAATGCAAATAATTCTATGTTTCTCTACTTAAGTAGGCTGGAGGACATTATACACATTTGGTTTTATTCAAATGAAGAGTGGGATTGTGGTTTTTCTGATAAGATCCCATTCTGGATATCTGCATACTGTTTTTCACAAATACCTCTTGTCAATTTGCATTGTTGGCCTTAAGGTTATAGTATTCACTATGTTTCCTAAGCTATTTGCTGGTATGCATGTATTTCTAGAACAGAAGATCTTGCACTTCGAGAGCATTAAATAGTCTAAACAATATGTATAAATTTTCCAGAATAAGTCTGATCTTGCAAGCCAACAGCTTAATAGATATGAATAGTATTTAATATGAAAAATAAGCATGAGAAAATATTTGTCTGATACTACTTAAAATTACTGACATTCTCAAAAAAATCTTTACAGTAAAATATCTGTTTGTCACTGTGCTATCAGAAATGACATAATAGCACAGCTGGATTTAAATCTGAAGTTGAATCTAGATGACATTAAAGTTTATATTCTCCTGAAGATTACAGTTTTTATAGCAGATAGGACAGTCATGTCTGGTCTGCAGAGAAAAGGACAAATGCACATGTTTCAATTTCTTCAGCAAAATTTTATATTTGACATGAATATAGGACAGATATCATGTCTGATCAACAACAAATGCTTGTTTCTGCTACTATAAATCCATAAAAAGTTTTCAATATGTATTGCTGTAGAGCAGAAATCTGGTCAGAATTTCTCACAGAAGAGAAAGTCTTCATGTACAGAACTTCTTTGCCAAATCAAGGTTCCAATTTTTTATTTTTCTCTTTATGGTTGTACGGTTTATGTAAAAAGATTGCTGCTGCTTCTGAAGAAATAATTTGCTTTCTGCTAGCCAGAGTACCTTAGGTCCTTTTAAACGCAAGCATGGTTAAAGAAGAAAATGTCTTTATTTTAGCAAACTAAAGGCTTCATTTCTTCTTGACTATGAAATTGGAAAAAAAGGTTGCAAGGCAAAAAAAAAATCACCCACCCAAAACAGCAAAGTACAGTTCTAGATTACTAGATCACTCTTAACAGCAAAAACCCTTTTTAACTGCTCCAGAATATGAACTTGGCTCATCATGTGAAGCATGAGAATTCTCCTTTTGCTTCTTTCCCCATGAGCTACCTTTCACTGAAGCACTGTTCAAGGCCACTTTGACTCAGTTGTAGTGATATGATAACACAGATATTTCAGTGTCATTATTCATTTTGGATGCATTTCTCCTGTAGTCCAAATTCACATAAACATGAAGGCAGCAGAAGCAGAGAGCCTGGTTGTGGCTCTCTTTATCCTCAACTATCTCATTTTGGTAAGGCACTGTTCCTCTGTGATTCACTGTTTCCTATTTACAATCCTGGAACATGATTTCTAACTTTTCAGCCCTCATTTGCAAAAGATTTGGGGTTGTGAGCATGTTAAGAGCCAGACCTACTTGCAATAAGTTTCTGTTAGCAACCATCTCCGTTAAATAAGGATTATTCTCTGTCTTCTTTGGCTGATGCAGAAGCAGTTGCACAGAAGCTATAATTCTTGATATTTAGAGACTTCAATCAAGTGACTGTGGTCTGTTTAACAATCCTCTGAGGCTCCTGATGTAAATACCTTTCTTCATTTTCAGTAATATTTGTATACACATTTGCATACACAAATAATTGAGAAACTAAGTTAATGTAGCCATATGCATGCTTAATAAAGACAATCTTAATTTACAGTGTTGGTTGAATATAGAGGTTGACTTTTTCTGCTTAGTTTCTGCAACAGTACAGAGTTTCCATGATGAGTTAAAAGGTGTAATTTAGATTCAGCTACAAGAATTTATCTTTTTAAAATGATTCTGGTGCTGTCAGATAATTATAATGTGTCTTCCCTGCCTGTAATGGGCACCACAGGAAATAAAACTGCAGTACAGACTTAATCAAATCTGAATGACAAGGTCATTGTAAAGTTAAATCCTATTTTTTTTTCCTTATTGACAATGTGCTCCACAAAAAGAACTAAGTTCAAATGTAAGATAATGTACACAATCATTTGCTTAGTTTTTTGTTTGATTAGAGCCATCTAATTGCCTGTTAGTTACTTAAGAGCAGTACCATTCTAAAGTGTGCATTGCTGAGATCTCCAGCATTTTTCAGAGTAAAATCGTGCTGTGTCTGCAGTTCAGTATCTGTTTACTTTCAATTTTTATCCATTAATAACATATGCACATTTAATATATTCAAAGGCTATCTTCAATCACAACTCTTTCATTATTAAGGCCCAAAAATTTAAATAACTGACAGAAATTTCATTCTGCATGCCTTTAACTTGCCTCATATCTTCATTTTCTGCAAACAAAAAGTGAAGCCAGCGCAGCTCAAAAGCCTGAAGTCTTTTGTTTGAACTAAAGGAATAAAAGATACAGTAACTTCATCAAAGGTCAGATCTCCCCTCCTACCTTTTCTGAGCTCAGAAAAAGGCTGACTTGAAGGAAAATCTCTACTAGGTTGCTATGAACTGCTTTTGTGAAGAATGCATTGCTCAAATCTATGGGCTGTCCCAAAAGACTCTGTATTTTTGTCCTTCTAACTCATGTTGCCTTTTTGTAAGTCAGCTTTTGTCAAGTTAGCTTGTTGTAAAGCCCTAAAGAGAAAAAAGGAAAAAAAAGGAAAGGAAAGGAAAGGAAAGGAAAGGAAAAAGGAAAGGAAAGGAAAGGAAAGGAAAGGAAAGGAAAGGAAAGGAAAGGAAAGGAAAGGAAAGGAAAGGAAAGGAAAGGAAGGAAAGGAAAGGAAAGGAAAGGAAAGGAAAGGAAAGGAAAGGAAAGGAAAGGAAAGGAAAGGAAAGGAAAGGAAAGGAAAGGAAAGGAAAGGAAAGGGAAAGGAAAGGAAAGGAAAGGAAAGGAAAGGAAAGGAAAGGAAAGGAAAGGAAAGGAAAGGAAAGAAAGGAAAGGAAAGGAAAGGAAAGGAAAGGAAGGAAAGGAAAGGAAAAAGAAAAGAAAAGAAAAGAAAAGAAAAGAAAAGAAAAGAAAAGAAAAGAAAAGAAAAGAAAAGAAAAGAAAAGAAAAGAAAAGAAAAGAAAAGAAAGAAAATTAAAAAAAGAAAATTTTGTCCACGATTCAGAAGGTTTGGGCCTGTGTGAGCACCATAACCTAGAAAAGCTCCTCTCCTCTCCTCTCCTCTCCTCTCCTCTCCTCTCCTCTCCTCTCCTCTCCTCTCCTCTCCTCTCCTCTCCTCTCCTCTCCTCTCCTCTCCTCTCCTCTCCTCTCTCCTCTCCTCTCCTCTCCTCTCCTCTCCTCTCCTCTCCTCTCCTCTCCTCTCCTCTCCTCTCCTCTCCTCTCCTCTCTCCTCTCCTCTCCTCTCCTCTCCTCTCCTCTCCTCTCCTCTCCTCTCCTCTCTCCTCTCCTCTCCTCTCCTCTCCTCTCCTCTCCTCTCCTCTCCTCTCCTCTCCTCTCCTCTCCTCTCCTCTCCTCTCCTCTCCTCTCCTCTCCTCTCTCCTCTCCTCTCCTCTCCTCTCCTCTCCTCTCCTCTCCTCTCCCTTTTTAATTCAAGGAAATTTTGCAACATAGTTATACATTAGCAACCAAGGCATAACTTTTGGAAGGTGTTCCTGCCATGGTAACAATCTCTTCCTGTGTTCCAATGTGTCTGCTTCTTTTGTAGCATGTCTGCAGTGGGTTGCTAGGAAATGAGACTGAGCAGGAATACACGTTGCAGACAAAGCTAAAGGAAAGACATATAAAGCATGAAGACATGCTTTTAATTTAATTTTAAATTAAATTAAATTTAATTTATTGTTTTATATTTATTCCTCCTGCTACAAATCAAATTAGGAAAAATATAGTTTTAGAAATGTTATTCTTGCACAACAATTCTTTCTGTCATATAATCTTTCTGGTAGCATCAAAACAAAAACCTCTAACTGCAAGGTAATTGTCTAAGGACACAAATAAAGGCAATTTATATGTAGGATCAATAGGTGTATGGAACAGAACTGACAAATTTTTTGTCATGCAAGCTCTTTTTGTAGCTTCCCACTTGTCTGCATTTTTCTGGTGTGCTGAAATAATTCTCAATTCCTTGATCCATTTTCAAAAATATGGTATGGATCCCACTTCAAAAGATTTTGTCTTCATTATTTCCTTCGAGTGGAGAATCACTTTCATCTTAAACACTAAAGCTTTTTATGACACAATTCTGTTGTCTGTCAGTGGAATAATGTATATACATTTATCTTTATTCAAATCTGCGAATAACTATAATGCAGTATAGTTACAGGTGAATATTATACTCAATTTTACTGAGAATTCTCACCAAGTAATATTTTATCTTGACTTTCAAAGCAAGTGGATCCTACATGAAAGCATGGTGTAGATGGCTCTGTCCTCCCTTCTACTGTTTGAAGATATTTCATAGCCTCAACCAATTTAGCCTTTTTAAAAGAGAGATTTACAGGTAAAGAAAAGATATCCTATTAACATTAAGAGGTGGCTTGCATATTTAACCCTTATCAATTCACCAGAAAATCCACATGAGGAACTGTGAACTCACACAGAAAAGAACCCACACAGTTCACATAGAAATCAAATGTACTTAGAAGCCAGGTAAAGAAATTCATAGGATTTTTTTTTTTTCCAGATACAGAAAGGGCTTCTTGTAAATAGCAGTCATTAATTTGAAGCAGGGTTTCTGTACATTGTTTTTATTTTAATCTTAATAAATGTTCTGCATAAAGAAGGTATTCAGGATTAACAGTGTTGTGTTTCTACATCTTATGGCACGCAGTATAAAATGAACTAATGTTCTAGAAAAAAAATCAGTGATATCTTAAAGAGAACAAATTATATATCATATATCAAATTATGTATACTTTCTTGTTATCAAGAAAGTAAATTGCAATAATTTATTACTGTATTTCACAGGTTTATTTCTCTTTGCAATTCTTAAGTGGGTAAATTAATCTCTTGACTCAGAATCAAGGAAAAAAATGGAAATACAGAGAACGGCAATGAAATATTAAAAACTACTTTGTTCATTAATGCCATTTGGCACTACTTCAACTGGTTATCAATCCATCTGATTTAAAGTGAAAGGATTCCTAATAAAACTTCTAAAGTCTCAGTGACTCTCTTACAGCAATTTTTGTTGCAATAAAATGAGAAATTTTGTACATTTATGACAGTAGGGAGCTTAATGCCTTCTGCTGACATTTTCACTGTTAGCCTCTCAACCTGAATTTCAGGTCGTACGTTCCACTTTTCCAAGTAGTGTATTAATTTAGTTTATTGAATTGTGGTTATATTTAAGCTGTTTCTCAGTAGTTAAGCAAATAAAAGTAATTAATTTTAATTCTGAGACCACTACTGTTAAAAACATAAGAAGATCAGCACAACAAAAGCATGTTAGAGTTCCATATGTGAATGACTTGACCTCAAACATGAATATTTTTGTTATAAGGATTCTGGTACACATTGTTTCAAAACACAGAGGCATGTGGGGATATCTTGCCACTTCTAAACTCTCCTTGATTCAGTTCCTTGTTGGAAATAGTCCATCCCTGGAAAGCCCATGGAACACAGGGAGCTGCAGAGCCTGACAGCCCAGGGTGCTCCCTCTTTAAGGAGTATTGGAACACAGAGTGGAATAGGCTTGGTAAGGCACAACCAGGTTCCCTGTTTTGCAAATGGAGAAATGCAGCAGAGAAATGGGTCATCCTGTACCACTGTTAGGAAAGTAAACAGAGCATGTTAATCTAAAATTATCTGCTGCTAAGGTTGGAGTATATGTCTTACATTAATGCTGTGAACTATCTCTAGTATATTGGGAGGCAAATCCTTAGGATTATTTTATAGGAGACTTAGTGAAAGAAGTGAGTTTTGATTAGGAATCCTGGGGGAATAAGGGGTAAAAAGGTTATATTCACAGAGTGCAAGGAATGAACTGTCCGACAAAGCTTGTCCTGTCCTGCTTGTTTATTTGTTTGGGCAACACACTGGGACTTGTAAACACCAGTACTCCAGGTGAGAAGTCATTAGCTCCTCACAGCTATCATAGCTGTAAGACACTTAACAAGGACTGTCAGTTATCTCACTTTTACACGCACACAGAGAAAAGGGATATGTTTTTCACACTATAAATATTGTAAAATAAGAATCAAAGCCAGGACATATCAAACCCTGCCAGAAGAGTTTATAAATGTATGTGTATACATATATCATGCAAATAGGACCTAGGAGATCAAATCAAGCTCTTATCTGTTTCCCTATATGTGATACATTTACAAGAAAAGTTGTTGAATATACAGCTTTTTTTTTCTTAGTTATACTTGTGTAGTGTATAACCTTGTCAAGAGGAAGAGCTCTTAGTGGTTTCACTTGTTCTTACAGGGTCCTTCACTTTGTTTTATGCACAAGACGTATGAAACCTAAGGCAAAGGAAGTGCCCAACAGTTTATGTTTTTGCTATAGAAGTGGTGCTACATATTTTTTTTTGGTGCAATGCTCCTGCAGGCAGAGCAGAAGTGCAGAGAGCCAATCCAAAAGTGGAGGTACAGGGAACTTTGGCCCAGCTCAGAGAGCTGTGTGCATATTGGGAATCCAGCTCTGCACCATGCAGTGCAGGTTTGGGACACAAACAGTGCTCTTTGGGGGGTTGTGTGCACAACGCTTGCTGATTTATAGTACTTACAGTCAGCTTCTGTAGTTCTGTAATTCAGAATACATTCAGAGAATTAAATGTTTTTATTGACCATCTATGCTCACACCTTATTGTAGGTTATTGTGTTTGGTTTTGTTGGTTTTTTTTGCATTCAAACTAAATTATTTGTATCATTCGTAAAATGAGAAAAATAAGCAACAAAAGCAACAAAAGTTTGTCTAGATTCTGGCAAAATTATAAGAAATAAGGCACATAAAAGAAAAGGATTTTTTTAGTAGTTTTTATGCTTTTACACAGATACACTTGCTCCATTTTTTAATTGTTAATTTCAAGAATATGCAAAGAAGTTCTTTAAGATATGAACTGAAGAAGAAGAAATAGCATAGCTAGTTGAATGAAATCTTTTGGACTACTTCTGTTTTTTTAAAAAACCAAGGCATGAATTTATGTGATATTTCTGCTGGTGTCTGTTCCAGGGCAGGATGTTGCAAATAAAATGCACTTTAAAAGCTCTTTTGTGGTTGGATTAACAGCTTCCAAAAGATAGCACATCTGAAACTAGAGAGTGGAAATTTCAATTTGTCATTACTCAGATGGAAATATCAGGAAGGAGGAAGAGAGCTACGCAATGTGGTAAATAATAAACTAAACCATCTGAAATCTGTCAGTATTAGAATCAGGGGAATATCTTTAAGTTTATGAGACAATAATATGTGGAGAGTCTGTAAAACTTTGGATCACGTGGTGCTCAGTTCTATAGATATGCTAGTCAAGAAGCATATAGTGATAAAAAGGAGATATAGAAGAAGCATGGAACTATATATAAAACTGATAGAAAAAGTAATTGCAGAAATAACTTACATAAGCTACATGGTAAAACACCTGGGAGAATAATGAAGTAAAGCAGTAGGATGACTGCAAGATATATGATCAACATAGATAAAGATAATATGTTTAAAAAGAAAAAAAAAAAAAAGTCTTCTCAGGCACAATTTAATGAGAAGAGGCAAACAGAGACCTGCAGAAAAGATATGACCTCATTTCATACCAGTAGCTTCAGGAAGCTGGTATGGTGGAAGTCGATCTCCAGTGAGTCTCAGGGGGATTGGGAATGATTACTCACTGCTTAACTTGTAACACATGAAGGGTATGAGGCTCAGCCAACACAAGTAGGAGGGAGAACTTTTTGAGAGAGCAAAAGGAAATACTGTTTTCACATAAACTATTACACTGTGGACCTCTTTCCCTCAGAATAACAAGAAAGTCAAAGGTCTAAACGGCTCAAAAATATAATAGATTATTTTTTGGAACAAAACTCTGGAGTTTGACTACTAAAACTGACCTACTGATTCATGGGAGTTTTTACCAGATGAAAAAGCATTCTATACTTGCCCTGTTTCTTACATTTTTTCCCCCTAAATACCTACTATATAACTGCTGTGGGATTTTGGGCTAAACTGTTCTTTGGCTTGATCCCTCATGGAAATTTTGATCAAGGAAGCATTTTAGGGAAGAAAAAAGGTGGTGGTAAATTGAACTTATATGCACTGTCTTTTCATTCCAGGGTATATATAGCCCTTAAAATATAATTTTAAGAGGATTAAAAGTGTTTCTTGTTTCTAAACATGATTTTACATTTTTTTCATCAATTCATTCTTGTTTAAGTAATGACAGAAAGATTGTTGCTTTACATTTAAGCTATTTTATTACCTAGCAGAAAAAAGTAACTGTGAAAAGTCAAGCTTGGTAAGCTGAAGTGTGGAAGCCAGACAACAGCTCTGTGGTTTCCCTCCCTTGAGGTGGGTATTAGCAAAACAGAGCAATGTGGCCATTCTTCAACAGAATGATAAAGGGATGATGAACGTTGCTCATGTAAAAAGTGCTATTTGAGTACATAAAAAAGCTTCAGACTCAATAATATAAAACACTTTAAAGTTTTTGACATCCTTCTCTAAAGTGAGAATACATTCAAATTATGAAGCAATAATACAGTTTTTAAAAATAAATTACAATAACAAAAACCCAAGCAGTGCTGTATTCTGGAATGAAAAATAATGTTTATGCTCCAGGTAATTTTAACCAAATATTTGAACTTAATTTCTAAACAAATCAACAATTCTACAAGGAAATCCAATCTTACCTATTGAGACAGCCAAATGAATAATGGAACAGAATAAAATCATGGTTGCTAAAGAAGCTTAATTCCTTTCCATTTTGGACATTCATGTCATTAATAGATTTGTTTAGTGAGACCTGAGTTCAGAAGGCAAGTAATTTAATTTTAGATTGGATTTTATTTAGCACTAAGGAGTCAAAACCAAAAACAAATCAAGCTTCAAACACTCAATTCATTGAAAATAACCGTCACAAGAAGCACCAAACTTTTACAATCATTCTAGGACAAATAGTGTTCCAGTCCTTGTGGACACTGGCAGTGAATACCTTTTATGAGCACATATTTTTGTATTCAGGCTATTTCCATATGTTTATCTGCTGTCCTCAAGACCCTCTTAAAAGTCAGACGTTGCATCTTATAAGGATGTCTGGGGAATACGAGATGCAATAAGTACTTGTCATCAAATTTAGTCATGTAATGTGAAAGATATTAGTTTGCCTGCACTTTGTGTATAATTCAATAACAAGCTTATATAGCCTGAACTGGATCTCCTCTTGGGCTTTTAGTTTGTTTCCAATTAATGACTCTTGGCATACTAATAAAGATAAATAATGTGATAGATAACTAAAGTAATTTTCAGAGTCCAACATTTCCCGACATTTCTAATCAAAGCTGTTTTACACAAAGATGTAAAGTGGCTTCAGCCACTGAACACTAGCAAAGATCACCTAAACAGATCTCAATTTTTTTTTTTTGACAAATAACCTGTGTAGTGGTCTCACATAGATATTTTTGACTGTCCCTGGTATCCGTTGAGGTTATGGATATGTTATGGGGTTATAAAGAAAACCCCACTAGGATGATGTATATTATGTTTCTTATACTCCTTGTAATTCCATAAACATATGAATATGTGTGCATGTGCATTTGTGTGCATGTGTGAATACCTGCGTGTATGCATTTGCCCAAAATGTACATATATATATATATATATGCATATTTATGTAGATATGTGTGCATATATGTATTCATTTGTATACGTATGTACCACTGAAAGCAGGCGTTCAATTGCAGTTCACCACCTAATTCCAAAAAAACTGCAAAAAACAAAACCATCCTTTGCAGTCATCCTGGTATTTATTCACTGCACACCACCAGACTAAACAAAAGGGTCTAGAGAGCAACCCTCCCATAACCCCGAAAGGTAACTCATATAAATCTTGGCTGACATATATTGGGGGAAATTTTACACTATGCACTGCAATTTACACTATGCACAAAATTCCCATTTTGTGTTTGTTCTGTGAATAGACTCCAACTCCAGGATCATTAGACTAAAGTATTTCATGAGCTAAATCGAAATTAGCAGCAGGCAATGGCAGTTTTATTGCTGATGGCTGTTACGATCCAATTATTAAAATTTTTAGAGAGATTCCTCTGCCTGAATTAAGGTGAAAATGAGACCATGTGCCAAAGTCAAAACTATGGATTTTATTTAACAGTAAATATGTGTGTGTGTGTGTGTGTGTGTGTGTGTGTGTGTGCGTGAGAGAGAGAGAGAGAGGGAGATTAAGTAGAAAACATCACCACTCCATGGGTCCCTATAGTGTCCAGTTAATCCTCCTCTGGTCTTCTTGGTAGTGAGGGTCTGGGAAAACATAGAGTTCAATGGATTAATATACATTTGGTCCAGGTGGGAACACCCAGGTACCTTCCCTGGGGGGGCAGTTTGAAACTGTCTTTTGCAGTAGACCCTGAATCTGTTGCATCATTTTGCATCACTTTCCATCACTTTGCATCACATGCAGTGCTGTGGTGCAAGGCCTCAGGAATGAGTCTGGGGGGTGCCTCAGGGGTCTTTTATGAATTATGACACCTCCTCAGCTGCTTCTCATGGAAATGTCTGTCCTAGGTTGACTGTATGATGCTTTTATCCCCAATTGTCTGCTCTGTTGCTCTGTTTATGCTGAATAATAAATTTTGCACCTTTAAGACTTGTTCCAGGAGTGAAGTGGGGGAGAAGAAGCGCGGAGTTTGTTTTCAAGAACTGCACTGACTCCTCCACATTCCTGCTCCTGGACTGTGTTGTCTGCGGATGGACAGACAGCAACACGGAGCTATCCATTGCTTTTTAGTTAGTTTTAGCTAGCTGAGGCAAAGAAGTTCCCTGGACTGTGGTTTTTTTTTTTTTTTTTTTTTTTTTTTTTTTTTTTTTTTTTTTTTGTTGGGTTTTTTTTTTTTTGTTTTGTTTTGTTTTGTTTTGTTTTTTTTTTTTTTTTCCTTTTCTTTGGACCTGCTCAAACCTGCTCTGGACTGAACACCCAGAGGAGCACCGGCAGCTCGCACCTGTGGCCCAGCGGGCCGGGCCTGGGCCGCGGCATTTCCAGCTCCAGAGGGACTGATCAGAGACGGAGTGAGCCGAGCTGCAGCCCGGGCAGGGGGAGATTTTTCTGAGTTTGTCTCTCTCTCTTGGAGTGGCAAGAAGTTTTATTGTTTAATATTACTTAGGTTTGCTTGTTTAATAAACATTTTTTCTTCCCCTTTTTCCCCAAGGAGGTTTTTTTCCCGAACCAGTTGGGGGGAGGGGCCGATTGAATCTGCTTCCTAGAGGAACCCCTTTAGGGGTTCTTTCCCAAATTTGCCCTGAACCAGGACAATGTCCCATACGAATGTGGCCTTCCTGGGGGGTGGGGGTGTGTGGTTATAACTGAGCCAGTTTGTGTAAGGGAGGATGGGTGTTCATTCTCTCTTACCAGAGGTTACTCCAGACCCAAAACCTCTCCTCCTCTCCCCTTGGTTATGGGGAAATGTGTACAAACCTGGCCTCAGCCGATGAGCCTATGGGCTGTGGCCCCCCTACCCCAAATCCAGCTAGAGATGATTTTCAGGACAGCTGCTGGGTTTGGCTTTCTTCTGGATACATCCTTCTGTCTCAGCCTTGTTGACTTCTCCCCAGACCTGAGATAATTGGAAAATAGTGTCACCTTTATCTTATCTCAAGTTGCCTTAGGCAGGTTAACTCACAGTGGAAAGTTCCCCTCAGAAGACAGACTCAGAGAGGGGAGAGCTTCAGTGATTGCAGCTTCTTTATACAGTTTTGCCATAATGGGCAAAAAGTCCTTCATAACAATGTTTAAACCATTAAACATAACATTTCAGTTCTCAAAATGGTGAAATAACTTCACATTCTAACAGCATAATTTAAAAAATGTATGTATATTTTTCATATCTTTTGTCTCTTTGGGATATGGTATTGCCATCGTTTAACATCAGTAGGCACCTAAGCAACACGCAGCTGCTCAGTGGATCCCCTCAAGGAGGGATAGAGGCGAGAATCAGAAGTGTAAAGGTGAAAGAACTTGTGGACTTTGCTAAAGACAGTTGAAAAGGTAAAGCCAAAGCTGCAGACTCAAGCAAAGCAAGGCAGGGAATTCATTCACCATTTCCCATGGGCAGACAGGTGTTCAGCCATTTCCAGGCAAACAGAGCTCCATCACAGCTAGTGGTGACTGGGAAAGAAGAACACCATTAATCCAGAGGTCTCCCCTTCCTTCTTATTCCCCCAGATTTTATTGCTGAGCACATCACTCTAGTCTGTGGTATTCCTCTGGTCATTTGAAGTCAGCTGTCTTGGCTGTGTCCCCCGCAAAACTCTCAACAAGCCTCAGCCTCCTTGCTGGTTCAACAGAATGAATTCAACAGAATGAGGAGGAAAGGAGAGAAGAACTTGATTCTGTGTAAGCTCTGCTCAGCAATAGCTAAAATGTCTGCGTTATCCTCATGACTTTGGTCACAAATCCAAAACATAACCCTATGCCAGCTGCTGTGAAGAAAATGAACTCTATCCCAGCCCAAACCAGTACAGGTGCTTTCACATATTTGGGTAAAATAAATTCTACATACTTCCCAAAGAATCTGAAGCTTTTTCATTTTCTCCCCAGTGAATATTAGGACAGGTTAGGACCTCAACAAGGTCTTTTTCATTTTCACTTCTATTTATATGTCCTCACCATTGCAAAAACTTTGCATGAACTTTTGTGTAGCTCAGAGTTGCTAAAAAGACTCAACTCTTTGCTCTCAGATTGTCTGTTCATTACTGAGTGTTCTATTTATCATTTATAGGATCTTCTACTGCTGAGATTTACAGATGTGGAAAATCTGCTGCAGTGATATCAAAATATAGTGTTTCCATGACTATTTTAGTCATTTTATCTTGTTTCTCCTTCTTCTGTTCCTGAGTTTTTAGTATTATAGCAGATAGAACTGAATCCATAAAGAATTTCTATTTCATTTCCCACTGTGTATATGAATACTATTTATAAATTTATTTTATAGGCAATTGGTATTTGCAATTGGCTGCTGATCTGTTGCATTATGAAAAACTAGGGTAAATATTTAGTTTATGAGTATTGCATTTGAAAGAGTTTTGTTGTTATTTACAGATAACTTGACACAACTTCTTAAAAGAGGATTCTAAAAAATTAAAACTGGTGTTCCTGTTACATGCAATTCTTTCTTTTTAACTTCAGAAAACTTTTTCCCTTTTTTCTGTGTTCCAGCTGCTAAGCATGGTAGATAGTTTGTTATGGAATAAGTATCAAGGTTGCCCTTGATGTCTGTAGGCTAAGATCACTAGCATCAAAGGAAAACTGAATCTCTGAAACAAACATAAGTGTTCCAGTCCAATGTTTGGCTGTCTTTCAAATATAAACAAAATTATACAGTTTTTTTGCTGCATTGGCCAACACAAAAAATACAAAAAACACAGATGCCAGAATGACACAGCTGTGTGTTTATGTCTACTAATCCACTTTATTAAGATTCAGTGCTACACACTGGGAAACGATCTAATCCCGTGTAAACTAAGATAAATCTGTGAATTCAAATAAGAATAAAATTTGACTTGATTCACTATTTCTCTTTTATTCCCTGGTTGTTGGCTCTTGCTTTGCAACCAAACTCCCTCAAAACGGTCAGGGTTTTTTTTGTTTGTTTGTGTTTTTTTTATTTGTTTGTTTGTGGTATAATTTCTGTGGCATTGTATACTCATACCTGCTTTAGTTAGCAGTGTTAAGAACTAACATAGTGAAGATGCTTAGCATTGCATAAGAAGTGACCACTACTGTGATATGTGAATGAATATTTAGCAAAGTTTATATCTCAAATATGAAGCCTGTCTGTGAACTTTCAAAACGCTTCTTGTATAGAGATCTCTACTTCTCCAATAATTGGGTCTCAATTACAGCACTACTTAAGCTGCATGTTGCCTATGTTCAAGTCTTTAAAGTTCTAATTTGAATTTGCATCACAAAGTTTTTGCTAAATGCCATGAGAATCTTTGTTATTTCTTTACACAATGTTTTATTTCCAATCTATCTTGAGCTAATTTAAAGGCAAGTTCAGAAAAATAGAAACCGAAATTGCTTTGATGATGAGGATGATGTTTCCATATGCTAAGATGCTGAAACTTAGAATTATTTTTTCTTAGAAAATTGCCTGTATCTATGAAAATTAAACACCATCATTGTCATTTACAGGGAAAAAAGGTCTAGTATTTTGAATCAGTAGAAAAATAATATTTTTTTGAATACATTATCACACAGGGAATAAGGTAAAATGATAAATATTTCAAAAGGCAAAAAATTAAACCAGGACAAATTCCAGCAATGTCACGCTATTCACAGAGTTCTGAATCATATATTTTCGAGTCAATTCAAAACAACCAGAAAGACATACTTCTCTGAAAATATAATCTAGTATGTATTTTATGGAAATATTTTGATGAACAAGAGATATTAGCATATTTTTATTTCAAAATGTGTGGAGAATCTCTAAATCCAGTGTGGTTTTCAGATTTTGCTGATAAAGGCTTGTCATCCAAGTCTTGAGAACTTCTTAGATTCTGTCCTTACTGAAAGGAGAAGAAAAGCAGCTTAAAGAGCATAAAATTCTGATAACTGTATTAGAATAGAAATTCACAGAATAATTGGTCCTAAATTAAATTACATGGAGTATGCAGGGTGAAGAAGATCACTGCAAACAAAGAATGAGTATAGGAGGTTAAGCTAAGGTCACAAGAGAAACTGTAACTACACAGTGAGGGAAAAATGGTATGAAAATGTGTCTGCAGAATATAAGTGTTGGGATAATTGTCTTGGCCTCCACAAAACTTTGAAATGTGATATGTAAAATGGCAAAGGTATTTGCTGAAACTGAGATATCAATTTTATATCAGCATTTTGTAATAGAACTTCTCAAAACTGATCACAGGTCTTGCTGATGCTGGTGTTTACAATTTCAACCAGAATCTGACAAGAATAAACACCATTTCATGGAAGTATAGCTGGGTGAAGAGAGGTTTAAAAAATCAGGCATTCCAAACCTAATAACCACAAGTACTTTAGATTTCTGTTGGCAAAACAGAAAAAAATGTAGAACAATGCTTAATGATCAGGTACATTAAGAAAGTACAGAACAATGCTGTAGTCATTGTGCCATCTCCCATCTAAATAATTCACTTGGATTCTTGAAGAACAAGAGGGTTTTACATACTCTGGCAGTTTTCAGAAAATTGGGAAATGGTGAATATTGGAATAGATGAATATCATATAACAGATTTTTAATGGAGAAAAGCAGTGGAAAACTGCATAAAAAGAGCCAGTATTGAAGATAAATGTACTAAGTGTGAAGAAAGCTCCTTGAATATCTGACAAGAGCTGAGACAGTGCCAGGTCTGCACAGGAAAGACATTAGCATTACAGTTAGACTTTCGTTTAAGACTCAAATAACAGCCTGAACTGATCAGTCTTAACGAAGGCTATGAAGGAACTTCAAATGCTTTTAGCCATGGCAGAGAATAAGAACCACAATAGTTTACAGAGTTGAATGCACTGTGCTTCATTTCTGCAAAGGACTCTATTTAAATGCAAAGGCAATTTCTTCAGCCCAGCTGACAAGGGGCGATTTCACTTTCACAGGAATGCACTGCACGGCCTTCACCACTGGAAACACGTTCTCTGGATATTATACTGAAAAACTGCTTAGTTGCCTTTGCAACAAATTAATATTATTTTCTATTTCCATATTGTGAGACCTCTCCCATGTTGCATATGCAGAAGTGCAGGTAGTTCAGGTTACAAGAAATTATTCAAGGGAACTATTTCTGCCTTGAAAATGTGTTGAAAATGCAGTCTTTTGGCACAATTAAATATTAGAAAATAGAATAGAATAATCCTTTTGAAAGCATATAAAGTGTTGCTGGTTCAAAATCAAAGGTCAGTCTGTGAATTAAAGCTGGCGACTGTAGCTCAAGAGGTTTCTGCCCTTGTTTTTGTCAGGGCAGAGCCCTGGATGTGATTTTTGACAGGTGCTCCTTCTTCCACCATTTCCCACATGAAAGTCATTCATGTCCTGAAGAGCTGTCAGTTTAATTCCCCCATGCTTTAGAATTTGCAAGTTCATTAGCTAGGGTGAGCACCACACAATCATACAAAAATAATGTTTAACATAATATTGTTATTTTGGAAATTATGCTACAAAGTATGATTTTTGGGAAGAACAAACATGAGAGATTTTGGGCACTGCTTGCCTATGTACAGATAAGCAAATCCTGTTTCACTGGTATCACTGAAGTGGCATGCACACACACAAACGTTAGAATGGAGTCCAGCTTTTTATTTAAGCCAAGGGTTTTCTGTGCTACTAGAAGTGTTTTAGAATAGCTAAGGCTAATCATTCAGAACAATACTAGAGTAGGCCTGCAGCACCTGAACAGCTGAAGGAATGAAGATTATATTTTTCTCTGACACGCATGCACATACACACTCTCATTGTTGTCTGTGGAAAAATTTTCTTGGGCTAGAAATGGGTCAAGCTAGATGGTGTTAATGCTTATCTGCATGATACTACTGTTCTTGGGTCTTTGGTTTTCTGTCAGGAATCAACATCAGGAAAATTTTTACTGATGCTCATTTGGACCCAGTTTTCAAATTGCTGGTGGGGAGCTAATCCCTCCTGCTGACCCATTCATTAGGTAAGCAAAGACAGCGGCTGGCGTGATTAAGTCATTACTTAAATTTAGACAGAATCTAGTCTTCCTTTCTCTTGGATCCAGATATTAATAACAAACTGCTTCATTGCATCACTGAAGCTGATGATTCCTATAATAATTATAAACTGCAGTTTAAATTAGTGCGCATGCATTTTGTAATGTAGATGTTAAAAGTATCTAAAATGTCAATAGTAATATGAAATTTAGGGAATGATTTTCACCTCTCCACTGCTTTCTGGGGCTACTTTCAAGGTTTCTTTTCAAAAGTACTTTAATGAAAAATACTGAAAATATTTTCTTAAAAATTTTTTCTCTGCTTTTTAAAAGAGAAAGTGTGAAAGAAGCAACATGATGCCTTTTTCATTGTCACAGAGCTTGCACACTTTGCAGGATCAATGATTCAACACAGCATCAGAAAGCCATTAAGATATAGCTGCCAAAATGGGCTTTGAAGCACAACCACCAATTCAGAAAGACAGAAAAGGCCCACATACGGTGTTCGGAAAGCCATATCTGTGTAAAAATCTCTTAATGCAGGCTAACCAATTGACAGCCTCTGCAGGTATAGAGATGTTTTCATCTTTGTGGTCTTTTGTATTTGTATTAATGATACATATAGTATAAACATGAAGCCAAGAGTACATCTATACTTCATCTCATGCATTCTGAGTAGATCATTCAAGACAATAGAGGGTCATATTGTGTCAAAATAAACCTATTTGTAAATCTTGGCAGCAGAGGTGTATGCACTCAAATCAGGCTTTGAGTTGTAGCTCTTTCTCTATTAACAACATTGATGTTGAAATATATTTTGCAGAAATCCAGGTTTATTGATTTCAGTGTATGTCAGGTACAAGAACAGGCTCAACTTGCATCTTAAAAATAATAAATAGAAAGCCATTCAGTCTATAGAGAACTAAAAGGTTATCTAGACTGTATTTCTCAGGTTTCTTAATGACTGCTAATGAAAAATTACACATTTCACACTTCTATATCATGAACTGGGAGGATTAAAGAAAATTTTTTAAATTGTAAGGTCCTGCATTTTCCTTTTTTTCTCTACTGCTGTTTTGTGGTGTACCATGATAATTTTAAAAGTGATCTCTGCAATCCTTATCTGTCATGGAAACAAATTCATTCATTGGGTGGCTGAGCAACATGAGGTGAAATAAATTTCTCAGAAGTCTATCCCCGGAAGGCTGCTATCCATTACTGTTACAAGTTTGCAATGGAAATGGCTTTACTGCTATGCAGAGAGTATGATAAAATTTAAGGCCCTGTGAAAGATGCATTAGAACAATAAATATAGTTCAGATAATGTATTAGGGACAAAATATTGCTGAATGTGATATGTTTCTTTATTCCAACAATTTTTTGAATTTATCAAAGTAAATGGAGAACTCTTTAAATCTGGAAGTTAACCTAAAGAGTAATAAAAGTGAAAAGTTATGCACAAATCGATGTATTCACATAGCATGGGGATTATCTTTTTTTCATTTTACCTATATACAGCACCTAGAGTGCCAGACTCTCTGGCAGATCTGATCATCATAAATCAGAAGATTCATCATAGCCAGCTACCTGATTCCATCTTAACTCTTCCAGATGTTCACTGTCTATACTTTAAAAGCACATTATGGATCATTTTCATCTTTTCAACCAGGAACATCAAAGCCTTTATATCTACTACAATTACAATTAATGTCTGATCAAACAAGGCACAGAGTAGCCTCAGCACACTGCTTTATTTACAACAAAGCACTTATTTATATCTCTGAAGATGTGTGTTAGAATACTTTTCCTTTAAGTGGGACTTAAGACCAAGTTTAGACGCAGGCATTGGCTTTAAACCTGTAGTGAACTGTGGGTTAATGGCAGTTATATTGCAAGTCTGTTCTTCTTGTAGATAATTCCAGCTTTATAATATTTGCATTGACATATTATGTTCAAACAGTTTGATTAAATACCAAATGGATAGTACAATAAATACACTGTTGAAGCAACAACTTGCCCTTTGAAAATTTTGCTAGGTTCCTTAAATTTCAATTCACCGTTGATTTTTAAATACAAAGAGAAAGAAAGGGGTCACTTGTCTGAATAAGTAAGTATAATAATATTTCATCCATTAAAAAAATCCTTTAGTCTTTCTCATTTTTCAGGAGAAGAAAATAGATTAAGATATTTAGATAAATACTTAACCTTAAATAAAATTTCCCCCTAAGAAGTGTTTCTTGCAAGGTAACTTCTTGGGATATTAGCCTGTGTCTGAGTAGCAGACATTATGCAGCCTTAGGCGTTAGAGTTTTGCACTGTTTTGTTCCCACTTGACAAGGCCTCTCCCTTGCCTGGTGCATGACCCACCTTTCTTTTGCAGGTCACCAAATGTTAGGTATAACATGTTGCTAACAATATGCTCCACACAGTCTGCTTTTATGTTCTAGGGTGTGTTCCTGTGGTTCAGCCCAGGTGGTGAGTACTTTGTATATGCATGCTGCCATGCAGCTGCTTTATGTCTTGAGTTCAATGCCTGAAAGTTCAGTCTGCCTCAGTCACTTCACCATCATGCTTCAGATAAGCCTGTTGGTGATCTGATCTTCTAATTTAAACTCTCTACTGAGTATTTCCTGCAGGGAAGGGAAGGATGGTGGTGTGGGGAAATATGTGTAGCAATGTTCTTACAATGCTTACTTTATGGCATTTTATCCTCAGAAGTTAGGAATTCACCACCAAATGTCAGGTTTTCTGTGATGTATTCCCTGCCCATTCTGGTTTCACCTTTTGTAAATTGGATGTGTCTCAACATGTCAGGCTGGACAGCTCAACCTGTCCTCATTCTTCCTGCAAGATATGACTATTTTGTTGTCTTCCATGCATATTTGCACCACTTGTGCTAGCAATATACATCCAAAATTGTTTCCCACTTTTTAATCCCCTTCTTTTGTGTGGCAAGTTTGCCCCTTTCTCTGCAAAGGGTTTTTGAACCAACAATTTGTTGATTCATGGAAATACACAAGCACATGAAAGATAAAGGGCCAATTGTCCTTGACTTGTAGCACTGACCATTTCTCAACAATAGTTTTTATTGTAGTTTTAAACCATTTTATTGGTCAGAGTAGCTGTCTGAAATGCAATTCAATAAACTATCCAGTGCAAGGTAGGTGTTAGCAAAAAATACAAAATGAAGTTCCTACTACAGATTCATCTTGAAATTTGTAAAATGGCCATCAGTCCTGTTTAACATTGCGGGGCATCAAGAGTATAAATTGTGAGCAAGAACAGACAGCTCAATTTCATTTTTTCATGCACTAGGTAGTGAAACAGTGCAACAAGATGAGCATGTACTTGTCAAAGCCAGTGAAATACAGTTTCCTCAACTTCAGTGAGCTCAGTGTGCATCATACTCTTCAGCTTAACTATGTGAGCTTCAGAATAAAACCTATAGTTATGTTGGTGTTTATAAAGTAGAATATTATTTTCTAACTAGGCCATGTCCATGTGTTACTGTAAGAATGGCAGGGAATTACAGGGAACTTCTTTCTTTCTGAAATAACACAGCTTCTGCAGGGTAACTTTCTCAAAGTTAACATCTGCTCTAAGTTATGGCTGTACAGGTAAGGATTTCAGCAGAGACAAATACTTTACAGATAATACGAGGGAATCACACTTCTGCTAGCTCTCTGCTAAGGATATAGTTCTTTATGTTCATATTTGATTTTTCAAGCCTGCCTCACCTGTCTTACACTTCCATTTCAATCAATTGAATATTTTACCCTAACCTACCCTTTGGCTCCAAAGAAAAATGAAAAAATATTGGCATACATTGATCTCTCTTTCCATAATCCCTTTGTCAATGTCAAAAGGAATAAAATGTTACAGTAGCCTTTTTGTAGGATACCAGCATATCTCAGGTGAATGAGAGATTAAAGAAGGAAAAGTTTCCATGATGAATGAAAGGAAGACAGCAGTACTTGCTAATGATTAATTTTTAGATATTATCTAAATCCATTTTATCTAATCCACCTCACAGGATTTAATTGTTTGCATTTAATTAGAATGGAAAGCCACTTCTGCCATAAAACACTGCAGAACTGTTTCAACTATTCTCTATTTTGACTGCTTTTTTCCCCTTTATTAAACAGAAATGACCAACTTGGGCTCATCAACTAATTTTGATATTGTAAGTGGCACTAAGCATTTCTGAGAGGTACATAAATGAAGACTTGCCCCTTCCTCTGTAATATCTAAATATTTTTATCAAGAGGTCTGGAATTTACATAACCATGGTTTAGCAACCACTCAGAATATCATGGTCATGTTAGAACTAGTGAATGAATCCATGCAAAAATTAAAAATGGGTGGTGGTTGTAAAAGGTAATTTTTGAATATAATAACTGAAAGTAGTAGCAACTCAATCATACCTTTTTGCATAATTTTCCTGAAGATTTTTCAGTGCAGTTTGAAAAGAGCAATGAAGGAGTGATGTATGTATAGAATTTTCCTCCCAGCAGGATACAAAAATGTAATGAGCAGAGACATAAGATGTGGTAACCTGCATGTCATAAAGTACTACTCTAAGATGATCTATTTTATAGGATATCAGTATCTATATACCTCTGGTGAAGGATCCAAAATTATTTTTATTTGACTGGTAAATTCCTTCTACTTTGATGTAAATCTTTTTATTGTAATATCTAAATCATAGTGCAAAGTGTTGAGCATTATTTTTTTTTCAATTTCTTTCATAATATAAACCAAAATCCTTCTTGCAGGATATTTGATCTGATGCTATAATTGAAAATGGTTTCTGGATGAGTACCATAGATAACTTATGCACAATCAGCTGGAGAATCAACATCTTGTGATGCACTCATGGATACTTGAGTTTGGTGCAAAAGGACTAAACGATAATTGAGAGTCAGAAGCTGCATAAAACTAAATCTCATTACATTACCTGACAAGGATAGTATGGAGCTTATGAAGCTTATTACCTGTGTCTAAAATAATCTCTCTTGTGAAATATGCAGGTAAGAAAGAAAGTGCTCTAAAAAACCACCGAGAAACATGTCAAAACCAAGTCTGACAAGTACCACAGAATTTCACTGCTGCTACCGAGGTAGACTTTTAATATATAAAAAATATGTAGAGTCCCCCTACAAAGTAATTTCTATAACCATTTTCCATTGTAATGTATTATTATTATTATTATTCCCTCAGTAATTTTTTTTCACAGCTTTGAGCTTTCAACTCTGACACAATTTGTCAGGCATCTTTAAAAAATGAGAAAGTCAAACCTTTCATGGATTCTGGATTGGAAGACTACAAAGACTTCTTTAAAAACTGCTGTTATTTTTGTCTTCTTTCATCTTAGTATGGAATTATCTGTAGAACTAGCACTTCTTCCTTCCAAATATTGATGAAAAATGTTTCAACGATGTGATGAAACAATCAAAATATAGTAAATTCCCACAAGTCATGTGAGCCATGAAACCTCATTGCAAATTTGAGCTAACACATGTTTAACATCAAGATTTGTCACTGATTTGCCCTACATTACTTTTGCCCTGAACTAAAAATGCCTATCTGGTCAGTCAAAAGTGATCAGCTCATGATATCTGGACTCTTAAATTTGTCTCAGCCTTTATGTACTGCCCACAGGAAACAAGGTAAGTTGTAGATAGGTTATTAATTCTAGTTGCTACTTGTCATTCTGGACTCCAGTCATTCGTATTTTTTTTGGAGTGTGAGTCCCTTTTTGGTTCTGTAAAGTCTGTTCACTAGCAGGGGAAATGATGTTTTTAAATGAAAGCCTAATTCCTGATAATTTAGACATATCCATGTTGCATCCTGGGTTTGGGTTTAGATTAGGGGTTCTGATCTATGTTAGCTAGCCGAGTCCTGTGTACCCCATGCACCCCCTGTGTTTCCCCCCTCTGTGGTGGTTAGCTCCAGGCTGCCTGCCATTGGAGCTTCCCCCACCACTCCTGTAACCACTCCCTGCCCACTCCTGAGAATTCCGTGTCCATCACTCTGTTTCCACGATCCCACTCGCCCGGAAGCCCCGTGTCCGCCCCTGCTGTGTTCTTGTTGGTCGCTGTGGTCCACGTCATCGCCACGGTGCCTGCCCTCCCTGTCCCATCCCCTATATCATCCCGTGCCTCCTGGGTCCCGGTCACCATTTCCCCCATGCGGGCACTGAAGCGTGGGTCACGGCCTCTCGCTGCAGCTCTCAGAGGCCATTAAAGCTTTCCTGCTTTCCTCGTGGGTGATTTGGACAATTCCTTCACTCTTTACCAACGTCCCTCGTACAGGCGACAGAACCTGGCAAACCCCAGCCGGCGCGCCACGGCAGCGGCACGCGGGAGCAAGCGGCGAGCCTGAGCTCTGGAGGGAGGTGGTGCTGAAAGGCACCGGAGCTGGGAGAAACAACGGAGCACTGCTTACCCAGGAAAATATTAATGTACACCACACCGAAACATCTCTTCCTCTAACTTTGTGTATCTGTGCAACATGGTAGACATAAAGTCACAGTCTATTTTGAAACTCTTTATGAGTGTTCGGATTAAAGACTGGTGTTTGTAGATGCAGCTCTCCATTAGCCGAGGAAGACTTAAGGACTACCACTTGTTCCTTACTGTTTTTTCACCTTTGCTCTTCTAGGGACAGCTGCCTTTCCACAGGGTGTAATTTAAATATTTTTGACCCATATAGAGTCTCTCTTGTTTCACTGGTAGTGAAGACACAAATTCTGGCATGTATTTTAGAAATTTCATATAAATGTCATGTGAAGAAAGGTCATATTGACACATATATCAGCTTGAGCTTCCAGACACTAATGGATCTTTTAGGAGGCTATCAACACTTGAAGCATCTCTCTCTGTTGCAGAAAGGCACTTGACTAAGATTGGGTTCCTGGAAATTGTGCAACTGTTTAACTCTCCCTAGTAAATTGCTCATCCTAAATCTACCCCACAGCTTTAAACACTCTACTACACTTCCTCAGTCAGCTGAAACTAATCTGTACCGGTTTTCAGGAATATTTTCCATTCCTGTTCTATATGAAGAGATTTTGCCAGCAGTGATCATCATTTGCTACATATTTCTAGAAAATTTAAACACAATAAGACCTTCATAGGTCAAGTACTGTCTCATAAAATATTAAATTAAATTATTGGCAATTTGAGAATGCTAATTTTAATCAAAACTGTGTCTGAGGTAAAAGATAAGCCTTACTCAGAAAAAATAGCGAATAAAAAGGCCAGAGATGTCTTGTTTTTTCACTTCTTCTTTTCGCCTTGATTTTAGATAAACTGCACTCAAACTGTTCTCCAGTAATTTTGATGAATGTTCTTGATCTGTAACTCCTGTAGGTCAGACTGTCTATATATATATATATACATATATATATATATATATATATATATATATATATATATATCTGTGGCTTTAAATTATTTAGAAAGATTTAGAAAGATTCTTCACCCTTTGTGGTCTGGTTTTCTTCAGTATGACAAGAGCTGGCAATGGAATGCAAGTTGTTCTCAAAATAGACCAATTTCAATATTTCCTCAGCATACATATGCCTTTTCTAGCCAATCACTCATTCACCATAACAGACACTGATTTTTCCAATGAACTAGAATGCCTAGATATTTGGTCTGTGTCTGCTGACTCTCACATATTATGAGGTCTCAGAAAATCGCACCTGGACAGCAAGTATTTCCCATAAAGGAATGCTGCAACTCAAGGACTGACTGAGATTGAGGAGTCAAAGACCTCTTTGTCTCCAGCTACCCCTCTTATTCCTGGCATGGCACTAAGAACAGTGGTCACACTGTTGGACATCCTCAAAGATAGCACACCAACACTACAATGATAAATACTAACTCCACAGCTGTAACTGTCATCCTTTCCCTTATTAATTATCCCCTTTCTCATTTATCCCCATTCTTTCTGTCCTTCCTGCTAGTGTAGACAAACAGCAAGATTTAGAACTATTTCAAAGTGCTTTGCATTTCGCATGAAATATCTTTATATCTGGGGTCAGAAGGCTTCAACAGTCACTGCAGGAACAGGCTTTAGAGAAGACTTTAGAGCCTTTCCTTTGTTTAAAGAGTGAGTTACTCGTCACAAGTTCCTCGCTAGCTCTTACATTATCCAAAATCTTCACAAAAAAATCTTGATGATGGCATTAAATGTATACTCATCAAGTTTCCAGATCATGCCTTCCTGGAAGAAGAGGTTCTTCTTCATTCTACAGAATGAAGAACTGCCTTATGAACAGAAGTTAGAAGGTTGAAAGGCTGGATCAACAAGCATTACATAAAATTTAACAAAAAGAAGCTTGAAGTATTGTACCTGTGGGTAGCAGGATGCTCTGCCTGGAATGGGGGAAACAACTTGAACAATAATTATTATAAAATCTAGACTCTTTCCAGGAGATTTAGCACATAACTCATGAGTAGAGCTGTAGCCAAAACTGATGGTATGTGCAATTCAGTGGCCTGTCTTCAACAGCAATTATTAATGGATGGCTAATACAGAGGAGACATATTGTGGTATATCCCTTAAACATTGTGTCAGCCTCCAGCAGTTTGCAATACAGGGGCTTTATGTTTCAGTGGTGATTTCTGCATGCTTAGTAAGCCTCAGCACATTGTTTTATGTTCAACCATCCAGATTCCCCTTTCATTTATGGAAACTTTTGTCATTCAGAATGTTGTATGGCAAGTAGTGCTGCAGCATAACTGTGCACCATGTAAACAGTCACTTCTTTTTGCTTTCCTTGAATTCAGGTCAACCATTTTTTGAGTGTATTCTGTCATGTGAAAGAGCTGCCCATTCTCCTTTAAGTTTTGCAAAGAGGAAGTCATCACAGTGTTGTGAGCATTTATTAGGCAAGCCCTCAGATACGAGCCCAGAGATCTCCCAGACTGCAGTACAGTATACTCTGGAGAAAGTTCAGCTCCTTTTCAGGCTGATCAGGGGGATTGAGCTGGTAACAGTTTAAATAATGTAAAGCCTGTATAAGGTTACCAGCTCTGTAGCTTTCAATACCAACAACTCAGCTTTTAATTTATAGCCTGTGGGATGCTTCACAAGGATATTCTACTCTAAAACTGAAGTGCTAGTGTCCAGGAAGACTTCTGCAAACCCTGGAGATGTATTGAATTACGTTTTCTTTTCCAAAATAGAAAATCTGTCTGAAGACTGACAGATTCTGACAGTGTCTATTTATAAAAAATACCATGACATACGTGTCAAAGTGGTGATGGAATTTGTTAAAAGTTTGTGTGAGAATTGAGATGTTTTGTCATTTACAGTAACCTCCATTTTAGTGTAGCCTTTCTGATGGCAAAGGACTGTGTCTAGCCTTCTGTTCCTCTGGCTGATACTCAGCTTATTGAGGAAGCTTTAATAATAGTATTTAGCTTTTATAGCATTTTTTGATCTGAAGCTTTAAAGTTCTTTATACGAGTGAGTACTATTATTATGATTTCTATAGACAGAAGAACGGATTGAGTTACACAGTAAATATACAGATGAACTATGAGCTGTGCTTGGGTTTCTTGCTCTTTAAGCAAGTCTGCTAATCACCAGCCAAATTTATCTTTTAGGAGAGCAGTGGGAGATGGGAGGATCTAACAAAGTGAGGACATAATTTTTGAAGTTATCTTTACAGTGGCAGTAGTCCTCCTGTTGCGATGCAAAGATGAACCATAGCCAAATAATAACGGATCTTTTTTTAGCAAAGATCACTGCAAATGAAGTCCAGCATGATGCATTGAATGCTTCCTGCCCTAATGAGGAGTTCTACACCACTGTTCCTAATGATGAGCAAGACAGAGGCTTAATGAATGTTGAAAGGGTTGGTTACCTTTTCTAGTTGCAGTAGGGAAATGAGTTTCAAAAAGCATAAAGGAGAACTTGAACAAAGCAAGAACAGCATTCTTGAACTGAAATTAGTTCAGCATTTACAGAATTCAATGAAGCAGAAAGATTTTATTGTTAGACTAAGTCAGAATATATGTGTATATCCAACTGGTGGAGGAAGAGCAATGAACTCGCTCAACTGAAGATTCCTGCACAGGATCATGGATGATGAAAACCTGCCAGGTCTGCCATGACATATTCACAAAAGAAATTATAGTGTGTTGTAATTGATAACGTGTGCTTGGTCTTGACACAAACAAAAACAAGCCCTGCTTTAATTAGTGAAAATGAGAGAGAATAAATTAATTATTGTTGTAATCACTTCTTTGCACAGTATTTTTCCATATTTTTTGTATCCCTGGTGTACTATCTGGCTTCCATTTACTGTTTGATTATCTATCTTTAAAACCACTTATTTTCACAGAAAGGCATTTCCTTTCAAACCAGTGGATGGCATGAAATGGGATGCACTTTCCATTACATATATTTTCCCAAAGAAATTGTCAATAATCACAATAGAAAAGGGTAACATTTGAGGCTTAGAGTAGGGATTCTGTTTCCACTAAAGAAACATAGAAATTAAAGAGGAAATTGAAGCACAGTTTGTTTCAAACTCAAGAGGAATGTTCTATTCTTGGATTAAAAACATGTTAAAAAATAAAAATATTATATTTCTTCTGCAGGAGTACCAGCATTGTACTAAGACTATATTTCTATTATATTCTATATGTGTACATAGCAGCATTTTTGTGACAAAGTGAATAAAATAGGAAAGAATGCAAACAGTGGCAACTTAAAGTCATAATAAACCATCCAGGTATAATTTTCAATATGATTTACCAGAGATGTTGAAACTATAAAGCTCTTTGAGCACAACAGACACAGAAGCAAGGTGGATACTATGCAGGGTTCATGACTAACAGGGCTGTTACTGAGGAAGCGCACACAGGAGATTAAAGTCCATCCACCACAGTGTGTTACTGGGACTTTTCCAGAGTAGAGGATTCCTTTTCTCTGGACAAGTTGGAGAAACTGTGTCAAATAAAAGTGTCAGAGCAAAACATTTCTAAGCAAATTAATAAAATGGATATAAACTATTGCTAAAACCGGATTACAACAATGTCTGAAAGCAAATGGTATTTGCATGGGATTTCTGAAGGAACTCAGATAGAAGATTAACAAATATTAGCTATGTAATATATTGCTTAATTTGCCAAAGGAATAGAAAGCAATAAGTGTTACTATATATTTTCCTTAAGTGTCTGCTTCTGGCAGTTTTTAGAGATTTGATATTGGGCTATGCAGCTCTTTAGATTCAGCTGTATGTATTCATGTGTTAATACACAACACTAGTTATTTAGGATTTAGCAAATGAAACTAAAAACTTACAAATGTCTATCTTTGTTTTTTTTAAATATAACTTTCAAATATTGATGGCAATAAAGTAAGTCTTTCTCTTGATAAAGGTTGGAAATTTAGGATCTAGAAGAAAAGTCCCAGTGGCAAAATGATTGAATTAAATTACTTGCATGCTGTTGGTCACTAAACCAAAGATTCATATAGTTGGTTACCTTTGGTCCACTTTTCACATTTCACTTTTCACATTCCTGCATTTCTGTTTAAATTCCTTGTGCAATGCAACAGTGTTGAGGAACTATGGGTATTTTCTCAAACTACACATGGTTTTCGAACTGGGAAGTATAGCTAAATATTGTGAATTGGTTTGATTTGTGTTACTCAGAAGAAATTTTAAATGTTAATTGATTACATATATTTTGGAGTCTTAATGAGTAAAAGAAAACGAATACTTAGCAGGAGCCATTCCTGGTAATTAAAAATGTTCAGGTTTAACAGCAGAAATAAGGCAAAATTAGCCAGAAGATAATTAAATAGAATTGCAGAGCATCCTTTCTCATGGTAGATTTGTGAGACTGAAATTTAAATCAATAACACTATTATTGCAACAATTCCTTGGCTTATCTAGATACAGAGGTTGACCAGCTGTAGCTCTTTATATTTGGTCAAGTTAATCTTGTCCTGTGAACACCAATTTCTTTCCATTAATTGTAAGGGATTAATTTTTGCAGCACAATGATCTTTATTCCAGAAACATGCCACATATCCTACAACGTTTTCTGTGGCTAGGCATGTCTGTTTCCCTGACTTAAGGTGAGAACAAGCCTCTAGCAATTTAACACCTAAGCCATGCACTGACAAAGGTTAGGTTCATATCATATGTGAAAGCAATGAAAGCCTGAAATTAAGGTAGAGGTATCCAGTGGGTTTTCCTTCTGTTTTCAATTCAGGTAAGAAGGTTTTGAGGAGTCTACCTAAGGATAAGTTGTGGATAGCATGATAGGAGTTTTGAGTATTATAATCTCATGGTGTGGTATACAGTGTTTTTACCTAGCTCATTTATGTAGTGATACGGAATGCAGTGTTCTTCCCTCCATCTTTTCAAGCAGTAAGTAGTCTGATGTTAAATGATACAGAAAATGCAAAAACAAATTGCTGGCTCTGTTTTATATTGATTTGCATGCTAATATCAGAAAATGCAGAAATTGCATCTGGTGCTCTAAATCTTGTTGTTCATAAAGACTGTTCTTACAGCATAATTAAAAGCTGGAATACTCTGAGCTGGGAGTACAAAAAGTCTTGTGAGCTAGAAATTACTGCATCTAGACTGCAGGCTGAATATAAGAAATAAGTAAATTACAGTTGTTAACCTATTTGAAAGGGTCTTTCTGTCTTCATTTCTGACAAATATATATGTTAAATTTTGACTAATTACAAAGCAGGGGGACAATTGAGAAAACTGTGGGGGAACTTCAGAGTTGCTCTAAAATATACAGGTCATCAGTAGATAAAAAGTTGATTGCAATCAGAGGCTAAGAAAATTGATTCCTGATGAATTAGATTGTTACAACCACAATGTGCTACTGGCCAACAAATCAGTTCTGTTTGATGAATTCTGAACAGTCCAGGTCCTTATTCCTGATGTTTGAAAAGCTGAATATCAAGCTTAGTGGGACCTGCAGTGAGAATAGCACAGGACTTACATTGATAAAACCATGGCAGCGTGAGAAGAAGTATGGCTTTCCATAATTTCTTCTCATACATTCTCTTCCAGCATGCCCTAATATTTTGGAATAACCAAAGATTCTGTCCTACCAAACTATGATACCAGTAAATTTTTTACCAGCAATTTTCTAGCCAGTGTTTCTGGAACACAATAGAGGAAAATAAGATAAATTTCAAGTAGTTCAAGCTCCTTACTAAATAAAAAACTTAGAATTCACAAGGCAAAAAAGAGAACTTTGTTTTTTGTTATTGTCAGAAGTATTCTGATTTTTCTCACAGTAGTCTTCTTGTCCTTTTGGATTGTTAAACTACTTCAGAAGCTTAATACACTTGTATTAAGAAAGACTGAATCACTGCACATTTCAGCTCCCATTTATCTATCTTGTATTTTTAGTTCTCTTGTTTTATCTGATAATTTCAGCATCTTTTTCAATATTATGCAATTTATATTTTTATTTCATTTCATTCTGTGTCTTAGAATATGTTGAATAATTAGCATACACATTAATGTATTATAAACCTCCTCTTAAGTAAAACAGGTTGCTAAATATTACTTTGAGTACTAATTTGTGTGTTCAGGTCAATGTTTCTACAAAAATATAAAAATGTGAAGTTGAACTCATCCAATGACAATGTGGAGAGTACATTTTCTATTATATCCTGGAGTGCCATCTATATTTATGAATTGTAGAGAACAAGAGCTTTTGACCTGATTGGCAATTTGTAGTGATATACAAGCCACATTTTCTCAAACCACTGTTAAAGGATTATCATCTTATCCGAAACTGTAAATATGCAAACTTACAAAATAATGTTGAGACCCTAATAAGGTGTGGTGTTAGCAGAGCAATAAAAGTAGATCCATCAATGAGAATTGTTCAGGTCAAAACACATGAAGTATTAATCTTTAGACTGTTGAATTATTATTAGTTTTTTTCATTTTTCTTGTTGCATCAAGATGATTTATATGTGGAGTCTTAAAATGAACAGTTTTGTGGACTTTTTAGAAACTAAATTTCTAGTCAATCCTATTTCTTGGCCTTCTGAAATAAGCTGACTGTAGACTGAGTAGGTTTTCAGCATTCCTTAGCTTTGTTCATTGCAGCTACACACAGGAAGCTGAGATGTGAAAAGAAATCCCTGATCCCATTTCTTTGTTGAACTTGTACGTATGATATAGGAAGCTCATTCTGGTTGGGAGGGGGAAATAAAAGGATTTTTACTGCCTTTCTGCTTTTGAATGTGGGTCTTCTCTAGAAGCCTATGCAGTACAATGTCCCTTTTTCATTTTCAGCTCTGCTCTGACCTCTTTCCTGTACTGGGTCTTGCAAAAGGATTACAAACCATGGTGACAAGATACTGTGCTTTTGTAATTCTCAACTTACTCTGTAATAGCACCTCTCATCTACCTGGTGGAGGTAAAAATCATTCTGAAATTGTTCCAGCCATGAGGAAGATTTAAAATTGATTGTGATGGTAGATACAGGATTGAAATCATAAGTGTGAAATATTTTGCCAGCAATGCTTGAACAGAAGTAATATTGTGACAAAGAGAGAGCTGTGAATATATAACTTTTTTTTTTTCCTGATAGGTTAAGATCATGAAAACTGCTCATTTTTTTTCATCAGCACTATAGTCAGTCATAAAATATTTCTGCATAAATATTTATAAATATTCCATGTGATGGTCTGAATTTCCTCATTATTATCAATGAACATGTCACCTTATGCTTTATACACAGATAATTCCATTTGGTAATAAGCTTTCCATACTCAATTCGTATGGAAAAATACTGGCACTTAAATTGTCAAACTGATCTTTTTTCTCTCTGGTCATCTTGCCTTCCCTCTCTCTGCTGTTCCTGGAGGTTACAGTTTTCAAGCATAAGTTTTAAAGTAAGGTTCCTGGGTGCCAGGCATAGTAGGAGAAAACTGCACAGGAGGTAAAATCAAATGAATGGTAAAAGATGCGTGTGTCTTTGCTTGTCTCTGTAATTAAGCCCCTCTCTGAGCTGCCCAGCCATGGAGATAGCAGGAGATCTGATCTTGCTGCTCTTTACCGTGTTTGTGTAGTCCCAGACCTGATTATCACAACTCAGCCTTCATCTGAAGCCAGCTGCGACTTATAAAGTAGAGGTTGCACTTCATGTCAGTCCTTTGGAGTCATGCATTTCTTTAGGTAAGTAGTACAGTTGAAATTGTATTTTGTGACAGAGGGTATCTGTTTTATTTGGTTCTTTAGTGTGGGATGTGCCCATGAGGAGGACAGTGTGGGGATGCCATGGGAAACTACAGTCATTTAGCATAAGGCATTTCCCCAGAGTCCTCTACCCCCAGTTCAAATGAGCATATGCCCATCACCTTTCAGTTTATGGTTGTCATCTCCCCAAGTTCTGGAAAGTTCCCCATTCTCATTGCTACTAATGGTTCCCTCTATAAACCACTCCTTCCCTTTTCCCTCATTGGCCCAGTTTGTGTTACCCCAACCCTTACACCCTCTTCCCCATTGGATCATTTGTACCCTAGTTACTCCTTCCCTCCCCAGTTATATACTCTGGCCCCTCCTTCCCTGGGGCTCTTGGAGTCTGCTTCCCCTGAGTGTGGTTGTCTCCCTGCTCCTATTTCTGCCTCCCTACTCCTTTGATCAATCCTCAATAAACCCGCTCGGATTCCAGCAGCTCAAGAGTCCTTCCATCTTCCTGGTGTGGATTTTAATTACGCTATTCAAGCACCTGTTGACCAGCCAATTGAGGGTTACCCTGCGGGACTTGGTCTGGGGTAGCCTATACTTTAGTTTGCACATCTCCTCCCTGGAGCAACTGAATCATGTGGAGGCTTCCTTTGCTTGTGAAATGGACACAGCCTAAGGGAAAGATTCCAGGCATATGAGTTAGAAAAGGCAGGCAGAAAGTGAGAGCAAGAGTCATGACATGAGATCCTGGAGATCGGGCTTCTCCTGTGGCCATATAGGGCAGAAGAAACCTTTGCAGGAACTGAACGGAGTGTACATTGTTAGTGGTGACTCAGAGAGCCACTGGACTATTATCAAGCATGTTCCTGCAAGGAGAGAGGATGCTGAAAGAGAAGTTACTTGGTGTCACTCTTTTTTACCAAATTGCTTTGAGATTTTTCTATTTTAAATACTAAATATGCCAGTTTCTATTATAATACACCTTTGCTCTCTTGGCTTTTAAATCGCCCTGACCTTTTGAAATGTGTTCTTAGAAGACAAAAGTCTAGGCACATCAATTTCAAAACTCTGGCCACCAGGGATCTTGCTTTAGTGTGTAACTTATAATCCAGTTAAATAGTAAGGCAGTATCAGTATGAAATTAATGCATGTTTTTCTGTTAGCTTTATACATCCATGCTCTAATACCTGAGCAAACAGGGAGCTGCCATTCTAGAGCTGTGGGTGAGATTTCCTGGATAGCCATTGAGATGCTTTTGTCACAGATAATATACAGTGAAATGTTCAGACTGGTATGAATGTCAGGACACTGAATGACACACGGAATAATCTGTCACTCTGTCAGAATAGCAGTATGAATGGCAGAAGGGCTGTAAGAATGGCAGGTGGTGTTGGCATCCAGATTAACAGGTTATGAAGATCACAACAAATATGCTCAGTGCTTTTCAAGGCATCCAAAACTAAAAGGCATCCTAAAACCTGGAATGCTTTTTGATCACCTTGGTATACGCATTTTTGTGTATGAATTCTTGGTGCTCTCGAGTATGTGACATAATAGTGGGAATGAGGGACATTGATTTTGTTTCAAAAACACATACCTTCTCCTCTTTCTTATTCCTTTCTTTACTGCACTTTTACTACCATTGTTATGACAAATACCTTCTTGTTAGGTTCCTCAGCACTTTCATGCTTCTTTAAGTCAAAAAGATAAGAATCCTTGTTCTGAATGCTTTGGTCCTGAGTCAGCAAGGACTGTGTAGACATGTTCACATTAATTAATTTTTTGGGTTTTTTTTTCACTGAATGAATGTGTCAATTGAAACATTGCAAATATTATGGAAAAATTCTCCTATGACAAAATATGAAAACACAGTACAGTTTCAGGAATACTGATACAGAAAATGCTTTTACAGATAGTCAGCTCCTTTAATGAAAAGATATTCAGTACTTATGGCCAAAGGGAATATGATGTATAGCAAAAATTGATATAGCAGTCATTTGTCAGCAACAGCCTGAATTGGTGTTCGATCTGTTTTTGAAATATATGTCTGTGTGTGCCATTTACGTGCCTGACTACCTGTATACACACATATAATGTATAGCTATATAAAAAGGTGGATTGCTTTCTAAAACTGGAATTCCTTGAAACTCTGAGGAAATATTTTTGGGTTCTTAATTTTGAAAAGGCACTTACTTGCTTCAGTTTTGTCTGAGATTTTTTGTTTCCTTTGAAATTCTTATCTTGGTAAGGAAAATTCTTAAAAGAATATACCATATTATTTGTTTTCTTCAGTGTATGTCTCCCACCTCAGAAATTTTTGTTCTGTATGTAACACAGTTTTGACTGTTATGAAAAATAATGTTTTCAGATTTTTAAAGTAAAAGCTGAGTTAGGCCTTTTGCAGAATCCTTGAGTTGAATACAGACTGTGATTTACAAGAATAGGCACAAGTCAGATGAACCTATATCAGAAAATAAACACTGAGCTTCACTACATGGTCAGTTAGAATTAGTATCACTTTAGAAGCCCTATATTTTTTTTATTGCTGCGTATGAGTAAGTCTCCCTGTAAAAGTATGAAAAATATATCCTGAACTTCAATTGCAAGTCTGGTTTTGCCTCAAAAAGGCAAGCAGAGTGCAGATAAGTATGGAAGTTTGAAGGACTGCAGTTCTTGACATTAATTCCAACATCTAAGTGTGGCAATACTAATGTTAGCTAAAAAAGTAGGGAATTTTAAGTAGCCCCAGTATTGCTGAAATTCGTGATGTCAGAGGTGGACTCTCTGGTCATTAATGTCATAACTGTTTTCAGAAGTTTTGCTGAGAGCATAAATTGAAACAATTACCTTTGTATACTTCTCCATTGGTTGTTTCTTTGATCATCAGCTTTTCATTTTTTTCCTGGGAGATAAAATGTGCCTCAAATTTTGCCCTCTAAATTCATTCTTATTCTGTCCTTAAAAAATTTAATTTGACTAGTCTTCAGGCAGTGATAGGAAAGCTACCCAGAACTGTGACATAAATTAACCTTCAACAGTAGGTTATTTTCCATATTTTCTAAGATATTTTTTACATATTCCATCAACTTTGAATAAAAGTGATATAAAATACTTTGCAGTTGGAAATTAACTTTGAGGTGAAGGAATGCAAAGTTTGGTTAGTACAGATTTTTTAAGTCCTTTTAATTAACTGAAGATGGTGAAGGCATAAGTAAATGTACCATCCTGCAGCACTTGCATATCCATTTTTGAGATGTCACATCTTAATTGACTTGCTGACCATCTATTCTAGTATCTTTTATCAGGTTACCAGTTCCAGAGACATTTGCCAAAGATGCAAAATGAACCCAAAGAACTGGATGGGATAATTTGGGCACTGGAGAAATACATAAATATTAATGGTTAAGTATGAACTGCTGACATTAAAAAAAAAATCCCTGAAGTACAAGGGGTGTACTTGATTTATGCTACAGTGTAGCATGGCTTGGCAATCCTTTCTTCTCTCTTTGTGTTATTTCCCTCCTTAAAGAGGGAAGAATTTATTCGTAAGACTTAGTGGGAAGACAGAAGAAGACAATACACAGAAGATACATGTGCTGTCATATAAAATCCATGGTTTCCCCTACCCCTGAGTACAGTATTTAGTCCTGGATCTTCAGTATCAAAGGAGATGTAAGAGAACTGCAAACACTTCAGAGTGGGCAACATGGCTGATGAGAAACAGGCAGAGAAACCAAGCAGCCTGGGACTCCTGTGCATGAAAACATAAGACTTAAGGAGGTCTGATTATTCACTGTCCTTTCTAAAATAGAAAGCAGGGCCTTAGGATCCTCCTAAACAAATTAGGCAGTTTTTTATAACATTAGCACAAATTCTGTGAAACTGCTTTTTAAAGGATGTTGTCTATAGTTAGAGTATATTTGTGTTCAAGGGCAGATTAACAAGCACTTGGAAAAGGCATCTTTAGGGAGCTAGTGAATGGACAAGAAGACATGCAGGAAATATGAGCCGAAAATAGTAAAAATCTAGGAATATTATACTTATGTGTTTAGGCTTTCTCTGATTTTCTTCTTCCCTAGGGTCCACTAGCAGCCGCTGTTGGAGACAGAATAATAAGCTAGATAGGCCCTTGATTTGAATTAGTGTGGTCTTTCATGTATTTTTATCTACTCCCAGTTACACCTTACAAATCAGATATTTATCTGCTGTTTTATATCTTTATTTCTGGTCTGGTTTGCATGTGAGAGCACAGCATTTCACATCTGAAAAGAAATGGAACCTTTAATTAAAACAGTGCACATGTATTCCTGATCTATTTGATATTTGGGGATTTTTTGGTTGGATTTTCTGGGGCTTTTTGGATCTTGTCAATAATCCTTGTGCATTCAGCATGTCTTCCCTATCTGGAGTCAGTTTTACATATGTGATTATCTTGCTTCTGGCTTGTTAACTTTCTCTTACTTAAGTGATGGTGGTACTTATATACCACCTAGCCCTTTTGGTGGTCACATTGAGCACATACCTCTGTAAAATAATATGACCTAAGTATATATTGCAGTTTGCTATGCTATCACAGTGCTAATAAATTATTTTGTGCTGTGGTTGATTTCACAGTTTTTAAATGACTATGTTTGGATTCAAAGCAAGATAATAATAGTTCTAATCTGAGTAATGCAGGTGCAATTTACAGGTGTCATAGGCCTCTGCACTGGTTTTACTGCCAGGTTACAGATTTACTTCTGTACTTAGGCAATCTACTTTTAGATTTAGATTTTATGTATAAGAGATCTAGATTTTATATGGATCTGAAATACTAGTACAATAATCAAAATTTAATAAATCAGTTTAACCCAACTCTGTCTCATCAACGGCTGGTAATAGGAGCAAATGAGGGGTAGGACAACAGAACTGTATTTGACACCAGCTGCTCTTTAAAGAAACCTAATCCAGTGCTGTATTGTGTTTTTACATCTCTGTAACAGTTCTGTAATGGTTTGCCCTTTCACCCCCCATTTTCTCCCGGTGGTTCCACCCCGAGCTTTCCCACCTTTCCCTCAATGCCAATCTCCCTGAAAATGCTCAGTCATTCCCCTGTCCCCTCCCTGGTACCTCGGCTCGTCATCCCACTCTCCCAGAATCTTCCACCTTGGGCATTGAGTGAGTGGACAAGGGGCAGGGGCGGGGTCCCTCCCTTAAACTTCCCCCATTGGTTTGTGTGTCTGTCTGTCCCTCCGCCTTCCACTCCCCCGAATCCTCCCATTGGGTGGTGGGTGTCCCTTCCCCCTTGTTACCGCCCCGGTATTTAACATGATTGTGACAGCCTCGAGGGCACTTTTGGCTGTCGGATACTCTGGCCTTCAGAGCTCCTCAGAGCTCAGATTAAACCTGAGACTGTTTTCCCAGCCTTGAGTCGGCTCCCTTATTGCCTCCTCGGACGCCGCCTCTCCTCCTTACAAGGCAGACAGCGAGGGGCTCTGTCTTAGCCGCCCCCCAACTCTCCTCGAGACACAGGGGAGTGACCCCCCAGCTGACCATGCCTCTGCCAGGCAAGCAAAGCCAGGGAGCTTCAGGGTGGGCACGGCAGCAATCCAGCTTTATGGTTCCCTGTGTTCTTGCCAGAGATTTCTTGCACAGTGGGCTCCCTGTGTTTGTAGTAGCAATTTGGGTGTTTGCATCTATCTGGTTAATTTTCTGTGAGTGCTTCTCACATGAAAAACTGGTAATGTACCACTCAGACTGGGAACCTAAAATAGATCTGTCTTTCTTCCTTTACCCTCCTCTCTTCTTTCCACATTAGAGTTTTTTCCAACCATTCACAAAAAGGAAGATTAAACTTGTTTTGGTTTATACATGGCATTGTGGATTGATGTTTCAAATACATGAATAATTATTGAAAGCATGAAAATTTTTGAAGAGAAACTTTTCATGGCAAAATCCTCAGGATATTTCATGCCCTTACATTCTCATTTCTTGGGGTTCAAGAAATATGTCTATAAACATGTATTGATGTGAAAATGTCCCTTCTTTTCTTGCCTTTCCCCTTCCTTTCTATGTTTTGTTGTATATTTTCTTTCTCTTTTTATTCCTGTCCTCATTCAGTACATTCAGAAAATGCTGAATTAACTTTCTCCTACAATTTTTCGGCTCCTTCCCCCATGACTTTTCTATTTTTTTCCAAATTAATTTGCTTTGCCACCTGGTCTCCTTGGAATTTAGCAATTATTCAGTATATAAAGTCTAGCTTGTAACAGATGGGGCTTCCAAAACACACACATCAACAATGTACATCCTAGGGCCAGAGATTGTGAGTGAGCTGCAGTTTCATTATGACTTCAATTTGCTAATGCTTGTGAACATTGTCAAAGAACATAAACGTTGTTTGTGATATCATGTCTTCTAAATTATGGAGTTCAGACCAAGGCCTGTTTCTTTGATTTAGAACATAAGTTTGTTTTCCAATTTCATGATCCTGATGGCATATATTTTATAGCTACAGGGATGGGAACCAAAATATAATAATTACCTACACTTGTTTTCACCTGTGCTTTGCAGAAGGCATTTTAGTGTTTGCCTCCAATTACCTAGATCAGCATTTGTCATTTTCTAAGACTTTCTATGTTTTCATAGTTAACCTCATCATTTATATTTCCATATTCTACAATATAAGAGAGAGTTCTGCATGTGTTTTTTTAGTTATATCAGGCTATATAAGGAATGCTGCAAGAAACTTCTGAGATGGAAATTGTTTTAAATGCCCAAAATTCCCCTGAGCTACATTTGCAAGATCTGAAACATTTGGGGCAGCTATATAATTTAGGGAGAAAAAAGAAATGGACCAGGGATAAGGGGGGAATAATATTCTAATATTCAGAGTGAGAAAGGGTGGGAATACAAAATATCCAGTATTTTTCAAGTGTTCCTCTTTAAGCTGCTCCATTTTGTATAAATAATTGTTGTCCTGAGATTTGTCCCATGTTGTCCTGGGTGTGGAAAGTAACCACAAGTTTATATTCAACATTTGTTGCTTTCTTGATTTCTCCAGCTTAAATTGTTCTATTTTGTATAAATAACAAATAATTCTGAGGGAGCAGATGCTAACTCTGCATCCAGAGGCACTTTTAGAGAATGTAGATATGTGAGATGGTACAGGAGTGATTTGAAACTGGGCATTCTATCTATCACAGGGCATGATGATAAGTACTGTAAGGGCCAAATTCTTCTGGAGTCTGGAGTTTTGAGCTGGAATTTGATCAGAAATTTGTCCAGAAAAATCTCTGTGCTTCTATCCTTGGAATCCCATCTTTGCTAACACCTCCCATAGAGGTGACCATAGATATAAAAGCCAAAACATCAACTACAGCACAGTTACGCAGCCAGCTGCTAACTTGCAGAACATGTCAGCTCCTACCCAAACCCTTCTCAGACACCTGTACAATTGAGGAGAACAGCATTTGGGCTCTCTTTGGCCACAGAAATCTGCAGTCCCTTATTGCCTTTGTTCTGTGTCTCTGTTTGTGGTCATTTGTGTTTACACCCATGAACAGTGAGACTGAGCTATTTGGGGTGCAGGCATTGGGAGCCTCTCCGCAATGTCTGCCAGCAAGTGATAAGGATCCCATGACAGCAACTCTGAGCAACACCTTCCTGCCCTGCAGAGGGGAACCTTCATCATTTGGCCTAGGTGCTAATGGGTGTTCCATGCTCACATGACTTTGAATTGCTCCCAGAGAACTAGTTCCCCTTCCTTGGCTATTAGGGCATTGTACTGGTTATGCAAATTCACATCTGATGGCAGAGAAGAACCCTCCTTCCCAATGCTATTCATCTGCTTGTCTCCTCCCACAGCCCCAGTACCTGGTCACGTAGTGCCTCAGCCACAGCACAGCTCCTGCAGGTGAGGCTACCAACAGCTCCATCCCTAGGGAGCAGCACCAGGCACATCCTGTGGCCCCAGCTCTGCACGGCAGCCTCCCTCCTGTGGAATGGGCCATGGCCAAAGGCTCTGACTCCCTGGGGAAGGCTCTTCCAGCCAGTCATGTGGCCAGAGCCCTGTAGCTTGGCACCACCACAGTCATATAGTCCCATGCTGTAAAGGACAGAGTTTCTGGGTCTCTTTCACATTCCCAGCTGAGCTAACTGCCCTCCTAACCACCGAAGCACCTTTCAGCTGCCTCTGCTCTATGCCTGCTTGCCAGCTAAATAGGCGTTGTCTGCTGCAGATGAGCAGTAGATTATTCTTTAATTGGCAGATGGCTGCTGAACGTATTCCAGACAGCTTTGGTGATAAATGCTTTTTCGCTGCTGTATGTAGTGAATTGCCTTTTTGCATCATATGTGTATTGTAAAAGCTTGGTTATATTCCCATGATACCTTTTTAACAGTCACTTTGAACTGAAGAACTGTCTGCCAAGACTTTGTGCTAATTGCCCTGCATAGCCAAGAAAAGATAAAAATGAACTAATGTTCTTTTTGTGATCCAAAGCAATCCTAAAGGATCAATTTTAAAAAGTATTATCAAGCATTTAACTAAGCAAAAGGCTAGAACACAACAAAGAGATTCATTCCAGGAAATAACTTCTTTCAACTAATGAATGTTATCAACTTTGGGAATTAGAATACCAGCATTCTATGGATGTGATCCATGGGGAAGATGGGCTGTTTAAATCTCACCTCTGTTGTAAAGATATTGTAATCAAACTAGTGATTTAAACCCTATTGTAATTCCACCTTTTTCAAATTGTGCCTTTCTCTTTGTGGAAGGGAATGAACTGTTAATGGAAACAAAGGCAGGGGAAGAAATATAGTTGAATTATAAAGCCTGTACACTTATGGTATCAGAACCCTTCTTAATTTCCTATTAACATGAATAATGTGTGAGTTCACAATGAAAAAACTTCAGCTATCACATATGCACAGTCACTGTAGTGGATATGTAACTAGAGGCAAAGATTGAGAGCACAGTCAGTTCTCCTGCCTGACAAAGGAGGTCTGTATACTTTCAGCAGAAGCTTTGGAGAAAAGATGATAAAAAATCTTAAGATAATATCTGTGCTAAATTGGAACTTTTAGTTTAGGTTGGACACTACAGAATTGTTGATCAGGTCACAGTTGTAAACCTGTGATTGAAAAATATTCTATTTGGTTTCTGATATCTGAAGTGATAAATTATGAACCTGTCAGAATGTGAATGCTACTGGTCATGTGTTCACATCCATAATTTCCCTGTGATTTATTTGAGGCTAAAATGTCACTGCCAAAATGCCTTTGACTTTTGACTTTACATTGAAAATAAGTAATTACTATAAGGATCTTCTCTTTCAATTTTGTATTATGTCATTTTAGAGCCTTCCTTGAACCCCACCCAATAGCCACTAAAACAATTAGTTCACTTTTTGCCCTGTTTTTTTTTACTGGAGACTGTTTCCCTTTGAGAGAAATAGAATACGAATCTGGGTATTGCTTTATATAGTCCTACTTATTTTCAAAACTATTAAATCTCATTTGTAGACATAAAAAATGTGAACTCCTATTTTAACTCCCCAGAACTCCTATCTTAACTGTTATCACTCAGCCTAAACTTTCCCCATGTTTAAAAACTGCAATCAGAATTTTTCTCTAATATCTCTATCCATCTCCTCAAACACATGGAACTTCATCAAAAGAGTGTTACCTAAACATTTTTACCTTTCCAGGAATTGTTTGTATTTTGAGGAATGATTCCTATGTTTGGAAACAACTGGTATACTCATCTTTGGTAGAGAAGTAACATTCCCCAGTGTAAAAGGAAAAGTATGAATCTTTATAAATTGATAATATACATGATTAAACAGTTAAAAATCTGATTCTATTGAGAAG
Source organism: Vidua chalybeata (assembly GCF_026979565.1). Taxonomy (NCBI): domain Eukaryota; kingdom Metazoa; phylum Chordata; class Aves; order Passeriformes; family Viduidae; genus Vidua; species Vidua chalybeata. The sequence continues at coordinate 45,225,405 of NC_071534.1, forward strand.
CAAAAATAGCTCAGAAAAAGACAGCGGGAATTCATTTATTTGAGAAAATGACTAGACACACATTAAAAGTTTTGATATTAAGTAGGTTTAACAAAGAATGGAAAGACTCATTTTGACGCTGCAAAGTGTAGTTTGAAGTGGTATTAGTTAGACAGGTTTCCAGATCAATTGTTCAGTTCTTCTGAAAGTCTGAAAAGATCTTCACTATCCAAATATCTTTAGTTGTTTTTTTTTTTTTTTCCTACGAGAAAGGCACATTCCTCTCTACTGTTCATGTGTCCATCCTAAATACAAAAACTAGCCACCATGTTCTGTGTACATATGACGAATTAAGTACCCGTGCTGATCCATTAGACCACCATCTTCGTTCTGTGGAATTAGATTGGGAATTCTGTTTCAGAAGAACCACCTCCAATGCAAACTATTCTGTTGTCCCTCTATTGTGCTAAAAGCCTTATAGATTATATGGCATTATAAAAGGCTTTGAATTTGAGGTGGAAGATCTTGTCATATATTTTATTTTATTTATGATTTTTGTTTGAATTATTCAAGCTTAACTTTCAAAAAACACATGCTAAGGGACTCATTTAGGTCTAGAAAAAGCTGAAAAAAGGTCCAGGTTCTCCAAAATAACATGGTGTGTATGGGAACAAATTTATTAATAGAAGCAGTTTTGTTAATGCTAGATGGCAAGCTTTCATTTTCTATAAATTTTTAATAAATTTCTTTATATTTTGTACTTTTGCTTTGACTCTGTGTCCAAATTAAGGGGTGATAGGGGTTTGTTTTATTTTGTTTCATTTTATCTGTTTTCACTTCTGTTCCAAAATAGTGTATTTGTCTCTTTCATCCCTCTATGATTTTTGTATAAATAAACATCATTTTAGGTTACTTCTGAGATTATTTAAGCAACAAGCACATCACCAGGACTGCGCTGAGATAATCAGGCTATTGGATTGCCAGTACAAATTGTGCTACACACTGCAATTACTTGAGTGCACAATCACAGGTAGTGTTTACTGTGACATGATCACACTCTGAATATGTTATTTCCCTCTTGACTGTCACCTGCTATTTCATTACAGAAGGTAGCAAAGAAGAGTCAAACACAAACTTTGATTAACTGATTATTTAAACTTGTCAGACTATCCAGTATCCACACGGGCTTTGCTCCCCTCATCAATGATAAGGCCAAAGTGAGAGATCCAGACAGCTGTTGCAAAGCAGAGAATTTCTACAGTTCGGTATCAGGTACATGATCATAAGTGCAGTCTGAAATGCAGTGTTACACGTCTAGGAAACTCACCAGGGCACAGAGAGGCATGCTGGTGTGGGCTTCCAAGTAATAGTAAGTTGAAGCTATTTAACTATATATGAAAATGCATTATTATCTTGGTTAAGAAGAAAAGTATATATGATCATTTGGAAATTGTTTGATGCTTAAAATACAAATAGACCCCAATGTGCCCTAGTTATCATTAATTTTGTGTGGAAGAATTGTAAATATTTGCCCAAGTCACTGACTTATTAATCACTGACAAAGACAATGTATTCTTGGTTCTTCTTCTAAATTTAATGTATTTTGGATGTTTTCAGTAATTGTAGGAGCAGTAGAAACTGTGGGGTATCACTGAAATAACCTGCTAAAGAGCAGGTAGCAGTATTATCCTTGAATTGAAACTTTTTGACTTGACAGAATCCTAGTAAAGCAGCAGTGACTCACTGGAATGACAGTCATGGATCACTATGCTGAGGTCCATTTTGGAGGTATGGCTGCATACAAATGATGATTATATATTTGTCTGTCACCTGAGACTTAAAAGGCATTGACTTAGTGATAACTACAGATCATAGGCAGAAGCAGTAATTAGAAGAAGAATTGCTACACCTGTCTGTGCTTCATGCTGTCTTTCTAACACATCAATTCTGTCTTGTCATGTTGTCTCTGAAACTAATTAGCATCCCCAGACATTTGTAAAGAAAGGAAATGTCTGCCTCAGAATTTGAGAGAAAGAAAAGCTGTGTGTAAACAGGAAAGAGGAGTCCCAACCTTTGAATATGCACCTGCAACGGCTACATGTACCACATACAGATAGGTTGTAACCAGGTCCAGCAGCCTTCTGTCCATCTTAAACCTACATGCGATTCCAGCTTTCACTATCTGGAATGTGAAATGGGGTCTGACTGTAAATGTGTTTACTGTATCATTGTTGTTATCCTTGCATTGGATTTGCATGGTAGCCGGGAGGGCTACAGGGATATCTTCTGTGAGAAGCTGCCACAAGCTTCTCCTACGTCCAGCAGAGCCAATGCCTGGTGACTCCAAGACAGACCTTCCACTGGCCAAGGCTGGACCAACTAGAAGTTGTGGTAACGCCTCTGTGATAGCATATTTAAGAAGAAAAAGAAAGAGTGAGAATATGTGAGAGGAAAAACTCTGCAGACACTAAGGTCAGTAGAAAAGGAGGAGGAGGCACTGGAGCTGTTTCCTCTGTGGTGAAGACCATGGTGAAGGAGCTGTTTCCCTGAAGCCCATGGAGGTCCACAGAGATCCACCTACAGACTGTGGAGGACCCAGAGGAGAGCAGAGGGATGCAGGAAAGGAGGCTGTGAATCTGTGGGAGGCCTGTGCTGGACCAGGCTGCTGGTAGGGACCTGCAGACCCATGGAGAGAGGAGCTGGAGGAGGTTTCCTGGTAGGACTTGTGACCTGGTGGAGGACCCACACTGGAGCAGGCTTTGCCTGAAGGATTGCACCCTGTGGAAAAGTGACCTACAGTGGAGCAGTTTGTAGAGAACTGTTGCCCGTGGGATGGTTTCATGTTGAATTCATGGAGAACTGTCTCCTGTGGGCAGGATCCCATATTGAAGCAAGGGAAGGACTCCTCTCCCTAAGCAGAAGCAGGAACAATGGGTGATGATCTGAGCATAACCCCCATTCCCTGTATCCCTGCACTGCTGGGGGAGGGGAGGAGGTAGAGCTGGGAAGGAGGGAGGAATGCGGGGAATGTGTTTTTAGGGTCTTATTTTACTTCTCATTATCCTGCTTGCATTCTGCTTGTAGTAAATTCAAGTAATATCTCTAATTCTAGCTTGTTTTGCCTGTGGCAGTATTTGGTAAGCAATCTCTCCCAGTCCTTATCTCAAATCATGAACCCTTTGTTATATTTTCTCTTCCCTGTCCAGCTGTAGAGGGGACTGACAGAGAGGCTTTGATGGGTACCTGGAGTCCAGCCAAGGTCAACCCACTACAATCCAAAACCCTGTTAGTATTGACAATAAGCCTAGAAACTTACTGCAACCATTCAGCAGTGAAGCTTGACATTTCCTCAAGAGAAACCTGACTGAAAAATGTATGCCTTTCAAATTTGGAATTTACTAAACTGCTGTTCATCTTCAGCAAGGGAACTTATCTAAGACCTGAAGCAGTTCTCCCAGCAGTTTTCCCTGGCTTCCTACACCCTGTTCTTCTGTTAGTAAATGCTTTCAGGAATAGCATAGACCAGTTCCTCTGTGCTCTCCTGAGCTCAATGCACTTAGTTTAAATCATTCCTCTAAAGGCCAAATTGGTCTCTCATGTACTACATATCATATCCTATCAGCACATTTTCAGAATTAAGTATTCTGTACTCAGCAAGATCACCATCAAAGAAATAAAATTTAATAAATTTTAGCTTCTTCATTTATATTTATCTGCTAAAAATATTGACTTTTCATTTTTACCCCATGCCTGCTTGCATCTTTTACAAGGCTGTTCTTGCCTATCACAAGGAAATGACACTAGCACTGGAAACACTGTTGCTGAAGGGTATTTCAGCAACTGATATTTGAACAGAAGGTTCCAAGCCCCAAAAGGAGAGAATGCTTGGCAAGTTTTAGGCAATGTGAGGACATGCCTCAGGATCCAACCCTTTTAGTCATCTATCACATGTGAAGTCTGCTCTACATCATTAACAGAGAGAAAAGCAATTTCTGCTAGATTCAGGAAGAAAATCATCTGACTCCAAATACAGCTTTAAAGATGACCTGGCAAGTGGTGTTTGGAAGGAAGAGAATTCTCTTTTGTGGTCCTGGGAAAAATCACATCACTGCTATTCTTGTAGTATGAGAAACTGTGAAGGCCATTTTTTTACAATTGACTAAATCATGATTCATTATTCATGTTGCCTTAATAGGCTTCCCCATGCTGTTGATGTGAAGTGATATATTTATTTATTCTGCTGAGGCTTTTAGCTATTCAAAAATTAAGTTAATGCAAATAAAAATGAAGAAACTTGAAAAGAAATTTTGAGACATATTTGACTGTGGAATGAATATGAAACATGAATTCTTCACTAGGCCATCACAGACTTACAAATTGCTGACCTAAATTAACCAAAATTGCTGACCCAACTAACCAAAAAGTAACTAAATAGCACATGTAAACTAATTATTATTAACCACTGAAAATGATAAAATTAAGACCTCTTTGTGAACAGATAGAGTACATCACTTTAGAATGCATAAGCAGTAGGCTTTAAAAACACAGAAAAGGAGCACGTGTTCAACAGGAGAAAAAAGCATGAGAAAAATGAGAGAGTAAACTCCTAACATAATCTAATAGAGGAACTTATATAGTGATTATTTTTAGCTAAAAGAAAAGCCACTAGTACTTCAACATGAAAATATCAGCTTCCTGTTGCTACTGAATAACCTGTTCTCAGGTTCTGACATCCACCTGAAGTCAGTTCATGCAGTATTTCTATTTATATTGTTGATCCAAACCCAGAGATTGCTAATCACTTCATAGACTCTACTCAGACCACTGTTGCAGGTTGCAGGTGTAAAAAGAAGACAAACAGAATTTAACCTTAAGTGCCAGGGTCCGAAGACTAGTATTTATGGTTATAAACAATTTTTATCAGGCCTCCCCCTACTTCTTCCCATGGCTCAGTGTTACTCTATTTCACCCTAGCCAGGGGCCAGCAGTTCTTGTGCAGAGCAGGCAGGTCAGAGTCTCTGCTGGTACAGGTGAGCAAAATCCTTTCCTGCCTACCCCATGTGCTGCACAGAGCTCATGCTTCAGCTCACCAATCAAGGTAAAATGCAGAAAATCATAGAATTATAGAATTGTGTTGGATGGGTCCTGTAAAGATCATCTAGTCCGACCCTCTTGGAATAAGCCCTGAAGATCTTCCTTATATTTAATCTAAATCTACCCTCTTTTAATTTGAAAACATTACTTTTGCCTTATTGCAACAGACTTTACTAAAAAGTCTGTCCCCATCTTTCTTATAAGTTCCCTTTAAGTATTGAAAAGTTACCCTAATGTGCTCCTGGAGCCTTCTTTTCTCCAGGCTGAATAAATCCAACTCTATCAGCCTTTCCTCACAGCAGAGGAGTTCCATTCTTCTGATCATCTTCTTTGACCTTCTCTGGACCTGCTCCAACTGGTCCCTGTCCTTCCTGTGATGGGGCCTCAAAGGTGGAGGTAGCATTCCAGGTGGGGTCTCACCAGAGTGGAGAAGGGGCAGAATCCCGTCCCTTGACCGGCTGGCCACGCTGCTTTTGGTGCAGCCAGGATACAATTGGCTTTCTGGGCTGGGAGAGCACTTTGTCTGCTCATGTGCAGCCTCTCATGCACCCCAAGTCCTTGGCAGGGCTGCTCTGGATCTGTTCCTCCCCCAGGAGGAGGAGAACCCCCCTGTGTTGGTACAGGGGGTTTCCCTGACCCAGCTGCAGCACCTTACCCTTGGCCTTGTTGAACCTTATTGAGTTCCCATGGGTCCACTTCTTGTGATTGTCTGGATCCCTCTGGATGGAATCCTGTCCTTCAAGCTTGTCAGCTGCAACTTCTGCTTGGTGTCACCTGTAAATCTGCTGAAGGTGCACCTGATCCCTTTGTCTATGTCTTTGATAAAGACATTGATTAGCACTGGTCCCCATATGGACTCCTGAGGGACACCACTCATCATTAATCTCTGCCTGGATGCTGAGCATTGATGACTTCCCTCTGGCTGCAAACATCTAAGGAATTCCTTATCCACCATACAGTCCATCCATCAAATCCATACCTCTCCAGTTGTGAGGGGACCATATAAAGGCCCCTACAGAAATTTAAACAGCTGATACCTGTGTCTCTTCCCTTGCCCACTGATGTCAATCTGTTGTAGAAGGTCAGTAGGTTGGTCAGAAAGGACCTGCCCTTGTTGAAGCCTGTTCCAAGTGCTGGTTGTCTTGAATCATGTCCCCATCTTCCATGTGACTTAGGACATCATTTTGGCGTCAATAGCTTCTAGGAGGATCTGTTCCATGACCATTTTTCTCAGATACTCAATTTCAGACAAGATACTACTCTTAGGAATATTTTGCCTCTCTGCATTGGTTTTCCTTTTGTTCAAAATGGTCATAATCTCTCGTTTCCAAAGATATTTTTTTAAAAAGTGGCTTAGTTTCTGCAGTAATGCCTTTCTTTCCTGTTGTGAAAAATTAGACAATTTATATCTGCACACAATTGATAAGCTGTCTACAATTCCTATTAAGCTTTCTATTAAGCCATTAAACTGAGCTGCATTCTCACTTCACCAAAGCAGCTACAAGAAAAACTCTCCAGAAAGTTTCACTATTGTGATGCTTTCAAAAATCTTTTTTTTATATTTTAAAAAGACAAAAAAAATAGCTCTTCTGCTTAAACCAAAAGTCATACTATAAAATAAACTATAAAATAAACGATAAAATAAAGTAAACTATACAAATATCCTCCCCCCCCCAGAAATCTGCAAAACCCTCCCCTAATTAAACCCCAACCCCAATCCCTAGACCAACTTGCAACTGAGCTATATATTTTAAGAAATAAAATACAGGCTTTAAAATTATCTGCCAAGGTTTTATTATTTTTCTGGCACCAGAAAAAAAAAATCAAAGGTATATTATATTTTGAAATAGACATAGCTGTCTATAAGCAGAAGATTTTTATTAAATAGCTACATTTGTCATCAAAGGAATTCTATGTGCTAAAATAAATTTAACATTTCACTAGCAACATTATGCAGAGGAATGAGGCTTTTCTTTTGGTTTGTTTTGAACCACTGTCAGAGAACCCTGTCAGAATAAGGCAGCCTGAAGTAGAACAAGATTCTTCTGACGCTAAAGGCAACCAAGGTTTTTTTCCTTCTCCAGCAGTTGTTTCTTTGATTCTATTTTGATAAGGAGTTTCTATGTTCAGAAAGTACTTACAGTTTCTGTTCAAAATGTTTATCAAGCAATTTGAATAATTTTGAAAGTCAAAACAGCAGAGATTTTCTGAGTGCTTAAGGCATTTGTAATTACTCTGATGGATACTGGATACTCAGACATACATAACAGAGACTCAGAGAGAGATGGAGGTGAAATATTAACTCCAAATACTATGAAATCTGTTAAAATTGCTGCATTTTATAAAAACTATATGTTGTATATCCTACCTTCTTCATTTTACATTTCACACCTTAACCCAATTTCAAACACTCTGGTCCTGGACAATATTTCAGCTAGACAAAAAAAGTTTGAAGCAGCATCAATATTGTCCCTTAATTTTGGATTTCATTTCTGTTGAATCCAAAGTGCAAAACAAACCACAGTATAACTCTGAGCTGAATTGAACTGTTGTAGTGATGATAAACAGGAATGAAATGGAAGCAGATGTTTCAATCAAGAGAAGGGTTGGATCTTCACAGGAAGCACCCAAACTTGAATAAAAATAGACACCAAATAGACTTACAGTTGGTTTGCTTTGAGAGCAGTGGGTTCTTTGAAGTCAACCATCTCATTGGCCACTTCCTGGTATCCTATTTTGAAGACCTCAGAAATAACAGATCTTTTGAAACAAAGTATTTCTTCAGACTCAACCTTAGATTTGAAGACACGAGCAATTTCAAAGCTGTGGGAAATTAGTATTATTACTGTATAATGTATTGTTTAATAGTTGCCCAGTAATCATCCAATAACACTCTGAAGACTGGTGCATCTGTTTTCATATTTATGAAATTCGTCTGGAAGAACAATTTCTGAATTATTCTGAATTCATGAAAATGGATTCACAGTCTCACAAATGGATTCTCATTGACCTGCAGATACAAAGTGAGATAAAGGTGTTCATCCCAAATGAGCATCACTGACAATTTCACTTTTCAGAAAAGTAAATTATATTAGCTGACTCTACTTATTTAATTTTTATTCATAAACTATATATTCTGACATCTTGTAAAACAGCTTATTTCTGCTCTACTGAATAAGAAAGTTCTGGAGGCATTGGGAACCAAGGTGACTTCCCCCTTCCTTCTGTATTTGTAACAGCCTGGAAGGTGAGGGCTTGAAAAGCAAGGTAGAGCATGTAGAATTTCCTGTCCAAACTTATCTTTTCTTTGAATTACCTTCTTTATGGGGAATAAGGTGTATCAACATTTTTTTTTCTTTTTTTCATTCCTCCAAACTTTGTGGCACTGTTCCATATCAAGAGAAATAAGGGTTTTCTAGCCTGTTTGGATTAGCATTGCAAGGAGATACACAGACTGCTTTAAATGAACATTTTTAACTTAAACAAAAAATTTCTGGACTGAATCAATGGCTTTTACAATACAGAGCATCCCAAATATTTTCTTGTGTCAAACAGCTGCTTTAAGTCTAGGGTTAATGAAAAAAAAAAAGCATCAATATTGCAATTAGGTTAAAATATGACTAACAGAATATAGTTGAAAAATTAAAAAAAAATTAGCAAAAAAATTATTGTTTTTCATTCTAACATAATAATCTCTTTTATGCACATAGTCAGAGATCTTAATACTTCATGAGATTGTGCCCTATCATCTCTTACTTATCTATTGCCTGTAACCAAGTGTATTGTACATTCCAGAGTACAGGATATGGTTGACACTGACCAAAGATGCTCCTTAAAATGAAGCTCTGATTTTTTTCAAAACTTATGGCACAATTCTGTGTCTATTGATAATCTAAAAGTGAAATCAGCAGACAATACATAATTATCTGCCCTGATCTTATTAGGTTGTCCTATGACAAGTGCCATATCTGATCTCAAAGAAATCAGAGAAAGTAATTAATCTCTTAATTTCATTTGTGGATCTCATGTCTATCCAGTATAAAGACATAATTATACTCAAGAGAGAGAGAGAAATAAAATGAGCATGGACTGTGAAATGATTAATTTTTTTATCCTGGAGTCAATTGCACATAGGATAACTTCAATTCTCTGAAATTACATTTAATGTCATAATGCACTCTAACAAAGGAGCTGGTGGGAGTACTAAAACAATACTGCATATGAAAAATTGGTTAAATGTGCACTTCACCATTGAAAGTGAACATTGATTATCCTTTGAATTTATAACAGTGCTTAGTGGGTGCTATTTCTTTACTAATCTCAAAGTGCTAAATAAGGGTAAAAGATTCAAGGTCAAATGTGGTAAATACATAACAGTAGTGAGAAACCTGGGCTCCTAGACTCTCTAGTTAATGCTCAGTAGACTGAATCATGGGAGTCCCATGGCACAGGAAAAGAATTTGGTATGACTTCTGATTAGTGACTGCTTACCAGAACAGATCAAGTAGGTTGAGTCATGCATAATGTCTTCTTCATTACCTGCACCTATCTTCAAATATATGGTTCTAACAGGGTGCGCATCAAGTCTGACTGTGTTAGACAAACACAGAAGTGCTGTTGTGGAAGTGTTAATGCCAATAGTGAACATACTCTATCTAAATATTCACTAGATGTCTCCAGAAGTCTGAGAATACTGGCCATGCTGAAGTGTCCTATAATTGATATAATTAATGATCAGTCCTTCCTCCCTCTATAAAACTGTCTCTGGAGGTCTTATTTAACATAACTCATTGAATGAACACACAGAGAAATAATCTACTTGAGACAACTAGGTGGGAGAATCTAAGTGTGGGAGAATAAATGTGTTAGAACAATAATGAGAAAAAACAGTATTAACCAGATTGTTGCAATGTAGTTTTTCAGTGTGCTTGATTGTGGGCCTCTAATGCTTGATCTAGGGCAGCTAGGATGGGCTGAAGAACAGATAAATAACAAGACAATTTTGACTACACTCACTTAGACATATGTACTTGGATTAGCAGTTGAGTTCTTTCACCCCAGCATGAAAAATAGTAAAGCTGGTTGGAAGAATGATCATTTGGGGAATGCTTGATAGATCATATTAAGCTTTTCCCAGAAATCACCCACTTCATGAAAATCAACACTTGGCCATATCCAGTTTTGCCATTTCGCATTTCTTTTTTCATTACTGAACACCTACATTAGTGGTATTTGTACAAACTGAGGTTCAGATACCAGTATATATACAGTAGGCAATGAATATTTAAGCTTCTATAAATTATGCCATTTTTTAAATTGCTCTTGTTGAAAGATAAAACACATGAAATGCAACCTCTCTTTGAACTAAAAGGTGTTTTTTTTCAAGAGACCTCAAACTACCCACTTCAGCTGTCTTATCTCCTAGTTCAGTGTGATTTATGGTAAGCACATTCCCACACTAGAAATTATTCATCTCTTGCTATGTGTCACTAATCAGTGAGATTCTGCTGATTCTATATTGCGCCTGAATGCACTTTAGTCAAGTATCAACTCCCTAGAGTTGTTACACCTTTTTCTTAAGCAGCTCATGAGGTTTATAAGGGAAGGTTTGAAGAAAGTTCCAGGAAGTTCAATCATCATACTAAATAGCTAGCAACCAAATGAGCATGAGTGCCACTGACTGAAAATCACTATATGAAAATACTAAGTCAGTTGGCATCTGCCATCATGTAAGCAGCGTCAAGACATGAGGGGCATAGAGAAACTGTTTGACTAATGACCCATGCACTGGGTGGGAAAAATAATAGTGACAAGTTTTCAGGAACTTTGCTTAGTTAAGCCCTGTTTTCTTGTCTTTTTAGAAGCGATTACAAATATTCATATCATATTGCAATTTTTTTTTTCTTTGCCTAAGTACCTGTAAAATGCCCAACAAAAGCTTTTTTGCCTTAATGATTTATCTGATTTAGTACTACCATTAGAGCAATACAAACTATAATCTTATGGAACCAGAAAGTGTTTTGGATTTGTAATTGTTGATAACAAAGGAATGTTTTAGGTACTGCTGAGCAGTGCTCACACAGCATCAAAGTATTTTTGCCTTCTCACACTGCTGACCCCAAGTGAACATAAAGCTGGGGAAGAAGGAAAAAGGGGAGATGTTTGGAGTCACTAAATTTGTCTTCCTAAATAACTGTAATTTATGATGAAACCCTGTTTGCCTGGAAATGGCTAAACATCATCCTGCTGATAAGAAATAGTAAATTAAAACAAACAAACAAACAAACTTATCTTGCTTTTGTTTTACCTATTAAACTGCCTTTGTGTCAACACATGATTTGTCACAGTTTTACACTTCTGATTCTCTCCCCATCCTTGCTGGGGAAAATGGGTAAGACCCCATGTGGTGCTTAGCTACTCACCAGGGTTAACCCACAAGAAATAAGCTCCATATATTATTCCCTTCCAGAAGGGTGGGTTTTATCATCTCATTGCTGAGTAACAAATATTAAATTTGTCAAACTTCTCAAGTTGATTATTTGTAAATTACTTGTTATGAGACCATCATCACACAGTTGTGGGCAAGATACTGTCATTGTCTGTGTGTTTTTAAGGTGTTTAATTAATTTTTAATATCTGGTGATAAACTGTTTTTGCTTTGGTGTTTTACAAATGAAATGAAAGTACATTAGCAAATTTCATTTAACAACATGACTTCTGATGAGACACAACCAATTATTGTTTAATAATGAACTGATGCTCTTCTTTTAAAAGAACAGCTCTAGTTTACTGAAAAGTTAAAATTCAGAAAATTAATTTCAAGTTGTTAAAATATGTACAAACAAAACAGAATTTGAAAACTTTCTGTCCTGTCTTCCAAGCTAATGGCTACCATTAGTGTTAAAATGATATTTGATAGGACAAAGAAGTCTTTAGTATTTCACTGGGTTAAAAGAGCAAACTGATATTTCATATAAAACTTATTTTTTTTGAGATGTCACTATTCCTCCCATATTTAGTAAGTATTTTTGAATGATTTTCTAATGTAAATCAGCAGTTCTCACCATGCTAGGGAAACTATTGTTGTATTTTGTCAGAGTCTTTGATAAATTCCACAAAGATGCTCTTCCTGCTGGCAGAGACAGTTACAGATAAAAGACTGCCCACGTTGCCTGTAAATCAGTGGACAGACTGATTTCTTCACTACCCTAATTAGTTTTGCCTAATTTGGCATATTGCTTCCTGAAATAATGATTTAATCTAATTAGGATTTTTTCTTCAAGATATCTTTTAAATGAATTAATTAAGGACTTTATCTCCAAAGCCCAGAAAATATTATCATTGAGAATAAAGAGGGCACCTGCGGTGTTCTGCTGTTTCTCCCGGGTCCGGGGCAGCTGCCGTGTCCGGCGGGGCACCGGGGCTCCTCCGGTCCCGGTCCCGACGCTGTTCCCGGGCGCTGCGCGCTCCGGGAAGGTGGGCTGGCCACTTCTACCACCGTGCGCAAGGGACCTCGATAAAGGGGGTGAAGGAGGGACCAAATTCCCCGTGGCAGGAACTGAGAGCATTTTATCGATGCACTCGCAACCCCTGTGTTGGACAATATGGCCACCCGACCGCGCTTGCATGGAGCTTTTATAGGGGGTGGGGTGGGGGTGTCACGTGGTCTGTAGAAGCCAATAGGGACGCAGTAGGGGACGGCATTGGGGCCTGGGGCGGTCCCGGGGCGGGGTATGGCCCGGGAGAGCCAACAGGGGCACGGCAGGGGCGGCCCCGGGGCCCGGGGCAGTCCCGGGGCTGCGGGGGTGTGGTGTGGATGGCAGGAACCAATGGGGAAGTGGCAGGGGCGGCACCGGGGGCCCGGGGCAGTCCCGGGGCTGCGGGGGTGTGGTGTGGATGGCAGGAGCCAATGGGGAAGTGGCAGGGGCGGCGCCGGGGGCCCGGGGCGGCCCCGGCCACGGGGGAGGGGTAACGACAGGGAAGGACCTACAGGAAGAGACAGAGGGGATGGGAGCTGGGCCTGCATGGTAAAGCGGCTTGGGAACTGGGTACTGCAGGGGGGGAAACCCAGAGGATACATGGGGGTACACAGAATTTGCTAAGATACATCAGAACCCCGATCTAAACCCAAAGTCCGGGATGCAACAGCACCTTACTTGAGAATATAATTTTATTTTTCCCTGTTAACTGACTTACTTCTAACCTATGCATAGCTATGTGATTAGGTGAAAAATATCCCTTGATTTCCCACCTTCCTGGTAATCCCTCCTAGGCAAGGTTTGCAGTCCAACAACTTGTTGAAAGGGGGTGTAGTCTTCCTGTTCTTATTAGGATATCTATGTACACTCCATATGCAAATGATAGAATTAATGATTATATGATATTACTGATAAAATCATTGTAGGGAAAAAAAGAGTAATAAATTACTTTTTCTAATCTATAATGATGTGTTATTAATTGGGCTAGGCTGGGCATTTTTGTTGTGGGTTTTTTTTTTTTTTCATTTCTTTGTTTTCCAGTAGACCCATTATGTGGCTTGCAATGACAAAATAATATTTCATAACTTGAATGTATCATCTGTCAATCATAAATCTTTTCTACCTATTAAAGGGAAACTCACTGGCCGAATGAAGAATGATACCTTGCTGGACTCACTGGAAAATATGTATTTAGTAACTGCTACCTGTTGTTCAAAAAACCTTCACTGATATGCTAAGGTCAGATTCATCTGACTGGATGAAGGACTGGAGAAGAGTTAATGGTTTTTAAAAAATATTATATGAAGTGTAAAGTCTTTCTTAGCTATTTGGTCACAGGTGAAAGTTGAATGTACCTGCCTGTATATAAAGAGTGTATTCCAGATCCAAATCTCAGCAGATTCACTGGAGGAAAAAGGAACTTTTGCCTCTCAGAGCGATGCAGTGCAAAATGCCAGAGAACAAAGCGTTGCAGCAGATTAAGTAGGGGGTGGGCGGACAGGGGTGGAAACCTGGCTCGCCCAATGGGGACAAACGATAGAGGAGTGACATGGATTATAACAACCAATGGTAACATAACAGAGGTGGGTACAGCATCCTGGGAGAAATAGAAAGGCTAAGGTGGGGTGATTGATACAGAACTTTCATGAAGAAGCTGGGGGTGGTTACAAGATTGACACTCAACAGGGAGTGACAACCCCTGACTGACGGAACCAAACAAGGAGAAAACAGGAAGAGGTGAGGAGATTGACAGGTAACTGTGGATCCAGGTGGCAGAAACTCTCAGGGTAAACAACTTGGAGCAAACCACTATGAAGGGAAAAATGGGGAAGTACAAGGAACAAACCTAACTAACATTAATAAAACACCTGACTAAATAAATCCAACCTACAACTTTTGACAAACTTCAAATTATGATAAGGAATTGAAGAAGAATTCACTTTAGAAGTTCAGACTGTTTGTTTTTTTTGCCAGGGAACTGAAGAGGTTAATTGTCTTGAGCAAAAGGCCTACTTCAGCAAATCAAGGAAGATATACTCCATTTCAACAAAAGAATTTTGGGTTTAATTGATTATTGCAGGATCCTTTAATTAAAGATATATGAAAAGAGGAAATGTTACTGGTGATACTTCTAACACTGACTGTAGATTCCAACTGTAAAGGAGAAAGCTGTCTTATGTGAGTAATTTCAGGAGGTGCAGGGGTTATGTCCCCAGAGGAGACTCAAGATGAGTTTCAGAAAGTGTAGGAAAATGGAACACTTATGGTATCCATAAACTCTGAGTTTCTGTTCCTAGACTGGTGGCACCAAAGTGTTTGTAACAGAAGAAGTGAATGACAACAGTGGATGCCCCTGGAGTTGCAGATGAAAATCAGGGCACCGTTTTTTATTTGTGATTATTCTGTTTGCTTTGGCCAGAACTGTAAGCAGGCCCAATTACAGACTTACAGTCTGCAACACTGTTCCATTTTACCATGTCATGTTCAATTGCAGTAAGTGTGAGGTCTAGTAATGTTAAAATCTATGAGAATTTATTAATCTAAATGGTGAAACTGTCTCTGAGTTAGACAATAAATTTGTATTGTGACTATCCTGATGTGAGGACTGGGATTCATCTTTAAAATTATTGTAGAATTCTTTCTTCAAAGTGTGCTATTAGTTGCATTTTTCAGTAATTTTCAGTCATTACTCTGAAAGGCATTATTTGCATTTAGCTGTTTTCTGAGTATATTTCTGAATATTCGCTATAAATTTATTTTTAGAATTGATATTTTTGCAGATGAAGTTAAGTCTCTGAGCCAATGATTAAACATAAAATATATGAAGATTAATAAATAGGAAAATAAATAACTTTATTAAAATAAGTACAAAACCATTAAGAGATTTTTAGATTCTACCCTGATAGTAGGATATATTCCCGTCATAGACAAAATTAATTAGTAAATTTTTGTTGGGACTAATCTAATGTACACCAATAAATGATGAACTGGTTTTTGGAAATTGCTGACCCCAAAAGCATCTAGTTAAGTATCATAGAGCAGCACTGCACTGACTCAGAATCTGAGCTGCTACATTAGTGTAATGAACATAGAGTGGCAGGAGAGTAAAACCAGAGAAAAGATACTTTAATCAAGTAGAAAATTGAAAAACACTCTTTACACACTGAATCACACTGCCAGTTCATCCTTGAGTACATGCTGTGCTTAATGTTCACTCAGATTTTTTTAGTACTGCACTCTCAGCTAAAGATGGTTTTGTTAGGGAGAATGAAGTGCAGTCATTGCAAGAATACACCAAGTTATTAATCCCTTTACTATTCCTACCAAATTTGTATCATAAAACTTACTTTCCTGATAAATAGAAGTCATGATAATCCCACATATCTCTGCTGAAAGCTGTGTCTAGTATCTAGCTGTGATGAAAATGAACAACAAAATATCTCAAAGACCATTGATTGCCACTGAAACTGTCTTCCCTAATCCAAAATTTTCAGCACAAAGCACAGAACATTTGCTGTATGAGAAGTATAATCCAGAGGGCAGAAACCTCCTGAATTTTCTTTCTCATACCTCGTCAACTGTAATTTCCTGGGTATGATTATGCTTTCCCTTTCTATTGGATGTGTGAGGCTCTGCATGTTCATGAACCATCCCCCCAGCAGCATATTTCTTATCTCTGTTACATCCATTTTCTGAAAGGTCCATGAAGATGAATTTTATTTCAGTCTGGAGTAGGTTCAGAGATGTCACAGTGGGACCAGGCTGACCTGAAGGGTGAGACCTAGGACTGCAGCTCTGTGCCTGCACGAACTCCATTGTGATCAGCACAGGAGAAGGTGCTTGTACATTTGAAGTCTTTTGGACCTGATTGGGAATCCAGAAAGAAATCTAAAAGAGGTTTACTTCCATATACCACACTGTGGGTTTAGTCACTGAAAAATAAGCTGAAATCCTTCAGTATCATACCTAGTAGATACTTCCGTTAACAGTGAGCAGTAGCCAAATTGTCCTCAGGAAAAATCTGCTGCTGAAATGTTAGTATTGGGTTTATCCTTTTTATAACACAAATCTGCCCACATATTTGAATAAATTGATTTTCATGCTGCTGGCTGCCTTTGCTAAAGATTTATGGTAGTTGCTTGTCAGTGGAAATAATTGTTTTAAATTAACTTTGGAGTTTGTTTTCAAATCAGTAAATAGGGAAAATTAATCTGCAGAAAACATACATCTGCTATAGATCAGTTGATTCTACTTCATTCTTAGTCCCTCATTTAAAGAGACCCAATCAAAGTATGCAACTAAATTTCCATGGTTACCAAACCTGTCAGAAGGATTCATACATTTTCATATTAACAGATACTTGAATTTCAGGGAATATATTCTGAAGATCTCCATGAGAAACTAATTTCAGAAAGCATATTAAATGAGAAAAATAGCTAGGGCTTTTCTTGATTACAAGCTGATTTTTATAAATAAGCCATGGAAATAGTTGCTTTCATTTGTGGTTTTGTTTCATACTTCCTTTATGAAAAGATATGTTATTAATTTTATATGTTTTTAATGATACTCAATCACTTTTTCTTGATTTATTTTGAAATGTGACAAGTTTTTGGTAGTTTTGTAGGGGATTTGGAAACTGCTTTGATATTTTGTAAACACTGCTAATCATATAAGTTTCTTTCAGAGGTATATATTTTTAAAAAATAGATATCTAAATTTAGATTTCTAATCTCCATATAAACACTGAAATATTTATTCCATGACTCCATATTAAGATCTGATTCCTGAAAAGCTTAAAGTACAGCTTATCAGTGCTTTGCCTGATTCATCGCATTCTCTCACTCATTCAAGGATCTCCAAAATCCTGCAAGTCCTTTTCTGAGGAGGAAAATAGATGTCTTGATTGCTGGAAATAATACAATTTAACCATTTCCCGTAGTTTATACTTCTGGCTAAATATCGTAGATGTACAAAACCAATAATCCCCTTATTTAGCATGAGATATTTTTACTTAAGTCATATCTGAGAAAAATCATCAAGCAAAGGATGTACATGCTGAGCAACTGTCAGTCTGCAAACTTTATAACCTCTGTTTTCAGAAAGGTCTGATTTTTTGGGGAATGGCACTTGTATAAAGCTGTTTTATTTTGTATATAGTTGTTGGCATACTTTTAATACATACCAGATTGTTATTTCCTCCATTATCACAAGTGTTCTCTTAATTTCTAGTGCCATTAAAAATTTCTCATAAGAATGAGCACAGAGATAATTAGCTGGGTTTGAGCCTACATGCTGTATCAAATGAACCAAATTGTAGATGAAAAGAGGAAAAGACCAGGTTTTATATCATCTGCATTTTAGGAACTTAAAATCTGAATGCACAGATACCTTGTTAAGTTTCATAGGAGGTATGTATTTCAAATTTTATATTTATTTTTATTTTTAGTTTATGTTTATTTTGAACCTCAAATGACACAAGGTCTTTAAACATACTCTGACTTTAGACACGCTATCACAAGGCAATGGGCACAGACTGAAACACAGTGTGTTCAATTTCAACATGAAGGAATAGTATCACAGGTTGCCCAAGAAGGCTGTAGGGATGGAGAGTCTCCATTATTTGAGATATTGAAAAGACATCTGGACGTGGTCCTGGGCAACCTGCTTTAAGTAGTCCTGCTTGAGTGATTTCCAAAGGTCCCTTCCAACCCCAACTCTTCTATGATTCTGTTACAGAATGTCTTATAAATTTGTATCAAACATTGTCAGATTAAGAAAAATTTCAACGGCTTCAAGTTAAAAGTCATAAATGTATTGATTCTAATTACAGAGTAGACTGAATTTTATCCATTTGGAATATTAATAGGACAGTGTTTTCTGGTTAAGATATATGTCTGAGAGAACAGTTAATATAATGAAAGTATCTGTCTGTAAAAATAGTGGTGCTTTCGTGTGCATTAATAATGAAAATATGGACACATACCACTGCAGTATTGGACTAAAATAAGAAAAGTCTGTTTCCCCATTGCTGTCCATTAAAAATAAGCCAGATTTTTTATTGTCTTCAAGTATCTTTCAGAACTATCCACATTATATTTTGTGTTGTGTCTCAGTGCTGATAGTGTGTAGTTCTGTATGTTAATGATCACATAGGTGAAAATCAAGGAAGAAGTATTTTGCTTGAGAGCTTGTATTAAAGCTTTATCAAGAGCAGAAGTACCTCAATGCCATAGCACAGCAGCCAGTGGCAATCTCCTTCCAGAGTTAAAAGGAATCTTCTTAATCTCCTTTGATTACTGGAATTGAGGCAAACCTCATGGCCTTTTCATCTCTGAGAATCATTGGATTTTGTTCAGAGACTTTAACTTTCTAAATTGCTTTTCAGAGGAAAGGATTGTGAATTGTGCTCATAGGAATGTGAAACTGAACTAAAGCATAGTGCAGTAAACAAACAAACAAATGGGCGAGCAAGCAAGCAAACAAAACCCATCAAAAACTCCAAAACCCCAAACCTCTGAAAAACTGCAGATGTGGAAACAGAAAGAAAGAAAAGAAATGTTGTTGAATATAAACTTGACATCTTCCTGTAATGTGGTAGAGCATCATGGACAAACTGAGGTGACTGAATACCCAATTTCTGTGTCAGAATACCTTTAAATTAATAAATGACAAAGACAGCAGCTGTTCCAGAGTAATGTATTTTCAGCAGAAAGTCACTGGAATAGCAGTATATCAAAACAAAATAAAACAAATGACCAAAAATATTTTCTTTTAGCTGCCAAAAGGCAAAACAAGCAGAGAAGGAGATGAGAATTTGATCTTTCAATTTTATTGTAATTGTGTACATGGAGGAACATATCTTATACCATTGCTTTGTGATTTATGGAGCATGCCCTGTCCTTCCCATAGATCTTTTGTGTACAAGGCCAATAGTGAATCAAAGGGGTGTCATAATTTTTAGAAGACCAACCAAGAAGGAGAAAATTATGAGCTCTCATGAAAGAAAGATGATTCAGGCTGAAAAGCCAAGCTGATAGCTACAGTATGGGACATTCAGTTGTTCAGAGGCCGTGCCCAGGGCAAAAAGGCCTTACAAGTTCAGAATAAAACCCTTGATACAAACAGAGCTATTTTCCTTTTATATTTCTTTGCTGGCTTTAGAAAAACTTCCTAGGATCACAAATTTGCGTGGCTGGCTTTCCCAAGTTTGGTCTGGGTAAGCAAAGAGTTATCGGATGGTATGCCACATATAATGCCTCATGTTTGCAGTTTTCCACTAGTGTGCTTGAAGATTATTGTTTTTGGCCTTACTTTTCTGTTATGAGATCCTGTCAGTGTGTACAGGTTTATTAGAGACCTGTATTAGAGAGTGTACTGTTTCTTTCTCATATTCTGCTTTACAAGTACTCAAAGAAAAACCTTTCTGGAGTAACTCTGATTACTGAAAGATATCTCTTCCCTCTGCCCTCTACTTTAGCCAGGTCTTAGCATTGTCATTTGAACAATTTCTGGAGCTATATTTACATGGAGAATTGGAAATGGTCATAGTTTTAGGGGTCATCAACATACTGATCATCTCTCTGTATCTGCACTGTATCTTTGTGTCCATAGCTTTCATCCTGGGGTTAAAGTCTGTTTACATTTCCTGTTACAAGATTTCAAGTGTGCTATCCAAAATATGTCAAAGAGTCATAGGAAATTAAATGCAATGGTAACAATATAGTTGCAGGTAATTTCTTTAGACATAATATAAAATGTTTCCAGGGGTGATCTAGGTCCTCTTTAAAAGGTGTTAGTCAAGCATGTTGAAAGAGATTGGTTTCTACCTCAGACAGTTAAGAAATAAATGGAAATAAGTAAATTTGTACCTTATAACTGTCAAGATTTGTAATGCTTTTCTAACACAAAATAAACATCATATAGAACTAAAGCTAGATATAGCCATAGAACAACTGACAGTCACTAACTGCAGTTACAGCTCGGGTATTTCACAGGTGTTGTGGTTTTCAAGACTGGTCCTGACAGTTACCTTGTCACTTATATTGAGAATGACTCCTAATTCATGGGTGTGACACTTGATCTTCCTTAGAAATTTCACACTTCTTGAATACTAATACCTGCAGTTGAAACCTTGTAATTACAAAGCCCTTTTCCTATTTTATAGTTCTTTAAGTGGTTAGTCTATATAAGTAATCAATCACAACTTAAATTCACTGTTCACATAGACAATTAAAACATAAAGAAAGTGAAAGGAAGTAAGATTTAAATCAGTTCAATAAATATATTTAAATTCTGGTAGAAGTCTCTGAGGGGAATTTTTATGCTTCAATTAATTCACCCACTTCCATATAATACAGAGCCAATTTTTGCATATAAAGTTGATAACAGTTAATGGGAATGGATATGCAAGCATATGTTCTCTTCCACATATAAATATCCAGTTTTCTTTACAAAATATGTGCTATGTACACACACACAAAAATATATCAGTTTACATGCATTCCTTTGTAATACTGTAAGGCTTAATAACTTATGACATGGATATTTATGAGTGTCAAATCAGTAGACTATTTATTAAAAAAAGAAACTTTTAAATATAAGAATAACAGAGTTTAAACTGTGCACCAAAGTACATTGTCAAATGGACATAGTTCTGCTCACTGGAAGGGTACAAATGATGTTATTCAAAACAGAAGAGTTGCCTCCATGTGACCTGAGACACTATAAAGACTTAGACAAGGTTATAGTTAGCTTAGACAATTTTACCTGTGTTATCAATTGAAAAAGGCAACTTTCAGACTATTGAGTAAATCAATAGACTTGTTATTTTGAAGTACTTATGCTATTTCATCAGCTAAAAGGAAGGCTGAGTATGTCTGCTCAGATATTGATGGTTATGATGCCATGATGACTTTAGGATTATGGTGGAAATGCAGGATGATTAAGGCAAGTGACAATGTGCCACAGAAAATATTTACTCAGTATCCTTTGATTTTTTAAAATTCTTAAATCAAGCAACATGCCTTTGCTCTCTATGTGTTTGTCCAACATAATATGGTGTATCATCAATTCTGCCATTTATTTATTTCCATGTCATCACAAGAATTTTCCTTGTATATATTTATTTGCACAAACAATTCTGTCCTACAAACATAAAACTAAAGAATGTTCCAGATGTTTTAAATAGCCACATTTACTGCCTGATAAAAATCATCTCCAATGAGCTAGTGCAGTAGTAGCTCCATCCTTTTTGTTTCTTTTTTTGACAGGTAGTATGCTCTTTTTTATTGTCTTTCAGCAAGAAGTCTCTTGCTGTTCTCACTGAGAAGGGTCCTTAGTCCTCATTTCATTGTTAAACTCAATGATTGTCTACAGCATGTATTCAGTCCACCTCCTGTGAATGTTCTTCCTTCAAAGAATACAGAATAACTGGTTCTCTGTAATGTACAATGTTGGTTGACTTTTTATTCTGATCACTTTTATAACTCTGGATTAATAGCTTGGCCCAATGTTCACAGGACCATCTTGGCACCAAAGCAATTTACATACTATATTGTATGTATTAGCTTCTTACCTCTGTTCTTTTATTGACTAGGGAGAGATAAATGAGACTTTCTAACTGATTCCTTTACTTTGAAATGTAACTGACATTCAATGCTCACTTTATAGCTTCTACTTTTTTTGTCACATAACAGCCTTGGCCCACCTTCTTCCCACTGCTGATCAACCTCTTGCCTGGTGGGTTTTAACACTGAGGCTGCATGATCTTCATTCTTCTGACACATGTGCTTCAGTTGGGCTGAACTGATATTAACTGGTATTTTTACATCTTGACTGAGAATTCCTTCCTTCTTCTATAAACTCTGTATAACCTCTCTACATTTGTTACAGGTTCAGAGATGAGGCTGTCCATTGCTGAAAACCTTCTCCTTTTCAGTGTGAAATTCAATGGAAATAGTAAGATCATTCAGGGCCAGCTCTTCTAATAGTATCAGAGTGTAGCTCCTGGGAAGAAGAGATGTATGCCTTTGTAATCCTTACCCCCACAGCCCCCTGGAGCTACAAGACTAGCCCAGATCTGAGAGAGCCTTGGGGGGAAATATTTCAGGGTTAAGGCAAAAGATTGCAAAAGAGGCTCTAACCCCCGATGTGGTCCAAGATGTTTATTCCATAGGAGGAAGAGGGAAAGAGAGCGAACAGTGGAAGAACATGGCCTTTTCTACCCTCCTGTTCAGGAAAGGACAATTGGCTCCCAGCCAATTGGGTGCAGAAAGGAAGGAAGTGTTAAACTAACATGGTTACAGCTACAGGGGTCTCGGGGGGGATGGGGGGGGCGGGGGGAAACATTCCCCAGAGCAATGCAACATAGCTTTTCCTTTGGATTAAGAACAATAAATGCAAAGAGAAAGATGGGAGAAGATGAGAGTCTGTTGTTAGTTTGCTTTTAGTGGTTTTTTTCTGGTTTTCTGTGCTGCAAAATGGCAATGATGCAATGCAGAGAGAGTTCTCTCAGTGGAAAGCTTGACGAATAAACAATGCTAGGATCTTTAAATATAATGGCAGAATCTCAATACAAGCAGAATATGAGATCTTTTTCAAAGAGCTGTTTGAGGTAGAGTGTACTTGATGGCTTTTTAAATTATCATTTGGGCAATAAAAATACATGTTTTAATTCACTGAGATTTGGAATTCCTATTACCTAAAACTAGAGTTTTTAAAGAAGGAGAATAAAATGCCCAAATGTATTGAATTTCAATGGGATTTAATCACTTGACCTCCTTTGGAGTCAGATATTTTTGAAAATCACCAACCTTTTTAAAAAGGCATTAAAAGTTGGGTTTTTAATGAAAACTTCTTCTGTTTCCAAATATTTCAACATCACTGAAGTATTGTGGGAGAGGAAGGAAGGGAGGGGAGAATAAAGTGTGGGAATAATAATGAGCAGTTTCTCTTTTTTTAATATAAAATAGAATTAGAACTTCATGGACTTAAAAGCAAATTGTATTTTAACCATGAAAGAGATGATTGAATCATACTAAAATTAACAGCCTTAAAATTTCTTTTCAAATAGGATAGGATAAAAAAAATCTATTAAGATCCTTACATAATTTATTTTTTTAAAAGTTTCAATTAAGTCATTGAATCATAGAATGGTTTGGGTTGGAAGGAACTTTAAGATCACCTAGTTCCAACACCCCTTACATGGACAGGGAACCAGGTTACTCAGAGCCCCATCCAACTTGGCTTTGAACACTTTCAGGGATGGGAGGTCCACAACTTCTCTGGGCAACCTGTGCCAGTGTCTCACCATCCTCACAGTAAAGGTTTTTTTCTAATATCTAATATAAATCTATCTGCCTTCTGCTTAAAGCTGCTCCTCTTTTTTCTACCACTATACACCCTTATGAAAAGTCCCTTGCCAGCCTTCTCTTAAGCCACTTCAGGTATGCAGAGGCTGTTCTAAGGTCTCCTCAGAGTGTTTTATTTGTCAGGCTAAACAGCCCCAGCTGATTCAGCCTTCTTCATAGGAGAGGTGCTCCAGCCCTGTAATCATCTTTGTAGCCCTCCTCTGGACTCCTTCTGACAGGGGGCTCCTTCTTGTGCTGGGGACCCCAGAGCTGGACACAGTGCTCCAGGTGGGGTCTTAACAGAGCAGACTAGATGGACTGCCCTTGCCCTGCTGGTCATCTCTCTTTTGATGCAGCAGGATGCAATTTGCCTTCTGGGATGCAGGCACACATTGCTGGGTCATTTTGAACTTTTCGTCTGCAAACACACCCAAGTCTTTCTTCCCAGGGCGAGTCTTGATCCATTCTGCTCTCTACCTGTACTTATACACCTGACCCAGGTGCAGGATCTTGTACTGGTCTAGTTAAATATCATGAGGTTTGCACAGGCCCACTCCTCAGTCCTGCAAAGGTCCTTCTTGATGTTATCCCTTTTTGACAGCTTGTCATCCACACCACACAGCTGGGTGTTGTCAGCAACCTTGCTGAAGTTCTCTCAATCCCAATGTCCATGTTGCTGCCAAAAGTGCTAAAAAAAGCCAGTCCCAATACTGAATCCTGCGGAAAGCCACTCATCACTGCTTCCACTTGAGCTGAAAATCTAAAATCTAGAATCTAAAATATAAAAATCTGAAAAATCTAAAAATTAGGAATTCCTGAAACTGTTGAAGAGAATTATATGGCACCAAACCATTTGGTGTGGGATGCAGAAGGACTTATGCACATAGTTTTCCATGTGAACTTCTTTTCAATGCTTCCAGTGGTTCCTCATCTTAGGAAGTGTTCTACTAAAATTTCAGCTCCTTAAGTCTGAGAAGAGTTTATAAAATGTAATTTTATAAAGAAGTTCACTATGAAACACCATTTGGAGAACTTAGCTGCTAGTTGAATACATTCACTCAGCTTTCTTCCTTTTGTACATGATTGTCACATAAATGAAAATCAATGTTTACCCAATTACTCAAAGATTTTGTACAGTCTTTAACTCTTATACTTTTTCTTTCTCTCTCCCAACTTTTGACTTTGGAGGTAAAGAAAAAATAAGGTGGACAAAGTGGTTTAACTCTTTAAATAAATTTTGGTTTGAAAAAGTTAAATATAAGATTGGAAATATGCTGGAGGATAAAGAGTAAGATGTAGATTATTGTAAATGTTCTCACTATAATATTACTCTATCTGCTTAAAGGATTTCTCCTGATGTTTAGGTCTAGAATCTTAGTCTCCAGAGAGAAGAAAAAGGCTATGATGGAACATGATTTGTGATAAAAGAACTGCATTCATTTATTGTGAGGTATGTTTTTGTTGTTTTTGTTGTCATTATGATAAGAAATGTCATCATTTTCTCCATGCTGGATTTACGGACTCACACACACACACACACACACACACACCACCACCACCACCACCGTGTTCCTCTATAACCAAAATAACATTTGGTAAGAAGTAGTAAGAATGACTCTAGTGTAAATGAACAAGAAAAATCTATAAAGATGTTTTCTTTCTGCTGCATCTTGGATAAGGCATGCAGGAGAAAGGATACTATGGTGTATGGCAAAACCCCCCTACATATTATCAAGGCTGAATTTTGACAGATAAATAGGAACCACATGAACAACTTTATTCCTCACAAGATTCACAGAAATCTGCTTCAGTAATTGCCTATTGTCTTCAAAAGCCTCATAAGAAATATCCAAAGATCATTTTTAAAAGAATTTGAGATTGTTTTGGAAGGCTGCCAGTACTCGGATGTGCTGAAACTCAGCCTGGGCTGTCCCAGCAGCCAGACAGTGCTGCAACACAGATGTCATGGCAAAGAGAGAAGCATATGAGTGTAAGGAAACTGGCTCGGATTCTGCATAGGCAAAGAGGAAAGGAGCAGTAGACAGAAAATATTCAGGATAACAATGCCTTCAGGAGATGTTAACAAAGTGGAGGAGAGTACAGCTTGCTGAGATATTTATGTCTTTAGGAGAACTTACTTGAACCTGGAACATAAAGCAGAAGGACTACATCTATGAACTTACTAGAGAGAAGAAAGGATACATGACAATATAGTAGAGAGATAAGGCAAAAAATGGGGCAGAATGAAAGGATACAAATACAGTATCCAATTGCATGATCCTTTGGCATCAAAGACTGCAGCTTTCATTGGTCCCAAATGCACACAATTCAGCTCCTATCTGCTGTAAAATTGTATGTGAAAGCAGAAGGTGATTTAGATCTTAATCAGTATTAGCAGCAGTGTGACAGGCTATTTTTTTTGCTTTAAACTTTCACTAATTCCTAGACTTGAAAATAGCTTTCTTCCCCTATGACACAGAATACTTTTAAAATGATTGACATTAAAATTTATTATACTGTTAGTGGACTCAAAATTAATTTTAATCAAATGGGGTAGAAATGCTTTAGTTGTGTTTCCAATATGTTGCTGCAGTTACATACAAAACTGCTAATTTATAATTTACTGCATATATCAATTAACATATTAATATTCAATATCTTTACATAAAATGTATAAATAAATATAAGATCTCAAAAAACGCTTCTTACAAATGTTAAATAAAGTACTTAAGGATGCAAAAGCAGAAAAAGAATACTCTCTGTGATAGGAAATGGTCTATAAGACAAAAAATTATTTTGACTATTTAAATGTCTTCTGAATTCACTGAGCCAAATTTTTCAGTATGATTAAGTGATTCTAGTTCTGGGTTAGTCAGCAACAGAAATCAGTTGTTTTCTTATTTATTTTGTTTGGAAGCAGCTGGCATATGGGCCGACCTTTCATTAAGCTGTTCCAGTGCTGGGCATCAGCAGAACAATTCCCATGTGGCTTGTTTTGGCTGCATCTACTGGACAGATTCAGCAGAGAACACCACAAATTATTTTCTTATGTAATCTTCATGCATCCTTATGTTATCCTTACAACAGTGCTGTAGGGAAGGTAAATATGATTGTCTTCATGAGTGTGCACTCCTCCTTTTTCTTCTCTTATTTGAGCTAGATCTGTGGTCTGGGGATTCAAAATCTTCACTGATTCCTTCCATTTGGTTTGTCTACCTTTGCTCTCCAAGAAGTGGGTTAACGAGAGAGGGAGCGGAAGAAAAAAATCAGACTTCATTTCCGTCCTGCTCATAGAAAATACTGGTGAATTTGGGATAAGAAGTGCTCTGCCTGGTGCAAAATGATCTAAACAGATATGAACTGGTCCTACAGCCTTTGTCTACACTACAGAAGGCTCTGTTTTAACAAAAGTGGTGAAACTTGCAGGAACATAACAGTTTTTGAAAACTCTATTCCTTTGTTGGGAGAGATGAACAGTGGCAAATTTTTTTTTAAGAAATTAAGAGGAATGTACAGATGAAAAGACACAATTTGGTTGCTTAAACTTCTTGTCCCTGAGAAAAAAAGCTGAAGAACAGCTACCCACCACTAATTTTGACTGTGGTTTAGGGATGATAAATAACAAATACCTCTATCTCTCAAGTACTTTCTACATTTCAAGGCTTTTAAAAAATTTTCAAAGTTCTCACCTGAAAATAGAACTTTACATAATATGAAAAATCAGTTGGGGTTTTTGTGTCTGATTAACTTTTCAGGGACAACTTTGACTTACTCTACTTACTCTTACTCTGCTGTGTTTAGTAAAATACTTTGACAGTGCCAACTGGAAATACTGAGGATACTTCAGTGAAAGTAATATTCAAATACATGGTATATGGAAATTTAAATTTATATTAGATTAATTTACATTGGTCTGAAATCTAAATTCCATGATTTATCTATCTACATTCTAAAAATTTTCACTGTGGTAGTTATAGTCTTCTAGCTATTCAGAGGGGAACAAGTTCACTTAAATCTTGCTATAATGGTATAATAACGCCTTGAAAAGGAACATATGCAATTTCTGTATTTTTGTATCAGTGTAAATTTGCATCCTAACTTGTAAATTCTCAGCAGAGAACTCACAGACCTTGGAGAATTACTGTAGAATTTTTGAAAGGAGTATTTCAAAAGATTTTGTGACTAAGGCAAGAAAAAACAGCAGCTAACTACTGGTCTGACATAGTGTATACTGTTTACAAAAAATCTCATCATTTGAGAATAATGAGGCCATATAGAAGCATCTCTTATTCATTATATATGACTTCAAGATTCTCTTTCTTTGAAGACAGACATACTATCCAATCTCCCACAATCTTAAAGGATTTACTGCAAACTGTGATTATCTGATATGTGTGGAGTAAATTTTGCCAGAAAAGAGAAAAATGACTCCAAATATTCACCTCTGGCCACTGAATTTGGAATTTCTTGACTGAGGAGTGTCTGATGAGCATCTGAATTTATAACAGAAATACTTTTTTTCAGGTATAAAAATAACACTTTTTCAGTAGCTTAATGTAGTGTAATTTCTGAGGTTGTAATTTTTAAACAAAATTAGAAAGTGTATGTTTGTGACATCATAATGATTCCTTACACAGTCCAATGATAGGGATAAAACATGTAGGGCTAATCTCATTAGTGGCTTGGTACCTTCCACAGAGACCAGTCTGTGGAAGGGAGAGGTGAAGTAAGGTGTTCAGAAGAGGTTACTGACATCAGGACACTGCTGGACTGAGGGATTTCTTTAACATATTTGAGGAAAACCACAACCCCTAAAGGCAATAGACTAGAGTCTGACACACTTTTCAACTTGTTCTCTCTTCTTCCAGCACACCATTTTAGTCTTTCCTCAGTGTTCCCACTTGAGTGTCCTTCACCTGTTAGCAAATGGGAGTCTGTCCAGCATGTTGTGTATTAGTCATATATTTATCTGATACTACAAGGAATTCTTGGAAATATCTTGGTCCCTAATCTTACCTCTTATCTATTGCAAAGAGATAAGGTTGCCTTCCATATCCACAGGTAAGAATTAAAAACATTCTTCAGTCTTATGTGACGTCCTTTATAAAAATAAAACATTTCGGACTTCATTTCCATAAAGTTGTTGACCTGTACTTTAGTTCAATTTTCTAATGGGACTATTCTAAATTCTGTGACTCAGGAGAATCTTGAATATTTCAAGAGTACACCTTTGAGAAATAGATCTAGACTCACAGAAGCTGCAATAAATCTCTTCTGTTGAGTCCTTCCATATATAAGAATGTGCCAATATGTGGGATAGTTTTCCTAAAGGTCTAGAAGAAAGCTCAACTGTTCTTAAAGATGCAGTGATGCAAAAACATATTTGAATTAATTTTGTTTGAATGCAAATTTGTTTAGTAGGCTTAATACCACACCTAGGATAGCAAATTTTACTGTTAAAAATTATTAAATTAGAAATATTTTCTCAAAGTTTCCTGTCCTGCTAATATTCTCTTCCTAGCTATGGACAGTCACTTCTTTATACAGTGTATTTGAAAGCTGGTAAAATCAAGTATATTTAAAACCAAGGTTGCAATATAAGATTGTTGGGGTTTTTTTTGTTTTGTTTCTGAAGTGATTTATTAGAGAATCTTGCCAATAACATTTTCCTTTAATGAGACATTTCTGTAGACTTTTTGAAATAGAACTGAAAGACAAACATAAAATGTTTGTTAATTTTATTTGTTAATTTAATTTTATTTAATAAAATGTTTTCTGGAGTGAAAGTATCTGAGCAACAAGTCTGAAAGTTAATTAATTCTGTAGTAAAATATTTGGAGAATCTTAAAAAAATCCCTCTGGTGTTCAGAAATCTGAATAAGAGCAGAGGGAATTTGTGGATTGTTGTTAAACTTTCAAAGTAGTGTCTTAGAACATTTTAAAGTCTTCTAATATTTGAAACTTTTAAGACCTACCCACAAGGGTTACTTGCCATGGTAAGGAATATATTAGACAGAATAATCCTTAAAATAAATTATGATAGTCAATTGAATTTGATTATACTGACGGAATTAAAAGAATTAATTCAAGGAAAATATTCACTCCAGAATGCCAAGAAGAAACTCTGAATCACTATATTTCATGCAATAAAACTTAGTTTGCATAAATATAGCTGAACATTACATAAGTAGTATGTGAGAGGCAATTCAGGGAGAAAAGTGATTTAAAATACATTTTAAAAGGACTGCTCAGTTGATGGATCAAAGAACTGATGATTTTTAGGCCATCTCAGTGTCTCTGGTCTTATTAGTTATTATCCAGAGCCTGAAATGCTACACATAAAGACATTTGTGTCATTTGCACACCCAAATCAGCTGCATATTGATCTAGATTCCAAGATAAATATTAGCGAGAAAGTATGGTCCTGATCACTTTCTGTCACTTTGCCCTGAATTAAAACCCAAGTAAGCCATTTCCCTTCTGCCCACCTCCTTTCAGTGAGAGAGTGACAAAGGCAGAGACTTTAATGGGTTAATAACAAAAGTATACAAAAGGAGAAGGTGCTTTACACACAACTTTATCAGTTGTGGCTTTTAGTACTTTGCAAGTTCATACAGTAACACCTTCTCAGAAGCTTAGGGGGGAAAAAAGCTAAGAAACTTTAATATTGGAATGTCATTTTATGAGATTAATATCCCATGAATTTTGGAGCACTTTCTGCTTCTGCAACTCACAGAGGCTTCAAACATGACTATATGCTATTGCTAAAAGTGGTTTGCGGAATGGGGGGACGTGTTAAGTTAGGAAGCATGGATAAAAAGACTATGTGTGTTCTTGAACTAGAAGAAAGATTTTGGTCAAGCAACTTACTGTTGCATCTAAAGTAAACACCAGGATTAATTAATAGTTATAGGGTCTTACAATATTAGTGGATAAAAAATTTCTAGCCCCATATGGTTCAAAATATGGCTGATCTTTAAAAATTAATTCACTGGCTAGTATTCTTAGATTTTTTCTGTAGTCAGTGTTATTTAGAAAGCAATTCAAAGGGTTATTCCTGTTTTAAGGGAATTATTCCTGATCAAAGGGTTATTCCTGTCATTAGAAATTAATGAATACCATGGTGCACGAATGCGGAAATAACCAGCAAAGATTTGATAAAGGTGGATACAAAAAGCTTTAAAACCAAAAATTATCTCTGTAATGTGTAATTGTAGGGAACAAAGTTATGGTAGCAGCCTGGAAGCACAGTTGAAATAGCAGGCTATTAAAAGATCCTGTTCTGAGGATAGTAACTTGGGTGTTTGACTCTGCAGAACTAGTAAAAATTCCCACATTCTTCAGAGAGCAAGAGAGTCTGTACTCAGATTCCTCTTACCTGGAAGTCCTTATGAGAAAAAACAAATCCTCCAAATTTTTCTCCCCTGACACAGTTACATATACAGTTGAGCCTTAGCACTTGTTTGGTCATACTAGAGGAACATTCCTCATTATTAGGTTGGATGTGGCTTCAGGAGCACTAACATAGGAAGGGTGATGTCGTTTGAATGGTAAAGTTGTTTGACAACACATTATAATCAAATTTTATTAAGGCAGTGAGAAAGATGAGGAACTATGCACCCACACAGTGAGTTACCTGATCACTTGGCAGCAGTCATGGGACTGTAAGTGGTGCCAGAGTTCTGGTGGACTGTCAGAGACATGATGTTGGGGTCATCTTATTCATCATGATGTTGGGTAAAGTGCAGGGTGTCATGGAGCAGAGTGCGAGTGTTTTAAACATATGAATATAATATATAATAATATATTATATAATAATATAATATATAATGATATAATATAATAAATATAATATAATTAATATAATATAATTAATATAATATAATTGATATAATATAATTTTGCTTTTTGGTGCTTCCACACCAGAGGTGCAGAAATCCCTAAGACCAATTTCTAGCTCTCAGCCTCCTGTAGATATTCTGCATTGTAGAGGCCCAGAGAAGCTGACTTTAGGTGTGGGATGGATGGAGCATTCCTGTCCCAACAAATAAACTTTAACTGCTCAGCAGGTATTTTCTTTAGTAACAAACAGATCTGGAAGTCTTAAAGAAAGATTTTCAATTTTTGGAATGCTTTCAAATTGTTATATAAAGTGCCTGGAAGATTAATGACTTTCATGATTCATATGATGAGAGTAAGAAACTTCTTCCTCAACTGCTGTGCTATCAGTTAGTTTGACCCAATTGTACTACCAAGTTCCCCTACTGCTCAGAACTTGCACCTTGTTTCTTTCTTACGGACTCCCAAAACTCTAGGCAATTTCCAGATAGTTACCCTTTACTAACGTTGGTTCATAACTCTGAACCTCAAAAAGCAAAGTATTTGTGCTGACTCTAAAAACACAGTCTGTATTAGCTATGTCGTGAAAATTGAAGATAACTCTCTCAGTATGGTTACAAATGCAGTGTTCGAATGATTTTAATAATCTTGGCTACTGAGGTGACTGTAAAATTAGTAGACCTACACTAGAACTCTGTCTATTGCAGCCTTATTTATAAGAAATAAAAGCAAAAGGCAACCTTTTGATCATTTAAATCATAATGTGATGGCGAACACTATTGAATAGGTGCTGCTAATAGACAGCAGAGAGGCACTAGACAATAGGGCAGCTCATCAGCTTGTCTTCTATAAACATTTTTTCTGTGAATGTCTCTAGAGTTTCTTCCAGGAAGGATTCAGAAGGAGGAAAGAATAATTCTGTCTTTAAACATAAGCATGGCATTATGTGGGTTTCCTCTCAGGCTCACTCTCTCAGCTTGGACACGTGCTAGTTACATCTCCTTCTCACCCTTTGGTGTGGAGAACAACAGGATAAATGTCCTGACTCTTCAGTTTTAAGTATCCATAGAGACTCCTTAGAAAGACAGGAATGTCAGCAAGACCTCCCTGTACTTAAAACTGTTACTTAAGTAAAGTCAGGTGGATCTACAGCACTGCTCTCTTTCAGGCACACTTCCATAGTCAGGCATGCGTTGCTACAGTGGCACTGAGGATCCTCTTGAAATTTTGAACCTTTGCCATGGCACCTTAGGAGAGACAGCTGATGCTGCTGAAGCCTCTCTGCAGTGATTATAGTATATGTAGGTTCAGACAAGTTGTGCTGCACAAGATATAGCAGGGTTGAATTTTCACACTTTATTTCAAAATCTCTAAAGCAGTATTTTTCCTTTAAATTCAAAGTTTGAGATCTTAATATATTATAAAAACCAGGGTCACCAGGTATGAACCTATCTTTCCTGCACCTTTATTAGGCTTTATGGGCTTTTCCTTCACCTGGACAGGAATTCTGACATCAAAATTCTTGACCAAAGACCAGAGTACTCTGGTGCTGGGTGATGTTGCAAGCCTATCTGTGGTCTAAAATGGCCACAAAACACCAAATGCTTCATGATTTGCTCCTCATGTCTGTTACTGCTAGCTAAAAGCAGCATCAAAATTTCTAAGTGTTTGTATATGCCTTGTGCTTTTTTAAGAGTGTTGAGCACATTCCACCCACAAGAAGCATAATCTGCTCCAACTTCTTCATTATACTAGATTTTCTTGAAGTATTTCAAAATGAATAAATTTCTAAACCCATCTTGAATAATTGTTTATATTACAGTAACCCTCTTAAAATATATACATAAAATTGAGTTGTCAGTGTATATTGTGTTACAGCATGAAGAATGTTATTTACCATTGCCCTACTCTTCTTATAATTCTGCCTCGTACTGGTTTTCTGATAGCTTTTACATTTCTTCAATTGTCAACTGCAAATTGAATATATATGCATATTGATATCACAGAAATAAGAACACATGAAAATCCAAGCTGTTTTTATTGCCTATTACTTTCTTTTCCTAGTGTATTGCTTAAAAAGAAATATTTATGCTTTAGGCATAGGCAGGCATAAATAAACCAGTTTATACATGTGTAGACATATATGTTCTCTTGCAGTAATTGTAAGTGGCATTACAAGGTCACAGGCTTTGAGAAAAGAAGGAATTTCAGCAAGGAAATCTATATAAATACCACTTATTTTTATTTCTGAAATTCACATTCATGTAGAAAGAACTGGATATGTAATGTGCTTTGTTTTCCATTTTTTTTTTATGTCACTAGTAGGGTTTTCCTTACAATGAAAAAAATGGGTTACATTCATTATTTGAAAATTGCATAATTTTTTTCTCTTCTGCACTGGATTACTAACTGAGGCATATTACAGAACTGACAGGAACACCACTTGCAACATAGTGGTAATGAAAATAAAATAAACCTGCCTTATATTTTGTTCTTTTTCTCTCATCAGAAACCAATATTGTTTAGAGCACTGGTGAGCTCTAGAAAAACCTTTTGTCTTGCATGATAGGTTTATCTTTCCTTTCACTTATTAGAATCACCTATTCTTCACCTCATTTTATCTGCTTGTTACTTAGCAATAAATCTCATTGCAATCCAGTGTTAAGCCCAGCTTTCCAATCTCAAAGTATACAAACAGTGCTCACTTTTTCTGAAGGAGGATTCTGAAGCTAAAGAAAAATTATTGAAGAGCAGTGTTATGCTCTAGTCCTTCTTTAGAGCAATTTTCTTTTAACATAAAGAAAAGGTCTACTTACTGAAAATACTGTACTCACTACACCTATACAAAGGAATATTTTTGTCCCCAAATTAGGAAGTTGTATCTTGAAATTGCATAGAAGGGTAAGAATAAATATAGGTAAATAAGGCATTGGTTAATTTATCTTGTATAGTAGCCACTAAGAGGGACTTATCAAGAGTTCTGTACGGAATCAAAGTTGCTGTTTCCTAGAATAATACTTAAAAGAGACTGGAGGTAGAATGCTGCCTACTGTCAGTCAAAGATTCATTCCAGTTGAACTTTATTGGCAAAGAAAGATAAAATTTTATCTTCATACACAGTAAACTTTACATTGCAGTGCCTAAAACCACCAAATGAATTACACTTCTAGGCATCACCTCAGTGGCAATTTAAGCAGCTCAGCTCAGTAATGACACTGTAAATGCATCATCTTCGGAGCAATCTAATTCATATATTCCCTTTCCAGCAATTTATTACAGCATTCATGCATTTAACATTTCTGTATATTCTGTTCAAATGAAAATGTTTTCCTTCTAGTCTTTCAAATGACATTTTAGACTTGTGTTGCTGTTGTGGTTTATATTCTTGCTCCAGTCCCTTAAGTTTAAATGCTCTTGTGTGTTGAATAGGGTATTACAAACCTAGACAGTAAAATGTAAACCACAAACACTTTAAAATTCAAATAGATCTAATACTTAAATCTCTTCCTCCATCACCACCCCCTCCCCCTCCTTTTTTGTCGATTATAGAAATTTTTTCCCTTCTTAATATGTCTGTTTAAATTTTTATGCAAAATTATTTGGAAGGTAGGTATTCTGATGCATGAAAGAAATTACACTTTTCTAAATCATGCAATGAAAGTAGTCAGTAAGTGTTCAAATGTGTCTAAGCTAGAAACTTAATGCCTATATTTCAATAGTATTACTGAATCTGCAGGGGTGAAACTGCTCTCTTTTTCATTAAAAATGGTATTGCTAATGACTTAGCTGAAGACAATGTTGGTCGCTAATACTTAGTAAACATTAGTTTTTTACATTATTTGGAACATACTTTAGTACATCATTTTCATTGTTGCCATTTTAGATTTCTTTCAATTCTACTACTGTCTCCTAACACAATTAACATTAAGAAGATGTTTGTTAAGGATACAATTTTAAGGACACCTTCTGCCACATAGGCCTCATTAAGGGCTTTTGAAATACAGAATACTAATGAAAGCCCCTTGTGGCAAGACATTTAGTTAAGGACCCATGCAGCTTAGGATGCCTCAGTTTGAGATATTACTGCTGATGATGCAGACAGACTCATTTAAAAAAGTATCTGTTCAGTTCCAGTGAACTCATTTATGGCAATAAAGATGAGGCCCAACAAATTCATATATTCACAGGAAAAAAATAAAATAAAAAATAAACATTTATTTACTTTTATTTCTATAAATGAATTAAAGAGAGAATACAGTAAATATCATCCATACACAGGAAATTGCAAGTTTGCAGTATCTGGTTTGAATTCCTGTTTACTCTCCTTTCACTCAATTGCAGATCATTTTAATGGAATAAAATTTCAGTCATAAAACTACTGTGTAAACTCTGCCTATAGCACTTCAAGCCTAAAAGGCCTTTTCATTACAGAGTAGTGCCTTGATAGGACACTCATGGTATGTGTTTCTGTAATCTGAATTCTTGATAGGGTTCCACTGGTTTTAGATCTATAACTGGTTGCTAGAACCACTAAAGAGTAGAACTGCATGCTTATGGGGTCAAGAAAAAGTTAAATGAGGATTTTGAGGATGCTTGTACTGCATAACTAAAAGGCAGCTGGGATTAAGTGTCATCTAATGTGTTTCAGCCTTCCATACCATCCTCTGGCCAGCCTTCCAGCACTTCTATCACCACAGTGACTGTATCAAATCCTGTGTGACTGCACGCTTATCCTTTCCTTAACCTCTTTTCAAGGTGTTTCCTGTCAGAGGTAGGGCACCATCAGAGGCAGAAAAATAGAACAGACCGATCCTTCATCTGGGGGCATGACTATCTGATACTATTTTTTATGGTGGTTCTCTTTGCTCCCTGTGCACCTCATGCTGTTACATATAGCCTCTCTTTATATAAAGATTTCCATAAAACAGACAGTGACTACAGATAGTTTACCTCAGATGTGGTTTTTCCTTACACACAATGAAAAAATGGACAGTGTTAAATAATATTTTATTGTACCAACTGCTTAATGCTGATAAGTGATGAAGTTAAATGAACATTCTTTCTTTTGACTATTTATTTCCTTTGCATAAAACACCAAGAATATTCCTCATTATATCTCAATGTTATTTCAAGTTGGCTTTTTTCAGTTTAATGGTGAAGCTCATGTGTCAGTGCTGGCCAAATGATTTAGAGTTTTAAAAAATTATATTTAATCCCTTTAAAATGGAAATGCTTCCGCAGTCTGAAAGAGAACAGAGCTTGAGCAGAATATCCTAAAGGGATTGGAAATAATTTTCAAAAAACAGGGGTTTTGGAGAGACTTGTCTAAACTTGTATCTTGTTGTTGTACCTAATGATGCTGTTCAGTTTCATAGGCATTATTTAACTGCTTTTTGTGCTGTCAGATTAGCAAGCATCAATTGTTTTACAGTCTTACTTAAGACATAATTTTCTTTTTTTTAATGACATGTATAATGACATAAGGACATATATGTTTTATTCAGAGAAATAGTACATATAGTTTCCTCAATAATAAAGTATTTTCACCAGTGGTGAAATACCCTGTAATATTTTGTATCTGTTTCTGGGCAACCTGTCCCATCTGGCTTACTGTCTGTCCTTTGCCTCTTTCCAGTTCTCCTCATTCCAACTAAAAATGAGTTCTAGCCAAGGGGTGTTTGTGAGAAAAGCAATTTAAGGAAAGGGAATAAAGGAGCCTGAGAAATGGGTGCACACTGTAAATGAGTGCTTGCATGACTCTCCTTCTGAAATATAATTGTCTCAGAGTAGAAACATTTTTTTTGATTCGGTAATTTATACTTATTTGTGGAGTCAGGAATTCTTTGCCATTCTTGATCAGTCAGCTGGGGTCAAGTTGAAAATAACATATGCTGGTATTAAATGTCATGCCTCAGTAATGTCACTCACTTTTTCCCCAAAAGAGCTGGAAGTTCAGATGTTCCTGCTGCCCCAAACCAGCCAAAATACAGGCCTCTTTTCTGTTGTCTGAAAATTAAAGTGGGTTCCCAGATAACTCAGGTCATTAAACAAGCAAGATTTAGAGCTATAGGAGTTTTTAAAATTAAGTTTGGCTTCTAGCTCTGGAAATAAGCATCCAGAGCATTTTGTCACCCCCGGTATTCACAGAGAACTTGTGAATTAGGCATGTTTATAATTATTCAGATGTGATATTATATACAGGGCACTTGTACTCAGTTTAACAAAATAGGTGGCCATTTACAGCTGAATATGTTAGTCTATTTTATCATGTCAGTAAATACAGAAACCATTATCTACTGATTTATCATAATGCTCAGAGCTGTGCTGTAGTTTATGACAATTTATGCACCAAATAAAGCATGCATATTGTTTTCAATTTCTTTGTGTTCCCTGAAGAGCAGCAAAATGATTTTGTTTAATAGGCTGATAACAATAAGAGAGTTAAAGCTGGAGGGTTTCTAGAGTTTCTGGAAAGATGTATTTCAGCTTGAACAGAACAATTTCTTGTGTCATAAATGTACTACTGTGACACTTACAGACTGTGTGGGTCATTCATACAACTCTCTGAACCACCTGAGCATTGATATTTAGATAAACTGTAAAAAAGCACACAAAAAGATACAAATCTTTGTGCTAGTTTTCTTTATTAAGAATTTGCTAGTTCAATTACTATTACTATCAATTTCTGTATAGATCTTTTAATCTTTTAAGGTTTTGTTTTTGAAAGTGTGTGTCTGTAGCACATCACTTCCATGCTTTCTGAGTAGCCTGACCGTTGGTTGTAACCCTGACTTCCTAGGAGCAGCACAACCTCACTGTGGATTGTGCCAATCCATATACTTGGGGGAATGCTTATCTAGTGATTTATTTGCCTACATTTTTCTTTCTCTCCTCAGTACTTTTACTATCTTACTGGGGTTTCATGTGGTGGGAAAGGGGATCTGTTGCTGCTTCACGCACTGGCTCCTTTCCTATATATGCCAGGTTTATGCTGATCTGCTGATTTTTCTTGGGGACTTGTGCTCACAGGGAACATGCATCAGCTCAAACTCTTTCCTTAACTGACTTACGATGCAACCAATACCCTCCTGGACCAAAGACTCTGCCCTTTGTCACCTGCTGCTTTCCACAGGGCACAGTAGGAGATCTGCTTGACATAAATAAACTACTGCAGGGAGTTTCATCTCCCACTCTAGCTATATTGCAGGTGGGCACCATCTGAAAGATACAAAAATAAATGGCAGTATTTTACAGCAGCTCTTTGGTGTTTCCATGTGAGTGCTTTGGGCCATATTAAAGTTCACTAGATTTTGCAAACACAATGAAATCTTGTTTCCCTAGACATTGCTGCTGTGCAGCAATTGTATGCTATGTCATTTGTCTTTTACTGCTTAAACTTGCCTAGGGAGCAGTAGATCTGCTTGGTCTGTTGCAGAAAGGTATACCTGGATGGCCAGGTAGGAGTCAGCTATGCAGCTGTGCAGGATCTCAGTTGACAGGTATTGAATCAGAAGCCATGCTGCTGCATTATTGTTATTGTGGCTGACTTGTTTTGGCCAAAATGACATCTACTTCTAGCTGATGGCTTAGAGCTGGTTTGCATCCTTTTGCCCAGTCATACTGTAAATAAAAGACTCAGGTCTTAAAAAAGTTAGCCCATAGTCATATAGGGATATTTTCAAGACTTGTTTTATGTTCATAGCCACTAGGAACGAGTGAAAAATGTACATTATAGAGATCTTGAGGTTCCAGAGCTAAAAGCTCTGGATAATTGAAGCCAGAAATGATTGTCCAAGAATCAACCTGTGGGAACAGACTCATCAGAGAAAGAAAAATATGCTCAGTTTCTTCCCAAATTCTTATTTCTCTTTTTTAGCTCTGTTACTCACCATATCATGGGCAAGGTGTTTTGTATTTGGTGTAATTTTTTCTATGGACAAAAATCAATTCGAAAAACCAATGGCAATGTCATGTTTGTTTTAAGAAAGGTGTCTCACTGGTTGCTATATGACTTCAAGTTCCAGCATTGTGCACTGGTGGCATAAATATATAATTTTTCAATCACAACAATTTTTTTTTAGTTTCCATTTTATAATAAATGTGATTCTAGCTATCTAACTAAGAATTAACTGAAATAAATTTAGAAACAGAAAAAAATTAAATTTATGGTTCATATTTTTCATTTTCAAATGTTTCCCTCATTCTTAATATATTCTTACTGCATCTGAACAGCAACAGAACTAATGTCAGCATTGCTGTGCAATGAGGTTACATTTAGCTATCTATATGGAAAACAATAACTTTACTCATACTTCCCTTGCAAAAGAATGAGGATGATTTTATCATGTAAAAGTAGAATTTGGAAAGTAGAAACTTTAAACACGAGTAAATGAAAGCAACAAGTCTGCAACAATAGCTCATTATAAGTGAGCAAATCGGTGACTTAAAGAGTTGCTGACGTGGGAAGGCACCCTGGAGATCCTCTAGTCTAACTCTTGTGGTCATAGCATGGACAGCTAGAGCAGTTGATAAGGAAGGTATCCAGTGGGATTTTTAATATCTCCAAGACTGGACACTGGTATTTCTGATATTTAAGTGGAATTTCCTTTTGTTCAGTTTGTGCCTACTGCCTTACTGGGCACTGTTGCATCCTGGGATTGGGTTTTAGGGGTTCTTATTTCTGTTAGCTAGCCGAGTCCTGTGTAACCCCGTGCTTCCCCCGTGTTGTTCCCCCCCCCCGCGGTTTCTAGCCCCATGCTGCCTGCCGTTGGATTTTCCCCCCCTTCCGCTCCTGTAACCACTCTCCCGTCCAGCCCCAGGAAACCCCATGTCCGCTGCCCCATCCCCACGATCCCACTCAGCCCGAGGCTCGGTGTCCGCCCCTGCGGGGTTCTCTGGTTGGTCGCTGTCTTACGTCATCACCGCGGCATCCCGCACTGATTGGGGGGCAGTGTCTGCCCTCTCTATCACATCCCCTATATCATCCCGCTCCCTCCCGGGTCCTGGTGCCATTTCCCCCACGTGGAGTGGGAAGCGCAGGTCACTACCCCCCTCCCACTGCAGCTCTCAGCGACAATAAAGCCTTCCTGCCTTCCTCGTGGGTGATCTGGACATTCCTTCACTCTTTACCTTGGACTTGTAGCGCGGGCAACAGAACCCGGCAGACCCCGACCCGTGTGCCGGTGCCAGCAGCACATGGGAGAGAAGCAGTGAACCCAGAAGTCCGGGGGGAGGCGGCACCGGCGGGCGTTGGAGCTGCCCCAAACCAGGGAGAAAGAGAGAATGCCGCAAGGCACTACAGAGAGGAGTTTGTCTCCATCCATTTAGTTCGTCATCAAGTATTTATATACATGGATAAGAGCTCCTTGAACATTCACTACTCAGGCTGAACACTGCAAGCTCTCTCTGCTGTATCTGGTTAGTCAGATGCTCCAAGCCCCTTATTGTCTCTGAACTCGGTGTCCATGACTCTTGTACTGGGATGTGTCTTACTGGTGTTGAGTAGAGTGGAAGGGTTGCCTCCCTCAAACAGCTGGTGACACTCTTCCTAATCTTGTCAGGAGCCTTCTTTTCCCCAAGATCACATTGCTGGCTTCTGACTAGCTTGTTGTCTACAGGGATTCCCAGGATCTCTTCTGTAAAGTAGCTTTCCAACTGGTTAGCCTATACAGTGTGCTTTAATGCACCAGGCTATTCCTACGTAGGTGCAGGACTTGGCGTTTTACTTTGCTGACCTCCATGAGTTCCCCGTCAGCCAATCTTTCCAGACTACTGAAGCTCCTCTGAGTGGCACAATATCCATCAGGTGTATCAGCCATTCCTCCCAAGTGTGTATCACTCCTGCTGAGAGTGCAGCCTGCCTCATTGTCCACGTCATTAATGAAGAGGTAAGTCAGTACTTTCCTGGAATGAACCCCTGGAGTATACTAGCAGTGGCTGACCTATCAGGCTGGTGAGAACAGTCCATGCTGACTGTTGCAGTCACTCTTGGTGGCTTGGTGATCAAACCTTTTTAACAGATTTGGAAATATCTTCCAGGATTATTTGCCCCATCACCTTTCAAGGGATTATGGTCAGGTTGATGACACTGTAGTTCCCTGGGACTCCTTTCTTGCCTTTTCTGTCTTCATGTCCTTAGGAAACTCCATGAACTTTCAAAGACAGTTGAGAGTGACCTAGCAATGACACCAGCTCCTTTACCATGGATGCATCCTATCAAGTTAGAAGACACATTCAGACTTTAAAGAAGGAACAACGTTCTGAAAGTATATACAGCAGTCTCTATTAGAAAGAAAATATGGAAATTAAAACAAAATGTGTTTTGAAAAGAAGGATTTTATTCAATCTCAGCTATTTGTGCTAAAATAGGAATTACTATAGCAGAATGATTTACAAAAATAATGTTTACCTTTAACATTTAAAATTTATTCATATCTTATACAGAAACAGGTTGTGTTTATACCACAAAGACTAAAATTGTTTGGCATTTCAGGTTAGTATGGAGTGAATCTAGCTTCTTGGTGAGAGGTCTCTGACACAGATATTGCAAGTAGTGCGCGAACTTCTGATAACTTTTCCAATAGAAACTAGCAGTTGGCTTTTGACCCAGAAGTGCCA
The DNA here is from genome assembly GCF_026979565.1 of Vidua chalybeata. Taxonomy (NCBI): domain Eukaryota; kingdom Metazoa; phylum Chordata; class Aves; order Passeriformes; family Viduidae; genus Vidua; species Vidua chalybeata. Next base: position 45,267,760 of record NC_071534.1, read on the forward strand.
AAGTGATTTTGATTTACTAAAAAAATTCTTCACAGACTGTACTGCCATAATTCAGTTCACTGGCAGTTTTCAAGTAGGAGCATTTGAACAGAAGTGACTGTTGAAGAGACCAAAATGGTAGTTGATATTGGCTCGTTCCTTTCAAGTGGAGTAAGGACACATCTGTGAACTCCACATCTGTATCTCTGCCTGCTGCAGGTGTCCTGAACTTCCTGCAGCTCCATAGGAGATAAATTCTTTTATTCCCTGCACGAACTGCCATCTAGAATCTGTACCCAAAACATAATTAACCACCTTGATATTGTTAGATCGATTCTAATAGTGTTCTAGCTAATCCACTGTCATTCACTGTCATTGCCTGTTGTCAACTTTTAAAAGAAAATAAAAGCAAAATAAAAGTTTTAATATCTTGGGTCACAATGGATTGAAATATATATAGTTACCATAATTTATATGTATTTGACATCTTATGAGCACAGTGCCCATGACGTTTTCTGCTACCTTGGATGGTAGGAATCACTAATCTAGCACATAGGATGCTTTACAGCTCTTGGAGAGAACAGGTCTGGTTCGGTGATACAAAAAGGCTTTGTGGGTTCTTTAGCACCTGTACATGGTCAATTTGATTTAATGTAAAAATAAGAAAAAAACGTATGGTATATGAATGACTTCAGTAGTTTAAAACATTTAAAATAATTACTGCCTTAAATACTGTTCCAAAATTTCTTTCATGCAGCTGGGAGTAATTGCCTTTTTCCTTGCAGTACCACAGTCTAAGTAAGAATAATTGCCACTGAACTTGTCAGTCTTATGCTAGAGTAAAAGTGGCCTAATAAATATAAATATCTGACAAGAAAGGATTGGTCAGGAACCAGTCCAGTGGAAGCACTATTGGGTTTCTAAAAAAATACATGGATAACCTATATACCCAACAGCTTGGCTATTTTCCAATGAATTATTTTCTGTGCAATAAATGCTGTCACTTACACTAGGCCTGAAACAATCCCATAGAAATGACCTTGAGAAAACAATACATGAAGATATGAACATTGGCATTATGGCAGCCAACAAATGAAAAAATATTCTCAATATGTGGCAGCTACTTGCCTTGCTGAACAAAAAATAACTGTCTCCAAATTACTCAGGCCTTCGTTCACTTTGATACAAAGCGTGTCTCTTGGTTGCTTTTGTTTCTTTTTACTATATGGGGAGATAATAAGTTTTGCTTTCTTGATCTTCTTTCTGCTTAATATCTGAAACCCTCTGCCTACTTAAGAATTATTTTTTTCCAGCACCCCAAGGAAAGAATCTGCTTTTTTTCCAAGATCTGTTATATAAATCTTTAGAAAACAATAGTAATGCTTCCTAAAATGATTTATCCTAAGAATATGACAATAGCCACTCTGGTAATACCTACAGGTAAGAGCAACACCAAACAGCCAAAACATTGGAAATCTGATGACAGACATGAACTCTCAGCAGTTCATTGATAGAGAATAAACACTAGTCTAGCTGCAAAAATAATGCTGTACAGCTCTATATATCAGTTAAAAAAATGGCATTGCCTCTACACATAATGTGTTATGGTTTGTTTACATAATAATTATTCTGATCTCATAAAGTACATGCAATTGTCATTTATTAGTGACAGATCACCTTATATTCCATGACAATTGCTTTTGAGTTACTATTCTCTGCTGAATGCCATCTCATTTAATGACACTGTATCACCTTATTAGAATGCACCTAGGAAAGTGTCACCGTGGCTGGGGCACTTCTGAAATAGTTGAGACAAATTAATATTGTCAAACCCAAGAGAAAGATTATAAATTCCCCTTTAAACTGTCTTTGTGTCTTTCAAGGACAATTTACCCCCTGAAGATTCAGCTGATGCTTTAAGTATCTCACACTGATGTCCTTTAAGTGTTTTAAATTGTTTTTAAACTCACTTTCTTTTTTTTTGCATACTGTTTTTTTTGCATATTTTTTGCATACTGTTTATATATAATAGCAAATATAATATTACTGCAAGTTTAAATTTGTTACATATAATAAATACAGATGTAAACAGCATTGTCGGGGAAGAAAATAATTTTTAAAGTAATTGTAAATTATAATAACTATATTTAGCTGATACATCTAGAGAGCAGGAATCACTTGAATTAGTCAGCTTTCAGGTTCAGTTTCATTGCCAGTAATTTATTTAGAAAGTAGGACATCTATAATATTGAATATTTACTTCCTTTCAGACTCAAAATATATTCAACTCTAAAAAAATCCTTATTACAAGTTCAATTCAGCTTTGGTGATTTTTGTATAAGAAATTAATAATGGACATAATCTGTAATGTCCAAAACACCTCCTGCAGTGACACTGCTCCCAAAATTTCCATATCTTTACATCAGACAGGGGCAAACTCAAATGATCTTAACATTTTTGCACCATTTCCTCTTTCAGCTCCTCAAAGTGAGGGCTCTGCAGGTTAGATCAACAAGGGCACCATTCACACACCCCACCTTATTCAATAAACTCTACAGGAGATGGTTTTGCTGCTTTCTTGCTTTTATCCACAAGTGGATAAAACTCCACTTATGACTTCCTACCAATCGTGCTGTGAGAGTTTCCCTGTTCCCTGCCACCCTTGTAGATGGGGCACCTGCTCAGTGCTCCGTGCTACTGATTGGGAAGTTTGCTTTCTCATTGTTTCCAACCCTGTGAAAATCTTGCCCACAAAAATGTGATCATTTACAAACAGATAAACCTATAAAGATCCAGATCATTGATGAGAATGTTGCATTTGTCTTCTGGATATTTTTTGTCCTTCAGGGTGAAATTTGATCAAGCAACTATTGTTTATTTCATAACAGTAAGAATGTGATGTTTCTTTTTTATAGCTAAAATTTACATCTGATTAAAGAGTTTGAAGAACTGGGGCTTGAAAAAGACACTAAATATTTAAAGACTTAATATAAATGTTTCAGGCCAAGTATCTGGAACACATCAAAACATTACATAGAAATATGGCAACTCAGTAGAAATTCTTCTGAGGAAGAAAATAATTCCTTAATTTTTTTTTACTTCAAAAAACCTACTCTCTGTATTTAGTATATCATTAATGAATATTTTAAAATTTTAAAATAAATACTTATGCTGATCTAAACAAATTATTTTTAAAATATTTAGAAAGAAATTTCAAATATTTATCTGGATATACAAATTTATGCTAGTTTGGGCCATCATTATACTTGAAAATACTAATAGAAATGAAACTCTAGATTTTGAGAGAACTATACTATGGCAGTATTTGGCAACATTTTTCTTTTTTTTCTGAAAGAAGTTTGACATTATTTAAAGGGAATAAGGCAAGATTCAAGCAAGGAAGTAGGCAAGAAACCTTACCTGAAATAATGTAGTCAGACTTATTCTGATTACAACTGGTGCAGGTACCATATTCAATTTTACCCAAATACTTGCCTTCATCCAATATCCTATTTTTCTTACACCAACATGTGATTTCAGTGCAGACTTAGAGGTCCAGAAGCTGAGCAGAAGAAGAATGCTCTGACTCATAACAGGCCATAAAAAATTGTATCAGGAGAGATCACAAAGTCTAGGCATAGTACAACTTCTTTGAGCTATATTTTTTATATTTCAAATAATATTGATTTCTTGGAATCATAGGTTCAATTACATTTATGGGTCCTAGTCTTCACCATGCTCCCATTTTATTTATATTCATACTCCCATTTACATATTTCTTTGATTTTTTACCTTTTTTACCCTCTTAGTCCTTAATTATTTGAGACTTGAAATAGCAATTTTAAAAACATGCACCATTGCCACTATTTAAAAAATATTTTGATTAGTGTTTTCCTTTGCCTCAAAGAGGACTTCCAGCTAATTTAAGTGCCACCCTAATCTTGAAGTACAGCAGCTCTAATGTACCTTGTATTATTGTCTTTAAATCCAAAATTAAGCAAACTGACAATGTCACTCAAAAGAAATCTTTAATCTCCAGAAAATTTCTTCTGCAGGGGAGAATTCATTATTACTTAATCACAAGTTGTATTAAAGTCCTTGCTTATTTAGAAACACTGACATTTTTATAACTGGTTTTAAAAATAATATGGTATAAGGGAACAAAGGTAAATATGTTAAAATCTCGGGCTCTCCAAGAGTTTTGTACTTCCCAAAAGTTCATTCCTGATATATAAACTTTATACTGCACAATGTGCTTGTCACTGGGAGAAGGGTGGGCTTGCAGATGGGCCAGGTGAGGGGATAGAAAGGCAAAGTACAATCATGTTTTAAAAATGGCTGTTCCTTGCTTCTTTCTCTATCCTAAGCTTACTATCTGAAATAAACCTATATATTCATTTCTATGAAATCATGGCATTAATTTTTCAGATAAAAGTAACTACTGTACTCAATGATTCAATATAATATCCAGTCTCTCACATTAAGCAACTCAGGACTGTTATTTTACAATAATTGGTGTATTTGGTTGAATCTTTTGAAGGTATTTTTTAAGTCCAAAATGAATTAACAAAAGCAAGGAAACAAAATTTTAAAACCTTGCTGTTAAACCCATGACTCTTCAGACAATGAAGCAGACTTCTTCAGTGGCTGCAGACTTCTGTCCTAGGCAATCTAAAGAGGTGTTTTATAGACAGAAGGAAATTTGTTTGTATATTGAAAACAAGTGAAAAATGGCATGCATTTTGCCTGGCTATCAAAAGGAAATGGCTTATCTTTTTGTCAAGCCAATGAAACACACAGGAAATGGAAGAACTTTCCTAACAGTTTATTTACACAAGAAACAAGAAACAGTGGTTTCCTTTTTAGATGAAAGAATGTGGTATACTATAAATTTAGTATGATATTTAAGAAAACATTGGCACTACATTCTCTTTTTCTCACCCACTTATCCTGTAAAAGATAATTTTAAGTGGATTTCAGTTTCATTCCACTGAAAATATATTAACACATGTTATGTTAGCATGAAATTGCTTAGAATCATTCAAAGTCAAATAAACATGGATTGGGAACTCAATCTTTTTTTCTTAAAAATGAAGAAGTTTTCTGCCTAGACTTTCACATCTGTTTTACTTTCATCTTTCTTGGAGAGAGCAAAATGAAAGACAGCCTTGACACAGGGACAATAACTGAAGAATCATCAGTGTGGATGATGAGTACCTGATCTTTTACTGGCACTATGAGCTTGTGCAAATCTTTTATGACCAAGTCAAGAAATTAAATTTTATTTTGAACTGAAAGAAGGGATTCATAGCCCTCTGTCAAGTTCACAAAATCAAGCATACTGACAAAAGGATTGTACTTGTTTTTGGGGGAAAGGTGGCTTTGCAGATGGGGCAGGTGGAGGAATAGAAAGGCAAAGTACAATAATATTTTGAAATATTATGTATTCCCCTGTCCTCAGCATCCTAAATTATAAATATAATAAAATAAATAATTTAGGATGCTGAGGACAGGGGAATAAATAAATTACTTCCCTACAGTTTAAGTACCAGCCCACCTTCAAGACTGTACTAAACGCATTATTTGTAATTAAATGCCTTTCAGCCCAGGGAGACCCCTGCTAAATGCTTCGTTCTTCCATGGAGATTGGAAGCCATATCTCCCAGAAGGGTCTTTTAATCATCAGGTTGATGAGCTGAGGGACCCTCAATCTGCCTGCTTGGTATTGTTCCACTTTGCCTAAGAAAATATGTATCTTCCAAACAGATTGATTTAATTACACTTACTAGAGCACTCATTCTTGAGGAGAGAATCAGTTCCTTCTTTCATTAATATTTTATTAATTTGTGTTGGAAAGGAAAATCCATGTTTCTCTTCACTTCTGCATGTAAACTGACCAGTTATTTAATCAGTTTTTTTATGATCTTTGGCTGAGTCAATATTTAATTACACTGTGTAAGTGGAATGGCTTCCAAAGAAAAAGCAAAATGGGAACACCCAAATTTTTATCATACTAGCAGCTACAAGTTCTTACTATTTTGCATTTCTCAATGTAATATCAAAAGTCACAGAATGAGAATGGAAGAAAAAAGATATTCTGTATCCTGAAAACACTGTTTAGTTAGCTGAAAGACTGTTAAGGCACCTTTCTCAGCTGTTTAATTTTGTTTTCTTGGTGACCTAATCTGCACAATGTTCTAGGTGGATGTTTTGCTTAAGCTCTGAAGACAAGTACTTAGTGTACTTGTCAAAGTACTAAAAGCAGACACGTCTGAAACAGATTTAGAGGTAACCAGGAGGTCTCAATTCACCTAAGGAAATTTAATGTTGGAAATTCACATCCCCATGGACTTCAGTTACCTTAAGCCTTATCATGATGTTTTGGCATACAATTAGGAATTTAAATGCCTGAAGTTATAGAGTTTTATGGTCCAGTAATATTATTATTTATAAAGTGCTTCAATTCTAAGGAGTTCTATAAAAAGAACAGAGAAGAATTTCTCCAGTGTACAAGTATTGTGTAAACAAATGTTTTAAATCTCACAAAATTTAAGGATCAGCTATGAGGCAGTGGAGCAAAATGCCAGCTCATACAGATAATTGATAAAAGACACCTGTTTCAATGATACAGCAGAATTTATTCAGTGGCATTATAAAATATTTTACCTTTGCTGCAAAAAATATCCTGCAATGACAACACCTTAATAGTAATAGCTAGGCATTATTTTTTTCATATTCATGAGCTCTGCAGACATAAAGTAATGTATAATCAACGTCTTAATATGAAGTGAGTGTATAGGAAATGGGATGACATTTGGAAATAGAGATTTTCCTTTTTGAAATGACTCAGTAATTAATGCTTGATTTCAGTGTAATATGAAAATATTTTCAACGTGGTAGAATGCATAAATCTAGAGTTGTCCCTGGGTCTCACAAAAAGCAAGTATATTCAGTTTGTTCTAAACAAAAAAAAAAGAAAAAAAAAAAAAAAAGAAAATGCAGCATATCCACATTAGTCAAGGGCATACTGGTAAGAAGGTAATACTATAAATTCAAGATTAGGAATGTGGTAGACCTATCTATGACCTAAGAGGATGTTTGTCAGAGGGTGAAGATGAGCATGGGAATTCTGCTATAAGTTTCAGTTATGCCAAAAATTGGCACATTTGTTTTGTTTGCTCAGCTTTTCAACTGAGCCTTAATCTGAGCTGATGGAAAAAAACTTGACCAGATGTAGGATGTTGATCTTAACTGCCCTCAGTGTTGATTTCTTGCAACACCATGAATACTGACAATAGCTAATAAGGAAAGTGAGCAATGTTTTTGAACAAAAAGAGCTTTTTGCTTAACATTTCACTGTCTTCATTAGAGCAGATTTATCCTAACTGTAGAGATGGTATCACAACATTGGTAGACCCAAAGTAATAAAAGACAAAGTTACTCTTTACTGAACAGAAGCCCCGTTGTGGAGATTTATATTAGAAAGTCACTTCATCAGCTTCTGATTAATAATTAATTAACAGCATGGGCTCATTCAATTATTTCCTTCTAATATTTTCACCCTTTTTCTTTCTCCACCAAAAATGCAATTCATTAAAAAAGGTGACTAATGAAATTGAAGACAAACCTCTTAAATGTAAAATTCTTGTTCAGAAAAAAGATGACATTACATACCCACAAACTAATGAATAATAATGAACAAAATATTACTAATAACTATAATCTTAAACCAATACTTGACCATCCATTACTGTTTCCTGGAGGCAAAAAACCTAGGAAACATTTTTCCAGAGCTGAGTAATTTTGTTACGTATAATTTCATCTGTAGTTATATAAGTTTAATTCTTGATAGGAGTAACAGGATGAAATTAAGGATAAGAAAATTTTCTCTGAATATTGAGATAAATTCCTAAACACTAACATCTGTTATACTGTGCAGTCATTTCCAGGAGCACATTATTTTCATATTTATTTTGCTCTCACTGTCCCACAAGTCATGCTGATTTCAAGACTAAAGCACTTTGTGGAGTTTGAAATTAAACCCAGATATTTCAAAAAGAAAACTACATATATTTGAAATTAACATCTGTGTGATTTCGTCTGTTTACTTTTTTTCCCCCCTCTTCTCTACAATACCCACTTTCAAGGAATTCTAAAGCTCTGAATAATAAGTATGCCTGCCTGGTGTGGAAGAAAAAAAATTCCTTTTTTTTTTAGTTCCATTTCCAAAATATTTTCCCAGGTGTTGTATTATTGTCTGATATAAGATGACAAAATACTTTAACTGTCATTTCAAAACAGATTTTGACATAAGAGATTTCTCTACATATTGTACTGTGCCACTTCATTGATTAATTTTTTAAAAAAATTTTAACCATGCTTGGGAAAGAAAGAGGTCACATAATAACACTGCAATACCAGCTGTTCACATATATTTTCCCTCATAGTTTGAACTGGTGACACAGGGCATTAGAGAGCCTTTCAGGATCCCAAAAATCATCTTTCTTGAATCAATTAAAAAGAAGAAATATTAGAAAAAAATTGTTTGATTTAGGGAGGGAAACTTCACCAATGATGATATGATTTGTTGGATTTGTTGCCTACATGAGGCAATAGATGCAGATACTGTATGTACCTATAACTGGACTTATAAGAAAAGCTGCACTAAATTTCTTATTGTTTTGCACTTACTTGGTCAACCCTCATCCTGGCAGATGGTGGTGAGCAAGCAAACTTGGAGGCATCTTAGTCATGAGGAATACCAATCTTATTGGTTAATGTCACACAAAGCAGTGTGTGACCAGTCATAACTCCTTACAGCCATCTGTTCTTCCTGGGTATGAGTAGACTATTTTGGTATGGACTGTGTTTTTTAATATACGAAATACTTTATTGTGTCCAGCCACCACGAAGGTATATACATCTACACACCAGATGGGTATGAATAGGACATACTGATGATTTTTAGTAAGTATGATTTATTCATATTTATTCTTCACAGATTCTTCAGAGTAAAACTAGGCATTTTAAATTCATAGATGTACTGGTAATAAAGAAGATTGTACATAAAATGTTAAGGGACCTGAGGATAAGAGTAAAAGCTTTTTATCGAAGGATTCACTACAGATGTAGAATCAGTTATATGATACATTGCCTCTCTTCCCATGCTACTCCTCCACAGCAGAGATTCACAACTTAAAGGTTATATTCCTGCTGTGATTCTTAATATGCAATATACTGGTGCTCCTATGTCTTTAAATAAGCATCTGTAGAATGTTTTAAATCTCACAAAATATGCCCTCGCACATAGCAGTCACATGGTCAATCCAGCCTCCGATCAGCAACAGTGGCTAGCAGGACATGCTCAGTGAAGATCAGATGGCAAAGAGTGATCTTTTCCCCCTAGAATTTTCTCTGAACCTTCTGTGATGTGTGGCACAGAAAGCCCCTGGGCCAGAAATGAAAGGGACAGTGATTTTATTGATCTCTATCATACCTTCTTTCCATCACCTTCATCTTAGCCTGAACAGTCCTAGTCATTCCTTCTAGAGAGGCAGGTTGCCTATCAATAAAATGTGGAATCCCTACAAGTATATTTTGGCTTCTGATTATTCCTTCAATTTTTTGTATCTTTGCTTTCAAGTCCCTTTCTAAATTTTTTCCTTTTATGATCCAAAGTTTTATTTGAGTGCAGGGAAACACACAAGATCTGAATTTGGTTAAAACAGAAAGAAAGAGAACCCTCAAACATTTAGTTGTATGCACTATGTGTTGTTCATAATCCCTTGTCTTTGAGACCTAAATTCTGCAAAGTCCTTGGATTATAGGTTATTTATTCAGTTAGTAGTTGGCAACGCTCAACAATTATCTCTATCTTTTTTGATCTATAAGTCCTTAGACAATCATGGTATATTACATACTACTTTCTCATGCTAATTGCAAATGCAAATCAAAATTTTAGCATATATTAATATGCTGGTTTTCCCTATTAGAATCATAGAAGTGACATATATTGGAAAAACATTAGGAATGATTTATCTTCAAAGCTAGCTTGTTATTATATGATAATGGTTTTGTTATTTTCAACCCTAATTTAGGATATTATATAATTTTTCAAGATAAACATGCTCAAAGTACTTTTGGAGAAAGTGGCTGTGGATAATCTATTTTCTGAATTTTGAAATATTAAATTATCTTAGCCAATCATATATGAAAAGTCTTTTATTATGAGTTGTCCCTGTGACTTTTAAGTGACCTATTATTTAATTTTGATTGCTTGTGGAATAAAGATTGACAGGCTTAAAACAGTTAATCTCCATTATGTGTACTTTCTAAGAAACTAGTTGCAAATTTGGTATGCCAATAGGAAATTTCTATTTAAACTCATGCCCTCATCCACTATCCATTCCAGATACGGGACTATAGCCTGAAACCTTTTGTTAGCTGCTAAGGGATCCCCTTCTGCCTTCCTCTCAGTGAAAATTAAAAATGTTCAGCATCATACTCTTCTTCTTCTTTTCTGAGACTATACATATGTTTTAAATATAGTTTGTTAAAATATGAGTAATCTTTTCCACACAGAAAGTTTGGTCAACTGCTTAATATGTCATTAGTTTTTCAAAATTTTCAGGCTCCTGCTGAGAGTGTAAGTGTGGTAGTCACCATTTAGAAAAGGATTTATGCAAGAAAGCCAGATCTAGACAACTGACTGAAGTTTAATACAGAATATAGGCTGTTGGCAAAAGAATCTGGGAAAAGAGAATTCTTAGAGATGTCATATTCAACAAAGTTTTTCTGATGCTGACATGAATAGGAAGAAGACGAAAATAGAAAAAATATCCTGTAGATCTTATTTTATGCAGAATTAGGTCCCTGTCAGTTATAGTAATTTTTTTTTTTTTTTTACAAAATAATTGGAATATAGCTGTGCCTAGCTAAATTCTCTCATTGTACTGTGTCTTCTGACTTGAATCCTGACCATCCATCAAAATCATCTTGTAAGATCTCCACTCTGGATTCTGCTAGAGATTTAAATTATATACTAGATAGGAAGAAATTGATTGCATTAAAAATCTCAGTGGACAATTATGAATGTTCTACCTCAAAGCGGCTGAAATCTGTAACTTACTTCTTATATACAATGCATTTACTATAGATATAAATAATTTTTATATAACTGATGCTAAATATCCCTTGGAATAGTGAGAAATTTTGAACTATCCTAATTTTCCAAATGCCTGTGAAGCTGAAGATACAACATTATCTGGAACCTACACCCAGACCTGAGTAGGAAAGTAATGGAAATCACATAGAAACATTCTGGTGCTTATTCATATTAAAATTTGTTAGGATAAATAACTGTCATTTAAAATCTGATAGATTTCAAAGCACGCTGGGAATTTTCTGCTTTTTTTGGGATTCTGGGAATTTTTTTCAAGTTTCTTGATGTAATGTTCCTCCTTCTCTACTCTCTGTATTACAAGTGCTTGGGTGGAGATGGCATATAAAAAGAAAAAATAAATGGCTCAACTTTCAGGAGGTAGGCTTTGCAGGTAGGATTTTGATGTCTGTGAAGAAATGTATGTATATAAAATGCCCTAAAGGGCACTGTGGTGTGCAGGACTTTGGACACATTGGCCTATCCTAAGCAGTGTGTTCTGCCTGCTATTCCCCTTTCTCCTCCATTCCAGTCTCCTACACACAGAATCGATGTGGTGGTGGTGGACATTAATACAAATTTTGTCTTAGACTAGACCTTGTTTTCTAATTCCTTGAAGAGTCAATGACATGACAGAGTAGGGGCTACCAGGAAGTGAGTGGCAAGTGCCTTGACTGTGTTGGAGACCCAGTCCCTTACGTGCCTGAAGGTTTTGGTTTGAAGTTCCCCTGTTATTTCCTGTTCAACCATCTCTATTATGTAAATTGAAAGATAACATAGCATGATATGAAAGATCAAATTGGGAGTGATAGATCACTATGGAATGTTGCCTGAAGACCAAGAAATTAAATGGTCTTCCATAAAATTGACTTTATGGAAACAGCACCTCTCAATATATAAAGAAATATATTTTTAAGAGCTTTGAAACCTCAAACTTTTGCATCTTGTCAAACTTCACAAAGTCTGGGGTTGGCTCAAAGCTCCATTTAGCTGCCATGTATTTTCTTCTTTTATTTCCTTTTCCATAATTTTTGATTACCAAGATTTGATGAATTGTTATTGCAAAAACATAAGAACTGGCCACTTGAATCAACTTGCTTTTCTATCAAGAATGTCTCAGCGGTAGCTTTCATTCCTTCTGTGAAAGATTTCTTTTCAAGTCAAATGGAGAGCATTATTTTATAAAGCAGTACCTTACTGCTTTATAGCTCAATTTTCCAATGCTTCTGGAGAGAGACAGACTTAAGAGTTGAAGGCACTTGGCACCCTGCAGGAGGCACTCCACACAGCAGAGGACTGCATCATTAAATACGGTACTTTTTATAGTGCACACACAAAAAATATTTGAGCTCTGTTTTGTGCATCTGTACAATGTTGCATTTTCTGGTAATATTTTTACGAGTGCTGTCCTTTCTATATTTTAATTGAGGCTTGATTGTTAATCTGCTTCTGTAAGTATTATAGAAGACCTATAATTGCAAAATATAATGTTAAATATGGTTACATTAAGGAGTATCATAAGAAGGGAATTTATTCTTTTATCTGTTGAGGAATGTATTTGAGGTAGAGTGAATGTTGTTTATTCATTTATGTGCTTTCCAATGCATCTGTAAAGCTTTTTAAATTATCAAAATAATTATTATTATTATTATTATTGTTAGTATATGGATCAGAGCAAGTAGCAAAGGAAAGGAGAAATGGCATGCACTGAGGTCAGCTGCAATTCTGCCATATAGGGAAAATAACATGACAAAGTAAGGTGATATTAAAGAGTGTGGGGAATGAGTGTGCAAGCAGGTGTGAAAGTTACATCAAGACCACCTGAGGCACTAGGAATGAAAATTAGTGAAATGAGAGTTTCAAAGGCTAAAAGCAAAGAGTAGCTTTCTCAGGAAAGCAATTGCAGAAACTCTGCTGGATGCATTGCACAGTCTTAGGTAGAGCAATAGATGACAGTGGAAGATAAAAAGAGTAGCCAGAGCCTGTTGAGGAGTGGACCATAAATCCTCAGCCACAGAAGCAGTGAGCACCTGGGGAGAGAATGGAGGGAAGATGAAGGCAGCGAAACCCATAGAAAAGCACAGGCAGTTTTCCAGCAATGCTTACCTGCTACGATAAAACCCATTCATGCTTTGATCAACTATTCAGGTGCCCATAAGCATTTTGCCACATTTTTGATTGCAGCCTCCTTTACATGCCAACTCACTTTACCCAGACATGCAACATTGGTGCCTATGGTACACTGGTACTCTCTGATATGGAACCTAAATTTGTCAGCTTAGATACCTAAATTTCAGTATTTTATTGCTATTGTACAGGAAAGGAAAAAGACTGTCATAACTGAGAAAATGGTTAGGGAGATCTGAAATGAGTGGAAGAGAAGACACAGAAAATCATGTACTGAAAGAAAAAGAAAAAAAAAAGACATGAGTAGAATTAAAAACAAGAGAATATAAAAGTGGATGAATAACCCAGCAAATTCAATTATGCTGTCAAATACTACCAAAAAGACCATATGTATTTATGTACCAGATAAGCTACTCCAAATTCAGAACTTTTCTTTAATTAAAATTATAGGGTATGTTTTCCTTTTCATTTTGAAACAAAAGGCAGAATATTTGAACTATATATATGAGAGGTATTTCAAAATGTATTTTGGGGGACAAAATCTAAACTTTTTAGTAGAAATTAGGATTTCAAAATAGATTAAGAAATGACTGCATTTAATAACACCACAGCTTCTCTTAATTTCTTCAAAATATTGCTTTTAAAATACCCTCATCTTAGTACTGTTTTGTTCACATTTCATGTTTATGTTTCTTCTACTAAGTTGTATCTGCATAGTTTCTAATTTATGTTTCATTTTGCAGTAGTTAAAACTGGCTTTTATTCTGGACACAAGATTTTTTTAACATTATGCTTGCTTTACTTCCTTTGTGAAGATTTCCTTTGTTTGATATCACAATATAATACACTGGAGAAAAAAATTAGGCAAGTGCTCAGGATTTTTGTGAGTAGTAAAGCTTACATTATTTGTAAAATATTAAATAAAGTGAGATAGACAGGAAACTTAGGTTTCTCTTTTATTACTTCTTTTCTTCAGTTTACTGTTCCCTGGGGGAGCATGTGAAGATATGACACAATGCTTGAGACCAACTGAATGTGACTGAGAAGCGGAGATATTTATGGGTAAACAATGCAAGACCAACTATTTTATTATGCCAAATACGGAAACAGAATATTCTCAGATTCACCTTGCTTAGAGGAGGTGTGTGCAGATACACCCCTGGGTGTGTCTGTCTGCAAGTATTTGAATATGTCACACTGGGTAATATGTTTTGTGGAGACTGAGAAATCCAGTGAAGAAATCTATGATGCAGAATCTCTATTACAGTGTTAGGTGCTGACTGCGAAACAGAGATTTTCAAAACATTTTTGGGTCTTTATTTATATCATACATTTTGGTCATGAACTTTTAATGGGCTAGAAGCTGTAGAAAACCATTTCTTATTCAGTATGTCCCATAAATATCGAGAGAGATTTCATAGCTGAACATAGTCTAAAAGTCTTTAAATTTTTACCATCCTAGGTATTTTAATATTTATCCATATGACATCAAGTTAGAAGTGCAATCCTACATCCAAAAACACTAGGACCCCTTGGGATAATAAACACAAAATACAATTGGGATAGGCCTACTGAATAACTGTGCTTCGGATGAGCAAAAATCAGAAAGGAGAGTCTCCATGCTTCCACCCTAATTCTTCATTCTCAGCTCTTTTGGCACTCTGTAAACACTGGAGAAAAACCTGGGCAAGATAATTTAGTCTTCTTCTACCCTTTGATTCTCATTTCTGCTTTTACTGTGATTTAATTGATGAGTGAAGAATTCAGTGTAATAAATCAAACAGAATACCATATTCAAACATATAACCTCTTCTTAAAACAAATAAGGTAATTCAGCTGGTTTAATTTATTCCATAAATTTGATATTTTTGGCAATATAACAAAATATATTAAACATTGCTTTCAATTGGATTGTGCTCCATTAGATAATTAAGTGAATATAACTCAATAATAATGTCAGAATAAGGACAAATACTGAAAAATGATGAGCTTTTACCTTGCCAGTTTCATGAAGTGGTGAAATTTCATATGACTAAGAACTTACTTTGTATTAAGCAAAATTGCCTTTTTAAAAGTTTCCATTTAATATAGGGAGGAGGAACATTTAAAGATGTATTTTCCATGAGCTTTGCACATTGATTTGAGTTAGAGTGCCACAAGAAAGAATGTCTCAATAACGTGATGTCCCACTGGCACATATGTGGTGCCATAATCTCACCACATCTCTTAATCACCAAAATCCTAATAGCACTAATTTGAATACTCTGTGTGCTTCTTAAAGAATTACTTTTATCAGAAAAAAAATTGCTCCTCTCAGTTGTCCTGTGTCTTCAAGTTCAGGAGCTCCATTTTGACAAATATTTTAAGTTAGTCTTCTAGGTTTATAGAGGGACACCATGGAGAGAACAGGACAAGCCATGACCATGATCTGCAGGAAATGTCAATGTGCTCACAGTACTGCTTTGTTTTTTCAGACCTTCATGATTTTCTGGAGCCACGCCACCTCTCAATCTTTAGTCTGAAATACTGGGGTGAAAGTCTCTCAGAGATAACTGCTGTTTTTTTCCATTTCAGGTTTTTTTTTTTCTCAGATAACAGTGAAGCATATTTTTCCAAACTGACCTTAATGTTCATGTTTCTGGAAATTAAACTGAAAAAGCTGGAGTCACTTTGCACTTTTTACTCAAAAAATGAAGTTTTTACTTCAGCATTAGAAATGGTCAAAGAAATCATCAAAATTTGATGATTTTTCACCCCCTATGTACCCATAAAATTACTCATACTTAAAGTATGGGTAAGTAAGAGAAGAAGTAACCCATACTTTAAGAAATACCCTTGCCACTTAAAGGCCTTTATGAAAAATACATGTTAATAGAGACTAGCCACATCTCCTCTACAAACAATACAGGGCTGGGGTTTTTTTTTATTTGCTTCTTTTGTTGTGGGGTTTTGTTTTGATTTATTTTGTTGAGTTGTTTAAATTGGATTTTTCATGTAAACTTAACAAGGAAATGTGAATTCCAGATTAAAAATACCATGACCAAACACCAGACTTCACACATCACCTTAACATGTGAATGCTGGTGCCTGCACCTTTTTGTTTTGGTTCCACCATCCTAAATACTTATTTCATTATTCTTTTCAACTCAACACATCAAATATCAAAGATTGAAATTTTTGAACATTTACCACCCGGCAAAGTTTATTCCTTCTGTTTATTGGTGCCAAGCAGGTTTCAGTCTCATGCTGAGCAGATGCTTTACTAATGTTTTGCACAGTGGTTAATCAAATATTTATGCAGCACATGAAGGAAATATACTTATATTTCACTGCTGATGATTGAATAAGTTCTATACCATTTCTCCAATGAATAGTCACGTCCAAACACTTTCAATTATTCATGTTCTAATTTTTAAATATTGCAAGGAGTTCTTATCTGGAAATGCCTGCTAGTCCTTTAGCTGAGGAGAAAAAATTCCTTCCAGGTACAACAGATCCATGATAAAAAATGATTCTATTCTTTCAATATGCATGTTCAGTGACAGCTCCTGGAGAATTTAGAAATTAATGCTAGTCCATAAACACATATAATTTTTCTTACCATCATTATGACTGAAACATTCTGATACTTTATACACTCTTGTGGTTTGAAGTTCATGGGTGGTTTAATCCTAAATAAAATGAAAAAATCTTGGGAAAGTAGTATTGTAAATCAGTAATATATGTAATACCTTGCCTCTGCTCTGTAGAATGGGGATGAAAGCATTTTGAGGAGTTTGAAATTAAAAGATACCTAAATCAAAGTCCTAATTTGGTGGAATCTTTGTTTAGGTAGTCCTTACTCATACAAATAGTTTACTTATTTTTTTCTGGATTAGGCAATAATGCATAATGTACATGTATGTTGTCATTTTCAGTTGGATTTTTTGTTGTGACAGTCAGAATGCTTGATTGGATTCCTAGGTAATACATTAAACATTGTAATTCTATACATAATTAAGATAAATGAGCACTTAACACACTGTTACATATATAAATTATATATATATATATATATATATATATATATATATATATAAAAGGAAGAAAACATTGCTTCTTAAATCTGAGCTGGCATCTAACTGGCAGGAACTTCAAATCTGCACAAGAAAGAAAAAAGTCATTCATCAAGGAGAAACACCAGGATTTAGACACATGTAGGAACAACCAAGTCCAATACTGTAAAATAAGAATTATACATCTGGGCAAAAAAAACTGTAAAAGCAGTTTGGAGATTAAAATGGATCCAAACTGATCATGACTGAATAGCATTATAGTGTGGTAAACAAGCACAGAGGTACTGTCAGTGTGTCAAGCAGCCTTTCTGCTCGAGGCATTACTGACAGATAAGGCTTCACTAAGAATATTTTGTACAGATTTTGGTGCTGTGCTCCAAGCAAGAAATGAGCCGTAGAGAGAGCATGGAAAAGACTATAAGAAGCAACACTGGTCTGCCCTATGTGACAGACTGAAGAAGTCATTTAGAGAGAAGACATTGGTGGCTCCAGTTTCAACTTGTGGAAAAGCTGTGTGGTAAAAGTGAAAATCCAGCTGTGAAAGTAAAGGGCTTCATCTGTAGCAAGTGAGATTTACAGCAGACATCTGGAAAACTTTCTGGAATAGAATATGATAAATGCTAGGAAATGTAGAAACTGATATTTTTAGGAACAACTTGAATAAACTGTCAGAAATGGCTTATGGAGCACTGATCCAGCCTTTGTCTAGAACTAACTAGCTAAGTAACTAACAAACTAACTGAGCGAAGTCTTCTTGTAACTTTTCTGTGGAAGTGGACATATATTTAAACAACCCATTGGAACTTTTGTGTTTTTCACTTTGTACAGTGGCATATGCACAAACATGTCAGCACAGCTAGCAATAATGCATAAATAAAATCAAATCCTCTGGCCTTTGTATATAACTGTTATTCATGAATTTTTCTCTCTTCAGTTCCAGTGTCATATAATATACATAGTCACTACCCTTGACTTATGAACCCTCTTCAAGAAGTACAAGTGTTGTTATAATGAGCCTTTCATGTTCCTATTTTCTTTCTGTAGAATTTCTGATTGACAGATGTGAAGATTTTTTTTAAGCTAAAAATTTGAATATAAAACTTTTAGTAGAAAATAGTTAATTTATAATGCTTGGGTTTCCTTGGCTTTTTATGTTCAGTTGCTAGTGCTGTATTTGGTGAATTCATGTGTTTGTGTGAAACAGAGGTTCTTTCAGGCTCTCAGCCTCCATCATTGAGACATCTATAGCAGGAACAAATGCTGTTTGGATAGACCTTCCCATTTTGTATAGAAAAAGCTTTTTAAAGGATTAAGGGACCATATATAGTTAGACCCCTGTATGGAAGCCCAGCCTGGTATGTTAGCACATCCATGATCTCTCTAACCAGGAATTCAGTATTTCTTCAATCACATGTAAAATCTTCCTCGATTTATTCTGACCTTTTGCCTCATTTTTTCCCCAGTCCTTTCAGTTGTATCTGTTCAGGTCCTGGCACACCCTTCACTATTCCTACCCTTCCCACCTTCCCCTTCCTCCACCCCTGCCCTGAGGCTATGATTTCTGCCACAGCCAGATTAGTTGCCTGAAGAGATGTGTTTTCCCAGTTTTACCATCTAGGATGGGGACAGTTTTGTTTTCCTCAGCTCTACTGTCCCTCACCTCTATCACTGTGGACTTAGAAATCCAGAGCTCCTTTGTGATTCCACTGTGCGTTCTGTCTTGAGTCTTGAGGCAACACTGAGCAGTTCACCAGTCCCACTCTTCTTTGCAGCAAACTTCTTCCTTAGTAAACATATTTTCATGAAGGATAAATACAGTATGAGGAATAGTTGTTATTTTCCAAAAAGGACAATATTTACAGAATAAAACAACCAAGATCTTGTGCATGCAGCCCAGCAGGTAGGAAGTGGTTGTGCAGCACTTTACATATTCATGGATAGCAGTTCATCACAACTTTGCTGTCTAAATTTAGAATTAACACAGCCTTTACCTGATTTCTTACTTGGCAACCACCTCTGAAAAGGTCTTATTTTTTCCTGAATAATGCCAGTAAAACACAGGCACAGGGAACGAAAATAAACTTGTCTCTGATGTGACTTTTTATATAATTGCACAGTTCTGACCTTGGATGACTCTGGTGATCTTTCTGGAACAACATCTCACAACTTTGCAAATTCCTCATCAGTCCAAGCCAAAGTTATTCAACTGAACCATATCAGTTTGGGCTTTGAACCCTTGGTCTCAAGCAGCTCTCTGTGGAGAGGGTTAGTTTACATAGAGAAGGGGTTAGGGGAAGATTCTAGGCTCTTACATAGCAAAATAAGATCTATGAATTTGGAACGCTTTCAAGCTAATTCAGTTGGATTGAGTACCTCTCACAGCAGTGGACATGTGAAGCTGGAGCCTCACAATTTGCTTTTAAATTGGCTCTGCAAATCTGTCAGAGGCCTAGTTTAAATTCTTTATCCCATACCCTTCTAACCTCTTTTGCCTCAAAGAATTAATGTGATAGGCCTACGAAAGCAATTTATTGATGATTGAAAAATCTCTAGAAGCCAGAAATTGAAAGGCTGAAATTTTTATTTGTATAGTGAAGAAATCAAGGTAAATAAAACACATTTCTAGAGACAACTGTACATTTACCATAAGATTTTATTCTATTTGAAAAGGAAATGCATGTCTTCTAGGTACATTAAAAGTATAGTAGGGAAATATTAGTGTCTTGTTATTGAACTTTATAAAATGTTGTCTGTTTTTTCTGAAATGCAAAATATTTTTCAAATGTGGGTTTGAATGATGAGGAGGAGCAGAGACTTGTAATCTGTAACACAATACACTTCTCATTCTCTCAATACTGTCAAAGCATTGCTACTCTGTGTGTATGCAGGCACATGCATAAATCAATTGCTCAGGTGAAAAGTTTACATTAGCAGCAGTTGTGTGACTCACATGGTAAGGAAAATCAGAGGCTGACACAAAAAAATGGCAAATATATTGCAGCGTAAAAGGTCACTTCAAAAATTTCTGACAACCTGGAACATTAGAAGGTCAAAAATCAACAGCATATTGTCCTGTTTGGTTAGATTGTGCTACTACACTCTCTCTATGGACTCTTATTTTTTAAAATAATTGCATGCTCTTTTGAATCAGCCAGCCATTCAAAGATCGTACTTCCCATTTTATTGAGAAATTAATGAAGTGTAGAGAACAGCTCATTTTATTCCAGTCATCCTTTTAACATGCAAATAGTGGAGTCTTTCAATGAACACACTTCTGTTTGTGCCATTAAAGAGTAGTAGGAGCAATTGATAATTGTCCAGTTTAGAAAATGTGTGCCTAAAGCTTGCCTATATTTTCCCCTATGTAATAATGAAAGATCTCATTAAACTCATATTTTCTAACTTTCCAAATATTTCTTGCCTGTGTCTGGACCAGTAAGACAATCTCTGCCAATTACTGATTTATCAAAATCCCTATCCTATCATTTATAAATTTCAGCCCCAAACAACTGTAGGATTTTTCTGCTTGTCCTGTTTTGAAAAGCTTTAAAATATTTTAGGAGAAAAGGCACTGAAGAGTTAGGCTGGGAAAATTCTTGTGCATCATATGAGAGAGAAGAAGATACAAAATAAATTTTCCCAGGTCACCATAACACTTTATAAAGAAAAAACCTTCTCCCACAAAACACAGAGATACCTAGAAAGTACACAACCTATTCTTGACAACTCCTTAAAGAAAGGATATCTTGGAATCTATTTTCTCATCCTTATTTTACCAATCTCTCCTATTTCACACAACGCAGACCCTGCATCTCACAGAGACTTCTATAAATGCATTCTACTGTGTCCACAAAGACACTGAGATCCATGTACAGAAGGGTGTCAATGTCTAAAGACCTACAAGTCATGATCTTGGACAAAACTTAGAACAGGTTTTAGCAGCATTGAGCAGTACCTGAAAGAATATTAGTGGAAAATATTGAACATTTTGTCATGAGTTTAACTGTATTTCTTAATATTTGAGAATATATGAATCTGGAATAGAGTTGTAAAGGATATTAAGAATAAATGGAAAAATATTTTCTGCCAAAGGAACATGAATGGTACTTCAAACACTTAGAAGAAAAACATATTGAATTAGTGTGAATTTGTAAACAGTTTTCCTTTGTTGTGTATAACATTATAGCTCTGAATAGGTTTATAAAGTTATTTTAAAGTAACCTGTATGGATAGTAGCTGCAGTAACTGACAGATATTGTGAGTTACATTTTGGATTCAGACTGGGCATATTTCAGTGTATTTTGTATTTCAATGTATTTCATATTTCATATTTCATCACTTAATGCCATTTGTATTAGAGCCAAAGAGGAAATTACTTCTTTTTTACAAGCAGGATGACTTAGAAAACAGAAACATTAAATATGTAAAACCAGTAAAACTTAAAGGCATTGCTTAGCTGGAGAAACTCTGATGCAGTCACTGAGAGTCAGGAAAGATCAGCTTGATTCTCTGTTACTGAGACATCAGTCTTTAGAGGTAACCACAAAAATGTTTTTAAAAGTTTGCAAAATTTAAAGAAAAAAATCCAACAAAACTTTTAATGTAATATAGGTTATTGACATTCCTTTCTTTAAAAAAGAATCTAGCTTTATAGAAAATGAAAGGTAGAGGATAAACATTTGCCACACTAGTATGAGAGGTACGACTTTTGTATATTCCACTCCTGATCTGTAAGCATGCCATCTAAAATGTCATCTCCTAAGATGGAAACCCCTCTGTGGTTTGGATCTTTTACTAAACCCCCCAGTGTTTGTTTTTCTCCTCAAAGACATAGGTGCAATCATTGGTTCTAGCTTTGCACTTGATGAAGGGGCAGAAAGTTGTCTCAGGTTCAGGTCATTGCTACAAGCTTTAAATACAATAAACAAATTTCTGGTTTTATAAAAAGAGATTTTTTTTTTCCTTGCAGAATAAGCCAGGGTTGTTACCTGTTTTGCTTTGTGATTTGTTCTTTCTGAGAAGCATTAATTAAAATGTTGAGATAAATAAATCCTAGGTCTTTTTTGGCGGCTTTCTCTTTTTGGCATCTGAATCACTAACCTCTCTGTTGCCATAGATTTAAAATAAAACTCAAACCTTTAATTTTTGAAGGAGAGTTTATGAAGAAAACTAATTCCAACCTTCTCTACTGATTCCTGTGATAATAGTAATGTCTCTATGCAAGCAGAACTGCCTGCCAGAAAATTTCTCAGATGTCAAGAGTCAAAGTACAAATATTAGTGAATTTACGTTTTCTGTAGACAACAGAGCTCGGAATAATTTTGTGACCTTTAATCTAAGTCATGCATAACGTGTTTGTTTGCTCTTATCCTCAGTTTCTTTTTGGCTTCTGTGTGTATGCAAAAAACTTGGAATGCATTTAGCTGGGGAAAAGGCAATATGAAGAATAATGTAAAAGTTTGTTTTATACTATTTATAGAACTGAAACTTATATAAGTCATGGTTCTGGCATTTATCTACAAGTTCTTATGTGTTAGAAAATACTAGCTAGAGTCAACTGAGTGCTTTTAAATGCTTCTGCTTTTTGCTACTGATGGGAAAAGGCCTGTCATGGTCTTCTGTAAGTAGCAGTAGGCTCATTCTCTGCTAAGAGGTATAAATAAAATATGTAAAGTAATAAAAAAAATCCCTTAGGAAGTATTCAGTAAATCTGTTATATTACCATATCCCATAAAAAAGACAGCAATGAATTGGATGCCAGAGGTAGGATACATTTTACTTAACTTTAGAAGTTTTATGACCAAGCTGAGCTCTTCTTACAGTTGGGAGAGGACTGAGCATTTTTGAAAAGTGATTTATCAGGTGTCTTTTAGACATTCACTTTAGGGTGAGTCACTGTGTCCTGGTAGTGGCTATTTCTCTCTAGCTCTGAAGGGAGTGTAGGATGACTCTTTCGGTGTAGATGACTACCAGCAGTAGGTGTCTGCATTTCTCTGATGAATCCCATATATGAATGTATGAGATCCCATACATCCATTTGATTAAAGACTTTGGCTATGTCCAAGTGCACAGTAGCTGTAGCTTACTACCAAGAAACTGTGCATCTCACAATATTTTAATCTCTGACTACAGATGTCAAGCAGTTTTTAGGCAGCCAGATGAAATTGGGTTGCCTACAATTCAAATTATCTTAGCAATGTAAAAATGTAATTAACTGGACATGTAGGGTAATCACATCACATTGCAGCAAAGACAGCAAATCCCACAAGATCACTGTGCCAGGAATGGTGAGCCCCTCACCACTTGAGAATCCCCCAAACTCAGTTCTCTAAACGTCATCTCAATTGACTTACATCCACACAGTGTGCATGCAAGCCAAGTATTTACATGCATATTAATATAATGTACATATCCATATCTGCCATCAGAATAATGGTGGTTTTGATCTAGTTTTTTATTCAGACCTGGTTTCTTTTTATGACAAGGTAACTCCCCCAGCTGACCAAGGGAACCCAGCTGATGTAATCTTTTTGGATTTCAGTAAGCTTCTGGTACTGTCTCTCACAGGATCCTTCTGGGCAAAAGTTCCAGCACTCAACTGGATAAACAGTTTGTGCAATGGGGGAGTAACTGGCTCACAAGTTGGGCTCAAAGGGTTACAGTGAATGGGGTGACATCAGACTGGTGACGTGTCACTAGTGGTGTTCCACAGGGCTCCATCGTTGGCCCTGTGCCCTTCAACATCCTCATAAATAACTTAGAAATTGTATGGGAAGGGATACAGAGCAAGTTCACAAATGACACAAAGCTGGGAGGAACTGTTGACTCCTGTGAGGGCAGGGAGGCCCTGCAGAGAGACCTTAACAAGCTAGAGGGCTGGGCAATCACCAGTTTTATGAATTTTAACAAAGGTAAGTGCCAGATTCTGCACCTGGCATGAGGCAAGCCTGGAGGTACAGACTGGGGAATGAGAGGCTGGAGAGTTGCAACACAGGATCTGAGAATCCTGATCAGTGACAAGTTTAATGTGAGTCAGCAGTGCATTGGCGGGCAGGAGGGCCAACCCTGTCCTGAGGTGCATCAGGCACAGCATCTCCAGCCAGGCAAGGGAGGGGATTGACTCACTCTGCTCTGCACTGGGGCAGCCATGCTTCAAGTGCTGGGGGCAGTATTGGGAGCCACAATGTGTAAGAAAGACATAAAGCTATGAGAGTGTCCAATGGAGGGCAATGAAGATGGTTAAGTGTCTTGAGGGGAAGCCCTTTGAGGAGTGGTGGAGATCACTTGGTCTGTTCAGCCTGGAGGAGACTGAGGACTGAGGAGACCTCATTGCAGTCTGCAACTTCCTTGTGAGAGAAAGGGCAGACACTGATCTCTGTGGTGATCAGTGACAGGACCTGAGGGAATGGCCTGAAGTTGTGTCAAGGGAGGCTTAGATTGGATATTAGGAAAAGATTCTTCAACCTTTCAATTCGCTGAGCACTGGAACAGACTCCCCAGAGAAGTGGTCACAGCCTAAGAGAGTTCAAGAAGTGTTTGGACAATGCTCTCAGGCACATGGTATGACCCTTGAGGATGGTCCTGTACAGGGCCAGGAGTTGGATGCCATGATACTGATGGGTCCATACCAACTCAGCTCATTCTGTGATTCTGTGATTCTATTTAGTCAAAAGAATTGGTAAAACCCTTCCTTTTAACTGCTGTTATTCTTGCATAGCATATAGCCTTTGGAAAATCTCTATTTCAAAGAATCTACTTAACAGTCTTTATCACAGCTTTAAGATGGATTCAATTTTTCCTTAAATACTCACATATTGTTATATGAGACAAAATCTATAACTTAGCTCAGGTCAGTTGAGTAAAAGTAATAACTTTTTGTATGTAAAATGTGTAATCCCCTTTTCACCTCAGTTGGTTTTCTGCTCTGTTATTACTGCTCATCAGTAATTAGCATTTTGAGATGCTAATCATGACATGCTTTTAGTCTATTACTCAGGAAAATCTGAATTAACTGTCTGAGAGTTTTTCAAAAATACACCACTAGACTGTAGACTGAAGTAAAGAAGTAAGTTTCAAACCCATAGTTTCATAAGCTTAATAAAATAAATAACCAGAAGTTATAAGGAAAATTTTAACTATATTGTTAGTGCTAGCTAAGAAAAAACCCTATAATCACAATGAAAAATACATGCACAAAATTTTGCTTGTCACATTACTTGTCAGTGAAATAAATCACTGTTTAGATGTCGGATAAAAGGGTATTCAGGAAGCACCAAATCACGAGAACTCATGAATGATAGTTATTGATAATTTGTTATGTAAAAATCTCATCTAAAATATTGAGCCTAATGCTGAAACTCATATTCTAAGAGTTTGCAGATTTCACTTCCAAGTGAGAAAGATGTTTCTCTCCAGAACTCCGAAGACTCCTTTGATATAATCAAATTGTTACTTTGAGATTGCAAACATGTGAAGACACTATGTAAGTATGTATTTTTAAGAGAGCGAATAAAATGGCAGTTTTATTTTTCATGACAATGTACAAAAACATGACATCCTTCATCTCTGATATACCTCTCTTTTGTCCCTTAGGCTATTTTCAGCTATATTTGTAAACACAGTCATAAGGTGGCTCTGAAAGAAAATTAAACTCTTTAATTTCTTACACATATAGATAGGTGTTTTTATACATATGGATCTTTCTAGATATTTTCTAAAAAGCAACCTTGAATGAAACACTCACAGGAAAACCTAGAGCTCTGAAGAAACACAACAGATTGTCATTTATAAAAATAGAGAACTTCCACCTAGCCACTCTCTGTGTGTAATTCAAGGTGATGCTCCTTGTATTCCCAATGGACCAAAGCACAATTACTCTGTCAGAGAGGATGGCTGTTACAATGTGAGACTTTCAAATTTTCTGTGGGAAATAGCATAGGGAGACGAAGCTCCCAAAGAAATTCCCCGAAGAAAAATAAAAGATCTCTTCGTGTTAGTTTTGGTAGTGTAGATATGTGAGTTAACTGCAACCAGAGCTTCCTCATTTATCTGAAAGATGTTGGGGATTTCATGCTGGGGGTTCTGTTCTTATCCATTAGTGTATAATTAGACAATCTGACAGAGTCAGATTAAAATTAGTCATTACCTGCAATTTTTCTACATTCAGTCCTTCAACATCTTGTCTATTTACCAAGAAATATTCAAGTGACATGAATTCAGGATGAAGAGTTTCCCAAGTTGTTGTGAGAAAATGAAACCCTGCAGGGATTTTCTGGTAAGTCAGTGTAACATTTTTAAAATCTCTGAAGGAAACATGAAGTGGGATTAAAAACAGAAGATAAAAATAGAAAAAGGCAAGGACAAAAAAAAAAAAAAGGCAAAAAGGCAAAGGAAATGTAGGACATGAACAAAAGAGTAGATTGAGATATAGTACAGTGGAACTGCAGACAAGCAAAGAATAAGCAAGCTACGGGCAGAAAGCAAACGATGTCCTGTCATTACAGGATTATAGAAAAGCAAGAATTGCACAAGAAGAACACCAGAAGCTGAAAATACAGATGATGTTCTGATCCATTTGTGATCACTGTCAGAACTTCAGCTCACAGAATAATTAGTCTATAAATACACAGAGGAAAAAAATATATACATACATATATAGGCATATATATGTGTCCATGTGTATATATACATATGTGCCAGGCAAAACTGGAAAAAATATACAGATATTCTTAGAGCGCAGCTATAAAAAGAATGTAATTATAATAAAGACACACCTGAACATACTGAAAAATATCTTAATTGGGTTCTGATAGCAGTCTGGAAAGAACTTTTTTGCTGACTATTTGTCATCTAGAAACAGTGTGGAATAATGATGAGACCTTGAAAGAAGACAATATTCTATGTTCATAGACTCATTCTTCTAATTTTAAAATGGGATTCAGCAAACTTAAACTGAAAAATAACACTGAAAATACTATGAATAACATTTCTATGCCCACAGATTTCTCTCGGTCTGGACACTGATGTGCTATGTTTTCGAGTCTGAAAAAATCTTCAATTGCATTTTCATGGAGGTTTTATCAAATGAAGGTAAGAAGCAGAGTAAATTTTCTGACAAGGTTTGCTGTCCCTAGTCTGATGAGCTGCTCCAAAATGGAACACAAAAAAATATTGTCTGTAGAAAATCTATTTGAGAGGATGTGTCTAGGAACTTTCAAGGTCTTAGAAAGAGGAGAGGGATTTGTGCGTCAGTGTGAGTGCCTGACAAACAGATCATCATAAACTCTACCCCACAGCAATTCTAGCATTCCACCTTGTAGCTCTAGTCTATGAGAGAATGTCAAACACCTTTGCAGAACTTTCAGCCTTTATTCAACTCCTGGGTGCCAAGGCAGCCTCCCTTTGCCTCTGCACACCCATCCTCTCTGTGGAACAACAACTTTGGCTGTGGCAAAATATGCAGCCTTTCCAAAAATATCTCTTAAGAAGAAATTACTTCCCATTTCACTTAACAGCAAAACAAAAGAATCCCTTAAGCACGTTCCAATTTGGTCAGAACAGCCTCCAGAGACAGGCTCTCTCCTCTTGGCACTTCTACTACAAAATGGTGCACTGTACATGTATACAACAAAGCATTAGTTTAGGGATATTTCATACTCAAAAGATACCAGGAGACAGCTCTGGTCAATATTGTCATATCATTACTCTGAAAAGGAATTGTACAAGGAATGAAAAAGAATCATCATTCGAGAAATACAAACAATTACTTCGGTACATTTTGCAGCAAGTAGTTCAGGTATAACAGTGTTTGCAATCTACACAAAAATAACATTATACAGACATTGATATACAGAGTTAGATGAAAAAAAATGATTGTAAATAAAAAAAAAAGAAAAAAGAAGATTTAGTTGCATGTGCTGTTGCATAATCTACTCCTAAATTTCTTGTCCTGTATTTTAGTTCAGAATGTTTTTCCTTCCTACTGAGATGGCCGTTATGTGTGTACACATCACAGAGAAATGATAAGAGAGATTTTTTTTTGTTTGTTTGTTTGTTTGATCAGGAAAGAAAGCTTTTCTTCTTTTCTATGCTGCAATACTGGCTCGGAGTAGAAGCAGAGAGCAAAACAGACGTATCCTATATGTAGCCAGCTTGAAATGTACTGCAGCAGGACAATCTAGACCAATATGCTGTACAAAACTGCTGAAGATATCAGGTCAGATTTCAAAAAAAAAAACCCCAATGGTGTGCTGAAGTTTCCACTACTTTTTCTCCATATTCTTGCTATTTGAAGTTCACCTGTAATAAAGCTTTAACAATTGTGTTACATCCTTGCTTTCTGTATGTACAACACACAGGTTTATTGAATTAAATGCACCCAAACATATCCTTATCTGAAAGTTCCATTTGGTGTCAAAGGAGTAAAACAAGCAGAGCAAAGCACACATATCCACAATCACCCTTGGGAATCTTGTTTCAGTAAAAATTGTGTTAAATTTTAAATTATCTTTTTAACAGATTTATTTCAATGCATGTTTACAGTGTCTATTCCTCTTTGCATTGCACTTGCTTGCATGGAACCTTTCACTTGAAAAATATTTCATAATCAACACAGTTCCTTTCAACATTCTGGGGTGTAATCAAATATCTGTACAATGTCTCTCTTAAATGAAAGAAAACATGTAAAAAAGTAAATAAAAGGCAAAGAAATTGAAACAGCTTGAAAAAGATTGGTGGTGCTAATAACTCAGATGCTTCAGCTCTTTTTTTTTCAAGCAATTTAACCAATGAAACATTTTCTTCTGACAAAGAACTGCTCCCAAATGAACATGATTTTTAAAAAATTATCATTACAGTTGAAATTCAAATGAAAGGTGCTACCAGAATATTTGTGCTGTAGATGAAGTTCCTGCTTACAAGCTGTAATCATAGACAAGGGATAAAGCATTGTCTTGGTTCTGAATATTCATGCATGTGTGGCACCAGACAGGTTTTCTAAAACCTTCTTTTCCCTTGCTTTTTTCACGATAAAAAAAATTGTAACCGCAGGCAGTTTGGGGTTCAGCTTTGTTTCAGCACTTGTTTGAGGGAAATTTCCTGGTTATTTGAATACCTAAATGTCTGGCAGATGCCTAAAACTGAAGTCAAAACCAGAGCAATTGTATATGCACTTAAACAAGCAGGGGAGGGTGGGTAGCTGAATCTGTTCTGAGAGTTGTGATAATTGATGTTTTTATCTCTTTGAATCATAGCATATATTCTACTTTCTGGTTACTAAAGGGCATACAGCACAGAGATAATGAAGTTGGCAATGAACTTGGGAGCACTGAACGGAAGCTGTTGCATGGAAAATCTGAACATTGTATTATTTTGAATTGTTAAATACCAGCAAAATGTGACCACATGGAAAATTAGTATATTTTGCTATATTACTGTTTGTTTTTTTCCCTTCTTGCAGGTGAGAGAAAAGAAAAACTAAAACAAGCCCAGAATGGGGAAAAAAGTGAGTTTGATTGTTCATCTGCTATCTGTGGCTTCAAATTTATGAGAAAAAGTTTTGCTTTGAATTAAACTGATCAGTGCTTAAAGACAGGCTGTTTACTTAGCATTGAACTTGGATGGGAGTGAGCCAGCTGGAGTGCAGAATGCTGACATTTTTGTGTTGATTTGATTGATCAGAGTAAGCAGGAACTGATCTGAAGAAAGAAACAGGTATACTACAAAGCATAAAAATGTGTAAACAGTTGGGGCTCAACAACCAACCAACCAGGGTCCTTTAGACTTCATCCTGTAGCAAGTTCCACCAAGGCTGTAAGTCCTTGCTATTTGAGTAATGATTAAATAATAATGGCAATAAAGTTACTAATATTTTTTCTTTATAAATTAGAGTCGTGAGGTTTTTTTTTTTTTTTTTTTTTTGTTTGTTTGTTTGTTTGTTTTTTTTTTTTTTTACTTTTTGGAATTACTAAAAACACAGTAAAGTAAAATAAAAATAAAAAAATTTATTTTCCTTCCTGAACTCACCTAGCTGCTATACCAGTAAAAACGTGTCTTTGTAACGACAGAAAGGCAGGAGCGCTTATTAGCTCCTCTTGCTCATTTAGCCTGTCATGAAATTGTAGAACCTTATGCCACAAAGCAAAATGAAAAACAGGAAACCTTTTCTTATTATAAATGAGAGGACTTTAGATCAACTAAATGCTTGTAAAAGTCTTCCCTCCAGAATAATAGTAACAGCAGGTCATATGAAATCTGAGGTTTTTTTCCCCTGGCTTGTAAAATACATAGATACAAATCAGAATTTCAGATTTCTGAAATTCATTTCAGAATTCAGTAGCATTTGGGTTCTGGGATAAACTCCATAAATATGATAGTATTCTCAGTCAATAATGAGCTTGCACTTGAGTGTTTTGTTGGATCCAAGACCTCATGAATGACTGGTTTCTGGTAAAAGACTAGTCAGTCCATCTTAAAAAACATAGATCTTGTCCACATAAGAGCAAAATAGGGAAAAGAGAATAAAAGGGGATGATTCTGAGAACCCTGAAAATTCTGAAATTGGTGCACAGGGAAAGTGGGAAAGGCTATTATTAGGTCAATGTAAAAAGCGGAGAAACCAGCTATTCCAGAATAGCTGTGTTTACTTTTACCTAACTTTCTTGGGGCAAAGATAATAAGAAATGCAACAAAGTGCAATAAGCTGAGGAAAAAGTGATATTTGTAGTGAACTACAAAGTGAATCTTAAGTGAATCTTAAAGGTCTTCATACTGTAAAAAATTTAATTCAGGAAGCACAGAAAAGAGCAACAGAATTTGAGTTTATTACTATGTATGACGATGTAAGCCTTAACTAGGTTAGAAAGACAGCAATTAAAAATTAATTCAAAGAATTATACTTCTGACATTTTTCTGCACTACTGTTAATTATTACTGTGCCTTTACAACTGTTTATACAGTATGATAATACTCAAAACTTAAGTTTTTAAGTAGACTTTGCTTCACCTTTGATCCCTGCCAACCCCAAAAGTTTAGTATTCTGCAAGGATAACTTATAAAACTAAAAGTGCAAATGACTGCAGGAAAGAAGATGAAAATATTAGTCTAGAATGCTAAATGATACTTCTGGACAATCTACTCTTATATGAAAAGCCAAAATAATGTGGAAATTATAAAAATTAAATATCACTTTGATTCACTGGTGATTACTGTAGTATTGCAGAAAAAACCTGAGAAGTTTGTTCTCAAAAAAAAAAAATCCTTCAAACTAGTCTAATGATGTGGAAAAAAATCAAGATGTTAAAGAAGAAGTAGAAATCTTATCTAGGTAACTGTGATTATTTGTTTATGAACTGTTGCCCTAGCCTGAATTAACCCTGTCCCTGGAGTCATATAACATTCTCCAGAATGATTGACAGTTGTTTTGAAATATGTCAAGGTTTGTGATGACTGTATAATTCACAATGATTTGCTTCCTCCTTATCCAAAAGAGTGAGTTATACTGTCATGTGCAGCCTGTGCTTATTTCCCATACACTAATACGAATACCTTTGTTATTTTCAGACAGAGAAACTGCCACAGAACTGCTTAAAATCTTCAGGGTTATCAGCTTCAAGTCATCTATACCATTGCCTACACTATCATTTTATACCCACTACCTTATTTGACTCTACTTGAACATTAGAAAATATTAACTATGGGTCTCAAACTCCAAAGCCTTAATTGCTTGTTCATCTTTACTATGAATAAAATATTTCCATAAGGATTATTCAGTATTTTGTACAGAAATAGCTAATTTGTAATTTAAAAGTATGTTCATTTGTACTAAAAATTTACAATGGAAAGCTCAATACATTTTATGTCTTTGTGAAGAGAAACTATATAGATGAGTCAATAGCCTCTAAAAGAAATTTTACAAATATGTGGACAAGAGGTTGAATGGTATGTAGAAGATTTCTGTGAATTATAAACAGTTCATTTGCTACTTTGAAAAAAGAGGTTGTTCATACCTGATGCAACTAATGCCCAGATTCAAATTGAACCACTGGTTCACATGTGTACACATGTGTGCCAAAATGAGCTGGATATAAAACCTAAACATTTTCCAGAATGCAGTTTGAGATGAATGAAAGCCTTCAATCACTCATCTCATTGAGTCAAATGATGCAAGATTAGACTTCTGTTCAGATCTTGTTAAATAGTTTTTGAACTATTCAAAATCTTTAAATCACCCGTTATGTTAAATATTCAAAACACATTTACACATTTGTGCAACTGCTGCAATAAGATAATAAAACAGTATAAACTGGAGTCTTTGAATCACAGTGAAAGTAAAGAGCCATTGTATTAGACCCATTTTACTAAAGTATCAAAATAGAGATGTGAATCAATATTACATATTGTCAGGTATTAATTTGCCCATCACAGATGAAAGGATTAAACTTCTTATGGACATGTAAACAGCTATATATATACATCTCCTACCTGTATCGTAGAATCATAGAATGGTTTGGGTTGAAAGAATCCTTAAAGATCATCTAGTTTTACCCCCTGCTATGGGCAGGGACACCTTCCACTAGACCAGGATGCTGCAAGTCCCATCCAACCTGGCCTTGAACACTCCCAGGGATGGATGGAGCATCCACAACTTCTCTGAGCAACTTGTTTTGCTGTCACACCACCCTCAAAGTAATTATTTTCTTCCTCATATCTGATCTAAACTTATTCTTTTTCAGTTTGGAGCCCTTCCCCCTTGCTCTGTCCCTGTATAGCCTTGAAAATAGTCCCTCTTTCTTGAGGGCTCCCTTCAGGTTCTTGGAGGCTGCAATCAAGTCACCCTAAAGCCTTTTCTCTTCTCCAGGCTGAACAATTGTGGGAGAGGTTCCTGCTCTCCCTTGGGAGGCAGCAACAGTTTAGAAAAAGGTTGCCAATCAACTGTTGCCCTCCACCCCAGAAGAGTTGTCCGTCAATGCTTGGTACTCTCCCCAGTTCCAGAAAGTTCAGTTATTCTGTTGTCCCCATTGGATTCTGTTACAATACCATTCCTCCTCTGTACCCCGATTAGTTCTCTGTATGTCACCCCACTCTGTCTCCCCCCCATTACCCGTTGCCCGTTGGTTGTTTTGTACCCTAACCACTCCTACTCCTTTGCCCTTAATACCCAGCCCCGCCTTCCCTCGGGGCTCCCGGGGCTGGCTCCCTTCCAGAGAGCTTGTGTCCCTCGTTTTACCCCTCCTGTTCCTGCGACTCTCCTACAGTAAAGCCTCTAGGAATAAAGCTACTCCGGAGCCCTCTCATCCTTATGGTGGAGCTATCCGGGTTCCCGCCACATCCTCCCCACGGACCGGTCCTCCGAGGGTTTTCCCCCGGACTGGCTGGGCACCCAGGTGAAGCCCGGAGGATTTGTAATTTAATACAAACAATCACAGTTCCCTCAGACATTCCTTGTAGGTGAGATGCTCCATCCTTATTGTGAATAAGCCATTTGTCAAGTTCTTCAATCGTTATGGCAGTTTTCCATCTGTTTATATATTTAAAGGCCAATGGTGCCTTTCTAACAAAACCTGCATGACTAATTCATAAATACCAAACAAGTATGCTTTTTTAGGGATTTTTTTAAAATCTCAGTGGTAGAAGTTTATCCAAGGTAGCATGTTCTTCCCAACACAAACTTTTATAGCAAATAATCTGGACTGCTGGAATATATTGTGTAAAGTCCAAGTATGTTTTATAAGCACATTACCAAATAGTATCAAATTGACACATTTTGATTTTGAAATGAGCAATCATGCATTTTGAACCCAAGAGCATGTCTTTTGTGGGACAGGGGCATTTCTGAAAAAAATAATAATTAAATTGAGATTATGAATGCACACTGATGGCTGGAGATGGATGCTACCCATTTTGTTTAGAAATCACATATTTTTCTTGTCCAATCTGTGTTGTTACTATGAATTGAGTTCCTTACATAATCCTTTTCTTCTTTCTGGGAGTATGTAATAATGCTATTGTTAGTGTGCCCTATAAAGGAGCATTATTTTTAAAACCAGAGACCAGAATGAAATGCAATGGTAACTACCAGCCCACAATGAGTATTTTACTACTATGACTGGGTATGTAGAAATCTAACATTTATTAGAATCTCTCATTCCAGGCTCTTACTGTGCTTTATAAATACAGCCCAGCTTTCCCAGTGCTATAATTCTGAAGCACAGTCATCCCAGAGTGGAGTGTAGCAGCTATTTTGCTCCCACTTGATGGCTGTTGGTTATTATGACATGCTTCTTTCCTAGAGTTATTTTTCTGGAAAATATATGAGAGAGAAATCCACCCACCAGGAACAGGCAGAGACCATCTGCTGCGACTAATTTCACATTTATTTCAGGCAGCAGTTGTACCAAAATTCCAAAATGAAAGCCCAGTTACTATTATAACTTGAGCCAGTGGATGTAAAATGAAATAATATAGTTAGGATCTTTCCATTATATTATCCATGAATACAGATCTCCATCAAAATTGTAAACATTTTTTAATGCCTTTCCAAATTCAAGCAGGGGTCCTTTGAAACCTTTAGGTTTTTTGTCATTTAAAATGGTGTCATGTTGCCTGGACAAGTGTACCTAAACTTAGAAAACTGATTAGATAGGGCTTTTCTTTATCCTAGCAGACAAAGCAAAATAGAACATGTGATCTGTTGTCAAAAGTGTTGATTTTTCTATATTTTGGTATGGAATTGCATATGATATATTAATAAAATAACTGCTTTCAGTTTCTGCTGTGGTCAATGGAAAGAAATAGATACTCTATACAGAAAATAAGAATTATTCTCTGAAGATAAGTCTCTCTTTCCCTTTCTTGCTGTACTGATTACAGAAGCATCATAGTGTGACTACATGCTTAATCTACATTTTAGCTGATATATGTTCCTATGATCAAAGTCAATGGAGAGCCAGACTGCATAGCTCAGTGCTCTACATTGGCTTAAATAGGTTTATGTGGGTCCTTCCTAAAGAGGAAGACTTTGTGACCCTCTAGATGAAATCCTGTTCGTTGAAAGAGATTTGAACTTCTTCTAGACTCAGAATTTTATGTTTGTTTATGTTTTCTATAAAAACAGATGAGGAATAATTCTTTGGTATACTTAAAATAACTATTCCTCTCAGAAATACACTTTTGCTGCTGTATGTTGCATGAATTTTAGTTTCCTTCTTATTCGTGCTAGTTTACCCATCCCTACTTACCATCAAGTTGTAAGAGAAATTTTTAAAATTTCAGTGTGGATCTCATCAGTTTAAGTTTCTCAGCTTTGAGGCAGTACATGCATTTGTAGATGTATGTAAGAGAAAGTGCTTTGAAGACATGATCTGAATCTTACACAGCAAATTGAAAATTGATCTGTCTGTTATCCAACACATTTTATGTGAAATAAATCAGATAGAGCCAAAACATAATTCATTCTAAATGCAGTAACTCAGCAGCTTAGATAATACAGGACAAAATCAATAAGAACAAGACAAAAATGTAAGGCAGGCTGTAAGGTTCAGCAAAAAATGGATTAGAGAATGATCATGTTAAGAAAAGGATGAAAAAAATGAAAAATTTACCATACTTTTCCCAACTACAGGCCTCCTGTTTCTTTAAAATGCAACAAAAATAAATCAGATAATAAAATTACTGCTTTTCCCTTAAGCCCTTAAGCTAACTGGGCCAACCTTTTCTAAATTTAAACTTCAGACTTTGAATTTCATTCCCTTCATGTCTCTCCCAATACCACAAAATTGACTCAGTAGCTGCAAGACTGTAGGAAATGGTAGAAACTATATATGGAGAGTAGA
Source organism: Vidua chalybeata (assembly GCF_026979565.1). Taxonomy (NCBI): domain Eukaryota; kingdom Metazoa; phylum Chordata; class Aves; order Passeriformes; family Viduidae; genus Vidua; species Vidua chalybeata. Next base: position 45,303,909 of record NC_071534.1, read on the forward strand.
TTGGAATCTAGGTATGTTTGCATTCACATCTCTCAAGCTTGACTTTAAATCATTGAACCATGCATTATGCAGGTCTTAAAGATAAGAAGGCAGCAGCACATCACATAATGTTTTGGCTTCCTGGCCTTCTACAGCCAGTTTTTATGTAGTTCTCTAGTTAGAGTTGAACCTGAAAGGCACAAGATTGATTTCTGCTTGATTTTAGGTACAAAAACCAAGTTAAGACCCTTCTGGGAAAGGACTTCTATGCTTTTTCAGTTCTTAGAGAAAGGTATAGCTTTGGGTCAGTAGCACAGATAGAAAACATTAAATTATCTTAATAGTTGCAGTCCATAGCTAGGTATGACAGAGGAAAGGAATCTTGATGTTTGTATGCATTTTGTGCCTTTAGTTTCCCTTGCTGACCAGCAGAACCAAATCTGAGTCATATCCTAACACTGTCATACTTGCAAGCTTACTTCAGTTTTAATTAATGAATTTTAGTATTCATAGAAGTGTCAGCCTTTTCTGACAGTGAACTGTGAGATCACTTCAAGACAGGGTAAGATGAGTTTCTGTGATTGCAGCAGTTGTTCTGAAAGCAAGTCAAATATTTTAAAATAAGCCAACTTTCTTAAGAGGTGATATGTGTGTTGACTTTAGAGGTAGAAAGGTGCTGAAAGAGGAAGTTTATACCAAGCTTTATATGATATCTGGTAGTGAATCCCTTTTATACCTGTAAAAAGTGCATGGGTCCTTAAATGATTTTATTATCATTAACCCTCAAAGTCTGCTGATAAAATAATGGGGTCCCCATAAGCATGAGAAAGAAGATATAGTTGACAGAAGAGGTAAAACTTGTAAGATAAAGCAAACTGCAGCTCCCAAGGACCATCAAATAAAGGTTACTACATCTAAGAATATTTCTTAGTCATCCATTAATTTTCACATTCTCCTTCTTCATTGTAATGTGAAAATACTGAGGTGACTAATTGAGCATGCAAGGAGGGCAATGGTACTAAGAGATACTCCAAACACTTTCAGGAGGCATTGTTTAAAGGAGCAAAAATTTCCACATAAAATACTTAGAAGGAATTGATCCTAGTCTGAGTTCAACTGTGGTGCAAAGACTACAGGTTTGAACTTGCAATGGATGTGGAAAACATGGAGGGAAACCCTTATCATTCTTAATAATGCTTATGTACTTAACACTACTAATATATGACATATTACTGACAGGGGAGGGATGTGGGTGTGTGACATATTTCTTCTCTTAGATCAAATTTCCTTTTAATGCTACAAACAGGGAAACCTGAAAAAAGTAAGAAACTACCAGCAAAAATAACATAGCAGATCATTCAATATATGATCGAAGGAAGCAATTGCCGAAAATCACATTAATAAAATACTATGGTGTACCTTAAACCAGTTAGATCTTCAAGAAAATGACTCATTATAGGAATCTAGTCCACAACCTCACTTCTCTGATGCTTGAAAACTTTCCAACACAGAAAAACTTTCTGTTCCTGGCCTGGAGATATCCATTTTATTCAAATGCTTTGTGATTCCTCCCTCCTCTTCTAGTTGTATCCTTAGGACTTCGAATTGTTTAGTGCAGAAAAACTTTGTAAGCCTTCTCTCAATGAGTCTTCATTACCTGGATTACCTGCCCATTTTATTTTACAACTCTCTCTATTTCAGTACATTTTTATTTGATACAAGTGATCAAGTTGGCAAAGGATATTGTAGTCAAAATTCTCTTAAGTGGTGTTTTGTCCAGTAGTGCACAGTTTCCCACATAAAACATCTAAAATGACATCTACTTTTTCATAAGTCCATCATAATATTGGTTTTTAATATCACAGGAAGCTGCTACTATGTCAGACTTTTCTATTTGTAAGTAATTGCCAACTGATAAGTTTCCAGATAATTGTGAAAAATATTATTACTAGTTCCTCTTCATAAGGCTTCATGTTGCAGTTAAATTCCAACCCATTTCTATTACTATAGTCGCCAAGATCATAATATACTTTCTGCATTATATGCAAATTGTTCTTCATTTTTACTTGCCTCTTAATTTTGTATGATAAACATTTTTCATCAAGGCTTTGTTTTGGGTCAAATTCATTAATGTCAATATTAAAGGTCTACTAGATGAGTCCTTGAGAAATTCTGCTACTGCTCTTCCTCTAGTCTGATATTTTCATATTTTTTTTACTAATTTTAGTAATTTTTCTTGTTGGCACAAATTTTTTGTTGTCTTCTATGCTTTCATATACAAAAAAGGCAGAAAATAAGTCTCCACCTGGGCTTTTAAGTCCAGCTGACTTGAGTAACTAGATTCCCTAATATTTCTATGTTTAAGAGACAAATTTTTAGTTTCAGAATGAGTTTTTGCATATATTTCTATGTTAAATAATAGTTTGATGTACATTTGAATAACCATAGCTTACATTAACCATAAATTTTAGCAACTAATAACATGACATCTTTCAGGCGTCAGAGGTATGTGAGGTACTTCTTTATCCATCACATTTTGTTTTCAAAGTAGCATTAAATTAATTTCAAAGTAGCATTCATTAATTTCAGAGATGCATTAAATTAATCCAGATAACTATTTTACTATATGGCATTGTTGCTGCTAAACTCTTTTTACGGACAATAAAGAAACAGGTATTATTTTTAATATTATTGAAATCTTAATAGTCTGATTGAAGAATTTTTATTACAGAAAAAAAGAATGAATGTCTATATGCAGAAGAGGTTTAATGAGAAAATAGAATAACGAAAATAACAATATGATTACAATTAATACTCACAATCATTTTCCACCCCTTATTCTGATGTTATGTGCACCCTATGGTCACAAGGTTTTTAAGGTCATAAGATTTTAAGACTGGAACCATGGTGCTAACATACATTCATAGGAAAATAGAAAACAATAGCCATAGTCCCCCTCCAACTAGAGCTAAACCAAGTAAAGTCAATCTCCAAACAGGCTGGGAGGAGTTCAAGAGGAGCAAACTTGGCAACACAGTCCTTGAAACACAGTATTTAGACTGTGGCCTGTTACTAGCCAGGGCTACAAGATTTGTTATGTTCATGATAACAATTGTAATTAACTGCAGTGTAAAAACTATAACCAGAACTCCTCACTTAACTCCTCACTTCCCAGTTTAAATATTTAAGGCTATCTAATGATTCCAGATGGATTGAGGAAAGCCTATGGAATGAATCCAGATTAATCCAGGTCTTTGAGACAATCTGCATTTCTCAGAGCTGGTCATTTACCTTCTGTTTGATCCTCCTTCTCCCATCCCCCCTCAATTGATGCCCCTGGGTGTATTGTGAGAATGAATGAGTGAAAATCAGATAAAATTAGCCAGACTATGTGGCATTCTGAATCCCCAGAATAAAATCTATTTGTGGTAAAAATCTGTAGTCTTAAATTCATAATGGTGTTTTGCTTTTCATTTTCTTCTACAGGACTTAAAAGACAAAAGACAATTTGCAACTCTTCTTTCAATCTACAGTTTTAAATTGCATTTTATTAAGGATTACTTTGTTGCATGTAAGTTAATTCACTCAATGAATAATATCTAAACATAGCAACTTAAACACTTTTGATAGAGTTATGAACTATTTAAACAACAACATCTAAATTTCATTAAATTTTTAGCCCTCATTAATTCCTGATTTGTGTGTTTCAGATGTTTTTTCACAGTGATGATATTTCAGACTTGTACTTACCATCACATGCTTCCTACAAAGGCACAAAATACAAAGCCAAATATATCCTTGTGCAATATAAAATTGGTTGAAAAAGACTGAAAAGGTTTCTTACTTCCAAGTAGCCTGGTTTCTCTTTGATTGAGATAATTTTAGAGAAACATATCTGAAATGTTTAATATTTATTTTCAACATTTATTTTGTGCAAAAACACCCTCATTTTTAAACATCTTAATATAATAAACATTAGGGGAAAGCATAGACACTTTCGCGGAAAGAGCCAAATATCAAATATTAAAATTAGTTTTCCTGAAAATTGGAGTGTAAATGTGAACAAATGTTTTAGCATTTTCACAATTGCCAGTCTCTTAAATGGTATGGTCCTTTAGGAATTGAACAAATCTTTAACAGATAGAGAGTACTGGGGAAAAGAAATGTGTGAACAGACAAACTTGGAATGGATAAGAAGCAGTTTCAATGTGATTTTTTCAAGTGCATCTTTTATACATACTGTTTTGGTTGGTAAGTATGGAACACTTGCATATTTTTGGCGCTCTTCTCATACTCTTGTTTGGCTTTCCCATTTTAGATTTAGCAGCTATATATTTTCTTACCTATGTAATGCTTGATTTTTACATTTTGTTTTTCAGAATTTGTGTTATAAAGTAATCTTTTAACACAGTTACATTGCAATCTTATTTAAGGACAAAGAAGAAACACATCTTGTATATAATTAAACAAAATATTTTATAAATATAACTGAAATGTTAATATCTAATCATTCAGAGTTTAGATCAAAAGATCTAAAGAAAAAGAAAGGAATTGTTAGAGAAAAATAAGAGCAATGCAGTTTAATTTCTTTTACACAGATGTGGTTCCTATCCCTTTTCTAAGTGCTGTATTCAACCTTTCTAGGCCACCATCACTCTAAGGTTTCTGTCCTCACTCTAAGGTTTCTGTCCTACTATGGTTGTCAACACCTGGCCTACCTCACTGGGAGGAATGTGATGATGATGTTGATTGTTCCTCACTCTGCAATCCACTTGGGGTCAATCCGCTTGCTAGCTACCACCCTTTTACACCTTTGCTTTATCTTCATTTGTCTCTAACATAGAAGTGACATCTTAATTTGCTGTATATGTTACATTTTACTTGTGTGAAATTTTATTTCTTTACTTTCTCTGCTGCCCCTAAAAGTACTTTTGTCCACCTGCAGGTCAGTATTTCCTCTTCAGACAGCAGGCGAGCTGTTTATGGGGTCTGCAGTGCAAACTGGGACCCCTCATCTGCCATCCCATGTGTACATCTCTGCACCACATCCTATGCCTCTGTTTCTCAAGTTCTCTGCAGTCCTACAAGTTCTGCAGTTCTCTACATGGTCATTGTAATAAGAATCATAAATATCTCATGCTGCCTAAAATGACTGCTAGTTCCTGTTAGGTGTAGAAAGCATTGTATCATGCACAAGTAACTAAAAGTAAAACAAATTAACCAGACACCTGTCCAATTAGAAAAAGTACTGTCACAGATAAACCAAGTTACAGATTAGAAAATTTCAGACAGAGCAACCCTTACAAACTTCAGTCTTGAGGCCTCTCCATCTTAGCACAACAATTAGGGCCTGCTACTAGCAATGGAAATACAGCTTTTGAGGCTACACAATCACATCACATTTCAGTAAAGTATTCATTGATGGTACTTAGTAACATTTTTTAACATCCTCATCAAGTTGAACCTGTGTATGAACATTTTCCCCTTCCATTTGATTATGAAACAATTTAAATCAACATAAAATCATATTAGATGCAAATCCTGTGATGCTGGCAGAAGCCACTTGAAGTATTAAAAAATAATTCTAATCACATTGGCAGCACTTTCCAAACACCTTAGTGAATGGAAGTGAAACAGAAAAAATGAATTTGGCACCCAGACCTACTAGCTGCCTATTTAGCATATTACCTTTAAAATTTTCCACTGCATTTCGTCGATCTGATCAACAGGTGGTCATCAAAATGTATTTCGTACAACATACCTCTGCAAAGTTCCCATCAGACTCATGGGTGGACCTGGCTCACCAGAGATATGACTCTCCCTGGTCTGTAGCAGTGCTTCTTGGCTTTTTCAATGCACTCCATCTCTAAATTGCTCCTTTTCATGAACATGGTTGGAGGAAGACAGTACCCTGCACTTACTGCAGATGGACTGGGATATATCTGGGTTCACTGGTGGATAGATAGCTCTCCTATATTAAGAACTATTCCTAGCTCTGCTTCCTAAGTAAAAATTCTTGTTTGAAGTAAAAATTCCTGTTGAAGATATATCTTATTTAAAAAGCATTTGAATATCATTAGCTATAGGCTACAAATTTTGCCTTAATCATACAATTTTACAGAATTAAATGTTGCATAAAAACTCATGTAATCAAACTGACATTTGGATGCCAGTAGTAGAAAGAAAAATGTGAGCAATAATGTATGTGGATTGTCATGACTCAGGTGCCAAATATTCCCTCCCTTCCTGTCTGTCTTTTGTTTATCATCGGTTTGGTGTTTCAGGTTCAGTTTGGTTTTATTGGAACACTGCACATTGTTCAAGGCTCCACATGAAGACTTCACAAAATATTATGGGAGTTAGGAGCATCTGGCTGGTTTGGCTGAAACTCCCTAACAAGCTTAGTTACTCTGGGATGTAAAATAAAATGAGAAGCTGAAGCAAAAGATAACATTAATGAGAAAACTTCTTGGCTTTTGCATCAGCAAAACAGAAATAAAGCCAATTTCATACCTTTGAAAAAAGCTAAAATGTCTCAGTAAATAAGAAATAGTTACTGTATATATCATCAAAGTCACTGAGAACTACCAACTAAAAAATATTTTTTTTTAATCTAAGAATATTCTTGAAAAGCTATCATTTGTTTACCCTTTCATTGTAAAGAAAATAAAATTTTCTGTCTAGTAAGTATTTTTAACCTGAATTTCAGGTTTTCAGTTTCTGAGTTTTTAGGGGAGAAGCCTATAAATAGACAGCCAGGGTACTGGTAGGTGTTTAAAACTCAAAATGGGCTTTATTCTGCACTGTGGTGATCTCTGTGTCTATTTGCACATCAACATTATCAGCCTGATTGGGGAAGGGTGGGTACCAGAAATTTTCTGCTGCTGTAACACTCTAAGCAAAATGTGCCACTGACAAAGGGACTCCTTCCTTTCTGTCCCTTCACCTGTGTCCTGTGTATCTACAGTAAGCCAGGTTACCTTTGAGATACTCAAGCAATATGGAATAGTGAATATTCCAATATGGAATCAGTCTCTGATGGAAACCTGAGAGATGCAGCCTGTCCAATGGAGAAACAAATTAAATTCTTTTCAATCTTTTGTGAAGATAATGTCCAGCTTTCAAAACAAAAGGAGTTATAGTCCTTTGGAAAATGATTCATTTTTTTCTTCTAACTTTCTTGCAACAAAAATTAATTGAGATGAGAAATTCTGGTTATTTTAATGACAACTCCATTGAGAATTTTTGTAGATTTTCAAAGAATATCTATAATAATTTTTGCCCATATATATGACTGTATGCTTTGACTGTTCAGTTGTGAAAAATCCATTTGAACACAGGAAACTGAGTAAATTTTAGTCATTATTTTCATCTCCCTAAAAGATCTCACTGGTAGGGAAGAATGAACATTGGTAACAAAAAAGAAAAAAAATGTATCAGTGTCACTTGAAATCAGATTTGAATATGTGTTAGTCCTGTAAACTGTCAGCAGTAAGACAACAGCATAAAGCTGTATCTAGCAGATCAACAGAAGCATAAGTGTTCAGATAAGAAAGAACACTGCTGCATCAAGCAAACATCTCCCCGTAGGTACTGTATAGATAATGATTTATACCTTAAACCATGAATTTTAATATACCTCTTACATGAGGTTTACTATTTAATGGCAAATTTTAATACTGATCTTATCTGGTGTTCTTTGAAGTCTTGATCTCAGACACTCTCTATAATCATATATTTCACTGTTCAATTAAATAGTGTGATGTGTTTCATTTATTCAACGAAATTGTGATGAGAAAAATGGAAATTGCCTTGAGTTGATCCATGGAGCACTCCTAAGATATGTGAATTATGAAGCTCCACCTGAAATAGACTGTAGAACACAACAGGACAAGGGACATGGGCATGGGAACTAAAAGAGGATAGAGCTTTCTTCAGGAAATGTGAGAATTAATACTCCTTAGCTAGCTAGTCCATATTTTATTACAGTATTTTTTACAGTGTTTAAAACTCTTTTCATGCATTCTTATACCAATCTCTTTTCTAGAGAAAAATAAAATCAGAACTGCTATATCCACTTAGAGATAAGTTTTTTCATGGCCTTGTCACCCTTCTCAGAAATATTTATTTTGTGCTGACATACTTCTGATGAATGCTCAATGCACAATTGCAATGCAAATGAGGCAGTGCTGTTGGTTTCTGATAGCACAATAATACTTCACTCTGAACATGACTTTGTTTCCATTTTTCCTACCAGTTGCACATTGAGCAGAAGTGAGATTTTTGCATTTTCACAGATCCTCTCTGAAAAGTGACAGGTAATATAATTTTCTAAAACATACAAGTCCTTTTTATTTTTATTTATTTTATTTTTATTTCCCCGTGGTGAGAGTTACTTGGAGCCTAAATACTCCAAGTTGATACTAAACTCATTGTTATCCTGTACCTTTGAACAAATCTTATGTAGATATCTCAAATTCCCCAGTTGTCTCTGATTCCAGACTAATCCAAGTAGATTCATTGCTCTGGAAGAGTTTCTGTTTCTACAAACACTTCATTTTAAAGTGTCATGGTTTGACACTGGCGCAATGCCAGCGCCCCCATGAAAATACACCTTCCCCAAATAAATGCTGTGAGATGTTATCAGGAACAGAGCAGAGCAGGCCCAAGCTTACTAACAAAGGAAAAAAAACTTTTTTAAACTACTACTACACAAGACACACACAGACTAAATCCAGAATGAAGACTTTTTAAAACACACCCCTCCTCCTCCCAATTTCCAAAGACACCCACCATGAAACATCACCCGGGGTTCCTGATCAAATTACCACCCTTCAGATAATCAATACTCAGTCTATCAAGGGAGAGAGAAGTCTCTCTTGCACCACAGACCCGCCAGGAAACACAGTTGACACCTCCTGTGTTTCCCTGTCACACATGGCAACTGCCTGGAGAAAATCTGCCAGTGTGACACTCTCCTTTCCATGTCACAGTGCTCTCACCACCGTGCATGGACAGACTGCTCATAGGGCTCCTTTAAGGATGCTTTGCCACAGACGCAAAGATACAACAATTCAGCTTCTCATCCTGGGACTACAGTCCCCCCCATTTTCCCCTGGGGCCAAGGGTCGAAGGACAGAGATTATCTTCTTCCCGAAGACAGAGGGCATCACCATTCCCTCCTCAGCTTTCTTCTGTTCTTGCCATTCCTGTGCTGTTAGAAGCTAAAGCAGGTCTCCTTGGGTCACCACTGCATCCCCCTAAAATGCAGTCTCTATTGCAGGAGATTTTGGTTCAGTCTATGGCTAACAAGAAAAGTCCAGCCAAAAGCTACTTCATCATCTCCTCCCACCTAAATATTTCTTCTTCTAACATCTCAGGTCCCGGACTGTCTCTCTACCACTACAAATCAAGGAGGAGTAATATTTTACAAAGCCCTCATTTCCCGGAAAGGGTTAAAAGTTCAGACTCCCTGGACGGCTGAAATTTCTGCTCAGCATTCCTATCTCTCACGCTGGGCATCATCCCCCTCCTTTCTGCATCTCCTCTGCCGGCAAATCTCCAGGTGCCGTCAGGCTCTCTATCACTTTCCCTCTGGGGGGGGGAGGGGGGGACAAAGGCATCTCCGTTTCTCTCCACCCTTCCATCCAGGAGCTGGCTCGGTTCCAGACCCTCAGCCCCTCGGCCTACCTGGACGAGGCTGCATGGCTTCCCCTCCTGCACCCAGCCCATGGCTGGGCAGGGGAGGTCTACACTCTCTGACAACCAGAACCAAAAAAGACAGTTCCCCTGGGAGTTCTTTCTTTTAACCCCCTGTGTTCTCAGAGGCGTGTCCATACCTTCAGTGGTCACTCCAGGTGCCAATATCTAAACCTGACCACTGATTGGTTTGACCCAACTTCCTGAAAAAAAAATTCACTTCCATGTCAAACCACGACATAAAGGTATTTAATAAATACACAACAAGTTCTTTATGAAAGAACTTACTAGCATACTTGTAACGTTTTGATGGAAATCAAAAATTAACCCCTATTATCTTTTTCTGCCTCCTAGGCAAATTTAATTATTGTTTTATTACATCTTACAGGATTCAGGGAGGCTGCAGTAGGTTTAAAGTCTAGAAAACTATCAGCTGGTTCTCCATTATTTTGGACTTTTTAGAGCAAGAGATTTGTAAGGTGTTTTTTGCCTACAGAGCTGCAAACATTTTACTACCAAAATATCCAAGAGAGCCTCAGTGAATTCTGGTCTGACTATCCTCAGGGAGCAGAGGGAGGAACCCTGTAATCAGCTGCCTTCCATGCAAATGCAGATAAAGACCACAGATGTAGGTCACACAGAAAAGGCAGAACTTAATCATTGCTCTTCCTTGGAAATATGGTGTAACTCTCTGCACTGGCTTTTCGGGCACTTAAAACAGTCTTTAAGAAGAAATGTCAAGCACTTTAATTGGTGCTTTCTTCAGCCACACTATCATGTCCTTAGATCTCAGCTTTTTTCCAGGTTTTCTCAGACGTTGCATGCTTTTCTGAAGGAAGTGAAGCTCAACTCGAGTAGAACACAGCTTGGGCTGTGGCTTACAGCAAAAAGCTTTGTCATGATTTCTGTAAAAGTTGTATGGAGATGAATCCAGCTCCTCTTCAACCAGTGGCTCCTGGGGCAACAGAGGAGTGTGAGAGTGCCCTTAAAAAGTTATGTAATGAATACTAAAGTTGGCTTTAAACTTGGAGACATCTTACCAAGGCATTTTAGCTTCAGATTAATTTCATGGAACAGTTGCTCTAAAGAGGAACAATATGACCTTAGTCTAGTCAAAACTTTAACTGATGCAATTTGCAGTCATAGCTGTTCCAACAGAGTGTGAAGAAAGGAAAGCTTAGAAGTGAGAAGTGCTTTGTGCACTCTTTTCTGAGTGGTGTGTACATCAAAAAGTTGGTCCTCTGATCTCACCAGCAACCAGATGCTGAAATGGGAAGGCCTGAACAGGATCAGAAGCCATTGAAAAAATCCTGTTGTCACATATCACAATGAAGTCAGATTATTTTTGATACAATGAAACTTATTTCTTTACAGTCAGTTGGAAGGAGACAGTCATGCAGACTATATTTACATTGTCATTTATTCTACCCTAATTTTTTATTTGCATCTTGTCCCTTTGCCCCCACCACAACATCAACACTCTTTACATGTTTGGATACATTTGGATTTTGACTTGGTGCTTACCAGATGTCTTCTTGAATGAGGAAAACCACATGTAGGGAATAGATTCATTACACAATTCTACACCTGCATGGATAATTAGTAGACATAGTATAACTTGTATAAATATTGGTAATACAGCTATAACTCTTACAGACTTCATTGTATTTAATATGTCTGCAGTCTTTGAAAGCTACATAGCCAGCTATGCACTTTCTCAGTAGTCATGCCTTGATCAACACTGGCAGGTTACTGTGAAAGGCCACAGCTTGTGATCTATGAAACAGCCTTCTCATTCCCCAGCTAAACACACATCTGTCCTATCAGGTTTTTTAGATGATCATATATACATTTGCAAAGAACATAAAAATTGTTACTTAGTATTCAAGAAACTTTCTGTGCATTCACTGTACCTGCAACATTTGTAAAAGGTGTCATTCTAAATGTGAACTAGCATTGACTCAAATGAAAATAGTTGAAGGTAGTTCCTTGCAGGCTTAGGTCTGAAATGACTGCCCAGAGTGCACAGGCACTGATTTGCCTGTCTCCCTGTGAGCCACCACTGAGATTTTCTGAGATTTTCTGAGATTGTGCTGTCTGCAGCACAAGACTGCTGCACTCATCAAAACTGAACAGTCTCAAATAGATACTTGAGTTGCTGGAAGCCATAAAGGGAAAGTAGGGAGCGCAAAATGCCATCTTCTAAACACGTAAGTCTGTCCTTCTTTTTGACCTAATCATCCAGCTCTTCCTTAGGAGAATGAAGCTGAAAAGAGTCTAAGCATGACAAATACGTGTTTTTTTTTGTTTGATAAACCACACTTGCTCAGGCAGGGATTTCTTGCAGAATGAGTAAATTAAAAAATTTGATCAGTACTAATCACTTTTTTGTTTGACATGAACCAGTTCTTTCCTTCTCCTAGATATCTTGGCACAGATCCAGCTCTTGTTTCTTCCTTGACCACTCTGAGCAGCACACCCCTTTCAACATCAACAGAGTACTCCCCCCAGCAAAGTTATTCAGACTCTATTGCTCAGGCCTCACCTTTCCATACAGTAGGAGTCAAAACCTTGGGCGGACAACTTTAGTGTTTAAAGGAGCAGTGAAGGAGTGAGATTTGCACGTATCAGTTTTTGTAGGGAATGAGTTGTAATAATTGGATAATTTGGCTTATGAGTGTTATTATTAGTGAAACTATGCTAATAATAATTTATTGATTAAACCCCCAAGACCATAACTGGACTAACCATATATTCCTGGTTTCACATTAAAGCCTGTTATGTAATCCAGCTGGACTGCCTACCATATTGATCTGGAGCCAGTTCCTGTGGAATAGCTGTTCAAGTATAGGTTCAACAATTCATGGGGAATACAGGCAGCCTAGGCTTTAATTTTCAGTGCAATAACTAGCTCCTTGCCATCTGCAGGTTGCCCCAATGATATCTACACTGTGCAAGACAGATTATTCTTAAATGTTCTCACCATATCCTTGGCAAAATCCTTCTAGGACATCCCCACACCTTATTTATACCCATTGAGCCACTCCATTACCTAACACAGAAACTCTCATTAAACTTTTACATTTGGTAGGCACACAGAGCTTGTTGCACCTGCAGTTGAGACAAGGTGAATACTGAATGAAGAGAAGGCAGAGTAGATACCAACGCTGTGTATCATCAGAAAAGTGTGCACTGTTTTCACATTCCACTAAAAACAGTGATTTGCAGTAATCCATCTGAACACATTCCCCTAGTCCTGACAAAAAGCACAGTAAACAGTTGCTTTCAAAGGAATTCAAGTCTCAAAAGAATGAGACTCTACATCATCTACTAATGACTATTGTGAATTTTACTTTATTCCAGCAATTGGCTAATGGATGACATAATACAGCTCTTACAATTCTAAAGGGAATTCCAGCAAAGGGCTATTTCTTAGAATAGCAGTTTATTGTAAAGAAAAGGTCCTGAAAATGGAGACAAAAGGCAGCCCATGGATGTGGGCTGTCAGTGATGAAGCTCTTATCGTTCCACCGCAAGCAGTGTATGGCACTCAAAGAGACATTCTGTACAACAGTAATAGAGGTTTTTAAATCATTATTTGTACTTTAAACATAGAGAGATATTTGATTGCTTCACAAAATGTTACTCAGAAAGGAAAATAACTGTGAAGATGAGTTCTGACTTTTTTTTTTTCCAGGACACTAGAGTCTGTGGTTATCTCTTACTAAAAGCAAATCCAGTAGTTAAAGCCCAGTTAATTTAAATTCTGTCTGCAAGAAGTCTTCTAATTAGTGAAAATTTCATTGTTTCAATGACATGGGTATATCTCTATAATGAAAAATAACATGAAAGGAGAGTGACTGGTCTGGTAGGGAGGCTAATCCCATAATGGACTAGAATAACATAACCAAAAAACGCAGATAAGTAGGCATTAGCCCAAGGGAAGCATAACCACCTATGGTGATACTTAAAGGTGAAGAAATACATAACACATCTGTCTGAAGCATATGGATTGAAGGTTTTCACCTGCACCTTCTGAATTAGATTAACCACATTAAGAGATTACTGTAGCTTTAATGTAGAATGAAATAATTTGTAGCTATGAAAATATGATGCCATAAAATGTTAGTTTGCTATAACAAGAACTTCAGCTGCAGTCTTCTGCTCATTTTCAGTTGGAGGGAAACTTTTTTTTTTTTTTCTTTTTTTACTCCAAAACTGGAGAAGTTCAAGGGATTCAACAATGGAATTCACTTAATGTGATAGTGAGTGGCGTTCACTGAAGGTCATGTTACAGAAGTATTCAAGCTGCGGCCTAATTTTTAATCTTTATTATCTTAGGGCTTCAAGCTATTCTAGTCACAGGTGCTGATTTTGGCTATGCAGAGAAAAAGCTGAATGAAGCTTAGAAGGTATTTATTTATTTATTTATGCATTAATTCATTTCATTCCAGTTGAATAGAAGAGGATGAAATACTTGTAATTAACTTAAGGATTCTGCTTCTTTTGTTCTGACATCTTGTGAAACAATTTCACACAGCTCTTGGTTACTTGGAGGAATACTGTATCTAATTGAACTCCAAGGATGAGTTGGCAATCCTATGCAGAGTTGAAAAAGAGTCCAAGTATTTTGCATGTAGTAACATGGTGCTCAGGACTGTTATTTCACACAAATGGAATTGCACAGGGTCAACAAAGGTGACATTGAGTGCACTGACACATAACAAAATTATTGACCCCTACAAAATATCCCAAATAATATAGACTTACATTGAGTAAGGTAAAATATAATTCCATAAGTCTATTTTGCACCATGAAAGCTATTACATTTAGTTACAGTGTTTAATTTCATCTACAAAGAAACATGAAAATGAAAATTTAATTGCATAGCAGCAAGATTCTGTTGTTTACATACAGAATAGAAAACTATGATTTTCGTCCTTGCCAAAATTTGGAAAAAAATCCTTAAGATAAAATGGACGAAGCTGAGCTTCAATTATTTCCAAAATCCTTGGTTTTACTTAAAGAATAATAAACTTAGTTTTGTATGGATTTGCAAAACAATTAATTTTTAATGTCTGTGTCCTGAGAATTTTGTAACTAGTAAATATCCTTAAATGCATCAGAGACATTGGAAGTGTTCAGAAAGATGAAGCTTTAGCCTAACATTCATTTCCTCTGTATTCACTGTCATAGAAATGAAAATGAATGTACTTAAAAGCATTGCTACAATATAAGAAATATTCAAATATTGACATAGATTGTTTCCATTCAGCCTAAACTTGTTTTTAATATTACTGTATTTCAAGAACCAGAGAAAGTAATTTGAATTTTAATGCAAACACAACCAATCTATGAGTTTATTAGACTCTCTTTGCCTTAAATGTTTTAATGTCTACTTCAAATTTTATGCTTTGAATGATTACTTTGCCTTACCTGTGAAGTGGAAATTTAGATTTTTTTTTCTGTTTTACTGTTACTTTAAGTGCCATCCCCTCCTGCTAAGATAGTAATTATTTGAGGAAGTGAAGAGTGTGGTTACAATGGTTTTGTATCATCACATAAATATTCCAAGAAGCCGTGCTGCATATTTATATCAGTATTTAATAGCAAGATCACATGACAAGGATGTGCTCACTAGAAAATAAAGTAGAAAATAGTTCTTATACAGATCACATATATTTAAATGGTGCTAGCTCTAATTTTCTAGTATAGTAGATGAGATCAATCACCTTTCCATCAGTCACATAAACTCATAGGACTTATGTCTCTCAGGTTCACTCTCATCTTCAAGATGTCCAAGAAGTAAAAGAGACTGGGAAAAAAATGCTTTTTGAGTATGAAGGGCAACAAAATAATTTTGTTGGGTAAAAATGACTGAACACAGGCAAGTACGAAACACTGGCACCAAAGCATACTGTTTTTATCCCTCCTCACTTACTGCCCTACTAATTGTACTACCACCTCCCATTCCCATCCCTGATGATTTATGCTCTTTGCTGATGGCCTTCCAAAACATATCACTTACCTTTTATTTCCACTATGCATTCTGTTTGGCCTTATTATTTACTTCTCACATTCCCCTACAGTGCCATACTCTTGAGATCAGTGCTATATTTCTCTCCTGCCCACCAGGTACTAGCCAGCATTCCTCCTCTGCCTACTCCTCTCCCCACCACACTAATTCCAGCAGCCCTGCCTTGCCCTGCCTCTCTTCCCATCAACACCTTGTTCCCTCATCCTCTAGGACCTTTTTCCCTACAACCTGAGCTTACTACTTCCTCCTGTATTCTCAACATGTCAGTCTTGAATCCTGTTGCTGACAAGTGGTGTCTCTTAGGGAACCAGTGCTATTTGCTATCTTCATTAATGATACAGAAGAAGGGATCAAGTGCACCCTCAGCAAATGGTGCAGTTGATGGGATGCCATCCAGAGGCATCTGGACAAACTCAAGAAGTGGGCCTTTGGGGATCTCATGTTATTTAACAGGACGAAGTGCAAGGTGCTGCACTTGAGTTGGAGCAACCCCTGTATTAACACAGGCTGGGGAGGAACAGATCCAGAGCAGACCTGCTGAGAAGGACTTGGAGTGCGAGTGCACGAGAGGCTGGACATGAGCAGGCAAAGTCCCCTACCAGCCCAGAAATCCAATTGTATCCTGGGATGCATCAAAAGCAGTTGTCAGTAGGGCAAGGGAGGGGATTTTTCCCCATTGCTCCACTCTGGTGAGTCCCCACCTGGAGCCTACAAGGAAAGGCTTAGAGAATTAGGATTGTTCAGCCTGGAAAAGAGAAAGCTTCAGAATGACCTAATTTTGGCATTCCAGTACCTGAAGGGAATTTACAAGAAAGATGGAGAGAGACTGTTTGCAAGAGCATGTAGTGATAGGACAAGGGGGAATGGCTCCAAACTGAGAGTGGGTTTATATTAGATATGATGAAGAACTTTACTGTGAGGTGGTGAGGCACTGGCACAGGTTGCCCAAGAGAACTTGTGGATGCCCCATCCCTACAAGTGCTCAAGGCCAGGCTGGATGGGGCTTGGAGCAGCCCAGTCTAGCAGCAGGTGTCCCTGCCTACAGTATGGAAGGTTGGAACTAGATGATCTTTAAGGTTTTTTCCAACTCAAACTATTCTATGTTTCTATGATCCTTTACTTGTTATTTCTCTTGTTCCAGTCCTGGGGTGTTTTTTATTACATAAGAATTTACAATTTTTCTAGTAGCTAGGCTGATTTAATTTTAATGCAATATGTTCTCCTCTTTTAGGTAAATATTCTTTCCTTGGCAACTTTTCCCCTCCTCCCCATTATTATATTCCAAATCCCAGTGTATTTCTCCTATATGGACTCTTGAGTTCCCTGGTAAAAAGAAGAAGACATTTAACTTGATCTGTTTAAACATAGATTGGACAAATTCATGGTAAACACTGTCAGGAAAATTAGCAAGTGACTAAAAGTGTATTTACATGCATTTGTATGTATGAATGCATTCATGCATGAATGTAAGCATGTATGTGTAATTTTTTTTCCACTTATTTCTGTGCTATTTCTAGCTCATCAAAATAGGTAACTTTTTTTTGAGAGACATGGCAAAATGAAATATATTTTAACATAATCTCACTGGCAGAAGATTATCAAAGCTTTGGGAGCTGTGTATTTTAGTCATAGGGAAGTTTTATCATAGAATCTTTCAGAGAAACAGGAGAAAGAAACATATGACAACAACCTGAGAGGCACTAATGAAAATGAACCAGTTAAAAGTTCTGTAAATAAATGAAAGCAATTATTATGCCAAATTTGTTGCTCTTTGCAATTTCTTCATATTAATTTTATCATCTCTATATTAAAATGTATTTTCTTCCATCATTGTTTTTTTGGAAGGGTGAAGTGTTTGTTTTGGTATTGTTGTGTTTTTTTCACTAGCATTTATCACTGTCTGCAGCAGTGGCTTGTGCACTAGGCACTTTCTACTTTTTAAATTCCACCCACATTCCCTTGTATTTCTAAGAATGTGAGTCTGATGACTCTGCCACTGGGAAATGTTTAGTTTCATTTAAAAAAAAAATCAATTAGTTGAACCTTGTACTTATGGTGAACTTCTGTCAGATCTTTTGACTTGGAGGAATTGGATTGCAAAATGCCTTCCAGCTCTTTATATGACACCTTGACTGGACTTTTATTCTATCATCCATCAGTAATAATAAACTCAATTTATGCTTAATTAGTCATGACATTTTGTCGTGTCTGGACAGCAACAACTGTTTAGCTGTCTCCAAATAGTGACTGTTGAGAGAGTTGGGTCTTTCTGAGAGACTTAGCATGAAGTATCCAGGGAGATCTTATTGCAGGATTTCAGTACTTAAAGAGGGCTTATAAGAAGGATGGGGATAGAGTTTTTAATAGGAACTGTCGTGATAAGACAAGAGGTATGAGTTTTAAGCTAAAATTTTTTACAATGAATGTAATGAAACACCGGCAGAAGTTACCAAAAGAGGTTGCGGATGGTCCAACCTTGGAAACATTCAAGGTCAAACTGAACAGGGCTTTGAGCAACCTGGTGCAGTTAAAGAGATCTCTGCTCACTGCAGGTGGCTGAAACTAAAAGACTTTTTATGATCCCTTGCAACTCAAATGATTCTAAGATTCTACAGTTCTAAGTGTAAAACCTGTTACTTCAAATTTATCTGCTTCTGAGATAGCTTTGTGCTGAAGTGAGTAATATAAAGGCTACCTGAGACCTCACCAGTGAGGGGAGTCTCTCAGCTGTCCCATATCAGAGACTGCCACCAAGCTTGAGGAGAGTATTGACTTCCTCACTACACCTCTGACTAAGGAAGAAGAAACTCTATTTTCTATGGGTAGAAGAAAATCAATAGATTACTGTTTTGGCTGTGATATCTTTGATGTCTCGAGGAGAGGGGATTTCTTATTTATTTTCCCATATTAGAAGCCAGAGCTGAACTAGATATTCAATCTGATACCTGTTATATATAACCAGTGTAGAGTATGATTCATATAGATAAACTCAGGCATCTGCTGCCACTTGCGATACTGTGTGGTTTCCTGCCTGTCCTCTATCTGATGTCTGTGTTTAAGTAGCACTAACAGAAATGGAGAAAGGCATGAGTATCATAATCAAACTCTAATGTCATCTTCAAGTAACATGAACAAGACAACAGAAAATCTGAAAAGACAGTAGGGCATAAAAGACCATGTTCTTCCCATTGTTTGGAACTTCCAGGATCTCTTCCCTCCTGCTTTTGTTCAGATTAGGCCCAGTATAAATAGTTTGAGTTCGAAGAGTCCTTTTAATGGTCACCTAGTCCAACTCCTCTGTAATGACCAGTGACAATTTCAACTAGATCTGTTATATTACTGGATATCTTATCAACATATATATATATCTGCTTTTATACTATGTAACATATAAAAAATATGATAGTCTATGGAGCGAAATGCAGTGGGAACATCAGAAAAAGTAAACATAACCATATGAGTAAGTTGCAGACAGAGAATGTTACAGGTTGCTGAGTTGTAATGTGAAGCAATTATCACAATGACCAGCATGATTTTTTTTTAAGATATCTTGAGTTCAGGGACCATGTATTGTACAGCATGCAAGCTTCATGAAGATTCCTTTGCCTCTTCCTTTCTTCTTGTGGAATGTATAGCTTTAAATAATAAAATGTTATTTCATTATTACTGGTTCTTATCAACATATTTAGTGTTTCTCACATACATACACAAAAAATCCCCCAGAAGCTCAGCTTTTGATTTTCCATTCTATCTTTATATTGTCTTACTCAGAAAACATACAAATGCAGCAGATATATAAGAAATAATTAAATAACAGAACCCTATCTGGACTTCAGTCCCAAGGGGTCAGTCCAGTGTCTGAAAATATTTTATTTCAGTCCAAACAAGAACTACTGTGCTAATCCCCCTGGAATGCAGCATTTATTACTTACCTGGCAGGTGTGAAACATTGAATGCTAAACGGATTATCTCCCCCTCCTACTCTCCACCTTCTGCTTTGTTCGGGCAAAGTAGAAGAGGGGAAGGAGGAGATAATTCTCTTCAAATGAAGTATTTATTATCTTAGCTGTAGACCCAAAGCGCTGCTTGCTGAGTGGGAGTTAGCAAAGGAGCATCTGCTTATACAAGTGATAAACTCCATTGTCAACAATCTTCATATTAATCTGACCACTGCCTTCTTGAGAGGGTTCAGGACTTTTTATTGCTCTTTACAATAGTTCCCGATATTTAAGACACACCCTTATAATCACATTATTGGTAATGGGAATTTTGGGTAACAGATACAACTAGCTAGAGTGGTTGTAAAGCAAAGTTGTGAGGTTTTTTCCCTTTGGACTTTTTTTTTAAGCTTTCAGAGTTAGGTCTGCCAAAAATACCTATCTAACTGTTGGCAGAGATTAGGATTGGATGGATTTTCTCATCTCGAGAGCATCAATTCTACTTTCTGTTTCACAGACAACTGCCTTTGTCATCAATTCTCCATGTTGTGTTTGTGACATTTGTGAACATATTCTCAACCCTTATCAAGTCCATTTGTTTAGAAGAAAAACCACACTTGACCCTAAAGATACAATATAAAACCTAACCAAAAAAAAGGGCTTTGTTTGTCTGAAAGAGAATTTTCTGCAGAGGGTTTATGTTTTAGGGTTTTATGATATATTGCACAGCCACATAAAAACTGCACTCTAGGGACGTAGAGTGAACTTCACATTTTTGGGTGTAGCCAAGTTACCAAATCATACATTCAGACTGACTTCATCAAATTCAGAGCATGCACGGATCAATAAAAGCTTGTGGCATTCATGATGATTTAGAAAATGACAGAACTTCCTAAATTGTTCTGTGGTCTAGAGCATGTCAGAAGTTTTGGCATATTTCATTCAAAGCAGAGAACAAAATAATGAGCTAGGAAATAAATACTGAAACCTAAGTCTGTCAACAGATGTGGTCTTCTTAAACAGTTCAACTCCTGCTGCGGTTTTTTCTCTTAATATAGGGCTGCCCCTTCCAGGCTCCAGCTTTAGCAGTTTGTTACTCCCAACCCAGGTAGTCAGTACAGATCTGCTGAAGGAGCTTTTCTTGTGATTCATTTCAGTCAGAATCAGCTGTGACAGTGTTGGGCCATGGCAGTCTGAGTCATCCTAAACCAACCTTGCTTGTGCCCCTCCTCTGGAGCCTATCATGCAGTCCTCTCCACCCTGGTGTCAACACCAGGTTGTAATCTGGTTTTACTCTGCACTTATTCTGAACTAGTTTGGTTTGACAGAATGTAAAGATAAAGAATACCATGCAAATGTCGAGTAATAAAACAAGAACAAAGAATGCCCATGTGGCCACAGGACAAGAGACAGAAAGGCACTCTAGTGGCTCCCACTTAGTCAGTCTTTTTTTGCTTGTGACTTAAGCCTGATTTGCTGAAATAGAGCAGTCAGTAGAGTCTTAGTCTGCAGACTAGCAGTTCACCAATTTCCTCCAGGAAATGAGAAATAATGGAGTGAGGAAAGGAGTGGTTGTAGAAACAGTGACCTCTGGAACTGGAAGACAAGTGCAGCAAGCCTGCCCTCTTTCTTGGAGTAGACAGAATAACAATTATGATAACATCAAAGGTTGTGTTTTACAATTTAATATTTATATCTAGACATGAAAGAGCAGTGATTGGTACAAGCAGGTGGCAAAATATTATAATAAAAATTGATCCTTGAAGAAAAGAGGTTGCTAACTCTGTGGAAGAAACTTTGAGGAACATAGCTGGTAAATGTAATGCAATGATCATGTAGCTTCATGCATTTCATTGAGTCCTAAAATTTCCTACAAGATATTCAGTATATCTGTCTTGCCTGTAGAATTCTTCAAAGAAAATGGTATCATTTGTGTATATTTGTGTGCAAATTAAGCTGCAGGAGCAGGTTTGCCAGTTAGGAAATTGGTACAGTGTCTGATATGCACTTAACCTTGTCTTCACTACAGAAAGTTTAAGGACAAAATCCCAACGTGTCTACTTCTATTTTTAACTGTCATTCAGATGTATAAAATTCAAACAGCACAGCAGGAGTTTCCAGAATAAGAAGAAACAAAGAAAAGGAAAATTGCCACACAGGCAGTATTTGCTTGTACCTATGCCAGTTGGCAGTGTAGATGCTTGGTTAGACTGACATTGATTAAATCACTCTCTTGGGCAGAACCTTTGATATTTTGTACTTTCTGTATCCCTCCTAACTGTGAAAATTTATGTGTTAGACTCGCTTCTATTATCTTTCTTTTTAGAGATTTTCTAATTCGTTTGCAGCTCTATCAGCTTTTCAAGATTCATAGTTACCTTTACATTCAGCCATTGATGACATGCTGCAGAAGAGAATTGAGGATAAATAGCTTGCCTCATACTGAAGTGCCTGAACACCCATTTTATTCCAGAAATGCTGTTACTCTCTCTCTGTGCAGTCTTTTTATTCAATTCTGAGAAAAAACCTCCTCCAAGCTAATTTATGTTTGCACCAATTTGTTTTGTACAATAGAGAATGTTCTTGAGAAAAATATTTATCCAAAGTGTGCTTTTCTGAAGAACCAAAACATTCAAGAAGCTAGCATGGTTAATGCAAAAATACATTAGGATACATGCAATTGCCCTCACAATGCAAATACACATCTAGGTTTTGCATGTAGGACCTTAAGCTCTGCATTTTGCCAGGTCATAGGCTCTGCTTGAATGGAGGTGATTCAGTGCTGAGAGGATACAGTTTGAATTCTTTACTCTTTTCATCCTTTTTTTTTTTTTTTTTTTTAATTCAACACACTAGATATTGTTCCTGTGAATACTGGGTAACTGAGTATTGTTCATTAGGCTTTGAGTAGAGTTTTTTTGGATCCATATATTTTGTTAGCACATTATTTGCTGTTTTTTTCACTCACAATTCTCTTGCTAATAAATTTGTCAGGCAGTAAAAGAACAGAAACAGCATAAGATCAGTTGAACTGCACAGCCAATGTAAGCAATCTGCCATCTCTGTATAACACATTCAGAGCATTCAGAAAATACTTAGGAATTCTAAGTATGCTAACAACCAATCTGCATGCCTCATAAATGTTTCTCAAATTAATGAAAAACCAACATTTGTCAAACTTTTCTTTGATGAGTGTTATTCAGCTAGTATTTGTTTCTTCTCCAGGCTGTGATTTTTTTCTTGCCTGTCAGGGGAAAAGGAAATAGCTATGAGATCTGAACCAAATAATTGAGGATGCTTGAGGATCTTATTATATAACTGTATTTAACATCAGTGTTGGTAGGTCATTTTGTATTCATTGTCAGTCAACACACGATGTCTTTATGAACCAAAATATTGGTGTTTTAACAATTTAATGTATGAAGTATCTTTTTAAAAGACTGACATACACTGATATTATGTAGATTTTAGTGACTCCTAGGCATACAAGATGTTTTAAGAAAGCCAGCAAGCAGATTCCTGGCATGTAGTTTGTATTGAGTTAATTTACTTCTAAATACTTTTGTGTTTTTTTGCTGACATAAAAATATTGCCTCAGATGGCAATTACAAGTCATCTCTGAGCCTTCCTAATTAGAACATCAACCCAACTTTTGTACCCTTTTGGGTACAACCTTGGACACTATTACAAACTTTGGACACTATTACTCCTGTCTGGTCTAGTCAGTTTAAAGTACTGTGGGATCTACCACAGTTTGCAGAAGATTCTGGTAAAAGAAAGACTTAGCTTGACTGTGTGATGTGGCTGGTATATGCTATGGGAAATGGCTTTGGAATGGCTATGGGAAAGGGATAATGAAAATACAAAGATCTAAACTGCAGAGGGTTTTTTGTTCTCCTTTCTACCTTTTTTTTTTTTTTTTTTTTTTTTTTTTTAGTTTATTGCTACCTACTATCTGTTTAAAAAGGAAAATGTAGGGGAGAGAGATGGGCAAATAACCTTAATCCACTACCAGAGTGAAGATGATTTCCTTTTGTTCACTTTAAAATACTAGTCAGTAATTTACTTATGTAGGTCTATTACAAAGACTGGCTGATTTTTTTTCATTGAAGATATATTATAAAGCAAATATTCTACAGTATTTTTTTCAGTTTTTCACAGAAAAAATGCTATAGGAGATCAGTGTGTTTGGTTTGATTTCTTAGCACCCGATGATTTTCTCATACAAAATTCAATCAATAACTGTCTAAGATGCATTTGGTATTCACTCTACACCATTTTTCTTTATTATTATTTCAATACAGAAACAAATTCCTTCTGTGTTTCATGGCAGAGGATTTTAGTCGGTCTCTAAGTACATTTATACATGCTGAAAAGTAGCTAAAGGAAAAGCAAATCCTTAGTCATCCTGGTGTCACAACAGTACCAGAAATGAAAATGAATGGGCTACAAGTAGATTGCTGCAGTAGAAAGCAGATGAATAAAACTTGACTGGACACTTTATGAAGACTGGAGCATTCATTTATTTATCCATAAAATATGACAGTACAAAATGCACTAGTACAAAATGCACTAGTACAAAATGTAAAATAAATTTTAAAAAAAGTATCTGTTTATGTCCTTAATGACCTATTGGGCAATATGGTTTCTTTAAGTCTTTCAGTATATGACAACACAGTAATTTTTAGTATGGCCATACTCAGCTATTCATCACATTCGTGACAAATATGACGCCAGCAAAGCAATTTTTTCTGTAAGAATCATGCACATAATGAGGATCAAGGAATATGGCAGGTGAAGTGGGATTTTTTTGTCGAGATACACCGAATCTAAATACATAATCACAATTTTTATGGTTTAAAATCATGGAGGAATGAACAGGACTATTAGGATCATCAGACAGAGGAGATAATGGCCTTCTGACATTTGGCTTCTTCAATGTTAGAAGGATCCCTGCTGCTTTATCTATAGAAACAGGACACTTCATATGGATTCATATAAATTTTAGCTTGCCTGCTCTAAAAGCCTCTCTCTGCACTGTCATCCTCTTCCTCACCTAGAACAAGGTCAATCAAATCAAATAGATGTGAAGGACAGAAAAGTGGGTTAAGGATGTTTATCAGAGCTGAGTTGGCAATGAAACTCAAATGTGACGCCTAGAAAAGCAACAAATTTGGTAAACTGAATTATGTAGTCATGCGAAACTGATAAAGGCAAGTGACTGAGGTTACCTTGGAATATTTCTTGGCAAGATTTTTCTGATTTTTTTAGTATGTATTAAAGAAAATAACAGCCGTTATTTTTCAGCTTGGCAATTATCAGCAGCTCTTTTCCAGCTCTAAAATTACAGAATTATTTATCAGGAGAACTATATGCAAACATGAAACATCAAATGTTTCTTGCTGTGAAAATAGTTACATCATAAGGATGTCCTTCAAATATCTTCTGAACTAGGATTCCTGAGCTATTCATTTATACCAAAGCCTAGTTCCAAACTGAGAAAAAAGGAATATGTAAGATGAATATCAGTTCAGAATGGTTCAAATAAAGAGATGAAGAGTAGAAATAAAAGAAGGAAAATCAACTTTATGTACCTGTTGAAATTTTGCAAACCAGCTCTTCATCATGGGATGGTTTGCTGTGGCATACTGCACTTGCTTCATAAGACCTACTTTTACATCCACATAAGAGGTGTGGGAGGATCAGGAGACATCTTCCTGCAGCATCTGGAACAGACAGCTATTTACAGTTACTAGCCAGTGGTAACACCCTTGAGAATGACTTTTACCTTGACAACCAGTATTTACTACTAAGAAGGCCATTCTACCTTACATCAAATTGCAAAAGCTTAGATAGGGGAAAAAGTGTTTCTAAGTAGACTGATTTCAAAAGATTAACTATTAAGGAGACATCATAATTACCTCACTTTCAGTGTATACAGAAAATCGAATCTTTACAATGGTTCCAGTGATTTTCTCTTTTCTCTGGGTCATTTCCAGTGAAGTAAAACATACTTGGGCTAATACTGATATTCCCAGTCCAAGATTATTCTGAGGAGTTTCCTAGAGGAGTGGAAATATAGCTACCTGTTATCTGGGTGATAGTCTCCTTCTGCCTAGCATGTTTAACTAATCCTAAGTGTAAATTCTTTTGAAAAGTACTACATACATTGACTAATATAAAATTATTTGTTGGGAGATGAATCTCTGGACATAGTGTTTTAATTTTGTAACAAAGAGATGAATACCACCAAGCCTATAAACACAAATGAATCCTTTGAACAGTCGCTCACTATTACTATGTACTGTTAGAATCCACATATATAAATAATCCCACCAGTGACTTCATAATTTCCCAGTTGATTGCAAAGAACTAAGTCAACTCCTTCAGGCAAGATAGGCTTAGGGAATGTTTACACATAAACAGCTGCATTGGACCCAGCCATATCCTCTCTCCAGCTGCTGGTGTAAATTTTTGATTTGCTGCTGGTAAGGAAGCCTAGAAAAAACTCTTGTTGGGAAGTGGTGGGGGAATGGATGAGAAAGAGCACAAAAAAGCCCTGAGCACCTTGCAGGTGTGAATTCACAGTCACAGAGGTACATGCATATACACAACCACAGGTTCCCATTGATCAGAGTAGAGGTGCACTCTGGGCTCCTTTTTTAGGTAGCAGGACCTATGCTGATAGGACAAGGGGTAACAGTTTTAAATTAAAAGATAGTAGATTCACACTAAATATGAGCAAGAAATTTTTATGATCAGGATGGTGAAACACTGGCACAGGTTGCCCTGATAGGGTGTGGGTGCCCAGTCCCTAGAAATAGGTTAGGTTGGATGGGACTCTCAACAACCAGGTCTAGTTGAAGGTGTCCTCGCTTATTGTGGGTGGGTTTTGCAGCAAAACAAAAATTGGCGGTGAAAAATCTCCTTTATTTTTTAGTGCTTTTGATCCCTTTTCATTCTACATTTTTTATAGTATCATTGATTTAAGTGTGTAACAGCAGCCAGCGTAACATCAATTATCTTAGAGGAAATGATGAGCAGGCTTTTAATCCTTTGGCTTTGCCTTTTTCCTTCTTCTTAAAAAAAAAAAAAAAAAAAAAAAGAGCCAAAGCCCTTGTTTCTGCATCCCTAAATCAGCATTGTTCAAAAGAAAAAGCAGGAGAAAAAAGTTATTTATTTGTGTCTGGAAAAGATTAAAGTGTTCAAACATTTTAAGAAAACACTTGAATGCAGAACTGTGACCCTCCATTAAGCCTCATACAAGATAATAGTGGAAAATGAATATTTCTCTGACTATATGGACTGACACTTAAAAGATTTTTTTATATGCTATATCTCTTCCTTTTCCACAAAAACAAGTTTTGATGGAAAGCAGATGTAGATCTGCAACAGAAAGGAAGTGGCAAATTGCATGTCAGTCATAAATGGAAAGAATACCAAGCCCATCAATTTTATAGAGTTATGTATATAAAGATAGATGAAGATGTGTGCTGTAGTATGGAAAATTATTATATCTCAGGTTCTACAATAATAAAGAAATTAAAGCCAGCAAGTTTTTCTTGACAATTTCTATGGTTCCAAATGATTGTCTAAATTTTTTATATTAAAAAGGAGAAAACTGAATTTTTCTGAATTCCTCTTGGAGAAAAAAAAAAGGCAGGACTAAGATTCCCAGTTATCATCTCCCTTTTCTGAAAAAAAAAAAAAAAAAAGGAAATTAAAAGCAAAAGGAAAAACAAAATCTCAGATTAAAATTAGCAGTGCAGTTTTAAAGAAATTAAAGAAAGATGTGATGATGTAGTTGAAGCAAACGTAGGACTTCCAAGGGAAGAGAGGCTAAAAATTCAATTCCTCCATGAAAAAACTGTAGCTAGGCAAAATTAGGTGTTCCTCAGAGAGTTGTCTTCAGGTTCCATTAAACTGGTCTCCAGGGAGAGGTAACCTTAGGTAGTTGCCCTGATTCTATGATCCCTCCTGTTCACAAGCTTAAGAGTTAAAAGTAGAACAAACTGATGACCAAAGAGATGAATGCCCTGTAATAACTATGCCTGAGTATTCATTTGCAAATATCTGATTAACCAAGATACAAATGGAAAGGTTTATTTCAGTGAGTTTGAATGAGAGTTTCCATGAAAAGACCTGAGACTTCTCAAATTTTCTTTTATTGTTGGAATGGATGCAGCCAATTTGAAAACTTCATCTTTATTGTCAGTCAAAGTGCAAGCCAAGATATTTCCTAATCCATGAAAAACAGACCTTTGAAGATCCATACGAAACTTGGTGGAGAGATAAGACAACTTCAGGCAGTGAGGCAATTAGACACAAGCAGTATTTTTACAATAGTACTGTGCTGTTTACAGAGACTGAAAACTAATGTTCAGTAACTATTATTTTTCTGGTTAAGTTGCAGTTTCTATCTTTTTTCTAACATAAAGAGCATAGATGAGGATCACTATTAGGGCAGCACAGAAATGTCTTTGAAGTGGTCTAATCTCCACCCCCTTGTGATCTCTGTTTTTATGGCAGAATAGGCCACAGTAGTGCCACATAATTCCATTAGCAATCCTTTCTAATCTGAATAAAATAAAATTATCAAAAGGGGTGGAAATATCACCCTGTTATATAGCATTATTGTCAGAGGTATATCAGATGTATCATCAGAGCACAAAAAAATTAAAAGGAAAAACAATCACAGAATATTCTGAGTTAGGAGGGGCCAATGAGGATCATCAAGCCCAGCTCTGAATTGTAAGGCCCATACAGGCTTGGTGCTACAGGCACACTGATCCAAGGCAGTTTATATGAGAAACTGCACCTCAGTGATTTAACAGGAGCAATTTTCTGGTTCTCAGGAAGGGAAAAAGGTATTGTTTTGCCAGAGACTTACACACCTGTCTGTACTGGTTGAGTTTACTGCCGAAATAGCAGAAAGGTCAAAGATTCCAAGAAAAATCTGGGTTTTTTACTTATTTGCAGTTAAACCGCCATGTAGTCAGATGTACTGACTTGCATAACTACATATGTCCAAAAGACAGCCCGTAGTCAGTTCCTCTTCACATAAACTGGTAAGCAGTTCTCTTTTATGAGGCACTTTTTTCTTACCACCCATGTGTCCATGAAGTACTAACTAGACCTTTGTGAATAATCTCTGTTAAATATTAAGATGATTAGAAAAGCCTGTTACATGCATTAAGGTGTGCCTAAATTAGTTCAGACTTACTAAAATTAATGAGGTTTGCATGGAACTCACCATGGTTCCGTGCACACATTTGAGATTTTTACTGAGTGGCAGATTTTGTAAAGAGTCTACACTATTCTTGTGCCTATCATTATATCTTTGTCTATACATAAAGCTCATACACACATTTAATAGTTCATTGTTCTTGTTACCTAATTGTTATCTAATGCCATAGTGATTGCCGTGTTTGTCTTGGATCACCTCTGTATTTTTTTTCATTGACAAACAAATCTAAAGATGCATCTTTTGTTCATTCTTCACATTTGATATTGTGGCAGCTGGAGTCTCTGTTAAGTGGCTCTGTCAGTTTTTCAGGCAGATATAGTAAGAACCTGATGGGATAAATAAAGCCATACATTTCAGCTGGAACTAATCTCTGATCAGGGAATATGCTGTGAAAATGCTTGAAAAATCTCCATCTTCTGAAGAAGAAATCAAATGCAGCCTTCAAAGCTGATGGGATAAAAAACCCAGAATCAGGAAAACAACAGGCAGAAGATGGAATTTATAAAAATTTAACAAGTATACCTATTTCAAATGATAATGAGCATGGAGAATAAAGTTTGGACTCATAATAATATTCCTAGCAGCCTTGGAGCAGTTCTTCATAAATACTAACATTTTCATGGTTTCTGAGAATCTTCACAAAATTGCAAAAGATTTATTTTTAAAACAGTTACACAGCCCAGAAGCAGGACACATACACATATGCACATGCATTTTCTTTTGACTTCTGTGGTTCTACACTGCGGGGAACACTGAATAATTCTATACAGTCTGAGTCAGTTTGCATTTCACAATACAAACTCTGGCATACAGACAGATGTCATTCTTACTTGGTATTTGGTGTGTAGAGAAAGTTACAAGTCATGCATTTATAGAGGGATCAAATGGTATTGTAAGTTCCTTGTATTTACCTGGTAAAAACTATCTTGCACCAGACAGAATGGTTACGTGGCAATACAAAGAAGTGCAAGTGTCTCTACTGCCCGAAGCTTTATCCTAATGTCCTAAATACAAACTCACAAGCATTAACAGAACCAGCAGAAGGGGCCTTAGCATGTACAACTGATAATTTAACAGACAGAAGATTGAGTGATATTGGTGAACTTTTAACTGTAAAGAGAAAAATGTATTTCATTTGCTTAATTAATTAATATAGGTCATATTTTGAAAAGTTAGCCAAAATATTAACTTCTATTAGTTGTGTCTTGCTAGTGATGTCTACTATATCTGCAATTTTATGAATATTGCTGTATTGAATGTACATCAATAATCAATACATGCAGTAATTACTTGCTGCTTAAATTATCTGTGATGCTGGTATATTTTGCCTCTTCTGTTTTCTAGGCTTTATCTTATATCCAACTACACATACTTTTCCATAGCCAGGGCTCCCCCATCTGTTCTGCCTCTCACAAACATATAGATACAGATACAGGTATGTCAGATACAGGTTCCAAAATGGTCCTAAAAATGTGGGTCAGACCAGTCCTGTGCCTGTGATACCTTTAAAAGCTCCAAAATAGGAGTTAGAGATATGAGTCAGCCATTAACCCTTTTGGTTTTTTATAGGCACTGCAATACAAAGGGCAGTTAAATACAGAGTACTGTTTCTGAAGACTGTTACAGATGAACATTTTACCTTTTTTCTAATGTATTGGGAACTTAGGTTTTGAATTCTTCTAGTAGATGATCTGCCAGAGGTCAGCTTGTCTACCAAGAGAAGTGACAGGTTCCTCAGATTCTGGAGGTATATAATGATATTTAATTTCCTCTGCTTAAATCCTACTTTTGAGCTTTGGAAAGCTAGTTGTAATTTCCCAGTCTAAGTCTCAAATTTTCAAAATTTCTATTTGGTTGCTAATAAAAATAAAAGGTTATTATATTGTAAACCTGATTACATTGCATATTGTTACTCAATTATCTGAGGAATCTGTAAAGGTCTTATAGGGAAAATTATATTTATGACTTTACAGGGACTGTTGCTGAGTACTGAGAAATTGAATAGCAATATATCTACTCTGATAGATATGCAAGCAAAAACATTGCCTAAGCTGCTTCTCTTTAATATCTTGATTTCATACAGCTACTCTTCATTGCTCTTCCTTCATGGTACCACTTCGGTAAACAGAAAGTAGTGTACAGTGTTGATAAGACCGAGTATATGGGAAGATTATTAAAGGAAATGTGCCCATCAACTTTTCTATAAATCCTTAAGAAAGTAGATGGCCATCATAACCTTACCTATACCCATTTTCTTTCAAGCTATTTTCTGTCTTTGCAGAACTAGACTTTGTAATTGCTAGAACCATCTCTTTAGACATGCAACTTTAATGTTTAGACAAACTGCTGATGTATTACAACTCAGTAAAACCTACAATCTTGATTGTATATCTGATGTAACCATAGAGCAAGAGAAGAAAAATCACCAGGGCAAAATATTTCATGGAAAAGAGAGATGAACTCTATGTTCTCAATTTAACAGAAAAGCCATTTTAAGGAAATCATAAACAAAACACAAAAAAACCCCCTAACAACGCTAAGTAAACTAATCACAGGATATTTTTAATCTATATTTAATGGAATCATACTTGCAATCACTTGACATTCATGACCCTAATAGTCATAGGAATATTCTTCCGACTCTTTCTATTGAAGTCTTCCCTGAAGTAGTTGTATTAGTAGTAGTAGTCTTCCCTGAGTCAGCTGCACGATGACTCAGTGAAGAGATAAGAAAGTCATGAAACAACTAATCTGAAAGGCTGGATCCAGGAAGCCCAAGCCTTTGGTTTGATAGCTCTAGTTTGGCTGATGTGTAATAACTGATCAATAACCTTCTGCAAGGATAAAAAAAAATAAAGGTTTTCAACCTTAAATTGTAATTAGCAACATTTCCAAGTTCAGATACCTCTAGAATTAACATGCAATACCTTTTTAAAAAAGGAATCCTGGTTTATTTTCATATACCAAGCAAATTTTATACATACAGATCACATTTCTGTACTGCTTTGCTCCCAGAAATGTGGAAATTTCCTTTACACATGGAAATTTTAAAAGTAGTGCTTATCATAATTACTGACCTTGGCTGTAGCATAGAAAGTAATAAAATACTTTCCTAGGTGGGAGGACGAAGATACTGAGTATGTGTATTCACAAATGGAATCAGGCAGGAAAGCAAATCATCCTTTTATTAATCTCCTAGATATTCAATGATTGTAGTGTACCTTTTAAGTTTGTAAGCATTAAATTTACTCGACCTTCAAAATAAAGCACACTTCCTGCTTCAGAAATGCTACATTTTCATTTTCAAGTTTGACATCTCTCCTAGGACAGGAAGTGTCTAAGTCTGGAATTGTCATCTTCTAGGCCTGCCATCAGCTTCACAAAACAGCTATGCTCGAACTAGAAATTTGAGCTCTTGTTTTCAGTGATTATAAATATATTCTTAAATACACAAAGTTTGTTATAGGCTGTAAAGAAAGGTCCATGGTTTGCTTCTCTAAAGAAATTCTTCAATAAACTAACAAAACTTTAAAGAAATATTAATCTCTAGAACCTGTGAAATTCAAATATTAAGAATGTGACTTCATCTTAAAATAAATTCTCTATTTACCCATTCCTTATCTCTGTACCCAGACGACTTCTATACTACAGTTTACCAAAGAACATATTCATACAAGGAATAGCATGTTTTAAATAGCTCTGAAACTCAAAGAGTAACTCATATTCTCCATTAGTTGAAAAACACTTTTTAAACTGGATTTTTATGTACTACACACCAAAATTACTGTAATAAATGCTATGTAATTTCCAATTTGGCAATTATTTTATAGAAAATACTGACTTTAAACAGGAGAAAATATGACCTTCAAAAATCTGAAAAATATAGATGGATATGAATTTTTATATAGATCTGTATTTTGAAAAGCAATATATTTATAGTTTTACAAATGATATATACTTACAGGAAAACTGAGATGTACAAACTGAAGATTTCTAAAACAATGTCTCAGTTATCTACTTTTCAGGATTTTGAGATTTGATGTAAATTATGAATATGGATAAACTCCTTTTTACCTTTAGCCATTCATAAAAAAGTCATTAATTAATTTCCAGTTTTGATTAAACAATAGCATGCTAAACAGATATATTGTTCTAAGCAGTAATTATTATATAAACAAAAAATGCCACCTTTTGACGAGTTTCAGTAGTTATTTATTTGCATTGCCATTGTTTTAATTAAAATTAATATACTGCATGTAACCACAGGCATTTGCACAACCCACATAACTTTTGTTTATATCACAGACCTGTGTAAATGAGAGAAATATTAAAGACTTTTGAGGGGAAAAAACCCTAAAAACTACTTAAATATACTTCAAAGGTTCTTTTGTGGTATCTTCAGAGTATTCAGGGAGAAAATGTAAAAGCATTTTCCAGTTGTCCGGTTTCGGCTTTCCCAGGCCTATTTTTGCTAGGACCAAATTGCTGCATCACCTGTAACAGTGACCTTACATAAGAGAGGTTGGTTTGCAAAACCTCCTGTGCACCTCGCTAGAGGGCTCCCACTGTGGATCACACTGTGGATCACACCAGCACTGGAGCTGGGGTTTGGACTGGGCATGTTCAAGGATTCCTTTACTTGGGCTTGTTTAGAGCCTGGCACGAAGCATCAGTTGGATAGAAACAAAACAGAAAACATTCAGCTCAGCTGAAAATTTTAGATCCTATTTCCAGTATATAGACTAGCCTTAGACATCTTATCTTCATCCTTTTCCTGCTGGTGCAGAAATGATTGAGTAGCTGCAGTCACGTCAATGGCAGTGCAGTGTCTCTGAGCAGCAAACACCCAAAGGCCACTGGTTAGACTGGTATTAATGGCCCTCTATTTTGTGAAGTCATGCAAAGCCAACAGTATATTAGCGATTTTGAACTTATGAAAATCAAGATTAGGGTAATATTTAAGAACTCTCCTCAGGCAAGTTCAACTGTATGCTTACATACATTTCATTTGGAGCAACATCTCCTTCATCTGTTTAGAAATTTTATAGCTACATTCAAGAACTGCAATTTATTGACAAAGTGTGGCGATCCATAAATTGAATCCATTGAATTTTACAATGATGAAATGTTTGTCTTGAGACACAGAAAAGAGAGTACTTACTAACTTTTAACCTGCAAGCAGTTCTGGTTTTTTGTTTTTTTTTTTTTTTTTTTTTTTCTGTGAGTGCTTTTGACAGGTAAAATATTGGGCCTGTAGTGATAAAATTTTGTCAATAAATGCATAATGTTTTACACAGGGCAAACTTGTTTTTCTGTCTCTACCCATTGTATAGAGAGAATTCTTGTTTACAAAGCCCTAACTCAGTATGTTTGAATAAAATAACACAGAAAATTTTTTTATTGGATTCATACATTGACATGCCATATTCCTTAGTTATTTAAAGCTTGGAAACAAGTTAGAAGATTCAATAACACAAAGGCAAGCCTTGACAAGTAAAACAAATTCATTCCACACTGCCAACATTTCACAGCTCTGAATTGCCCACAGGGGCTCCTTTGTCTCCCATTTATTCAAGGTCTGCCATATCTCTATATCATGCAGTAAATATTGTAGTAAATGAGATACACTGAAGGCCAGAAAAAACTGAGTTCCAGGTCTAAGCCTTACTAATGCAACCATGTAGATCTAACTAATTTTTTTTTTTTTTTTTTATTCTGGAAACACTATAGCCAAGTCTATCAGTATTTCACAGGAATAAAAAATGACAGCATACTTTTACTGTGATATGTTCCATGTAGCATTAGATATACACTGGGACAGCTTTTTTTTTTAATATATTTTATTTTGTTAAATATATTCTGTCATTATATTCAGAGCTTTCTTCTTCTAGACAAATATCCAATAATGTCACAAATATCTTTAAGGGAGCATGATGTCAGGTTTTACTTGATTTCAATTTTCTTATCTGATATTCTATGTCATTGGCAAGACTATTACTCCTAGTTTAATTCCACTGTTGAAGTGCTCAGACCTGTACCTTGCCAGCTGAGTTCTTATCTGATTACCAAGGCTTGAAGGTTTTTTTTTGAATGTTAGTAATTTATCTCACTGGAGACAGAGCTTCCAGTCTGTGAAGCTTCCTATATATTTGAGTCCTACAGAGGTAAATTTTCGCCAGCTTGGCTGACCGTCAAACTGAGAAAATATTTAGTAAGTTTGAGACAAAACTGCCCTTCCTCAGGATGTAAACCGATTTCCCATGACTCTTACAGCTAATTGATCTTGTCATGCAATTGTTTTGCTATTAGAGTTTCTACAGTGTAATTACATGAAGGAATTAGGAGATATTTTTCATCATTTTGAAGAGGAAGCTGCTTTTTCATAAATTTTTTCACCAGATCAGAAAAACATTTGTGTTAAGCATTGTATTCCCTTTTTTCACCACCTGTCACTTAAATTTCTACCTGAAGTGTACTGGTTTGTTGCAATGAGCTATTACTTTATTTAAAAATATATTTTTATTGATGCCTGCAAAATTAACACACAAGATATATAAAAAAAAAATTTTAGGAGAAGTACTAGAACAATCAATGCAGGTGAGGAAAAACTCACATAATGAAAATATTTGAATGGGAAAAATTCACACCCGTATTGTACCCTGTATAGGAATAGCTGAGTGAAAATAAAAAAAACCCATACCATGAAGTTGATTAATACTCTATTTCTCTCTTTCCTTGTTATCAAAAAAGCAGTAACAGTAACATTTTACAATACTGTGTTTAGTTCACTTCCTGTAGGTCAAACTTTTTTTCACATATGGTTTAATTGATTTGGAGGCTATTTTGAACAAGGATAGGAGATACAGACTTCTTTCTGGATCTGAATAAGAAAAACCCAACAAATGGCCAAATTAAATAGGTGTCATAAAAAGATAAAACAAAGAGTAAGACATATAACAAGTAAATTTGACATCCCTTCAGATGACAGGAACCCTACTTTCATGCATTGCCAGATAGGCCCTAAATAGACCTTCCCATGGTAGACCTGCATGGGGAGGAAAGTTCCTCCTTTCTGGTTATTTGATCTACTACATTATTTTCTTACAATAAAACAAGTTTATCAATAATTTACACTGTCAAAAAATACACATATGAACTTCATGCTGCACTGTCACACAGACAAGGTCACAGAGGCAGCATGAATGCAGCTTCAAAGTGGGTGATGATTTCGGGCTCCTCTGTTCCAGTGAACTTCCTGACCCTGTCCTGCAGCCGAGGATTTGTGCAGCATAAGGCAGCCTGAGGACCAGGCTGGACACGGCACAACATAGTGAAATGTTCAGTTGTCAACCTGTCAGAATCACTACAACCCACTCCCTTCATCAGCATACAGTTTACCTTTTCAAAGATATTATCACAGCAGGTTATATAAGTCACAGGGGGTCTTCAAGCTCAATGGACATGATTTAATAGATTATACTTGGCCTATTTAAATTCCCTTACGCCTCGAATACAAGGTCTTCTACAAGGCTCTCAGTCTGATCTTTGCCTATTATATTGTACATTGAAAAAAAAAACCCAAAACATTACATAGATTTTACTAAACTTTTTATACATTACAGAACAAAAGCCAAAATCTTGCTATAGATTTACTATAAATAGACTGAATGCTATGACTAATAAGAGCTGATTTATGATTCTAAGGTCAGAGAATCAATGCTGAAGTTCTTTGTCAAATGACTTCTTACTAAAATTAGTGAAAAAAATAAACGTGGAGAGCAATAATTAAAAACTATTCAACACCATAAAAGGGATATCACAAGTTTATATTCAAACATAAATCTGAAATTAAAATATTTAGAGCATTGACTTTTTTCCACCAAATTTCATTCATGCTCTATTATTTCATTTAACTTTGTCCTTCTAGCCAGTCACTTCCAGTCTCCTGTCCTAAAGACCCATGGTCTTCATAGAGCATTTTCATGATCCTTACTATAACTTGTAAACAGGAAATTCTGCCCAAGCAGCAGTTTTGTAATGTTCACCGCCATCTACAAGTTTTTAGCAGATTTGACACAGCCCACCAAATACATATATTTGAGTAAAAATAACACAAGGTCATATAAGTTTGATTATAGTGGGTGAAATCAGTTAAAGTGTGCAAAGCTGTGGCGCTGTAAAATCACTAAGCTCTGCAGTAATAGAAATACTGTCTGATATATGCAAAAAAAAGTCCATGTGAAAGCAGATTGGCAAGATAGGGAAAGAGTAATTGACAACGAAAGAGAAAGTTTCCAGACACCTTCTTTTCTAAATAAGTCAAGGAAGAAATCTAAAGAAATGATGGTTATAGAATTAATGGCTAAGAGTAGCAATCGCTGCCATAGATGTCACACCCTGCTGCTTCTTCTGCCGTGGCGGAAGTACGCGGAGCAGGAAACTGTGCAAGCAGATGGTTGGAACTGAGTGTCTGCACTCTGCCTAGTGCTGCAGCAGCCAGTGACAAAGTGAGAATTGACAATATAGCATATTTACTGCCTTGGCTCTTAGGAATGTGGGAGAAAAAGTTTCATCTTGGTGGAAGAAATAGGTTAACCTCCAAATACCGAAATAAATTAAGGAAATGGTGAAGTTACAAGAAATTATAACTTTTAAGTCTAGCTTTTCTTTTTAGTTTAAGTCATGTAAATTAGGACTATCTCTGCTGAAGATAATGGAATAATAATCACTGTGTCTGGGAAAGAAATCTGGATCCCTATTCTAGGCCCCAGACTTTGTAAAATCATAATGCTCAAAAAAGCTAAAATGTGGGGGGGGGGGTCACAGACAGTATAAGTAGTTATATGTATTCTGAAATATTACTCCGAAGATATCCATGTGTTAATTGTTTTCCTTGGCAAACCTGTAATTCTATCTTTTCTGTGTGTTAAATATCAAAGTGTAAATGCAGTATTATAAGCCGTTCTGTTCTGAATCTTCATCTATTTATTGAACTAGATATATTCAATTGGCATATCTAAAATTTTTACTCAAAATCCCATAGATCACTTCATAGAGGAAATGAACTACTGGAATTAATGTAAGTGCTGCATATGTTAATTGAAATTCCAGTATTATAAAACTATTAGTGATATCTTGACAGGAATTTTGAATGATCAGTACTTGATGAAGCTGGGTACTTTTCCTTCTAAAAGTAAGAAAAATGCATATATGTAAGGAATGGTAAATATTCTTGAGAACTTGGTGAACAAAAGTCAACTGACATTTCAGTCCCTAAAATTTCTAAAAATATATAAGGAATGCCAGGTGTGTAGAGCACATTGTGGGTTTTGCACTGTGATAATTTCAATTTTCCAATATATTAGCCTGTCTTTTAAATGTTTTTATGTGCTTCAGTGATCCATTATGTATCCT
The DNA here is from genome assembly GCF_026979565.1 of Vidua chalybeata. Classification (NCBI taxonomy): domain Eukaryota; kingdom Metazoa; phylum Chordata; class Aves; order Passeriformes; family Viduidae; genus Vidua; species Vidua chalybeata. Next base: position 45,342,223 of record NC_071534.1, read on the forward strand.
CTAATAAAATGATAAAGTTTATTGAGAAATTAATAAAGGAAAAGGAAAAAGAAAAAATAGGAAAACAGATAAGAAATTTAAAATAGCAGATTATGAAGAAATGATAACAGATTACTTTGGATAAATAAATATAGGAGGCAGTAGATGCAAAACATCAAGATATATACAGAGGTTTCAGATACATTTGGTTAGTTTTTAATCAATCAACGTTCTCCTCCTAGGGAAAGGTTTGTGACACCAGAAGAGAAGCAAACAATATCCAAAGATAGCTGTAGTCCTGTGACTTATTTTATGCCTGTAAACTAAGTAGTGCTAGGGTACTTTTTTTAATCCTGAAGCCAGCTGGTGTAGTCTTGTGCAGGTTTATGCTACAAAATTCCCTTATTCCCCAGAAGAGGCTAGTCTTTTGAGGAATAGTCACTAGCTCAGGCTAAGCTCTGAATGATGCCTCAGTTTTGGGGGGAAAATATTTAATCCACAGGATAGCAAGATGGCCAGCTGAGCTGTACACTTTGAATGTTTTGTGTAGATGTAGCTCTTGTCTTTAATCAATAAATCCCCTGCCAAATGCACTTTACCATTACTTGAACCTTATTTATATTGCGGCTGATTTTTATTTCAGAGCAATTTCTTTAATTTCTTCGTTGCTACAATGCTCCTGAAAAGTTGCTTGGCAGCTGAAATTAGCCAGTATGAAATTTAGTGCCCTAAAATTCAGACTCATGACTTAGTTTTCTATTTTTATTGACATATGCTAAAAAACAAATAAGAGGGAAACCATGAAAATAATGTGAACTATGACAATAGTTATAACAAATCTGTAGTGAAAAGGGAGTGGCAAAGGGCTAAATGACTTAAAAATATCAAGATCTTTAAACATAAATAATATTTTAGCAAAGGCAGAAGTTAAGATCCTGACATACACATAACTGATTGTTTGCTTCTTTCCTGTCTATAATTCCCACACACATAGTTTCTCTAAAAAATTGGATTGCCTCAGACTTTTTGTTGTTGTTGTTTTGAATTCAACAAAAAATGTATGCTCAGACTTCATACATAAAGAGTTATCAATATCAGAAACAGATGCAGAATAAAAGGTTATTCAGGTCCAGCACACAGCTTTCAGCAAGATTACTTTTACTTTTGGTGTGTTTTGATCTTTATCTTCAGATATCGATCAGACTTTTTCTTTAACTATAAACACATCCCTAAAACTGAAACCACCAATATGCTTACTTTTTTATGTTGCTCAAGCTACTAATAATATAGAAAACCACAGTAATCCACAATTGTCATTTTCCTTACTTTTAAAAGCATTATTTAATTCCTTGTGTACTGAAACATTTGGGAACACATTCCTGAATTTTATATGACTTCTGTATTCTCCATACACAGGCTGGGATTCCAGGACCACTATAAAAACCATCTCTATGAGCAGCCCACTGAATTAAACTTTGATGGTTAAAAGTTCCAGCCAGGTTGATTTTGAGTAGCAGGATTTGACCTGATGTTGGGCAGGTAGAAAAACCATCAGATGCTGTTTTAGCAGCACATCTTTCTAAGTTTCATAATCTTGAAAGTGTTAAGGAAAACTAGAGCCCGGGCAAGAGGTGCCAACAGGGTCCATCTTTCCTAACAAGATCTCAATATTAACATGCAAACATACACATGTTACACTAAAAGTATTCTGAAAATCATGGAACTTTCAAAATATGACATTTTAAAAGAAGGAGGGGGAAGTTTTAAAAGGAGTATAACAAAAAAGAAGACTCTCCTAAACTTGTATAACAAAGGATCAAAGGAAGAAATTTTTAGAAAATAGAATTACTTTTGCTGTCATGCAGGCTTCAAAATTCCATTTCTATTCTATCAGAAGAAAGTGAGCCTGGACTAAGATTTTGGAGCACAGTGGGGAAGCTATGCATTGTTTGTGCAATAGCTCCTGGAATTTTTATGTAAACTTGATCAGCCTATCTCCCTGACTTGTTCTGTGCATGTTTCACAGTTCTCTAGCAATTTCTCTAATGGGTTCTCCTTGCTTCTCCTTCCTCTTTCTCCTCTGCATTAATGCAGGCTACAGAATATTTGCATCTATTATATGAATAATATTAAGACATCCATAGGCTTGGTTTAATCACTTAATAAGAGTCTTTCTAAGCCTTAAAATGTAACTGAAAGACAAGGCTGTCATACAAATCTCAGTGCTGTGCATGTAGTCCTGCCCACTGCCAGAATGGATCCCACAAGCAAGTATTTTTCACCTTTTCAGCTTTTCTTCAGCGAGGCATTTAATATCTAGGAGTAATGTTAATTTCATTGTAGACCATTTACACATTCAATTCAAGCTTTACTATATAAATGAGATGGAAGCAAAATATTAGCTATTAGGTGTTTTCAAGGTTATAAATTACAGAGGATTTCTTGTAAAATTGTTATTGGACTAAAGGTATGTTTGATATCATGCTAAGGTTTTAAAGTTTTAAATTGTAATGAATTGAATAATTTCTTCAAGAGAATGAAGGAAACCAAAAATGGGGGTTTATAATGGAAATTTAAAAATGCCATTTATCAACACCTTAGTGATAAATTCAAATAACTTGAAATAATTATACAGTGTATTGAAATACTTATTTAATGAACTTTAAATTCAAGAAAAAAAAATAATTTCCTTCAGAACAGGGCTTTTGTGCAGTCACAAAGAATTGCATTGTCCTTATCTAGAAGCCCATTTCCTCAGTAGCCAACTTGGATATTTGTCAATTATTTCACCCAGTAAATGTTAATATTTGATTAAAAAATCACTTTTTTCCCTCATATTCTATTTTCCTATGGATTTAAATGTACATAAATATAACATTTTGAATAGATTATTTTTATGTGTATTTTTAAAAAATATGTATTATTCATTTTCTATTGAAGTTAGTACATTGAAACAACAAAGCACATTAGGAGGTATGTGGTTTTCCTGCTATAATCAAATCCCAAAGGTTTTTCGAAGCTAAAAGTGCAGCTTTTATGTAAGAGTTGGAAAAAGGAGAAACCAAACACTTTCTCAACATTAATTTTTTACCTAAGGATTCAACATGGAGGAAATGAGACAATATGCTTTATTTCTGAGTTCTGTAAATAAAAAATTGAATATTTAGAATATCTTTTGATTAACATTTTAGGATGAGCTGTGGAATTTGCACACATTTATCTGAAAAACATGTGAAAAGTAATTTTTATCTTAAACAGTTGAAGAAGTTGATTGTATGGCACCCTTAACACACAGAACAAAATCAAAATACCAACACCACACACAGTATTTTTTGCAGTTTTAGCTTTGAAGTTCTAAAAATTATTCACATAGTAAAGCTGTGGTCGTTTTTTGATGCTAATATTCACTGTGTTATCAGTCTTGCCTCTCAAATGTCTGTGTGTTCAGTTAGTGATAAAAATTCCCTCAATTCTTTGAGATGCAATATCTATTCAAATTTGGATGAACTCACATTAACATTGCTATTATTCTATGGCAAGCATAGTTTTTCAGTGTTTTTCTGTGCAAGGAAAAACCTTTCTCCCAGTTCCCTATTTAAAGATTAAGATTTGCTATTAATATAGCTAAAATCAGAGTTTGACATTATGTATTTGTGACTCTGAATATGAGAAATTCACACAATGGGATCTCTCCTTATCCTTTGCTCTCTGCCTCTCAACAAGCAGACTCATAAAGATTATTCTTTGAGACACCTCATCTCTAAAAGGTGTCCTAAAAATATTGCTATTTAACATTGACCCTTGCATTCTTACACTGTTATCTGGATTGATTCATTGAGATGTGAACAAAACTAGTGATACACTGGGTCAAATAAAGGAGAAAAGTGGTATTTTTCATTATGGACCAATAATAGCCAATTCTGGGGCTGGGATCAGAATGGCATGATCTATTGCTTTCCTTCTGGAGTCTGTAAAAGCTTAAAGGATGTCATATACTGCTCATGGTGCTCCTCATTTTAGGTACTGGGAATTATCTCAATGCATGGCAAAAGCTGTCATAAAAAATCTTTAAGTTACACTGGTCAAAAATTTTACAAGTTTCAGGCCTGAGAGAAGATAGATCAGCACTTGTGATAACCCTCCCCTGTAGAAATTAATCAATTAGGCAGGAGTGTGATTCGTCCTAGAAATCTCATTTGCTTCCTTGTTGTTTCTGTCAAGATTTCCTTCTTCTGGAGGATGGGAAGGGGACGTAAGCAATATAGTATAGTTTACAGAAAAATATCACTGTGAAACTAATTCAGCAATAATCTTCCCATCAGGATCCTTACTTCAGAGAGCTAGATTGCACTTTCAGACTGCCTCTTGCATAGCAGATAAAGATCTTTAAAAGTTATTGGGGACTTAGTTTTTTTCACAATGTGCTGTGAATTCCTGAAAATTCACTACCTTGCTGCATCAGGCTCAGATGGAACATATGAAACTACAGAATTGCAATTGTCCTTTTGTAGTTTTAGGTTTAGGGAGTCTTTCTTTTGTTTGAGTTTTGTTGGCTTTGTTTTGTCTTGGGATTTTGCTTGTTTGTTTGGTTTAGTTTGGTTTGTGTTATTTGGAGAGCAATACACATCTATGCAGATCTATGACAAAAACCACAGCAGATGCTGCTGGGGAAAAACACAGTGCATTTTGGAAAGTGTTGCTTTTGGAATAAGAAGTGAGGGGCTCCTTAATTTCTATTTCTTGTTCCACATTGTCATATATATAATTTTCTTCTGTATAAATAACAAAATTAATGCAATGCAACACTGTATTCTGAGAAATAATAGGCACAAGTTTAATGAGCTGACTGCCAGAGGGCTGCATTATAGTGGTCTTCAAAAAAGAAGAGATACAATAATTACAGTGAAGAAGCCCTGGATAACTAATAAAAGACTTGACTTGATAATTACTCTTCCTGTATCTGTGTTAGAATAATACTGTCCTTTCTCTGCAGCTTTTAGGTATAATGATATTGTGACATGATGTGCCATTTCTATGATATTTTCCTACTCTAAAAGGTACACTGGAGACAGTTTAATTGCAAGTATCAGAAAACACATATTTTGGGCAACATGAAGGAGGGGCTGAAGTCTGTTTATTCATGTTTTTAAACTGAATGGTAAACAGCTCTCGGTTGCGTCATTGTTTCATTGCAGGAGATGCTGTCTTTTTGAGAACTTAGTGAGACCAGCTGGGGCTCTCCTCCAGAAAATATTTTATGGGGCTCTGGTACAGTGGTGCAAGTGGGAAGTGGGTGCCAGTTTCACACTTGAAGAAAGTTTCACCACATAGTCAAAGCGGCATAGGATTAACACGCAACGTCCATTTATTCCAGGGTTATTTCATATTAACCTCACATCTACCTTCAAAGACAATAATCCAAAATTAGCAAAAAAATAAGCATTTAATACAGAGTCTCTGAATAGAAGTAGTCATTTTCTTTAAGAGAGTTTTCTATATAGAGATGAAGGAGATCATGTCCATGTTTTAGGAGAAGAGAGGCAGGAGGATATCTGAGACAAACTCACAAATAGGATTGTCTGAAAACTTGCCTTTCTTATCACTATAGTCACTTCCCTTCTTAACTAAAACCTATGAGACACTGTTTCACAACCTACAGTTTATTCTATGACTTTGATACTAAACTAACTCTTTGTGAATGAGTACATCAGTGAAGGGTGGTAACCACCTTTTGCATAATAACTTGCTGTTTGTAGACCTGGCACAGGAGGTAGGTTCTGGTCAAGAGCTCATTTAAGCCATCTACATTAATATCCATCTAATGTAGTCAGCAACAGTAGGCTCCCAAGCCTTTGACTCCTCCTCTTCCAGCTGTCTCACTATACTTGTTTGCTTGTGTGTTTTTGTAGGGGTTTTGTTTGTTAATTTCTTTTTTTTTTTTTCCTCTTCCCTCTTCTAGGGACATCTGAAGGTAGCATGCCTTGGAATTCAAAACAGCAAGGCTGATGGCACTAAATATAGTGAAAAATTTTGATGCTATACATGAAACTAGGAGGGAAGCAGTTGGGACTTGGAATAACTCTTACTCCAAACTGTTGTAACACCTAGTTTCTACTGAAGGGTAGTTTTACCCTATTTTCATTGCTGCCATCTTTGTATGAAGGAAAATACAGTGTTATGATTGCATATGATATGAATTTCAGTGTATAGAATATCATTCTGGTCACTTCAGAAAACAGATACTCTCTTCCTAGTAAGAAAAGAGAACTTTGCTCATCATAGGTAAATTGTTTCTTTACCATTTCAGTCAAATACTGAGTCTGTTTCAATCCTATCCAGTGAGTGATTTCCTGTATCCAGGTAGATGTTGGCTCTAGCTGAGTCCACCCAGCAGCCAGGGCTGTGCCAAAGACAGCTGTGCATACTGAGTTGAATGCACAGAATCATTTCCCAGGTTAGAAAGTAGCAGAAAGCTGCTAAGAGGGTGTTTTGCCATGGCAGAATTTGAGAGAAGGGCAGGTAAGTAATGACCCTGTTTATGGAGAAATAGTTAAAAGAATTGCTTTGGTCTGAAGGCCTGGAATTGAGGTTATGGGTTATGAAAATCCTCCTGGGAATTAGCTGATTTTGCTTCCATAAGTAAACTGATTACCTTAAATTCAAGTGAGAGTAGGTGCAGCTATAGGGTGCATAATTATTTATTTATATTAAATCTCTTTCTGTTTCCTTGACTTCTAATTTGGCATAAAAAGATAAAAAGATTTTGCTCTTATGGTAGAGTTTTTCTTGGAACATGAATTTATTTCAAATTATCTTCATTTCCTTAGGTATACAATCTGTGAGGCAAGGATTAATTCCTTAAGGAATTATGTCTCTCTTAGAACTAAATACTCAACAGAAATAGGGAACCTTCAGTGGAGACATTAGCCCTGGGACCTGCAGAGATCCTTCTGGGGTAAGTAACATTGCTAGAAAGAGAATTCTCCCAGTACTAGATAGCTATTTTATTCAGATCCAGTGAGGAAGCATAAGATCTGAAAGGTTTCCTCAGAAATGTAATATTCTTTTAATTAACTTGGACCTTACTTCACAAATATAGTGTACAAGCTGCATATCAGGATTTTTGGCATGCATTTTCTTGTATTAAGGTGATTTTGTGTTTGAATTGTTTCCTTTGTATTGTTTATGATTTGCATATTTTGCTTCCATTTAAAAAAAAAATCTATTATTTGGAATAGAATTATTTGCATTACTTAATTTCACCTGATATTTTTTCTTTTATTTTTTAGAATATTAACATGATCCAAAATTAATTTTGTTGTTTATTTCACAGTTTTTGTCCAGAATAAAGTGTGTTAGTTAATGTTTGCACTATCTGCTTATCAAAGACAGTATAATTGTAATGGATTTCTATGGTGCTATGCCAGTTTACACAGGCTGAGGATTTAGCCCCTTTTTTACTGTGATCTTGCTGACAGTATTTAAGATTTGAAACAAAATACTAATCCTATCATAATGAGGAAAGCCTCTGGACAGTAATTCCAGAAATATGCCAATCTCCATGTAGTCATATAAAATCACTTATATGAGTTAATTTTCTTCACAGTAGCTGATATGGAGATGTGTTTTGGATTTGTGATAAAAACAGTGCTGATAACACAGGGATGTTTTAGCTGTTGCTGAGCAGAGTTTACTCTGAGTCAAGACCTTTTCCATGTCTCACCCCACCCCATCAGTGAGAAGGCTGGGAGTGCACAAGGAGTTATGAGGGGACACAGGCAGGACAGCTGCCCCAACTGACCACAGGGATATCCCAGACCATGTGGTGTTGTGCTCAGCACTCAGAGCTGGGGGAAAGAGAAGGAAGAGGAGAATGTTTGGAGGGACGGTGTTTGTCTGCTCCAGTCACTGTTACCTGTGATGGAACTCTGCTTTACTGGGGATGACTGAACACCTGCCTGCCCACATGGGAAGTGGTGAATGTTGCTTTGTTTTCATGGACAGCTTCTGCTTTACCTGTTAAACTGTCTTTATCTCAAGCCATGAGTCCTTTCCTTTTTACCCTTCTGATCCTGTCTCCCATCCAACAAGGGGAAAGTGAGCAAACTGCTGTGTGCTAAGCTGCCAGCTGGGATTAAACTGTGACAATATTGATGTTATGTTGAGTGTCTCATGCTCTCACTAATATTTTGTTTATACATCCTGGGCAGAAGTCCAGAATGTTACCCTACACAGGAGGGGAAAATAAAAAAAATAAAAAAAAAAAAAGGTTTTCCAACAACATGAGAGGAAGTGACATATTTCCAAAAAGCAAAATATAGACTTGTGGAGAGCTCTAGATGAAGTAAAAGTGCTAATTGAATAAAGAAGTAAAAACACTTTTAGTAATGTTTTGCCTTGACTTATTCATCCTACTTGTTTACAAATTCAGTAAGTAATATGGAGCTCCCATTTTAGAGCAAGTGTGTTCAAAGCTACTTTGAGTCCAGTGATGTAGTCTTGCATCATAGCAGCCCCCAAAGGCTTGCAAATGCACCTGCCCATGACAGTTATTTGTGAATGAATCCAGTAATGTGACATGAGGGAAATTAAAATACATATCCTCAAGCCTCAGATCACTTTTACTGTTAGGAAAGTTAGTTAGAAATGTTAGACTGCCGTGATGTTTTCTAAATGGTGGCACTGCTGTGAGTTAGGAATAAAGCCTTTTAATAAAAGCTGATGTGCTTTTGGTGATGTTCTTTTCCATAATCAGGGGATGAGGTAGCAGTGGTATCTAAGGCTGGGGAGAGTATCTATATCTATCTATATCTATATCTATATCTATATCTATATCTATACACATATATATATGTATATAAATATACATATCTATACATACATTATATATGTATGTATAAATATGTATATTTACACATACATATTTACTGTATGTGTAAATATTGTTACAGTGGCATCTTTCTAAAGATCTTTCTCAGTTACAATCCCTGATGGAATGATATTACATTATGTAACAACATACACACTATGAAAATTCAATTTCTGCACCCTCTTTCTTACGCTCGTTTGAAATGCTTCCACATAGCCCTTTGCACAGTTTGCCCAGTGTTATTGTAATTACTTTTCATGCTGTCAGCAAGATGAACAGATCAGAGACAAAGTTTTCCCTTTCTTTCTTCCTTATACTGGACACTGGTGTTTCTTTTTTGGCCTCAGGTGGAAAAATGCTGCACTGAATGTAGGGTGCCATGAGAAAATTGCTTCTTGTTTTTTAATTTGATTAGTATTTTTCTGCCCAAATAATTTGGGAACAAAAATGAATTGTAATTTGGAGCTATATTTTTCTCCTTTTCTTAAGATTCTTCACTCAAGTCCTTGGCTAAATGCCTATACATAGTCCAAGTACATTGATGTATTAGCTAGGTTTCCCTTAATTTTTTTTTTAATCAAGCAATATGTTTTTCTGTTCTCTTCTGACCTCCTTTCTATCAGCTATTGCAGCTGCATCAAAGAAGTCACCTTTCCTTTTTCTACATTTCTGTCCTGGTAAAAATACTGGTTTTCTTCTTTATTGTGAATGTGGCTATAATACAATTGATCTTGGAGAAATACTGCCTTCATTTGGGTCTTCATGTCATTTTCAGGATGGTAATATTGAAACAAAGTACTTAAGAATCTCCAACAGACTGACTTCAAAAAAATGGCTAAAAGAATCAACACGAAAGACTGATGCTGAATATAGATATATTACAGGTGAAAACATGCCCCTTTCTGTCTCCAAGAAATAAACTAAAAGAAGCAAACAAACCCCTAAATCAATTCCCATTTTTTATTGTGTGAATCTATATTCTATTAGTGGTTCTATTTTGAAAGAATATCATTGGAGTTTCTGGGAATACAACAAGTAGAGATGACAACTGGAAAGGTGACATTCAGTGGGAAGGATGGTTGCACACTCATAAGTGAGCAGTGGGCTGTCCTGACTTGACACATTCTAAAATCACAACAACTTTTCTGTGCTCCTGGCATTGCTGCACTAAGGCTCATAATCCATGAATGGTGGCTGCACAGTTGGTAAATCAGATGGACAGACAGCAGGAAAGGCAACTTTCCAATACAGAAAGTTTGAGGAATCTGCAGTTTCAATATTTATTTTCCAGTTCAATAAATTCTACTTAGAATTCTACTTTTCAGCATTAAGCATAAGAATGAAAAGTACTGTTCATCTTGAACTTATTAATTTAATATCATAGAATAGATGCAAACAAAATGTGTAGAATTTCATATATATTTGGTTACAAGTCTTTCCTTCTCAAGTAATTTCCCAGACTTTTTCAAATATTTTGTTTTCCTCTCTTTTCCTGTCTGGCCTTGTGAATAAGTGACTAAGTAATTTCAGAAAACAGACAAATAGGCACACTAACTGGGAAAAGTTTGTAAAAAAAGGTTAGAAAAAATTAAAATGTCTTGTTGAATGAACAAAATATGGGGTAAAGAGATTAGTAGGTATAGGGCTTGAGAAAAAAATCCCAGATACTATGCATGAATCTTGGAATTCCTTTCATGCTACAATAATGACAGACTATTTAATTTCTAATAATATTGTAGCAATATTACAGTCTGTTATGAACTGCTCACTTGTCTTTACATCTTCTAACTTGATAAATGCTAGAAAACAGGAAAGGTTCAGATTTGGCTTCCTTGTATTTAATTTTAATCAGAGAACGTATTGGTAGAACAAGCTCCTAGAAAATTTGAACAAAAGACACCTTGAACGTCAATATTGTATTGATCATTGCCATGCATACAAATAACACGACTCTTACTACTACTGTTTTGCTCTATATTTCTTTAATGTATGATAGCAAGATATGTTTTTGAAGATGGAACAGAGCTTTAAAAGTTGTAACTACACCTACACTTTATCAAAATACAGAAATACTCAAAAAGCTGTTTAAATTTTGTGCTCTTTCTTTAAAAAATGCAATATAATTCATGCTTGAAAGTTTTTTTGTATTTATTATGTCTTTGTGCATGTTTTTGTATTTTCTGTGTCTTTGTGCATGTTGAAATGACAACAATAAACACATAACGCATAAACACATAAACTGCCAGTGGATATTGAAAAGTAGATAACAGGTAAAAATGAAAAGAAAACAAAAACAACAACAACAAAAAAAAAAACAACAAAAAAAAAAAACAACAACAAAAAAAACAACAAAAAAACCCAAAAAACCCAACAAAACCACAAAATTACAAGTTGAATTGCCCTGATTTTTTGTATATGACATAAAAAATACTTTGATTGCTATCATTATACATCTATGACAGTCATTCCCATTGAAAAACAGGGCAATCAATAAAACTATTGTGTGTGATTGTACTGTGCTTAGATTTTGTACCTTTTGTAGGTTTCACTGTAAAGAAAATACATGCCCAGACCCTACTTGAGTAGTGTTGATCTCATTAACACAAAGAAAAATCATGACTTGTATACTACTCTTCCCATATTAAAATGGACAGTATAATTTAAATTATGCTAATGAAAACATTCTTCTTATGTCCTTCTAATAACTTCAGAATGTATAGTTTAGATTAGATACTTGCTTTCCAGAAGAATAGATTAAATGAAAAAAATATTAGCCACCAAAAGCCTCATTTAGCACATCTTATACTTTTATATTTAATTACACTCATCAAAGGATTTCACTATATGAGAAAACAGATGGGTGGAAAAAAGAATGAACAGTGAAAGCTTGAGAATGACAACATCTTTCTACTTGCATTATTCACAATTTGTTTGGCACATTCCTACCCACGGCTCCTATTAATATCTGAACCACTTTGGTGTCCTGGTGAGGATGGAGAAATATGTGAAGCTCATGGAACAGACTTTTGAGGAATCTCAAAAGCATGAATGACTTGTACTTATTTCTCCTAGCTGCCGCTCACTTATCTCCATCTCTTTACCAGTATTTCTATAACATATAATTGACACTGGAAGTAGCTTTAGATATTAAAGAACATACATGAAACTTTTCCTTGATATTCAAAATACTAAATTTATTACAAATAGTCACATTTTAAAAATTTATGAAAGAGAATTTATGTTCACACATACTGGTGTGAACAATAAAATAAATATATTTCCGTTGGTTTTGCAATTTGAGAATAGATTTATTCTTGTATAGCAAAAACTCTGAGTAATGCCCTTCTTCCGTCTGAAGTGATTATTGAGTTTTGTGTGCTATGTCTAATAAGAACCAGAAATATGAGTGAGACATAGGTAATTTATCTTGATTTTCTCTTGACTTTCATCAGCATTTGTTTTCACATGGTTTGTGTTACCATGCAGTGTCTTTGGAATAACAACCCTGTGGGAATGCATGAATTAAATTGCCTACGGACTACATAACAGTAGGTTTGAAATAAGTAAATGGATTTAATTGTTAAATGGAATCCTGCTAAAATTGCTTTGGCTGTATCAGGGCTTAGTGCTCACAGCTACTGACCTTCATGCAATCATTCACTATGGCTGAATATCAATTTTAGAGGCCTACCTTCAAAAAAACTTCAATGAAAATGAGCACAGTTTAATATAACATCAAGGTGAGAAATCAAAGTAGAAAAATGAAAAACTTCATATATTACTTGTGGTTATAGTTGCATCATAATCAGGGGGCAGAAAAACAGGGTCAATGCAGCTGCATCTATATAGTGTTTTATCTAAGGCACAATATCCACTACATTTTTCAGACTTTTATGTAGTCTGGCCGCTTCATGCCCCTTTGCTCATACTGCCCATCCAGCTGCATGGATGTTATTGTGGAGCAAACCTCCAAGCATATCCTAACACAAGCTGGTTCACTCAGAAGCCACATCTCCAAAAATCACACTTCAGTATTGTAAAGAAATATCAAATCTAGGATGCAGTAGTCCTTGAAAAATCTCTAGAATTTTTTTTCTACTCCTACTGAACTTCATAATTGACAGGAGGGCTTCAGACAAAAAACCCCAAGAGATTAATAATAGAAAATGCACCAGAATTGAATGAGGGACACAAATTATTAAGAGAAGATGGTAGTGAAGCCTTACACCATGACAAATTCTAAAATGTGACTATGCAGCTCTGATTTTTCAGAGTTTTCTAAAGCCTTCTGAGTTTACATTCTTGTAGAGAACTTTCTCACACAACTTTCTGTAAACAACCTATTGTTTTGCATTCTTTCATAGAGGCGGAGAAATTTGATGTACAGGTAGTTTGTCCAGTGTCGTTGGAGAGGTGGCACGTTCACCCTCCAATCCACTGGCACCTTTTGAGAACTATAAATGATTAGAGTCAGAGGAAATAAATTAGTCTCTTCATCGTGACCATAGCTGTGGTGCGTCGTTTTTGCTTGTGTCATCTGGTGACAGTGACTATAACTTAATTAAAGCATCATCACAACTTCTTCTGAGCATTGAAAAATATAGTTTTTTGAAAAGAGGCTAGAAGTAAATGCATCATCAGAAGAAAGAGATTTTTTTTTCTAATGTGAGGTGCAATTTTAGACATCTTCACAAAGTAGTTACATTTTATTATCTCATGGTCTAATTATGTTCTGCTTTCTCTTAAGTAGCTATCTTTGTACTACTCTTATTGTAGATGTCCTGCCAGCATATATTACTTTGCAAGACTTTATTTTGAATTAGAGAAAAGCTGAATCTCAGAAATTCTTCTCTAGAAAGATAATTGTACTGTATGGAAAGAAGTGGCAGAGAAAAAGGACAAATAAAATGTCATGGCTTGATCTTTGTTTATGAGAACATTTTTCCATCAGCTTTCTCTGGAAAAAAAGGATTTTCATTTTGTCTTAAAAATCAGACAACATTGCTTAGCACATATTCTTCCCTGTCAAACATTTCACTGATGCTTCATTCTGTAGACAGCTTAATAAAAGATATTTCACCCTTTGCATGTTACTGAAGTTGTGTGTCATTTTCTTTCCATTTCAGATGACATTTGTGGAAGCAAGAGTCTCACATACCTGTATGTAGCTATTAGAGCTGTTAACTCCTTTCTTTCCACATGCTTTACAGCACAGAGAAAAAGGAAATTGTGAACAGTGTTTTCTCTTGTGAAGATCATTTGTGATAACGGGACAGGTTTTAACAGTCTGTAATATTTAAAAAATATGTAAGTTCCATGTTTTCCTCCCCTTTTTGAGGATTTCTCAGAGGATTTCTCCAATACATGGAAGGAACTTTTTTCAAGAAATGTCATACTTCTTTACGTATGACTGTTTTCCATTACCAAGTAAAATGCATTCTATACATGACGTTATGTATGTAATTTTGACAATCTATATATTTCCAGTCACCTTTTAAAAATAATGATATGAAGCTCATGGTATGAAGTGGTATGGTTCAGAAGCTCAGAGGAAGATGTCTCATTAAGATTATCCAAGGAAAGGCCTTTTCACTGCAAAGGGGACATAAAAGGGGGAAGCAAAAGAAAAACGTTTAGACAGATACATCCCTAGGAGATGAGGGATAATAGAGGTTAAGCCAAAGACGGAATGTCCCCAGTAACAAGTTGAGGAGCCATCAGGAAATTTCAGGTACAGCTCTGGAGGTGATCAACCTGGACTTTGTAATTGATAAGGGGGAAAAAAAAGAAGATGAGGAATTAGGACATTCAAGGTGTGAGCTCCCTGTCATCAAGTGGAGGCAGCGAAGTCTCAGTGCTAAAGACTGCAGTAGGTGGGGATCTTGACCCAGCCACTGGGTTTTGAATGGGGTATATTCCCAGTGTCATCTGCTGGAGGAACCGGGGTAGAGTGAGGTGAATGAGGGGCTCTGCACTGGCAGCTGGAGACGGACCATTGGTCTCAGCCCATGGGCCAGAGACTGGTCATGTAAGTTTCTCTATCTTCCCCAAACCTGATGTGAGCCTGAGTGTGTGTTTGGTTGACTCAAAAACCTCAAGCTGGACCAGGGACAAGTAGGATGCCCTGGGTCGAGCAGGGGTATCAGGCAGGCTGGCACCTGGGGGAGATCTGTGATTATGGAAGTCTGTGTGTTAGCTGGCCAGTGAGTAGGAGACCCTTGAGGCAGGCAAGAGACACAGGATCTGAGCAGGCAAGGTGGTACAGGTAGAAGGAACATGCCATGTCTGTGTCCATGATTGTGTTTGTGAATCTGGAAAATGTTGCATGGGTGCCTTTACTAGTGACCTTCAGTCCAGAGCAGCCAAAGAGGAGGAGTAGCTGCCTGTACTGATGTTTTAGCAGCCCTGTTTGTGGATGCAGTTAAATGTAGCACCCTTTCTGTGCCTGGCTCTGTTGCACATGATGTCATTGTCTTCTCTGTTTCTGTGCATCTGTGTATGTGTGTGTGTATGTGTGTGTCTGAGAAATGCTCTCAGCAAACAAGTTGAATCTTTAAACAGAAAAGGGCTGCTCAGTCTGGCATAGAGACCCCAGGTGCCTCCAGAAGGGCTTCAGTGGCCAAGAAGGAGAAGAACACATCCCCAGAATTACTGGAAGAACAGCCCTCAGCACTAAACACTGATGCGCTGTCAAAGGATGCTTCTGTTTTTTTGCTTTCTGACAGCAAAAGGTATCATGGTTAGCTTCTTTAGAATCTAATTTTATGTTTGATATTTTTTATACAATTCTTGGAAATTTTTTATTATTTTGAATACTTAGTATATTCTTGGTTTTTTTTCATCTTATTTCTGATGTTTTTAATCCATTTATTCCTACAATACAATAAGATGATCTTTGGTATACTTTAGCAACTTTATCCCTTTTTCCCTCATAATCTTCCCTGCTTCCATTATTGTCTCTCCATTTTGGACTCCTACCTTAAGCACAAATAATACTCATTAATAATAATCTCTTCTCTTCCTAACTTTTTAGCAGTTAATTAAGAAGTGTTTATTCCTTGACAGATATTTGCAAATATCCCAGATATTTGAGTAAATATGGATTACTACAATCAATTGTATTATCTTCTTTTTTCCTTTCTCTTTTCCCTGGGATCTTTACAGAAATTATGTAAAAGGGGGAGTTTGCAGTGCAGCTCCTGTAAGTACATGGTGGAGACCTCCATATAGACTTAAAAGCCTGCAGCTCATGTGTCTTGAATGAGCTAAATCCAGCTCCCTGTGAAAAGGGATGATGGAGATATCAACTGAAGAAGAATTTATAAAGATTGCTTCCTTTCAAGTTTTCATCACAAGAGAGAATGACTTGGACCAATTACAATAGCATAATAATGACAATCTAATTCTCTGTGTTTCAAGCAATTATCAAAACCAAAAACACTTGGAAAGCTGAAAGAAGATGAAAGTTCTTAGTTGCCCTGTATAACAAGCTAGACATCAGTTGTTTTAAAAAAATGTTCACTAAAATGTTGCTTACAAAAAATTTACACTTTTATCTATAAATTAATGGGCATAACATATTTGACAATGGAATGGACAATTTGTTTAAATGGAAAGTGAGTCAGTACTATAATTTTTTATATGCATAGAAAATTATTCAGGTACATGAAATAGCAAGAACCAGTTGGTACAATTAAAATGCACAAAATACAGAATGAACAAGGAAGAAATTTCCCATTTCTTAAATGGGAAATAAAAAAAAATACGGAAATATATGAAAAAAATATTCAGTAACACTGACAAAATTCCCAGTTTTTATAGCATTCACTCTTTAAATCTTTTGAGAAGTCAGATTTTTTTTTTTAAAGGAATCTATTCAACTCCTATGACAAAACCCAAAAGGATATTGAGAAGCTGAATCACAACACAGAAGTCTGATATTTATTTCTGGCTTGGTTTGTTGGTTTGTTTTTTGTTTTTTTTTTTTTTTCCAGATTCCATACCAGTTCCTTACAAATCTAATGTTTTCAAATGAAAACACTGTGTTGAAAAATAGATTTGAACCACAATTTTTGTATTTTTATCTGTGGCTGTGGTATTTCCAATGTTACCTGCTTTATTTGACTTCATGAGTGTCATATTCCATTGTCATTATTTGTTTATACGTCAGTAGTGTTCAGAGGTTTCAATCCCTATCAAAATTCCTCAGTGCTAAGGATATTGCAGTACAGGCTGTTCTCAGATGAAATTAGAATTGGAATAATCAGAAGACAGGATAAAGAGAAAGTAGATTAATTCATAAAGATCTGAATCTGAAAACAGGCAGGTTCTGTTACTGTGTCAGTACCAGAACCTAGGATTCCATCACTGTGTCTAAATGTGTGTTCTGCCTATACCCATCCAGGGATTGAGTCCTGGTCCCCAGGCCTGGTCCCCAGAGCAGCATGACCTGGGCCACAAGTGGAGGGTGCATTAGAAATACAAGGCACCTGTTTCAAATATTTCTGAGCTTCCAGGTGGTGCTCTGTGGCTCTATGGACATACAAAATAATAGTTATTTTGTGCACACACACAAAATAACTATTATTGTGGGCTTTCTCTAGACCAAAGACTTGTAATAATACATTATGAGTTTGCTGAACCCAAGTTACAGAATGGGTGGCCTGAATTCCTACCAGTGAGACTCTTGTTATGATCCAAAGGAGCAGACTGTGAATGCAAAGGAGGAATTCAGTTTTGGTCTAATTCTTAATAATCTAATCCAATAATTATTTTTAGACCAGTTATCATTACATTAACACTTACATTTTATACTGGTAAGTTGATGTATCTACTCAAAATTTCTAGAATGTATCAATGGTTTCAGGCTGTGAGGGAGGGCTATGGCAATCTTTGGCGTCTCAGGTTCTTCATGGACATAGGGATGAGGATGATGTCATGTTGACTGTTTCTTTCTAATCCCTCCAGGATCTGCCTCACATTATATTTACTGTCATGCTTTACTTACTGACGTGCAAGTGCACAGTATCTCAAAATTCACATCCACAATCACTATATGTAATGTTTTGCACTTGTACATTTGTTCTTCATTCTCGGTTACATCCAGAACTGGTTTTACTCAGCTCCTTGTGTTGCACTTTTTGTGACTGGTTAATTGAGCATTGGTGAGCCCAGGAGCCACCTGATTTCAGTGGAATTACATATTTTTTCTCTGTATTTATTGTACACATTTGGCTGTATTCATTTTTTCTCCCATAATAGACTACCTTAGAAATACTTATCAGAGAATGTTGAAGGTTGCAGGAATATTTAAATTACTTAAACCATTTCCTCTTCAGTAGCCTTGATTTTTGAGTGAAGCCCATCTCAAAATTAGAAATGTTCAATGGCAACCTATAAACTACATTAAGCTCTATTAACTCATTGGAGCAACCTATTTTGGCAGATGTGCTCATCCAGAAAATAGAGAACATAAAATTCAATGGCTTTTCCCCACAGCATCAGACAAATTTAAGCCACTCATAACATCAATTTACGGAGAAGTGGCAGACTTATAAATTACTTGAGCTTTATAGGCAATATGAAGCAAACATATGGTGCAAGGTATTTGGAAAGGCATTTATGAGTCCTGTAAAAATGCTGTAATAAAGTTCTAAACAGTTATTCTAGTGTACTTTTTTCAATGCTGGTATGTGTTCCTAAATCTTGGGTCATCTTTCAAACACAATTCAATAGTATCAATGTATTTCTCAGCTTTTAGGATCAATTTTGTGCAGTCTTAACTTTGGTTTTATTTTAGCTGATACTTACTGATATTTTTTAATTTTTAATTTAAAAAATTAATTCAAGGTGACCCCATTACTAGTCACAGAAAACAAGAAAATCATGTTCTTGAAAATCCATTAATTGAATATGTAAAATGCATTATATTTTTTAGGCTGTTTGCTGTGCAATTAGGCAAAATAATCATTAGTGAACATCCATAAGAGTAAATACTTCAATGCAAATAATTCTGAGCAAATAAGTCCATCAATCCTTCTTATTTAGGTAATAGGTCTTTCCCTCTAGCCAGTGGCATTGTAGTCTGTTGATGTATTCTTGTTCTGCAGGGCTGCTGCTCACCCTTCACTGTGGCCACACCTTCACTGTTTCATCTTCAGTACCACTCAGGAAGGCACCTCAGTTTTTCAGAGCTGACACATAAGCTCCTTGCTTCAGGAGCATACAGTAATGACAGTCACAACGTCGTGTATGAGACAACAAACAATTCAGAAAGTTTTAAGTGTCATCTCCAATTCGAATCAAAGTATCAGAGTCTTCCTTAGCCCTGAATTAGCCTTCAACCTTTTTCATGAAGTGACAGATTAAGGGAGGATTCTTGGTATTGGTGTGTCCTAAAGAATACATGTTTTTCAGTACCCTCTTACCTTAATATAACAACTAATGATAGTACATTCCTAAACATCAACTCCTAAAATTTTATTTTTATACAGTCTTTAAAAACAACACAGAACATTTGGAACATAATGTTTTTTCTGAAGCCCATAACTACTAGAGAGCTACAGAATACTTTTATGTATTCCTTAATTTAACAAAGAAACCTGTTGAAAAAGCATTGCATAAATAGACACATTTTAGTTTTCACTGACTGAAATATGGATTTCATTTAGAAATGTTATCCAGTTGGGTGTTTAATTCTCTCCTTGTACTGCTCTTTGGGTTGATACAAGAGTCTCTGCGGATATACTGCAATTTACTGAACCAGCCTGACTTCTTTAGAGTTAGTTCACTAGGAGTATGCTGTCATTTTACTTCATTTGTTTCAAAATTAGATAACTAAACTTTCTGAGTTTACTTATCTAAAATTAGATAAGTAGATTTGTTTAGGAAAACTGGTGATCTGTACCCAAATCCAAGGCAATGGAGATATAGATTGTTAAACGTATCTACAAAATCATGACAGAAGTTCTCCTGGTTTTACTCTGTTGAACAGAGTAAAATACCTCATTTTGCTTGGATCAGCAAGATTTATTTTTCATCAGTGATGATTTGAGAAGTGCAACATAATAAAAATTGCCATAGTTTTATACCAAAAATGATAAAAATAGAGCATGTAAACGCTAAACACATTCTATGAAATTAATTTTCTTATATAGTCTCTAATTTTAAAACCATTTTAGAGAAATAGAAACTTTTTATTGTTGATTAAAATTGAATACTAGTTAAGTGGTAAAAATCAAACCAGAATTATTTGAAAGATAGCAAATGAAGCAATACTTACAGTACTGAATTATTTATTGCATAAATACTATCTGTTGTAGGTCTTTCCTGTAGACATGAAACTGCCTGGTGTAGATAGCTGTGCAGAGTTGGCAGAAAATTAGTATCTTCAATTGTAGCTCCATAAAACCTATTTGTATAATTTTACTGTTTTCAATCTTTAAAATGTTCCCTGTCTGGAAAATTCAGTCCTTAAGGACATTAAAAATAATATAGTAGAAATTTCTGTATACCTAATACCATAAAACTAAGATATTGATTTTTCCAGTGAATATATTAAGACTGTGAAATTCATTGTTCAGAAAGAAGTTGGGAGACATGAGATGGAAAAGATTATAAGGATATTAAAAGCTTATAATTATATTGAGACTTCCCAGAGTCATATCACCTAATACCTGTTGGAACCCAGGGCACAGGGAATGTTTCTCTGTCTGCTCTGAGGGGTCCTGGCCCCCAGAGAAGCACCGACTTTGACCTTCACCCATGAAGAAAGCTTCCAAGTCTTCAAGATAGACTAGAGTCTACCAGAGTGTGAAATAGATAATAGAGAATAGTGTAGTTTGACACTGGGTGAGAAATTTAGGTTTTGGGATTTTTTTAGTATGGACGTAGATAGGAAGCAAGATGGAGGGTTTTGGGCACTGTCTTGGGCTTCTTCTTCTCCATCTATTCTATTTTCTGCAGTGTTGCTGGCACAGGTTGATTGGTCAAGGAAAGCCGCAGTTTTAGGTCACATGGACAGACAAGGGATGAGTTATTGGTAGAAAAATGGAAATAAAGTGCATTTTAAGAATTAATTGTATGAAACAGCTTTAAAAGACCTTGAAACTGCACATTTTGCAGTGCTTTTCCTGGGTGCAAAGTCTGGTACAGATGGCGTGCTGAAGTTTTGATAAGATAACAATAAACAACAAGCTGAAGACCAAAAAAGTCCCGTGTGTCTCTCTTTCCTGGCACAGAACTGCTACAGGAGGGTTTCCCCCATCAGAGGAGACCCCAGTGGGGCCCAATGAGAGGGGCAAACACCTATAAATACCATATCTATCTCAGATATAAAATTAAATATAAATTTGATTAAGACAAAAATTCAGGGGGACTTATTTTGCCAGAGTGCCCCTACTGATTTTGGGTGCGGATGGGTAAGGATTTGTCTCTGAGCATTTTCTATTGCTCCTCAAAGGAGATGAGATACTGAGTTAAACAGAGAGTAGGTAATTGTCCTGGCTTTGTCTGGGATAGTGTTATTTTCATCCTAGCACCTGGTATGGTGCCATGATCTGGATTTAATGTTAATAACAGACTGATGTTTTTGTTGTTGCTGAATAGTGCTCACCCTTAGAGCTTTCCAGTTCCCCAGGCTCTGCCAATGGAGAGGTGCACAAGAAGCCAGGAGGGAACATGGTCACAACAGCTGACCCAAACTGGCCAAAGGGATATTTCACACCACGGAATGTCATGCTCTGCATATAAACAAAGCAGTTTATTGGGGGCTGCTGATCACTGCTTAGGGATAGGCTGGTGTCACTTGTTTCTCTTGGGTGCTATTCGTCTCTCTTTTCATTTATTATTATTATTAACATTAATAATAATTTATCATTAGTTTATTATTAATAATAATAGAAATACTATCATCATCATAATTTTAATTATTATACTGTTATCTCAAGCCATGAGTTTTACCTTTTCTTTCCAAGTCTCCTCCCCACTGAGGGGAGGTGACAGAATGAGTGAACATTTGAATGGTTAAATGACAACAGCATATAGCAGGGGTTAAATGACAAAAATAATGCAACACAGATTTGTTTATTGAACGTGGTTTAAGTTTGAAACCAACAAATTAAGTTAGATGGTGAAGATTTCTGGACAATTACATGCTTTCAGGTTATGCTAGTAACCCAGAATGAAGTCCCACCAGACCTCAGGTCATGTAGGTGTTTCCACAAGTCTTCCCAGGTACGGAAAAAAATGAACTGGGGAAAAATTAATATCATTCTTTTTTAAATTACATTAAAAATTACAAAAAAAAATTAATGTCCTAGACAGAGAAATGAAGACATTTCCTGGCATATATTGCAAAGGAAAGACAAATCCTGAAATTTGCTAGGAACTGTCTTGCATGAGAGAAGTTTTGCTAGCTTACTCCACAAATTAAATGCATAAGAAATTATTCATATTTAATACAATTATATTCATAAAATCCATTAGCATTATTAGACAAAGAAAGATACGCATCCAGCCAGGTCTCTTGGCTGCTAATGCTTAATTATTTGTTTATTAAATAAGCCATTTTTTATGGAATCTTCCAAATATTTAGACTTTACAATATTATTCAAATGGTTGGTAGATTACCTTGGGTATTATGTAATTTAGAATAAAATTTAGGATCTATCACTAATGGGTTTATATGGCAAAATGGACAAGATAAGCATTTAGAGATTAATAAAGTTTCTCATTTCTTACAGTACAATTTGGAGGAGAGCTTTTGAAAAAAAAATGTAAACTGGTTTCTATAAGCATGTGATAGAATAGGATATCAGGTGTATTATGTTTGAAAAGGTGTTAAGGGCACTTTCAGCATGTGTCAGTTCCAAGAAATTGGATGTCAGGTCTTCCAAATTATATTTTTCTGCTCTTCCCACTACATTGCAGTGCATCCTGTTGTGTTATTACTAAGAACAGTGTTAATCAGTAGCTATATTTGTCACTAGAGATAAGCATTAGCTGTCACTGTCATATGATGTGACATGTAAGAATATGTACAAATATTACCTTTTTAACAAAGAAAAAATATTTTAACAAAGTGAAGAAAATGTCTGTGTAGTCTGAAGAGTGAGCAGAGTGCAAACATGTCAGTGTCTGTTGTTAATGGGAAATAAAACAGTGTTTTGAGCTACCACTTCTGGCTATATTTAGGCATCTGGAGTTGCCATCCTACAGTCATGCAGAAGTCTATAAATCAGTTATAGACTTCAGGTGGTTACAGACTGATCTAAGTTAGATCACCTCGGTCAGATCTATGGCTGGCAAGATTTTTTAATTAATACATTACTTCTTATGTCATAATAAATAAACCAAAGAGCTAGGGCATCTAATTTATAAAGCATAATAAAGCATATCTTTGGTTTTCCTGTCAATATAGGAAGAAGAAGCTATATCCTAATAAAAGATTCACTGACACCTAAAATATCTTATCTGCATGTACTTGAAACAAGTTTCCTTTTATTTCTTGAGACTGTTATTCATTATTTTTTCTTGCCCTGTCTCCTAAGCTAAATGAAATAACCCAGTTAGCTATTAACAAGACCAGCATTGTAAGTGACTTCATTTTTTTAAGTCAACTAGCTATGACAATGTCAAGCATCACAAACAAAAGAACACACTAACATTCTCTTTGGAAATCAGAAAAAATATCAAAACCCAGAATTCATTATCTTTCTCCTGGGGCATTCAATGTTAATGTATCTGCCAATCATCTTAAAACTATGACCACTGTACAGTCTCCCCAGGTAAATTTTTAATTTATATACAATTATATTACAGACGTGCTTTCCATATCTTACATAAATAAGTTGCTAATATCTCCCAAGATTTTTAACAAATTATAAAAAGACTCTTTTATTAATAATTCTGTTATAATTTAACGGTTCTACTTGTCATCAGGTGATAGTTTTTGCTGCATTCCCTTAGGGAGCCAATGCTGTACAAATTCTAAGTAAATTAGTTCAAATGAAAACAAATTAACAGTGAATCATGCAAGCTGACCTTTACCTATTAGTTGTAATGCAAGATTATTATCTGTAAGTCAGTAAATACTGCAGGATAAATGATTCATTTAAGCTTTATTCACATTAATGAGAAGTGAATTTTAATTCAGCAAAATATCCTTAGTGGATTTCATTGTATGATTATTGTGAGTAGAAAGGAGACTTATGAAAGTCAAGGAGGGGAGGAGGAGATATCCTAGAAAGGGTGGAAGAGAAATAGGGCAGACCAAAACCACCGGACTCAAGCTCACATAGGCCTATGTGGACTTTGGTGGGCACAAAAACACATGCCCAAGCTGCTATTTATCAACAAGCAGCGATCTGTTAACAACAAATCAGATTAGTTAGCCAAGCACTTTGTGAATACTCTGTCAAAGATGGCAAATGCTAAAACCTAGTTATTACTGGCTTTAAAAGATGCCCCTAGAAGCTGCAGGTCCCAGATGTGGCAGACAGTCAGTGTGGACAAGTGCTTTGTTGATTAACTAGCATCCAAGGAACTGTGCTTCTGGATGAGAATAACAGTTACCAGAGGTACCTGAAAAATACTAGAAGATTTTAGCCGCTGGATATATGGTTTTTTGCAAAGAAAATAGACATGTCATGTGAAGATAGTAAGTATGTTTGTAATAGATACAGAGAAATTAAAGGCTAAATGAAAAAATAATCCATGCTTGCTACAGCTCATTAATGTTTTATATCAATAGGATTATGACATGACTGGTGTGGAAGACATGAGTCAAGACTGCAGAAAGTGGAATGAACTGGAGTTTGACTAGAAAGCAAAAACTGCTCAGTAGTTTTGGATGGAAGATCGTGGCACAGCAAAAAATTGGGGCCACCTTTTTCATGTCCTGTCTTACCGTGCAAAGAGGATAAGAGCTTCTCTCTTTCCACTTAGATGAGTTAGAAAATCTACTAGTTCTGTGGAACATTAGTTTTTGACGTTTTGTGCTTGTATTGTGCTCTCCGCAAGACCTGATTGTAAGGAAGGTCCATAGGTGCCATGATAAATAATAAACAAAGAGTAATATCAGAAAGAATGGTGATAATATAATACCAAACAGGTATTTTCTTCTAGGATTCAGGAGAGAGTGTAACTTCATACTGTCAGTAGAGATGGCTGTTTTTCATAACAAATATTTCTGTTGTAATAAAAATTTGCTTCTGTGCCAGGTAAATTTTCTTCCATGCTCCTTGATGTGCTGTTGTAATTGATCACACTGGCAATTCTGAGTAAACCTAGGATGTTCCTAAGACAACCCATCTGTTATTCAAACACATTTAAGACTTCTTTCCAGTGATTTTTGATACTTGATTGATTGGTATTTGATTTTTTACAAGGTATTCCCCAAAATGTGGTAAGGCAGAGTTCTTCAAAAATAAATCAAAAAAAGTTATTTGTTTGATTTTTCTAGTTTATGCAATTTTTTCTGCCAATATGGTCAGGACAACCTTATCTCAGTCTATCCTTCCATACTCCAGCCATTTTCACTGGATTTTTTCCTCTGGAAATTTCCATTATGTTTTTCATCTTCACCTGATGATGACTGTTCTATTTTTCATCTGGTCCTGTCTTTTTCTAATTTGATTCATACTCATAGGTTCCAAAGATCTCTTAAGATCACTTGCTCATTACAGTACACAGCTGTCAATAGTCAATTCTGGTATTCCTGAAAAATTAGTACTGCTTAACCTGATCATATTTCCATGTCTAACTCTTTTTAGCTTTTCAGAATCCCCAAGAAAACTTGCTGTGAATTTAGCACATCAGCTCAAGGTCTAAAGAAAGCCATTTACCAGACTAGACCACAAGAGAGCGGCTATTTAAATCACCTCTGCTTAATAATTGAGAGGTTTTGAGTTCATTGCATTGCAAGACATGCACATAGTTCATGTTCATAGTTCCTCATGTGCTCTTTAGTTGATGACAATAGGTAGGCATTTCAATGCCAGAAGCCTCACGAAGATCTTGTGTGTGTACAGACCACCTAACTGGGGCTATGCAGCCTTTTACAGGTGTGCTTCTTAGGACAGAGCAGTGCACTATATATTTATGCATGTTCATTCACAAATATGCACATGACATTTACCTGATGTATGCAAAAAGGGTATCTTATAAAAAGGTATTCTGAAAAGTATACCTGAATGGCAGGAATTTAATCATAGGATTTAAAGCTGACCTCTCAAACACAGAAAGCACCACTATTTGTTTCGTCCTTTGTGAATTTTGTGCTTAGAATAATTTGGACAGTCTGAAAGTTGCCTATTCTTAGTCCTGGGATTCATTAACAGAAAGCATTTCTAGTAGAAGAAACAGACCCAGGAATTTGATGCTAAAGCATGTCAGCTGTCAAATCTACACATGGTATTGGCTATTTAACACTATTAGCTTTCAGCTGCTACAATATATAGACAGAGATATAAAGGTCTGTCAGAGTTCTGCCCTTGGCTCATTTAACTTTACCAAGTCATGGGACAAAGTAATTTTACTGTGTAGTAATTTTTATGTGCTGCAAGTTAGTGGAAAACATAATTTCATAGTTCCTGATGCTCCATGAAAACCAAAGAGAATAGATTTTTCCAAAAACCCGAATATTTTCATGTTCAACAGATCAAGTCACCACCTCATTCATGACAGTCTAAAGCACTGCAGTGAGATATTTTCCAAGATTATTTAGCAAACTCTGAGACATAAGACTTAGTTTTTCCTCCTCTGATTGTATTAATTTCTGTGCCATTTCTTTAATCTAAAAAATCTAACCTCAGTGTTATTGTTCCTGGATTACATAATAGGAAAAAATGTAATACAAATAAAAGGGTTCATTAACAGTTGATCTTTATCAACATACCTCAAGCTTTTCTAAAGTGATGCTAAATGACAGCAGGAAGATTTCAAGAATAAAACTAAAACCAATTGGGGCATAAAGCTGGTTTCAAGAGCCATGAAACCAGGGAATGTGATCTTATCCCACTCATTCCCATTTCTTGCTAGGAAAGAAATTATTTACCGTAGAAAATGGTGAACGGTACTTACAGTATTGTTATTCTTTAGTTATAGTGATATATCTCTGAATGATGCAGTCTATACCTGCATGAGTTGAACTAAACTCATTATTGTTAAATTAAATGTCCTTACTTTCTCAGCTGCCTACTTTCCAACTGGCATGTCCATGCATTCCCTCAAAATCTATTTATTTTAATTGTTGAAGCCTAAGTGAAGACTGATAAAATAATTTCTCTCCCGGTTTTCCAGAAAACCTGCCAGGCTAAGATTTAATTAATTTCATGTGATTCTAAACAGTCCTTTTTTTCACTTGAATTCCTAAACTGGCAAGATAGCTGTCTGAAATACTGGCAGGGTATCAGGATACAGGATACAGGAAGTATCAGGGTACAGGAAGGGCTGGTGGATCCCTGCTCAATCCTTATGGGCTGGGCTCTGGGAGTTGCAGGAGCTGTCCATTGAGCAGGTGGGGACTGATGGCCACAGACTGAGCTGAAATGGGTTCTTGGAATGTGGGCAGGAGTGGAAGAAGGCTCAGGGAAGGGTCTAAGTGAGAGTCGATTACAAAGGCCTAAATAAAAGGTCTTTGCTAAGCCTAAATAAAAGGTCACTATTCTTGTCCCACAGTGCCTAGAACACTCACCCCCAAAATGGAAGAATTAGCATAACAGTCTTTTCTGGCAACAGAGACTTTTATCTGCTTCCTGAATTTACTGGACTGCATTGTGTTTTCAAATACAGATTCTTTTGATGATGTGATGCCACACATAGCTCCAGCTAGCCTGGATGCCACCTTCTGCCAATGGTTCTTCCCAGTATTATGTTTTTTCCCCTTGTCAAAGTAAGGCAGTGAATTCATCCCAAATTTTTTGTAGTTCTGGGAACAAACCTCATAATTTTCATTAATTCAATTTTTCCTTAGGAAGCCCCCAGGTCTTAATGCTGTTCTTTTATTTCTTAACAATGTACTGTAGAGCTGCATCTTGTCAGAGTTAGGGTAGAGCACATTTGACTCAAGAAGGTTCAGAAACCTCTAGAAATTATTTAGGTTTTCACTACAAATGAATGGAAGACAGTAGAAATAACCCTACTGACAGGAATGATCTGTGGATCCACATATAGAAGTGATTTTATTTTGGCTTTAAATTTTTCTTAGACATGTAATATATTAGACATATTTGAATTGTTAATAGACTATGACTAAACAATGAAATTATATAATGGGATAAATAATGGACTTTCTCAGAATGCTATATGTCTGATATGTATATGATGAGTATCTTGCTTGGAAAAAAATAAGAGGACATTTGAACGATTTCCAAAGTTTTTTGCAGCACTTACTAATATCCTGAATCTTCACTATTTTCTGTTAATTCTTTGTTTCTTTTCTTTACTTCTTATAGAAAACTTCACTTAGTGACTGAAACATTAAAAAAAGTAAAACCCAAAAGTCATAGTTAATTTATTTTAAGAATTTTCATGCTAACAATACAAGACTATACAAGAAAATAACTATTTTCTCAATCTGAATTCATATCAATAGGTATAAAACTGCATTAGTAATCTTTTCTACAATGATTACACTGACTCTCAGTGCAGAGAAAATTGTCTTTTTCTTTTTGTCAATCTAAAGCTTTAATGACTTTATGTCAGAAGACTGTAAATAAATGGCAGACAATGAGGGGCTGTGGAAATAAAAAAGACAGTTTTATGGCAGCTTTCATTTTCTTTCAAATTTTTATTCTAATTCTATATTTTCTATTTCATAAAATCTTAGAATGTGGAAGGGACCCTCAAAGATCATCTACTTTCAACCCTTCTGGCGTGGCAGGGACATCTTTGGGTGGTTGCATGCAGAGGGTAGTGGTTAATAGCTAGGGATCCCAATGGACATCAAGTGGTGTCCCTCAGGGTTCTTTAATGGGACAAGTGTTATTTAATACCTTCATCACTGACACAGGCAAAAGGATCCCTGAGCAAATTTACAGATGACACCAAGCTGAGTGGTACAGTTGACACACCTGAACGATGGGATGCCATCCAGAGGGACCTGGACAAGCTCAAGAAGGAAGCTGGTGGAAATGCCATGAGTTTTAACAGGACCAAATGCAAGGTGCTGCAGCTGGGACAGGGCAACCCCTGTATCACCCCCGGCTGGGGAAGGAACAGATCCAGAGCAGCCCTGCCAAGAAGGACTTGGGGTGCATGAGAGGCTGCACATGAGCAAAGTGCCCTCCCAGCCCAGAAAGCCAATTGTATCCTGGGCTGCATCAAGAGCAGCGTGGGCAGCCAGTCAAAGGAGAGGATTTTGCCCCTTCTCCACTCTGGTGAGAACCCCACTTGAAGCTGGATACTAAAAGGATGCAACAGAATTTTTAGTAGTGTATTAAGACAAAAAAAAAAAATCTTAATAATTGTAAACACTAGAGGCCTTGAAAAAATGTATCCATGAATATTACAGAATCTACATCATTGAAGATTTAAAAAATTCACTAAGACATATCCTGAACTGCCTGATCTTGCTTCAGAGTTTGACCGGCTTCCAGCCTGTGTTAGACCTGGAGTACCTTAGAAATTCCTTCCACCACAGAACATAAAACAAATGTAATCCTTTATCTCATATGTGTTCTGGTTTGCCAAGGTCATTTTTGAAGGCTGAGATCCCCAAAGTTCAATTACAGTTAGCAAACTCAGTACAGCACCTGGTACTTTTGAGATTTGCACATTCCTCCATGTATGTACCTAGTGAGAAAATTGCTTATTCTTAAAGTCTCTGAATGTAAGTGGGTATATCAAAAGATGTTGAGAACAGCAGATTTGAATCAATGTGTTTTATGCAACCTCTGAGCTTCTTGTGCCTAAAACCATCAGGAAACTATAAATGAGTCTGTTGTCTGATGTGCAACAAGGAATAATCTCTTTTTTGTAACTTATATATTTGAAATCACTTGATACTGGAGAGCTGCAGCAATAAAACATGATTATCATGGTATGCACAACAGGTAGTTATGTAGAGATGTTTATTTGTAGCTCAACTTGGATAGCAATTTCTGCATTTGGATACTATTTCTTTTAATAAATTTTAATCATTATTTTAATAATTTTAATGATACTATTGTTGTATATATTATATATAATATAGATCATATATCTACATTATATTTATAATTTTTATAATTTATTATATTTTTTATGATACTATACTAAGACTATTTAATCTGAAAACCTAGTCCTGCTGGCTATCAACTGATGTACTGTCACAAAGAGCAGTACAGAGCTGAAGATTTCACATGGAGAACAAAGCTTGATTGTAAGTACTAAGCAGTAATTTTTTTAATCTCTGTGGGAAGAAATTTAGGGTGTATGCATCTGAGAATCCCTGGGGACTGGTGTGACACTGGTGTTGGCTATGAGTCAGAGAAGCTTGGGAAAACCTTTTTGAAAGGCTAAAGCTCTTTAATACTGCAGAGTTCTCAAAACTTTTAACTACAGAGAACATAATTAAAGATGCATACTGTTAATCTAAAATATGTCCAGCTCTTATAGATGCTACAATATGTCAGTGTGAGCAAGCGTATTTTAAAGTGACAGGTGAAAAAAAATAAAATTCAACTATTACCCATACACTTTCCAAGTTAAACTGTTTTATTGAACTACCTAAATTCTTTACCCTACATCATTACACCACTTAAAAATGTAGTTTGCTTTATTTTTCCTCCAGCATTTCCTCTTCAACTACACTGAAACATATGTTTCCATCAGCAAGAGCAAAAAAAGAGTGGGTTCAGTCCTCACCTATTGCTGAGAATAGGTAGAATAATACTGAATAGGCTGAGAATAATACCTTACTTAAAACAAAACATAAATAATTTCCATTAGAGGACAAGACAGTACAACATATTCAAAATGTCTCTGTCATGGTTTAGAAATTGTTGGGAAGGGCTTCAAGTGGAACCCAGGTCATTGATCCCTGCCATTTTCATCACAAAATACAGACAACTTTGAAAGAAAAACCCTGTAACCAACATTAAAAGGTTTGAATTGCTGCTCTTGTATTAGGGATGAACACCATCCCCAGAGTAAAAGCAGCCCAAAAATGGTAGAAAGGGAGGGTTTCTTCAGCTCTACAGTTTAAGGTATTGTTTAAATATTTATATATTTGTATTTATATAATATATATTCTATAAATATTTATTAAGCTGTAAAAAAGCATTGTAATGTGACACTCAGTTCAGCTGCTAAAGAGAGGAAAAGGCCTTGATAAGTTGTACTTTCCAGGCATCTGCTGGTTGATATTAGGAATAATGTCCTGATGTTCCCTCACTGATGATAAGGAGAGTTGACTCATGTCCCTCATGGTCTTGGAGGTAAGTTGTACATGATTACAATGGAAAGAGTGGTTCCAGTGTCCTGCTCTAAATTGTAGTGATGAAGCACTGGGCTGGGTGACATGTTCCTGATCACTCCCCAACAACATGATTTACTGCCCTTTTCTACAGCTCTTTTCACAGTCCAGTTTCTTCATCTTTACCATCAGCTATTCCTATTTACTCTTTCCCCAGGGATCTCAGTTTTGCTGACATTTTACACCTACTTGTTATTCATGATGCGGTTGCCCTGAAAAATTACACTTTGGTCAGCAGTTCTGTAAGGTACTGCCTCTTTTTATACATAGTTTTTCATTTCTACCATTTCTCATGTTGTTGTCATCTTAGTTTAGTAAGGCTTGGCCAGCTGCATTTACTCTTTTATATCTACTCCTTTGCTATTTTTTACACCTGTATGTTCTCTTGCTGTTCCCTTCTTAGTGCAGTTCAGGACATTTTTTTCTGGATATTCCAAAACTAGTAGCATCCCATAAACTCCGCTTGTTTATCTGGCCTTTAATCTTCTTTAGATATAAATACTTGTCTTTAGAAGAGGGCATCAGAACATAAAATGCTATTGTCACCAATAAATGCTACTTACTGGCTTTTGATAAACTTTTGCTGCAAAGTAAGGGAAAGTATATATAACAATGACTCTAAGAGACCATGTCTATTAATGAAAACATTTCTGAATTACCATCCCATAATAAAACCATTTTTTTTCCTTTTATTTCTAGTCTTTCCAATTTTTAAAGAAGGGGATGGCATGCACTGGCTAGTATGCATTGAATGAGAGAGAGTGCTGACAGAGCAGAAATGGCATAGTCTGCAAGAAAAAAAGAATAAAGCAATTAATAGATGTGTTTACTTTCACTGACTGTTCTAGAGATTACAAATAAGGTAATATTAAATGAGTGAGAGAAAAAGAGACAGGCCTTACATTTCCACCCACTGATGGTCATGAGTGAAAAGGAGTAAAAATAGACAGACATTTTTTTAGCCAACACTGTCATTAACATCCAAGGCCCTCAGTAGATCAGACAGGGCTAAATTCATCTTTGTTCCCTAGCTCTTGGCAGCATCTACTTCCAGATATTGGATGGAGTTTCAGATGGCCAAAACATGGATCTTTCCATTGGTTCTGGAAGAGACATAGTGATTTATAACTATTGAAATCCTCCACTGGGTGTTTGCAAAGGACGTAAATCAAAGCAGAGACAGATCCATTGATTTTTCCTCTCACTTCCTTGTCAATGTGTTCTGCTTTGTAGCGCTTAACATTTTCTCTTCAGTTCTTACAGATATCACCTGCACCAATTTTAGTCACTCCTGAGGTATAACAGCTTCCAAATAAGTACACAGTTAAATAATTCATTTAACACTTTCTTTCTAATCAGAGCAATAATGAATAACAAACTGAATAATAAAGAGTAAAAAAATGCTAATATTAGCTCATTGTGTAAGAATTTACTTATATTTTGCTTTATGTTTTAGACAGTGAAGCTACATTCTAAAAATGTGTAGATGAAATACTACTATAATGACTTTGATACTATAAATAATGATTACTCATTTTATAAGCCCTTGAATGAACTCAGTTTTATTTCTAAACTGTATGAATGACCTGCTATCTTTATATATCAGATCATCAGTGGAGATTTATACAAATAATATGGTGATTCATTATGGTTTTCTAAGATCTCTGGTTGTAGTTTATGTCCTGATTTCAAGCATGAATGTTGTCAATGTTTTCAATGTTTTGCCTGAACTAAATAATTTATCACTAGAAACAAAAAGATTGACAAACTAGATGCTGTAGTCTGTACAAATTGATCTGGTAGTGGTAGATCAGAAATAAAAGTCTGTTAAAAATTCTTTCTGTAATAAGGCAATATTTATATTATATGCAATAAATAATATGGAAGATGTTACTCAATGTACATGAAAATGAATTACAGTCATCAGCAAACTAATTTTGAACTTGTTTTGTGCACTGTTAATTTAATATTACTACTAAATCCATACAATATTTGATCTGCACTTAAGATCACATTGATCAATTTCTTCAGTGTTACACAGACATGTCTTAGAAGATTTATGTTTGTATCACTATTTAACATCTCTTTAACTTCTTTTTGCATGAAAAGTCAATGAAATGCAGTCCAATCCTATGTTACTTAAAACAAAAATTCTATGAACATCAAATATTTGCACTGTATGGAAAAAGACTGGAGCATTGATTTGCTGATAAAAGGATTTTCTATATGTCATTGTAATACTGCAAAACTGATCACTTGCTTCAAGAAGAGGAATTTTGCATGTTTATACCACTGTAGAAAAAAATCTTAGTACTGAATCATTTACAGAAATGTTGCTGGAATAACATTGCAATGCTTTATAATTTTGGGTCATTCTTTAAGTAAGGGAAACATTCCATGAATTTTAGTTATTTTTGTTCAAATATTTTAATACTTACTCCTCTTGTAGATTGGCAAGTCTTAAACAGTGTCACAAATAATAAACTCATTGGCGATGCAGCATCACTTAATGTTAATAGTCAAAGTATTCCTTTGTTGCTTTAATCTGCTGAATTCTTCGGTGTCCTGTCCTGAGACGCAGTTTCTAATTAAAGCAACTTGGAGTAGGCACTTCCAGGTGTCACACCCCTACCTTCCCTTCAACACACAGAATGACTAAGACAGTCAAAGCATCCTCAGAAGAATAAATCACATTTCAGAAACACAATGGCCCTGTTCATGGTCAGGCTTATATTCCTTTCTTAAGATTGCGAACAAAATTTTGTATGATCCTGAGAGATGACTTTTATCAACACACATATTTTCATGGCTCTAGGAAAAGGAAAAAACTTTATTTCATTTAGCAGTTTTGACGATGCTGTACAAACCTTTTCCATACACAGAGGGCCTGCTCTATGACTCAGTATTGCTTATCTCCAAAATAAGCAACATTTTGACTAGGTCAAGTGGCACCATTCAATAAAATACCATTTTTTCAAATACTTGTATTGGGAAATCTATCCTTCTTTTCTAACCTCCCAGAGCAGTCTTTTCCTTGGCCTAATTTTCAGCTCATCCTTACATTTATGGATTTTCTAGCACTGTTACTTTCTGCTCAACTTTTCATAGCTGCTGAATGGAGTAATATTAAAGGATAGGTCATCCTGCATAGCTGTCTGTAAGGAAAACTTCAAGACAGTGTTAGATTCATTTCTTTTCTCTTTCC
This sequence comes from Vidua chalybeata, assembly GCF_026979565.1. Lineage (NCBI taxonomy): Eukaryota > Metazoa > Chordata > Aves > Passeriformes > Viduidae > Vidua > Vidua chalybeata. The sequence goes on from NC_071534.1 coordinate 45,376,732, forward strand.
AGTCAATTATTTTATCAACATACCTACTATAGAAAAATAATGTGCAAATTACAATGGGGCATGCCATAGTATCTCACTGTTTTTAAAACCCCAATATATCATTTCATAGCATTGTAATTTTTTCATGCTTTGGAATCACTACTTTCTTGACACCCACTTTACATTGGCTAATACAATGACTAGAAATCTATCTCAGAGTTTCCTAATAATGTCTAAATTTATTTGCAATATAGGTGTGAATAATTAAAATGAAAATATTGCCTAGCCTGCATTTTAACCAATACTTGCATGTAGGAAATATCAGTAATATAAAAATAAATGTTTAATTTCAGTATTGCATTTTCTGTTGTGTTGTTAGCTGTAGCATTATTAACAGTGCTCAAGTTACTTAAAAAAAATATTTTATTATTTTACCAGGAAGGTAAAAATCATTTATCTATATACAATCAGTAATAGAGAAGTTCTTTGCACCCACATTTAGCTGCTGAGTATGCAGAATTGTGTGCTTGATGAGTCCAGCTCCTGCCTCAGTGTCCATGTAATTCTTCATTTTAATTAGATCTCTTGGCAAAGATGCAGACCAAAAGCTCATAACTCTCTTTTGACTGTTTCAGATGAATCAGCCTTGCTGTGATACAGTGCACACCTACACACTCACATGCTTCTTAGCTGTCTTCACAGGATAGCAGGAATTACATTAAAAAGTTATATGGGCACCTTACACAATGGAAATAATGGAAAGTTTGGCATTTTCACACTTATTTCTAGAGTGATATTTCCGTCTTACATCTTTTCAGCACTCCAAGTATTTAACTAGGGATTTCTTGCAAAAACTTAATATGATCCTATGAAAAGTGGAGTGAAAATCACACTAGAGGGGCTCTGATAACTGTATAGGTTTTATCTAGAAGTAAAGAAATGTGATCCAAGTAATTTCATCCTGGGAAATAGAGTGAATTTCCCAAAGTGTGGCTACCTTGCTCCAGGTCATGCTGGTCCCCTGCTCCAGCATGGGTCCTTTCCATGGCGTCATTCCTTCAGGAACAGACTGCTTCAATGTGAGTCCCCTGCGAGCCACAGTTGCTACCAAGAGCTTGGTCCTGAATGATTCTGCATGGGTCACAAACAGACAGCCAGCTCGGTAGTTGTACTGGGCTGACACAGGATCTATTCTTTGCCTTCTTAATGTTCAGTTCATTGCATCATGATGTATTCAATTCTTCTTATACTCTTGGCCATTAAACTATCCATAAGGAAAAGTTTTTTGAAAGCATACCGACATGGGGACTTTTTTTTTAATATGCCAGTCAATTAAAGCTTTAATAACAGAAATTCAGGAAGAGTATGTATAAAAAACTTTTTTGTCTGACTTATATTTCAGCTTTGCAGAGTATGAGAGGTTTATGCTTAAGGACTGTTTACAAATAGAGCAACATACTTTAATTTCTTCTGATGTGATTTCAATTTGTCGCAGTACAGCCTGAGCTCTCCTTACTGACCAAACCCTTATTGTTTCTCTGTTATTATGGAAATACCTTGATCTCTAGTTGATAAAAGTAATAGAGACCATAATGGGATCATAATGGATCAAATCAAAGGTCAACCTATTCCAGCATGTGCTAGTATTAAAAAACTTAGAAAAGCAAATATGAGCAGTGAAATACTACAGTCCCCAAGATACTCACTTCGCTTCCCATGATTTAATGTTCTGCCACTTTTTGGGCCACAGAGGGATTGGTGGTAGTTAATAACCATCAGTGGGGTGTTTCTGACACAAATTTACTGTGTTCTTTTTGATCTCGTGAAATCATATGGCCTCTGCAGCATCCTGTGGTAAAGAAATTCCAACTTAGCTACATAGGAAGAAGTTTGTGTTTTGTCTGTAACATGCTAGTGCTAGTGGAGCTCCTTATTATGTACTGCACAAGACAATAAACAGCTGAGGCTGATTTCTTCAAACTCCTCCTGTTTCTAAAAACTGTTACTTGTGATCCTCTCCATTATCCTTTCTGCAGACTGAAGACCATTCATCCCTACAGTTAGAGATGTCCTTCCTGCTCTTCTTTTGTACCTTTTCCATTAATGATTTGTCTAGTTTCTTCTATTTTGTTAGTCATTCCTAGTTTTGACTTGCCCATTACTGTGTACATCATAGCAGTAAAGTTTTTTCACATTTATCCCATTTATTTATATTTAGTTGTAGATGCCATTGAATTGTTTGTGTGACCTTTCTACAGCTCTTTACAGTGACCCTTCATTTATGCTATGATGAATATCTTAGTGTCAGCAGATACTGTCAGTTCATATTTTAATTGTTTTGCAAATCAGCTATAAATGTCTTGTTAAAAAAAAAAAAAAAAAAAGGAGTTAGGATCTATTTGGGCAGTTTCTCCATAACACAGGCTGTGCTGAGACACAGTAGTTAGTGTTTCAGGAGCCATATTTTTCCTCTTTTCTTGTGAATTATTTTATAGTATCAGAAGCACAGAGTAATTCCTCTATTTAACTTCAAAATCAATCCAATCAGCTTATGGCTCAGCAAAGTGTGAATAAGCACCTGTTTATTCAGCTGGTCTGGACATCATCTGCACCATGTCAGGGCACAGCTTCTGCCCACAGAAGCTGGAGTATCTTACCAGAGCTATCTGCTCGTTCTGTAGGACTTGAGAGACCAGTTCCTGGGAGGCTTCCTACACACCACTGCACACTGGCTGACACAGGTCCAAATTTTCCAATAAGTGTAAAGGTGAGCAAATCATGAGGATACCTGGCTACAAGGGAAATGCAGAGTTCCTCCTAATCAAACTTACCCATTCCTTCTCACCAACCCCAGGAGGTTAAACTGTACTGTAATTTCAAACCTGTAAACCAGTTTGGAGGGTACTTCAATGTCATTTTGTATGAAAGATGCTCTGCTACAGGCAGTAACACTATAATTTTTTAATGCTTGCCCTGAATTATATTAAACAAGCTCTGGAAGGAATGATCAAAGGGCTGAGAATGTGTGAAAAAAGAAGACTATATATAATGAGACCTATGATGCATAGATCAACTCTGGGTTGGGGGAAAATTGTATCACCTGGAATTCAAGTGTGAAAATTACACATAGGAGCAATCAGTAAATGCGAAATACCAAGAATCCTATACTTTATATCTTTTTCTATATAATTTCTTATTTCATATTGTCAGTTTCTCAAAATTTTCTTTCCACATTTTATATGTCATTGTTTTGTTTCTCCTTTTTTTGATGACATCTTTTATTTTCTCTCATCTGGAAGATGCCTTGTTTCAAAATGTTATTGTCACTACTTGTCCCACAAACATTTTTATGCCTCAAATAAATGACTGCGCAAGGTTAAGTAATAAAAATACATTCTATTTCCCTGTATTTATGATATTTCCTCTCACTGATAGTCTGTCTTGTCAATTAAATTTAAGTATTTGAACAGCTCACAGCAATTTTATCTGATCATCTGGGTAGTTGGTAACACAGTGGCAAAAAGTTACTTCTAAATTTCAGAGGAAAAGTGTTCAAAGAATTTTAGTATGTAGCAGGTTTCTTTTTAATTAGCATACACAAAGCTCTAATGTGCCTTATATGATTACAACACATCTACAATACTTCTGTACATGAAAACTCGCCAGGCTGAGAAGGAACTTAAAGGGGATTGAAAATTCTTTCATAGCTAGCCTTGAGTCTGCAGTGGCAGAATGTTTGCAGCTGTACCAGTAATTGCCCAAAACCAGTTATATCTTTCCCCCTTTTCATAGTCCAAAAATAGAGCAGTACCACATCTCAAAATAATGACTCAGTCTAGAGGGTAAAGATCTTATCTCTGCCTGAGAGACAGAAAATTTGCAAATACTTGAGTGGAATACCACTGGCTGAAATTTGGGCTTAACTGAATCAGTAATTTTTTGATTGGGACCAGAAATTCAGTTACCAGCTCAAATCATCTTAGGAAATGATCCATTCTTGATGATACCATTGTTCTCCCATTCCACCAAAGGTCATTTTACTTATGCTGCACCTTTAGAAACAAATCTTCAGTTCAGTTTAGCTCTTCAGTCTTTTCAAGATGCTATTTTTTTCTTCTCAAGCTCAGATTTTACTCCATTTTGCAAATAAAGAAAATTCTTCATGTTCTTACTTAATATTTTCCCACTTTATCTGCAATATAAACAAATTGAATCTAACAATTTTCCTGCATAAATGTGCAAGGTATCTACCTGGGGAGGGAGTGACTTGACCTGCATTGCTTTTGTAGAGTGCTGACAAGCTTCCTTCTGTAGATTAACACTTCCTTCTGTATAAAATATGCCCGTATATTCTTGACATATTTTATTCTTTTATTTCCAGATACAGTTCTAAAAGATTGTTTTAAATCTAAAAGTAAGTGAAAATAAAAATAAAATAATGTCATGTTAGTAAATTGTAGTTGATACTGCACCACTAAAATCAATAGGAGTATGGTTATTACTTATTAAAATTTGCCCTTCACACTAATGTCTGACCTCTGCTCTTTTTGTATTTTATTAAAACATGTATTCAAAATCAAATCAGTACCCTTAATTTCTTTTTCAAAGAAGATGGTTTTAAACTGGCTTTGCTGAAATAACAAAGGTCAAGACACAGATTTATGCTACAGGAGAGATTTAAAAACTATAAACTTGCTTTTTAGTATTAAGTTTAGGTCTCAACTTCTCATATCAAATTTTTATCAACTTTTTGTAGTACAGAAAGTCAGCTTAGTTGTTTCTTTACAGAAACTTCAAGTACATCATCTGGTATTTCCAAACTTTCCTCTGGGCATCAAGTGATGCTTCATGTTTGTTTAGGTTTGTTGTTTTTTTTGGTTTTTTTTAATAACAATTTTTTATTCAGAAGACCCTTCTCTCCTCATTTTTACAGGCATTTTTTTATGTCAATTCACCATTACTTAATAAGGGATATTTTATGCGCAAACCCCAATAAAATGTATTTTAACAATAAGTATAAATAGAAACTCTAAGATCTGACATATTTTTTTAAATGTCAGTGAACATATTCTTCCTTTAGCTAGCAGAAAGGAACAACCCAAAGCAGAAACAGGCAAAAATATGAAGCATATATCTCAAATGCATAATGTTTGTGATCTGAATGTCATAAATAATATGACATTGCTTTCATTGTTTCTAATCCCTGTTGTCGGGGAGTGTCCCTTCTATGCCAATAGCTACTTACTAGTTCACAACCTTTCTTGTGCAATGCATTGGAGCAAGATCCCATGACTTCTTGGACATGTAGAAACAGATCTTTTTTTCATATTATTCTTTTCAGAATCATGATGCTAGTCTTCCAGTTTCCATTCTGCCAGCATCAAGATTTAAAGAAAGGAAGAAAAAACTTTGTTATGACAGACCCAATATCAGCAGCATAGTTAGTAGACCCAATGACAGACATAGCTGGTTTTGAGTTAGTTCATTCTATGAGGTTTCTCCTTCTACATACACAGCTAATAAGAAAACAAGGTCCTTGCACAACCTGATAGCCAAAATCCAATCCATATGAGAAAATCTTCAACTAAGCATAGCTTCCACTGATGTAAACTTTGTTGTGAACATTAGTGTAATTTTATGCAATCATAGACTCATTTTTCTTAATATGTAACTGCAGTCTTGCCATGAATCATTTGGGGCAGAATATAAATAGGGGGAAGGCTCCATCCTTCTTGGCTCACATAGTGAATTTGTGCTTATATTTCATAGGTTATACTGCCATTGTGCTCTAGTTCTTTAAGCCCAGTGATGATTCTATTTTCTAAATAAAATTATCCCCTAATACAAAGATAAGCTTTGAATAAAGGTGTATGCAAACTCTTCTGGTAGGTTTACTTGCAAAAAAGAACTAGTTTGGAGAACTGAGATAAAAGTTAGATGTTGGGATATTACAGGACTGTATAAAGTAATGCAACAGTCATTTTCTTGATATTTTCTTGCTAAAAAGGAAAACTGGAATTTTATTCTAAACTTAGCTGTATAAGCCTAATTACTTAGTCTTCTTCTCTTAAATATTTTACCTCATCATAACATAATGACATGATATTTCTAAGATAATGCCCTTTTTGTCTGTTATCTGAGAGGTATTTCAGAAATAACTTCTGTTGTATTTTCACATACCAGCCTGCCACCAGTGTTTTCTCACATCTAGAAGCATACTATTTTATCCACCCCTTTTCATTTACCCAGTTTTCCTGTTAATCCTGCCAACCAGTCTTCACAATATATTTGCTGTCTTGCTATCATGTTCTGACACTTTATCTGCTTCAAATTCTTAGATACATTCCCAAATTTCCATACTGTATCACACTGATATGGCACATGGCACTTGAAGACATTTAACAAGTGTATACTTTTATTTAAATATGTTCAACATTCTGTATGTGTTGCAATCGATATGATTTATGAAATTCAATTACAAACAAATGTGATGGAAAATAGGACAGGCTCCAGGTAACCTAAACCTTACTTAACCTGGAAGTTTAGAAACACCATCAAACAATCTGCTGGCTATCCAGAAGTGCAGCTTGCCTCTGCAAGTGCCTAACTTTGCTAGCTAGAGAGTTCTGAGTCTGACAGAACTTTTGAATTTTCCACATATTTTCAGGACAAGACTATTTTCATTCTTATGATAACCTCTTCCCATGGGTCTTGCAATTAATATAGAGACAAATCTGACTTTTCCCAAGTACCCAAAGAATTCCTTCCCAGTTATGTATGGTCACAACTATATTTATAACATACATTGTTTGTCTCTATTAACTATACCTAGAAATTTCTGTAGGTATTTTCCACAACTTGTCCCAGACCCCAGCCTTAGTATTTAACCTTTAAAAATGCATAAAAATATAGCTTAAAAATGCCAAATTTGAATTCCCAAGTAAAATTAATTTCACCCAAATGAATATTTTAATATGGATGCCCCAGCATACATTTTTCATCTTGTCCTCTAGTGGCAACTATCTACTTTTCTTCTAAAACAGAACAGTAAAAGAGGTATAGCTTAAAAATTGCTTTGGTGTTCTAATGCTAGTCAGTTAAATAGTCCACCCTTGTTCCTTGTTTCTCATGTTCCTCCTTGTTCATTGCTGGCTTGTGTTGAGCTTTACATCAGCAGTCACCCCAAGTCCTTCTCCTGCAGGGCTGCTCTCATTCTGCATCCAGCCTCTAGCCGTGTCTGGGATTGCCATTGTCCAGGTGTAGGACCCTTCATGAGTTTCAGTCCTTCATTAGTTTTCATAGTCCCACTGAAAACCACTCTCCAGCCTCCAGCGTCCCAGACCTCAAGTTCTCAACCTTCCTGTGGGTTCTTGATACCCCATAAGTAATTTAGTGTGACTGATGAGGTTTTGATTGTGTCCTGGTCTTACATTTGTGTGTTAGGTCTCCATGGCTATGTTGTTTGTTTCTTATGCCCTTTATTATCTGCATTTGCATAGAAAAAGTCCTCAATCAGATAGTCTTAGCAAAGGAAATACGGATTTTCCACTCACAGAATAGCCTGAGTTGAAAGGGACCCAGAAGGATCATCTGGTCCATCTCTAAAGTGAATGGCCCATATAGGGATTGGACCCTCGACCACCATGCTCTAAGCAAATGAGCTAATCCAAGGGTCAGGTCCTACTGGGGGAACTCTGAGTGACTGTAGTGCAAAACCTGTAATAAAAGACAGAAGTACTGAACTACTTGATCTAGTATCTGATTATAGGTATTCTCCTCAAACTAGTAATACACTAACAATACAGGGAAACCTGCTGCAATAATACGAAGTAATGTAGAGATTTGCTTCGTTGTTTTTTGTTTAAATATAGCTCAGTGTAAGTCAGTGAACTGAACTATTTTTGTGGCAATTCAGAAATAGGTAATTCTACCACCAAGGCTTCTGCAAGCCACAAAGGCACAATATTCAACACATGGGGTTTGTAACACCTTCTTTTTTCCCCTAAGGCAAACTCTGTCAAAGTTGTTGATCTTAGATATGGGTCAGTTAACAAGCTTGTATCTGAAGACTGCAGAGCCAACTGGGTTCAGAAAGAATCAATAATTCCTCTAGATAACAGGAGTCAAGGCCAAGTCATACATTAAACCAAACAATTTAAGTATAAATATCAATGTACTGCCTGACAGGATGCCAATAAATGTGCTTTAAAAGCAAAGGTATATAGCTTGGTCATATAATTAGGAATAAAGTACCAATAAACTAAAGGCACTTCTTAAAAGCACTGAATATATCTTAAAGCAGAAATTGACAAAAGCACTTGGGAGAAAGAGAAGCACAGGCAGAACCCACTTAACTTCAGCTGAAGATCAGACTTTGCAGGCAGCTTTCAGAATCCCACAGGTTTGGTTGCAAAGCCTTATTATCTTCAAGTCAGGTATAGATCAATATGAGCAACATTTGCAAGATTGAAGCAGGTCACATACAGGAAAGAAGATGGTATCATTTTAATGAGGAAATAAAAGATCACAACCAGGATCCTCACAAAGGAGACAGAGAAAAGTCATTCTCTGTACAGCAGATTTAATGGTTGTCTCCTAATGAATGCTGTGAATATAAGACAGAGGCTTGGTTTCCCCTGGAACTAAAAGATTATGAAGTTTTTTAGGCATCCAAGTGTTCTCTGAGAATTAAAAATGAGAAAGATTCAGTGAATTCTAGCAGTATTTTGCCCTACTATATCTATATTAAATGAAAACCATCTATATATAAAGCTATCAGGGCAGAAGAAGAACAAAACCTCCCTATAACTGACTGCCAGTCCACAGGATGACAAGACTTTGTAGGTCTGATTGTCATGCACCTTTTCTTACTGAGGAATCAAGGGAAAGAGTAAGTTCTGGTACAGAGCAAATCAAGGCAGAGTAGCCTGCTGCTGATCTCAGCAGAAGAAGGCAGATGACTCATTTGAGACAAATATATCCACTGCTGCTCATTCACTAAGTATCCTGCAGTGGTGGAATTGCTTCTAAGATGTAAAGAAAATTCTATGAATCAATGAGTAAAAAAAAAAGTCATTCAAGCAAAAGGTTTTTTTTAAAGTTCAAAGGTTTTTAATGAAAAGAAGAAATCATGTTTTATTCCCTAAGCATGCCCTAATATTTAATTACTTTAAAAATGCAAACACAATTGTTTCTGGTTTACCTTACCTGTGGGAGATTTATCACCACTATTAGTGATGACAGTGATCAAACCAAAAAGTAATGTTAATAGATTTAGTTCCAAAGGGATTTATCCAATTAGGTCTCAAATACACTGGGGTGATCACATGAGAGCTTTCAAAAAAGACTTGTTTTTTTGCAATAAATTTTACTGAACTGTCAGGTTGCAGGTAAGATTATTCATTAGAAAGCTGAAATCTAAGCAGAGTCAGAAGCATTATAGAGACCTTTTGGAGAGATGTTATATTCTAGAATTCTCTTTTTTACTTCCAAGGCAAATGAAATTCAAAAATGAGTGTACAAATGCTAAGTGAAAATTATAGGCCCACGCCAAATATCTGAGGTTAAATAATATCTGAATTCCAAGAACTTCTATCACTTCCCCACTTTTCCCTTCTGCAAAGTATAGAGAAAGATTCATTACAATCTCTTTGGGTTAGAACTGAAGATGCTGAAAGAACATTTTTCTCATAAAATTTCAGCTATCACAGGAAGAGTTGCTCATTGGTTGCAAATCAAATAATTTTTGGCTAATCTGAGCTCTGTAGTACAGTCAGATGGACACTCAGCTACATCTACACAGAACCACAGTCTCCAGGGGAGTAAAAACTTGTGACACAATGTCCTTTCCCTAATGCCTCTATTGCCCCTACATTCTGGAACCGACTTCTTTTTCAATTTTCAAATTATGTTCAGAGGAAGTACTAATATTACTGCTTATAATAATTTCCTTTTTATAGTAATTTCTTTTTTAGGATAGTCCAGTGATTAAAAGAATGGTATAGCTTTGTAATATTTTAGTACTTTTCCTAACTGTGCAAAAATTACTGTTCATGTTTGGACTTGCCTCTTTGAATCGAAGATACAAATAAAGACACTTAACTTTCTTCAGGAAAGATTTGGCAATTGTTAATTGTGGTATAGCAGGAAAGACTGCAAGCTATAGCCAAAACAATGTATCTCTTTCTGCTTGAAATTAATTTAGCAGTTGTAACACATTCCTTCATCATCTGACAAAAATTATTTATTTGCTTTTGAAGATTAATTTAATTTAAGCTAAAAAATGGAAAATTCATGGAAAAAACTGCTTGATTTGAAGCATATAGTAGATGCAATAAATTTCTTGCAGAAAGATAATGAAAAATATTTCTCCATATTCTTATGTAGAAGTGGACAGGAAAACATAGATAGGAGCAAAAATGTTTAAAATTGCCATAAAAACAACAAGAGATTTTCCATTTTTCAATTTTACATAGAAAGATAACATATCAAAACTGAACAGAAAGGTCTGTTTAATTATCTAGAATACATGTCTTTGTTCTGTTTGTTAAATGTGTGAAGGAGGTTTCTCTCCTCTGGAAATTTAAAATTCTTTTGATTCAAGAAAAGAAAGGATTTGCATGTGTATGATTTATCTCAAGTACATTCCAAGAAAGGAAACTGGCACAAGATAAGTTTTTAAATAATTTTTTCCCATAGGTATAGAAAAACCATAATGAACAGTAGGGTTAAATAAGACAAAACATATTTGAGGCAATCACAGGAAAGCTTATGGTATACAATGTGTGGTCTTTCTCAGCTTAGTAGTGCAAAAAGACACATGAATTTCTCTATTCTACAAAGGCTTAGGGATGGTCACCATCACACTTTGTTAGGAACTTGAAAGAATGGACCCTCATGAGACGCCTTCCCCTGTAGAGCTGATAAAGCTAGCAAAGCTTCATATCCTGGGGAGTACAGCTCCATCTTTTTACGTTTGGTCTTCCTTCTTTCTGTCTTTAAAAAAATCCCAAACCAAACAAAACTGCAAAATCCTATTCAACATGTATGGTAAGATGTTAACTTCAGGCTAAGCTTTTAAATTTCAAGTAGTGCCAGAGATAACAGTATTCTTACATATAATGTTAGGAAGAAATATGGTCTTATGTTTAAGAAACATTTTTATGCCTGTGGGACAGAGCTCAATTTCAGATTTCGTTTAAAGCCTCGAGTAACTTATGGATTTGATTCATGTCACTTAATTTTAGCTTGTCTAAAAGTTAGACATCCCATGAAAACTAGAGAGAGTACCTTGGCTCTGGCCCCAGTTTAAGAGATGGATAGCTAAATGTGGAGCATGATTCATACCTCCTTAACATAGTCACTTTTCACTGACTTGATGAATGTGAAAGTCAGGTCTAAAAGTAAAAATGAATTTTAAGTAGGTATAGTTAAGCTTGGTTTTGATTAGAATCTCCCTCTCATTTATTTTGCAAAATCAAGTATTGAAATGTTGCTTAACCCATGGGGAAAGAGTAGTGGGACCAAGAATACCTGAAGGATTTAAAAGATGATCAGATACTTCTTTCTAAAATGAATGTTTGATTTTACTTGTGTACTACTCAGGTCCAATCATTTCTCAGATAATATATTTACTCAGTTGGTTAGAACATGGTGTTGATAGTGCCAAGGTTGTGTGTTTGATCTCTGTATGAACCATTCACTTGAGACAGACTGGCTCCTAGTGAGTCCCTTCCAACTGAGAATATTCTGTGATTCTGTATGGATGTTTCTAAACATTGTGATTTCTTTAAGTGTAAAGGATTACAAGAGTTCAAAAATAATTCCTATTCTGCAAGCCTATTAGTTACTTTATACCATCTCATTTATTTGTGTACCTTCATTTACATGCTACTGATCCATCATGCCATGGATCCTGCATTTCACCATAATCTGGGGAGTAGCTTTTTTATGTCTGATTCTCTTTCTTTTCCCCAGGATGCCTAATGACCCAGACACACCTCAAAAGAATGCATGGAAAATAGAAGAGAACAGACTCCGCTATGGCTAAGAAAATCCAGAGGTTCTAAAAGTCTCAAAGTCTTGCAGCATCCTGAGACTGAAGTTTCATAGAATAGTGGTGTGGTAGTTACAGTGGCTGTGCACCTACAACTGGAAATTTTGCCATCATATTCCATTTCCTGTGAGGACAGAAATAGGGAGTTCTAAAGATACAGAACTACTTCTAGTGGTCTGAGAGTGTTATTGTGGATTTTGTTTGAAAAGTATATTTAGGTCCCACCATGGATAAGCAAACCCTAAGAACAACCAAATTTCCAATTTGAAGTTTTTCATTCTTTGATAGCTAAAAAGTTTTAGATTAAAAAAAACTCTGGAGAAGAAAACAATATTGATAATAAATCCACAGGGACTGAGCTCAGGTTTTTCTTATTTTAAATTGAATTACAGCTTTTGGAATATATAAGCTTCTAATATTAATTTTTTTTTCTCAGAATAATGCATTTGGCTGCAGTGATTGAATGTTGTTACATTATGTCAACAATTCAAAGAAAATGTGAAGCATTTTCCTTTCTGTTTTCCCTTTGCTTAAATTTTAGAGTACCAAAAGAAAGTGTTGACATTTTTGCTAACAATTTCTGAATAGTTATGAAGCTTAATAGGTGATATTTTAAAGAAATTTTTATCATCAGGCGTAAGAGAGAGAGAGTCAGAGAGAGATTGACTGCAGGAGTGTGAGCATTCATGCTGTAAAAATGGTATTAATTTCTTGCCTATATAACCCACAATATGTCTTGTTGATAGTGCTGCAGCTGTGATGAGAAAAATGGATGTTCTCGAATTGTATTCCTTTTAGCTTCTCCCCTTTGTAAGGTCACAATATGAAGGGAGTGAAAGACTTGGCACAGAATATAACTTATTCTGGAGCAGCTTTAAGTTTCTGGAAATTCAGTCACTTTGTAGCCTGTTTCTAGCACAAAAGCTGCAAAAAAAATCTTTATTCTTTTGACCTTTTCCTGCTGAACAGAATATGCCTTTGAATTGTAATTCTATCTTGATTCTGGAAATTGTGATGATTTACAGCTTCTTCAGTTAACTTCATACAGCAGAGTTACCAATCAGCATCTCAACAAGCCCCACCAATGTGTCCCCTTTACTCAGGAAACTTCACAGATATAAACTTTCGATGAACAATCATGTGAAAGCCCAAAATCATCTACATACATACTTTCTGTTAGCTAAGGGTCAGCGTCTCAGAAGACAAAAATTATTGATGATATCATTATCCTTTGACTAAGCTTATATGCTTAGAATCAGAGGGGTTTTATTAGTTATGAATACTGGACTTTTAACTTTTCAGGAAAATATCAGTGTCACAGAGATGGTACTGTGGTTAGTGTAATTCATAAAGCTACAATCATTTCAATATGCACTTTGCAACAGCTAAGGATTTGATCCTTGGGGGTTTAGCATAAAATAATATCAAGAAGAATAATTTAAAAAATAGTACTGACTGTGAGATTAAATGTGTTTGAAGACATCTACTTTCAGCACTGCTAAGGCACCCCTGGAATACCATCCAGGGTAAAAGCTCTTCACAGTGAAAAGATAATGATAAAATAGACAAGCAGGAAGAGAAGGAACAGAGTTAGAGATGAAAGCTGTTGAAAGATCAGAGTTATCTAAGAAGTTAATATATAAAGAGGAAATTTTTAGAACCTAAAATTTTATCCTTAAGGGAAAACAGTTTAGAAGTGATGGAGGTATAATTAAGAACAAGGAAACCTGTGGGCAAGAGTTGTAGGCCTGAATTACAGAAAAGCGAAACTAAATTGTAGAGGTGGGGGCTTCCAAAAGCAAAGCAATAAGACAACAAGAATGGTCTCATCGGGGTTGCATGAGTAGAAAATTAATAAAAAATTCAGCAAGTATTTTGAAACTGAAATATCTTGCTTTTCAACTTTAGATTTTATTAGAAGACCAAATGAAGAATATAAAGTAAGTTTTCATATTCTTTGAAAGTCTCATTTTCTTGAAGAATGGAGAACTATTAAAATTATTAAGAGTTTTACTGGTCGGATCTTGGACTTCAAAAATGAAAATAAAAACTACCTAATGGATTACTTCTTTGATTTTACTTTTAGCAAAGCCTTCTTTGCATTTATATTGCATACTGTAGGAAAACACTCTTTTTTTCTTGGAAAACTTAATTTTTATTGATAGATTCTTTCATCTTGACATCAGGCTTCTGAAGTCAAAGACGATCAAGAACACTTGATCTTCTGATCAAAAACAAAACCTACTCAAAATGACCATTTAATGAGTGGTTTACCAACAAAAAGAAAAAGTGAGACAGCAAAATAAGTGTGCCCCCAGCTACAAAGTTAGTAGCCATTCTAAGATAGTCTTGATCTCCCTTCCCATGAAAAATTTCAAAAGGTCCAAAAGTCTTTTGCTCTAGTGTAGAATGAAAACAGAAGCTGAAACCTCATTTTCTAAAATGGACTGCACCTGTTTTGCCTGAGCCCTGTTACAAAAATAGAGTCATTAAGATGTGAAAGAGTAAAAGAATGACAGCTAAGATACTATGACCAGTGACAGTTACTGTCACTGTTACAGAGAGGAAAACAGACAAAGGAATTGGATGAGTCTTGGCTTTGAGCTGGATTCCATAAAAACCTTGTTTACACATAGCTTTTTAAACTGAATTTAACATTTGTGAACAGCTGCACATGAATAGCACGGGACAACAAAATTCATTCCTTGGACCCAATCCAAAGCCAATTAAAACAAGTGGAAAACTTCCATGTGTTCTGATGAGCTCTTTTATCCTTCAACTAGACAAAGTTTGGCCCCAAATGGTATAGGAATATCAAGCTTCAATTCCTGAGACTCAATTGAAAGGCTTCAATTGTTTCTGAGGAGATAATCTATAATCTATATCCACTAAGAGGTTCCTGGTTTTTTTGGTGGTGTTTTTTTTTTTGTTTGTTTTTTTTTTTTTTTTGTGTTTTTTTGTTGTTTGTTGTTTTTTTTTTTTTTTTTGTGTGTGTCTGTGGCTTTTTTCATCTTTGGTTGTATAACTTAGTGATAATGGCATTAATAGTACTTATGAAGTGACTATGCTCAAGCTCACAAATTATTTGCTTTAAGATTTGCTTCAATCATCTAATAGATGATTAGATTGAACTAAGGAAACCCAGATGCTTCCATATCTGAAACAGTCTCTGGATGGGTCATTCACCTGTACATACAGGTAGAGAATGCCAGCATATGTGTTCACAAGGAAAACAGGACTACAATGCACAAACTTGATGTTCCTTAGAATCTTTTTCCCTGATTTTGAATTCCTATTATCCTATGGGAGGAAGCAGGTTTCTCTTGTCTCTGTTTACTAGTTGTACAGACACATACACCAAAAGTATAGACAAGGCAGGCTCCCTGCCTCACTCCACATAGTGCTACTATCACAGGTACTAACAGAGCTGGCTAATACCCCACAGAACTGCACAAGCCCCTGCTGCCTCAGCAGCCTCAAATTCTCAATAAGCAGCCAGTTTTCTAAAGCAGGTTTATGCACTCTTAATGGAAAAACTATGGGACTGTTTCCTAATAGATAATACTAAGATTTTCACTGCAAAAATTTTTCTTCAGCATTTATTTGTGTGTTTAGCTTAATAATACAAATGATTTTTTTATTCAGGATTTCAGTAGGGTAATGTGAATGGCTCTGACCTGTCTACATGCTGAACATGTGCTCTTTATGGTCTGATTTTACATTGTGCTTCACCTGAGCCACTGCCCAAAATGACTTTTTAAAATAAGATGATGAAAGGTTAATATTTTATATTTAAGCACATTATTTGGTGCCGTGTCTCGTCCCAACTTCGCAAGAGCAGATCTACTGCCAGCCCCGGCTAGCTCTCCACGGGGCGATACGGCAGTGAGAGACACTTTCTGCTGAACCCAGCTGGGCTTTAGAGAGTGCCTTCGTGGGTCCAAGGACACTGCTGATCCCACCGGCAAGGAAGGAGGCGACACTCTTCTGCGGATGGGTCCAAGATTTATTGTGACTCCGAGGAGAGCCCCAGAGCCCAAAAGCACTTGAAGAGGTCCCAGTAGAGAGTGAGCTCTGGGCCGCGAACAGGCCCTGATATAGGGTGGGTGGGAAACCCGATCAGCCAATGGGAGAAGACATGGGCGTGGCCCTCCGAGGGAAGGACAGCTGGGGTATCCACTGAGCAGGGAGGAGGGGAGGGACCCCAGGCCATTGTCCATCACCCAGCGACCCCGGCAGAAGCTTCCAGACAGAGGGGAAGGATGGACAAGTCACCTGGGAGGGGTCAGGGGCATGAGTCAGGGTTTTTGGGATTGATGGACACACAGGTGCTGATGGGAAAACCTGGGATGAACCAAGAAGGCACAAGGAGGGGTTACAGAGGGATAAACCATTTTGAACATACATACAGTGGAACATAAAAACGCAACTCCACAATTTGGTGCAAATTTTTCTGACTTAAAGAAATCTTAAACATAGAGGCTTTTTATATGGGCTTTTTATTAAGTATACCCAGACATACCCAGACATTGGAACTAATCAAGTAAACCCTGGGAGATAATACTACTACCAGTTTCAAGGACATCTTTCTGGTTTCTTGGGGGTTTGATTCATATTGTTTTCGTGCAAATGTAGACTGTTTTATAGGAAAGAAAACTCTGAAATAAATGCTGGAATTTAATGCATTCCTATCTGTTTTGTCTAAATTAAAGAGCAACATGAAAGCTGCATTTTCCCAAATGCCAATGTACATTGTTAAAATGCTAACATGATGGAGCAGAAAGTGACAGAGATAGGAAAGGTGGAAGTCTGAGGATTGTAAATGCTTAGTTCAAAACACAGATGGGAGTTCAAATGTGTGGTGCTCTAATATGTCCTGTTCAAGCACATTATTTTTGTCTTTACAGAAGAACAAGTAGACAGAGGCTTAATGTCTCCTATTCTTTTACAAACACAAAGTGATACTAAGAAAAAATGCCTATCTTCTGATACAAAAAGTCTCACTGTATTTGTTGACTTCTATATTGGCTTTTTAAAGGCAAATCAGGCCATTCAACCATGAAATATCCTCTGGGAGGAAGAATATTGGTCAAAATGATGGTGGATTTGTCTCCCAGGTTGCATGGATCCACAGTACTAACTGAGAGAGCAGCAGGGCACTTCCTGCAAGTGTTTTTGAACTTAACATCCTTTCCTCATCTATGTCAGGCTAAGAGTGCAAGCTTGTGTGGTGAAGTGGTGCAGATGTATTTTCACTATGCTTTTCAGATATTTCCTTTGGTTTTCTGTCCTATACCACTTGCCACTCCCCACAACTCTTTTCTGTGTTATATCCTTATACTTCCTACCTTCTTAATGCCTAACTTGATTCTTCTGCATTGGACTGTTTCCAGCTTTGCTTTCTTCATTTCTCAGATCTATCTTGTTTCTTCCCGTGCCATGCACACACATTTCCACTTCCATTTACATGTCTGACATCTTCTGGTGATATCTGTTGCAATTGGGATGCTCTTTACTTTCCCCATCTTGTGCATCATCCATATACATCATATTACCTCCTCCCTCCCATCACAGCTCAGAAGCTCTTTCCCATGTCTGTGTCCTTCTTCTCATTCTTCTTGCTTCATGTGCCTAAAAGTGACCATCACATGCCTAATACCATCACACTGTAACTTGCTCCCTCCTGTCTTTTGGCCTCCAAATGTTTTTGTACTTTTGCTTACTTCTTCAGTGGCTGTTGTTTACCCAGTCTGCACTTTTTCTCACACTATATGTCTGAATTGAAATTTTAGGTGTAGATTTTGGGATATTTGTCTCATTTTTTTCTGTTTTTTTTTTTTCCATTTTCCATTTCTGCCCACACATTCCACCTCTGCTGAACAGCAGTTTGTGTAATTGTTTCCTCTCCCATTTCTATTACAGTGCTTTATCCCCCATATAGCTCCTTCCTCTTCCTCTACTGTCTTCCTATTAATCTCCAATGAACCTGACTTCCTTTCATGCTTAGTCAGAAACCACATTCTTTCTTTCCCCTTGTCTGTAGCCCTGATTCAATTTCCCTTATTCCTCAAAATTGTGGGAGTTTGCTCACTAGCTTAGCAAATTTTCAACTTTTCAACTTTTCTGCTTCCTTTCCAGGAAGGAAGGCAAAAATGACTGTACTTAGGCAGGATCAACTGCATCATTCTGAGGAGAAAAAAAAAAAATTGCTCAAAGGTTATTTCATGGCATTGAAAGTTTAATTTGGTAAAGCTTTGGCTCTCAGCAAAAGAACATGATAAAGCATCTGGCTCTCTCTTGTATACTCCACATATAAAGCATTGGAAAAACTGACGGTGTATTGTATAATAGCTCCTGTTGAAAGGAATAGAAAGGTATTTGGGCACATTTATATTAATCATTTGTGCCACTTAAGTATCTTTATTGTGTCATGTTTTTGTATGATCATGAATGTTTTTGCCTGAAATCTCATTAATTTATGTTACTTCATGTTAAGTCTCAGCATTATTAATTCAGAGAGGGTTTTTTTTGCAGAGGATATCTTCAAATTTCCATCTGTTCATCTGAATGATGGCTACTGATATTAGCTCTTCTGAAGGAAACTACATGCCAAGAAAGCCTGATGATCCAATTATTAGTGTCTAACACTTTTCTTTGTCAGAAAAAAACAAGTCCCTCTGTCATTGATTAAATGCTTCCCTGCTTGTACCCCGACAACTTTATTTGAGAGGACCTTGAATGAACCAAGGTTTTGAGGTGGATATACCCACAGCTTTTCATTAAAGTGAACACAATAAAATACCACAACTGTGTTCTCAATATCTAAATTTATGTTTTACTAGCAGACAAATACAAAAGAATAAAGCAAGTTTTTAAAGACAGAACAATCATTTCTGCTTAGGAGAGAGATTTTTTTAAAAAAAAATCTCTTTTGATAGTGATTCTACCTGGCTTGGCCATAATTCTTCCTCTGGTGCTGCTTTCAATTGCTGGTTCATATTTTACCAAAGGGATCTCACTCTTGGGAGGTGCAATATTTCCTCCTCCTGAGTACTTCAGACTGCAGCAGGCAGAATAAAGCAAACAGGCAGGTTTTCTGCTGCTCAGCCACAAAGTATTAGTGCTGCATGATTAACAATAATACAGTCAATAAGGGAAAACAAACATATTCAAAAGTTCTTCCATCAGCTATGCAGAACAGTGCTGGTTCAGCGCATCTGTAAGTCCATGAATTACTGGGACTTGTTATCTACAGTTCATTCTAAAACGTACATTTGTGCAACAGCTGTGAGGTGTTCTGGCAGCTATGCTCTTCCTTCCGGAAGAGACTCAAATGGAGCCTGCGGTTGTCAGTGCTCTGCCTGTGAAGGGCTGAGATCCATTTCTCCTGCTGCTTTATTCTACCACCAACCAAACCTCCAGATGGAGGGGAGGTTTCACACCTCAAAAGCACAGTTTTGTTTTCTGCATCAAATATACCAGGAATCATGCTCATTTCAAAGTAAAGGGCATGTTTCAAAAACTAAGTAGTTGTGAAAGCACCTTTCCCGTACTGTCTGCACATAACCCCAATAAAACAGAAAGGACAAGGAAGGGCATGCCTCTGGTAGGGCATGAAAGAAAAAATAACCCTCCCTACCATGCATTAGCTTGTTTATGAGTCTGTCATTATGAGTCATTAGCTGTCTGCCAAGTACTCTATTTGCCATTCTATTGTGTATGAAGCTTGGTTCTGAGGGATAAACAAAAAGAGATGAAAATCAAGACAGGACTAATTTTCTCATGGACAGAGTGTTTATGGACATTGTGGGGAAAGTCAATAGAACCCTGTACATTATTTTTCATAAATATGGAGGCAGAGGAATTAAAAACAGAAGAGTTAATCAAAATCCCAGCTACGGTAACACATCTTTTAAGAAAATTCTCTGGTCACTGGATTTGAAATTTTAATATCATTATTACAGTAAACATTTATTTTAATTCTTTGTGTTGCTTTAAAAAAATCTGACGAAAAAAGCCCCAATCCAGCCCAAAACCCTAAAGCCCAAAAATCACATGCAGCTTCCTTGATGTAATAAGAAAATAATAGTATCGAGTATTAGTATCAGAGGAATGAAAATACAGATAGGAAAGAAGGCAATTTTATTTCCAATTCATAACTGAAAAGGAGAGGGAAAATTAAGTTAAAAGGAGTAGAAGGTTTTTCCAGTCCACCACAGATGCAGAGAAGGTGGCCCGCCTATCAGCAGTGAAGTGTACAGCTCCAAAATGAAAATGAGTAACAGATGAGAATGCTGGAGACAGAAACTCTTGTGCAGCATCCATACACAGATATTACTCTGTTACCAGTTTACTCACAGAAATGGTGCAGTATTAGGTGAAATTGCAGAAATATTGAATAGACTGTTTTTTCTAATGGAAGATGTATTTGTAAAAACCAATGTCTTATAACCTCTGTTAGTGTAGTATGAGCTGCTAACAAGCAAATTCAAATACAACCCTTGATACAAAATAAAATCAAGAAATGCAAAATGAATTCAAGCAAAGACATATATCAAAGAATCACACTCTACAGAGTCTATGGGAAATAATAGAGTGAAATTAGCACAACAGCCCACTCTGGGAGACCCTCCCACACCTCAGGTGACTGCTGGCTATGTGTTACAGTATTCTCTTTTGCCATAA
Organism: Vidua chalybeata; assembly: GCF_026979565.1. Lineage (NCBI taxonomy): Eukaryota > Metazoa > Chordata > Aves > Passeriformes > Viduidae > Vidua > Vidua chalybeata. The sequence continues at coordinate 45,397,451 of NC_071534.1, forward strand.
CACAATTGATCAAGCTAGCACATGGCAACATTAGATGCCGTGTTCACATTTCAACATATACATGGGTATCACAATCTGAAAACCAATCTCACTCCTCCCCTGCCTGGAAATGGTGCCCACCAAGAATATCCACACTTTGAAGTAAAGGTGTCAAGTGTCGTCCAGCCAAGAAAGGCAGTCAAAGATGGTTAAGAAAGCAGAAACACCAGGATAATTTATGAAAAACAGCAATAAAGATAGCAAGGAATTTTGAAAGCACACAAATAAAAAATATTTCAAAAAAAAATTTGTATGCTCTCATTACATAAAGTAAAAAGTCATGTAGAATTTCCTTTGGAAACTTCAAAAGTCAAATGGATTTCCTTTTTGCATCCAGTTGTGCCAAATGCTCTGTGAGCTGAGAGAGAATATGAAAAATATCATTAGCTTCTGAAAATACTTTAAAATAACATGGTAAATAAGGAATTGCAGGATCTAAAGTAAGAAGACTGTCAGGGTATTTTTTGGAGTCAATGTAGTCCTCTGAACAGTTTGTCCAAAACTAATCAAAAGGCAAATGATAACTTTCTGGATGCAAAGTAAAATGCAGGAGATAAACAAATTCGAAGTATTGTTGAAAACATATGCTAAGATAAGAAGATGCATACCAACAGAAGTGCAAAGCAGAGGCTATAGAAGCTGTGCAAATCAATACAGTGTGTGGAAGGATCAAGGAGGATAAAGTCAGAACAAAACCTGTGCTGAAAAGATCTTTCTCAAACACATATTGCTGCAAAAGTAGAACGGACTACAGAGAATTATTGGCAACCCAAAATCAATTTGTTGAAATGTTCCTATTTGTTTTAAAGGTGACAAAATATGGGAACAATTTTAATCCCATTTCTCCACTCGTGGCCATGAAGTGTCACACAAGCAATACCCATAACGCTACTTTCTTTTAACCAACAGTTTTCTTGAAACTGTTTAAATTCCAAAAACACCAGCAAAGTTTCAGTGACCTAATGGGAACTACCTCTCCTTGCTCTTTACCAAATTGTTTATATTGATTTACGAGAATGGGTTGGGCCTTTCCTACAGTTCCTAGTCATTCTTGCCCTTTCCAAAAGCAACTGAACAGGTGGTATGACTTACCTAGGACAAGTAAAAGAAGGAATTATATAAATGGAACAGTCTCTTGAAATGTCAAGTTTCATGACTTCCTCAGGGTCAGAGTACTTCAGACACTAGAGGCAAAGAAATTCTCCTTTTTCTTGATTAGGGAATCATCTGCATTGGCACAAAAACTCAACTGCTAGCTTGTACTGACTATCTTCTGTCCAGTTGGTTATTAAAAAAACATTGAAAATATTCTCCCTGTTTTTTATCTCTCCCTGGTGAGTTGGTGTGGGCCTCTGTAATCCCTCAGTCACAGAGCATTCATGGCCTGAGTCAGGATCTCCTCACAGTACTGTACAATGTAATTTCTCCATACCAAAGTGTTTGTGAATCTGACCTGCATATTCCATTTTACATCAATGTATAACATCCTCTGTTACAGTAAATGAGGTCAAAAGATCGACAAATATACAAACCATATTATCCTCAGTAAACAAATGTGTTCCCCTAATAAATAACCCTTATTCCTATGTTGCTTGTGAAGTTACCTGAAAGAGTCCCCTAGAAGGAGCTCAGTGTTGGTCTATGAACTGAAGTATGTACAGAGAACAAGAAAAACTAAGGGAAAGCACAGATACAGCCTTTCCTAAGGTGTTGCAAACTGCACTGTACTCTGTCTGCTGAGATGATCATCCTGAATGTAAACTTCAGTACTGTAAATAGAAATTGCAGCTTCAGCATTTATTGGGCAGAGAGAGATGTAAATGGCCGTAGGATTATTGTACATTAGTGACTGAAGGAAAGCTTAAGCATCCAATTCACAGAGGGAGATTTTCTTGATTAAAAATGACAAAATATTTTAATCCTTTGACTGCTTTAAATCAGAACTTTCAACTCTTGCAGTTTTCATTGGTCTGATGATACCTGACATTTTGTTTATGCCCTACAAATGTGTGATCACAATAATGTTTTAGTTTTGCTTTCCTTTACAAATACCTTTCCAGATTACAGTTTTAAACACTGAACAAATAGCAGACAAGAAAAGCAAAATTACTTGTGCACAATATAATTTCAAAGTAGACTCCTAGTTTTGTGGATCTGAACAAATACTTGTCTTTCAGACACATGAACACAAAACATATCTTTCAGAACTACATTGAAACTAAACCTCTTTCTGAAACAAAGATTATAAACTATTGGTCATGTAGTTAGCACCCATTACCTTCTGTAAGGACAAAGTGAGACAAACTGATATAAACTAAAATACTTGTATTCCTTTTCTCCTAAGGAAGAAAGTCTTTGGGATGGCTCTGATACTGTAAATGAAAAGACTGAAGAGGATGAAAAAAATCACATTAAAATATGTTCCATAACACTTTTCTATATGTTTTCTTTTTAGCCCTCTAGTTGGGACTGTATCTTTTATCCTCTTAGCTTGCTTGAATGTTATTTCATTTCAAGCAATTACTTTGACTTTTTCTTACATCTTATGTACATTACAATATATCTTTATTGTATGCGTGTTCTGTCAGTCAGTGAGATGATTTTATATTACTTAAAAATATTATCGTCCTGTCAGCAGCTAATACAATCAAAGTCCCTCAATACTGTGGAGGTTAACTCTTCCATTTTACTTATTTTATAAAGAAAAAAACCTCTCTGCAGGGATTTAAAAATGCCTCACAAGCAAGAATTAAAATGTTGGTGGACTTTTCTTCTTGCTGGTTAAAAGAGCAATAGTGGCAAATAGACCCTAGTAAACCACAGTAAGCTGCTTATCCCTGTTTTTCAGTAAAGAATTATGAAGATTTTACGGGATTATTTTGCATTGAAAATTTCTTGTTGAAACTGGTATTTTCATGGGAAACTGCTAGCAGGAAAAAAAATATCTGAAAAACTAATCTCAAAGTGAAAATTTTAAATCAGCAAAGATGTTCTTTCTACTAAAATAATAACAAAAATATAATGTGCATCTAAATAATAGAAATTATTATTTCTATTTGATATAACACCTTAAGAAAGAAAACAGAAAAAGTCATCTTCAAAAAAAAATTTCAAAAAAGTGGCTGAATATTTTAGTCTTATTTAATTAAACTTTTTTGAATAAAATAAGTTCTCAGGTACACTGATTTCATTTCATACTTGTGTGGGTTGCATTATGTGAGTGCAGACTTAGCTTGAAGATACTACAGGAATCAGAATAAATTAATGTCCAAGACTGAGCACCAAGATGTTTCCTATTACCATCCAAGTAGCAGTTGCATCTGGACAGTTTTCCTTATCTCCTGTTAATAAGCCCATCAATGTCTCGCCTCATGACTCAGAGATAACACTCTCCAGGAGCCAGTTCTGTTTAACCGGTGATTAAGAACACACCTTGTGACTCAAAATAACATCAGCCCATTGTGAGATGCTCCGCCCAGGGGGAGAAGCTAGGCATTCCCACCTGGATAAATCCAGGGATTTCTAGACAGAAAGGCAGCCTTTCCACAGCTTTCCAAGAAGACACAGCAACCACATCTGCCACTCCAGGAGGACTGCAGCCACTCCAATTTGGACTGCTACCAGCATGCCGGCCAGAGAGGTGTCAGGTTGTATTCTGACTTTGTCAGTGGTTTTCCTTTTGTATTATTGCATGTATTTTTGTCTTTTTTTTCCTTTTCCCAATAAATTGTATTTCTGACTTGGAGTCTCTCACTGGTTTTGCTTTCAAACCAGAACTATTAAACTATGCACTGCAATGCTGGGGATCCCAGTTATGAGGAAAGACTGTATGAATGTATTTTATTTTTGTTAAGTAAATAAAAATTCAACATGTTCTTAACAGTGCTTTAATATGATGTGCTTTCTCAAAATTCTCTTAAACTCTTCAAAAAGTTTGTACCAGGGGAAGTATTTTCTCACTTTGCAGGATTTGCCACTCTACACCTTGAAGAATTGTATACTTTCTCTATAAGTGCAGTTGATAGAAATGAAGAAAAAGCAAATGATATAAAACAACCATCATAGGATTTTTGTAGGAGTGTCATCAGCCCTAATTATGAATCTCTTATCCTATATTTTAAAAATAAAATTAGCTAGAAGACAGTAAGGTACTCAGTAAGCATTAACACAACATAAAACTAAAAAGTCCTTTTAATTGAAATTTTATATAGTGACAAACGTCTTTTAAATACTATTTTTCAGGTAGAGTTGAATTATTTTAACTGCATATTTACTTTTGTTTAACAAAAAAAAATCACTAAATATTTTTACATAAAATGTGAAATTTTGGCAATTGCATAATTTTTTGTTCCTTTTTGTTATGGTTACAAAATTATTTGTGTCAGAAAAAAGACAGTCTTCTTTGTTTATCTTTAAAACTTCTTAATATAATTATTGCTTTCCTGGAACAGAGCTAAAACTGATATATTGTGATGGAGTACTGGGTCAGTTTGACATTCACATCATGGAACAGACAGGTAACCTGAGGGAGGCTCTGAAATTTGGTATAGATTCGTAGCATCAGGTCTGGGAGATGACCTGAAATCACAGGATATAATTGAAAAGGTCCTACTGAATTTATTTGTGCCTGGGGTTAACCACTCTATTTTGCAGCAAAAATAAATACTGAAATAATACTTACTTGTTAAAATAAATTTTAATATGATTTCCTTTATCATCTTACACTCCACAAGCTAAATAGAATCTTTTAATTATGAAATTCCTAAAGCAATTAATTTCAATTCCCTTTACTAAAAATCCAGGATGCAAAATGGTAAGTAAAACACAGAAGGATACAATTACATAAGCTGTGGGTGATATTCTTAACTCCTGCAAACAAGAGAGGCAAAGGGAGTGTTAAACCTTCACTGTTAGCACCAGGTTAATTGCCACAACTTTTGAGGCTCAGCTAAGGAAAATAAATTATTCAAGTTGGTCATAATTCATAAGCAGTTTTGCAATCCACATGCAATTTTTGTTAAAGAATTATAGCTTTAAGAGCATGTTGCATGATTATGTACATAACTACCTACTCTGTCCCTTTTCTGAGTAAATTTGGAAAATGCATAAGGGGCCAATCTTTTTCAGTACTAAGCCTCATCTGCACTGACCCTTCTGTTCTTCCAGAACTATCCTGACTGGCCAGCAGTTAAAAAGAGCTTTGATGGCTTTGGGTCTGCAGCCAGGGAAGGAAGTATACAGCTGTGTTAGTATGGCTGGTTTCCACTTGCACATCCTTTCAAGCCAGATGATAGTCTCACTTTGTATTTTCTAAAACTGTCAGTGCATTTTAACAGAAAGCAACAGAAAACTCATTTTTTTACCCCTGAGCACACACAGGGCCATAATTCTTCTTCATCTGATTTTCCTAACTAATTGACAAGAAAAGGAAGAAATCAGCAGAATGCTCTTATGCATTGTTGAAGGGAAAGTCTGCATTGATTTTTTACCTTCCCTTTTATTGCATACAAGTACACATAAATAAGATATTCTCATTTAGAAAATGAGAAAGCGGCTCACTTATTATTTTCTACTTCAGTTTTCAGGCCAACAGATTGTGTATTCAACCCACAGAATGGACAAAGAGCATGTGTCAGGAGTCTCAGCATGGCAGACAGAGGCAGCAGCATTGCAGCAAAACCACAGCACTGGTAGAGAGGTGCCCCTGCATGAGTACCAAGGAACAGGAGAGGTCCTGGTGGAGGCTTGGTTCCACACGCAACTTTGTGAATTACTTAAGATAATTAAAAAATCGGTTGGACATGGCATTCAAGGAATTTTCAGAACAGGGCCACAAAACATGGAGAGTGATGCTCTGGTGAGTATGCTTGACCTGACCCATCAGGGATGAGCTCTGGCAAAACCTCTGCACAATGGCTGCCTCAGCTCATGAAATTCAAAACCAAATTTTGTTGTAAACAATGCAAAATAACCAAAATTTTGGGTTGTGGAAGGAGAAGGTTTTTCAGCAGCTCTTTCTGATTTTTATTCCTCAGCTTTCAGATGGTGCAATGAGGGATGTGTGGTGACATTTATTTTCCTGATGGAGTTCAGCAGATTTTTTGTGGTTATATAATGTATTTACCTTTTTAGGCAATATTTTCTTGGGTGAGTTTTATCCTTGTTTATTTTTCTACAGCTTTTCTCTCCCATACCCAGCACATCACCCTGAAATTCCTTTGGAAATCATTCACCTCTTGGCCTAATTATTTCAATTTTTTTTCAGGTGCCTTAGCAGAATAATAAAGATTCTAATCCTTAAGATAAAAGTTTCTTAAATTTTAGACCTATATTTTCTGTGAAAGCCAGTAAATAACTGGTTTATGTTTGCTGCAATAGGTTGCCCAGAGATGTTGTGGAACCTCCCTTACTGGAGATATTCTAGAAACATTTGGAAGCAATTCTCTGCAATATGCTCCAGGATGACCCTGCTTGAGCAGGAAGGTTGTACCAGATGATCCGCTGTGGTCCTTGTAAACTTTGTCCATTCTGTGATTCTGTGCTATGAGGGATCTGTATACTGAACCATGTGATAGGGAGAAAAACAATAAAGATCCTAGATCCCTTTCCATTTGCATATTTGTGCTGTGAATTCAATGAAATTCAAATAAATTACAGTAAAATGTTCCTTTTAAGTGGGGAATCACCTAAATCATACACAATAGACTACATGCATCCATTGAGTAATTCCAGTGATTTTAAAAAGATTATTTTAAAGTTTAATTTGCCACAATTATTTTAGAGTTTAATTTGCCACATGCAGCAACTCATAACCCTTTATGAAGATAATACTCACAAGTTTAAACAGTACAGTGCCCTGAATTTCTTGGGAGGCTACAAATGGTCCCTCAGTGCTCATTAGCAGGCTATAGTTCCTCCTATCATGGGTTTTTGAAGCAAGAGCATTACAGTTCAATTTGCACATAACCTGCTGATCTATCCAGGAAAAAGTAATATTCAGCATTAATTTATACATGAGATATGAGGAAAAAATGTTCCAAAAAAAAGAAAACAAGAAGGTAAGAAAGCATTTTTTTGTGTCAACAAAGGGAAAATATGCCATCACCATTTCCCAAATTGGCAGAAATAGCTGCAACAGTCACTGCCTAAGAAAGTACAAAGCTGAGAGAGTGGCAGTACTGATGTTGCCAGTTCTACGATACCGGTTAGTCTTAAGTTCATTGTGAGAAATTGCTCAGACTTGTGACTCTCCTGGCAGTTAATGGGTTAGAATACGAGCTGCTCATCTGAGACCTAATTTACAAGAAGAATTAAAAGGTCAAGCATGCTGATAGAGCCAGGAGTTGAGAGCTTAATGGAAATGCAGCTGAAACTTTGTGAATTACTTAAGATAATTAAAAAATTGGTTGGACATTACATTAAAGGAACTTCCAGAACAGGGCTACAAAACATGGAGAGTGATGCTCTGGTGAGTATGCTGGACCTGACCTGTAAGAGATGAGCTCTGGCAAAACCTCTCCACACTGGCCGCCTCAGCTCATGAAAGATACCTCATGCCAGTTACCCAATGAGAGTACATTTCTACACAATGCTTTCCTCTTCATACTTATTTCTTACTAAATTACTGCCTTCATCTCTTATATGTCTATTAATTTTATCAAAACTATCAGTATAAAATCTAAAGTTTCTTGAGAACAAAGGATCTGCAATACAGAAGCATGTCCCAAAGCAATTATTTAAAAGGTAGATATACTGGTAGATATTCTGGTTGAAAAGTCTTAAGTTTTTGCTATCATACTCCTCTTTCAGGGCCAGGCTGAAAGCATGTATTGCATGGTCATGAAGTAACTGTTTCCTGATATGAACATGGAGATCACGGTAAGGCCATTAAAGAAATGGGTGTGTGTATTTATGGGGTTCTGTTGTTGAATTCTTTAAGATAGCTGAAAAATATTTTTGATAATAAAAATAAAAATTTTATTATAATAAAAATTAAGTATGTTTCAATACAGTATTTAAACTACTTTGGACCTGACACAGAATGCAGAGCAGAAAGTAAGGTCCCTCCTCTTTCTGTTTGGAAATTGGAAAAGTTTAAGTGTTCATAAAATCACTTAAAAATATATGTTGAGCAGCTAATCCAGAGAGAAATGCCACATAGAAGGGTATGTCTGAAATACTTCCCTCTAGCCTGATTATTTCCACTCCTCTTTGAAATGGCAGCTCAGAGGTCTGAACTATCTGTCAGAAACCTGAGAATGGCTAATGAGTTTTTCCTTTGATGTATACACGATGGATGTAAAAGCCATCTTTACATAGTTCCTTGCCAAGGAGCTTGAATGAGCAGCATAGCTAACTATTTGGGTTTTAATCTTCTGGGGCTTCTGCAGTAAATCCTAGCTTTGTTCTGATTAATGTGTTTTTGCCTTCGTCTTTACAGTGAGCTTGTCTTGCTAAGGTTTGTTAAAGAAATTTTAGGATGACCAAAAGATGCAGACTTCCATTACAAAACTGTAGTGGATCTTTTAATGAATTGTCTTGGAAAAAAAATAATGTGTAATACAAACTTAAAAGAAATTGTTTTTTAAATTATATTTTTAATTAGTCTCATAAAATTCATTATTGGCATTTTCTTACCAGTAAAATTCTGATACATAGAATGTTCCTGTCAAATTATAATCTACATCAATTCATCAGAAAAGTACACAGAACTGTCCCTCAGGTACACAAAACATTCATCACCATGGCAACTAATGACTATAACTATATATTTGAAATGCTAAATGACATTGTATGAAGTACTTCATCAGAAAGAAGCAAACAGAACAGAACAGAAATAACAATATGACCATATTGAATTAGACACCAAGATGGAATATCTCACTTAAAGAAAAAAAAGTATGTTTTAAAAAGAAGTTAAAAGAAGTAGAAGCATTAATATTTCTAATTGATGGTGGTGAGCCAGGTAGACTATTTCACACATATCCAATAAATGAAAAACTTGAAGTATATTAATAAATAATATGGACACAATACCAACATGAAAATAGAGCTACAGCATTGTGGTCCTTTTTGTCTCTAGGAAAATCTTGCTTAATAGAACAGTTTTGATTATGAGTGAAAATAGCATATCTGCTAGAAATAAAAACAACTTATTTATTGCATATAGCAATTTCATGTTTTTCTTTGAAATATTTTTTCTTACAATGAAGAGAGAGACCATGTCTCTTAGAAATATACAGCTCAATGTAACATGTTGTTCTATAGCATTTTGTATTTCATGAGTATTTTGGTGCTGCTGTCACTAAATCTAGTCAGAAATGCATGAAGAAAATAATTTTATGACTAAGATTATGCATCAAATAATTTGTACTATAAATATTCATTCTGGTTATTAAACTGCTCTAATTATGAATGGTTTCCCAGAAGCTACAGCATGTACTTGGAAATGGAGTCACTGTTTAAAATAAAAGCATAAGGCACACTGTGAGCACAGCAGAAGATATGAAAGATACTTAGGGAATGGAAAGGCAGGGACTCTGACATTAATGGCATTGAACTTACTGAACATATATCTTCAATATTAACAGCAAACTATATTTCAGATAGACATGAATTAACTTCAGAAATCCTCAGTTTAATTTCCTAAAGTATGGCCATTTGGCCAGCCTTTTCAGTGCCACATCAGGTTGGCAATATGAGGACTCCCAGGCATGCAGAGATTCAGGTTTCTTTTTCAGTCTTTTTGAACGCCAGCATGACAAATGTGAGGAAAACCTTTCTCAGGTTGAGATGAAATTAGCTTCAAGGCCTGCTTAGCCTGGTGCTTAATATTATTTGGATAATGCTTTTACAGGATTGTTCTTGTATCTCTTTTTTAATTTTTCTGTTCATGGCAAGATTTCACCTATATGCATGATCAAATTTTAGATTTCAGTAGCATTAACATTTTGTTAGCTTAAAAATTGTATAAAATTTTGTTGCTGTTGTTAGAATGGTTTTTGGTTTTTTTATACATCAGATAAAGTATTTTATAAATGCACAAAGAAAATAAAACATGAGCCTTAACATAAAATTTAGGGGAAGAAATAATAAAAGATAGAGGAATTAGAGGAGCACACAATGAGAATCTGAGTAGACTTTGTTGCTCCACAAATATTGATCTTTCCCTTTTTGTGGCATGGTACCATCTTAAATCATCCACCTTACCCCCTAACACTTAGTTGCAAAATACAGAAATACTTTAAAGTTTGAAGACCACACCAATACAAGAGGACTGAGAGAGTGTAATATTCCCTGCCTTCAACCCATGTCTCTGTCAACCAAAGGATTGATGTAAGAGTTGCACTGCCTGAATTTTCACTGGAACTGGACAAGGAACTCGCTGTGGACTTGAGTTGCTTTTTGCAAGACCCCTCCTATAATAGTGGGCAATAAATAATTACAACTAGAGAAATTAATTCAGTTTAGTAAAATTGGATATAGTTAAATGGAACTGGAGTAATTCAGAAGAGGTAAAATTTAAGATGAATTTCAAGAAGCATCTCTGAAACTGACCTTTATTGAGCTGAGGGATTTGCTGTCCTAGTGGTCATAGTTTCTCCAGATCACAACCTCATTTCTTCTCTGCATCATTTTCCCATTTTCATATAAAGATTCATTTACACAAAGTGTATGTCATACCTCAAACTATTTGCAGAGATTATTAAAATGAATTTTTATTTCATATTTGACTTAGTCCTAAGTTCTTCACTCAAGCAGTTGTTATGTGATATTCATATTTTCCACAGCCTGATCCAAGTGCCTAGTGTTCTGAAGGTATTATGATTTATATCAAGAATAATAAATACTAGTAATCATAAATAATAATAATGCAAAACATGAAGGAAGCTAATCAAACCTTCACACCAATTACCACTGTGTGACATCACTGACACATGTAAGAAGCTGACTAATTCAAATTAAGAGGCCTGATAATGGAAGGCAAACAGAAAACCCTGGGTAATTTTTAGCCAGCAACTGTCATTTGAAGACATCTCTTAAATATCAATATCTACAGAAACACCAGTTGAGCACACAATGAGTCACAAAACATGCTTATATTGTTCAACATATGCAATAGACAAAAATTTTAGAATGAGGGACATCAAAAGCACCTTCAAGAAAACAAAAGTCTTGCTAGGCTCAAGTGCAACTGTATTTTACTGGTTATACTTAGCATATCCTATGTGCTGAGAATTTTATGAGGAAAACTTTCTGCTGCATATGCACAGCAGAAGAGTAGAGATGCACAGACAACATAATAATTTTCCAGGCTATTGCAGGTCTCCCAAAGATATAGAAACATTTTGCTTTTCTCAGATGAAATCCATGACCAACAATTCCCATGAATATTTGTTGCACTGAAAAAAATAAGTGAAAATTCCTATGACTGATTGGCAAGTTTATTATATCAACTACTGATTCCTGAAACAAACAAACAAATGAAAAAGACACTTTGCACACAACATGCATAAACCACGAGATAATTTTTTTATCTGATTCCATTTTCATACTGATGTAATGAGAATTGGGAATAACAAGGAATTGCAAGGCAATTTATTTTATAAATACCTCTGTGACTGTGTGAAGGAGAGCTCTCACTCTCAGCCAGGATACTGGTTTTAACAATCAAGGCTTTTACTTGTCTGCTTTAAATCATTTGTGACTTAGCATTAGTTATCCTTTTAGAAAAAAACAGTCCCAGCTTCACTGCCTAAGGAGGTCTTTTTACATACCTCGATCTGATCTTAAACTGTAAGGAGAGTCAACTGAGGCCCTCTCTGACAAATAGAGGTAAGAAGCTCTCAAATTGTATCTGCATGCAGTTTGTATGAGATGTATGAACTTTTGTACCTGTCAGTGAAGATCAGACAGTGACAATGAAAGGTCTGCATTTAACACTAACACAAGTCACTGAGCTCCTCTCTCTTCAGAAAATGCTATTGACTTTGTACCTCAGTAGTTCAGTAGGAAACATAGAAATGACACCAAAGCCAAGAATATTTAGAAAACTTAAAAAGCACCTTCAACTTTCTGATTTTACAATGCATGTAAACTCCACTAAACATGCCCTTCCTGTCATGTGTTATCTGTAGCTAATACTAGACTGGTCTTTGAAAGAACTGAAACACTTTCCCAGTCTGACCAGAAAACCTGACACTGGACTTCACAGCCAGAAACAGAGGCTGACAGATTGAGTGTACTTAGACAAAAGAAGGAAGGATACTGAAGACCTGTTTAAGGTTTGAGCAATTTTAGGTACATGGTACACGGTACACTTCTACAGATGTCAGGGAAAGTATTAAATCACATTCATAAACAATACTAGAAAAAAGAATGGCAGACAAAAAGAGTCATGATGGAAATCCAAGGGTTATATGAAGACCAGTGGCAAAATCTATGTATAAAAAGAATCTTGGTAAACACCTTCATCTTTTGCTGTGGATGTGCTGTTTGCATGATTGAAAAATAAGGTGCTGTTTAAGATACAGCTTCTAGGAAATCTACAGAAACATGCAGCAACTCTTTCAATCCTTATCAACTAGATTAATTTTCAAGGATAGCATATATTTACCTATATATATATTTACCCAATAATTTAGGAAATGTAAAATAATTTAGGTGAGTATGCTGAAGGGGTAGGTATTCTTGTACTTCAACTCCAGTTCTTAAAAGTAATAAGCAGATAGTAGAATTATCGTAGGAAAAGTATTCATTCATCCCTATCCCTCATTATGAACTTAGCAATTAGAATATGAGTTCCATCCTCTCTTACAGCTACTTTTCTCACCACAGGATCTTGATTCCTACCTATCACAAAGAGGAGAAGGTTAGGTTGCATGGGGCTGCTGTGAACTCAAGACTAAGCATAAGAGGACAAAGGCAAGAATAGAGCTGAAGTCAAGGAGGGTGCAAATAGAGATTAACAGTAGCTGAAATCCCTAAAATTACTTGCATATTCTTATGCTGTACTGTTTTGTATCATGTCCCTAATGGCTTTATTTAGAAAATCTATTAGTCATGCTCTACAATTTCACATAATCCATAGGATTTAAATTATCACTTTTAATTCATATTTCTTAGTGAAAAAATTGTCACTATATTCTTCAGAGAGATTAACACAGAATTAAAAAAAAACCCACAAACTTCTCTAAATTAATTTTATGAAAATAGAATTATAAAATATTTTATATTTAATTCTACCAGAGGCAATCCTAATGTAGAACAGGTTTCTACAGCTGTCATCATTCTTTATGTTTGTGCCAGTGTTTGTTCTTTCAATTTACTGACTAGGAAGTGGTGAGAAATCAGCACTTCTGCTAAAGAAGAATTTGGATCAGATCTGAAGTTATGCATTCATGTCCAAGTAGAGGTATTTGCTTGGTTTTAATTTATGGGTGCAACTTATGCAGCACAAATAAGAGGCCTTCATCACCACATTTACACTCGAAACCATTGATCTCATTTTGAATTTTGTCCTTGTCCATACCCACTTTTATATATTCGGTCTTTTTTTAAAAAAATCTTTGAGGAACAGAAGCAAAAAGCAAATGGGACCAAAGAAGCCTTTCTTAAAATAATGAGGAGGCTCATTAAATGTATTGCCATTAGAAAAATTTAAGGTATCCCTGTGAGATTCTCAGAGGTTGATACTCAGAATTTTCTGGATGTGGTTTCCTTAAGGCAATTTGAAAGATCACACAGTACATATTTTAAGTTTAGGCCTGGAGTATGTCTTATTTATGCAATTCTTCTCATAGAAACCTACTAACTTTCTTAAACAGATTTAATTTTTGCAGACCAAATTTTGGTGGATACATTAATTTAATTACATGAACCAAGTACAGACCAGTTTTGTGGCATAACTGGTTGATATAACTGAAAATAACCCAAAAGTTGAAACAATACTTATTCTCTATTAATCTAAAATTTTCTTACAGTGGGAATAGTTGAGGTAGCTTACAATGAAAGCTTTAATTGTATATATGGTACGCAACAATTAACTTAACAGGTATGGAAATATAGAAGCATATATCATTAAGCTATTTTAAAAACAGAGTGACCCACTTTATATCCTGTAATAACATTTTAGTGGCTGAGTCAAACATACTGGTACTTTTCCTAAAAAGCATTTAATACTTAAGAATGTAAACTATAGTGAAACATTTGGAATACCAGCAATGAAGAAATTAATAATTTTATAAAAGATGGATGCAGTGTGAAATTTCTCATAGAATTTTGCGTAGAACCAGAAACTTATAATAAATTTTATCACTCAATGGTGATGGCGATAAATACAGTTCAGTGGCTGTATATCAAATATGCCTACTGCAAAAACATTTTTTCAGTATAATAATTTTAAGGATTTATGAAGGTATTAAGGGATTTTTTTTTTTTTTTTTTTTTTTTTTTTTTTTACTGAAGGGTACTTTTTAATGCTTGGAGAACTGAAGTCTTGATTTAATGAAATAGAGCTAAACATGGTATGGGTAGGTAAAGAATAAGCATTTTTATTTCTGGGCTTGTGTTCTTTTTCCTCAACCAACCCTGGTATTACAGTCTGAAATATCTCAGTTTTGCAAGTCTGAGATTCTATGTTCTGAAGAAACATTCCATAAAACCTTTAGTAAAACCTGTATTCTAAATTAAAACTGAAATAACTCTGCAGAAAGAGAAAAGCAAATAGGCTGGGATATTCCTTAGAAGATAGGGGGGATTTTATTATTTTAGAAGTACTAACCACCATAGCTGCTATACAAGTATGGATTACTAATAAACAGTTCATTTCCTGGTAATTAAACTAAATACATGGATGAGCAACAAGATAACTTTTACCTCCAATTAACCTGCCCTTTCACCTATTAAATGTAATTGCACTCTAACTTATATGTTGAGCATAAACTGCACTGTATTTTATAATCTCGTTAGCATTCATGCTTTGTTAATGAAATTTGATCAGCTTATTAAAGATGTTGAGTTTTTGAAGTTAACTCACATCTGTTGTCAGAAGTAATTAGATCAGGTGGCAAATGACAGCACCTTTCCTGACAGATGCTTTAATGTTGTGAGTTAGAATGCCCTAAATGTCTCTTTGAATAATGCCAAGATTTCAGCTAGGGTTTATTTGCCTTGAGTTTTCAAAGTGGAACTTTGGAGCAATCTGACATAGTCTCAGACAGGAGTATGTGTGGCTTTCACTTCCAGTGTTAGAGAAAAAAAGAAACACCTTCAAGATTATTTTTAATAAAGGTTTGTCTTGGAAAAGTAGAAGATAATGTTATCAAACTATCTCAATATGTTTTCCTTTTAGCATATATACACATACTCTGTTAAGACACAGAAGATATTGTATTATGCATTTAAGCATATCTCAGATAGTAAATTAACGCTTCACTCTAATGATAGCATCATTCAAATAAATGTGCTGACAAGCTGGTAAAGATAGTATTTTATGGCAGGCTTTTTCATCAGACAGCCATGAAATAATGCTGGCTTTCTGCTTGTGAATCAGACAACACACCTTTTTAATGAATTTCTCATAAGTAAGCACTGTAAAATGCACTATGATAGTGTCTCTTCCATCATTTATCCACAATCTAGGTAGCACACGGATAATAGCAGTGTGAGCTTCCCAGGTCTATTTGGAAAGACACATTTATGTTTCCTGGTCCATATGATTATACTTAAAACAAGAATTGTAGGAATGCCTTCAATCAGTTCTCTGCATTGTTTTATGCTTACAAACTATAGTGAAATCATGAGTGCTCACCAGATTGTCAGTTCCTGCCCATGCACCATCCAACGACTTGGAGGAGCTGTTCAAAGGCACATGCTGAGAGCCACCAAGAAGCATATTCTTTATTAATGGCACCCCATGCAAAAATGTCATAGGAATTTTGGTGGTGGCAAGAAAGATTGTTCTCTGTGCATGCTCAATGAGCAGAGTACTCTTTCATTTGTCTCTGAGAAGTGAATGTCAATGATGTCTCTCTTGCATTTTTGGGTTTTTTTTGTCCTCACATGCATCACAGTACTTTCTGGGTCCATACAGTTAAAGATGCCCTTATTAAATTTGATGAAACAAAAATGTTTTAATTACTGCAATTACTCCCTTAACAGTAATGTTGATGGGCAGAATAAAATGAAATTATGTCCATGCCATTTAACCATGCTTAGGTTCCATTGGATGTCTTCAGTGGGTCACTGCTAAAGTAATTTGGGCCCATACTTCTGGATTGGTTCCTCATTCTTTGTTCTTCATGTTCTTAATAATTCTTTACACTTGGGAGTTTGCAAAACAGAGGTCATACCATTTTGCTTCACTTCCTTCTTAACTGGTAGATTCTTATCAATATAAATTGTAGAAAGAGTGGTATCATCTGGACTGATAAGGGGGTGAGTTATAATCTGAAGACGATACTTATGTCATTCCATTTTTGTCTGTCTTCTTGATCCTTATGTAAGACAGAATAAACATGAGAGTGGGCATTCATTGCAGGTCAGAAGCATCCTTCATGAATGGATATTCACAGTGACAATAATTTCCTGGTCTAAAAATGGAAGTAATTCTAGCTGCCCTTTAGCATTGCATTATGTCACATCTGGTTACATTAATATAATAACACACACCAACATGACAAGTCAGTGTATCATATTGGCTTAGTGAGGAGATAAAGCATAAATGGAAAATGACTGGCTAGGAAAGTGATGTATGATGCCTCAAAACAGAACCTGAAAAGAAGAAAAAGTACAAGATTTATACCTTATGAAAACAGGCAGAAAGATGGCCAAAATATTTATAGGTCCAAACTTAAATGTAACAAATTAGTAGAAGGAATACCTTTTTTACCTTAAAACAGCATTCAGGAGTGTACAAAAATAGTGTAATAGAGTGTAATTTATGCACAAATCAGTAAAAACATGAGAATAAAGGTGCACAATATTGTACACATCATTAATCTAATGAGGCCAGATGAAGGGGGAAAAGTCCAGTGCAGTGTTTGCATACAGGGATCACAGAATCTGTATGTACTGAAGTATGCTAGGTCCTGTGGCACACTGTGTTATGTGTGCCAGGCTTCTGGCAGAGAATATGCTGTGTAGCTTTTTCTTTGAATTAGAGTTTCATGTTGAATTTTCAGTGACATGTCCAATGCCACTGGACAGCACTGCAATCCGCCCATAGACAAGGATTTATACCAAGGAGTAGCCTGAAGTATAAAAGACAGAGTAGAACTGCCTAAAGAAGACAGAAAATACACAGAAAACTGACAAATGTGTGATTTTCCTACTTACCTCACAAGACAGCAAAGGGAGGGGAAAAAGTTTCAGCATAAATGCTTCTCCAGAAGCTGTTGGCATGTTGTTAGGGGTAGCAATAGGTAAGTGCTGATTACACCAGGACTTATTTTCTGATGCAGTGCTGAATATTTGTATCATATCAAAAGTGACAGACCCTTATGCAGACAACAAGCAAAGTTAATCGTGTCATCTCTGCATTTCCCTGTTGCTATTATTTTGTGGATTTTTTATTAACAATCCCTGTTTGAAGCTATTATCAGAAACTGTTTCTCTCCAGTGAATAAAATGCTTTTTTTCTCTAGACTTGAAATACCGGACTTTCTCAATATCTTGGTTTATGGTGACTGAATGATCTTCACAAGACTTTCTTATCAGGGTGTGTGTGCTCTGTGCTTGCTAATAATTTCTCTATACGAAACATTCCAGTTAGAAAAGACAAAAAAGAAGAAGAAAGCCAGAATGATTTTGAGTATTTCAACTGATACTCATTCTATACTCTTGCTTACTGAAACTGACAATTTCTCAAAGTCTTTTTTATTGATGTAGTTCTAACCTCCATTCAGTTTAGCTTGGGGATATGGCCAGTTTCTCTTGAACAGAGCCAACTTTGACCCATAACCCACATGTTCTTACTTTTTGTACCACATATACAATTTATTATAGTAGAATAGTGAAATTCAGCAGTTATAAAAGGCAATTTTCTATAATTTTCCCTTTAAAAAGCATTCTGTAGAATATTCTCTTTTTTGTTGCTCTGTAAAATCTCACTCTCCCATATGCTGTCATTTCCACTCAAGAAAAAAGCCATTCATTTTTTTCCCTTTAGAAGCATTGTAGAAATCCATTGTACTTCAGAATTATTTTTTTTCCAAAGAAATTTAAGTCATTCATTTACTAACTCTTGAAGTCAGAGAAATTGTGCAGAAGTGCTTTATGCATTCAGTATGATAAATTTCAAGTTGTACTGGTCGAAGAATGTGAATAATGAAAAAATTATTCACGAATATATTATCCCCTAACTTTAAAAAAAATGATACATATTAAATTCCCCTATCCACTCCAAAAAAGGAAAAAAATCATAAATAAATATTTCTGGAGTAATTCATTAAAATAATTTATTTTAAAATTATCCATGCCCTGATTGAAACCCTTTTGAAATAATTGATCTCACTTCTGCCAAATCAGCTCCATAAAGAAATACACAAGAAGCTCCAGGCTTCAGACTCTTTTAACTTCTGTCAACTTTTAACCCAGTTTAAAGCATTCTTTTAGTCACTAAAGATTCACTTTTGTTTCTGACTTCCCCATTCTTTCAGTTTTCCTTCCCCCAATTCTTTGCAATTTAAAAATGTCACATTAAAAAATGTGTGACAGTTATTTCTTAAATTATTCTGATGGCAGTTTGTACTCTTTATTTAACTGAATTGGTACGCCATTATATCACAATTATCTATTTTGTGCCTAGTTTAGCAATTTATTTATTCTGAACAAAATATTATGTTGTGCAAGTTAGTCTGTTTCACTTTTCCATAACTTTAGAATTGAATCTTTAATACTGTAAAAAACTGTGGGTTGATTGATTTTTTTTTTTTTGTTAATGCAGAGATTCAAATAAGCACTTAAATAGATTCAACAGAACACAACAGTAAAAGTCAATAAAGTCCCTTATAATCCAAAGCTTGAGTAAATAAGCCTGCATGTAGGTTGTGCATTCCAGAGCCTGGAATTAGTTTCTTTGAGAGGAGCAGGAGAATGTGAATATCTCCCATCTGGTTCAGCCACTCTTTAGATCCAGATGGGTTAGGACACTGTTCTTTTCTACAAGTAGATGGTCTTTTCTTGTAGGTTCATAAAGGGAATGAAGACATCACAGCACTAAGTTCTGCAGCACCTGACTATTACAACTGCCATATTAGGCAGTAGCTTCTTTATAAAACACACTGAGAGCTTAGGAATGGCAGCCAAAAATGTCATTGTATAGCTCAGTACCTTAAGCTAGAAAATAAGGAATACATCTCTTTTTACATCTCTTTTATTGTCTTTCTGTTAGGTTCAAACAATTAATTTTTTTTTATTATCCTAAATCAGAGGAGGGCTAATCATTTTTAGGGAGGATAAAGTTTAACTAATCAGCACTTCAACAACTAGAACATTGTTTGAGGATATAGGGCACCTTTTTTCAGTTCCTTTTTCCACTTGAAGCAATTTGATTTACTCTTTTTAGCTAAACTAGGGTAGTATATGCATATTGATTCAACGGGCCAAAACCCCACATTCATTGGTTTGCATAGTCAACAGTAGCCTAAGACAGGTAAATCTGAATCCCATTCCTGATTCTAAAGACCTATATTTTTATCTGAAGTGATTAATGGAGCCAGGGCCAGATGTAGAACCAGACTGATTCCCAGAACCAGACTGATTTTCTTAAATGTAGTCTAAAGTCATGTTCATATTCTCTGGACCAGTGAGTGTTGAACTACTTCATGCTATATTACCTCCAGGAGGGTCTTCAGAATACCTTGGAGTGCAATATTAAAATGTTTACAGAAGGGATGTTCAAATTTGTGATTTCAAATCTTAGCAGACAGAAGACATGATTATCCCCACATCCACTGTCTCTCCTTTCCTTCCTCAACCTGAACCTATTGAAACACACATCTTGATTAGACACAACTGTTTCTTCTCAATCTATCTAAAGTTATTTGCAGAGCAATTCTTTTGTACATCTGGAGAGAGAACTCTGTGGTTCTGTCAGGCCTGTAACTGAGACTGCTCTAAGCAGGCAGTGTCACTGAGCAGTGTGTCTGCAGTAAGGCTTAAGCACTGACCTACTGTGCTACTGGTAGGTCTTCCTTTCACTGGGAACTTCACCTCTGTCACTTCAAGATGATGTTTCCCTCTCTGCCCTGTACAGCGAGTCAATCACATCCAAAAGCGGCTGAGCCAAATTCCTCCACCTGGCATATTTTATAACCTGTGTTAAAGGTTATTCATTCAATACCATAACTTTGCTGTTACTTCTTTATGTGACGGTCCCCATTTTATAAAGTGCGCTATATCTAGGTTAAACGCTCGCTGCATTGCTCAGTACCATGACACCACTGTTTTTCTGTAGACTTAGCCCCAGGTGCTCCAGTCAACTTGAATATTTGATGTAATTTTCAACACACACAAAAATCCATTACTAAATTAAACATCTCAAATTTTCCTTTCACCAAAGATGTAAATCAAATTTCATATGATATGCAATTATGCTGCTTATTTCAGAATACTTTCATTATTGATTTTTTTACGCATTAACAATTTAGGTATCAAGAGTACAGGTAGAAGAGGTTGCTTAACATTGTTCAAACCCTAATCATTGTAAACTGCCTTCAGTACAAGAAGCAAACTTGTACTTCACAGTTATTTTTCAAGATACAAAGAGCTCAGGACCAGAAACAAGAAGGATGGGAGCATTTATATATTCTTAAGAAGATCTTTCCAGGTTTAATGTCAATTTTGCATCAAAAAATAAGGCAGGATTCATGGAACCATTTTTGTTTTTGAACAAAATGGGTATTTGTGTGACAGTATGTTTACATATACATATAAAATTATATATACAGATAAATAAATGTATTAATAAGTGTTCAGGCTAGAATTTGATCAAAATTTGACAAGACAATGGTTCTGATATTCCTCCAGAATACAAAAGAGCAAAGAACAAGCTTTTCTCCTCTTTAATTAAGAATATAAATATTTGACAATCCATTTGAATGAACTTTTAAATCCATGGCTACTCCATGGGCAGTGTTTCTCCACATCAAACTGCTCTTTACATATATTAAAATTATTTTGAAAATGTTTCTGAATCGTGGTTGCTTGTCTCTCAAGTGAGGTAAAAGTTGACATATGGGAATTTTCCTGAACTTCTGTTCAAATGTTTAAAAGTGTTGTATGATGCCAAAGTACCCTTGCAGAACACGTCTAGAAAGTTTGATGGCGTCTAAAAATCAGGCCCTAAATTTTATTTTATACATTTGTGCTTGGAGTTATATGCACAGATTTATAATCAGAAATGTCGGTGCCTTTTATCCAATAAACCATTTCATTTCACCTAAAACCATTTCATTTCACTTCAAAACCATTTCATTTTGCAATTCTCTCAGCTAACGTGCTCTCTCACTGATACGCTTTTTCAGATAAGAAGCTCTAAATAAATTTTTTGGGACAAGTTAGTTCTGAATTAGTAATTCTGTTGCCTTTTTTCTTTTTCTTTTTTTTTTCCCATTTCTCTGAGATCTCAGAAAAAAAATACAATTTAACATTTGATACAATGCGAAGCACGATATTGTGCGTGAGAAAAATGTCATGATAATTTTACATCAAATTGCAATTTTTAAATATCTACAGTTGAGGTAAAATAAAAAAAAACACATTTCTCTGATTTAAATAGTCTGTTAACATTTGATAATAATGATGATTAGTTATTCTGTAAAGTAAAATAAAATGTGTTGGGTTTTCTTTTTCTTTGTATTCAAAACTGATGATTTTTATGGTATGGTTAAGGACATAGTACCATTAAGGTGAGATTCATGGCTGTGTACAGTTTATTTATACTTGTAGTGAAACATTTTCAAGTCTTTCTTTTGGGGACTTAAAGATATTTTTCATAGTGTAGAACATTTAATCTACTTTGCCAACCATCACAGTTGGAGAAAATCACTCAGTTTTTCAAGACTTTGGTCTTTGGTAATGGTATAAATCAATGTAAATCCATGAAGGGCAGTAGAATTAAAGTAGAATTATTTTAGTTGTAGTTCTGAATTGTTTGCTGTATGTACAGGATTTCAATTAAGTTTTCAGGCATACTTATTATAAATTTTCCCTAAGATCCCCTTTGTTTCTCAGTTAAACATCAAGAAGTAGGATTATGGCTCAGCATTTGTGATTTTACAGATTTTGTAGTCTAAGTCATTCAGCTGTCCAGGTGTTCAAGATGGCCACCTTAAGACATTAATTCTTTTTATCTGATGAGTGTCAATGGAAAATGAAAGTTCAATTTCAGGAAAAGTTACACTGTACCAGGTTAGTTGAGGACAGAATTTCATAAAAATATTTTTTAATAATATTATGCTAGGTCACAAGCTGAACTTTAGTCTTTTGCATCTGCTAAGAATGGTATCATCTTAAAGGGAAGAAGGTGTAATGAAGTTCATGTAGACAATTTTTCCCATTCAGAACTAGCAAATAAATTATCATATATTAATTTTTCATCTACAGCATTGAAAATTCCCTAAACCTTAAACCTGAGAAAAATGTTATATGCTGCAAAGACACGATACAATATTTCCTTTCATAAAAAAAGAAGCAACAGGTTAGTATTTGTATTCTAGAGCTCCATCAGCCCCTCAATAATTCTCTCAGATTTTTGACATGTTTAAACTATAGTATCATGAACTGATACTATATTTTTGAAAATCTTAGTTCATGGTTTAGTATCCCCACAATCACTATTTTTTTTTTTTTTTAGTTAAAAGAGCTTTATCAGAACTTTCTTTGTAAATAGGCAAGGATAAATGTATCTTAACTGAATAACAACTCAGATGAATGTGCACAGTGGCAGAATATGAAAGTACATACAAACTAAAAGTTTTCTATTTATTCCATCTCATTCCTCCATGATTAAATGAGAAATGAACCAAAAAAAGTTTTAGAAAGATGTGATCAGCACCTGTTTCATCCTCACAGTTTTTTGAGTATAAGATTTTAGAAATGCTCTTTTGGACTGTTGTGCTTTTTGAGACAGTAATTTATAGATTCAATTATACAGTAGATGAAAAAGGCAGTGTCCAAAACATGCTTCAATATGAAGCCTTTTTAAAGCCAAAGTCTATTATATATGTGATTCTCAGTCCAATTAACATTAAAAAGTGACTACATTTTAATCAATGGCTTCCACCTGTTGGTCAGAAATGGTAAAATTTTATGTGAGTAGATTTATACACTTGATTATGTTTAAAAGTGCAGTGATAAAATACATGCATTTATAATAGGGCAGAACGTGATGGAGAGCCAGAAAGATTCAAATGAGACAAAACATTTATGTCAGGACCAAGATGTGACCTCATTTTAATGTTGACTCAGATCTTTCAGTATATACAAAATACACATTAGGTCAGGACCTAGATGTCAGGACCAAGATGTGACCTCATTTTAATGTTGACTCAGATGTTTCAGTATATACAAAATACACATTAGGTCTTCTTCTCCAACCTGCATTTGAAACTTACTTAGTTACAGGAAATTAATTACCGCTGAAACGTCTAAATCCAACCTGCAGAGACCAAGCAGTCAAACTCACAAATGGGGAGAACTGTCTGAGGGGAAAGTCACAACAGTTTCTGCAGGAGGGTGGGAGAAGGTGTGCTGGTTTTGGTTAGGATAGAGTTAATTTTCTTCACAGTGACTAATATTGATGCTGTTTCTGAGATGGAAGCGAGCATTAAAAGTTCTACAGTTTTTGAGAAATTAAGAAAAGTAGCATTTCAAGATGTATTTTTAGACCTAATACATGACTCCTGACCTGTGTGAGTGCACATATTTCAGTTAAAATTTCTAAATAATCTGTATCTATTTTCAGAAATGGTTGGTTTCATTTGTTGCTTTCCTTTGTTGGTTAACCAGTCTTTCACAAGACTATTATTGTTCAATTTGGAAAGCTCTGGTGGGAGTTGACAATTTTTTGTGCTTCTAAATTTGACAAGCCTTTTCAACCTAGAGAATCTATTTCACTCATTCAATTTAGTAACCTTCAGCTGACAATATCATGAGATCTGAATGTTTTAGTCAAAATACTATTTCTCTTTATTTCAACAGCTACTCAAAACCCAAAAATACTCTTTCCAGCAAATGAGCAGCAGGCTGAGTTGTTCAGTACAAAAAGGATAATTATAAGTCGAAACAGATACAAAAATAAATCAAAGAAAACTTTTTCTGAAGGCCAGGAATTGTAAGTAGAGCTTCTGTATAGTCACTCCTTCAATAGAAGCTATTTTTCTTCTGTACAAAATAGATAATGGTTTTTGCAGTGATATTTATTTCTCTACAAATTTTTCCTGGAATATTTATATCCTTTTTTTTTTTTTTTTGCTCATCCAAAGAAGTCTCATACCATTGTGTTCTACTGGGGACTGATTTGGCTGTGCAGGTCCAATTAATTTCCACTGGTATTGGATGACATGTGTTTCATCACATTTATGTCATTATATTCCCACAGCTTTGTCTTTTGGGTAATGACACTTTTGGAATTCCATGAGCATTTTCATGGACTACTGAAATACTGTCTCTGGAAAAGGAAAAAAATAAAAGGGAGCTGGTTATTTCCAATAATTTTCCACTCCTTGACTGCTAAGCCAAAATGCTTGTAAAATTGCAGTCTCTGTAGAAAATCTGTGATTGAAGGACAAATCAGGAATAATTTCTCAAGGAGCTGAAACGTTTAATCTTCAAATGGCTGCTTCTAGAGTCTTGCCAAGAGTCACCTGGAAGGGATAAAGCTAAAAATATAATTACAGGAAAAAGCAATCTTAGGGATGCTTTACTGCTAATAGAGAACATGTTGTTGTGTTACCTACCAGTCATTCTGAAGATGTGACAGCTTGCAGATCAACTAGTTTAACAAATGAGCAAAGATTGTTTCTCTCCAAGATTAAAGAACGTAAGTTTTGAAGTGGGTATGCAGTCTCAAGCTCAAGTCCTTAGCAGTATTTCTATGCAGTAATAAAAGGTACATAAAGTAGCTCTCAATCTACAATATGGTGACTAACTGCTTGGTAGTGCCTTAGTGGTAAGGTGGCATTCTGCACCGAAGATACTATTGTTTTGGGGTTGTTAGTGTAGATGCCTTTAGGCAGCCTGTTACTAAAACAAAATTCTTTTCTTGGATGGAACTGTTATATCTCTTACTGTTACAAGATCAGTTAGTGACATTGGCTGAATGATCATTTATTTCACTGGTTATTGTTATCTACATATGCTTTCTAGAAAACGTATATTTCCACTGAGGCCTGAAACTTCTGAGTTACATACAAATGATCACAGTATCTATTTCAGCAAGAAAAGCTGCTTTAAGTCTTGCAGGCCAAACACCACTGAAAAATATATAGATATTTATGTAAGTATCTGAAGGGTGTGTGTCAAATGGATGGACCAGGCTCTTTTCAGTGGTCCCAAGCAATAAGACAAGAGGCAATGGACCAAAACTGATGCATAGAAAGTTACACCTGAGTATAAGGAAGACCTTCTTTATTGTGTGGGTGACTGAGCACTGGATCAGATTGTACAGAGATGTTGTGGAGAGTCTCCCTTGTTGGAGATATCCAAGAACCATCTGGACATATTTCTGTGCCACGTGCTCAGGGACGATCCTGCTCGAGCAGGGAGCTTGGACCAGACAACCCTCTGTGATCTCTTCCAACCTATGTGAAAACATTAAAGACATTTTTTGTTTTACTTTAGCTACTCCAAATTTAAAAATAAATAAATAAGGCTTGCACATATATTCATTAAAAATTTAATATAAACACAAAAATATTAATAAAACATTTCAACCAGTAATGGAACAGGTAATGTTTGATAGCAATATACACTCTCAAATTTTGTTCAGGGCTCAGAAACCCCAGTTATTTACAAGCATGGTGTATTTACACATACAGTGATTATCTGAAAAAGTAATTATTTAAGGCAATATAAAATATTGTTGACAAGTCATGTATAATAACCTGAGTAATAACAAAAAAGCACCAATTAGAACAGTGGAAAATTAAAACCTGGGAAAAAGGAAAAGCAGGTACAGGGAAAACACAGAATCTTGAAAGTAACCTCTTGAAGCTAAAATGCCTTTCAAAAATATTTGATATTACCTTGATGAGTATTTTGCAAATTATACCAGCAGTGATAAGGTTACATTTGATTTTAATATGAATTATTTGAGAAATTAACTAGTGTTGGATGGAATAATCACTTGCCCATAAGAATAAAAAGAACTTAGTGCAATAGCCCTCTACAAAGGAATGGGCTATGTAGGACTGTGAGGCCAAAATCCCATGGTACTGAAGTGAAAATACTGGTCATGTTCTGATCAGTATAAATCAGCATGTTTTACTACTTGTTTCTTTTTAATCATAAGCAGATTCTTGTACTTGAACCAAATAACTGAAAATGAACCTAGGGAATGATTTTCAATGTCTGTGTTCCCAGAGCATTAACTTCATAAAATTATAATCAAACTAGTTTTAGCTTAATGATAACCTTATAGTAATGCAGTGAATTTTCCTCCACTGCCATGGTGAATGATTTCCACTTCTTCTGCCCTGGTGAATGGTCTCCACTTCTACCTGTGACAGCTTCCAGTTGCATACATCTGTTCTGAAAAGCTGTAGCAAAACCAGAATAGTGACAGCAGCTAAAGAGGTTGTAGGCCTGTTTGAAAGGCTTCAGAGGCATTGAAAGAAATGGCAGGAAAAGTCACAGAGCATGTAAAACCAGCTCTACTGGCTTACGTCAAAGATTTAAGTACCTTGCCTATATTGGCAGCTAAAAAACTACAAGATTGGAGACTAAATTTAGCATGTATGGTATATTTTGTGCATTGTCAATCCATAACCATTTTGGAAGTTTTCTAAGCCATGTCTCACTTCTGTGTACTGTTAGATTTCTCTTCCTTACACAGCTCTAGTCTGCCCTTCAACTAGTTTAAACTGTTATCTTTCCGGAGTGGATATTGTAGGAGGAATTGTGACCTTTACTAGTATTATTATTATTATCATCATTATTATTTAATTGCTGATAATATATTTGATTCACTCTCTGAAAACCACCTTGACTTTGTAGACCTGTATCATATCTCTCTTGATTGCTTGATAGTCCTAGTTTATTTAGTTGTTTCTTGGATGCAAGAAGGCCCATCGTTATAATTAATGTAGAGACCTTCTTGAACCTGACCTTTCAACCTGTTCTTATATCCCTGAGATAGGGAACCAGAATTTAAGTAGCAGGTGAAACATAAATTAATTCCATGGCACAGTAATTTTCTATGTTTTGTACTTAATTTCACTCCTAATAACTCCTGACATGCAATTTATATTTTTGCTTTACTTAATTTGCTTTCTCTAGGAACACTTGGAGAAAGAGCGACACAGAATAAAGTTACTGAAAAGACATGGAAGAGAACGAGTTCTTTGCAGTTTAACAAAGGTTTCTTTGGCTAGAAGGCAATGGCATATAAAAAGACAGAATTTTTAGATTTCATGGCAGAAAATGATCTTAAGGACATTAGATCATAGTCAAACTCCCAAGTTGTAACTATGTTTCTTACTGTTGTAGAAATGACAATTTGCTACAGCATCTGAATGCTGAAACAAGACTGCTATATGTTGCCTGACCATGACAGTCCCACAGATCACTTGTACATCAGGACTCTTCATGTTTACTTCCTGATAAATTATGATATTCCTTCAGAAGCTATCCCATTCTAACAAATTATAAAGTAGTCTAGACATGATATTGCAAAACTATTGTGCCCTAAGGAGTTCAAGCCTATTGACAATCTGATATTATCCACAAAATTAGAACTGAATTAATAGCAATTCACTTTCTTAGAAAGGATGTTGCAGTATTACTAGCAGGTGTTTTGAAAAATGTGCCAAAAACTCATTATAGTGATTAAACTTCAACCGATATTTACAGGTGTTTTTCTCCCTTACCGGTAAAGACATTGCATGGCTTAATAATGTCTTGATAAATAGATTAAAAATGCTCATTTCTTGCCCTAAATTTTCTCAGCTTCTGTAAGCAAAATTTAGAATACTGTGCCCAGAATGCAGTGTTTTTAAACTGTTGATCTTGGTACAGTTGTCTAAACCTTGAATTTGTTCCTAAGGTAACTTTCCATACGTATCCAAAAAGAGACATGGAAGATGGACGGATGGAGAAAAGGGATGCATAAGACAATGCTAAAGTAAGAGTTTAACTAATTTACCATGCTGGTTCTGCTAGCATAGCTTTTGCATATTTGAAAACTCAACTTGAAATATGATCTGGTAGTGACTAATAACTTAGCCCTGACTGCTGAAGATCTGGTATTATATCAGGTGTTCTTGTCAGTGGATGCAGATCTGTAGACACAAGGAGACTTGATTGCATTGCTTATATGAATTGATTGTAGAAGTGGAACTCTAAGTGGTACTTAGAAAATCATTCCCTGGGATTCTAGGTATTGTAGGTTGGTGAAATGGTGTATACACTGCTTTGGAACTACTCTAAGGCAGTACTATATAGCCTAAGTGCAGCACTTCACCTTTCTATACTGACAATTACAAATTATAGTGGTATATCAGCAATGGAAAGCAAAAAATAATCTAAAGAAATTTATACATACTTCAAAGAAGTACTATAAGATTAAAATCTTATAGTTCTTATTTGCAAACAAATATGATTGCACATATATTCACAAAAACTTTTTGTTATGCCTTCTTTGTAAATAAACTTTTTGGTATATATTGTCTTCATTATGTTTGTCTGAGGGGAAAATATTCAGAATATTCGGCTGGAGTTAGATATAATATAATAATAAGGGTTACATTACTGAAGTACTCTAATTTTCTTTTATCCTAGAGAGAATTTCTTCAGTGTTCCCTGTGAATGGAGAGATTGTTTTTTAATTTAAGATTTCATAAACTGCATGTTTCAGATCCAAACTAATTTGTGACTTGGCTTTCCTCAGGGTATTGTTCAGGGGCATCACTATCCCTGGTCCCTCCATTTTGAGGTATAGAATCAGGTACACAGCATCTACTACATACACATTAACACATATTGAGGATTTGGAGGAAGAATCTAGCTCTATAATATGACATGTGTTAGTAATCACAGCAACTTTTGGTGTAATCTTTTTAGTAGCATTTCCACCATTGTCATAAACAAGCACAAAAGATTCAGAACAATGGGAATTTAGGCCCATCATCTAAGAAGAAGTGAGCTCAACATGGAATTATTTGGGATTAATACACCTTCCTAATCAGCTCAGCAGAGGATTTATTTTAAATTAACACAGTTCATGAAAACACAAGCTTTGTGGTTAAAGTGTTACAAAGGGTGTACAGTCTTTAGCTAAGCCTGTTAGTGGCATGAAAATAACACTTCTGTTTTGTAAAAAATATTTACCAACCAAGCCTCACAACCCTGTTATTTGACTTTGATGAAGAAAAACACAAATGAACACATGCATGAATCTAGAATGTTTAAAATTATTTCTCTTATTTACAACTGTTATGATTTAGCAGTTGATTAATTGAATATGATTTATTTCAAAATAAGTTGTGAGAGTGAAGGTGTGTGATGCTTAGCACAGTTTTTAGTAAACACTTTAAATCCTGGACTCAACAGCTATTGTTTTCTGTAAAGTCCAATCCTTTATGAGAGACATGTACTCCCTTAGCAGGTTCAACATGGTGTAGCTCTGTATTGTTCTGATCCCATTGCTATTAATGGACCACATCCTTGTATTAGCTGTGGTTAAGTTTAAATGCTGTTAAATGCTGTTGGGCATAATAAGTCTTGGCTCAGTTAGCACAGGTATATACTCTGAAACTTGTGACTCAACAAAAGGATCTTTCTTTTTTTTTTTTTTCATTATCCTTTCCTATAATTTGTCCCATCCCACCACCCCCAACAACCCCCTCTATCTCCACATAGATAGTTTTGGGTTTTAATAGATTGATTTGAGATTTTCTGCTTTTTTTTCTTGGTGTGTTTTAACCATCTAGTAAAAAGTAGGCTGAATCTTGCCAGCAGACTATGTTATGCTGCCTCTTTGATATTAAACCTGGTTTTGCCAGTACCTTTGGTGGTGATTCTTTAAGCAGCCTTAAAACACTCATTCATGAGAGTGTCCAAGACTGAGCACCAAGATGTTTCCTATTACCATCCAAGTAGCAGTTGCATCTGGACAGTTTTCCTTATCTCCTGTTAATAAGCCCATCAATGTCTCGCCTCATGACTCAGAGATAACACTCTCCAGGAGCCAGTTCTGTTTAACAGGTGATTAAAAACACACCTTGTGACTCAAAATAACATCAGCCCATTGTGAGATGCTCCGCCCAGGGGGAGAAGCTAGGCATTCCCACCTGGATAAATCCAGGAATTTCTAGACAAAAAGGCAGCCTTTCCACAGCTTTCCAAGAAGACACAGCAACCACATCTGCCACTCCAAGAGGACTGCAGCCACTCCAATTTGGACTGCTACCAGCACGCTGGCCAAAGCGGGTGTCAGGTTGTATTCTGACTTTGCCAGTGGTCTTCCTTTTGTATCATTGTGTGTATTTTTGTCTTTTGTTTTCCCTTTTCCCAATAAATTGTATTTCTGACTTGGAGTCTCTCACTGGTTTTGCTTTCAAACCAGAACAGAGAGGTACATAAAGGCCTAAGCATTTGCTTGGTCTTGTCTAGACTTGTCTGGTCTTATTGTAGCTAATCTTGGTTGAAGGAAAAAACTGGACAATAGTTAGGTGACTAGAGTTCAACTTGCTTTAACTGGTTTTATTTTAGCTTTATATATCTAGATAGTTTTAGCCTGAAGAAATTGCAGCATATACTGCAGGCATCTAAAAGGTCAAAATTTTGAGTTTAACATTTGTTAGACACACACTTCCTAGAACAGCCATCACGGTTTTTCTCTAAGCAGATGCCTTCAGGTCAACAAATATTTCTCCCATTCAGAGGAATAACTTTGGTTTACAGGACAATTTGCTAGGAAAGGCGCAAACTGAAGCTGCTGTGATGGATGAATTTTGCCAGAGCACATGTGTTTACCAGACATGGTTGGTAATGCTTTAAAACCCTGGCTGTTGCTGAAATAACATTGCAAACCTGCACCTGCTACATATTGCCAAAAATAACACAGGGTGGGAACAGTTGGTGTTCTGGGTAGGTTTGACTTTTTCTGATCCAGTCCTTCCTCTTCCTCACTTGACCTTTGATATTTTTTTTCTGTGTTCTTGAAAACAGTGCAAGTGGCCAAATATATTAGAATTCTCTGATAGTGAAGATAGAAATAGAAGAAAACAGGGCTCCTGTGGGAGAAAGGCAGGTGGCAACAGCAAAGGTAGAGTTTACTTTAATAGATTTTCCACATCCATGAAGGATTGAGAAGGAGAGAAAGAAATAATTGCCTTTGCTCTGAGCAGATAGGTTAAATCACATTGCCCTGCTCCAACATTTCTCATCTAGAAAAACAAAATCCTGGACAGCAGTCATAGTCTTGTAGAGCTAACCCTTGCCAAAAAACATACTGAGGGTTATTTGCTGCACGCACAGGAGCTCACTGTGCCCAAAGCAAAATAGATGCATCTTCCTGCCCCAGGCACACACAACAACAAATCTCTTCTGGATATCTGAGAGGAAGGACTGATCATGTGGAATACCTCAGTCAGATTAAATTTCAGAGAAGGAAGGAGGTTGTAGATATATTCTGAACGGTTTCTTAGACATTTAAAGTAAGCAGTACAAAACAACCTACTTATTTTGATCAAGGTTATTTTAGATTTCATGAGATTTCCCTGCTCAGCTCTCCCCCAAGCACTGTATGCCAGAAGTAATCAAGAATTTACACAGATGTGCTGGCAAGCAACCTGAGTTAGTAGACCAGAAATCCTCATGCAGACTCCTTTCTCTACCCTTGGACAGCTGTTACCTATATGAGCAATCTTGTACCACTGCTGCAGCTTGAAAAGTGAACTTGCTCTCTGGCCACAGAGGATTTGAGAACAGCCAGCTTTAGCTCTCATTAATTTTTGGTTCCTAAGAAATTGATAAAGAGTGTAATAAAACATGTAGTACACACTGTCCACCAAGTAGTTGGGTTTTCAGTGTCTGAGGATGCTTCTTTATCTTTCAGCCTTGAGAGACAAAAGTACTTACATCCTTTGTTCCTCTACTTCCAGACTCTAAGGAAGACAGTGGTGTACAACATACCCCTCATTCAAGACAGATTATCAACATCTCTTTTTAGAAGAAGGACACAAGAATATTTTGACCTCATCCTAACTATTAACATGGCTAAGGATGAGCAATATCTTACAAAGTATATCCCAGGACAGGTCTTCAAATCTGTAGGAACCATCTCCTTGGGCAGAAACAACTCATCAGTTCTTTCGACTTTAGGGCCATAATGATGGAGGAACCTATATCCCATGATGTGTTGATGGTGTCTTGTTTTTTTCAAAGAAGTGCTTTAGATTTTTCTTCATTTTAAGAACTGATGTTAATTAGTAATTGTTATTAATTACTAACATATGAATCTCCTGCTATTTCCAGCTATGTCTTCCCTTCCATAAAAAAAAAAAAAAAAAAAAAAAAAAAAAAAAAAAAAAAAGGGAAAGGAGCTTTCAGTAAAATTTGTTAGCATTTACCCTGATCCTTTCTACTTGTCTTTGTAACATAATGGATAGCACAGGAAAACTGTCACTGACAGAGAGGTGATTTCTCCAGCTTTAGAGAGCTGAAGTCAGCTCTGTCCCATTGTGGTAACCAAGTAGCAAAACACCCTTTGATCTACAGCTACAACACTGGGGGTTTGAACAATTCTTAACCTTGTATTTGGGAACTTCTGTATGTCAAGCATCTCAGAGAAGACCCTTCCATTAAATATATCTGAACCTAATTCTAAATTGTGAGAGCAGCAGCTGAGAATTAAGCTCTTGTTCTGGTTAGGTCATCTCTGCACATAAGCAGAACCTTTAAAAACTTCCCTGAAAGGATAAACTAAGCTGAAATGGATAATGACAGTCAGAAACCTTAACACAGAACTCAGACCTAAGATAGTAGTTTGAGTATGGCCTTGAGGATGTTCTCTTTAGATTTTAGATTTTCTTCAAAAATAATGCTGTTTTCATTATGTCAAACCGTGCTATTTTCATCAGTAAAGTTTTTTATCATGCAGAAGCATACCACAATTAGTTTCAAAAAAATCATTCTTCTGTTTTGTTACCTGAAAACAGGGAGGAAAGGATAGGAATCACAGCGTTATCTATACATAGCCCCGAAGTGTAAACCATATTTTTAAACTTTGCTTTGGTACAGAAAGAAAATATTTCAAAACTACTGAAGCTAGTTTTGAAAATGCAGCTTGGTTATGACAGTAATGGGAAAACCCTAAAACGATAAAAGTTGTGGATTCTTTTCTTTTATCAAAAATGCATAGGGGTACCTTGGATATACTTCAAGTTTGATTTGAGTAAAGGGTAACAAAGACATTCCTTTTTTCTCTGGAAAAGAAACAAATTATGTCTATCTGCCACAAAGCAAAGTAGCATTGACCTAAGATTTTGGCATTTTCTTTTAGCAGCTGAGTCTCTTCATCTGTTGTCTCTTCATCTCCTTTCCCACATATCAATTATAATAACTTCTTGCACTCCAACATGTTGTCAAACTGCCTAATGCCTTTCTGGGTAGCTGCTCAGTAGGGATATCTGTTCTGAACATCTAAGATCCTGAAGTTCTCTGAGTCATTCTCAAAACACAGCTGGAATTGGTAGCTGTGCTATTGTCCTAAATAGAGATATTGGAATAGAGTGCAGTCTGAAATATAAATGAACAAAGGAAGATAAGGAGAAATTCTCCAGACAGTCATACTGCACAGGACGTATTACATTACAGGTATGCTGTGAATGACAATATTTTCATGGTTATTGCACTAAATTTTAATTCAGCCTTCTTAATGATAAGTGTTTGTTTCTGCTATGTAGCAAACCTGTAAAAAGAAATATGAAAACACTAATTTTATTTGAGTGTCATCTTCCTCTTGCTGTGCATGTGGCAATAAATCAGAACTTATTCTGATGACATTATCAGCCATAAACATTACAAATTGACACATTTCCTAGTATGCTTAGCATTATAATGAACTTTGCATACTGCACATTGATATTCAACCACTGTAAAATGCTTTCATTACAGGACATTTTTGTGAGCCTTCAGTCATGTACAAATCTAACAAGAACAATCTGCAGAGTTAAGGTTTAGTTTGAGATGTCAGTTACTATTCATAAACATCAATAAAAAGTATTTGTCCTGATAATATTTGGAAGCAACAAAAAATAAACCAATTTGTGCTTCAGAATGGCATCATGAAATTATTGCTTAACACACTGAACACTCCATTGCTGAATATCTGCTCTTTATTTTTAGAGCGGTTTGGTGTACTTCAAGCCCAAACTTTATGTTTCTCAAGACTCATAAAAATTGTTCATATATAAAAACTCATTGTATTATTCCACTAACTGATATACTAAAGCTCCAAGCTCCCCTTATACTTCATCTAATACAGAGTTTTGATTCATGTTTCATGGTAGCATGGTAAGTCCAGTTTTTATAAATTTTATAGTGGAAGAAGGGGTTTGAAGCAAATCAGATTTTTTTTTTGCTCAGTCTCAATGTTTGCTTTTATTCTACAGCCAGTGTCTTGAACTAGTTTAGTAACAAACTTGCATGGAGTTTATGACATAACACCAAAACTTCTTGAAACAATGGGATAATGACTATGTCTAAATTTGATACCTACCAAAGTAAATATCTGTTTCTAAATTGAAAGCTATGCTTATTTCTTTCCTTATTTACATATTAGATCACAATCTATGATAAACTTGACATTTAAGCAAGAAAAGTTAAGAGCAAGCATTTTACATTGTTGCCTCTTGAGAAAACTAGCAACTGACAAGTACAATCAGATTCCCTGAAATAGAAGAGGTTTTGCCTTTAAAAAATGTTTTAATTACACTTACAAGCAAACACTGATTTCACAATGGCTTCTGGAAGTTTGGGCCAAGAATATAGATAAAGAAATTATTATACTAGCTTGGTGTACACTTTGAACAAGATGATGTGAAACAGAAGACTGCCTTGTAATGAATCTGTGCAAAGAACCAGGCTCCTCTGGAAGGATGAACATGAAAGTAGGAACTGGGACAGTCACTCAGCTGGTAGGCCAGAAAGAACTGTGCCTGGAGTGGGGCTGCAGAGGACAGAAAAAAAGAGGAATCAACTCACCATTATGTCTTCTTTAATTTTTTTCTCTTTTACTGTCAACAGTCTGTTTCAAAGAACCTCCTTTTGAAAAGCTGCTGCTTCAAAGGGAGTTAACAGCTACTGTTGTTACCTGCTTCTGTATTTCAGACATCAGAAATCCCTGCAGTAGGTCAGAAGCAGGGAGAATTTTTAGCTATAAAAATAATTCCTTATACGGGTCTAACCTGCAGCACCTAAATGTATAAATAGAACAAGAAGCAGAACTCCTGACTCACAGTGACTCTCCTCTACAGATACACATGCTTCTTCTTGCTTATCTAGCTCTAGTAGTTTTTTACATGCTCCTTCCTATGTGAGACATAGAGTAGTTATGTTAACTATGTTAACTTTATGATGAAGCTATTCAACTGACTTCATACATGTTTGAAATCCCACAGGATAAAGAAGGCCAAGATCTGAAGTCTGCTTGGATGCCAAACTCCTCTACAGACAGTACCATCTCTGTGGCATTCACATTCTCTGGAGAGAGAGATAGAATTATGTCTCTCAGGAGAAGCACAGAGAGAAGAAGAGAAAACAATCTTTATCTCTGCTCCTTTGTTTTCTCCATGTGAATTTGGTATGGAGACTGTTTACCTGAAGTGACTGCTTGATTGGATTCTGGTGAAGGTTGTTTGGGTTCAATGACCAATGGATCCAGCTGTGTCTTGGACTCTCAGCAAAGAAGTCATGAGTTGTTAGTTGATAGTTAGTTAGTTGATAAGTAAGTAGGAAGTATGTATGTAGAATAGGATAGTCTCTCTTTAAATAGTATATTAATGTCATATAGTATAGTTTTAATAAAGCTATCCTTCAGCCTTCTGATCTGGAGCCAGACATCATCATTTCCTCCCAGTCGGGGGTGCCCTTTTTTACTATACCATTTCCTTTATCACTATTTCAAGCCCAAAGGGTTGGTGCTGATCAAGTCTATCCAAGAATATTAGTCTTTCCCTGGTTTTAGGACATAATGTAGAGGAACCTCAGTAGGCTGATAGATCTTCTTCACATTCCTCCAGCAGGCAAGGAGAAAATGGGAAGTTAAGCCAGGCAAACATGTTAAGCCAGGCAAACATATTAAGCCTTTTTCTTTAGTTTGGTTTGTTTGGAATTTTTAATTACCTTTTTTGATCATGGGAGCTTTAGCATCCATTTTCTGAGATGCTTAGTTCTCGAGCTGTTGTAAAAGAAGTCAAGCATTGAATTGTGAGTCTAAACTCCTGTGTAATATCCCTGCTGGGCTCCTTAGACTGAGGTGTTACGGTGCCTTACTTACTAGTGCAAAGTGTCCACCAAAGCACTAAATAGATCACCTTTGAAAAATATTAGAATCAAACAGCTTTGCATGATAGAAATTGAACAGAAAGCTACCACTATAATGTTTCACTTCAGAAAGAAAAGCTACGTATGGAAATAAAATAGTTACAATTAAAGTCAGAAAGAAACTGAAGTGAGTCAATATCTAAATTCTCTCAGACAGTATAGAAAAATAAAAACCTTACATGAGGCAAACTCTATGAATGTTGATTTAAAAGGTTAAAAGGTGCTAGTAAACAGCTAAATGTAAGGGATTGTTAGAAATGTTAAAAAAATAAAATCCAAAACCAATGATAATGGAAAAAATACACAAAAAACCTTCAAACAATCAAAGAACACCCCCCCCCCCCCGTAGTTATTCAAAAGATAAAGTTTGGGTCTGAATGAAGAAAGTAGGAGAAAAGAGAATATATGATGGTGAGCTAAATGTTGCCATTTTGAAATGTTTAGGAGTGACCTACTAACATCATTAAAATATTTAATAGAGGATTTTTAAGCACAGGATGTCAGGAATACAGTCAAAGATTTAATGAGGTTCAAAAGATGATACAACTTAAAGAAAGACTCAAGGAAGAAATGTGTATAGCAGAACAGCTAAAATGTAGTGTATTTGTACTCCAAATGTGTCTTCATAGTGGTTCTCTAAACACTCTAGGAACTGTCTCAAATTAAAGTGTCAGTAAATGACTATTAAGATAAACCAATAAAAAGATTAATAACACATTGACATGAAGAGATGATATTCAACCAGGAACACTAAAGGTAATCAAATATGAAATTGCTAACTTCCAGTTAAAATCAGAAGGATGGAAAGGATCAAATAGGACATAAATTTTAAAGGACTCCAGGAGAGAACTAGGAAAATGAACTGACAAATCTTATTTAACTTCCGGCAAATGGTAAAGATTGGAACTCTTAAGACTGGAAGGGGGGGAAAAGAGAGAGAGAGAAGAGACAGAGAGAGATGGAGAGGGAGATGGAAAAGGGAAAAGAATCAATGGAGATATAGAGAGAGCATACTTTCCATCTACAGTCAATACAATACTCTAAAAAAGTCAGTGGATACTTTGGGAACATTCCTAGGCAATGGAGCTTGATTCTATTTGCCAATGAACTGTTAGAATACTCTATGGAAAGCTAGTGACTCATGCCAACTGTCACTGTCCTGTTTACAATTTAAAGCTAACGCAATCTCCAAAGAGCATTCTCAACATGGAGACACATGTTTTGGAGAATATGAAACAAAAAACTGTGCCTTTTTCTGAGCTCAAGTGTCAGAGACCAGTTGTAAGTACATTAAATATGTTGGTATTAATACATCCCTAAACTTTGAGAAGAATGAAGATCTATTTGTTAGAATGTGCATAGGTTTGCAGGTGTTAATAAGGTTTTCCATCAAGGCACCCTATAGAAATGGTACCAAATCGAAAAATGAAAATCTGTACCTGGAGAGAGTAGAAAGGATGGGAGAAGGGCACTCGTCCTAACTCTACACGCATAATAAAAGAATTTCGTTTCACTGTAACTGATGTAGAAATATTTGATGTTATTTGGTGTCATTTAAGAAGGGTAAAAGATTTCTGAGAGCAGCCAAGAAGGCAGAAAAACTGTTTGGTGTTACTGTAAATCAATGAATGATAGAATAATTTAGGTTGGAAAAGACCTTTTTCTCCAAAGTAATCTCAAATCATTGATTCATGTAAGAATTTTATTAGGCCCTTGGGTCTTTAACATTCACTTACAGAGTTCACAGAAATGAAAATTATATTTGCTGTTTTCAATATAACATGTTCAATAAAAAATAATGGGGTAATGCCACTTTGGC
Source organism: Vidua chalybeata (assembly GCF_026979565.1). Lineage (NCBI taxonomy): Eukaryota > Metazoa > Chordata > Aves > Passeriformes > Viduidae > Vidua > Vidua chalybeata. Next base: position 45,436,080 of record NC_071534.1, read on the forward strand.
TTCAAGCAGACAGTTACATACCTGCTATTAAAGCCTCAAAAGAATGGAAACTGAAAAAGACTATTAGGTATCAATACCTGAAGTACAGCTGAAATGTGTAACATGAAATTGAACTAAAATTGAGGAAGAACAAAAGTGATGTACAAAATAGTGTGAGAAATTTTCATATTTAATATTAAGTCTTGTGATTATATGGAAAAGTAAAAGCTTATAATAAAAAGTAAAAAATTCTATTAAGTAATCAGTAAATATTTAGCATTATATAAATAAAAAAACAAAGCTAAAGTGCATCTTATATCTAATTCAAAAACTATAGTAAAAAATAGAATAAAATAGTTCATAACATGAAGGTAAGAATAAAATTTCTACATTCCCAGATAATTTTACAATTAGCAAAGACCTTGCTGGACCAAAAAGAGCCTCTGGTACTTCAAAATGCTTCCTCTGGTATTTTTCTTCAAAACATACTTTCATGACAGGAGTAGAAGCATGAGGGAAAGGTCACCCATAAGTCAATTTTACTTTCTAATTTTTTTAGCCACCACTGTAGGGATTGCTTTGAGGTCATACCTGGACAAAAACCCCTTCAAATATACATTGACAATTCTAATTTGACTCAATTGTCTTTAATTTTATAAATTTGTTCTAGCTTTTTTTTTTTTTTCCTGTGTGAAGAAATTCCACAGTTAAATTCTGAGTTGCGAGAAAGCAATTTTTTTTTTCTGCAATTTAAATCTTTTGTACAGGGAACTGGTTGAGTCCCCATTCCTGGAGGTATTTAAAAGATGTGTAAATGCAGTACTTACATACATGGTTTAGTGGTAGACACAGCAGTATTAGGTAGCAGTTGGACTCAATAATCTTAAATGTCTTTTCCAACTGAAATGATTCTAGGATTCTATTATCAATTCTCTGTGACAATAATAACAGTCATATGAAATATGCCTACTTTGTTTTCAAAACTTACATATATTGTACTGACTGGATTAAAAGCACAAACACTAGATAATTGCTTAGTGTGCTGCTTCGTAAAATAAGAGATGTAGCATCTGATCCATGCAGCTAATTATATTCCCTTATTTTTTTGGTCTATCAGCCACTTTTTTGTAGGAAAACAGGAATGTTTTAAACTTTTTATTATTTTTGTCACCAGTCAGATGATTACTGAAATGTCACAAGCAGTCAGTGCTGGAGTTTAATAACCCCAAGACAGAAATAAAAAATAATTTCCAACACTTACAAAAGTAGTATTTTGCTTTTCTAATTTTAAATAACTTTTCTGAATCTTTTACTTCCTTCCTTGTGTTTTCATTTTACTGCAACAATTATTTTCTTATTTCACAACTACATCCTAAACTGACCAGAGTGTGATGAATCTGTAATACAATTCAACTGTGAGTCTTGACCTCAGAGTTATTTTATTAATAGTAGACCTTGTATTATTTTGTTAGTTATGGTGGCACTCTCTTCAGCACATAATTTGCCTTCACTTCATCCTCCTGGTAGCTTCTTCTGACTTCTTTTAGCCAGTAAAGCACTTAAATAAAAGAAGTGGTTTCCAAAAATCACAGGCAGAAGTGAGAAAAATAGAAAGGACAAGGACATAATAATATCTCTCAGCCATGAAATACAATGGAAGACTTCTTCAAGGACATACTTCACATCATTACCCTCATCTTACCATAACCATCTGTCATATGTTCCTCAAGATCTAGCTTTAAAACTTTCATATCTTAACAATTCAACTTAGTCTTTAATGATATGCAATGAAATTCCCTAAACCTTTTTCACAGCTAAGAAACTTTGGGCTGATATCCTCTCTACTAACAATGTGTGTCTCCTGAAGACACTGCACAAAGAGCATATATGGCCCAATCTGGTTTTCTTCTCCTAGAGATGACATCTATAGTTTTTCTGAGAAGTCAAACTGAGCAAGACTATGGCACCTACAAACTGCCTTGCAACAACAAGTCTTATAATGAGAACAGGAGCATATTTTGCGGTAATAAAAAATGACAGAACAATTACAGTGAGCTTTAACTTTTATAGGTAAATTACACACAACAGATTTTATTAGTTCTAAAGTAATGATTGTTATCAACCTGTCCCTTTATTATCTTATGTCTGCTAAACTAGCATTGTTAGTTGATTAACACCTCCCAACTTTCATAGACAAGTATAATATAAAACATAACAGCAGTAACAGTAATTGTACTATAAATGCAGATCTAATACTAATAAAAAATGTCATTACTTATACAGTTTTTCAATATTAAAGACACCTATTCCATGGTATAACAAATTACTAGAGCAACTGTTGTTTGGGTTTTTTTGTTGATATAATAATACATTTGGCTTAAAAATTATTTCATAAGTCACAAAGTCCAATATCTGCCAATGAAAGATTGTTCTGTATAGTATTTTTTTCTATGCAATTTAAATGATGCAAGTTCTTGAAATATTGCTTTCATTCCCATAGAAACAGTTTTAAAACACAGAAGACTGATCAAACAGCAGGGTATATTCCCCAGTCTAGTGTAGTTCATCTGGTAATAAGAGAATGTACATTCTCCATTAAAGCTTCATTTGGCTCAGTTCTAATAGTCCACTGTTAAGTATCTGATTAGTAGGATCACATAATCGTTGAGATTCTAATGGGCCTTTGGACACCATGGAGTCTAACACCCTTGCATAGAGTACTATCAACAGTAGCAGGGTGCCCAGGTCTCTGTCCTCTCAGGTTTTGAATATCTTGAGGGTTGCAAACTGCACAGCCTCTCTGGATAACCACTTCCAGCGCTGGACTTGTTTATTCTTATGATAATATGAAATTTTACTGCTTTTCAATTTCTATCTCTTGCCTTCTGTACTGTCAGTGGGCACCACTGAGAAGGATCTGGCTCCCACTTCTTCATTCACTCCCATCAAATATTTATAAACATTGGTAAGACCTGCACCAGCCCCTTGCTGTGCCCCCAAACCTTCTGCAAAGTGAACTGTCCTACATGTCCCAGCTCCCCTTGCATGAAAGGTGCTCCAGTCCCATAAAGGTCTTTGCAGTCCAACACTAGATTGTCCCCAGTATGTACATGGCTCTTCTGCCAGAGAGCCCAGAACTGGACGCATTCAATAGTGCTGAGCAGGGGAGAAGGATCTGATCTCCTCTTTCTATCTGCTAGAAATGCTTTTTCTGCTTAGGATGCTGTAGCCCTTTTTTTCCACTAATGGGACGCTTGTGATTTGTGGTCAATTCATGTCCATCAGGAACACTAGATTGTTTTTTGCAAAGCTCCTTTGCAGACAATCAGCCTCCACTATTTACTAGTGTGTGGATTTATTCCTCTTCAGATACAGGACCTAAAACTTTTCTTTCATCAACTTCATGGGGTTCATCTTGGCCCCTTTCTTCATCTTGTTAAGACCCCTCTGAATGGCAGTCCAACTGTTTGAGCCTCTCCTTGACATTCTATTTTCATCTATAAACTGGCTAAAGGTGATTATTAAAGGTAGACTTTCTAATATGTGAAACATTTAGTGATTTAGCAGGGACCTGCTGAAAATTTGCACTCTTAATTTAAGTGTTAGTAAGGTAGGCATGATTTAAGGAAGTCTGTTTCTTTGGGCTTAGATCCTTGGATAACTATAAACTAAATTATCCATCTCACACTGAAGACATGGACATACCTTTAGGATCCTACAAACACAATTACATGTGCTCATAGAAATTTCTCTCTTGGGTCCTAAAAGTCGAATCCAGTTTATTCATCTCCCATTTTCAGCTGTCCAGCTGTACAAGTTGTTCTCTTAGGGCTGACAAATATGATACATGATATCAGCTACAAAGGTTCAACACAGTTTTAGAAAGGCAAACAGAAATCAAATGGGACACTTTAGCATATCTAAATTGGCACTAAATACAAGTAGATAGGCAAATAAATCCTATTTCAAGCATCCAAATTTGGCTACATGGTAGGTTAGCTAGTATTTTCTCAAATCAGTCTTGAAGTAGGCTCTTAAGCTCCGCTTAACTGGTTTGTTGAATGCCAGTCTTGTATTTTAGAATGGAATCTAAAGCCTTTAAATTTCATGTATAAAAGAAAAAATATATTTAGGGATCTCAATATAGTGTTTTATGAAAAAGATTCTGATTTCAAATCTCCAAATGTCTTTAAGTAAGATGGAGTAGACAGAAGCCAGTTAAGATCTTCACTTATTGTATTATAGCATGTTCAGCATGTTCAGCATGTTCTCTTTTTTTTTTTTTTTTTTTTTTTGCCTCTTACTCAGTGAATTTCAATTTTTTTTCTGGGATCCTGATGTCAGAGGAAAGTGATAAAGTCTGCCGCACTCTTTGGATGTCTGTGTAATCAGCAATGAAGGGATGAGAGATTTCTAAAGGAGAGTGAGAGACCTCTTCTTTCTTTGGTAGATTGCTCTTGATTGGACATCAGATGCCCACCAAGTGACTCTCTCACTCCTCTTCCATCAACAAGATAGACGGAGAAAATGCAGTGATAAGCTAGTGAGCTGACATATCCATTAGTGTCACAGGCAAAACAAATTTGGCTTGGAGAGATGAATTCAATTTATTGCCAGTTACTGGTAAACAGAGTAGGATAAAAAATAATAATTAAACTAAAAACTTCTTTCCGCCACCCCTCCTTTCTTCCTGGGCTCAACTCAATTCTTAACTCTTCTACCTTCTCATCTTGGAGTCTATTGGAACGGGCTTCTTCCAACACAAGGACTGCTTCTGGTGTCTTTTCACAGAAGCCATTCATACAACCTGCCCTGCTACCAAGACTTTGTCATGCAAAGGCAATATGCTCTGTTTGCTTAAATCCCTATCTAGAAATGGGGGTCTGCTTTATATTAAGGATCTTCAACACCCCAGTTAAGAAAATAATAATTTTCATAGTATGGGTCATATATTTACCCTAACCTACATCTTCCTTGAATGTCCTTGTAGGAAGAAAACTTCAGCTTTTGACATAATGTAGGCCACAAATATATCTGATTTTAACAAAGTAATAGAATTCTGTTAGCACTGGAGAAGAAATTAATCAGGTGAGATGAATCCTATGATAAAAATTTGGCAATTGTTCATAAAGGAATTTTTGCCTCTGGGGCAAATTATCTATTGATTGTCACACAGAAACAAGCTATATATGAAGACAAATGGGCCCCAGAGTTCTCATCTTACACAGGCCACCTCATCTCCTCAGTTCATACATAGCCTCTTCATCCTCATACCTTGCATGCCGCAGGATGTGGCCACATTTATTCATATTTATTTATTCTTCATATTTATGTCATTTTTATCACATATCACAACAATAAAAATGTTTGTCATTAAAACAAACCATAAAGCAGCTGTATGAAGCCCGGAGAGAGTGCAAACACATTTTATGGTGTTACTTTGAACTCATTTTCTGTGAATGAATCAGATTGGAGCAGGATTTGAATGCTGCTGAAGCCAGCTCTCTAAACCAGCAACATGAAAATGCATCTTATTTTCATTTCAGTTGTAATAGCTTCATTGTAATTCTGTTAACCTTGCTGTAATCCAGGGTAACTAAATTAAAAGTTCATCTGCATGCATAATTAATTTTATATTTGATACTGGTCCTGTCACATTATATATTAATGACATAGTAAGCTAAGGACTGGCTTAAGGACTTTGCCTACTGTATACATTTCTTTTAGAGCAAAATAATCCCTTTATTAATATTATATGTCTATCAGGGCTACACATATAATTTTGTTTGAAAGTCAGTCCTGGTTGTCTCCAAAACTTGAGGGAAACCAGGTTTGAGTGGTAAATATAAGCAAAGTGTCAGAATATATGCAAATGCAAGTGCAGCTGCAAACATGTCTAGTTAAAATATCTGAACATCTAATGTGTTTATGCTTATGTGATGCATGTCTTCTAGCTATATATCTTAGTAGAATATTTCTGAATTTTACTTTCATGAGGCCAATTGAGGAAATAAATTGTTGTCCTTGAGTTCAAAGCAAATAGGATTTTAAATCTGAATATCTGTGTAGAGATTCTTGCAGCATAAAACAATGGGAATAGAATACCTTTTGGTGGAGAAAGGGACGTGAGATTCTCAGGACATTAACTGGTGTCTGGGTTCAGAGAAACACAAGACAGAAAAGTGACCAGAACAGATCCAGCTGTACAGATATGGTTTCAGTGATGTGATGATGACAAAAAAATTATGCACAAGTAAACTAGATAGTATTGATTGCTTCTTGGACACAGACATTGCTTGTAAAAGTAATCAGATCTGATTAGTGAGACCAACAAAGAGACAATTAAATGAGGCAAATAGAGGCTTGTCTAATCATTTACAAACAGGACACCTTCAATGATATTAAAACTCAGCCAAATAAAAACCCTCATAAAATCTGAAGCCAAAATACACAACCAGAACAGGCATAAAGCAAGAAATTTGATTAAAGCCATTTGCCTTACAAATGGTGATCAAACAATTAAATGTACTTGGAGAAATCACACAGAACGTAAACTGAGGCACAAGAGAAAGAATGAGAAGCAATGCTCATATTTACAGCCCTTTAGAGCTAAAAAGAACACTGCTTCTGCTTTGTGGGCTGAAGAATGCCTCTCAAACTTGCATCAGAGGGTCACAAATTTTGCTTTAGAGATTGCAAGCAATATTGAAGATACAATCTTCAGTAATAACCTGTATCATTACTATTAGGATTTCCTTCTGGTTATAAATTATTGGGTTTGAGGTCTGGATTTTTTTTTTTCCAAAAGGACCAGTATGAAGACTGTCTCTTGAAGTTATACTTTGTTTGAATCCAGAACCCTCTTCTACCATGATGCTTACCACAGAGTAGGACAAAGGAGGGAATGGAACCAATGGAACCAGTGCACTGATCAACTTAATGATTATCTTTTTTAATTGTTGACTTTTAGTGACATAACTACATAGACTGCACTTCCAGCTCCCTTTTTTATTTGTTTGTTTGTTTCAAACTCATGTGCATTTCTGACCTAGTTTGTTTGTTTGTTTGTTTCAAGCTCATGTGCATTTCTGACCCAGTTTGTTTGTTTGTTTCAAGCTCATGTGCATTTCTGACCTAGTTTGTTTGTTTGTTTCAAGCTCATGTGCATTTCTGACCTAGTCTGATTCCAGAGGAAACAATGCACTCTAATCCCATTGCTTCTTTCTGTGAAAGAAGATACAGGGGGAGACAGCAAGAAAAGAAACTGCAAGGGTATCACTTTAGGGCACAGAGAGGCAAAACCAAAAGTGGAGTGTCCAACTGCTACAGGTTCCTTGCTCTGGTAAATTCACATCTGAGCAGGCAATAAGAGGGTGTTGCTACACTTAAGTGAACTGTATGAGCTGCAGTAGTTATCTGTGACTGCCCCTGTCTTATCTTACATGTGAAATAAAATGTGTAAGCTTAGAGTACCCTCACCATGTTACCCACATCAGTAGTTAAAGGTTGACATTAACTTATGCACTATGCTTTATCAGGCCAGGAATACATGCATCATCAATGGATTGAGAACAACTGTCGTTGAATCATGGCATCATGCTTTTCAGAAAAATAACATTTTAAAATTATGTGGAATAATTTCATTATTTCAGACTCATCTGTTCTGTGGATACCTCCATGCTGTAGCTAAAGTGAAGACTTCAGATTTCCTGTAAATAAGAGGTATACATTTTGCATTCATTATATCTTTTATCATCATTATTATATCTTTTATCTTTAGGCAACTAAGGTTGCCTAAAGTCCCTGTTGCCCTTATGAGAGCAAACATTTTGAGTCCTTTTGGGAAGAACCTGAGGGCATCTTCAAGGAATAATCCCCAGACTATTTTTTTTTCCCTACTTGATGTCAATGAAATGGCAAACAGAATAGCTAAAGGATACGTGCAAATATTGTTGCTGATGGGTTGGGTACATCACCAATTCCCAATGCCATCTAGGAGTATCAGCAGGTTTGCCTCAGAGCTCGCCTTTGGGATGACTGAACAAGCAATCAAGGTAGATGGCTTGGTAGATGTTACAAACAGGACAAGCTCTTCTGGCCTTGAGGCTACCCTGAGGGCTGCTCTACACAGTAACATAGACCCAGCATCTGGAACTCTGCAGGCCATCAGTGAAGCAGCCTGTGCTTTCAGAGCTGATGCTTCAGGCTCTTGGCACACCACTTATGTCTTCCTAAACAGTTCACACTTCCAAAGTACTCAGAAACTGATAGCAATAAGCCTGTTCAGCTATGAGATGTGAATATATTGGGTGCAAGTGAGATAGCATTGATGACTATTTTAAAGTGGAAAAAATTAACAGATATAAATATCGGATGATTTGGACACAGAGTATAAAGCCGAATGACAAAGGGTGTGATCCTATACTGGTGCTATGTATGACTGGTATTGTATTTGATTTTGACTTGTCAATCTCTTGCATTCTTTTACTTTCTAACCATTAGAAAATTATCTCCTGTTTATTCAATCCCTAAATAGCAAACTAGCATCTCAATACGTTTCTTACATATGTGACTTTAAGATGTGGAAGTGAGAAAAATAATTATAATTTTGCCCCAGTAGATATGACTGTTCAACAGAATCTCCTCTAGCTGGTCTTATTTGCATGCAATACATGTGGAAGAAAAGTATGCAATGAATTTAATGGCTTTTTTCTTACTCAATATACTAATTTATGGACTTATAAACACAACATAATTTGTTGAATAGTGCTGGAGAACAAGTTTATCAGCTCATTAAAATCTTGACAATATAAACTGCAATTAACAAAAAGGAATGCAGCATGTTATAGACTTTGTCATTCAGCTAAAGGTTTCTACCTATTTACAATAATTTGAAAAGCCAGATTGCAAGAGTTTAATTAGTTTAATTGTAGTTCTTGGTGTTCCAGATGAGTTCATACTTGGACAGTTTTCTAAATATTTAAAATTCTCTTGGAGAATTGGATGGCATCAAGTCGCTGCTGGGAAGCAAGAAGTGGTAATAATGTTGAGCAGTGGCATGTGATGGGGGATTTAAACAATCAAAGAAAAGTAACACCCACACATTTTGGATTAAAATTCACTTTTGGCAAATCTCAAAGCAGACTCTCTTGAATAGCATTTCCAATTAATCCATTATGAATAGTCTTAGAAGGATATTAGGCTAAATTGTTTTCCATATAATTATGGGAATTAAGAATGGATTGAAAGAAGCTCTGAGGAAAGAGACTTGGGGGTATTTGTTGACAAGATACTCAACATGACCCAGCAATGTGCACGCACAGCACAGAAAGCCAAATGTGTTCTCGGCTGCATCAAAAGGACTGTGACCAACAAGCTGAGGGATGTGATTCTGCACCTCTGCTATGCTCTGGAGAGGCCCCACCTCTGGCTGTGCTTCACTTTTCCCACCCCGATCGGCTCCCGAGAACGCGGTTTGGTGCCTCGGCTCCTCGTCAGGGTCGGTGCCGCCGTGACTTCCAGGCGCTTCTGCGGCTGCGATCTGGGTGGGCTGGCCGTGCTTCATCATCGGCATGAGGGAAGGAAACGAAGAGGCAGGGAATTGTCCAAATCCATCCGTGGCACGGTTGGGCACTTTATTGGTCACAGGAGCCACAATGGAGAAGCTGTGGCTGCTCCCAGCCTCGCTTGGACAAATCTGGCCCCGAGGCTGGGGTGCCGTGGAGGGATATAGGGGTGGGACAGGGGAGGACGGGAGCTCTCCGCCCAATGAACACAGACGCCGTGGCGGTGACGTTGCCACAACGGCCAGTGGGGACATGACGGGGGCGGACACGGGGGTTCAGGGCCAGTGGGACCCCAAGAATGAGTTGACGAGCACGGAACTGCAGGGGACCGGAGAGGGGAGTGGTCACAGGAGTGGCAGGGGAGAAAACCCAATGGCCAGCAGCCTGGGGCTAACTTCCGTGGGGGGGGAAGACACGGGGGACATACGAGGATACATGGAACCGGTAAGCTAACAAAGACCAGAACCCCAAATCTGAACCCAAAACCCAGGATGCAACACCCACCTGCATCCAGCTCTGCGGCCTCCAGCATGAGAAGAACAAGAACCTGCTGGAGTAAGTCCAGAGGAGAGGCATCAAGATGATCAGAGGGCTGGAGCACCTCTCCTATGAAATCAGGCTGAGAGTTGGGATATTCAGTCTGGAGGAGAGAAGGCTCTTAGAGCAGCCTTCCAGTACCTGAAGGAGGCCTATGAGAAAGCTGGAGAAGGGCATTTTTTAAAGGTCATGCAGTAATAGGATAAGGGGGCATGGCTTCAAACCCAGAGAGAGTAGGTTTAGATTAGGTATTAGGGAAGAAATTCTTGACTGTGAGGGTGGTGAGGTACTGAAACAAGTTTCCCAGAGAAACTGTGAATGCTCCATCCCCAGAAGTGTTCAAGATCTGTTTGGATAGGGCTCTGAACAACCTGGTCAAGTGGAAGGTGTCTCTGCCCATGACAGGGGGATTGGAACAAGGTAATCTTTTTAAGGTTCCCTCCCTTCCAAACTATGATTGCATGATAATTATCCTGTTTAAGCAAGACCATTGCTTAAAATCCTAGGCAAGTATGCAAAATTTTAAATATAAAACATCTTTAGTATCTGTTTTAAAGTTTATGACTATATGAACCAAAGAAGTTAAATTCCCAGGGTCTATTCATTCATACATTACCATTGACATAAATGTATGGATTACTGGCAAGCACCAAACCACAGCTTTTAAATACAGAACTGAACAGAAATTAATATTACTTTCCCTGGTGTCATTCCACAGTGTAACAGCCATGGCTGTTCTCTTTCTATCTAATCACTGGATTTTGTTTGCTTGTGACTTCTAATCTTTCTTACTTGTGCAGAAGAATGGGTGTTCATAGGAACTGAATTTTGGAAAGCCTGAAAGTTTTCTATTCCTCTTGTAGCTTCATTTACCACTGAATCCCGTTCCTAGTTACACCAAAGAGCTAGACATAGAGAGGGATTTTTTCCCTCATTTGTATCCAATTAAAAATTTGTATCTGACGTGTATTTAACCATTGAGTTGCCATACTGGTTACAATGTGCACCCATGAAAATACTGACAAATTTACAGGACACGTATGAACTGTATTAAGAATGCAAATTGCATCATGGGCAAAAGACACATTTTGAGTAGCAACTTGCAAGACTTATTCTCATGCAGAAATGGACATACTTTAGCATATTTTATCAGTGTTCCTGTTTTTAGCACTTGGAAATCAAATGTTCCTCCATTGTTTACCTAAAATAATGTGAACAGATCAAGCACACTTGCAGCAATCCTCATATATGTAAAGCTGTAAGCCACAAAGAGGTATGTCCTTGTATTTTCTAAGAGTAAAAAATTTTCATTTAATCTGAAATATTTCAAAGTTTCCCTCAAATCAAGTACTCAAAGAGGGAAAGTTTCAAGATTAAAATGAATTTGAAAGCTGTGTTCTCACCTCCATTAGTTCATTTTAATGGATATTCTGTCAGCTGAATACACTACTAGAAGTGTTGACAGAAGGAAAAATAATATTTTCTGCAAATGTTAAAGAAAACATATAGAAGGTGATTTCAAAATTCTTTATGGCAATTACTTGTAATGTAATTTATGTTCATTTAGTCAGAAAAAGAAATCTTTCAAACAAAAGCTTCTTGTCTGACTAAAGCAGTTTGAACTTCAGATACAAAACACTCCCAGTAATTCAGGTATGTACAGTGGATGTACAGAATTATGTTTACACCACTGAACTATTTGTTAGAGCTGTAGGATTAACACCCAATTAACTATATGCTCCCACTTTATTTCATCAACTTTCCTCAGCCTCATGAAGTCACTCAATTTCTCCTTCTTGTCTAAATATACCACACCAGAAAATAAACTAATGCTTACTTTCTCATGTAACTAAAGCCAAGGTACTAAATGGCTTCAGAAAGAACCTTCTTTTGCTGTCACAGAAGAGTAGTGTTTGACTGAGAGCTCTTTAGGACTTGAACTGACTTTCACTGTTTGCCTATATAGCTCCTTGCAGTCTGTAGCAATATCATGAGGAAAATAAAAAACACAACACGTTTTCTTTTTTTTAATAATTATTGGATGATTAAATAGAGACCTACATATGTAAATTTTTCTTGATAAGTTGGAGAACTTGACTCACTCCTGAGCAACCAAACCGATATGTCACAGATTAACACGTGGAGCAAATTACTCCTGCTCCTCATATTGGGGGTTGTGGTTTCTACTGGAGTTTTTGGTTAATTTTTTTTTTTTTTTTTATGGTGGAAATTTTAAATTTTCTAAAAAGATGTTTCCATGCAAAGATGTTTACTCCATTATGGGATTACTGAAATACAAATTATGACAATGAAGATATAAATTGGGATTTCATTTGGTGAGTAATTTCAATTATCAAATGCATTCAAACAGTAATATTATCTGTGAGGAGATCATAGAAAGCAATATATTGTCAGTTTGATAGCTATATTTCACTGCAATGAGTAAAACCTTTTTCTCCAGTACAAAAAATAACTGTAACCCTACAGAAAAATTAGGACATGTTTCATTTTCCTAGGAGTACTTTTTTCCATTTAAGAGCAAGTTGATTCTTTTGGTACTACAATACTTAGAAAATTCTATTACTATCAACTGTTAAGGGAATGTTGCCTACAGTTCAAGTATGTCTTGTCTTTGTTCCGAGAAAAGTGCTTGGAGTTACATGTCGGATTTTTAAGTTCATAGGAAATATGAACTTCATAAGATTTGTCTTGTCTCACTGCAATAAAACTGGTATAAATTAGTGTCTTTCTTGCCCAAAGAATGTTTTCCATTTTTAAACATCTTTGACTTGTGTCAAGATCTTTCTTCAAAGGGTTGATACCTGTCTTTTTGTAACAAAGTGACTATCAAAAAGAGAAACAAAAGGAAATTGGAAAAAAAAAAAAAAAAAGAGGATACATTTTTGAAAGAAGAAGTAGATCTTTATAATTTCTGTAAATTGAGACAGAAGTGGTGAGTGGGTAGAAGAGACTTGTATGGACTTTTTAGTGCAGTTTGATAGGAAATTAAGCACCTTTATATCTGCTCATCTATCATGCATTTGTCTTTATCTCTTGACATGTCCTTAGTAAATGGTGACATTTGGAAAGAGTTCAATTAAAGTCACTGTGTTCTGGGTAATGCTGCAAACACTGAGTGTGAAATAAATAATTTGTAAATTGCATTGCATGAATATCACTACTGAAACAGCAAGTAGTATCATAACAATGAGTATGTATAACACAGTTGAATGAATACTGATTAGTCATTTTATGATAGTTCTATGGTCAAAGGCCATTGTAACCTTACTGTTCAAGATTCATAAAAATTATGTCTATGTTAGAAAGAAGACTGGAAAGATTAAACTTTTCTGTTAGCTGAAATGCATTGAGAAGTAAAAGAAAAAATTAATAAATTCTCTTCTCATAGCTTAATCTCATAGTTAAAGGAAGAATTTTCCTTTATTTTGGTGTCAGTTTTTTTAAGGTAAATATATACTAAGGGAAAGTGTCGCACTGTCTTTTTCTTTTTTTTTCTGCAGCTGAGTTGTGAAATATGTTTAGAGCCATGTTGGGGGAGAAGGGAACCTTTAAATATTAGTAATTCTACTTATTAATATTAGTAATATTAGCAATTAAATATCTAATATTAGTAATTCTTCTATTAGTAAACTCTACTAATCACCAGATTTTCTTTCCTGTGATATAGGTAACTTTACTGTTACACTCAATGAAGATAAAACATATAAAAGCATTATAGACAGTAGCCTGACTAAGGAACTAAAATGGAAATTAAAACATGGGGTACTTCAAATTAAAAGTTCCAGAGAATACAGCTGTGGAATTTCTAGGTCAAAGTATTTTAGTTTTCAGTTCTTTGTAAGAGACTTGGAAATCCTTCCCTGGTCCAGGGTGGGGGGTGGTGGTGGTGAAGGGGATGGGGCTATGTGGAAGAAAAAAAAAAAAACATCTTTAAGATATTAAAATGTTGGAAGTGAAATTTTCCAACTGGCGTACACATTAAGTGTGCATGCAAATGCATAAACAAGACTGTATTTTGCCTTTTAATGCTCTTCGTTTGGTATATTCAAGGTATTTTAGTAAAAGAGGAGTCTATACCGTAGGATTGCTGATATATTTATTACAGAATCTTTACAACTTCTCAGACGTACTTAATTCTTGAAGAAGCTTCTGTCCAGGTCAAGAATACTCTATTAACTGAGATTTTGAACCAAGCTATGCAGAAAATAATATTGAAGAGGCACTTTCTCATCACAGTCTGTAAAACTGCTTTAGAAAAGAAGTTTTCAATGAGTTCCCATTTTACAAGTATCACAACTTTTTTATTGTCATGTGGTCAACTGCTTTCCATTTATGCAGAAGATATAAATAAATCTAGGTTGTTAGAAATTATTGCTATTTTGAAGATTGGTATATGTGTATGGTTAGTCTTTTGGTGATCCAGTCTTCCATAACTTGCTATAAACGTGCACCGTAACACTACAGGTGTGCCAGGTGTCATGCCACGTGTCATACATAATGTAGGACACAAGACACTGGCTCATGACTCACACACTCTTTCACACACATTAATGCAACTGTGCAGCAGTCCTACACTTTCTTCCCTGACGGGAATTTGATAAAACTGATAGTGATGGTCACTATATCAGAGTGAAGAGTAGGCACTGGGATATATATCTACCAGCATAAAACATCTACCAGAGCTTCATGGTGGTCATGTCCTTCTTATTGGCAGCCAATCCAGCATAACCAATCTGTTTTGCTGAGTTGTTGCACATTTTGAAATGTCTGATGGATTGAATACTTATCACCAGCCAAGAGTCAAAAGAGGAATAGGAGCAGCTGATGTAGTATAAAGATCAACAAAAATGTGATGTTAAATTTTGTGAGCTCTAATGTGAGCACATTAGCAAGTAGGTTCATGCTAATTGTGCATATGTTGAGATGTTGAATGCAGGTTACATATTGTATACATATTGTACGGTGGTATAACATTTTAATGGTAGAAAAAATACTCAGTAGAAAGTAGGCACTTTTATTGTTTCAATTACCTCAACAAATCCACATTATTATTCATAACTTTATGCAAATATACTACAAACTATGTAAGTCCAATGTATGTTAGAAACAATATTTATACCAGTAAGTAACATGCCTCCGCCCCAAGAAATGTAAGGCTTATACTCAATTGGTATGAACAAATGAAAACTATAGATCTCTGAAGAAAGCAAATAAGCAGATATGTAGACCAAGATGCAGCAAAGAAGACAAGCCTCTGCTAAAAAGAGAAAGCTAGTGAGCTGATCCTCTGCATCGCACCTTCTCAACTATAAAAAAAAAGGAGTTGCCCAGTGACTTAGACTGACTACTTTGGCAACTAAGTTTGTTGAATGCTGAGTGTAATAGATTACACTCAAACTTTTTTTTTTTCTTTATTTTCTAAGTTTTTGTAAGAGATTAAGAAAAAAGTCCATATCTAGTCCCATTTGTCCAGCTTTTGCTCTGGTAGGGTGACGATGCCCATTGTAACATTTTTTACCAGTACAGTAAATCACAGAAAACACTATTTAAAAAGGACAATCTGAATCTTTATGGCTTTGTGTGTGTTTCCAGTATGGGTTTCTTATTAACCTAGTCTTGCCATTTACTAAGGAACTCAACCTAAGATAAAGAGTCAGTACATTTCCCTATATGGCATGTTTCTCCCTTTTTATATGTCTATATGCACATCACAATTGGGTTTTTGAGTGGTCTGCATTGTAAAGTTATGTAAGTAGGGACTGATAGGCTGCTGTTATGGGTAACTAAATAAAAGGGAGAGAAATGCCAATTCAGGATGCCACAAAATCATGGACGGAGATAATATAGAGGGAAATTTTTTAACCTTCAGCCTAGAAGAAAGTATGTTCAAAATAAACTACAACAAAAATTGTGAGCAGAGTTATTACAGGAGAACTACAAAGCATGGGTCTTTTTATTTTTTTTTAATATTAGTGCAACATTTTTCCTTCTTCACTCCTTCTCCCCTTATTCAGTTTGTATAACTTGCAGCTAGTTTAAAATTAAACCATCTTCTAAAGTCTGAGAAAATGTCATTGCATTTAATCTACAAAGCATCCAGCATGCCTCAGAATGCTGTATAAATAACATGGAGGTCTAATTCTGTGCTCAACCTCAAGAGATTCAGATGGAGCAGAAAGATATTTTAAAGTTATTTTTATTCTGTTTAGATTTTGCTTTGACTGAGAACAGATGGTGTGTTGCAACTATCTTTTCGAATGAGCTGAGTATCTACAGGTTTGAAAGTTTAAGGTAAATCTCCTTGTTACACTCTGCATGAAGGAGATCCTGTGCAAGTACAGTATAGTTTCTGCACTAGGTGAATCCTCTGCTGGGGTCTTAAAACATCTTCATTAACTGCAGTGATATACATGGGGCAACTATATGAGGCCACATAGTTCTTTAAATACCCAGAAGTGCAGCTGGCCCTGTTTGTCAAGACAAATAGGTGCCAGAGATGAGAAGCCACATGGAAGCCTGTTTTCCAGCTGGCAGATTTAAAAGGCTTCCAGTCAAAAAGAGGACTCATGCAGAGAGTAGCTTATTAGCTAGAGGATAGAAGAGACTAGCTGCCTGATTTGAAAGGTTCTAGAAATTGTTTTCTTTTCCTCTTCTCTAGAGGGGATGGGATTGTTCTCTCTGTTAGCTTGACGATTAATCAAAGTCATGTGTATTGTGTAGCTGAATTGCTCTGGTACTCATATCAGGCTTTGACCAGTGAACAAACAGTGCACCACAAAGTTTTGAATCAATATGTTTTAACTCAAAGGAGATTAGTCACAGAGTCTGGTTTTCTTGGTTTGTTTCTCTCACTGTGTTTTCTTTAGACTCAACACAGAAACAAAGCCTCTTTCAGAAAGAGATTAGAAAATATCTAAGTTAGGCTGGTTCAGTCATCCTTGAAGGACTTTCTTTTCTTTCTAAGGAAGCTCATTGGATTACTTGTCCCCTTCATCAGAAGTATGCTCCTTTGGATACCTTTCTTTGTGTAAACTGCTCTAAGAAATATGATGTTAAATATTTTGTCAATTTTAGAAGGCTCATTGAAGCAAAATTTTGTGCACTAAGCTTAAGCCGTGCAAACTGCTGTCTGTATCTTTCAGTTCAAATTCATAGAAGTCTTCGATATTGTCTAAAGAAAAACAGAATTTAGACAAATCATTGTAGCATTCATTGTAGCATTCATTGTAGGATTATGAATACAGAAGTATTTCAATATTCCATATAGTCCACAAAAGAGTAGTGCTGTGGGTTTTTCTAGGTGGGGGATGGGGAAATGACTAGCACTAAAACTGTTGGTTTTATTTCAGTGTCCAAGAGATAATAGAAAACTTGAAAACACACTTTAAAAAAACCAGATTTTGTTACACGACTTGTTTGTTTGTTGGTTGGATGGATTCAACTGTACAAGACTGTTAAATCTTAAAGTGAAAGATGAGGTACAGATGATTCATCTTACAAACATTTGTTATGATCCCTTTTGTTGTGAACATTTAAAAGAAGAAAATACATCATCAACTCTTATAATTTATGTGGCAAATTGAATAAATCTTTTACTTTCTTTAGTAAAAAGTTCTATATTAGGAATATGGTTGTGTGCCAATCTGGATTTTACTAGCAGCTGATTACTTTTATCTTGTTTACCTCCAGCAGGAGGCAAAACTTAAAGGTTATGAGAAGTAGGAGGAAAGCAAAAGCAACTGGGGCATCAGCATCAGATTCTACATGACTTCATACAATTTTATATAATTTCTTAGTTTAGAATTCTTCTCATCTGTGAAAAACACATAATCCACATAATCTCAAAGCTAGGTGCCATGATATTTGTCTCTGTCTTTTGAGAAGCTCTTTTTCTGTGGATGCCACACAATATTCCTATCATAAAGTCCTCCATGTGAGACTAGTTCTTTTGTGCATGAATTACTATTAATCCTTGGTGACTTTAGCAATTTTTTCCAGAGATCCATAAAGTCAGTGCATGACCATCTGAAATTCTACAAGTTCTTTGTATGTTTGTAGAATTGATTTCACTGGCATTCACTGCATCAAATTGCTAAAAATCTATGGCGTAGGCTCTATGCATACTCCATTCTACTGTATTTCTCCATTTGAATACATGAGCTTTATTCTTTTCACCTATTTCAACAGGAATCTGCCAGAGCGTTAATACTGATATAAACTACACATTTAGCAGTTGAAGCAAAGCTTTATAAGAGGAAAAATTGTCTGTGAGACATTTTGTTTTGACTGAACTATTCTCAGATACCACCTCACAGACAGCAAAACCAGTCTATTTCCTGAATATGCTTTGGCAACATGCCTTCTGATTTTCTTCTTTCGTGGTCACTAATATCTGCTGTTTTCTGTCTGTGTGGAGCTCAATTTTCTCTCATCCCTCTCTCATTCTGCCTGCAAATGATTTTACCATTTGATCTTTCCTCCCTATGTTTGTTGCCTTCTTGTCTTCTCTTTCCTCTCCTGGGCTTTCTGTGTGTGTGTTCTTTTCTTTTCCTTGCTTTGTTTTTTGTTTTTTTTTTTTTTTTTCCTGTTCTATCACTGCAGTCCAGCAAATTTGCTATTGAACTGTTAGATTTGTAACTATATCTTCCTCTGCCATGCATGCATGGTAAATATCAATGTCCAAAAGTCTGTGCTCTAGGTATTATTCTGGACCCTTGTATCCCTTATATCCTTAAATATCAATGTGTTCCACAATACTTTTTACCTTCTGTTATGATTTAACCCAAGACAGGAGCCAAGTACCATGCAGTTACACAACCAGCAGCATCAAGGAGAAAAATGAATCATAAGGGTAAAAGGTAAAAAACTTGTGGGTTGAGATACAGACAGTTTAATAGGGAGAACAAAAGCCATGCACACAAGCAAAACAAAACAAGGAGTTAATTCACTGCTTGCCATGGGCAGGCAGGTGTTCAGCCATCCCAAAGACAGCAGAACCCTGTCACATGTAATGGTTACTGGGGAAGACAAATGCCTTCACTCTGACTGTCCCCTCCTTCCTCCTTCTTCCCCCCACTTTATATACTGAGCATGATGTCATATAGAATATCCCTTAGGTCAGTTTGGGTCACCTGTCCAGACTGTGTCTCCTCTCAGCCTCTTGTGAACCCCCAGTCTCTTCCCTAGTGTGGCAGTATGAAAAGCAGGAAACGCCTTGGCTCTGTGTAAGCTCTTCTCAGTAATAAAAAAAACCCATCTCTTTATTATCAATCTTGTGTTCAGCACAAATCTAAAACACATCTCTATATAAGCCACTGGGAAGAAAATTTATCCCAGCCCAAACCAGCATACCTTCATCTTTACTTCCTGAATCTTTTCTTTGCTAACCTCTGCCAGATGATACTAAAAATACAAGTCTGTATGTGCTCTCTGACTAAAGACTCTCATGTCAGGCTGGTTTTTTTACAAGAATTTATTTCTGTTGCCTTTTCTCCTTCCTTAGGTCACTGCCAGTATTGTCTGTGAGCATCATCACCTTCCCTTTCCAGCAGATACCTCTGAAGAGGAAAGATAATAACTGGGAAAACTGTCATCTAACTCCCTGTTTTAAGTTCTTTTTACACAACTTCACATACCTGTATAACCATACTGTTGTACTAAAGAAGAAATTTTCTTCTTAACTTGGTTGGTCATTTGAAATTTCAAATTCTAAGCCAACTCCTTTTTATATGAAAAATTTTAATTTCTTGTAGCCATATTAGTCATCAAAATGACTGGTAAGAGTAGTCAGGCATATCTTTGAACTTCATTAATGTTGCTCGTCAGGGGATCAACAAAGATGTTTAGAAAGAATTGGGAAATTAAAGGTATTTGGTAGTTTACCCAAATGTTTTGGATTGAAATATTTATGCAAATTCAAAGTGTCAACAACAACCAAGCAAACAAACAAACAAAGAGAGGATTTCTTCACCTATAGAGTTCTAATCCAGTAATTCTGACATATAACTTGAGTGCAGTCACTGGAAGGGGTTTCACACAACAACTTTCAGGACTGCGTTCTTCTTTTTTCTGTATATACATTTTAGTTTAAACACCTTAACAAAGCTTAATTTAGCTTGATATCTTTAACCATCCTTTTTCTTTAATTTTAATTTTCTTGAAACATGACAATCACATCTCAAAACAAAACCAGAAGTCCAGCAACCATCAGCTTTTATCCACAATGTCCACAGTCCACAATGGCCACAGTCTTTTATCCACAATGGCCACAGTCTGGCCATGGAAAATCTGCCATTCATCTCTGTGCTACTTAAAATAGTTATTTTAGTATTCACAGTGCTGATTAAAAAGCAAAATTTTAACAATGGTATGCAAAGCATCATAAAATGAAGTTCAATACAAATGAAATCTCTGTGTAAATATATATGTGTATTCATACACACCTATACATATATATATCTCACAACTGTTCATATATATTTTATATATATATATATATATACACTCATAGACTTTAGCTAACACTTGAGATCTATTATAAAATTGATCTCTTTAATGTTAAGTATAAAAGAGGGGAAAACTGAAATTACAAAAAATACTGTATATACTGAGTTTTGAGATTTTATCATTGTTTTTATTTCTTTAAACCAAATCTATGTCTGGGATATCATCCTTTTCGAAGAGGAGGAGTAGACTAATTGGGTAATAAAAACAATCATGTACATAGGGCTGGATCCTAAGCCTGTAACAATCAAAGTGTATGTTTCCACTGATCTTCCACCTGCTGAAGTGTTACCAGGTATCCACAACACTGAAATAAAGATAGCAGAGTAAAAACAGATAATGTTTTTTTTCTTTTTTTTCCCTGTTACTTAAGTGTAACATGATTTTAACAGTTATAAAGTTTTCTGGGGAGGAGAACTTAAGTTGTCAGAGGACTGTAATCTCAGCTACTCTTTTCCCTTCTAGTAGTTATAAAGATATTAATAAAATCTGAGAAAAATGTCATGCACTTTTGAAGAGAAAATAGTTCCAAGAGAAGACTATAGAATATAGTTATGAGGCATTACACTTTCCAATAACTCTCAGCAGCACTGGAACTCTAGCATGACATAGTTCAGGTAAGTTCTACTTTTGAAAAACTAGTTTTTAAGCATGTATTCTGTACATTACTAACACAATGATTTGAGGTGCAATTAGAAGTGCAAGACTACATGTATCATGTAATTAGTTTTTACCTTGTCATTACATTCCATTCTGATGGAAATTAACAGAAACAGAAATCTCATTAACAGATTATTTATACAGAACTATTTTTTTAATTTGATTTGATACCTGTGAGGATCTATTCATCTCAGAAGCAATAGAAAAGGTTGTAACTCACCTCATGGTTTGATTCATACCTCCTCTACCCATCAGTGTACGTCTTGCCTGCTGGCTAGAATCAAGGTAGAAACATTTGGAAAAAAGTATTTTTGGCAATTAGAACTAATTTTCAGTAAGTGTGCTTAGCAAAATCAGCAAGCAGCTTTCCATAAGATGTTGGAAATTATTCCTTCGCACCAGAAGAATGTGTTGAGTAAGAAATCCTATTTCAGATTGGGGTTTTGCCAGCAACACTGAATTCACAGAGGGAGATTTTTTTTGGCATGAAAAGCTGCAATAGTTTTAACTCTCCTCCCAAACACAGACACTCTCATCTTGTTTGCAATTACAGTGAACTTGGACTGTTTGTTCAGTAGCAAGAAAATCTCTTAGCTCATGCCTAAGTGAAAGAGGACTGACATTTCAGGTAAAATAGATTCTGATCCTCTAGATATAGTAGTCTCTGACAATATGCTGAAAATCAGTGGCATTTAAATGTTATAGTAGTCATCTGAGTTGGTAAAGTAAGTTGTTAAATGTTCAAGTCTAAAAATTTTAAATCCCCAAATTAAAATAATGAGAAATAAAAGCACATTTTACTGAGATTCATCATGTCACTTTTCAAAAACATAATGTTTAAGGTTTTTATTTCTCTTTTTAATTCCTTTGGCAGAATATTTTTTTCCAATACTGTCATATCCGTTGGTCTTACCTGTTCGAAGAGTACACTCATCTTGACTACGATGATGTGGTTTAGTACCTGTAAAAAGATCCTGACAACAGTGCTTTTGAGCATGGATAGAGAGAAAACGGGATTTTCTTCTGTTTTACAGGCATGTTGTCAAGCAAAAAAAAAAAAAAAAAAAAAAAAGTTTAAAATTCTTACTTTTGTATTTCATGCATCTGGAAAGCCTTATCTGAGTTTCATTATCTGTCCTAGAGAAAGTCATCCCATAAAGTCAAAGCTCCAACTTTCTGCCTGATTTGAAGCTAAAACACCACCCATATTTTCACATGGTATTTGCTTAACATTTTTTGAAATGTTCTTTCTTCCACTGAAAGAGAAGGTCAGAGCTGAAATGTTGAGATGGATTTGTTGGAACTTTCACAGAGGAAATGTTGGTCTTATGCAAGGTCAGAATCAGAATTTAATTTGCAAAATCCTGGTGAAGATAGACAAAACTGTGGGTTCTAAAGGGAGGTTTAGGAAGGGTCTTATTGTTGAAGTGCAGTAGAACTTTAATCCTGTTTGCTTTGAACAATGAGTTCATTGGCCTGATAATGATTTCATAAACTATCCAATGAAAAAAAATCCAGTGCTATAATTAAGGAAATGACTAGCCTCTCTGTAGAAGCAAAAATTTGTAAGCAAGCTAACAAAAGATTAGTCCAAATAATAAAAACAGAATACAAAAGTCAAACTACGTAGTCGGTTCTTAAATACAATGGCAGAAAATGTCACTTCTTTATCATATCTTCACTACAGGGCAAATCACATCTGCATATAAAGCCAGGACATACTTGGAAAAACACTGTCTTTTCTTTATTATAAGAAAACAATTCCATGGGATTAAATAGGATTAACAAACCTATGAGTAAATCTGACTTGATCATCAGTCTAATAGCATATTAAAATTGTTTACTGGGAGAAGGCCAGGAGAGAAAATCAAGAAAAAAAGGAAGTTAAAACTACCTAAACTTCAAAGAAGTAATTAAGTTAGTTTCCTACAGACCAGCATATCATGAACCTGATTCTCACAGGACATCTCAGTCAATTTAAAAATTTGTTTGCTCTATCATCTCACAGGAACTATGATGCTTCTATCAGCATCTTGTTTTTGTATCAGCCTCTGTGAAAAGTAGTGAATTATTATTTTTTAGTGAGGATTCCACACCACCTAATTGTGAGCTTTTACATTGTAGAGTAACTGTGGATTGATTTGCTTATATTTGTATTAAAAGAAGGGAATCCTGTTGCAAAGGAATGTTCTAAGGTTGTAAATTAGGTTCCTCTGGGAAATACTTTATTCTGTTACCTCTGTAAGACAAAAAACCTAGGCTAAGACCTGCTGTACCTAGTGGTACAGTATAATAAATATAGTCAGTATAAACACCTCTCCTAACACTATGTGTTCATAAAATCAGAAGTGACCTAGGCCCTCCTGGATTGTCAATCCAGTTATTTCAAATACATAAAAAGCAACCATACCATGTAATACTTTTAATATAAATATCTACACTGTTCTGCTACTAACTTGTATTTTGACTATTACTTATAGATCCTCACTCCTAAAATTATTAGAAACTTTTTTCATTCTTTCCAGTACAAATTTACGGTGGAAAAAATATTTAAAAAGTGACTGGTCCAAAGTAAAAGTATAAGTCTTTTAAAACATTCATGTTGGAAGTATACTATGTTGAGGGGAAAGATTCTCCCTCATGTAATAAACTGTTGACAAGCAGTAACATTTACTGAGGAATCTGAGAGAACATTCTCCTTACTGACAAAGGGTGTTTGGGAGATAACTTCAGTGATCTAAAAAGCTAGTTAGTGTGTTCCTTGAGTGGCTGCAAAAGTGAGGCAAGGCACTGCATTTTTGTGTTTCTTTTAAACATCTCCCTTAGAAAAAACTTACATATAAAGTCTTACTCTTTATAAAAGAAATTCATGCTCCATCCATGGAAACTTTCAAGGCCGGCCAGAACTTTCAGCAACTGATCCAGTTGAAGATGTTCCTACTTATTTATTGCAGGGAGAGTTGGACGAGATGACTTCTAAAGGTCCCTTCCAACACAAATTACTTTTTGGTTCTATGATCAGTCCTCATATAAGGAAAGCCTTGTGGCTTGCCCAAAACTAGAAACCTATTTTCAAGCAGTTGTATATACACTGATTGAATTTCACCATCATATACAAGGTGGCTTGTGGTGGATGGAGGAGAGACAACAATAACACAGCTATCAGAAGTAAAGAGATTTAGCAGTGCGTACCACAACTGGTGTGCTCTTTTACACAAGAAAATACAGAAAGCGGAAGTTTGTTCTTAAACCCTGTAGGTGAATCTGTGAGACCTATTTTTAATTTACTTCAATTTTTCCTTAGATGTCAAAATCACTGAAAGTTTGTCCATAAATGTTGCTATAAACAATCAAGTCTTGCTCCAGTATACCAGAGGTGAAAGTCTCCTCTTTAGATTTATATATGTAAGAGAAATTCCCTGTATACATTAAGGTATGAGATCTAAGAACAACAAGAGGCACCAGTGATCCTAATCAGCCTCTCCTGGAGACCCACACCCACATCCTTCCAAGCTCCCGGCTCACCCACCTGCAAGGGGTACTCTTGCCCTAAATCTGGGATCCTAATGTATTAATTTCTGCTACTTGTATCTCTGAAATACTTGAGTAAAACACCTTAAAATTATAAGATTAGTGGCCAGGCTATTTTTTATTCTATTATGTTTATATCCTGAGTCTACAGTAAGATGCAGCATCCCGTAGTCTCCAAAACACTCAGATTTAAAATCCACGTGAGCATTACTGTATTGTGAAATCTGTTGTGAACCAAATCCATTGGATAGCAGTATAACATATCACAGACATTTTTAATTTATTTGCTCCTGTGTATAGAATTACTCAGTAATATAAGGTAGATATAAACACCTTTGTGATGAAAAGGCACTAAAATGTCCCTGACTGGTTAATTATTACAGCTGAAAAAAGAGACTAAATTTGGGAGAGGGTGGCAGGTGGCAAGGGCCCCAGGAGCTTCCCCCTTCATCTGGCTACCATTTTCACTCTGCAAGAGCTTATGAGTGAGAGTATTTGTTCCAGGGAACCATGTAGAATGAAATAATCCCCTACAGAAATGGAGTGTAATAAGGCTAGCCACTGGGAAGTAAAATACCAGTTTGGGAGGTCACCAGTTTTGGGCCTCCATGATGCCCAATAAAAGGGGTTATGGAAGATTCTTCTTCTCAATTTCATTTTCTTGACTAAAGACATTCCTGTCTCAGGTTAGACAGATCTCTGCTTGCTTGTCAGTCCCAACTGACTTCCCTAGAAGCCACATAAAACAGTATATAAGAAAGCAGCAACAGACTCAAGTAGAAATTACTAAATTCTTACTTGATATCAGGCCATATGCACCTTGGTTTGAGATACATTAGTGATCCCAAACAGCCCTGAAGCCTATGACAGTCTTTGACACTGGAACAAGTAGCAGCATGGCCTGTGTTTATATCATTAACATTTCACAAGTTACAGCAGAGAGCAGCCATGTGCAAAATAGCCTCATCAGTGGTAATTCCTGATTGGTGGTGAGGAACTACTCAGAAATCATATCATTTGGCCTGATTCAAAGCAATGCTAGGGATCATCCTAAGAATTTCGAAGTGGCCAATAAAGAGCCTGGTGAAAGACGTGCTCCTTGTCAGAAACAAGATTCGAAAGTGGCTTTGTCAGCTGTGTTTTTCATTTGCTGTAGATAATGAGTGAGCTAACAGGTGGGTATGGATTAATAGGAAGGGCAAACATCCCTTGAAATGTCACATGTCAACACACCCTATTTCATGGCTATGGCCCAGAAAGGCAGTTCTGCAGTGATTTCTCTCCAATAACCTATGGGTATATGCTCACTGCTCAACATGGATCAGTACCTATGTGAAGTCTGTTTGCTGGCACAGGTATCAGTATTTGGTAATTCAGTATTTGATAATTCAGTAAATTTTATACACTTTATTGCTCTATTAATGAGAAGCCCACAAATAGCTTCACTGTTTCAGTCACAATTGTAAAAGGAATCATTGCCTTTTCTTCTGAAAAATAATGCAACAACTTATAGAAGTTAATATTGCATTGTGGATTTTATTGTTGTACTTAAAATTTTACAGTAAATATTAAAGCTTAATTTAATAGAAATTTAAGTGTTACTGACAAGAATTATTTCCAAGTTTCCCTTTCTCACAGAAAATAATGCTCTAATTATTTGAGTTATTTTGTGTTGGGTTTTGCTTTTTCCTGAAGTCAGTCTATCCTTCCTAATTATGAATACGTTTTCAATGTCTTTTTGTTCACCTTTTATGCTCCTCTGTCATTGTTAAATCTCTGCTCTAATGTATAAGTTTAATGCTGTAGGGTGTATATGCCTTATTTAAATTAAAAAAAAATTGTACTGGAAAGACATTAGAGATGTGGAATTGACAATACTTCCCATCCACCATCTCTTCTGATGTACTGATTAATTAAGGTGGAGAGAGACTCCTCATACTGCAGTTTATACTATGTTCTCCTGTGTTGGTGCATAGTGGACCATTTTATGTAATATTCTCTCTGTTGCTATAGAAAAATGTCCTGTTTCTTTTGCAGGAGCAAATATTGTCTCTAAACCACAGCTCATCATGAAGTAAGCAGGAGCTCGTTTAATAAATATCACTAAGTACAAAAATAATAATCCAATTTCTATCTTCATAGAGAGAACATGAATATACATACAGTGTTGGCAACTCTAGGAGCCAGACATCTCAACCAGGACAACACAGAGCACAAATTGCAACACAGATCTTTTAAGTTCATATTTCTTCATTGGCAGTTATGTAGTTCAGCTCTGGAATATACTTGCATTATACCTGAAAACTCAACTCCTCTGCTACTAATAATAAAGGATATCACTGAACTTGAATCTATCCAACTTTACTATTTTGCAACCAACCTGATCCTTAATATTCATGAGTCTAAATGTATAAAAGATACATTTATTAAAATATTTATTTTTGTATGTCTACTTTGTGAGATCATGTGTAGTTTCTGACATACTGTGTGGAGTGGAAAGGGAAATTATTAGTGAAATGTTGTCCCTCTTTGGCCTATCATTCAAAATTTTATTTTTGTATCCCTTGCTTCATGTAAGGAACTATATCACTGTTTCTGTCTTTGAGTTAAAAGCATTTTCCTACATGGAAAGTACTAAATGAATCCTTAAAAGTCCTGAACATTTACAGTTAAAAAAAGCCATAATGCCTCTTCAACATCAGCCTTTTTTCTCTCCTGTGACAGACGGTACACATTTCTGTTTGGATCAGAAAATAATGTCATGTTCAGAAATATTTCCATGCAACTTTTAGTTATGCTATTTGAAAACAAGCCTGAGTTAACCTGATCAGAGATTTATACCAAAAAAGCATTACTCCCAACAGTACTCCCTAAACCTTGCTAATTCAAAACACTAATTTTTTTTTTTTTTTTTCCAAACAGCAGTGTCAATGAAGAAGCTAATAAGAGATAAATTCCTTCCTTTTAGTAAATGTGTTTAAGACAAATCAGTCATTATCAGGTATTGCATGCTGTGGACCTCACAGCTGTGAGGATGCTGAACTGCAGCCCAAAAACACTCACAGCATTCTGCTGGTTTTTGTTGTATGCTAGACTGCAAACATTTGACAGGATGGCAAACTAAGTATGTTCAAATAAACCAGAAGAATATCTCCAAAAACTGGCATCCACATTAACCCAAAACAGCTGGCTGTCCAAATGATTGTTAGTTCAGTTTTCATTATCACTCTCTTATTTTGTTGACTGAAACATTCTTTAGAATGTTTTCATAGAACTACAGGGGACATGCTGGATTTATATATTGGGGAAAATTCTATTACCATACCCAGTCCACTCTATTATACTGTACCCTCCAGGAAAACAACAAAGTATTTTGCTGGTTTATAATTTTCTTCTCTTTTGCAGTAGGAATTAGGTGCTTACTGAAGAAAGACGATTAAATTATAAGTTTTGTATTTTTTTATAAAAACCTGTCTCAATCCTGCTGGTGACAAATGTTCTGCTATCCTGGAGGAAGGAAATCAGCGTGAAAGCATTATCATGCAGTTTTTTGATTACCTAAATAACAAAGATGTTCTTCTTGCCATCTCTACACTTTATTTTGTAAACATCAGTAAGTGACATAGTTGAATATAAACAGACAGAATGGCACCTGCCTGTCAGATAAGACTGAAATGTAAACGTGGTGGGGGAGGGGGGAGGAATGAACAAGGCTTTGTTGCACCCACTTTAATGTTTTTTGTGCTAATGCAAACACCAGTGACAAACGCTTGAGACTAAATAGCCTTTCCACAAAGCCATGCATAGGACTGTTTTTGGACAAGATACCACCTCTAGAATGACTGGAGATTGTTCTTCCTGTAAGTACTTTGTTCATACCACCCATATTTTGTTACCATGTCTGTATGAGATTGAAGGACCTTGAAGACCTAATATTCTTCGGGACATCACTCTCACTGTAATACACAGCAAAGAAGCTTATGCTGAATCAATTCAGATTTCATTCTTCTTCTTTCCAGAAGAACAACTAGGTGGGCTTACAAAGTGAATATTTTTTTAAAGCCATTTTTTCTCAGAAAAAGGAACAACAGAATAATGAAAGAAAAACAAAATACTTAACTGATGATGCTACTTCCAAATCAATAAAGTAGATAAGTATATGCTTGATATCATCCCTATTCAGAAATTTGTCCTAACCTATATGCTTCCCCTGAAAAAAAAAAAAAGTGTGGTTCTGTCTAATCATTCATCTGTTTATTCTTAGTTAAGGATCAATCACTGAACTGGCATTTCAGGAACAGACAGAATAAAGGAAGATAATTACCTGGAGAAAAAAAGAGGACTCCAAAAAGAGAAACTATTCAAACATCTCTGCATAATATTGGTGCAGAACGTAACTGAGAAAATTCCTTGCACTGGCCAAGACTCATTTCAGCATGACAAGCAATAAACTCTGTATAATATTTGAGTTCTAACCTTCTGTTAAAGGCCCCCTCTAATTACCTAGATATGTCAGGTGGTAAGCCTTGCCACTCAGAATAAATCTGACATCAACAGATTTCTCCTCCTAATTTTTATTTTAATAAATAACCCATACAGCAGCTGTGAAGTTACTGATAATGAATGTTAGGAAATAGGATTACTCAAGTGAGTTAAATCCTTCTGCCTTTTCATTATCTGCTATATAATACTTGAAAGTCATGTCCTGAATAGACAGAGAACAAGTAACTGGAACCTACATATTTGATCCCTATGCCTCTAGCTAAGTCACTAAACAAGGCTCAGTCCATGAGAAAACCTGGGATGACCACAATATCTACATGTGCTTATGTGCATTGTTTTGCTCAAAAACTCTCTAGCAGGTTGTGGGTGTTTGGATATTTGCATGTTTGTGTGTGTAAGATTACTTTATGAAGAGTAGGCTGATCTTGTTTTGACGTGATGTGGGCTATTTTTTAGCATCTAGTCACAAATAGTTTGACACCTAAAACTCCAGGAGGCATTTATGCTTACAGTCCCTCAGAGATCTTGAGTTACCATGGGGGAATTTAGACAATTCCTGAACTGCCAAGCTGCCTTGCCTGTTCCTCTAGCATGCTTTCCCCTGTAAAAGATATGCTGCTATTGGCCTTTTCTTCCCAAGCCTGTGTGATAAGGACACTGGTCTAGATCCACTATAACTTCAAGTTTGACTACCTGGAGAAATAAATTCATCGGGGAAATTCTTTCCAATAAAACCAGTAACCTTTTCTCCATGTTAAATTCAGCTGGATTAAGTTATCCTTTTATCAACAAAGAGATCACAGAAATATGACATGAAGTATGCATTCATACTGGTAGCTAAAAGTAGATCAGACATGCAACCAATTACATTGGATTCAATTTCATAGCAATGCCGTGTTAGTTATGTATTTATTATAAGGAATGCAGCTCAGGCTGAGACATTCCTGCTTTAATAAAGTGGTGTTTGTCATTGAATCATACTGTATCCTGATTAAAAACTTGTAGAAAATAAAGATAGCACATAATAAATAGCTTAAAACCACCTTAAAGGCTGGTTAAACCTAGTATTTTTAAATGTATAGGGATCAGTAAGTGAAGCTGTTTTGACTGGGATTCCACACATAGAAATTTTTATGAAGTGTCTAATTAGACCATGTTATGAACTGTATGTCAGACATACTTAGGTCTGGAACGCAACAAATGAGGAGGACAAGTGATCAGTTGCCTGAGTCACTCTGAAACCAAATGGTCACAACCTACCAAAATGTATTTTAAAACACTTCATTATGGGTAGTAGCAAAGGAAACAAGTAACTATATCTATACCTACAGAAGAGGACACTACCTCAGAATGTAATTATTCAGAAAGGTACTTGAAATCATCAGAGAACATCCTTAATGTGAAATTTTAATCTCATACTGGAGCAAAAGGCCTTTGTCCATGTGAGAGAAGACTGTCAAGTTAAAGTAAGGAAATAAAATTTTGACTTAGTATGCAAAAAACAGACTTCTGCCAGGATGTGTATACTGCTAGTGTCTACATCCAGAAAAATATGAAAATACTGAAGATAGTTCAAAGAATGGACATAAAAGGGCTCTGAAAATCAGAAAAAGTCTTATTATCTGAGGCTTAAATAATTCAATCAATTTAGCACATCTGCAGAGAAGGTTAAAGGTGATTTAATCAGAGAACAGATCCTCATTCAAGTAAAAGATATCTGATAGTGGGAGTGCTCAGAATTTCAGACAAAGACATAAGAATCTCCAACACTTGAAAGATGAACTTGGATGAATTCAAACTTGGGAAATTAATTTTAAAGCACTAAGAGTAATTTATGTAAGAATAGATGTCACAGACACACCAGCATATGGACTTTTTGAAGGGCAGTCTAAATGTTGCATTTAAATAAATGTTGCATTTAAATACAGCTTCTAGAAAAACTGAAAAAGAGAAAAGTCTCACAACTGTTTTTCCCTTTCTGGGTTTCAAATTTCAGACACTTAATTTCTAATTCAGGAAAGGGAAGGGAATTTGTTTTGTAAGAGGCATAAAGCAGAAAATGCAGCACTTTGGAAACGAACTTGATTTCCAGTGCTGCTTGTGGCTTGTGATTGACGGGCACAGGCTTGTCTCTAAGAAGATAGGAGATACATACCTGTTGCTGAAAAATATACCCTCTGCATGGATTGTTGTGCAGAAGAGGGTATGAAATCTTCCTTTGACCGTTCTATAGGTCACACCTGCTCTTTTATGTTCCTCCATTCAGTTTTATTGAAATTTTCAAAAGTTTTAATTTGTTATTTTTGATGTTTAGGACACAGTAAAAGGGATGGCAGGACAAAAAATTGGAACAAAACATTTTCATTTTTTAGAGATGAGGTGACAGTAATCTAGGAAAAGTTCTTGGCTTTGCCACTCCTTTCTCAAACCAAGAGTATTAGAAACTCTCTGAAGTCTTTTAGTGACTTTGCTGCTGATTTAATTTCTGAAATGTGAGAGTAATGTGAAACCTTATAAAAGGCTAAGATAGATAATTGCCACCTTTCTCTTTGCTCGTAATAGCTGACATATTCTGTGAGCAAACAAACTTCCCTTAACGGGAATAATTTTCCCTTTCCCCAGACCACATTTATCAGTCTTCATTATTATTATGTGTTAAATCTATGGGTCCTTTAGTTACATTGCAAAATGACAGGTTTGAAGCTTACAATATATTTCTCCCCTCTTTTAATGCTGTGCTGACTCAATATTTCAGCAGTGTCATCTCCAGTAGGTTGAATATCTTTTTAAGAATTACTTATCCTATTTCATTATGTGAAACCCAAATAACTGTTAAATGCCTGCAACAGGTACTAGCGAGAAAAGTAAATTTGCAGATACATTGCTAGTGAAACTAATTATTGCTGGTGAAAATAATTTGCCTTTTCCAAGGAATTGAGGATTATCTAAATAATCTTGCTGTTAATTTTTATTGATTCAAATTGTGCCCAACACCAACGGTTAGCTAGAGATTAAAACTGAATTTTCTGTGCAAGAGCAGACACCTCACCTGATGAATGCTGAAAGTATGACCATTTTGGTTTGGAAAATCTTCCAAAAGATAGTTAATTAGCATTGCATCCATTGGCATAATGTTGCTTTCTGTCATATTACTTGCTTGCAGTACTCTACTGCAAAAGTCTACCCCAACTGAACATTTCTGCCTTTTAGCATATGAGTGCTTGCTAACTGTTTGCTTCAGCCATTTACTGTTAGTGTTTTACATGGAGTGGCTAGTCATGTGAGTCTCATGGCATTGTCCCTGCTTCCTAACTCAAGGAGTTATTCATAGGAAGGTTGTACTATGAAAAGCTAAGATATTTCAGTCTATATTAATGTGTTCTCCTGCTGCTCTCAAATATTCAACAGGTTGATGTAAATTGTTGAAAGACAAACACATGCATGTTGCAAGACACATGAATAGACATAGATGAGTCAAGAAAAAAAGACATCTAATTGAGTAAAAATAAGAGCAAATTTAGTCTCTAGTACTAAGATTCTGATTTCTAGCATTTTACATCAGTTTTATATAGGTCAAAAAATTTACCTGTATAAAGTCATAGTAAAAGAATACTGGACTCTATGCATATTTGGTTAAGATACATATTTTTATGTAATCTGAAAGAGGTAAGTGTATTCATAACTAATACTGAATGCTGAGTAGCTAAATGGAGCCTCTAGAAAAGTGAAGGAAGGAAAATAAATTTCCTCAGAGCTATGAGCTGGTCCAATATAGAGTAAGATTTTAAAATGTTTTACTACACTTTTTTTTTTTTTTTTTTTTAAATTTGACTTTGTAAGATTAGGTCTTCAATTCAAAGAAAATAAAATGTATGTACCCATAATTATTATGTATCAGAATATAAAGATACATTCTTATCTATTTGCTCCATTCCTTTTCTCCCCTTCAAAATTTGGAAAGCTACTGAACATTTATAAGATTGGTCAGAGAAGCATGTTTGTGAAATATTGAATTTCCATAGTGCCTGTACAGGGTCACAGTCATTGATTTGACTTATCAGCTGCTGTGAGGTGAAGTGTTTTGTGGAGTTTACAAGGAGGCCAAGAGCGGAGGACAGACAGGCAATCAGCACTCCTTATTAACTGACCAAATTACTGCATACAAAACTGGCGGAGTCCCAGAAAGGAATACAGAGTTTAGCTTAAAATGCTGTAATAGAAGAATATAAGAAACTTGACAGAGGACAATGAAATATCACAATTCAGATATGAAATGGACAGTCAGAGAAAGACATGCTTCATTACTGCCTCTATTGAAAAACTTCTTGTACAGTTTTCAAAGCCTATTTTCCCTCTGTAATACAGGGAGGCTACATATGAGAAGCTTTTATGTCAACTTTCACTGTTTAGAGAAAGAGGCATCTTTCTGGATATGTGACACATGGTTTAATCCTATAACTGCAATAACTTGCTAAATAGCTGGTTGTGACTTAATATCAAAGAAATGGTCGTATGAGACTTGTTTAAAGTGAAGTTCTAGTCAGAAAAAGGAAAATATGAGGCAGATAATACAGAAGAACGTGAATGCAACTTGCAGAAATTCTGTCCAATGCTGAAACACTTTTCAACGTTAGCCAAAGAACCCTCCTTGGAACTACCCAGGAGCATAGTGTGTTAATAAGAAGAAGGAATGAAGTTTGAAAAGAAAGTTAATGCATTGCTAAGAAAGTTCAGTGAGAATATCTCTGCCTTTAAGAAGATTTCATGGACATTAATCACGATAAATTTTACTTTCTCACTTGAGGCTCAGTGGAACACTGTAGAGGTAGGAGTGCAGGTCCCTGTTTGATGAATGAGTTGCTGGTAGACTCATTTTTCTAATCAAGAAATTACTTGTTCTCTCCTATCTTACCTGCCCATACTCAAAAAAGCAGAAGAGAAATAGGATCAATTAGGATTTAAATGATGCCTGGAAAAATGCAGATTCTTTTTTCCAGCATTTGAAATATGAAAAAACTTACAAATCTTGAAAAGGAATTGACCTTTGGGCAGGATGATCTTTACCTGCCACTACTTATTTCTTTGAACAGAAATTTGGCCCAAAAATATTCTGTGTAATTTTTATAACTTGTTCTCAGTTGATAGACTTCATGATGAATCACATCCTGGACTTTAGGAACTGAAATCCAAGACAAAACAGCTTTGACTTCAGGAAGGAAGAATCAGTTCATATGAATGACATAAAATCAAGGTGTTGGTGTGAGGATGATTGCAAACTTGCCCAATGCTCAAACTCTTTTTACATTAGGTTGAGATTTTTGCCTAAATGCTATCATCTAAAGGTTTGTGAAATGCCCTCACAATATCTGAGACATTTGCATGGAACTGGAGGAAAAAAGACAGGATGAACAAAAGACCCACACTTTTATGGAAAGAATGGGGCTGGACCTGTGTGACTGAGTTGAGTCTACATCTCCATTTAGTGAAATGGGAACTTGGGCATTTTACCCTGTAGGGTATGCCAACTTTAGGTAATTAAAACTGAGGCTAAAAGCCATTCTGCCTGTTTGCAGCAGCAGAAATTGCTGTGTCTCAAAAGAAATATATAAGTTTTGAAGTTTGGCTTCACTTGAGTTAAGAAAAAAGAAGCATGAAAAAAATAGGCAAACACCAGAAAAAAAAGGTAAACTGACTACAGCTTGATTGTTTTGATTTTAATGTGACACAGCCAGTAGTACATTTTTATTAAAAAAGAATGGCAAAGGTTACAAGCAGTTCATAGCTGTAATGCAATATCATTAACAAATTCCTTTTATACGTTTAACGTTTAATATTAATATAGCATTCAGTTAATAAGAACTGCAGGGTTCTCTTGAACCTGTCACTAGTGATTTATTAAGTCAATTTTATATTCATCTGTTTATAGATCAAACATGTAGAAGATGGGTTCAGCAGTATTGAGCACATTTAACCAAAAAAAAGAAAAGAGGAGAATTGGGTATTTAACTTTTAGGTTACACATTTTCAGCAGGAAGACAGTAATTAAATTTAAGCTACTGGTTTGATCAAGGATAAATATTCTATGCCTCTTAAATACCTCTGAAATCAATACACCTTTTTAGAGCAACAGTTCCTGAAAAAACCTGGCATTGTATTGGCGGTGGACTGAGGTTTCACTAAGTATGTGGTTTGCAAAAGTGAAAATTTGAAGTCAGCTCTGTTGCAAACTGATTTCTGACATGCAGGTAAGAAACACCAGTGAATCAGACACTGTGCACGCTGGAATCACCCCATGAATAAAGAAACAAAAATCCGTTTAAAAATGTTGAGTCTCCCAGTTACCACCAAGGCACTTCTGTCTCTTATGAGACTTATTATGCACTTCAGAGCAGCAGCTGCAAAAGCTGGTAAACTACCATTTAAATATCAACAGAAAAATTTATGAAAATTCATTAAAAGATGTCTTAATTTTACAATGATTTGCATGGTAATGAAAAATGCAGTTCTTGAACTACTTAAAATTTTTATTACTTTGGACATATTTTCCACTGAAAATAAAAATTGAAAAAATTGAAAATTTTCAATTTTCCATTGAAAATAAAAATATTCTCAACTTTTAAAAGAGTATAAGGTTTTATTTTAAATGTCATAATGTATGTTGTATGAAACTTTTGCAAGAAAAGAAATCTATTTTTTTAGAATTTCCTTATATGTTCAGTTTCTCAGTGCTGGATCTGATAGTGACTCCTGGAGGAAAAATGAACTTGCAGCTAAAAAGAACCCTCCTCTCCAGCAGAACTTGATGATGTGAACACACCACTACAGAAACACATCTGCACACATTTTATTTATCAATTGGCTAATAATATATGGTATTTAATTTGTTGCTTGTGAATAATCTTCTGTTTCTTTGGTTTAATCTTATATAATGTTTCCTGGTCAAAGTGGGACAAATAGCATCAATGGGACATCAAAGCAGGTGTTGTTATTGGGAGATTATTTTGTCTGTTTGGAATTTGAGTACAAGTGAACATGTTCATGTTCACGTTCTCCTTCATTTGCATCCTGAAGAATGTGCAAGTGAACATGTTAAAGAAGCTTAAGGAAGATATCGGTTACTTTGGGTCAGAATTTGTAGCCAACAGAAAAGGTAAAATAAACACTTGGCCCTCCACTCTGAGACATTATGGAAATGCAATCCTCTCAGCAATGGTTAAACAACATTTTTAAACAAATACTATTTATAAGCAAACTAATTTTAACATATTGTTACAGTATAGTTTCATCTTTATTACTGTTTATGTATGCTGGTATAAATATATGGATATTATGTGACAAGCATAATAGCACATAATTAAAAATACCTTTTATAATAGGTTGAATTAAAACCAGAGAATGTGGGGACCTAGTTTAAAAAAAATACTCTATTTATGCTTGGAAACAAGATTTGACAGAGGGGCAAACCGGGCTAGCAAAATTGGTCTTTGGGTTGTATGTTGAAAACTCAAAATACAGTTACAAATTTATGCTATTAGGGAAAGAATATCTTTAAACATTTAAATATCTTTAAATGTGAGAAAAGACAAAAAAATAAGCATCATATCTTGCTTCAACAATTCTGGGCAACAATTTACAGCAGAACATGCTTGGGAGTCTGCCTTTATTTTAAAGAATAAACTGAGTCACCATGTTTCTATCTCAAATACACTTTAAGTAATTTCTAGAAATACTCAGATATGTTCTTGTTTAAATTTTGGTGGGATTCATAGCTCACAGTACAGTCATATGTTGTGCAATGCTTTATTAGTGTCACAGATTTTACAAACAAGGAAAAACACTTCAAAGAGCAACTGCTAACATCACAGAAGTATAAAAAAAAAGAGTTATGTGCTCCTGCTGTTTATTTTGGTTTGCACTGCACTGTGACAGAAAATAGCACTTTGTGATTAATTTGAAAAGAATGAGACTTCCTGGAGAATTTTTTTTTCACCCAATGGTAAAATGTTAAAAAAACATGGGACATGAAAATAAATACAAACATAAAATTTAAGTTTTAAAGACACAGTGTGCAATGTTGTGAAAGCATAAAAACATTTTTAAAAAGAAATCATAAGGGTTGGTTTACTTCATGAAAATGAATGCATCATTTCATACCAGTACACTCAAATAAAGGCTCAAGTTAAACACAGAAACTGAGGACTATCTTGTTATTACATATATTACACAATCTGGTCATTGGAATGTCATAAGCAACAACAGATAATAAACTAAAACTCAACAAGGAGTAGCCACATAAGAACCTAGGTAAGATTAGGTAAAACTTTTTAAAGTATGACATTCACATCTGTCTGAATGAAATGAGAACAGTTATCGCTTCTCAGACTGTCATATATAAAAGATGTATGAAATTTCAAAGGTTGGAAAAGCTTTTGTCATTTTAAAGGACACTGGTAAATTCTATCAAATAATGTGTTTAACAGCTTCTGATATGGAAGATTAAAAGTTTCAAGGTGTTTCATTATGGGTATAAGAATTTAGCAGAAAATAAACCCCCTTGCACTCCAACTGATCCTCAGAGATCAAAGGAACTGGGTGCTGCTGAGCTTAATTTCTGATTATAGCCAATTTAAACACTGTAAATCTGGGTGAGTTCAAAATAAAAACTTGTATGAGCACAGATGCACAAACAGTGCAGTTTACCAGTCCTGTCCTATACATATGACCACGTTCAACAAGGACTTTGCATGATCTAGATTCATTACTAGTACAGCTTACTAGCACAACAGCAAAGCATGTTCAGGATTGCTGTAAACTAAGTACAGAGTGGTAATGTGTGTTACAACAGAAAGTATAGCAAGAGCGATTCTAATAGCTGCATAGGCATATAAATGAATTCTGGTGTGTGCTCCAATGCCCTTGCAGGCACAAAGCTCACCAACAGGTGTTACCTCAGGGAAGACACAGCCTATTGACACAAACTCAGCAGGCAGAGATGTTTTCCCTCTCCAGAGAGGTTTTTCCCCACCCACCTTTTCCACCCTGACACTCCCCTTTCATACTATAAATTTTGGCCTCCCTGAGGGAGTGGAACAATTACATATTATAAGTGGAGTTCGGTGACTTTGGTCATACATGCATTACACATCCGTATTCTCCTTCATTTGCATCCCTAAGAATGTGCAAGTGAACATGGTAAAGAAGCTTAATGAGGATATCAGTTACTTTGGGTCAGAATTTATAGCTGACAGAAAAGATAGAATAAACACTTTGGCCCTCCACTACTGAGGTGGCAGTAAAGGCCTTCATCAGAGGGTCTTTGAGTTCATCTTATCTCCTTAATGAAGCAGATTCATAACAAGGCTTGTTTTTCTCAGAGAAGTGAATGTGGCTATTAGTTTGGTGCAGAGGTCAGGTGCTATTCTGTGTCTCACTGAAACAGCACCAGGCTGCCACACCTCCACTTCACTCCAGACAACAGACAGTTGTTAGGCCCTAATCTAGCCAGGTGCAAGATAAGGAAGAGGCACAGCTCATGCTTTTCTCAACCAGTCTCATCATTTTTTCACCATCTTAAAGCAACACTGTACACTGTACAGTTCTGACCATTTACCACACAGGATAACAGCACTGGTATTTGCTGATCTTGTGTCAGTGTTGGGAATTCACCTTATTATTCATCAAGTTTTGTTTGGCCTATCATGCTACTTAAAGATAAGTTCCTTACATTTGAGGAGTTAATAGTTTTGGTTAATATGTCAGCAGCATCTGACTACATAGTCATAAGTAATTCTTTGAAACATGACAAAGTTCCTATAACTGTATTTCCTGGAATGCATTGCCCCCTACACTGTATTTTCTAAACTGGATCGTTTCGGTCTTGCAGTAGTTGGTTTTCTTTATTTCAATGGCTGAGCATTAGTGATGGGAAATTGCTGAGATATATTTGGGCTAAAAACTGAAAAAAAAAAAAGAGTTTTAAGATGTTTCACCCAAGGAATTTTCTGATTCTTTGACTGTCGGGTGTTTTTTTACATTTTGGGAAGCTGTGTCCAAACAATTTAAATTTTTATCTCAAAAATAGCTAAAACAGTTAAGAAGGGGAAGACAGAATTCTTCTCTGTTTAAACTGTTATTCATTCCTAATGATTCAGCCTGAAGAGTTTAGCATCTGTTAATGACTTTTTGTTAAAGACTTTAGTTATCTACACTCAACTTCATTGCAAAACTAGTCTGGGCCATTGACATTTGATACTGAAATGCAATATAGTTTATCTCCTGGTCAAGCTTTCCAGTGACAAACCTAGTCATTAAGTTGTTAGTAATCACAAACTCTCAAACTCCATTTTCACTTGTGCTCTTCACTGCCATTGTTGTGTGAACAAGTTTGAAATGTGTGCAATTCTTAGGTGAAATTATTTTTGTCTTTACATTCCAAAAAGTTAAATTCTAGTCCAAATTAAAAAGTGTTTGGATGTAGTACTATATACCTAGCACATTAATTTTGTATGAACTTGAAAGTAAAGGAAAAATAGAACCAGAAGCTTTAAATACACAAGCAACCAACAAATGAACAGAACTAAACTGAAAAAAAAAAAAAAAAAACAAAACAACAAACCAAACACAAAACAACACCCCACAAGAAATAAACAATCAAATTAATGAAAACTCCTGTTTGTGCTCTACTGTAGCTGAAAGTTTATTTTAATTATATATTGAAACATTATCTCTGTTCAAAATACTGGCTAATCCCCACTGTTCTCAAAATCACTACCCAGTCAAGATAAGGTCTCAGTTCTCTCTCCACCATCACATCTCTGCACAAATAAAGGAATGAGACCCTCATATTCTGTAGGGGCAGAATAAAAATAAATGTCTCTCAAGAAAGAAAAATTCAGAAAGTGAGCAAAGACAAACTCAGCTCTTCTGCCTTCTTAATTCGGGATAACTGAGGTACGACACCATATGGACTATCGTGTATAAAAAAAAATGAACAGTATTAAAATGATGCTGCCTGCTCCTAACTTGATGCTGTAAGTGGCCAAGCACTCTCAGTGTAATGAACATATCTATTTGGAATGCATGCCTGTTAGCATTAGGAGATCTCGATTCCTTTTTCCAAAGCATGAACCAAGATAACACAGACAAAAGCAGTGCAGAATATCATTAGCAGAAGTGTGGACATGGATTAATAGGTGATGACTTACATGGAACTTAATCTGCTGATTTTATAAATGACATTTGAAATCTGTCACCCATTTCTTGGGTTACCTTTAGGTTAGGTGTGTGAGGAACGACTGCTCACTTATAAGATTTTAAACGTTTATTAAACCTTAACAAAAAATTACAACAAAGGACTGAATAAGGAAAAATAACAGCACTGGGAGCTCCCCATGTGGCTACGAGCCTCGTGGCTCATTCACAAAACGGTTGCTCGCCCTTTTATACCTTTTGATGCTGTATCAGGTAACCTTAGCCCTTCCCAATTGTCTGTCAGTCAACTCTTCATCGCCATCCATTGCTGGAGACTGCTTTCTTGCAACTTGGTTGGAGGTCAGGTGTTGCCATGCTATGCCTCTTAGTAACAAGCCGGCCCTCCCTGCAAAAGCCCTGACTACTAAGGCTATTTCAAGGGGAGGGGAAAGAGGACTATGGGGGACATATTACAATAACATCACTACCCGTCTTAATTGCGGTGTTTGCTTTTGTTCTCCCCGACTGCACGCAGCTCTTGGGAGCCCAGCTGTGGCGTAGCTTCCACATGCTGCCGGGGTTTTCTGCTGCGGGTTCCCGGACACGGCTACCATGTCCCAGGCGCGTGGGCTGGCCAGCCCCTGTTACCATGCACTAGGGATCTGGCAAAGAAGTAAGGAATTTGTCCATTTACTCCGTGGTGGGCTGGAACGGTTTATTGGTCACATGGCGCGGTTCGATGGAAAGATGCAACCGCTCCTGATGCTCACATGGGAGAAATGGCGCCTGGGTTCCGGCGGGGTAGGATTTTATGGAGGGGCAGGGCGAGAGGATCCACGGCCTGCCGCCCAATAGGGGCGGCTGCCACGGTGGTGACGTTGGTAACAGGGACCAACCGAGGTGGTGCTGGGGCAGTTCCTGGGTCCCAGGGCTAGTGGGGATGCGGCATCAGGGAGATTGGCG
The DNA here is from genome assembly GCF_026979565.1 of Vidua chalybeata. Taxonomy (NCBI): domain Eukaryota; kingdom Metazoa; phylum Chordata; class Aves; order Passeriformes; family Viduidae; genus Vidua; species Vidua chalybeata. The sequence goes on from NC_071534.1 coordinate 45,477,533, forward strand.
GGGAACTCTCTGGCAAGGATGGGGAGTGTCTGCCGGAGTGATTGGGGTAAGCTCCAATAGCACGCGGCTAGGAGCGAACAACTGCTGGATTACAAAACTTGGCTATCTAACATAAATTAAAAACCCCTAATCTAAACCCAAACCCCAGGATGCAACACTTAACATACACACAGTATCTATTTCTTAAGTGTGAGAGCAAATTTTTACATTATTTATCTATAACAGGTGCAAACAGATTTTCAATTATGAAATCACAGTTATTATTTTGGAAGGCAATGTGGGAGTACTCCAATACATCCACCTGATCAAAGCAGAATCAACCTTGAATTCAGACCACACTGTGTAGGACTTCCTCTAATCAGTTTTTGTAAACTCCAAGAACAACCTCCCAGGGCACTCTGTCACAATGCTTAATTATCTTCATAGTGATTTCTTTTTTTTTTTTTAATACCCATTAGTACCTTTGTTGTTGTAATTTATGACAAGTTGTTTTTCTGCTTCAGTAGACTTGTGGTTTCTGGTCCTCTCTTCTTAGTAACATCCACCTGTGTACTAGCAGACTGCTGTTATGTATCGCTGAAGCTGCCTCTTTTCATGCTGAAGAAGACTAGAATCCCAGCCTCTCTGGGTAAGTGCTCCAGCTTCCAAGCAGCTTGGGGACCTCCACTGAAATGGCACCAGTGCGGCTTTTGTCTGCTACAGCCTCAGGCAGCTGGGATGTCCGGCTAGCACTGCCTTTTGGTGAGACCATAGCTGCCATGTGCACAGGCGCTCTAGGGCTAAGGCGTTTTTCTCCCTGCTAATGCTGAGCGCTCCGGCGTGGGTAACGCAGCTTTGGTAGCTTCACGCTGAGAGGAAGCGAAGGGATGAGAGAGGCACACTTTGCTTGCTTGCCTGAGAACTTTTATTTCCCGCGTGGTCGCTGCGATGGTTGAAGCGACTGCTCCCCAGCGCGGTGCAAGGCAAAAATGGCAAATGGACAATGAAAGCATTGCGTTAATTAGGGAGCGGGCGGACAGGGGTGGAAATCCCCCTTGCCCAATAGGGACAGGCAACAGGGGAGTGATGTGGATCACAGCAACCTATGGGAACATAACAGAGGTGGGTACAGCATTCTGGGACAAATAGCATTGCAAAGGTGGGGTGATCGATACAGAACTTTCAAGAAGGATCAGGGAGTGGCTACAAGATTGACATGTAAGACCTCCTGTGGGAAGCCACTTGGAGCAAACCATTTGTGGGGGAAAATAGGGGTACAGAGAACTGACCTAACTAACATTTATTAAAATCCCTAACTGAACCAACCCAACCTACAACACACCAGTTTGTAGTTGTCTTTCTTCAATTGTGGAGCCCAAACCTGGATGCAGTACTCCAGATGTAATGTCAAGTGCAATATCAAGTAATTAGTGTCAAACCCATCTTGCTTCCAACTGTTCTATAACTGCCTCTTTGAGTCAAACTTTGTTCACTTGTTTTCCTGAGCACTGAGATGCAAGTACTGGAGGAGGTTGCTCTTTAACAAATATTGTGTTGTACTCCTTAATCACTGAGAACTGCTGTCACATGACCACACCTGACAGTCCCTTTAGAAAACTGAGTTTTGTTACCATCCTGGAAAATAGAAACTGCTCTCCCATTTACCATCCAATCTGCTGGTTTTGGGATCTGTTAAAGAATAATGTCTAAAGAATGTGACAGTCTCTTTGTTAAAGTATTTTAAACACTTCACTGGCTTTTAAAAAGTCTTGAGCCATTAGACATTTAAATGTTGAGGTTTATCTTTTTGATAATTTAAGCAATTTATAGCTGGATATTCAAGAATGTGTATGCAACTGACACCTAGCTCCTCAGGCAGTACAAGATAGTGTGGAGTTCATGACTAGCACAGCAAGATCCTCCTCCACCTTCCATATGAAAATCCAACTTCATTCATGGTCCATTTAATATCTGTGTGTAGAGATAAATACATTTTAAACCTCACTGAGCCAAAGTCTTAAGTAACAAAATTTCCTTTCCATTTCAGACAGCCTCAATCCCTTGAAACTCGCATTATGCACACTTTATTCTGGTTAAAAACTGCAGCTGCAGGTCACAAATGATTAAAATAAGCCTCAGTAACTTCCAGTTCATTAGGGCAACCAAAGTACCAGAAAAATATTTGGCTTTTTCACAAGACTTAGACACTCCTAAAATATTTTCTGGCTTTAAACTCCAGTTAGTATTACCAAACTATAAAGCAGCCCTATTAATTATCAGTTACTGGTTTTCAAATACTGAAATATATATATATATATATATGTGTTGATACATATATACATAGATACAAAAGAACACACATTTATCTTGGTAACCCTCTTTTTAACTGAACACCTGGTTAATTGGAAGACAGGTTTCCTTGTAATCTGTCATTTGCATTAGGCTCAAAACTTGAAGTAGGCTTGAAGCAGGTTTTAAATTCTCTGAAATTATACTTTCTGTCCTCAGGCATCTTACATCACAGAATACTCTCTTGTAAAGGAGACTAAGACGAAATTAGAAATATAAAACCATGCAAAGTTTTTAAAAATAAATGCGAAGAAGTGTGATTACATAAGAAATTCTAATATTTAAATTATAATATTTAAATCACATGGATATTCAAATGATAGTTAAAAATATAATCAAAAGCTCTATCTGTCTAGAGTTGAAAAGGTTAAGGGTTTGTAAAAGCTTTTTTTTCAGAAAGAGTAAAACATTTTATTTTTAAAAGAGCTTTGATATAAATGTAACATGCAGATAAGAAGAGACCAATCATTACACTCCTAAGTAATTTTTGCAAGGAGAAGGAAACTTGCTGAGTTCCTTTCTAAATGTTAAAGCATTTTATAGCACATGATTGCAAAATTCCCCATGTCTCCTGACTTCACCATTTAAACAGCTTTCAGGTGATGCAGTCCTGTATCAGAAGAAAACCCCCTCAATAATCTTGAAAATGTTTTTGGTTTTTTTTTATCTGCTGTTTTCCCATTCATAAAAATTTCAATTGAATGTAAATTACATCATAAAGTTATATTTTAGACTTGCTGTCATGGTTTGACACTGGCGCAATGCCAGCGCCTCCATGAAAATACACCTTCCCAAATAAATGCTGTGAGATGTTATCAGGAACAGAGCAGAGCAGGCCCAAGCTTAATAACAAAGGAAAAAAACTTTATTAAACTACTGCTACTATAAAAGACACACACACTAAATCCAGGATGAGGACCCTCTAAAACAGCCCTCCTCCCAATTTCCAAAGCCACCATGAAACATCAGCCGGGATTCCTGATCAAGTTGCCACCCTTCAGATCATCAATACTCAGTCTATCAAGGGAGAGAGGAGTCTCTCTTGCACCATAAACACCCCCGCCCCCGTCAGGAAACACAGTTGCCACCTCCTGTGTTTCCATGTCACACATGGCAACCGCCCGGAGAAAATCTGCCAGTGTGACACTCTCCCTTCCATGTCACAGTGCTCTCACCACCGTGCATGGACAGACTGCTCATAGGATTTCTTTTCAAGGATGCTTTGCAAAGGACCAAAGAAAAACAACAGTTCAGTTTCTCATTTTGGGACCTCAGTGCCCCCCATTTCCCCCTGGGGCCGAGGATCCAACAGCTTCTCCTTTTTGGGACAACAGCCCCCCCCCATTTTCTTCCTCCCCTGGGGCTGAGGGTCCATCAACAGAGATCTTCTTTTTCTCTTCTTCTTCTCTGAAGACAGAGGGCATCACCACACCCTCCTCAACTTTTCTCTGTTCACTCCACTCCTGACACTCTCAGCTGCTGAAGCAGGTCTCTTGGCTCACCACTGCATCCCCCTAAAAATGCAGTCTCTGTTGCAGGAGAATTTGGTTCAGTCTATGGCTATCAAGGAAAGTCCGGCCAAAAGCTACTCCATCATCTCCTCCCACCTAAATATTTCTTCTTCTAACATCTGATGTCCCGGACTGTCTTTCTTCCACTATAAATCGAGGAGGAGTAATATTTTACAAAGCCCTCATTTCCCAGGAAAGGGTTAAAAGTTCAGACTCCCTGGACAGCTGAAATCTTTGCCCAGAACTCTCGACTCCCACGCTGGGCGTCATCCCCCCCCTTTCTCCTTCTCCTCTGCCGGCAAATTTCCAGGTGCCATCAGGCTCTCTGTCTCTTTCCCTCTGGGGTGGGGGGGAACAAAGGCATCTCTGCTTCTCTCCACCCTTCCGTCCAGGAGCTGGCTTGGTTCCAGACTTTCAGCCCCTTGGCCTACCTGGACCAGGCCATGTGGCTTCCCCTCCCCCACCCAGCCCATGGCTGGCCAGGGGAGAGTCTGCACTGCACTCTGACTGGAACCAAAGAGACAGTTCCCCTGGGAGTTCTTTCTTTTAACCCCCTGTGGTTCTCAGAGGCGTGTCCATACTTTCAGTGGTCACTCCAGGTGCCACTATCCAAACCTGACCACTGATAGGTTTGACCCAACTTCCTAAAAAAAATTCACTTCCATGTCAAACCACGACACTTGCATATTTACAAAAAGCCAGGATTTTTTATATCAGTGGTCTGTAATTCATTACCTCCATACTGGAACAAAACTGAGGTAAAAGCGATTATTCTCTAGGAGGATGCATCTACTGGTCTGCGTAAAGCTATATGGTGAAATATGATTGATTTTTTTAAAAAAGACAGAGAAGTTTTACAAATGCCCATGAAAAATTTAGAATGCTGTGATAACGTCAAATGAATATAGCAGTGTGTAAATAGCTAATGAAGTTAACAAGATGCCTTTTCTTATAATCATTTAATACAAAATAATAAATAATTAACATAATAATGGGCCATTAAATCAAAATATTTTGAGAAGTAACCCTTGAATTTGTTGACATGCACTACATCATCTTTTCTTCTTTTAGACATTTAATTAATCTACAAGTGTTGTAGGAAAAAAGTTAATTTTATGAGTTGAATGCTGTATTTTGCTGTGCTGATCAGCACAAATCAGTTAGAAGTTTGCAACCTGTAATTAAAAGAACATAAACACTTCTGAAAAAATCATAATAATGTTGGAACTTGCAGCACTATGAAGCTTAAGGTGATAGAAGAAAAAATGCTTTTTATTTCCCATCAAAGATTTTTTTTCAAATTTAGAAAAAATCAATCATCATCAAATGGTGTCAGTACACATGTATACAAGAAATCTGAAATGTGGAGTTTGTGCCACAGAGAAATACAGAACACTGATTTCAACTCAAGTTTACCATTAAACTTTTAAAATATTAGTAGAATCATTCAATGTGTTACTCTTTTCACTCTTCTAATGAATATAAAAGTTGCTTCTGTTGCATGTTGTGCAGCAACCCATTCATTGGACACATGGCCATGTGAGCAGCTAGGTGCATCCACAATTTATTAAAACCTCTTTTACCTGCAGCTTCAGAGTTCCTGGGAATTTTCTGGGATAAACCTCAGTGAAGAAACAAGGGGCTTTATCATACAGTTTAACTATTTACAGTTTACAGTTTAATACTTTATTATACAGTTTAACTTCCTCTTTCATAATATAGATCTTATTAAATTATTTTCTCATTGCTTTATTATGGTAAAAAATTGTCAGAAGTTCGCTCTCCAATTCTCTCTCTCTCTCAGTCTCTATTTTTTAAGAAGAATGATTATGTAGCAAAAAGACTAAAAACCCAATTTAACAGAGTTTTTCTATACAACTGAATGACAAACTACAACTTTTCTAACAACAGAGGATGTCCTGGGCTGACCCTGGCTAGAACTCAGGTGTCCACCAAAGTATCTCTCTAGCTGGACAGCAGAGATAAAATACAAGGCTCATGGGTCAGGATACAGACAGGGAGAGATCACTCACTAATTGTATCACCAGCAAAAAAGACTGAATGTGGGGAAATAGGTTTATTACTGATCATATAGGAGTGATATCGACCCCCTCAAGGTCTGATAACCTGAAGTTCTAAGAATCAAACTTTTAAATTTCTTTATAATTCTAAATGGGTAGCTACAGCTCGAGAGTTATGACAAAGCAATTGCATAGTGAACATTGGATGCTTGGCTAACCTTTATAATAAAGAAAAGGGAAGACAATCCCAAAAAATACAGGTGCTTTGGATGATAGCCACCTGGACTGAAGTCAGAAAAACTGAGAAAAAATTTGGGAAAGGTTACTACCTTTCAGCAGAGGGAGATAACGATCTTCAACTCATTCGCCACCTATTCAGAAGGAACCCCACACACAAAAGGAAAAACTCCTCATGCAGACTAGGATGACAGATGAGAGACAAAACTAGAAAATATGAGTTTGAGTGTTAATTAATAAATCATTATCTAATATGTAACCAATAAATATAAAGGCACCTTTTTGTGTAAAATGCATAAAATAGTGTAAAAAAATTTTGATTTCCCTAAACTCAAAGTGCCCGGGATTCCAGAGCACTGGCCCTGACTTAAAGCATGGCTCTGGTCCCCAAAGCCTAAGGAGGTTCCTTCTCTCCAGTTCCAGGCCACTCCCCACTAACGGGGTGGTCACCCCATGTAGGCACCCAGCTGAGGGAGCACAAAGGCTCCCAGACCCACAGCCTGCTTACAGGCTGGTTGATACCCAAGGAGCCACAGAGCTCGACCTTCCCCCACGGCAACAGGAGCAAGACTCGACAGTCAGGCAGTCCAGCTCATGGTCTAAGCCCGAGGGGCCAGGGCAGCCCCGAGGAAAGGGAGGGCACGTGCCCAGCCACCCAACTCCTGGCCCCATGCCTCTGAAAGGCCAAGGCCAGGGATACCCACCTGATTACAGGGGGTCCCTCCAACCACCGAGGGCAGGGGATGCACACAACCCCACTTACAGGGCCGCCTCCCGCAGCCCGGCACACCCAGCAAGCACCATGGAGCACAGGCTCTGGCCTGCGCCCCGCTTACGGGCCGGCTGGAGCCTGGCACCAGCTCAGCGCATCACAGCAACCCATCCATCTGCAGGAGCCCTGGCCTGGGGAGCCTCCTCAAAAACAGCACCAGGCTGGTCACACAAGCCCACAGCAATGCCAAAGGTGGGACTGCACCCTGCAGCACAGCACTTCTTCAACTTGCACCCCTGAAAGGGCCAGGGAGAGCTCGTTCCCATCACCTGGCTAAAGAAGCCTCCCTGGCCCTGTTTACAGGGACCTGGGCCTGCTCCTGGGGACAAAGGCCTCCACTGAGTCATGACACCTGCCCTGAGTACAGGGCCTGCACGCTGGCAGGTCACCAGCAGAACTGGCAGCCACACAGCATAGGCAGAGACCCAGGCCCTGACTACAGGCGGGTCATGGTGCCCACACTACCACTAAGCAGCTTCACTCCATCCTCAGAAAGCAAAGACAAGGTCTGATTTTTTCTCCACCCATGCATTTTTGGGGACCTCCCTGTGGCTGCGCAGAGTTCCTCTTTCCCTCCTGAGATGTCTAAGATATACTGCTCTATTTCTAAAGGAGGCCTAATGCATAAACTCACTCGCACACTCACACCAACTAAGGGGAACACAGGGGAAGGGGAACACAGTCCCAGAAGAGGGAGCAAGTTCTGTGCAGCCAACATGCTGGGGGGCCATCCCTACCACTGAGTGGGAGAGGAAAGCCTCACACCGGCCCCTGCACTGCAGGAAGGACACAGGGACCTCGACACACTGAGGCGCTCCAGGGGGGGCACAGGGACAAAGGCCCCGACTACAGGGGGTCATGCTGCCCAGTGGCCAGCAGCAGGCAGAAAGCCGCTGGGCTGGGAAATAGCCCTGGCCTGCTTATAGGCTGGGCTGGGGGCTGGGAGAGCTCCATTTCCCCCACTTAGGTGTGGAGACAGGGGCTGTCACCCTCCTTACAGGGTTGCCCCTCTCTCCAGGCAGCCAAAGAGCATAATGGCAAAAGGCCAATGACAGCAAATTTCCAGTCCTGCTTACAGGGTTATTGCCCAGCGCAAAGCCAGCCACGGCACCAAGAAGGTGCCCTGCAGATGCCAGCAATGCACTCTGCCCAGAGGGCCTCTCATGCCCCCTCTTCAGCTCCAACCTGCTACTCTTCTGGCTTGCTCTTGCCTCACCCATTCACTCTTGAGCTCAAAGCTGCTGCTCTCCTCTGCTCACTCTTGCCTTGGCGTCCCATGGCTTCTGCCGGTGGACGAGGACACACTCAGGCCTGAAAAGCTCCAGCTCTTGCGCCTGAAGGGAACTATGACCCCACAGTCCCACAGGCAGATCCTCAAGCCACCCAGTCAGTTTTTAACAGTAGTTCTTTTAACATATTCATCCTTGGAATATATGTGTGAAGATCCCTGTCTCAGTGGGGACATCCCTCAGTTACTTCTCAAAACTAAATGAAATAGTTCTGCCACTATTTTTTGTATGGGTAAGTGACCCAATAATGTTTTTATTTAGTTATAGTTTTCATATAGTCACTTGAAAACTTAAAACAATGCATTATATGACAGTAGTTTTTATAGCTCCTTTACTGTGTAGTAAATAATTCTATTTAAGATATTTTTGACCAATTATTTTTATAATAAATCATATAAATTCCATTAATATATTTGGTTTGCATTTGTTTATCCTGAAGGACAAAATCCTATATAAGTTTAATTATACCTGTAAAATCCTTTAGGTATAAACCTTTGACAATGTCTTGGGCTAAGATTGGATTCAGCCACACCTAGGTTCTTCCCTGAGGAGTTTAGAAAGCAAGGGATTTATTTTTGCACCTCATGATTTAACGGCAGGGCTTTTCTAACAGACTTTGTCTGCAGCTGCCACTCTGCCATGACAGCACCCTTCTAAATTTTCAGCTTTTCACCCAAGCCCAGCTTTTCAGCTCAAAATATCTCCTATGTCCCTTCTTCATTATCCCAGATTTTCTGTCAAAGATGCTGCCTCTGTCTTCTGTATTACAACAGAATTTCCCTCAAAAATGCTCATTTTTCCTTTCTAAATTATCCCAAATTCACCCGTCAAAAAGATCCAATTTTTTTTCATCTAAATTACCTCAGATTTCCTGTCTAAAATGTGACTTCTGACCCCCAAGCAGATTACCTCAGACTTTTCCTCCAAAACATCTCCAAGCTGTGTCCTAAGGCCACCTAAGATTTTTCCCAAAAAATGTTCATTCTGTCCCCTTTAAACTACGTCAAATCTTCCCTCCAAAATGCCCCATACAGATTACTCCAGATTCTGCACCCAAAATATCCATTTTGTCCCCCACAGACTTCTCCAGATTTTCCCTCCAAAATACCTTCTACAGATTACATCAGATTTTCCTTCCAAAATATTTTATTCCATAGACATTACTTCAGATTTTACATTCATTCAGTCCTCTGCAGGTTACCTGATTACCAAAAACGTTCCTTCTGGCTCTTAAAAATTACCTCAGGTTTCATCACAAAATCTTGTCTGCTTGTCCTCCACAAATTACCTCAGACTGTTCCCCAAAATCCATTTTATCTGCTAGAGATCACCTCAGATTTTCCCACTAAAATGTCCACTGCATGTCCTCCACAGATTACTGCAGCTTTTGCTCCCACACTGCTCAATTTTACCTCAAAATATTCACTGTGTTCCCTACAGGTGATGCCAGGTAATTCCAGCATTTCTCCCCTATAAAGTTCTTTCTGTCCCCTTTGAGTTACCTCAGCTTTTCCCATCACAAACTGAAACACCGCACAGACCTGTTACTGCACTGCTTCTTTGTCCTCCATGTTTCAGCCCAGGGGCTGCCCCAAGGTAATTCTCACACCGCTTATGTGACCCTGCCTGGCACCTTGCTGAGAGGGGCGAACACAGCGACTTGAGGTCCTGCTGGCATGGCAGAGGGGATTGGCATGACACAGGGGATCGGTGCGGTGGTGACCCACCCACCCAGCAGGGATCCACCCAGTGTTCCTCAGGGCACATCGACAACTACCCCAGCGACCCTCACATCCCTTCAGAGACACACAGCAAACTGGCATCCCTCTCAGTTATCCTCATGTCCCCTCAGTGGCACGCAGGGCATCTGCCACCCCCTCAGTTACGTGTAAGGTACCCATATGCCTCTCAGACACCCTCATGGTTCCTCAGCGACATGAGGAGTACCTACCTCCCCCTCAAATGCCCTTCACGTCCTCTCAGCAACAGGGTATTTGCTCTATGTGATTGATTTGCCTGTATAAATGTATAAATAGTGTAAATTTTTGATTATTGGAGAACTATGCTTCTCTGAGTTAACATCTAGCTCCCTACTTTGCACAAACTACAATAAGAAATAGAAATACCTTGCCTGGGTATGTGAATTGGCACTGCCTCTAGGTAACAAGCCTGCCTTTGGGACAAGAGTAGGTAGTGAGAAAGAAATCTGTAACTTAAAACATCTTTCTCCCACTCCTCCCTTCTTCCCAGGCTCAGCTTCACTTCTGAATTCCCTCCCCACTACTCTGCAGCAGCCACTGCTGAGGCAGGGAACAGGGGCTGCTTGTCAGTCACACGTTGTCTCTGCCTCTCCTCCCTCCTCAGATGAGACTCCTCACATTCTTCCCCTCCAACATGGGAGTCCTTCCTATGAGACACAGTCCAGCACAAACTCCAACCAAGTCCTTCCCTTGGGCTACAGTTTTTCATTATCTGCTCCAGCCCAGGTCTCCCACAGGTCGTGCCAAGAGCCGGCTCCAGCACAGGCATACCACAGAGTCACTGCTTTCTTTGGGTATCCACCTGCTCTGGTCTGGGGGTCTTCCATGGACTGCAGGTGGATCTCTTCTCCACCATGGACCTCCATGGGTTGCAGGGGAACAGCCTTACTATGGTCTTCACCACAGGCAGGGATATTCTGCTCCAGTGCCTCAAGCACCTCCTCCCTCTCCTCCTTCCCTGACCTGGGAGTGTCTGCAGAGTTGTCTCTCTCACATATTTTCACTCCTCTCTCTGGCTGCAGTTGCTGATGTGCACGGGGTTTTCTGTTGTAGGTTGGGTTGGTTTAGTCAGGGATTTTATAAATGTTAGTTAGGTTGGTTCTCTGTACCCCTATTTTCCCTCCCAGTGGTTTGCTCCAAGTTGTTTACCATGGGAGCTCTTGTCACTCAGACATGTCAGTCTTCTCACCTTACACAGTTTTCTCCTTGCACGGTTCTGTCAGTCAAGGGCTGTCACTCCTTGTTGGGGTGTCAGTCTTGTAACCACTCCCTGCTTCTTCATGAAAGTTCTGCATCAATCACCCCACCTTAGCACTTCTATTTGTCCCAGAAAGCTGTACTCACCTCTGATATGTTGCCATAGGTTGCTATAATCTATGTCACTCCCCTGTCATGTGTCCTCATAGGGCAAGGCAGGTTTCCACCCCTGTCCACCCACCCCCTACTTAATCTAATGCATTCCTTTGTCCCGGCACCATTTTGCCTTGCATTGCGCTGAGAGCGACTCGCTCTGACCACGCATGGGGGAATAAAAGTTCTCAGGCTCGCAAGAAAAGTGTCCTTGTCTCGTCCCTTCGCTTCCTCTCAGCGTGAAGCTACCAAAGCTGCGTTACCCACACCGGGGCACTCAGCAACGCCATAACCCTGGAGTGCCCGCTCACGTGGTGGCTATGGCCTTACAAAGGCAGCGCTAGCTGGGGCTTTTTGACTGCTTGAGGTCATAGCAGGTAACCACCGCAGCTTTCCCCCACTTCCTAACTACATTATCACAGAGATACTACTACCAATGCTCATAGGTTTGTTTTTGGCCAGTGGTGGGTCCATCTTCAAGACAGTTGGTGTTGGCCCTCTGAGATATGGGGGAAGCTTCTGTAAGTTTCTAAAAGAAGCCACCCCCGTAGCCTCCTCTCTGCCAAAACCTGATCATACAAATCCAACACACAGTATGTTCATTTTTGGGCTAATAAGATTAAATCCAATTTCCAACTCTACAAACATTTATCACAACAGGCATGTTTATTAAATCTGAATCTCCTAAGTAACTGAAAAGACACACAAGTACTTGCCAATTAAATGGGTCTGGATCTGGTGGTTGAGGAAAGGTCTGAAAGGGCTTTGCCCCTCCCCATGTATCTCCACTTGCTTCTTCCCCACTGCAACACTGTGAATTCACATGTTCTCCATATAAAGTGCTTTCATTAGCCAACACCTTAGCAGTGTCTGACATTTCCAGAGTAAAGGAAAAGATGTGGTACTGTACACATTTCATCCTATTTGTAGCTCTGTCAACCAGTGGAGTGGTTCAGCTCTTTCATTCTGCTGCATCCAGCCAGCCTTACTATTGAACATCTGGCAACTGGAACACCTAGTTACCTTTTTGTCCTCAATCTCTTTAGCTATTTCATTAGAGCACTCCACAAGTAATTACCTTGTGGATTTTTCGAGCAGTTCTTTTTTCTTTCAGAATCATTTTCCCTTCTCCAATACCCTAAAATCCTTCTAGATGAGGAATTAATACTTCATCTTTTCTGGCTTTAATTCTTCCTCCTTCAGGAAAATTGAGTAAGAATACAATAATATAACAAATGACAATGAAGCAGTAATACTTGATTTTAAATAATAATAATACAACATCTTTCAGTAATTTAAAATGTCCAGTTTATCCAAAGCATATTTTCTTTAATTGTGTTACAGGGTGAGGTTTCTGGCATTGTCTGACTCCAATCCAGTTTACAGTGATCTAAATGCACTCTTCTATATGTTAATATTTCCTAGAGGATCATCAAGATTCGTATTCTGTACCTGCACTGCTCAAGCACATCTTCTCTGTGCTCCATCACCTCTACCCTTACCACCTGTGGCAGTGGTTCTGTGGAAGGCAGTAGTAGCTGACTCACACACAGGCCGAATCCTACAGACTCTCTGTTGGGGACCCTCTAATTTGATTGCAAGTGCATCATGACTGGTGGGCTACTTAAACTTGTTTTACTAATTTGATCGGAGAAATCTTAGTCTTTCCATTTTCTTTCAAAAGTGTCTGATGCTAAACTAATTCTTTAACTGTAAGAGGAAAAATGTGATCTCCTTTCTCTTAAGTTTTATCACACATTTAAACAGGCTTCCAAACTCCTCCAAATTGAATTTTCAATCTGCCAAACAATAGGATACCAAAAATAAAATAAAATAGTATTAAATTTTATGGAATTAATGTGTCATCTGGCTGAAGATTCAAAGCAGCAGTTTATATTTCCAAGAAAAATCCAAACTGTCATGAAGAAAAAACATCTCTTCTTAATACAGGAATTCAATTTTCAGTTATGGATGTCTTGTATTTTCAGCAAATTTAATATAAAGTGAGGTTTTAATATAAAGTAAAGTAAGATAAATAAAGTACCCTGCAAAGTCTTTCAAGCATTTTCTATTCTAAAGTGTAACAACTTCCTCAGAACTGTCCTTGAACAACAGGAATGAGCTATGCTGCATGTCAAATGGAATAAAAGACTTTGTTCTAATTTTATCGAGAAGAAACTTTGGTCCATATGTTTTCATTTGAACACACTGTGAATTAACTTTTGCACACAGCAGTAAACATGTATAGCAACCATCCTTCACAGTTCCTATGCAATTGTTAAACCTTGTAAACTGTATATGTATATATTATTAAATTGTATATGTGAACTGTATGTCCTCTTGGAAGTAAAGTGTCATGATATTTTACTGTACACTGTCTGGCATGTATTCTAATCCTCATCTTATGCTACTCTATACCATGGAAACAATACTTTAGGAAGGGTGTCTGTCCTAATATGACCTTGAACTAAGATCAGAGGGAAATTAGAACCAGCACAGATAATATATGTTAGTCAATATGTTTTTTTAACAATTTACTGGACATAAAAAAAGCAAATATTTAAAGAATCTAGTACTTCTGAGGTCAAACAATGTCCTAATAAATTTAACAAAATGTGGCAGCTTACTTTTCTTAGAAGTTTTCTTTCCAAGTTTCATTCAATATTTTTTTAGATTTCCTGAAACAGTCCACCATCCATTAGCTTTTTTCTCTACCAAGGGTTGATAGATTTCATGATTTATTATTGAAATTGTTTTTTAGCACAGACTGCTGTGCAATGACAAACATCAGTCTACAGTGCAGTGTGAAGGTTCATATTTTTACTTTTTTAGAAACATAGTGGGGAAAGAAAATTAGGGTTGCTTTTTGGCAGCAAAAGATATTTATGATTTCAACTTTATACTGCCGTCTGAACCTTAGCTTGATAAATTATTCTGCCTCTTTCTCTTTCTCTACATAAAATAAGATAAAATCTTAAATCTAGTGTGTTTGACTTTCTAATATCAATTTAGCTAGGAAAAAAAATTCCTTTAGTTTTAATATTCTCCCCCAAATTTTTAACAGACCCAAGTCCAGTGTTCATTTAAGCTACAGTATAATTTCTTTTTTTCTGCTGTTAAGTCTGAAAATATAAATATTATCTGTCTCTTACAAGAAAGAATCTGGATAATCCAATTTTCTAATATATCCTAGAATTGCAATCTATACTTCATTTCTATGGTGACATTTATGATGTTAGTTTTCATCTCAGCGCATCTCATGTTAAAAAAAAAAAAAAAAGAAAAAAAAATCAAACCAAACAAAGAAATCACCCATTAAGATAAAGGAACAAAGCATTTATTGCCTTAATTCAATTACATACAGAAGTAAGTTAAAAAACCTTTAACACATTTTCTTCAACGTGACCTGGAACACTAAACAAACAAGTCACAAGTAGGAGTAAATCTAATGTTATTTTAGAATTTATAGGATTTTAGAAAGATTTGTCTCTTAGCTCTGCTGGAGACTCCCTCCACACTTGTCCATGGCCCAAAACCCCATTTCAGCCCAGTCTGAGGCCATTAGTCCCAGGCTGGGGGTGGTCGTGGCAGATCCTCTCTCTTCTACCACCTGCCAGGTTTGGCCAAGGAGGACCTTCCTTGCTCACCCCACAGGTAGGTCCTGCCTCAAGAATTCACTGATTATTTCAGGATTATCCTTAAAGATTGGAAGCATTGAAATCTTATTAAAATTTAACTTGTACATACCAGAAGCATTTAAGCATTTGTATTTCTGGTTCATATACCAAATGCAATCAAAATGGGGACTTCTGAAAGAAGCACAGTTGTAGGAATTATATCATGAATTAGCAATGAGACTAAAAATGGACTGTGGAGACCTCTTTTTAAAAAATTTGACCTCCTGATAGTGCAACTATTTTATCATAAGGGCTAATTTAGCAGTGCCAAAGTCATCTAGGCAAGAAGATCTTGTAAGATTTCCAGGATAAAACTCCTGAGGGTAGAACATAGAATAGTTTAGAAAAGTCCCTGAAGTTCATTGACTTCACTGCCAAGTCCACCACTAAACTATGTCCCCAAGTGCTACATCTTTTAAATACGTCTGGGGATGGTGACTCATCCACTTCCCTGTGCAGCCTGTGACAATATTTGACAACCCTTTTGGTGAAGATTTTTTTCCTAATATCCAATCTAGACCTCCACTGGTAAATCTGGAGGTTGTTTTCTCTTGTCTTAACTATGTCTGGGAGGAGACCAACCTCTACCACTTCACAACTTCCTTTCAAGTAGTTGTAGAGTGCAATAAGGTTTCCCCTCAGCCTGCTTTTCTCCAGGCTAAACAACCCCAGCTCCATTGGCCACTCCTCCCCTTGTGCTCCAGACCCCTCCCCAGCTGTGTTACCCTTCTGTGGATAAACTCAAGCACCTCAATGTCATGCTTGTAGTAAGGGGCCCAGAACTAAACACAGGAGTCAAGGTACATCCTGAAGTACAGAGGGACAATCACTGCCCTGGTCCTGCTGGCCACACTATTGCTGATAGAGAGCATGACGTCATTGGTCTTTTTGTACACCTGGGCACACTGATGGCTCATGTTCAGCTGTCTTCCAAAGAGATCCTTTTCTGTCACACAGCTTTCCAGCCACTTTTTCCTCAGTCTGTAATGCTGCATGTGGTTGTGACCAAAGAGCAGGACTCAGCACTTCTTGTTAAACCTCATGGAATTGGTCTGTCCAAATTCTTCTGCAGAGCCTTCCAACCCTCCAGCAGATCGACATTCCCACCCAACTTGGTGTTTTCTGCAAACTCACCAAGGGTGCACTTGATAACCTTGTGCACATCATTGTTAAAGGTATGAAACAGAATTGGCCCCAGTAAGTGAGCCCTGGGGACCATATACAAAACATTATGTGGTAAAACAAGTAATGTGTTCCTCACGGCAAGTGGATTAGCCAGGAGACTTCTATATGGTGCTCTATGATTCAGGCTATTTTCTGTGGTTTGCTCTGAGGCTGTTTAAGGTGTAGCAGGGTGCTGCAGGTACTGTTCTATCAAATTAAATAAAGGAAAAAAAAGTAGGATAAAGGCACTTGTCATCCTCATTTGGTCTTGCACCAAGCCAGATACAAGTCTTAGAATTTGTTTATATTCCTTCTCTTAATCTCTTTTTGCCACAAAGGTGTTTTTAAAAGCATGCATCAGGAACAACGAGGAAGGATTATGCATCAAGTTTATTGTGAGATTTGAAACAAATATGTATGTACAAGAAGTTTAACTTCTGTATCCAGTGTAGTCAGAAATGTACCTGTTGGGGAAGAGAGATGGGTAGGCAAAAAATGCTTCTTTCTTCCAGTCTTTAGTCTAATTTACAGGTAAAGAAAAAAACTTTTAAAAGATCACAACTAGTACTTTCAGTACGTCACCTCACAGTCAATTAGCCTGGGCGTTAGTGATAAAAGGATTTCCCTCTTGAATATTAACATAGTTTTTGAAGCTTGCAAGTTTATTCTCTCTACATCCCTCCCCATAACCTTGGTAAGAGGCAGACAAATGAAAAATTGACAAACACCAAACTGTTGCTGTACACCAAATGGTTGTTTTCTCTGTTCACCTCATTACGTCCCAGAAAGAGCTCTCTGGATCCACCACAAAAACTTGTGTTTTAAATAGGTGAAGACCAGAATTATTGCAGTTTTCACACTGTATTCCTCAGAGATAAGTATAAATAAGAAAATGAATAAGCCCTAACCTTAAGAGGAGTCAAATAATTCAAAATTGAAACCCTGAACTACTTTCAGAACTGGGAAGCAGTTTCTAGTTTTAATTAGGGAATTAATCAAAAAAGACTCTGCACACCTGCATGGTTATTCAAATTCCAGATCCAAATGCCATGGTCAATCCTAGCTGATCATTACGTACAGTGGCTGGTCAGCTCAGCATACTGCAAGCTTTATGAGCTAAAATATTGTCCAGGAACATAGTCATTGCCAGCCCCATTGCATGCAAATACCAAGACCATAAATATCTTTATGACCTTTTATTTGCAGTCTATAAAACCAAAAGAGCTTTATAACACAAATGAAAATTAATTGCACAATTACCTTTCTCCTGGCTAGGTTCCAAGAAAAAAAACCAAACCCAAAACAAACCCCCAACAAAGAAGATAAAACAACAATCATGTTTTTTCTCTCATATTCTCTGTTGGCTTTCTGCTTGCTTCATAGCCAAGTAGGACAAACACAAAAGATTTAGTAAAACCTTTTCTTTCCAATCCACGTTATCCATTGTTACCATTGTCCTTTTGGGACCTCAGAGTTGAGATTTCTCAGCCAACTTTATTTTTCTTGTGACAAAATTTACCTGAAGTCTTCAGCAAACAATACTAGTAATAAATGCATGGTTTGCAGACTTCAGTTTAATCTTTTAAAAGTCATAAGCTTTAAAGGCTTATTTTAGCTGTGGTGTTTTCTTTCACCTTGAAAAAGCCAGCGTGTCTTCAAAATTTAATTTTCTTCATCTCCCAAATAAAAATAAACATAACTAAAAAATCATGTGTCATTGATATTGTGTCATGGAGCAGCAAGGGAAAGCTGCTGCTTACAGCCCTCCCCTGAAAGCAAGTGTGGCAGAGGCAATGCTTGCCTGGTCAGGTGCAGCCACACAGCACACAGAGCAGCAGAGCACAGCCAGCCTAGGGATTTCCTGGCAGGTCTGGGGTTATATTGGCAAGTCGAATCCACAGATCCGAAGGTACAGGCACACACATGGCTATGTCATAACTTATAGAAGGACTAGGATTCAAGACAGCTCCTGAGCAGAGGTAGAGAACCTGTGCCTCCTGCAACTCCTTCTCACAAATGTGATACAAGACCATACAGCTGCGTGGCTTTTGTTTTCTCACTCTGGTCTCGGGCAGCTAGTGCTGCCTTTTGTGAGACCACAGCTGCCACATGCACAGACGCTCCAGGGCTAAGGCGTTTGCCTCCCTGCAAGTGCGGAGCGCTCCGGCGTGGGTACACAGCTTTCGTAGCCTTACGTTGAGAGGAAGCAAAGGGACGAGAGAAAAGCACACTTTGCAGGCCTGAGAACTTTTATTTCCCGCGTGGTCACAGCAATGGCTTTAGCGACCATCCCCAGGTCGGCGCAAGGGCAAAATGGCGAATGGACAATGAAAGCATTGGGCTAAATAGGGGGTGGGCAGACAGGGGTGGAAATCCCCCTTGCCCAATAGGGACAGGCAACAGGGGAGTGATGTGGATCACAGCAACCTGTGGGAACATGACAGAGATGGGTACAGTGTTCTGTGACAAATAGGAATGCAAAGGTGGGGTGATTGCTACAGAACTTTCAAGAAAAATCCGGGAGTGGCTACAAGATTGACATGTAAAAGCTCCTATGGTAAGCAACTTGGATTGAACCATTTGTGGGGGAAAATAGGGGTACAGGGACCCGACCTAACTAACATTTATTAAAATCCCTAACTGAACCAACCCAGCATACAACACAGCTGCATCATTTATTTTTTTGACTGTGTTGTTCTAAGTCCATCTTTGGCAAAATCTCCACCTTCTGTAATTGTATTCAACAGGAGTAAAAGTTCATGTATATTGAATATTTTCAGTGCCATAAGTTATTGCAAAGTTTCACTGGATTCTCTAATTATATATGGGGGATATGCAGCTTATTTTCGAATCGTGTATCATTGGGTTCTGCATTATACTGGAAAAGTTGCTGGAAAATCTGTATATATTTTGAGACTGCAAAGACTGCATTGCATATCTACTACTCATTTTAACCTAACAGGTTACATTTTAAATATGTACTGAATAAGCTATTTAGTGTATTGACCAACTTGCATGACCAATTTTCATGCAAAGAATGTCACACTTCACTGTGATAGTTTTACCTCATAGTAAAGGAATGATGTACTTATTTTTCTTTGAATTATACATGCTTACTTATTCTCTGGGGCCTTGTGTAACATTCAAAAACACCGACAAGATTATTAAAGGAATAATTTTGAGTCTTATGGTTTAAAAATATCAAGCAATAACCTTAGAAAAAATAATTAACATAGTCACTTGAATTCCTGGAAAATATGTGAAACAGGTACCTGGGCTTGTCTTAGGTAGTGATCTTAAGATCATTCATCTTTTAATGATCTAAAGATCATTTACCTTTACTGCTGGGATCAACAGCAATAATACATTCATTGAAACATTTATGTAGTTATTCTTAGGCACAGTGTAAACATCCTCCATACAGCTGTAGCCAGAAGGTGAAGTAGAGTGACCAAGAAATAGGATAGAAAAAGATAGAGGCAATATTTTAACATGCATCGTGGCACTTTTATATGTATGAAATATGTAAAATATTATATGACATACATATAACATTAAATTTTCCATTAATAATGTAGAAACTTCTGGGGACATCAACTGAACTTCAAAAAAAAGGGAAGAGTCACCCCTTTTGTGGTTCCCTGCCAAAATGTTTGTCTCCAGTATACTAGGGTATTAGAAATGGCACTAAATACCTGAGATCCATGTGCCAGAGGTCACAGAAGGTGGTAACCAAGGTAAAGTCTTAAAAAAAAAGAATTTAATGAAAGAAAGCAAACAAAACTTCTTTAGTATTCAATGCTATTTTTGGATACAAGGATATCACTCATAATTTTAGTCAGTTTTTCACTTATAAAAGGGCTACTTTTTAATACCTTTCCTTGACGTGTTCTGCTCTTGTCTGCTTATTTGTCAGAGCATAGAGTTAGATGCAGCCCAGATCAGATCCAATGGAAACACTTAGATATTCAGGTCTTGTTTTCTGTTTTCACTCCTTGAGATGCATTTTTTAATTCCTTAGGCAAGCAAAAGATCTTATTAGCTGTCAGGGAGGGAGTTAACAGAAGTAGTTCTTTATCTTCTTGGATAACAGCAAAGACTGGAGGAAAATTCTTTGTGTGGGCTTGGAATCTGATGCAGATAGTATACCCCTACACTGAGTATCCAGCTGAAGAGTGACATCAATCATGTCCAGTCTTATATAAACTCATCAAAATCTCTGGAAAGTCTCTCATGGATGTCTGTAACTAAACCAAGATTTAATACAATGGGAACAAAATGATATGTAGAAAGATGTGAGAAAAATATCCTTTTTTGCTTCTTTTTCTGTTACAATTGGCCACAGACTTTGAAATAATGTACCAGCATAAATTTTGTTATGTCTTTTGGGGAAAAGAAGAGGAGGAAAAAGAATATAATCAATCGGTTTAAAATGCCATATTATGTTGCTCTAAGAATGCCCTTTATGTTGATATGTTGTCAATTCCAAGCACAAAATACCCCGGAATTTGAATCAGAAGGATGCTCTAAGATATTTTCTTGTTCATTGCCCAGCAATGTGGATAAATTGGTGTCTCCAAATCTAAATCATGAGATGCCTTGAGATATTCTGCATCTTTATTTCCACCAGCAACCCAGGAAGAAATAATCCCATTGGACCTTTAGTAGACTTATGCCCCACAGGTCTCATTCAAACATTTTTCTGTTATGCTATATTCAGATGCTGATGAATTTATTTTCTAAGAGGCAGGGTCTCAAGTATCAACTGACTAGCTGTTCTCATTTACCAAAATTATTTGATTAGCAATATGTTACCTGCTACAATGCCCTGTAGTTAATTAGAATGTCTGTGGGGGGAGGGGCATGTATCTTTTATTAGTTTCTTCACATAAATATGATATGAATAGAGGAAATGGACTAATATATACATATTTATTGATAGCATATTTTCTATGATTCTCAAGTCTCCTTACTTTTTATTCTATACCATTCCATGAATGGTGACTGCTTCCTAAGAAACCATTTTAGGTTCCTCCATGAGAACACCCTTTACTGTATTGTAGCATAATAAATTAGCACACTTTTGCTTTCAGACTATGTCTTAATAGTAACATGAAGCAAAAATAATAAATTTTAGTTACAAAGCATCTTATTTTTATATTAAGAACTTGATAAAATCAGCTACTTCTATTTTAGTTCTGATTTACTCTTTTGGAGTTTACAATCTATAGTGAATTTTTTATTCTGGGTCCCTCACCATACTCGAGCTCTTTCTGTATTTGACTCTCCCAGTCAAATACTTTGATTGGTAAAGTCTGTTTTCATTCCACTGAAATAGGTCACCCAGGTATGCGTTTGCTTTCCTTGAATGCAGATTTGTATGTTCAAACACTCCTTTGAAAAAATGTCAAGATTAATTACATTAAAACAGTTTGAAGTTTATTTATGCGAAACCAACACTTGTGTAGATACTGGCATGAAATATTTTAGTTATTACAGAGATATGATAGATTTTAGCTATTGAAAAAATGTTGACTTTTATTTTAGAATATTATCAAACAGCAGTAGTATTGTTGCATTATTGAGCATGTAATTATTCAGTACAGAAATTGAAGTTGTTGCTTTATATTTATTAGATATTTTTCATTCAGTAGCATTCTTCATTCTTCATTCAGTAGCATAAGTAGATCAAATGTAGACAGCTAGTACAGGCCACCAGCTGGTGAGAGGAGTTGTGGTCATGATGGTTTACTGATTTGGGGCCCTTCTGGAGCTGCTACAGATATTGTAATGGGGAAATTAGGTGAAATGAACCTAAAACCAACATTCTTGATTTTGCATATAAGTGCAGTCAGTTGGAGTTAGGCTAAGATCACTCATGTGTATAAATTTAGGAAGACGTTGAAGCAGTTAGTAGTCTTATAGTGCACAATGTAGCATAAGGCTCATAAAGTGGGAAAATATTAACTTTGTATCAGGATAAACAGTGTTAAGTTGGTTCCTAGTGAAATTTCTAGTCACAAAAAGCTGAAGATGTGTTCTGTGTTTTGTTTTGTTCTGGTTTTATGCACTGTATCACAAGGAACACAAGTTAGATATGGCTATGACAAATGGTCCAATACCTTTTTGCATCTGTCCCTGTAGAGGTCATCCATTCCTAAATCAATATTCATTCTGTCTTGAAACAGATAAAGTACATTTCCTGTCACAGCATTAAATTCACAGATGTTTAAATCTACAACAGATTCTCAAATATAAAAATATTGCATATATAGTTTTAAAACCTGGTTTCCAGTATCTAGGACAGTAATGCACGATGTGATTCTGTTTAAGATTCTGACACATAAACTCTTGTTTCCTTTCTAGTATGTTGGGGTAATTTAGATGACATCACAATCTAAGGGCTCCCATAACAGTCACTGAGGAGACACACAGTTCTGTCAGGGAACCATAGAGAAATGCTGAGTTGATTGATCACCAGATGTTTTCTTTAGGAAATCTTCTAGCTGAACTGATTGAATACACTAAGGAAGCAATTTGGTTGCCTAAGATAGATGTTTAAGATTGCATGATATATTCTTCCTGTTCTTCAGCTACATCAGAAAACCACAAGACTCCTTTTAGTCCTGTTTCCTATCTGCCAACCTCATGCAGGTATCTCTGGAGGCCTATATTCACAAAAACACTGCTCACTATGGAAATTTAGACATTAACTCAGATGTTGACACCTACAACACAGATAAGTTACCTAGATATAGGTAATTTACGTTATCCAATATATCTTCAGATGTAATATATTTTTTTTCCTTCAGATAGAACAAAATACCTAAAAATGGTCAATATTCTTCTATAGAGGGTGATATGAGCCCAGAAATGATGCCCTGAAAGTTCTCAAGTGAAAACAGATAATTATATCTAGTCAATATAGTTATTCTCAGGTTTAGATGTCCTACATTTACATTTTTCTGTATCTATATCTTATCATCTCTATAGAGCAACAGTATTACACACTTGTAAAATCCAATAAAGTCACCCAGTCATTTCAACATTGAGACAAGGTAAGATGGTACAGACTAGAGCACTATTGTTTCATGTATTAATCACAGAAGTCTGAATAGTATAGTAGGAGGAAGGAGAGAACATACTGTCCACATAGTTGTGATCAAAGATAAAGTCTAACTGAAAGAACAGCTTTGGATTTTGGAACCCGACCAAGCCTAAATATGACCAACTGAATATATGAGCTCTGCAGTAACAGAACAAGACCTTCTCCATTCTTTTGTTATATCCTTAGCTTAACAGATGCCAGCAGGACAGAGAGAGTCCTGTATGTCCACAATCAAATGTAATACTACATATTAGAAAATGAGATATGCCAAGAGTGATAGAATTGCCATCATTACTAGATATGAAAAAATGGTTAGTGGGTGTATAACTAAGCAGACTAAGGCACCTTAGGATGGCAGCATGGAAGAAGAAGGAAAGATAGGTGCAAAAGAATAGGACCTACAATAGTCTTACAGTATCACCTACTCCATTCTGAAACCAGGGACATCAGCTGAAATGGCAAGCATACAAGTTTGACCAGGTTTGTAGTAATTATTTATTCATGTTATTCCACCCTAATGCCTGTTTACAATAAAGTACCCTAAATCAGAATATCTGATATGCTATTAAGCCGTAAATCAAGTTTTCTGAAAGTCTAGGGCATAACAGAGTGTGAGGCAGTACCAAGAAATATGGTACTTCTTCGAGCATTTGCAAATAAAACTTCACCCAGCAGAAATCTTTCACAAAAAACAAAACCCAAAGCCAGGGTTGAAGTTTGTGGTTTTACTGATTTATGACTTAGAATTCTGAAGTGTAACAGGAAGCACCATACCATCTTAGGTATGTGTATATTTACAAGTAAGCTAGTATCTAGTTGATTGCATAGTTTGCTAATTTTACTGCGTAAGAGCTCAGCTGGTAGATTTCACACTAGGTTTCGGTGATGTCTAAAACCTCTTCTCAGGAAAAAGAGTTGTAGCCTTCTTAGGGAGTTACCTTCAAGTTACAGTATAAATTGACTGCTTGGTTACTCGTATAAAGTCAAATGAGCAATCGACACAGATGCAGAGCTGACAGTTGAGAAACAATATATTAGAATACTAAAGTTAATTCTCTTTAGAATTCAAGGAGGATAATTTGAAGCTTTTGTAGAATACACATAGATGAACCATTTGCAAATGACTTTAATACAAAGATTTTTAAAATAAAAGAAGATGCATATGTTGTATAAAAATTATGCTAAATGTTCTTGATAATGCCAGCAATTAAGAGCTAGCCTTTATCCCTACGGGGCAAGTCATTGGCTCATAGAAAAATCAAAGACATTGTTCTAAAAGATTTTTAGAAATTATAGAGAAAAATGGGGAGATACAGACAATAGCCATATGCTAAGCCATATGCCATACATAGTCCCTGGAAAATCTCAATCCTATATACCCATAATACATGAAAAATGTAATGGATTTGAAAGATATAGAGTTTATACATTTAAAAAAGGGGGGAAAAGGAGGAAAATATGGTCTTCAGTGATGTTCTATTATTGATTGCCATTGAAGAAAAATTATATTCACAGGAAATTAGGCTATTCCTAATATATTTATATAATTTCTATCCCAAGTGTACTCCCTTTTGTATTGGATAATTGATATATTTAATTTATACTGCCTCTTAATTAAAATATAATATCTCTTATTAGACTCTGACAACTAGAAATTACTGGCTGTGTTCAGAATTGCAGCTCCAGAGCAGAAGGCAGTCCATTGTTCTGATGCTGCTGATGTTTAAGGTAAGAGTGATTATCATAACTGGTAATAAAATCTATTCCTGATTTTTTAATAATATCAAAATAATATGGGACAAATATTTTATAACACGACAATACTCTTTTTATGGCTTTAGGAGTGCATATTTGAAAAGTATTATGACTATTATATGTTTATAACTTTATGCTAACCAATTTAAAACCACTCAGGCAAAGTTCACACTCACTTATAATATTTAATTTGTAATTTTGTTGTTCCTGTCAGTGGAGCTCAGCTCCTCTCAGGTTTAAATGCATAAGTTCTAGCCATGGGAAGTAGCAATTTTTCTTCAATAGTCTTATTTATACTTAGTAGTGCATTCACTGAAATTGACTCTTGCTCAATTGAAAATAATGTAAAAAATATTTGAAACTAAAAAATATCCATAGTAAGTACTTTGTTGTTATTCTTTTTCTATTTATCTTTTTTCCTTCTTCCCCAACCTGTCCTCCTTCCTCCTCCCATCTAATGTTGTTAGGGAATAACCAATTATCTCACTTCCCAAGAGAATTCCCTGTGCTTCAGGGCCTGCAGAGGTGATTTGCTTTCCTATCGCAGTTGTTCTTTTTAAAATAATTTCATATATTGTGGAGAAGAGAGGGCTTCAAAATATACTACTTATGAGCTGATTGCCATAGCTACCTAGTTATCAGAGAATTATTTTTTCTTCTTTTCAGCCTGAAAAAAATGAAGGTACTCTGAGTTACTTAATAGCAGCATTTTGTTAGTATTTATTTAGCAAGGGGACACGCATACACACACACACACACACACACACACACACTCACAGAATATTTATTTAGTAAACAAATAATAAAGTATTTTAACAACTCTGACTGATAATTCTCATCCCAGAACATTAGTCTTTGACTTGCATGATTTTGTGGCAAAAGACAATTCAATTCAATTTCTGCCCTAACCGATGCATTATAGAGGGTTTTAACCCTGAATTTTTCTAAGAGCATGTTTCAGTCCAGTTGTTCCTACTGCACGGGAAACAGCTTGTGTTTCATTTGAGGGAGTCTTTAGGAAAAATTAGTTCTCCATGTCAGTTCACAGCAGAGCAGAAGAAAGAGACAAATATTTACAGCCTGACTATCAATGTTAATTTACAGACAAAGTATCAGTGGCTTGCAGACCTTGTAGAGGCTTTCACTAAAATGCCTGAATGGTGGAAGAATGTGGAAACCACTAAAAATTCTTGTGATTCATATGCCAAAACTTAATACAACCACATTTACAATCACAAGTAAACTGCTTATATGAGATTAAGTTTTCCTCATTTTTTAAAATTACTGATGATACTACACTTATCCAAAAATGCTACAAGGAACAAAGAACTGGACAAGATCTCCTTGGCCAGCCCTTGCATGAAGTTATATCATTTTAGTCCCCTGCATCTCTTTGTCAAGACCCTCTTAAAAATCAGCTAGTTACCTCAATTAAACTTTTTGGTTGAAAGGCTATTCCATTATTCCATGCTCTGACAACTGTTATTTTTCTTCTGATAATATTGCTTTGCAACAGATAAAGAGGGAATTATTAGTAAAATGCATTGTTGCTGGGAATGACAAGACAGCAACCCTCATTTGGCTGCTGCTTTTATTATCAGTTACACCAACTTCCAGCTTGTCTCACCTTAAAAGTTCCTTTTATTGTATCACTTCAAAAGTTCTGGAAAGCTCTTGGATTTATTTTTATGAATATTTGGAAGTAAAAGCAGATAAATTGAGTATATGAAGCATTTTCATAGAACTGACTGGGGGGAAGGTTTGTTGCAAGTTTTGATAGTGTCTAATGCCATATCTGATCATGGAAATTAACATTTTGTGTTAAAATTACCAGAAAATACTTTAAAATTTCCCTGTTTTCTGTATACAAGATTGTGAAGTTTCTTTTCTTGTGCCTAAGAAAACATGCACAAAAAAACCTCAAGCTCTGTAGAATCTGAATCCAATAAAACTACAGGGCAGGAACAACCTTGAGCATGACCGAGTATCAAATCCTTTAGAATAATTTGCTTGAAGTTAAAGACTAAAAAACATGAAGAGACTTTTAAAAAATAAATTATGCAAATTCAAGTTAAATTGTGTTAAGCCTGGACAAGTGGAAAATTCATATGATATTAATCTTTTGAGAAGGAGTAGTCTTTGACATCAATGAAAATGAGAAATTTGCTAAGGAAAATGAGAGTATATGCCTCTGCTGTTGGTTTTACCAGGAAGGATGAACCTGTTTCTTCTGTACTTTGAGGAGAGTGGTTTTGTCATATGGCAGCCCAGCGAGACAGGATTACACCAGGTTAGATAATGCTGCAGCTTCTCAGGCCTGTTATACTCAGATATTGCTGCAGAACTGTAGCAGGCAGAGATATTGTAGAAGTCTATGAACAGCTGTATTCCACCATTTATCATTTCTTAAAAGTTTTTAAATATAAAAAGCTGTACACTTTCATTTTTATACCATAGACGACTGGAGATTAGGTTTGCTGTGTTACAGGCTTGAGAAAGTACAGAAATAGAAATGAAAAAAAATGTTTATTTTTCAGAACAGCTGTA
The DNA here is from genome assembly GCF_026979565.1 of Vidua chalybeata. NCBI lineage: Eukaryota > Metazoa > Chordata > Aves > Passeriformes > Viduidae > Vidua > Vidua chalybeata. The sequence continues at coordinate 45,505,052 of NC_071534.1, forward strand.
CTAGAGCTGGTGATGCAAAAAAGGAGTTCCCATTCTAACACACACATAAAATACATTATAATCTTTGTTTGTAGTATTATTGTGATCTACTCTTAAACTTATTAAGGCTAGAAAAGATATATGCACACATGCTGACTGGGAAGGTTAAAAAGCAAAATCTGCCTTTTATTTTTCATAATGACAATATAATATTGTTTTCTATTAATTTCTCTGTAAATCTCTATATATTTGCCTTATTCTTTTGTATATTAACCAGGCATTTTCATTGTGCTAATTCAATGGCACTTCTTTCTCCTCCAAGATTACAGTGCACTTATTTCAGCATTTATTCTATATATATATATGCTTGGAATTTTTCTGCTGAAGCCACATATAATCAGACAATGCCAATTCAATCAGTCAAATTTTAACTACAAACAATATAATTGAGGTCTAGGAGAGTTAAGTGAATGCTAATAAACATAGTATTATTTTTAAGCTATCTGCCAAAATATTACTTGTCTAGTGCTTTTTCTTTAAAATTCACATTCTATTTTTTTTTTGAAAAATGTAAAGGATCATCATACTAGAATTCTAATTCAATATTCAATCAAAGCTGTAATTTTGTTTACCTTATCATTTTTATGTTATTGAGATTTTCTTTCGCCTGAAACTTTCACATATGTGCATCTCTACATGTAGTAGTTTTTATGTCTTTTGATGGCAGCCACATTTATTAAATTCTATTAAGTCCATTTTACCCACCTCCTGTAGTCCTGAGCCAGAATATCACAATTATAAATTTGGAAGCAGATTTCCTATACCTCTGTGTTTCCGTTTTATCCTTTGTACAGTACTTAATCTATGTTCCCTTCTTTTTCCACAGTGTTGGGGATTTTGTTTTTTAAAGATACTTCTTTGGTATATTGCACTACACCACTTGCAGCTGACAGACTCTTCAAGGAAGAGTGAAGAAATTATTGATAATTTAATCAAAATTATTATTAGTCCAGTTAATCTAATGCCAAATTATACATTTGGCAAATATATAATTTTACAGATGTACAAATATACAAATTTGTACAAATGTACAAATTATTATTAGTCCAGTTAATACTAATATGCCAAATTATACATTAATTACAGCTAATTCACACTAATAATACAGTCAATCATCCTAGTTTATTTTATTCTCACTCTTCCAGTGTGTTGACAAAGGCAGATATCAGTATCACACAGGCAGGACACCTGACCCCAACTGACCACAGAGTTATCCCAGACCATCTGGCATCATGCTCAGCATGTAAAGTGGGGGAAGAAGAAGGAAAAGGGGAAGACGTTTGGGAGTGACAGCATTTTTTTTTGTAAATCATCCTTACCTGTGATAAAGCACTGCTTTCCTGGGTACGGCTGAACACTGGCCTGCCCATGGGAAATAGTGAACAACCCCCTTGTCTTGCTTTGCTTGTGTACGTGGCTTTTCCTTTACCTATTAAACTGTGTTTATCTCAACCATGAGTTTTCTCATTTTTACCCTTTTAATTGACTTTCCTGTCCCACAGAGGACCAAGTTGCTGCATGAGGCTGAACTGCTGGCTGGGGTTAGACTGCAACAATCCATTACTTACATAAATATATCAACACTATGGTAACAGAAGGCATCATCTCACACCACTGGGTGTGAGGTGATGACTTACAGCTAAACTAAATATCTAATGGCCATCTGGTCATTCTCCAAGTGGGTTAAGGAAGTTCAGAGAAAACCTGATAGGTCCTGAGACTTTCTGCTCTTCCAAAGACTGTGTTCTCTCACTTGCATTTGGGATTTTGAGGTTGCAGATGTTTCTAGAGCTTTGTGAGGTTGTTGTCGAGATCAAAGTCCCATTTTTTTTTGAGCTGGGATGTCTTAGGGGAATATATTATGGTATTTAGTTCAATTAGTAATCTTTTGATTACATCAATTTTGATTTCAGGATATTATGAAATAATTTTCTCATATATTCCAATTTTTTGAACCTTCATACAAATTTGGCCACAGTCCCTGAGTAAGTAATGCAGTTCCCCATAAAACTCACATTCAATTTTGTTTCTACTTGGATTTAATAGTAAACTCATTACCGGTTCTAAGGCTCTTAAATATTATGCTGATTGCTGCCAATTTTTGTCCTAGAGACATATTTACATAGCAGGTAGAGAGATGCCTAAGCTTATTTTGTATGCTACGGCCAAAAGCAAATTCAAGCTGACTCCTTAGTCCGTAAAAGCAAAGAAAAGGTCTTATGTCTTCCTTGGACATGATTAAACCCTTGAAAGGCTTAAAGACCTCTCAAATAGAAGAGGAAATTAAAATAGGCCCAAGAGATGCATGGAATCAGAATAAACCTAGTACACTATGTAGGAAATGTATTGAGAAAAAGAAAGTATTATAAGATTTTAGAAAACAATTTTGAAATAAGTTCCTGAAGGAGTCTAAAAGTAAAAATAAATTTCTAAGTCTGTAACACATTATATTTCAGTTATACAAAAGATTAAAACCAAAAGAAGTCAGAAAGTTTTATCAGAAGCCCAGCCCTCTGTGCTGAGTTTGCATGAACAAGTTTTGGTCCAGGGAAGGTATAGGGTTGGTTTCTGTGAGAAGCTTGCCCGAAGATTCCCCCATGTCTAACAGAGTCAGTGCCAACCAGCTTCATGCCAGGCCCACCACTGGCCAAGGCCAAGCCCATCAGTAACAGTAGTAGCGCCTCTGGCATACAGATTTAAGAAGGGCAAAAATTGCTTCACAACAGAAACTGCAACTCAGAGAGGAGTGAGAGTATGTGAAAGGAACAACTGTGATGGTCAGTGAAGAAGGAGAGGGAGGAGGTGCTCCATGCACTGGAGCAGAGTTCCCCCTGCAGCCCATGATGAGCTGGCAGTCCCTCTGCAGCCCATGGACATCCACATTAGAAAAGAGATCCACCTGCAGCTCCTGAAGACCTCCATGACAAGCAGGTGAATGCCTGAGGGAGGCTGTGACCCCACTGGAAGTCTGTCCTAGAGCCGGCTCCTGGCAGGATCTATGACCCCACAGAGGGAGGAGCCCAGGCTTCATCCATTGCAATGGCTTTGGATTTTAATGGATTCCTTTACTGCTCCAAGGTTATGACCCTGGGGAATTATGCTTTTTGATGAGGCTACATCTATGCTGGGGTCATCCTTGTGGCTTGTTCCCATAGGTGGAGCAACGCTGTTCTTGCTGCTCCATGACATTTGGAATCTGTATCAACCTGAAAATTGTGAAAATGGATTAAATAGAAGAACTGGGAATCATCCATCAACTTCAAGGAGCAAGCCTTCTCAGAAACAGAATCTAGGATTTATTATATCTCTCTAGACACTGATTCCCATGTGTGCCTACAGTGCTAATTTTTATGTTCTCTTTGCCCACACAAGTGGGAAATTGCATCAGTGACTGGATGAGTATGTAAGTTGGTCATGTTAAAGAATTTTAGAGATGTTTTTGTTTTGCTTCAAGTGATATCTTTCATAGATGACTAGACTGAGGAACTTTGATATCCTTGAAGTTTGCTTATCTTTTTCTGCCTAAATTGGAAATTAATCTAGTTTTGCAATCCTATTTATTTCTTATGATTACAGGAGGATGCACAGCTGTAAGTCAGAAGGGTGTTGCTGCCAGCAGTGTCTCATGCAGAGAAGGTAGTCTCAAGTGTTCAGTCTAAATTCATCTGTTGAACAGATTAATTTTATTTGGTAAGTTCTCAGCTTGTTTAAACTAGACATTTCTGTGAAAAGGGAACATGAATACGGTAACTTCATAATCTTTTTAAAGATCTGTTCCTTAAGGGCAGGAAGCAGGAGATGCAAATTAAAGAAAGAAAAAGAAAAGCTCTCCCATATTTATGTCATAATGAAATCTTATGTGTATGAGAGCTTCTTCCTCTGGTATTTTCAGTAAAGTTTCTAAAGATAGAATATTTCTAAAGATCAGGTTAATCAAAACAGAGAGACTTGTGGATGCCTTTAACCTTAATGCATCAATTTGACAACATTTAGCATGTCTGTCAATTATATCTATTCAACAAAATTAAGGATACAATGTTTAAGAGAAAAAAATATGTAGTTTAAAGACTAACTTTACATTTAAAGTTATAGGAACCTTTGGTTTACCTGAACAGTTTGTATTTATATATGTTTATGAATTAATTAAGGGGGAAAATATTTGAATATATAACTTTTTTAACCTTTTGAGATAGGTCCTTTTTTTCACAAATATTGTAAGGGTTAACTTTCTAAAGAGCCATAGTTGCCTACCTGAATTAAAGGACTGGTTTTCCAGTACTGACCAGTGTTTTCATGTGTAAATAGCACCAAAAAACAAACTAAAAACTCTTTTCTTGCAAAAATCTGCAAATACCAGAGTTTCTGTTAAGATATAAGGTAAAAAATCTTACATGTACAGTCACTAATGGCTGGCTCAACATCTGTGTACATCTCAGTTTAAATGAGGGAGAAATGCAAAAGGTTTACTTTTCACAGGACTTCTTTATTTTCCAACATATGCACTTTGTTATGCTCAGACAATGCTGTTTCATTTCTAGGGGATAGAAAAACCACTTATGTCCATAGGCTTTAAAATCAGACTTTCTGTTCTGCAACTGGGACATTCTCTGAATCAAGAGAGGTTGCATTTAAATTAAGACTTTATATTTGATTGGTAAATTTCTTTAAAATTGGTTTTATATATGTCTGGTGCTGTGATTTTTTTTTTTTTATTTTGGCCATGCCATTAGTCAAATTAGAAGAAATGAAGGAAAAATCAGATCATTTTGCATTATTTTGAGGGAGGGTTTTGTGATAGCATCCTTATTGCAAGTGTGAGTGAGAAAAATTTGCAAGACTCTAACAAAGACAGGATATAACATTTTAAAAACTCTTTTCTACAAAGTGACTCTGTTTATATCTGGTTTCTGAGAAAAATAAGGGCTTTTTGTTTTCTGTTTTCTTTTTTGTTGTATATAAAAAAGTAACAGTCATGGGATTAATAGCAAATTATTTTTGCACTCATACCTGAAAGACATGCTGATATTATGAATATAACATTATTAAGTTTCATTATGAAATTACCACAACAATTAAAGTCAGCTGTGAAACACTAGTTCAAGAGTAACTGTCTCATTTTAAAATTATGTCATTAGTCCTTGTCATGCAGAGAAATGTAACTAATGTAAATTTAATTTACATTTCCTTGCATATTTATTTTCTTTCTTTAATCTTGTAATCACAATAAATTTTTCAAAAAGGTGACCTTAATAATTAATTAACGTTTTTCCTAAACTCAACCTAACAATTGTTAGTTTATTTTAGTGTTCCTGTAAACTCATTTCTAAAACAAATGCTCAAAAAGGAGAAAACCTAAAGATAATGGTAAAAAATGCATTATTTCATTTAGAAGAGTTGAGTTAATAATAAAAACATTAACATTTGCATATGCAAATATAGCCACAGAGTTCACACCAACTGTGAATCTCCTTATATCTTTCTTGTTGACCAACAGTTACTATCATGCTGTCTTCAATCTTTTTTTTAATCAGGCAGGAAACTCAGAATCAGGTATTAATTATCTGTATTAGACGTGGGCCAATTTATTTTCCTTCTTCTCTATGAATTATTCACAACCATATTTCTCAAATATAGTAATTATTCAAAGACTATCTTCCGTAGTGAGTGGTGAATAACATATTCACAAAATAAGGATTGTGAATGTATTTTAAAGATAAAATTACAATTCTGTTCTAATTTTTGTGGGTACAAATCCATAGGGAAAAGAATTCCTCTTGCATCAGTGAGCAGAAGACAAAACAACTGAAGCAATTGGGATGCATTAGGAATTCTCTGAAACACAAGTCATTTCCAGGGCCTGAGAAGCCCAGAATTGAAAGTATAAATATTTAAGTTGTTCAATTAACTATTCATTTTCTTTGAATAATCTGTCATTGCTATAGAAAATTATTTTCATTGGCACATTTTTATTCCAACAACCCATTTGCTAGAATATTCACAAGGTGAATATAAAGCCGTCAGTACAAGTGAAAGGACTCATTTAACAGTGAATATTCACAGGAAATTGCTTGCCCAGCTGGCAGAAATAACTGTGGTAACTAGAATAATTACTGGATATCTGAACTACATAGTTTTAGCCAAGACTCAAAAGCTTTTCTCTAAAAAAAGGAATCATAGGGCTTGGGATATTTTAAATGAGCTTTTGATATTTCTTCAGTGGTAGTTCCATATGACATGTGCCTCCATTGCTAAACTAAAAGAAAAATCTACTGTCTGGCTATGATTCTGCTCTGAGATACATGGATTAATCAATGTAGTAGGGTATAATCACAAGTAGCCTGTAATGTTGACATCTCTACCAGGTACTGTATTTCTGTGAGAATGGATCTCTTGTTAATAAGCTGGGAGCTTTGTAACTAAACGCAGTTGTCAGAAATTTATGCTACAATAATATTTTGTTTAATTTGTGATGTGATATGTACTGACTAAATTTGCTACTGAGAAACTAGGTTTAACAACTTGCTTCATCACAGTCATAGTCAGCATAAATCAGATGTTATTTTGGACTTTCTAAAGTGTGGCAAAAATTTTCTTTTGTAGTTGTTTTTTTCCTCAAAAAATATAGGATTTTTCTTTTGATCTTTCATGCTGTGAAATTGGAATTTAACATTCTAAGGTTATTTTATCCTCCTATAATATTCCTCCGAAATTGTGGAACTATTCTAAGGTTGTTTTAAATTGTTCAGGCAGAATTAAATAATTAGACATAATTATTAAATATTAACATGTACTCTGCAGCAATCTTAGACTATTTCTTAATACAATTAATTGTACAGTTAGCAACAAATTTTTCAAATGGGCTGGCATTAGGGCATATGGCCTGTGTTAATCAAGAAAGTATAATCTAGAAAACAAAACAAGTTTTATTTAGTTATAAACTAGGAAAGTAAAGTACTTAATTCTGAACCTGAAATATGTTAATCTGAAAGTCTTTGAAGATGCTGAAGTATTCCATTTTCAATCCACCAAGATTACTTAATCAGAGTAGGCAACCATTTAAATGAAATTGACTGTGTTTAAATGTCCTATCAAACAGTAGCCTAAATAAACCTAGTGGCTGTTTACTTTTTAACTTCTCACTCAAGAAATTTTCCATCTGCCATGCCTTTGTCTTGTTTTTCATAGCATCAGTTATGTCTTTGCCTTACACCATCTCACACCAATTGGCCTACACTATCGAATCCATGACGATGAAGTGTCTGGGCTTGATCTGAGCAATACATCTCTTCTTATGGCTGCTGCAGAGTAAGAACAAAAGAGAGAAAGTACAGTACATGTCATAGTCATTTAAGCAAAACACACATGTAAACAATGTTATTTCAAATCTCAAGTTCAAATTTCAGATGTTAGCAGATAGGAGTTTGAAGCTCAAGGATGCCTTCATCGCTGGTTACAGGGAGATTAACAATATTTGTTCTGTCACTGCCTTGGAAAACTGTGTGTCAATGTAGATACAGGAGAACTATTTTTTCTCTTATACATTATGTATGCAATGATGTCTCACTCCTAATGGCTTTCATTCTATGGAAATTTTAGTGGATTCAATAGAAAAATTATTTCCAAGAAACTCAGATATGATGTAGGAGGGCATTGGATAAAAAAAGAGAGGGAGCTGAGTCCACAAAGTGTATACTAAGATATCATTTATCATTTCCCTGGTTCTTTGTTTTACACTGTATTTGCTATGCTACAACCATATCGCTGTTCCTGCTTGTGGCCATGTACCTGCATTCTTAATGGTGTATCAACATTTGTTTGCATTTTCAGGCAAATATTTTGGGGTGATTAATTTGGGTGTCAAAAATCAGACTGCTGTCTTCCAGATACTATTCTGATAAGATTAACTGTGTCATTATCCACAGGTATGAGGTATTTAAATTCTAGCCCATTGCTCTGTCTTGATAATTAAGTTGTCACTCCTTTAAGCAATTTATTACAATATAGTATGCAATTGTTTATTATACATGAAATCCTGTAACAGGCAGGGTCCCATCAGTGGTTTGCAACTTGATTATGTGCATGACTGACAAAAAGAAAATAAAGTGCATATCACTAAGAAAAATAATGGAAATAAAAAGTTAGAAAACAATGATGTATAGCATTTCTAGGTGCTTTTTAAAATGTTTTCTCAGAATTATATCTCCAGCTAACATAATTTACAGAGATTTGTTAATTCATATCCAAGCAGTAATTGTGAAATTAATAAGTTAACATGCATTGAGTAAATAAACAATGATTATTAGAATATTGTAAAACACATCTGTTTGTTGTAAGACCACCTTTAATATTCATGAGAGAAAAAAAGAAGGGTTTTCATGACAGAAAGCTTTGTCCAAACCTGCTGAATTCAAGAATTTAAGATTTTTTTTTTTTTAGCAAAAATGTGAGTGAAGAAAACTTTTAGTCCAATCAGTTGTCCAAATACACATTCAATTGCATTTCAAATGCAGTGTCAACTTCCTCGACTTCTTTTCTTAGTGGTATTTTAGCAAAATCAGGACACTTTCTAACCATCTTTCTGGAAGATCATTTTATAGGTACTTCTTTCAGAGGTTTTTTTCTTCAGAACAGATGCATGTTCTCACTGCTACAATCAAAATGTTACCCACCTCCATAGTAACTTCTTTACCTTCTAAAGTTATGTTCAAGTGTAATGTTGGTTGACTGGGTAGGTCACTGTAAAGAATTGTTTATTCCACGCAACTTTAAAGAACTTTTTATTAGGAATTCAAGAAAAAAAAAACAACAACAAAAAAAAAACAACCAAAAAAAACCCCCCAAAAAAAAAAACCTAAAAGAACAAAACAAAACAAAAAAAAAAAACAAAACAAAACAAAACAAACCCCACAGTTTAATGGCTTACATCAGCTGCTATCACAAAGGCATGTTGGGTTGTTACCTCTGTTTTCTGGCATTATCACCCACACAATATGTGACAATGGGTCACATTCGTTCATATCACTGCAGGGGCTGGTCTCTATCCTACACATTGGTCTCCAGAAAGTGCACAGTTTTCAATAAGAGTGAACATCAAGGATGAAGCATTTGAAATATACACTTCAGTGATCTAAGTCTCCACTACATCTACTAGAAACAGCTTAATATGTTTAGAATAAATGTTTGGCAAAAAAATATAAATACATGTACATATCCCACTGTGTATATGTGTAATATAGATAAAGACACAAAAAATCCACCTAGAATTGTGTCCTTTGGATGGCCACCAGAGTCTTGAAAGGCTTTTAAATCTGCAAGCAATCATATAATACTGTCTTAAGTAACAAATGCATTAGAAAGGAATATGAATGCATTAAGAAAGTGTGCAGTTTGAAAAGACAGTATGAAAAGAGTCCAGGAATGAAAACATGTTAAAACTACCATGACATCAAACAAAGCAACAAATCTAGTTCCACATACGCATTAGAACTAAGAAGAAGACAGCTCAGTCCTATTATTTATTTGAGAGAAAAGTAAACATAATGGATGTTGCAGGGAAAGCTGAAGCAGTCAATGCTGTCTCGCTTCACTCCTCCCAAAAAGAAAAAAAAAAACAAAACAAGGTTAATTATGACCAGACTCTACTCTAAGGAAAATTAACATAGAGACAGAAAAAGGCAGAATGTGTAAAAAATAGCTTTAAAAGTGTACATAGATCAGATGCATTCAAATCCACAGGCTCAGATAAAATTCTCCCCAAGGTACTTAAGGAACTAGCTAATACAATCTTGTAATCATTAGTCATTCCCTTAGACAAGCTACTGAGCATGAGAAAAGTCCCAGGGTATTGAAGAAGGCCAAACACAGTATTTATTCTTAAAAGGAAGGTGAAAGAAGAACCAGAAGGTTATAGGTATCAGTCTGATTTCAGTACATAGAAAAGGTTTAATTTTCTTTTTAAAGCAAACATTTTGTAAACTCTTAGGTCATAATAAGATCTGAAAAAAATAGTCATCGTCCTTATGTCAATAATGTATGTAATTTCCTTCTTTGTGAGAATGGATGCTTTAGTGGACAATGGGAAATACTTCATTATTTATTGCATTTCTTGTGAATAGGTTATATAGAATATTCATACAAGAAAATGAGGAAAATACAGCCCAAATTAAAAGAAACTATTTTTCTGAGGAAAAATAAAAAACAAAGCAGGTCTTTTTCTCAATTCTTTATCTAAAAGCAGATTAATCCAAATGAACTCTTATATGGGGCTGTTTCAGTGTGATTTTATACCATACCATCACTAACTTAAATAAGAGAATATGTGCAACTCAAAAGAGGAGAAAAAAAAATATCCATGGCCAGAGGACCAGATTTCAGGACAATATCTGCAAATTGGAGCTATAGCAAAAAATCAGCAGGAGGCAATTCAAATAAGAAAACTGCAAAGCACCATTCCCAGGAAGAAAGAAATCTGTCATCGATGCAGCATAGGGACAACCTGGTTATAGGCTGTCATATGGACACAAAGTTTCTCTAGGATAAAGCTAATTGAACTCAAGGCTATCATACAATTTCAGAGTGGTTCTCCAAGAAGTATTCTGTGTAAAACTCAAGAAATTATTGCCCTAAGTAATGGGAAAGTCCCACCTGAAACAATACATCCAGTTTTGGGAGCGACATTGATGCAGACAGACCAGAAACAGTATAAAGCAGAAAAAGATATTTAGGAGATATGATCTAAGATTTGTTTTGTACAGATTCCTAAATACTAAAATAGGAGACTATGTAAGAGGACCTGATAATTGCTTTTTGGATTTTTATAGGTTACAATCAAGTGGTTTGCAAGTCTGCTAAAGCAAAGACAAAAGAATAATCTCTTTGATTACCAGTAAAAAGATATTTCTGGATGTCACAAAAAGAAACATTCTAATACTGTGACAAACACTGAAATTGTCAATCCAGGGCAAATTTTGGAAATTTACTTCCTTGGAGATTTTTAGCAGACATTTAAGGGATATAAGAACATAAGAATAGCTGAAGCAGGTTACTCCATAGTGAATGGGAAAAATATTTCATGCAGTCCTGGAGAAGTGGGGATAAGTTAGTTTGTGGCAGTGGACATAAGTGCCTCCACTACAAAATACACTGAACCTCCAGAAATTTTTGACTGGGAGAACAATAAACCAGGACCATTTTACTTGTGTTTAATAGTCTCAGGCTTTTTCTCTGAATTTTTCTTGTGAACCCATTTAACATTTCTAGCTTGCACAGTGTCCAGTGCAAACACTTTGTCACAGCCTTATGTGAACAATGTCCTAATGATCGTTTTAAGCCATCTGTCTGGCACCTCCTTTCAATGACCATAGCTTCTCCTGAAAGAGGAAATTAAGTACATTTCCCTATTCGCTGTTCTGATGCCACTCTCAGGCCCCTCAAACATCTTCCCTCAGTCCTATCTTTAGCTGTTTGCTATGAATAGCCCAAGAAATTGCTCATGGGCAGAGGATTAGAGTGGATGGATGAGATTCTTTGAAACCTTTTTAAGCACCGTGAAACAGAGTCATGATCTGTATTATTCTTCCTATTGTTGACATTTCAGGCCTTTTCTCTTTACTGCAATCTCTTAACTAGAATATAAATAACCTGTTTACCAGAATGTGGTTAAGAAAACAAAGGTGTTAAGAGAAGCAAAATCATGTAAATGGCACACAAAAGACTATATTTTAAACAAAACCATAAAATATAACTGAAAATTAAATATATTTCTTCGAAAATCATCTAGTTTTCTGTTCTACAGAAAATAACCTGCTTGAAATATGAATTTATAATAAGTTGGCAGAAGATAATTTCAAGAAGCATTTTCAACTGAAATTAGATATGTTCTAGTTTTTCAAATATTTTTGAAAACAAAACAAGTATTTTATTTTAAAAATCATCTTAAAAACCACTGAATTTCAAATACTTATATTTAATTAAAAAAAAGAGTTGTTTTCAAATTTGAAGAAGTCCTTTAAATTTAAAAAAGTCTTTGCCACCAAAAGCAATGGAATGGAAACAAAGGATCAATTTTACATGTGAAAAATAACAAATTCAGCTTGTATTTCCTGTATATGGGTTTGCAATAGCAATTGTTATTTATCTGAGGTTGCATATTCTTAATTACTTAACAAGATATATGACACTGGACCCTCTTTTTCTTCCCTCATGTTTTTCAATACTAAACTACAGGTTTTACAATCAATACATATAATGAATTCTAACATATGCCATTAAAATAATGTTTATGGAATTATATTAATGAATTTTGCACAGACTTTTAGCAATAGTGTAATGAATGTAATTTTTTCTTTTGTCTTAGAAAGTGTAGAAAAAACGAAAACATTCTAGTATCTGGGTAAGCAACAACAAATCCTCTATTTTTCATTTATCCAGGAAAGAATTGCTCTTAGCTCCCATAACATAGATTTGACAATAATATAGAGCCACTGGTCTTAAAGAAGCCCAATGTATAACAGGTTTTCCTCTTGAAGAAAATAACTGTTGAGCCCCAGAGAGCCTTTCCCATGCTCTCTGGATCTTGTCATTCCAGAAAACATAATGTCATCTTCTTAGAGGCCTTTGGTTGGCACACATGGAGAGAGGCACAGAAGAAAAACCTGTTAGTGCTGTAATCAAAGCTGGGCTGTGGTGCTCTTCATAAAAACTTTGAAGCCTTATGAGTATCTATGGGCAAAGTGGTACTTAGAATGACAAAGATAATGTGTTTTGGTTATCACAGAGCACATCGAGGAGGTTAAGGCAACACTGCAGATCAGGCAGTTCACGTTTCCATGCAAAACCAGAAAAAATAAAAGAAATATTCCCCTGTAAGCAGATTTTTAAATGGGAACTATCTCTGGAAAAAAAAAAAAAAAAAGCTTAATGTCTTTAAAGCTTTAAAAATAATTTTTAAATAATCTTTAGAAATTTTACAGGTCCTTCAGCTTCCAAGAAGTCGAACATCACAATTTCTCTCCTTAAGTCTTCCATAGGTGTGGTGTCATGTTGTAATGATGCTGATATGTCATTAATTTGTTACACTTACCGCATGGTTTATTGTGCATATATGAGAGACATCACTAGGCTTACATACTGGGGTTAAACTTTGCTACTGAGAATCTGAATTTGTTTTTACTAGGCCTATTCATTTATACTTCCCCTTTAGCTGTAATTTGACAGCTTTTTCATAAACTGACTATTAAAAACATTACTTAAGAAGTATTCAGGGCTAAGCACTTCATACTCATTAGATTTTTAGTAACACACCTATTTGCTAGCATCAAATGGTAATAAAAGGTAATTTACATGGATCTGCAATAAGATTTTAAAACCCTGTTAAGAAAATATGTGCAGTAATTTTAATTACTTTTATTGCTTTCATTATTTAAATTAAACATATAGATGTTTGTTTTTATTGGAAAGCTATATTCCTGCAAACTTGGAATCTAATTTTAAACACTTTTTCTTTCTCACTAATTCTCTTTTAAGAAATTCAGTTGATTTGCCATTTATATTTTCATTTAAGAAATTCTGTTCTCATTTATTTTGTTTGAAATCTCAGCTTTGAAACAACGTAAATGAGATCAGAATGTGACCCAGTGAAAATGATTTGCCATCAAAGGATTCACACTTCAAGCTGTGTTATGTAGCTTTCCAAAAGTGACATCTGGCCTCTTGGCAGGTTCCTCAGGCAGCTGTGCTGGTGGCTTAGAAATTGCTGATGGGCCTGCCATATGCAGTACCTGCAGTTTGGCTGCTTCAGGCTTGCTCCAATTCATTGCCCTACTGAATAAAATTTGCTTTGAATTATCTTCTATTTGAAATTATTGGCATACAATTCCTTTTTTTTTTTCATAATTCAATCAGAGATATGGTCAGAAAGGAGAGTTCCAACTTCTGCTGCATTGGCTTAGCTAGCAAAAACAACTCTGTGATCTAAGAATATCACTGTGCTGCTGGCTGCTATTGAACAGATCCCCAGGGGCTGAACAACAGGTCTGTATAACTCACCTGTGCCGTTGATTAGGCATTCTGGGTGAACGTATAGCCTGCACAGCTCTGGAGCAGCCTGGAATCTGTTAATTTAGTTTCCTAGGATAGAATTTGGTGTATATACTCATTATTTCATGAAAGGTTGAAACTGGTGATGTCAATAAAGCTGACAGTATTTATAAGCACAGTTTGCATTCAGGGAATATTTGTCTGTTTGGTATGTTAATAAGATGAAAAATGGGACAAAAGTTCCAAAGACTGACAGAAGAGACCACAGAGAGAGCTTTGTGTTCTTTAGCAGGATGCTTTAATCAATTTGTTTTTCTTCATTGTCTGCACATCTGTACAGAGAAACATCCTTTTATGGCTGTATTGCTTTAGCACCTAGAGACCCATACTTCTAACAAGGTATCAATTGTGCTAAACTCTGTACTGTCAGTGAAATTACTAATAACAGCAGCGCCTGGCAGTGCTCTGCTGCATGTTAAGTTTCTCTCCCTCTCCTACTCCACCTTAAGTGCCCAGATTAGCTCAGCAGAGATGGAAGAAGCAATACACAACTGCTTTGCAAATGTTGTCAATGTCAATGGTATAAATGCTGAAATCTCTCTAATCATTAAATTCTTGAAAGACTTTGATCATTATTACATATCCATCAGTAAATGTATTAAACACAAAACCACAGAGAGACATCTCTTAAAAAATTATTTTAAAGTCACCACATACTCAAACACATACTTTTAATTAATATCGCTAAAGCAGAGTAACTAAGCAGACATTGGCCAGGAAACTGCAAAATTTGGATAACATATAGATTATAAACTCTGTTACTCTAAATGAGAATGACAATACAGGCCATTACAAGTGATTGGTGCATCATAATTTTTCCTGTGCATCTTGTGTGATGGATGGGGTGTGATGGGTTGACCCTGGCTGTTAGCTAAGCCCTTCCTTTATCACTTGCTCACTTTCCCCTAAGGGGATGGGGGAAGAATTGGAGGGACAACAGCAAGAAAACCCATGGGTTGAAAAAAAGACAGTTTCATATGTAAATAAGAAAGAAAGAAAACCAAGAGATTGAAAGGCAGTCACTCAACACCTCCCACCAACAGACCGATGTCCATCCAGTCTCTGAGCAATGGCATAGCACAAACTTACAATGGGCAAATCATGCCTGACCAGCCTGATTGCCTTGATGGGATTTGAGGATTGACAAAGGTAGAGAATATTTGACAATTTTGATTTCAGCAAGGCTTTTGACACAATATGCTTATATTCTTACATTCAAGTTGGAGGGTTACAGTATATAGGTAGATCCAAAAGTAGATGGTTGAAAAAGTGGGTAAGTGCTTGAGCTCAGAAGTGACTGAGTAATGAAGTCTAATCTACCCAGAGGCAGGGTACTGCAAGAGTCTATATGGAACCTGCCCTGTTTAATGTCTTTGTCAATGATCTGGGGGAGATAGGAGTGTGCACATTCATCAGGTCTAGAGGTGGTAACCAACTGCAGAGTGCAATTACTATGCTTGAGGGCAGGGACAGGTATTCAGAGCTGTAGGGATTATCCAAGAGATCCATTTTAAAAATCAGCAAAGACAAATTCAAAGTCATGCAACAAATATGGACTAATCACCCACTGCAGTAGAGAATGGGGATAGACTGAATAACTGTACAGCAGCTCTTGTGGAAAGAACCTGGGGATCCTGATGAGCAACAAACTGAAGGCAAGGCCAGCAGTGAGCCCCGGCAGCAGAGAGGCTGTACAAATGGGAGTACGGCAACTGGGGTGGGGGAGAGGATCGTACTCTTTGACTTAGAGCTTGTTGAAATGCATCTAGAGCTCTACATGTCCAGTTTTCCATCCTCTAGGACGTAAAAGGCATTGATAATGGATTGAGTTCAGTAGAGGGCCACCAATGCAGAAGGGGCGCCTGCCTGTTGAAGAGATGCTGAGGGAGCTGAGCTTGGAAGAGGGGTGACTTTGGGAGGGGTGACCTGTCAACTGCCTTTCTAGAATCAGATAATTCTTGCCAACCTCCCCATAAGAACACAGTGGACTGATGTCAGGATCACAAGGGGCAAGGCACATATTTTGAAGCCAAAGAGGTTCTGACTGAATGGAAAGAGAAACTGTTTCCACATGAGGACTGTTAGGTGATGGAGTAGGTTGCCTAAACAGTTCATGCAGTCTTTGTCCTTGGAGACTGCCAAGACCTGACTGGATAAAACTTTGACAGGTATGATAACTAACCCTGTTTTGAACTGCAAGTCGGATCTGAGACCTTCTGAGACAATTTCCAGCCCAAATTGTCTGGTGAAATTGCTAATCTACAGAGACTATAACAACTCAAGGAGCCACTGAAAGTTGCTGTGTAGAAAAGCGAAATGACCAGCAAGAGCTCTGTGGATTGGAAAAAAGGTATCTCTTAAGAGATATCTTCTTTCTCTCTTACTTACCAAACCTGAGTTTTTCTCTTTAAAACCCTTTCCCCCCACCTTTTTTAAGTTACACTAAAATTTACACTTAGAGATTGAATATACTTTTCATGGTTTTAGGGTGATCATTTCAAGAAATCACAGATCTATCTCAGGAAACTGAATTTTACCAGGTTCTACTACACCTTAACAGAGGTATAATGAGTTATATTATTTTTCAGTCCTTTATGTTCATAACTGTCAACTGCAGGGAGCTTGAGACTTCATTTCTGCTCCTGAAACTGTGTGGAGGAGTAATTACCAACACAATGTTCCATTAGAAAACAGCTATGAGATTGTCCATGAAATAAGCAGTAAATAGAAGGGACAACATGCTGTTTTCCTGAAACTGAGTGAATGGCAGAAGTTTTCTTGCAGTTTCACCACTTCAATACACATACCAGTTATCATACTAGTCTTGTCAGGAATGAAACTGTGCATCAGAGAGCAGGTTATTTTCATTCATGTACCCAAGCAAGCCATTTGTCTTATTTTTCACTTTCTGTGTATTCTGAGTGTTTAAATAAAATCTTTCTACATGCTAGGTTTATACATTTTCTTTTTATTGATAATGCAGCTTTTTTCAGTACAATACAGGAGATGAAGAGAAGCTTCATACACATATCAGTGGTACTACATAACCTGATTGCTTGTGATTGCAGAGAAACTGGACCTAATGACTCTGACAGCTCCTGGCAGCATTATGTGCTGTGTTCTTGCCCACCTCAATGATATATGTGGTTTTAATGCCAAAAACTTGGTATTTTTTCCTTAATTCATAGGCAACATATAGGAGAGAATTTTTTGCTATATAAGGTATGTATGGGGCCTGGCTGAGGTACAGTTCAGTTCTCCCACAGCAGCCCTCATAGTGTTGTGTTTTGTACTTGTAGCTGGAAATGTTCTGTTTTCCACATCTCCACACACACACCAGTAGGCTGGTGATGGGCAAAATCTTGGCTGAGGACATAGCAAAGACAGATGATCCAAACTGACTGAAGGGTTATTCCATACCATATGATGCTTGCTCACCTGTAAAAATCCAGAGAAAGGAGGAGGAAAGGAAGCATTTTTTATTACCATGTTTATCTGCCAGTCCCTGGCAGATAATCTAAAGTCCCATACATGCATTTAAATAATTATATAAGCCAAATAGATCAATTTAAAATATATGTAAATAAATGCACATTGCGGATAAACTTTATGTGACCACTTTTCCTGCGTGCTGTATGCGCTGATTTTATGTAGCAGTTATTCAGCACATGAATATGTTATGTCTTTATCTAGTGATTTGAAAAATAGTGAAATAATGTATTATTTTAATTATTTATTAGTAATAATGGTTATGAAAAGAACTATAATCTAAATATGTATGCTCTTTATTAATACATAGCACATGCAAGAGATTTTTCTCCCGTATTTAATGGACTCTTGTCCCATTCAAGATAATAGGTCTAGGTTTTGGTGGAGTTCCTTTACATAACCTCAGTCATGTAACTGGGCATCTAGTCTAAATAATCAAAAAAGCTCCATCTTCTGTAACTGGAGGAAAGAGGAAGAAAATAGATCATAATTTATTTATCAGTTTTTATAAGCTTTAAGATATATAACAAATAAAAATTCACAAATACTATGCTTTATATACCCTATATCTTATATACAATGTGTATTGGTAGTTGTGTAGACATGCAACTTCTGGATATGCAGCTATAAAGACAGGAAGAGAAAGTGTGTCCTCTGGAAGACCCTCATGCTAACTCCATCTCTGCAGAGAAGATGGTTTGCCTCCTCAGGAGGACCATTTCCTGGCCATTGTCTCATTGACTATACAGAAAGCCTATACAAGGCTAAATGTTAGGCTAGAATGCCCAGCTTCCACAACACAAGCCTCATCATCAGATCTGCTTATTCACAGGAAACATCTGTCTTCTAGGAGTCCTGCCTTGAAAGAGCTGAACTTCACACTTCCAATACAAATGACAATTTGCTCTGCCTTTAACCTGGTGCCAGTGTAGAAGCACAACTGGCTGTGCCAATGTGAAGCACATAATGTACAATGGATCTACAGAACTGTTCTGTCTTTTTATGACGAATTTTTAGCTTGCAGCCTAATGGGAACTGGCCAGATAAATGCTTCACAGCATTCAATGCATACCATTCATGTATACTATCTGCCACTGCCATTTTTCCTCAATATCTTCTCATTTGCTACAATTAGATTTATATTTCCTCTCACTGTAATTGTACATGTACAAATATAGAAATTTGAGCTCTGCACTCTGAACTAGCACAGTTAAACCATGTGATACTTTTTGGATAGAAATCACTATGTTGCATCTTCATCTAGTGTGATTCAGTATAACTCCGCAAAATTAAAGACAGCTAAAATGATTGAGACATTCTGAAAACCTGGCCAGCAGCTGATCTCTTCAGACTTTGCTCTGAGAACAAGAAATATTAAATACTGATATTCTTTTGGCCATAAAGAATCTCAGCAATATTTAAATTGAAATATATTTCTTTTTAAATGTAAAATTATTGAGTCAGGATATATTAAAAATTCAGATACTAATATAATTCTCACAGAGAAAAAAACGTTAGAACCAAATTACACATTCTGTTTTAACTTTTGTGTTTATACAACTTTTACATTTCACAAACAATTAGAAGCATTTTCTAAAAGTATTAAGTGTAGGTATCTCAGTACAGACTTACATGTGTTGTTGTCAACTGCTAATAGCTGTATGTTTGAAATATATTTTTTAATTATTTTTAATTATTTGCCATTTCTCTTCTCCTTAAAAAAATGCAGTGTTATTTATTACTTGTTCACAGTAACACAGTGATCTTAAAATCCTTAAAAAAGCAAAATATGTAGAATATCACTTGTTTCACAGATCAGAAAAGAAGCATAGCAATATTTAATTTCTTCCTACGTAAAACAAATGTGAATGAATCAGTCTGACCTGGGAATGTATGGGCTGGTTTTGTTGCACAGCTGAATCTAACTCAAGATGTGATTGAGTAAAAATATTAGGCAAATACTAGAAAACTTATCATCTATGTATTAGATAAACATGCAATTAATAAAGGATTCATGTGAACAAAATAGGAAAAAAAAAAGATTGTGAATGGCTCGTATGAATGTGAAATTAAAACAAAACAAAACAGAATTAAACAAACAATTACAAAGAAACCCAAAGTCTGACTTAATTACTATCAGAAAGTGCTGATGCCAGCAGGCCTACAAGTTGGTGACATCAGGTGCTCAGTCTGTCTGTCCAGAATGCCAGCATCCCACCACCCCTGTCTTCTTCACTACAGAAGTGAGTTCATCCCATATGATACGGTCAGAACAACAGGGCAGTTTTCCCCCATTTAGGCTTTAGTAATCAGCAGATTCAGGGCAGTCCAGCAGATTGTCCAAAGAGCACTAGCCACGTTTCTGATAGGACCCTGCTTTCCATCCTTCCTTTCTTCTCGCCATTGGTTCCTGGGTTTACATCTGTTCCAAACTTTGGTATTTCTATTCCCACTAATAATGTTTTCCAAAATGACATCACTGATACTATTATCTAGACTGAGTGGGATTTGCAAAACTTAGCTTTTAAAAAAAAAATGTAGCATTTCCTTCCAATTGTCCATGAAGTACAGTGTCATATAATCTCCTTTAAATCACCCCCATAGTTTTTCATATTCTTTTCTGTTATCTTAATCTAAGGCCTTGTCCTAGTCATTGTCCTGCACATTTTTTCTTACAACTATGATAATTGCTAGGAGAACAGAAAATAGTTTTCGTTATACCTTGAGGATGCTTAAAATCAACTCTGGCACTGCAACTCTGGCACTGCTACATTTCAACTAGTCACGCACGATGTCTCTTCCATACATAATGTTATCCTGGAAGAAACAAACATAACAGTGGATAACAGTCATCAATCCTAGATGGGGAAGAGAAGTCATTTAAATAATGCTCAGATAGAGTCTGATATTTTAAGTCACACCCAGAGCTGAAGAGACATTGATTCTTCAGATAAAGCCTTGCCTTTCCTAAGACTACCTTAAATGAGAAAAGTAGAAAAATATGATCCAAAAATTGTAAACTTTTAATTCCTGGAGTGTATGGATGAGGCAAGCCTGTTTTTCTAAATGTCTCCTATTTTTATTACTAGCACACCCATTACCTGAAGTAAATTTTAGTCAGATTGCACATGCACACACAGTGACTTTAATTTCTGTAGTAGCTGAGTGGCGCTTTTCAGCCTAATTTCACAAATAGAAAAATACTGCAAATTTCAAGCTCAATAGAAAAGAGATAATAAAAATGTAAACACACATTATATTAAAAAGGTTATTTCTTATTTCTTTGAATGGATTAATAGATATAGGCTCAAGGAGACAGTGATACCATGAGAAAGATTAATTTCTGTAACTTCCAATAACTCCTGAGAAATTAATATTCCTAAATATAGAAATATGAACATCAAAGGAGAATCTTTCATTCTTTCAAATGTGAGAATATAGAAAAAGAAGTAAAAATAGACATTTGAGCGTCAGCAGAAAAAAATGAAAAATCAAATTGTTACAGTGGAAGTACCCACCTCCATGCTTGATATTTAAGTGCTTTCAGATAGGTGCAGTGCAATATTCTATTTGTAATAAGGATGTAAATTAGATTAATTGAGAGATTTACATTATAATAGTTATAAAGCTAGTGCAACAAGAATCTACTAGCTGAGCTGTGTTTGAAACATTGTTAGAGCAGCTACTTTTAGCTTTAATACAGGAATGACCGATACCAGACCGAACAAATATTGTCAGAATAATCCAGTCACCAACAAACTTCAAACTCTATTCTAGCAAGAACTCCAGTATTAAGTTTACTATACATATCGTGAAAAGAGTAATTATACATTTGTGAACATGTGACATTTTGGCTGACAACCAAGAAAAGGCAGTAACTGATCTCCACTGGGCACTTACTACAGACAATGCATAGACATATACAGCAGAAAAAAAAATATGTTCCAAAGCATTATAGTAAATTATTATCTTCTAAATAATTATAAGATCACTTATTTTGGTCACCCAGCATCTGTTCCTGTTGCTACAACCCGGAGTCAGGACCCTCAAGCTGTGCAGTTTGCGTACCTCTCTCAGGAACAGAAAATGTGATCTACCCCTATGTCGCTCTCAGGCTACGGCCACAGAGACGCGATGGCGCCGGCTAGCAGATCTCTTTTGGTGGCCAGGCAGAGCCACGAGAGTGGCCACTCCAGAGTCTGATGAAAGCAGCTGGTAGCAGCGTGGGCAGCTGCGTGGGTAAAGCTGCCTGACTGAGAGAGGAGAATCCCGAAACAAAGAAACAAGAGAGAGGACACTTGTGTGACAAGCCAAGGAAACTTTACCCCTGATGGGGGGTCACGGACAAGCGGGGACTACAGAACACTCTGTAACAACTTATAAAGGGTGTAGGCGTGTAAAGGAGTGGTTTGGGAACAACCAATGGGGAAAAACTTGGAGAGGAGTGGAAGGCTCACAGCAAGTAATGGGGAATAAACAAGGGAGGGACAAGGTCTCAGGGACAAATCATCTGTGTGGTATAGGATAACTGACAGGGAACATTCTTGAAAAAACTGGGTGGGGGGGATAAAGATTGACAAGGGAGGTGGGTTGTACAACTTGGATTGACATAGCTATATATGGACAACTGGGGAGGAGCAGGGAGATTGGCAGGTGGAGGAAGAGGCAAGTGGCGGGAGAAACCAACTGTGAGGGACAGAAATAGGGGTACATGGAACGAACCAACTGAACTGACTAACATTAAATAACTAACTAAGCAATAACTAACTAAAACTACATACAACATGAAAACACTGACTACCATGCCCTGCAATCTTATCCTAACAGCTGCATCACTAGAAAACCTTCATCTCTGAAAGGATCTTTCACTTCCTTCCCCATGCCACACTTCTTCCCTTCTCCTTTCCTTCTCACTGCCCCAAGTGGAGGTGTAGGTGATTCTGAGTCCCAGGATGGGGTTCTTGAAGTGGAGAAGTTGAGAGGCAGGAGACACCCAAGAGAGTTACCAGAAACCACTGTCTTTCCCCTGATCTTCAAATGCCCTGACTACAAGCCAGGAGAGAAAGCCCTCTGTGGATTTCAGTCTGCAGTATGGAAAAGCATTTAAGTTCAAATCTCATGTTCTAAGCAGGTGAAATAATCATGAGTTATTACTCAGAAAGAAGTAACAGCAACACCTTCTTCCATTCCTGACAGAGGAACCCTCTGCACCAGCTATCATCTCTAAGGTGATTGACTCCTTGCTGTTTCTCATCATATACAGGATTTCTAATAGATGGTGCGGGCATGTCAGTCCCAAAGAAGGATTCTACTGTTCTCCCCCATTCTCAAAGCATACTGAAGATGTGTGTTTTCTGGATTGTTCTTCAGAGACACCTGTCTCCCTGCATTTACTGCAGTCAAATATATAAATATATATTTTTATTTTTTCAACCTTCAAAATTATTTTCTGCAAACATTTTCTTATTATAATTTTTATTAAACTGGTTTTATGGTTACTTTTCCAGAATACCTCATCTGTGATGTTTTCTTCATTTGAACACAATTTCCAGTTGTTGAAGGGTATCTTTTTGCCTCTAGTCACCTTTTTTTACTGAGACATTTAGTCATCTTGACTTTATTTTTCCCTTTCAGTGACTTTTTCCTTTGATGATTTCTGTTTGCTAATACTACTGTTATTTTAAACAAGTCTCCAGTGCTTATATGTTAGAAATTCAACTTCAACCCTTTCAGTTTTCTTTTCAGTATGGTCCTCATTTTTGTGTCATTTTCATTTTCTACAGTTCGAAGATATAATAAAGGCCATTCTCTCCTATAAGGATTTTGAGTTTGAATACCGCTACATTAGGACTAATACCGTGATTGAAGCACTTTTGGTTCTCTGAAATAATCAGTGTGGAAATATACCGTATTGGAGAAATGTAAGTAAATTGTTCAAAGCCATTTAAAATAAATAACAATGGTGACAAGCCTTTCCATATTATTTTAGACTTTATCGTTCCATTCCTCCTGTTTAGAAACAGACATTATCTTCTGCTGCCTTGACTACACTATGGCCTTCTCTGGAATTCATATTTTCCTCAGTGATCAATAGTTACCAAGAACCAACTTCTAAGGAAATTACCAAGTTCTTTGAATACATTTCTGAAGGTGAAAGTCTTTCGTTGACTGTGTAAGGACACTAGAGAGAATATGTTCTTAATTCAGTTATGTAAGCTTATGGAGCATGAACCCAGAGCTAAGTAGTCAGATTTTAGATAGATAAGAAGCAAATACAGATAGTGACATCTGTCTAAAATACTTTGTTAATTTTAGCCATTTAAAAGTATTACTTTGAACTTGTAATCTAGTCAAAATAAAAAAAAAAAAGAAAGCTAGGATTATATGTAAATGAGATTTCTGTACTAGTGATGTTAATACTTTTACAGTCAGATGGTCAGTGTTTAGATGATACACAAGAAATTTCTGTCATTACATTTCTCATTACTATCTTTTGTTGCATTTAACAGATAATCCATTTCAATAAGGTTCAAAATATGGCAAAAATAACATCTTCAGAATAAATTCTGTATACGGCTTGAATAGCTTTGTAAAACATTTTGCTCAGAAAAAATAGTTTTATATTGAACTAGTCAGGCATAAAACATAAAAATGTAGCAGTTGCAATGCAATGGCGGAATGAACAATGAAGAACCTTTGCACCGGAGGGAAGTTGCTTGTACAAGATGGTTGTACAAGCAACAGAAGACTGCTATCTTTGCTAAAGCCATTTTGAACTTTTGCAGGTTGTTTGTGCTTTGCCCTGATCAATCCAGATTGGGATAGCAGTGCACATACAGAGGCAGCAGTGGTGCTCTCAAAAATGGTTAACTCCTGGCAGGCCCATGGTGGGAATCACAGACTGAGAAACCACTGAGACAGCCCCAGACACAGCCCCTGGGTCAGGCTCTCTGCAGTTCCCCCCAGTGCATGGGGAGTGAATGCTTAGAGCCAGCCAGAGATTGAGCTTCCTTGCTAGCAAATGTGCAATGTACACCCATGGTCCTGGAATGACACGGGAGCACAGAAATGAAACACCAGTTCTTTCTCTTCAAAGTCAGATGCATCACTAGCATTGAATGTATGCACTGAATCAACTGCAAGACCTCTTGCTGCAGTGTTGTGAAGTATAAATACTAATGAATTTATTGCTAATTTTTCAAATAGAGATATATGCATAATTTAGCATTAAGGTATTTGACTCAATATTTAATATTGGTTTCTCTGTCTTTTAACATTTTCACTTTCTTTCATTCTCAGAGTAAGTGGAGATCTCCAAAAAGAAAAAAAATTACTTAGTTGTCAGTAGATCACATTTCATGCTTCCAGAATAGCCACTTTATAATAGAGTAATCATAGCGTAAATGTCAACAGAGAGACTGTTTAAATATTTCAAGAGGAAGGACACATTTCAAGTTGGAGGACAGGTACAAAGATGTAAAATTACACAAACATTTACAAAGGTTCAGCAAAAAAAATCCAGCATGGTCAAGAATAAATAGAGTACAACATGCAACTGATTTTACTGGTAAAAAAAAAAACTTAAAAACCCTTTCCCATTCAAATGAGAAAAATAAAATTTCATGTGTAAACTAGTGCAAATGAATTACTAAATCATGTCAAAATTTCTTTGAGAAGCAATTAAAAGGAAAAGGCTACACAATAAACTTTTAAGATAAAATGCACTTTTATAATAAAATTATTAAGAGATAAAATGTGATTTTAAAGAAAAGTGATCTCTATATCTTCTATTTCTTCCTTGCTTGTCTGAAGTATTTGTAAACGTCCTTACTTGTACACAGAAAAATCGGACTAAGTGGACTTTTAGCCAGGCCCATAATGGTAGTTTTTGAATCTGAGAGCTGTATTATATCAATATGGGGAAAAGGTCTCAATACAACCTTGGAAACCTGCTCCATAAGAAAAGCTATGTCTCTATTCCTCATTGGAATCAAGAAAATTAAAGAGAGCAGGTGAAAACCTCTAGTATAGAGCATCACAATGTTACTAAACTTAGTTTAAAAATTAAATTTAATTTTAGCATTTAAAATATGCTAATTAGAGTGAGAAATGGCCAATTTGGAAGGCTGTGCATTCCAACACAAGTTTGAGCACCCAGCAAACCATTGCACAGCAGAGGCAACAGAAAGATTTGTGGAATTCCTGGCTGAGGAATAAGCCTATATCACCATATTGCTGATAGGTCAATCTCTGAGTGAAGAACTGCATTTGTTTAAGAAATCTGTTTGCATGCATCATCGTAAAAACAATGTCTCTGCTTCTATAATATTCTCATTTTGACTTAGTAGCTGAATGGCTCAGAGGGTTTTGAAAACTTAATTCAATGAATATTTCATACAAATTCCCCATGGTACAATAATTTTCCTTGATCACTAAAAGATCACCAAAGCAAATGCTGTTTCTACTGATGTGCAGAGCAGGTAAAATGTGCTTCTGACATGTTTTAAGAAATATTTAAGTAATGCTTCTTTCAGAACATCTCTTAATTATTTTTACACGTGTAATGCTTTTAAATAATCTAATTAAATATAATGTTTTGCATATTGACTTTTTTTTCTAGAATGTACATTTTTTAAGAATTCTGTTCATTCAAAGGGCATTCTATCTTTCAACATCAAAAATATTCTTTTATTTTATTAAGACACTTGAATCATAAAAAGCAAACAGAAATTAAAGCAATTCTCATTTTCATGCATCAGATAGTTTTAACCTACTGGTTTAAATTTTAAAATATAAAAGAAGTACAAAATAAGACTTCTGGTCATGTCAGAGTGTTTGACAGGGATCGAAATGCACAGAAAATAAAGATGTAAGTTGAAGCAAGATATAAAACAAATTCTTTCAATTAGGAAGTTGAAGAAATGAAAGTGTATGCAAAATAGCTAAGCATCTGAAAAAGGAATCAAGATCTCCATTCTGGCAAACATCTGATTTCATTAGGCTGATAACATTATATAGAGGCTGAAAATAATGCAACTGCAATAGAACTGTCCCTGAATTCTTGTCACAAAAGAATTGCCTGTTAAGGCTGGAGCAGGGAGATAAGTGCATAAAGCCAAATAAGACATGGTGATAAGACTGATGAGCAGTAAGGAGACTATAATAGTTAAAGCCTGAGGGATAGTACAGCGCTTATTTGGAAGACTAATTATCTGAAAAGAAACACTGAGTGAGTATGCAGATGCCCCAAAGCAGGCAGTAACAAAGAATATAGCAAGAGAAGATAGTGATGCATTGACCAGATTTGCAAACTCATGGTTCTCTGCAAAAGAAAGTTTCAAGAAAGTAAATTAGTTTAATGTGTATGAAATAGTGCCGGACCTTGTTTCATCCCTCCTCTTGCAGCTGTTTTCCAGAACCACATTTAAGTGTCCAGCAAAGATTTTTTTAATTGCAGTCAGTGTGCAGTACTAAGCCATTTCTTGGGCAGTGCTAAGCAGCATTTGGTATCACCATAAAGCTCTCTGTGGCAGAAGCAAGCAGCTGGGTGTTAATAGCTGCATATCAGCAGCTGATCTGTAATGAGAAGTTCCCTAGAGCACCCACTTCCCAGCACTGTAAATGCAGCAATTTGCATGTTGCTCAATTAATATGTCATCCCTTATTTATGTTTGCAGCATTTACATATTTTACATCCATGATTGATGATGTATATACAACAGCACAATAAACACATTAGAAATACCAGATGGGTTGGTGGATGAGATTAGATTACTGTTGCTGTCATCCCCATCACAGATCAACCAGATACAGTCTAATCAAACAAGAAATCCACTTCCACTTAATTAGCATAACCTCACTGTACTATAGTTTATTGGGCGGTACTGTCCCCAGCACAATATATTAAGATTAAATGCTATGATGAAACTGTAAGCGCGGGCTTCATCTACTCTTGGAATACTCCCTAGGAAATTCAGCCAGACAACACCAGCAATTTTTTACTGTCCACAGAGTCTGTCTGAATTAAAATCCTTTAAAATCATGATCTATTTCAGTGTTTGCTTCCATCAAAACAAACCCCCTCCAAAAACAACCCAAAAAAAGTCACCAATCCACAGTAAGTAGGCAAACTTCAGCTTCATCTGGGACACTTGAAGATGTGAAAGCTATCCCCCAGTCCATTAGAAGGAAGATCTGAGAAATTAATTTGTATAGTGTCTTTCTGGGAAGATTATAACTCAAACTTTGCATAGCTATGCTAGGTAGCATATTAAAATTTTTGAGGGGGTCCTACAAAGAAGCCAGCTATTTCAGTACCTATTAGGAAATAACTGTCTTCTGCTAGTTTTCTGCTGGATGGTGAACCAGATCAAAGGAGAGCATGGTATTCACATGGCAGGCTGTGTATAACAGACTTACTAAAATTATATCACATTCTAGCACTAAGGTATGCCAAAATTGGTGTTCTAATTCCTGCTAAGTGTCGTAAAAATTGGTCAGAATAGACAATCATTTGTCAGGCTATGTCATAACTTTTCCCTGTGCATTGTTTCCCTGTATTTCTTTTTAACACTCTGACTAGTGTTATAAGCCAGGCATAGAGATTTCTTTAGCAGAGATTTATGTGGTTTCTTTAATGCTTTAATCTTTGCTTCCATGATTTCCTCTCTATTGAATCTTTCTGTTAGAAAATTGTCAACCCATCTCATTCATTTCATTCTCAGATTTCCTATGATGTACTATGATTTATGTTTGTTTAATAAATCGGATGCATGGGAGTGAGATATCTCCTCAGAAGAGATTGAAGAGAACTTTTATATCAAGCAGATTATTTCTGTCTCTGTGGCAACAAAAAAAATCTTCCCATTTTCTAATAATGCATCTAGGTAATGTGTCTGCTTCATATTGAATGATGCTGTAAATTTTTCTCAAATTCTCTAGGTAACTTTCTAATTTTACTCCTTTCCCCTTTTAACATAAATATTGATGAATCAACTTGTGTAAACTACAGACCTACCTCGAGCTAAAACTGTCAAGCCAAATAAGGCCTTTTAATTCAGTATTCCTGCATTAAAAAGTATAATCAATTCTGGGTTTTGCTGATTCTTTGTGTACTAATAGTACATTTAACTCTGTGTGTACATTTGTGTAAATATGTTGTTTAGATGTATTTCAAAACAGTCTACCTCTTCATGAGACACCTCTTCATATAGACACCTCCATACGACCTATTTTTCTTTTGGCAACTGCTGACAGTGAGAATTTGATCCTTTGAATACTGAACATGTGCCAAGCTAGCAATTTAATGCTGGTAGCAGTGGGGCTCAATCAGAGCATCAGCTGTAGGCTATTCAAGTGATTAAGCAGGGGTTGCACCCATCTCACTTAAGAACTAATAGTGAAAATAATGTGTAGAGAAAGGTACTACTACAATGTTCAGAGTGATGTGAAACCCAGTGAAATGTACAGGGAGCCATCAACAGAAAACAAGAATTGTATCTTTAACATTCTGGGGAAAATACATGGTTCTTGCTATAGTTGCTATAGTTCTAGAGTACTGAAGGTGTTGAGGCTCTAATAAAAAAGGAGTTTAAATTTCCTAGAGAAGATGTAGTGTTAATACATCTTCAATATTTGTATCAGCAAAGACAGCAAGAGAGCTCTACTGTAAACTGCTCCTGGTAACCTTTTCCACTGTGTGCACAACTGTCCCTGAGCTCAAAGAGATGGGTGTATAACTGCTGCATGCTAAACCTGCCAGAAGTGAGCATTAGGAAATAAAAATTAGCTCCTACACAGAAAGGCACATTCCTGCTGTAGTTATAAGACAAAGGGATACTTAGACTGAGTAAAAGTACTTCTTCAGCAATTCAGAGTAATATGCCTTGGCTTTGCTGAGTACACAAACCTCCTAAAGCTGCTTAGTGAAGTGATGTGACACTGCTTAGTACTGCTGTAAGGGAAGCCACAGGGGAATTAACAGTTCCACCTACACACTACATTGATGGCCCCTGCCTAATCCAGGGTACATGTTTACTTCCCTAACTAGATGACAGAATATCAAAACTAGATGTAATGAGATCTGGCTTTTCTTCCTGTGGAATCCAAATACCTGTGGGTTTGAGAAAAATGAGGATGGGAACTAGAAACTTGTTTTCTATTTCTCCCTGATGCATTTTCAGTCAAATTTCTACTCACAGCAAGTAGTAATTATTGTGATAGTCTGCATATTTTAGTTTAGTGGGAAAGCCTCAGGTATTTTCAAAATAAATATTGACTAGACCACATAAAAATGTTTTGAAGCCTTTCTAGAATCTCTTCATTAAAAAAAAAAAATTAAAAATAATTATGGTATCATCTACCACTCAAGACAATAAATTACAGTTTTCTTGTGCCTCTGCCTTTCCAAACTAATGGTTCTGCTGTCATAACTTCTTTTGGTCAGTTGTGCAAATCTACCTTCTTATATTTTTCCATGGCACTTTTAATGATAAGCATGTAAGACAACTATGGCAAAGTCCTTTTTCTCTCACTATATTTAAACAGATACCTTCATTTTTTTCTCTCTAAATTCAGACAACAAAGAGAGGAAAACTGATGCACAGAATTTGCTGTCTCTCTTTTCTCATTCCAAAATTCAAAATATATGGGATAGCATTAGACTAGGAATTCTCTTCCTTTTATGCTCTTTTTCAGTTACATATTTCCTTCAAACGAATCCTTTTCTTTCTGCCGACTATATACATGTGTATGAAATTTTTAACAGATTTGATAATAACCTTCATTTCAATAACATAAATAAAAATATTAGTGATAAGGCAGCAGATATTACCCTACAGCTTTCTAACTCAACACACAAAAATGTAATCATAGATAAGAAACCAAACTTTATCCTATTTGCAGGAGCAGACTACATAAATACCCTCTAAATAAATAAATAACCCCGTTAACAAATATGAATAGACAAAAGATATGTGAACTCTAAAAATGCTTTTCTGCAGTTATTAGGTGGTAATATATGCTTTCTAAAGATAATGCACTTATCTCACTGTCTCCCCAAACTCTTGTTTTTTGAGTAAATCCCTCAGCTAGATAATACAAGCTTGGCTTCAGACAGGAGACTCATATGTTTGGTTGGGAATAAAATATACTGATTATAAGCATAAGGTGATGGAAGCAGTAAGTTTAATTTAATTTACTTTGAACATTATAAATTGGATGTTAGAATAGTATTGAAGTATAAATCTAGCAATCTATCATAAGCTTTAGAGAGAATGCATGTGGGGGTTATACTAGGTTTTTTTATACATACTGTTCTGAATTGCAGAGAGCATTAAATAAATTTCCTTAATTGCACTGCCAATAAGGTGAGCAGCTAAAAGCTCCTGCCCTTATTTGTTAGTTGCACTCCAGAAAGATCAAAAACCATTGTTGAATTCTGATAATTTCTTGTAGAGAAAATGCCTTTAAATCACCTTCAACATCACAACAATAGAACAGTATAAGGAAATACATCAAAGCTCTTATACTGCGCCTCATGCCCACTTCCTAGTGGTAGTGCAGAAGTCAAAAGGTGGAGAATGGGGCTGCTCAATGTGAACAATTGTAGTGGACCCAGGCTATGATTTTTCTGCCCTGACCCCCAGCATAAGGAATGATCTCAGAATATAATTACAGGAGCAGGATTAGGCTTTTAATGCCTGTAAAGCTCTTTGAAGTTAAATGTTCACTGACTGCAACAGTCATATTAAAGTACAACCAGAGATTGAAAACAGTTTGAGTGTTATTGCCCCGGTCAAATAGTATCATAATGCTGAGAAGGGAAATGCCTTTAAAATATTAGCCTGGAATTCATATCACTTCTGCTAACTTTATTCATTTTTACTAGTAAAGCGTGGGCTTTTTCCAACTGAGTATGACAAATACTTTGCATTGTGTTTAAAATAAAGTTCTGTCTGCATCTTATCATATAAAAAGTTGATTTTTCAAATTAGAAGTTTCCCCAACACTCTGTAAGCATATTCCTCTTATCTTTTCACATTCAAAGCTGTTTCATCTACAAATAGAAATCCATGGTTACCAGCACAAGCACTTGTACAGCAAGCTGGTTTAAGAGTTTGCAACTACCTAAACTAGATTTCATTCCTCTCTTTTCTCCTCTCTCTTCTTCTCTTTGTTCCACTCCCTCTGGTCTTACTTTATGAACCTCGTGCCTGTTAGTGTCCCCAAAGAGTAAATCTATTGAAAAAGGGAAAAGGGAAGGGGAGAGATGAATGTCATTGAGGCTTGTAACACTTTTCAAAGTTAGTTTCAGGAAGCTGAAAGGACAGCATGAATGGGACTTGTTGGGGTGCAGAAAAGTATGGCTTATGAAGGGAAGAGATGCAAAATCTTCCTTCTTGGTGGCAGTCTTAAGTTTTTTTGTCTGCTCACAAAAACATAGCTTTTGGTTTCCATGACCTATTTCTGTGACCTGCCAAAATCCTCTTCCTGTGAATGGGAAAATTTCTAAATATCTCTTTAACAGTCATGTATTCAGTCAGAGATTAAATCACAGTAAAAGAATGCTTATTGCAGTTTTCTGAGTATGATAGAAACAGCACAATCTTTCATAGAAACATGTAGGCATTTCGTTTTATGTTATTTTATGCCAATACAAACATTTTGAGGATCCAGAGTTTGAGTCTTGGGACCAAAAGAGAGAAAAATTCTTCTTTTACCATTTACTTGGTTTTATTTTGGAACCTAAAACCCCTTGAAGACAATGAAAAGACTAATCAACTCATCTCCTCCACTTAGGAGACTAGACATCAGATGTCTCATGAAAGCTAGGTGATTTGCTGTCCCTCTGTATTAAATATGAAGAAGTGTCTTCAGACTATTTCCCCCCCATATCTTTAGGGAGGAAATGTTCTGTGAAAAAACTGATTGCTCCCCAATCAACACAGATTTCCAGTGCCCAGGTACAAAGCCTAGTTTTTACAAAACGGAGGGTTTTGGACCTGGCTTCCGTGTTTCTTCCTGTCTATCTCAGATTGTCTGTGTGGTATTCAGTTGACTTCAGCATCTTCAGCATTTTTATAACATCAACTGGACTACATAAAGAGAAAACAGACATTTCCTCAAATTTCCATACCTCACTTCAATTGTCCAAACTTCTACACACTCATTGACCACTGTAGGCTTTGCATAAGACCCAGAAGGTAAGACATGGGTGGAGGAAACCTAAGCTTGGATCTAATGATGAAAGATAAAAAATGATGAAAGCCTGGCTCTAATGATGAAAGATAAAAATGTATTTAAAGGCTTATACATGTGCCAGTAACCTAAATAACTATTTTTTTTCTTATTTTTTAATTTTATTTTAATTATTTTCCTTCCCTTGTTTTGTTTCAGACACTATGTAAAAATTATCTTCAGTGTGTATACAATTTCTTTAATTTTAAGAACTATATGGCATAACAACTGCTCACATTAAGGTCTCAGTCATAAACTCCAAACACTATTGCATACCAATTCACACTAAACATGAATGTTCCAAAATAGTCTAAATTATGTTCTTAAAGTTCTTAGCTGAAATATGGTCTACAAATACAAGATGCTGGGCAATACAGTAGAAGCCTGAAAACTCCCAGTGATTACAAATTGAAGCAAAGCTCTAGCATACACTAGACATTATGCAGCAGTAAAAACAAATATAACTGAAAAGTGTTTATGCTTTAAGAGGCCATCTACATATGGTTTCTTAACTCTGTGTTTCTGAAAATGTAAGTAACTAATTAAACACACTGGTAATTAAGATCAATAACTGGCATTAGTATGTTTTGATTAGTAAGGTATTAAAAATTTAGATTCTAAACCTCAGTTCCTGGCTAGCTCACTGACTTTGCATGAGATGTTGTTCGCTTTTGTTCAGTTTATTTAACCCTAAACCAGGAGAATAATGGTTAGGTCTCAGGGCATAGTACTTGAGAGTGTAGTTTGGGGAATTAACTAATTGACATATGTGTGGTGTGTTACATTCTTCAAAAGTGTACAATATAATGTGATTTATTACTATTCCACTGATGGATTACATTGACTAATGGCTGGATGTACAGCCATGGAGAGCTCTTCAAATCAATATTTTCCAGAGCAATTAGGTGGCAGCAGTGATCATAAATATATATTTTTTATCTCCACTTGTCAAAATAGTTATGCATTTTCCTTTCACATGTAGATCCATCATCATGATTGAGATCTTTATTATTTTTTGAGTGGCTGACTCCAATAGTCATTGGCTTAGTCTGACACACAGCAGTCAAAGGCAGTATAAATGTAATTACCAGGCACTGGTAGAGCAAATACTGTGGTGTTCAGCATGCAAGAGAGCAGAGGCTGATTACAAAAAGGCTTTCCCCTCAACTACAGTAAAGACTATTAAGTTCAAGTAAAAAAATTAAGATACCAGAATAGGTGAAAAATTTGGAAGTGCCCCTGGTTTCCTTTCACTTGGAACAGTGGTAGATTACTAGTGTAGCATTTCATGCAGGAAATTCTGTCTATTTCGTGTTTTGTACAAACAAGTTTTTGATTGACCTGTTTCAAGGTCACATACTGATATTTTGGGCAATGAATGCTGTAATGCTCCAAATAACAGGAACAATCTAAATAAGCATCTTTTAAAAAACCCACTATATTTGAAATATAAATAAACTGCACAGTGCAGGAGGGTATTGTAATACCCCAGAGGTGCTCTGATGCAGGTATGAAACTTATTTATGGGCAGATTTATTTGTGAAACAGAGACTTTGAAGTTAAACCCCTACAAATCCACAGAATGATGCTGATACAGAAGATGCCCTTAATGAGGGTGTTTTTGTAGTTTCATGAGACAGAAATATGTGGTGTTGTCAGGATTTTGGATGACACCTAAATTTGAGGTCCTATGTCTTGGCTATAAATCAGAATGTATGACTGTACATTGTGTGAATGTATAGGTGTTACAATATATACGTATTGTGAGATGAATTTGGTTCAACTTTCTCAACATGTCCCTTATAAAAATTGTAGGCATGTTGACAGAAACAGGCATGTTTCTGCTGTTTAAAGAAATCCACTTAATAATGTGCTATAATGCCTATAAGTAGAATCCTAGAAACCATTCAATAGATGCTTACAGTTTTCCATATTATTATGCTATGCTAAATGTAGCTGTCCATACTCTAATCAGGGAGATAGCCTCATTTTTCAACACAGGTGTCCTTTAGTTAACTGATATCAAATTTCACTGACAGAGGAGAAATAAAAAAGGGGCCAGAATCTCTATTATTCTTTTCCTATATAGTCACAGTTTTTCACAGGCAAGTCTGAAGTCATACTGGCCAGAGCCGAAAGGGAAAATTTGGAATTAGGATGGGACTTCCTACAAAACCCAAAACACTATATTCATGCTATGAGCAAGAAAACCTCCCAGCTGCAGTTTGCCCCCAGATTCTGTTTAATTAAACCTTGAGCAGACACACAGGTGTCCTATTCACCTCCCAGTTACTGCTCCACCTTCCAAACTGGCTATTGCTTCTGTCCTTTCAGGGCTGTATTGTTCAGAAATATCCAAGACTGCCAGAAAGTGGTAATGTGTTTCAAAAGTAGCAGGTAAGGGAGTCAGGTTTGCTACCCACACACATTCTCTCTTTTTTGCCCATGACATACATCACACCACCTGAAGCAGGAAGGAAAAAAAGGGGCTTCCCATCTTGCCCACAAGAGCCTGGAAGAAAAGGAACAGCAGAAATTATGTCCAGTGCTCCTCAGTGGGTGACTGTCACACTAATGGGTCCACAATTAACCAAAGTATCCCAAGTAGAGTCATGGAGCAGGTTTATGCTTCAGCTCTCTGCAGGTCTGCAAGTATGCAGATGCTGACAAAAGGCCATTCAATACTTTCAACAGGCAAGGATTGTGTTTGGTTGCATGCATTCATAATTGTTGTACCTCCAGGAGAAAGAGATAGGAAGGAAAAACAACATATAAGTTTTCCCTTTAAAATTTAAATATCTCATTCAGGACACAAGTCAGTGTCATATATACTTGTTACTCCTTCTATATAAATTTGGCAGTTACTTTACTTAACAGGACTTGACTGAAAAAACAGTTAACATGAACAGAATGTATCAGCAGGAAGTGAGATGACATCCATAGATTAAGATTTTCTTCTGAAAGAAACCATTTCCTTGTAACAGGGGTTTTATAGACACCTTATCCTTGGGTCAGAGTGGAACAAAAAAGTATTTAAAACTAACAAAAAACCCCAAAGTATTGTTACGTAGGAGAAAAAGTTTTGGCATTATGTTTTGTTATAAAATCTATGAAATTGGCAGGGATTTTCTCACAGATTTCTGTGGTCATTGGTCCATGCCTTGGATGAACAAAGAATTAAACAATAGGGAGTGGTCACTCTGAGCAACAAGAGACAGATTTACTGTTCTAACAGTATAACATGGATATTGTTTCTTGCAGTCATATGCTTGTCTGTAACACTAGTGTAAAATATAATTAAAAGAATGCTTTGATCTGTAAAGAAAAGCAGAAAAATTGGCTTACCACTTATTCATTTACTTACTAAAAATATCAGAAAGAATGGGTTTTAGACAATTCATCACTAGAAAATTGGCTGTCAGGGAATATGACAATCTCTTTCTACAAGAACAATGTAGTTATTAAGAAGTGTAAATTGCTTCTACATCACACAATTTTATCTAAGTTGGTTTGAAAATACTAGTCTTTCATGGGCACTTTTTTAACTGCTAAAAATTAATTTTACATAATATACTTGAGACTACAAATACTTTTAAGAGAAATAATTGATTTTTTTTTTCTTAATTGAAAATACATATTGAAGTTATAGAAGACAGCATTTTCCCCAAGATGTAGAAGTTGCAACATGCATTAATCCTTTCTGTTTCTGGTTTCTATCTTCTAAATTGCAAGATTTTTATTTAATTATTTGTAAACTATACTAAAACAATTAATATGACCTGTATGAAATGGCAATTTCTTCTGGTGTAAATTGACTCCCAGGGGTTAAACAAGCTTCCTCTTTAGAAGCCAGTAGGGTAAAAAATGATAAAAATTCCCCCTTAAGATTTTCCCCCAGAAACATGTATGGAGAGGCAGAAGTCAGCATTTAGGGGTTGGAAATGTTCTCCAATAGTAGCTGGAACTAGCAAGAGCAGCAGGAGTGTTCAGGTCTCATGTGTATCCTATACTCCCTCCACAGCTGCCACCAGCAAATGAAAGTAAGTTCTCTCTTGGATACTGAATGAGAAAATTAATTTCCTTTCACTGCTTTCTTACCACTTTCTCCTTCACCTCTCCCATTATTCTCTCCCTGCCTTAGTATAGGCTTTGTCTTGCTCTGTACTCCATGCATGACCAGTTGTGGTTCACCGAGCACTCTAAAGATACCCCACTCTTACTCAAGAGATTAAACCACTTCTGAACTAGAGGGACAATCTTATAATATACTTCTTTATTAAAAAAAAAAAAAAAAGCATTTAATTACAGTTGTAGTTAAGACTTTTTAGTATCATTTTTATGTGCTTAACAGCCAGCAGAAGTGAGGTTTCTAAGCACTACTAGAATAAAAATGAAAGTGGATTCTGCAGTCCTTTACAGAAGCATTTTAGTTCTTTAAGATTCATGATCATTTGAAGCCAGATGTCTAGTACCCTTGGGCACATCTGGAAACCCTTGTCCTAAAGTCCTTCTGTATAGAAGGACCTTGTCTAACAAACAGCTAAACATATACCCTGAGCAGACTATTGATAAGAAAGTGGTAATTAAATGGTACAGGTGTAACAAAATTATTATGTAAAACATTTAGTGGTTCATTAGACATTTAAACTAATGCATATAATTTGCATTAAGCTCTACACTTCTAATAATTTTAGCTTCAAGTCCCAAGCTCATTTCACCTTAAAAGATTTGCTGGCAATATTCCTACTTTGGTTTTCAGTTAATGTGCTTCTGCCAAAGGAATGAAAGAAAAAAGTAGGCAATTTGACAGAGCTTTACAGACAAGTTTTATGCAGGAACTCAGTAAAGCACTGGATCATGACTATCCTTCCTTAGAATTGCTGAGTAACTTCCTTTGTTGGGTTTGTACAATACTGAGATAATGTAATGATTTTAATGGGAAAGATATTCATACTTCTCAGTTCTTGCACTAACTGCTTCCCAGCAAGCTTCATTCACATGCCATCACAGGAATTTCTTGATTAGGGCTAAAATTCTTTGTGCCTTGAATCTTTAATTTTGCATCTAAATTACAGATGCATTTTAGACAGATAAAATGTTCTATCATTTTTTGCTGAACACAAATATGTGATGAACATGTTGAGCTTTTAGAGAAAAAAAGGCTAGAACCTCTTCTTTTGTTAAATTTATTGATATACAAACACTGGTGAATAGTATGGTAATCTTAAATGAAAGAAACAAAATCTTTGAAACAGAAAGGACTGAACTGCATCTAAAATCTGTACTTAGAGAAAAGAAAACAGTGAAAATTGCTGCTATTCCTTTCAGTCCTTCTCAAAGGAGTGGAAAGGCTGAAGTGTTTCAACCACAAAAGGTTTGGTTTTGTTTCAAAGCTTATGAATTGTCAGCATCTAACTCCACAATGAAGCGTAAAATTGAGGTGTTTGCTGTAGTAGTTTTTGTATTTTTTTACAGGGTTGAACTTAAACCAGGTCCTGCTACTGCAAACAGTATGACAGGGAGGGGTGTTCCAGAAGAATTTTTCCACATAGGTTCCTTGATCTATGTGAAGGACATTGCACAGAGCCCATATTGCCATTTTGCTTCT
Organism: Vidua chalybeata; assembly: GCF_026979565.1. Lineage (NCBI taxonomy): Eukaryota > Metazoa > Chordata > Aves > Passeriformes > Viduidae > Vidua > Vidua chalybeata. The sequence goes on from NC_071534.1 coordinate 45,543,522, forward strand.
TTGAACATCCATATGATCTTACAGAAGGGAGGAGGGAGTAGACTGGCTAGTTAGATTCATAAAGATTAAATCTTGAAGACAGTTGTCCATTTTTCCCCTCTAGCACTACCAGAGGATTTGAAAAGGTAGTGTTTGGAGGGAGTCTCTCACCTCTCTCTTTTCGCTTTTCTTTTTGATGTCTGTTCTGCAACCCAATAATTACACCTGTGCAACAGCTAAGGGATATCAGCTGTCTCAATGAAATGTATGTAATTCTTTAGAAAGATAAATCCAAACTGGAAGAGACATAGTTATTAGGATGATCAAGGGGCCAAAAAGCCCCCTGAGGGAAGGAAAGCAATGGATTTTTTTTTAACTTGGCCAAATATGGGGATTCATAAAGTACTTTATACATGTTAAAGAGTGTGATCACCATGTAAATTAAAAAAAACCTGCAGAAAGCTGGGAACAGAATGACCATATGCAATGCAAAAGAAAGGCTCTAAACCTCAGAGATTTTCTTCTGATACAACCGAATGGTAATAGCAACAGGATCAAAATACATACCAAAACAACAACAAAGAAACAAACAAACCCTCACCCAAAAAAAAAAAAACCAAACAGCCAAAAAAAAAAACCCAAACCAAAACTAAAACCAAACACTACTCATATTTAAGGTGGAGATTATGAGTAGGTTGTTAAAAGGCCTCTAATACTAGAAGACTGCTTTTGCCAATCCTGATTTAATCCTCTGCCCCCAAAAGAAAATGTGTTTTGTAGAGTGGAAGAAGCCACAATGCAAACATCTGCACTCAGTATAGACAAAAAACGTACTTGGGACCATCACTGCTGTGGATAAAATAGTCCTGGTGACACGGGGAAGCTGCTCAGCCAGCAGGTCAGGCAAGATGAACATGTAATCAGTAATAATGGACATAGCTACATCACCTCTGCCCCCGCTCAGCCAATAAATCTCTGCCTGGCAGATTTTAGGCTTCATGGCATTTTTAAGAAGCAACAAGCAATTCCTGTTACTCAAAATTTCATCAAATGAAGACAAACATTTCTTTTTAAGAGATAAACTTTTAAAGTGCTAACAGTATATAATTGTCCATGTATCACCGATCACAACTTGTCAGTACAGGCAGTGGCAAACTAATCATTTTCTGATAGCAAGGAAAAGCAAAAGTCCTTAAAAATATTTTTCATGAGAAGACTTAGCACAGCAATTAATAAAGACAGAGGAAAATATAGCAAATCAGACAATAATTTTTAAGTGGAAGAACATGCAAATTGGGGGATTTTTGCTTTTCTTTACGATTCTCCCAGGAAATGTACATTTCTACTGGCTAGGAGGGATGAGCCTTAAGGGATAATCAGGCTTACATGAGACCCAGATTTTCAGTAATGTAGGAGACAGAGATTTCTCGTTATTGCTAAGCAGAAGAGCACAAGGGTAAGGTTTGTTTTGTAGAAATCATATATCTTATGATGTCTCCATAATTTTCCATTACTAATCACTCTCAGCATTAGGTAATTAGACAAGGGGAAACCAGTATCACCCTATATGGATCAATTAAATGAATTATTAAAAGAAAAGGTATATAATTAATACATTTTTAAGTGATAGATAATTTTTCAAAATTTAATTACTGAAGCATCTCAGGCAATCATAAGTATCGCTTTTATACTCTTCTTTCTGTTTTTTTTGAATACAGATGTTACAGATTTTCAGTCCCAGGTGAAGGCCATTCCAGCTTCTAAATCAACACAAGCCTAGATTTCCCAGGCTTAACTCATTGCCCCTTTATTGTTCTCTGTTTTATGCTGATAATTCTGTTTTGAAACTCATCTTTTTCTGAATTTAATGTGCCTACACTGCAGGGAGTACTTATCATAATTATAATACAATTGGAATCAAAGATTATAAGGGTAAATGCCTGTAAGGGACTTGCTAGGATTTAAATGTTGACTGTCCTGTTATTTCATGCCAAGCTTAGGAGCATTGTGTGCTGTATTGCTTAGGTCCCTTAATGATCACTGTTCTAACAGTGTGAAACTGCCTTCTAAATAGGCATAAAATGTTCCCAGTTGGAGGCCTCTCTTTACAATCATTCAAATCGGTGCCAAAGTCTAATAGATTCAGTGGAATGCAAACACATTCTTGAGTTTTTTCTCTTTTTTTTTTTTTTTTTTTTGCAAGGATTGAAGCTGAAAATACAAAAATATGCATGAATTAAAACAGAAGAAAATATTTGTAGCTCTCAGAAGGATAACAGAATCCTAAACTCAATCTTGCATGAGGGGCTAGGAAGGACTGCACAGCTTTAGATTTTCCCCTATGGCTGGGAGATATAAAACATCTTTGACTCTCTCTGGTTGAATTTATGTGGAATTGTATTAAAAAAAGGATTTTTCATCCTCCTCCTATTGGGTCCATTTACCCTAGAGTGTGCTTTTACTGAACTATGAAAACAGTAATTTGTTTTGGTAAAAAATTTAACCTTTTGTAAATTATTTTCTTTTGAGTAGAAAAAAAGAAACAAGCTAATTGTATATAATAACATATTCAGACATGATATAATTAAAGAACACCACTTAGGATAAGAGTAGCAACTGGGAATTGAGAGTGGCCGATGACATACTGTACAAAAAAGTGAAACACAATTTTTTAACTTTCAATTTGCCTCACAATACTTAAGTCCTTCAGGACTTTACAGGATGTAGTTTACTGGGTCTCACCATCTGCCACTTGCTGAAGTATTTCAAGAAATATTTTCCAATAAGTATTTCATAGAATTGCAACATGGGGGAGCTTGTACATATTTACATCAGCAAAAGGTTTTTTAGTTTGTTAAAGAATATAATAGGTTGCACACATAAAAAATTTCTGTGATAACTTTAATTTTGGACTTTGCTATTATGGACTCCAATGTTTCCCTGCTCCTTCACTCAAAATAGTGTGAAGTCTAGGTGTTGCCTGAGAGATGCAGCAGTAGCTGAAAGTTGATATTCATCAGTGAGACTACAAGAAATATATTAGGAACATTACTGATTTTTTTTGTTAAAGAACAAAAAAACAGGAAAATAAAATTATAAAACTGCATTACCAACCATGTTATTTAAGAATATAGATCTCTTGCCTCTGTCTCAGATCTCAAAAAACCAAAAATTACTGAAGATTGAAACTTTGTTCTAAAGGTGAAAAACCTATCTGGAGTTTACAGAAAGGACATCTGAAAGAATACCTACAAAACTGCAGCAATTTTGCTGCAGAAAAATTGAGTCAGTAATTTCTTCTACAAGTGAAAGAGTTTCTGTTTTATTTGTTGTCCTGCACTGCCAGTGCATGACTGTACCCTGCTTGAAGAGGATGTTAGTCCATGACCTTGCACAGGAGAGGAATGCCACAGACTAAGTAGAAACTTGTCAGTATCAGGGAAATTTCAGCAGAGCCTTTCACACATTGTGTACAGCATTTCCATCTCCTTTTGGGTCCCAAATGGAGACAATTTTTTGGGCACTACCACTTGTTCCAGCAATCATCAACTCTTCTATATTTCTGCTTGCACCACCGCTTAGAAGATCATCACAATCAGAAATGCAGAAGATTTCCGGACATCTACAAAACACAGGCAAATGGCCAGGGCCCACATTCTTGTCAGTGTTGGCAGCTGCACCAATCCTTTTCCTGTATTTTTCAGCTTCCAAGAACTGAAATTCCGAAGACTTTGCTCCTATGGGAAAGCCAATTCTTACTTTTAGGCACGAGACTACATCCTCTCTTAATTTTCTTACTTTTTTTATGTTCCCCTCTCTCTTCCTGCTGCCACCTCCCCAGGCACATTGGAAATTCATAATATGAACTAGAGGTGTTCCCACCTTCAATTTCCATTCTCCTTATGGTCTGAACATAACTGATGAGGGAACAGAAATGCTGATGCATTCTAGGTTCACCTGGAAAGGGAGAAAGCAGCCAAGTGTCTTAGCCCATATAAGCTTCTAAAATGTACTGGAGTTACTCAGTAGCCAAAATTTTAGGGAACAGATAATCATGAGGGGAAAGACAAATTAACCAAACACAGGTTGTGTGTACCCTGGCCTACCCAAAAGAACTCCAACCCAACTCAACCCAAGAAAAACCAAAAAACAATAACAGTACAAAAAGCCCACAAAAAACCCAAAACTGTTGCTTCTTTTCTCTCCGACTTCCTTGTTTTTGCCTGGCTCCTCTTTCCCAGTGCGCTGGCCAGGCGCTTCTGGGAGCAGCCGGAGAGAAGCAACAAACACCTTTGTGGGTTCGTTTGATACAGGCAGAGCTATTTAGAGAGCGCGATCAAGACCGGGATAAAGACACTCAAGTTGGACACTTGTTGTGCAGTCCAACGTAGGTTGTATTTGCTCGAACGCCACACGTACAAGTGACAATGATCAGGGGTTGAGACACAGGTTTTATAGGGGAAAATAAGAGATAAGGTGAAACCAATAGAACAATGCCCAGTATGAATACATTATAGGTAAAATCCAATGGGAATAACTCCAGGGGGAAGGATGAATACACGTAAAAATACAGAATAGAAACTCCAGCTTTAGGTTTAGGAAACAGAAACTCCCATTTCAAATTCACAAAGCCATTTTTCTCCGTAATTGCCTTTGTAATGGTAGACAAGAGACATTTCACACTCAATCCTTCAAGCCTATGAGTTTTCATAGCTATTAGGAATGCAAATGTTTCTTAGTCTTTAAAGAAAAGCAGACCTCATTTGTTTGTTTTTACCTTCACCTTTATTCTCTTTGTTAACCTTCAACTATGTCTTTCCATTTTGTCCCATTCTTCTCTTCTACTCCTTCAGTTTATGTCCTGACAATCCCAGATGTCCAAATATGTGTCAATGTTCTAATGTCCAGAGTCCAGCCCTGAAGTTTTAGGATCTCAGTGTTACAATGGAGCAACAACTGTATCTCAGAACGGGGTTATAAAAGACCTTTATCTTGAATACAGGAGTTCAAATTAACACATCACTGTCGTAGCAGCTCTCTGGTCACCAAGAGAAACAGACAACTTTCCCAGGCATCGTACTGGGAAAGGCTGGGAGAAGCTCAGAGAGAAGAATTATAAACAATTCTTATCTTAACTTGCTGCACCTGGTGTTGTGAACATGTGGAATGTGTTATGGAGATATGTTTACCAAAAGGGTGGTTTCTTAATTAGCCAATGGTGATGGTGTTTTAATTAAAGGACCAATCAGGTCTACCTGTAGCAAACTAGGGTATAAAAAGCAGTGGGTTGCTCAATAAAAGAGACTTAGCCTTCTGTGAATGCCTTGAAAGTCTATGTCACTTATTATCCAGTCCTGGCCCTTACAGTGACACATCACAATGCTGAGTACATTGGCAGGGTTTAAATCATACCTGTCTATAAATCTTAATGAAAATAGTTTTCCTTCTCAATTTTTTTTCTTTCAGAAGAATCTAGAAAACAAAGTTCTGCTTCACATAGTCCTGTTTTGTTTTCAAAATGAGAGCAGATTTTGCCTTTGACTTCCAAAAAGACAAAAAAAGATGTTTCTGGTGTTTGATGAACTATTTTAAATAATTAGTCTGAGTTTACTGCAGTACTTTAGGAAAATGTAATTTCTGTTTTCTCTTAAGACTTAATGTATTTCAGTCTTCAGCATTTCCACATAAATGCTTGTAAGTGTGATTGGGATTTCCTTAGTCACCATCGCTGAAGATGGTTACTTCTGCTGGTGGAAGCAGAGGAAACATGAGATGCCAAATGCAGAGCTTAGGTAGAGCACACATCACAACTTTTCTTATAGTTTCTCTTTGACAGAGATGTTTTTTCCTTTCTTCCTTGGCTGTTTTTCTACAGGAACTGGTTTAGAAAGAGAAACCAAACAATGGCTCCACTTTCCCCAGAAACTGACAAGAATGGCTGCTGTGTGAACCACTGGCTGCTCCATCCTTATTTTCAATGCTATATATTATCTACATATACACTGGTTTCCTCTAAAGAATTCACAAAAAAATATTATTCAACATTTCAAGAGCAATTAGGCTTTATCATACAACAGGACAGGAGTTTCTGTTCCAAAGTTAGATCTTTACAATGTGTATGAGAAACCATAATTTTCACACTTAGGAAATCTTCCATTAAAAAAGTACTCTAAACCATTCTATAGAAATAACTTATATTTAAAAAAAAGGCTATCGGAAGTGAAGCTGGACAAAAATAAATCTGTTAATATGTAGTGTGTGCAGGGAGGCACAAGAAATAAATGTTATATTGCTTCATTTGTGATAGGCAAATCTGAAGTTAAATCAAACTGTCAAAAATTGAAATTACCCCTCCTAAAGTATGCTTCTGTGCATCCTTTATACTGTCAACATCTAAGCGGGATATTAATTCTTCTGTGTAAGAAGAAAAAGAGAGGAACAAAACCAGCAAGCAGCAATTTAATGATTGTTTTTATGTAAATATATAAGCATGTGCACTCATGCATAAGAGCATACACAGTGATAACAGCCTCTATACCTATCACATAGACAGAGATGATGTCATTATTATCCATGTGCACTTAAAATGCATTTTCCATTAATAGAGAGAAGATTCTCCCAGAGTGACAGCTACAGTACAGACCTTGCCACAGCAGTGTAATTGTTTCCAAAGGTAAATTACAAGCCAGGCCTTGCAGGGACTTCTGTTCACAACTTCTGATCTCTGAATTTTTTTTCTAATCTTAAGGCTAATTTGTGAGCTTAAAAGAGATAAAGATGTGTTTGGTTGAAGTAGATCTGCATTCTTGTGTAAGTTTTATTTCTGAGTATCATCTTATATAGATCTGATACAATCCCTTTTTTTTTTTTTTAATCCACATTGGTATTAGGGAGTTTAATCAGGATTCAAGAAAAGGTTGCCTAAATTCTAATAAAAGTAACATCCTACTGCTTCATGATATCCATTAATTTGCCTTTTTGTATTTCTAACCAACCACTGTATCTAGCAAAGAAATAATAATTGTAAACCAAAATTAATAGAATTATTGTAAACATAAATATAATACCATATTATGTCAATTTGCATGGCAAAAAGGAATATGGGAACTGTTACAAAGTCAGGAATAAGGTTCATTATGTATTGCAAGATGTTATCTCTGAACATTAATTGATTTTTAAAATTAATCCGCATAGTTTCATATCCTTTTCCACCCTGCTTTCCATTAGTATTCTAGCTATGAAGTTTGCTGCAGAAGTTCTTTGTGGATCTATGCATGTTTTCTATTCAAGGCCTGAATAAATACATTATACTGGATGGAATATTCATGGGAAGACTTTCAGGATTCTATTAGAAAAAGCAGTTTGTAATTCTGCACAGTCAGAGAGGAAATCTAGAACTTTCTCTTTTATTATTATGCCAATCATGCTAAATTATTCTCTCTATATAAACCTAGTGGGCAGAGTGTACTAAATTTTGTTAAAGCAAAACACTCAAAAAATTCACTAATGATGGACCCACCTACAGATATTTTTTTTTGTCTGAAAATCTACAACCATCACCCAGGCTCTGAGTGAGTCCCTGCAACAGCAACCAAAAACCTACCTATCAGGACAAAGGAGATCTCCCTGTATGTCCCCAGCTGGAACTGGCTACCTAAATCCATTAGGAGCTGATGATAAGGTAATACCTAACTCAGAAAGCAATAAATAGTGCTCCCCTCCCTCAGGAGGAACACCATGCTCTGATCAGCAACACCATGTGGAGGCTGCAGGCTGGGGAGAGGAATTGCTAGATATAGGATCTGAGCAATGAGCACAGTGAGCTTTCCATTCCCTGGGGTCATCTGAACTGGCTGGATGAGCAGGGCTGAGCTGTGATTTGTGTGAGGTCTGTGTTTGCAGGGCAGGCATCACTGGCCACAGGCTTTATTTGTCCTGCCAAGAAAATCAACTTTAGGTTGTGTGTCAGTGGCTGCTGTGATCTGCTTGAACAACCACAATGCCAATCTCTCCAGACATCCAGAAAAGTATGTAATGGCTGATGAGCAAGTAAAACACAGATGAAATCTGCATCTCCTGAGGCAGTGACTCAGCCCACAATGGACTCAAGAAACCTTCTTTTGACCCTTAGTGAACAGAGACCCAGAGCCAAGACAAAGGAAGAAAATCCCAGCCTGTTGCTAATAGGAGACTGAAACCAAGCCTAAGGAGTCACAGGGGACCTAATCCAACATTGCAATGGATTACATTTTGCTTCACTGATCATGTCTCCCTTATTCACTGTAGAAAATATGCAGCCTCAAACTTGCCATTCAGCAAAAAAGTGAGGAAATCAAGTCATAAAGCCTTCTCAGCTCCATGCTCTGTGTGCTTTAGGCATTTCATTTGGGGTGTATACACAAAAATATACAGGTGCCCAAACTCTGTCTATCTTTCTCTGCAGACCCATCAGTTCAAACTCCGATAAGCTGAACATCCCAGCTTAACTAGTGTGCACTTTGACAGGCTTCACTCTGGTATTTACAAAGTAGTTGTCCACATCTTAGCTAGTCATTCTCAGGAGCCTTTACAATGACTGACAAGAAATAGAGAGAAGAAAGCTTCTTCAGTGAAACATATTTTTTGAGTTCCCATTTCCCTCCAGTGACTACCACAGGATGTTTAGCTACAGCCAGCTGAGTTGTGAGCACTAAGATCTAATTTTAGTGTTTCTCCTAACCAGTTTAAGTGGTTTTTCTGTTCAACATGCAAATGTCAAAGGCATTTATTCTTCAGTGCCAAGCTAACTGCAGACAGGCAGCAAAGGTGCTGAATATAGAGCTGAGGATGAAAAACTAGCTCTGTATCGTAAAGGGAGGTGTTAAAACATTGCAGCTAAAATACTTAGATCTGCCTCTTTGTTTCTATGCTCCTCAGTTCCTCATATTTAAAACAGTGCTCCTCTCTACCTCTCAGAAAATTTTGAGTATAATGTTGTACAGACAGAAAAATCAAATTTTATGAAAATACAAAAAAAACCAAACCAAATTGCACAGCTAAGTAGAGTTAGCCATTCCTTATTTACAAGTCTACCTGCTTTTCCTTAATTAGAATTAAACCCTTTTCAATCTACCATAATTAGAATGGTTTTTAAGAGGATGAAAAAATAACTAACTTTATTTTTATTCTGTTTTTATTATATTTAATCTGAATGATTATATTTAATCATTGAAGTCCAGCTCCTCAGAGGTATTGAGATACATAATTCATTCTGAAATCAGCCAGAGCTTCATTTGTAGATCCATGTCCATGGTATTTTTGACACATTTAACAGAAAACAACTTAATAATAAGCAATGCCTTACTTATCTAACTGAAATAGATTGAGAACTAGAAAATACTAGCCATTATGTACTGTACCATTTTTCCATTCCTGATTAGATTCACTGCTATGTTTGCATTAAATTATGCAAAGTATTCATATTTACCAACTCCAAGTATAGCCATGCTTTCAGGGTTTCTGCAGTATCAGTGATCTGCTCCTAATGCCTTCTCCAACACCTGGAGAGGAGAGATGGAGTGATATGCACAAGGTCACAGAACAGCTTTTCCAAGAGTTCTTACACAACAAGATTTTTCAATAGGCAGGATGGTGTGGTTTTCTTGAAATACACATTCTTCTCCCTACTTTGGTAGCAGTGTATCAGAAATCATGATCAGATGAACTAATTTTGCCTAATTTAAAAAAATAGCTAAAGCACACAAAGGTGGAATGCTACCCAGGAGCTGAGTAGCTGCACAGTACCAGGGACACAGAAGCATAGAAAACTGGACCATGGAGGTCAGACCAGTAGCTACTGCTGAGGACAGAAATGGGAGGAACTCAGGAGAAGGATGAGAACATACTCCCATGAAAAAAAGATCCCATTTCAGGCAACAGGAAGATAAGAGCTGTATCTGTGTATTGGACTAATCTTAATGGAAAGAATATCAGGATCCACTGCGGTTTTCCCCATATAAATTTCCAGTATCCTGCAGTAAGAGCATCTTAGATCTACAGGTTTTTAAGGTACTGTATTCCTGTCTACTCTCAATTGTCCTGTAGGTTAATTTCAAATTCTAGGGGTGATTCCATCATCTGACATTTATAGTTTCTTTTCAGAAAAACTCTGGAATATTTCCTTTCTTCCGGAGCTGCCAGTGCAGCAGAATTCAAGGGAATAGGTGAGTTCCTTTGACATTCTCTCTCCAGAATAAGATCAAATACAGCTTGTTTAAGTGAAAAAAAAAAACCAAACAAAAAACAAAAAAAAAACAAAAAAAAAACCAAAAAAAAAAACAAAAAACAAAAAAAAAAAAAACAAAAAAAAAAAACAAAAAAAAAAAAAAAAAAAAAAAAAAAAACCAAAACCAAAACCAAAACACCTTAAAGAGAGAAAGAAGCAAGGCAAAATAAATTCATAAAATGCTTTGCGTGTTACAAAACTTCACAAATTATACAGATGTTTCTACAGTCAAAAGGGGATCTGATTCATCTGGAGCATTTTGGCAAATTCTCTTAATTTCATGGATTTTAATTTTGCACCAATTTTCTCCAGGATTCTGGTAAATTTACTGCCCTTACAGATTGAAAAAACAAAAAGGATTTTCTGTTCTTTTGAGGCCTTTCTCTTTTCTGTGTCTCAAAGAGAATCAGGATTACTGATATTTTTCAAGTTCTTCTCAGAGGTCCTTGAATTGACAGGGATAATAGATTGGTCTCACAAGTCAACTTCATTCTCACCCACAGTTTAGGAACCCTGTAGACTGAAGATAATAAGAAAAAGTAAAACAGCTCTCTTTAATCCTGTGTTATCACACAGAAATCACAGTTTCATGTTCAAACATAACTAAGTCATTTTCTTCCAAAAGAAAGATAGATTTGGCATATGGTACTTTCCAAAACAAGCCCACTGCTTTATTCAGTAGTAACTGCCCTTTTTGTTCTACTACTGGCAGTTACAAAGGCCAAATGATTTCAAAAGTGATCAAGCGCTGATGGGTTAGATGAAAACATAGGATGGCCTCTTGATTTTGTCCAAATGCAAAAGGTCTACTTTGAAATGGCATTTCTTTTACAACTTCTTCAATGAAGGAAATGGAAACCAGCTTGTAATGTATCCATTATTCTTGTCCTAATTGTCCAGCAATTGTACTCTTGTCCAGCAATTCTTGTCCTAAATGACTTCCTTTCAGTCTTGATGAAGTCAATTAAATTCTAACTCACAATATTAAGTCAGGTATAATGCTAATCTGAGACTTTTCCATTCAATAGTGTAATTGCTTCTACAAAGCATTGGAAAACTCTCCAAAAACTCCTAAACTCTTTTCTGGAAGTCGAGCCTATTGTAGCAAATAACTCTTGGCCTTTGTACACACACAGAACATGTATGTTTCAAATTCCCCCTTTGATAGGGAAATGTGTTGAGGGGAGATATAGATCACAATGATGTTTATTGAAACATATTTTATTAGACTGCTGCTATTATAGGAAGTAAGACAGCATTATTAAGCATTATTAAAAGCAGATAGTTGCATGGCAAAAGGAACAAAATTGTTGCTTGTCTCGTGCCACTGTTCCCACCACCGCAGGTGCACACTGTCACACAGACACTGTCACACACAGACCCTGTCACACACACCCTGTCACACACACACACGGACACACACACACACACCCTGTCACACACAGACCCTGTCACACACACCCTGTCACACACACATTGTCACACAGATGCTGTCTCACACACACCCTGTCACACACAGATCCTGTCACACAGGCCGTCACTCCCAGTGACCCGTGTGCAGCCCAGCCCGGCTGTTGGCTGCCAGGGGGGCTGTGCTGGTGTGACAGTGGCCCTGGGCAGGTGTGCACAGGGTCCCTCGCAGGTCCCCAGGCAGCACAGTCAGACCCGGTGTCTCTGCGGGTGTGCAGCTGCCACGGGCACCTGGGATGGGGACTGAGCTGCACAGCCCCTCGCTGGCACTGACATGGCCTGGGGGCCTTACACCTGCCACAGGCTCTGGGTCTCTCATTTCTTGAAGATACAGCAGGATGACACGTTTTTGATCTGTCATCATTTGGGAGATTTTCACCTTTCCTCTCAGCATGTACTCTTCCTCTCTTCAGTCTGCTCTGTTCTCACCCATGGCTGTTGATAGGGCCTACTCACATCCACTTAATGGCACATGAATGTGTGTGCTGACTTCAATCTGTTCTCCTGCCTCTAGCTTGTCTCTGATAATCCCTGTTAATTTATTAAAACAATTAACATACTAACAGAGATTTAGCATACTTTAGAGACTGGGGGTGGGGGACTGCCAGTCTCCTTACTTTATTCTTATTCACATCTGAAAGAAGTGTCAGTAAATAAAACCTCAAAATCTTGGTGGTAAGTGTTGTATTGTAACAGACACAAAAGCATCTCTTGTGTTACATACACAGCCAATTACAGTGTTTGTAATTAAGAAAAACTGAGCCCAAGCCCCAGCTGGTGTTTGACACAGTTGCCAAAGAGGATTATCTGGCCCACTGATAAAAAAATATTGCAGATAGTTTCCCCAGATAGTAATCTGGAATTATTGCCGTGAAAAAATTGTGGAGTTGATAATGTGAAATGAACAAAAATCCTTGTCTGAAATGAAAGCACAATGCATTTTCTTGGGAGAGGATGTGACAGCTCCAGTCTTTAATGTGACTGCACTGAGCCGCACTGTCTTCAGTCTTTTCCCTTTCTGTCCCTTTCCAACCTATGTAACTTGTAGAGTTTCATATCCAGATATGTGGATTGTAGCATGAGCAAAGAAATGAGTAATGTAATTGGTGCCCATCATCACAGGATGGACAGCATGGTGTTGGCTCTTCCATTATGAGAGCAAACAAAATTCAATTACTGTTTGGATATAATCAGTTATTACCAAACTACCTGGCAAGTCTATTTGCTCTGTTGGCATAAAAAGAGCAACTACAGAAAGGATGTCAAGTATTTCTGTGGTAAAGAGTGAAGGCAGGAAGAGAAGAAACAGAACCTTAAGAAAAGGCACTGAACAACAGTAAGACCATTTTGGGCCACAGTTTTGCTGTGAAAAGCCCCCAAAGTGTGACAAAGAAAGTAGTATCAGAACAGATCCCAGATGGAGCTGAACAAGCTATCAGCTGTGCTTTGCAGGCACTCTGCAGTGCCTGGAGAAAAAAATGCCTTGCAGCTGGTCAATGAAAAAATCACTGCCATGCTCAGTGTAAAAATGTCACTCATATTCTATCACTATCATCACAATTTACATGCATAACAAACGGGCCAAGCCTTTTCAATTAAATCAGAGAAGAAAAGCCTGTGGAAAAAGGCATTCACATATACGGATGCATTTTAGAATCTGACTGTTCAGTAGCACAAGTCTGTGATACTACTCTATTTTCCTATGGAAATACCTGTAATCTTTATTAGTTAATTGACATAAAGTAGAGAATACAGAGTAGAGGTGTCACTATAGGACACGAGAAAGCACAACACGTACCGCTGCTATTGTAAAGGTAAAAAAGGGAAGTTTATTTTCTGACTCCAGCATTTATAGTTTTTCAAAGGTGACAGTGGACTGGAGGGTGAAAGTGCCACCTCTCCAATGACATTGGACAAACTACCAGTCCATCAAATTTCTCTGCCTCTATGAAGGAATGCAAAAACAACAAGTTATTTACAGAAAGTGTGTGAGAGCTACAAGAATGTAAACTCAAAAGGCTTTAGAAAACCTTAAAAAGTCAGGACAACATAGAGGTATGCTTATATTTTAGTAATCTTTCAAGTGGTAGTTTCCATTTATCTTTTGAACTCTGAAAGTTTAAAGTACTGATTTTGTTATGGGAATGATGAATCAAGAAAATAGTGGGAGTCCAGACAATGGTGGAGAAATGCAGGTGCTTCTCTCTTACTTTAAGAACAGGGAAGGGATTGGATTGTGGATTATTTTACGGTGCTATAACCTTGTATGTATAGACAAATTTATATGTAAGCACATGATACTAAAAGTCTCCATTTTGAGAACCTTTTCAAAAACTACTGAATATGAGACTTTTCTGGGTGCATATGAAAATTGTGTATTATGAGCATACTATTTTATCTGACTTTAATTTATGAGATGTGACTTTTAGAAAGCGACCTGGGCTATAATTTAGACCCTGGAAAAAACTCACATAATTATTTACTTTAATGAATTTCTGTGGAAAGTAATGCTAGAAAAATGAACTGAAGGCACCATTAAGCAAGTGGTAAATAAAAAGGTAATTTAGCAAGGTCATTCATTTAGCAAGTGGAAGCAGACAGACATTGTTGCCTCTACTTTCTACTTCCCACTGCCCCAAAGAGGTAGAATACTTTTCATTTGGCTCTATTAGGCAATTACTGGGGAGATACTGATGCCACCAGGCTCAAACAAGCTCTGATGCAATGGCATCAGATGCCATGATCCATCAAGTCCAGGTTTTAACCTCACAAGCCAGGGCCACCATTCCCATCCTTCTGAGTGCAGAAATAGGTTCAATGTTTATGTGACCCTGACAACAGTAACAACCGTGTGATGTGAAAACTTTGCTTTCTGCTTTTCTGGGTTTTGACCCTCTTTTTCACCACCTTTGTACTTCCCTTTTTCTGCCCCCAGTCCCAAAGGAACAGCCTACTGATACTTTACCACTATCAGTTCCAGTTTCACTATGCCTTTACCTAGGCACTCCGTGCTTTATGTGTTAGCACTGGCACCTTTGCATGAAGCATTGCTGACCTTTGAGGATTTTAATCCCCAAAACACCACTGGACCCCCCTTATCTGTGAACTTGGCCAGCTTTCCCAAATTCTTCCTTAAACACCTGTTAACACAAGTTAATTGCATTCGTATCATGATAAAGAAAACAAGTTAATGTTCTAACATAGCAATCACTTTTAAGAAAACATGTTTCAGAGAAGCAGACTCATGGTAAACCTTGAAAGAATCAAATAATTCTTTACTTACTGCCTTGCCCTGAAAAAGAAGATGACATTATATGGAAATACAATGCACTTACCAAAATAACACAACAGCCATTCTGGGACAGACTAAAAATCTGGTCAACTCAAATTTTTACTAATGGACAAATGATGGCTGCTTCTCCAAAGTAAGTATGAAAACAACATAAACAAATGACAGTTCAAGTGCACAGTCCTCATTTTCAACAATTTAAATCTTAGGGACTTCCTGAATCCAAGCTAGTATGTTTGTTGCTGTGTATGTTTATATGAAAAGACATTGATGGAATTTTTTTCACCCATAAACTAGCTCTTTTGGGGGTGGAATCAAATAATATCACTGTTCCAGCCTGCGCATAATATAATAATGTCGTGTTTCCAAACTTACATAGACAGTAACGTGATCCTAAAATGAGGATACTTAGTAAAGAGTAGAAGGAAAAATTGTAAGAATTTTCTGCATATAATAAGTCATTTCAAATGAAAATACCTTAGAAAAATAACACTAGAAAAGGTTTGGGTTTTGTAATTGTAATTTTTTTATCCCCAAGTCTTTGTGTGCTGAATTTATAATTGTACAACTAATTAGACAGAATTTTATGCTACTGACTTTATACAACATATTTCCTCTCATTGTCTTTATTAATACACCGTATTGTGACAGGACAAAAAAATTGATTTAAAGTTATTTTTGAAATTATTATAATGGCATTAGTAATTTGCCCCCACAACACAAGAATGTACTGAACATAAAAACTGAAAAATATGTATCCATGAGGTTTTAGATATTAGACTTTAAAATAAATATGCATATATGTAACACAGAAGAGGTGTTGGGCCCTATCTTGATGACAGTAATATAATAACTATTGTCCCACCCTCTACCCACACAGTTACACAGAGAAAGGTACTGAAACAATGTTATTAAGATTACAAAGGCAAATACTCAGATATAAAGATATTTAGACTACTATGGCGAATTACTTATACATCTTGTTTTTCTGAAATAATAGAAAAAAAAATCTCTGTGATGAATCCTGTTTATCACAGGATCACGAAACTGCTTGGAAGGGACCTCTGGTGATCCTCCAGTCCAACCCCCTGCCAAGGCAGGGTCGCCTGGAACAAGTGGCACAGGGATGTGCCCAGGTGGGGTTTGAATGTCACCAGAAAGGAGAATCCACGATCTCCCTGGGCAGCCTGTTCCAGTGCTCTGCCTCTGTAAAGTTCTTCCTTGTGTTGAGGGGGAACTTCTTGTGTGTTGGTGTATGGCCACTGCTTGTCATCCTGTCACTGGGCACCACGGGAAAGAGTCTGGCACCATCCTCTTGGCTCCCACCTTTGAGATACTGACATGCATTAATGAGATCACAAAGTGATAACTGTGCAAGGAACTGTCCTGTAGCAATAAGAAAGATCTCTCCATGATTAGGGCAACTGAATAGTTCTTGCCAAATTTTTACCACGTACATAGTAAATACTGAGTCTCCTTTTCAAGAGGTTTGACTTGAAAATCAGATTCAAAGTATTCCGCTCTCACAACTGTGACAAAGTCAAAGGTAACCCTGCTCTGTGAAGAGCTCTGATGAGTCAGGTCAAATTTTGTATCTGAGATGACTTCCTTAGAGAAGATCTTCAAGTTTCCCTGTGTGCAATAGCAAAGCTGGTTAGTTGAGGTCCCTGACCTACCTTCTTTCTGACTGTTTGCAACTTCCTCCATAACACATTTTACTACCTACTCAGTTAAGCTGAATCAACTCTGCATGTGCGTTCATGCTGTGAGCCAGAGTAATGAAACCATCAGTATTAAAAAATAATAGCACCCTTTTGGGGTTATTAAGCAATTTATGTTTGTTTCTCTCTTTCCCATGGGCCAGCTTACAGCACCAGCTTCACAAGCAGCTGAGGGTGCAGGGCTAGGAATGACTGATTACGTGGTGAAAAGAGACAAACTGCTGCAATAGTTTAGCCACTAGAGAAACCCACAGAGCATGGAAACACTTCAAGCTTGGCTCTGGCAGGGCTGATACCAACACTGATGCCAATTAGCCCTAGTGACCTCTAAGCAGTCCGATGTGGAGCCAGGTGCACTTGAGGTTAAATCCTCTCATCCTGTCATTAGTTGCCTGGGAAAAGAGGCCAACCCCCTGCCTGGCCACAACCTCCTTTCAGGTAGTTGCAGAGAGTAATAAAATCTCCTCTGATCCTCCTTTTCTTCAGGCTGAACAACCCCAACTCCCTCAGCCACTCCTTATATGACTCACTCTTCAGATCCTTCACTAGCTTCATTGGACGTGTTCCAGTACCTCAATGTACTTCCTGAATTGAGGGACCCAGAACTGGACAGACAACTCAAGGTGTGGCCTCACCAGTGCTGAGTACAGAGTTAAAATTCAAAAACCTCCCTGGTTTGGCTGGCAACACATTTCTGATACAAGTGAAGATACCATTGGTCTTTTTGGTCACCTGGGTTCAGCCAGATGCCATCCAGCACCCCCAGGTCCTTTTCTGCTGGGCAGCTTTCTAGCCACTCCTCCCCCAGCCTGTACTGCTGCATGGGGTTGTTGTTACCCAAGGGCAAGACCCAACACTTAGCTTTGTTGAACCTCATACTGCTGGTCTTGGTCACATTGTCTTGCAATTATTTGTTTTACAACAGTTTCTGCTATAAAATAGGCAGTTATCACTTCTCTTTCTAGTAATTGTTTTCAGTACTGCATCTATACCTATGATTTCTATAGGCATAATAATAATTTAGCCAGCTGTTTTGCCTGATTTTAAAAAGTATGAGGTAGCATTCTAGGAGTCATGTATCCTTTCAACCAACAAGTATAAAACACATAACCAGTTGCACCAAGATATATTTTATCAGATATAAATAACATTTTGTTTACCGTCATGTGTGTTCATGGTCAGCATCATATGACTCCATTGTTCAATTACCTGGGATATTTTTTCTTTGATATCTATTTTAAATCTGCTTTAGTTAATTTACCATTTTGCTTTGAAAAAAGATACAACTTACTGAATGTGAAAATGGGATCAAATGGTACTGTTGCCTGAAATAATGAACTATTGTACTAAGTACTTCAGAGAGGCCCAATGATTTATTCTGGTCCCATGTACATTCACCCCACCATCACGGGCAGAAAAAGTCATTATTATATGATGACTCATTATAGCTCTGTGATCACAGAGAACATTTTCTACAGATATTCAATATCCTTCCAAATTACATATTTCACAGAAGTAGGTCAAATTGAGCAGTGATTGAAGACTAACATTTCTGCAAGTATCCAACTATCCAGATTTTATCAAGATAATACTGTAAAGAAGTCCTCTGCATATTAAGAATGGCTTATCTTTTTGTAATAGAGATCTAAAACTGCTGTGGGTAATTCAAAGGTCTTTTCTTTTATGACCTCTTTTTAAGTTCCTGCTCTTATTCTCTTCAGGTGTTATTAACTCATGTTGTACAAGATCAAGGTAAGTTCTGAGTCACCAACAATGTTCACCAGTTCTACATTACAGTGAGAGAAAAACAGCAAGGGAACTGAACATGGAAACTCCTGATCACATGGAATCTTCTACACAGAAATGAACTGGCACTATGGAGCGGGGGAGTATCAAAGGGTCTGCTAGTGCATGTCCTTGGATATCAGATTGGCATCTATTCTTTGTTCCTTATTTCTTGTAAGGGACTTTTAATTTTAATCTTGTTCCTGGTGAACAAGATCACAGGAAAATACATCGCAAATGTGTGTCTACCTTTTATCACTTTACATCACTTGTTGGCCATTTTATTCACCACCCACATGTCCTTTTAGAGATAAACCAGTCGATAATTACCACTTGTACCACAATGCTCATGCCAGTAGAAGTCTACAGAGTCCATTCAACAACAGATTGTGACAGGGTGCCCCTGTCTTGGGACGATGATGTTCCTGGCTTCAAACAGAGGTCACTGATCAGCAGTGACATCTTGTGCCAAAAAGGGAATTTGGTATCCGAAGAAGACATAGCTCTAGTCACCATTAATTGACTCAGATACAGCAGTTGCAGATGAAGGCTCCAGTGTGGAAAGCTATATTAAAAAAGATTATAAAAATAAGAGTCTGGTGAACTTTCTGTAATAATGGTAATAATGCAATACAAGGAGACAGAGAGGGTTTAAAATAGTACAGGAGAACAAGCATAAGGTACCAATTTGGCATGGCAGCTCAGCAAAATAAGTCAAAATTACAGAACATTACCTACTGAACCATTACCAGATTTTTTGGCAGGCATATTAGAGGTGGTCAAAAGGAGAATTACCATTCTGTAGGAAAATCTGACATTTTGGAATCTGCTCTTATCATGATTAAAATGAAAAATCCAAATGTCAACATTTTCTATGATACAGTTTTAGGGAAGTATTTCTTTGGAAATGTCAGAATTTCAGCACAAGTTTCTTGTTAACAATGTGAAATCATTAAACTATGAAAAATTGTATATATATGTGTAGATAGATCTGCTATTATTTACAACACATGAAGTAGCAAAGCATTATTCAGAGCAAACTAAAATGATTCATAGCATAAATGAAAGATGATGAAATCATAAAGAATTAGTCTTATCATGATGAAGTGACAAGTTTTCTTGTGGTAATACTTCCACTAGTTTCAGTAATTGTAGGAATAATATGTGTAATGATATTGTCATATCATTTTGGTCATTAAAACTTGTAAGTTATTTTGTAGAATCAAGGTTACAAGCACAGTGATTGTCTGATGTTATTTATTAACTGTTATCTCTGAGTCATTCAGATAGTTTCATAGTTAGTGTTTCATAAGGCACCCAGATATTTTTTGCCTTAAAATAGCCCAATTTGTCTATTGGCAGGTGACCTCTTGGGAAGAAAAATAAGTTTTGATTCCAGTAAAATAAACCTTGAACTTAAATGAAATGGCTGTTAAATTAATTACAATCTTATTAAAAAAGTTATTAAATGCTTGTTTGTGTATAGTCTTGCATTTATATTTTCACAGAGGTTCTTATGGACATTTAGGTATACAACTCCAATAACTGTTGAAAATTTATTCCTTAATGTGTTATTTATTAGACTTCACTAAATAACAGCCTTGAGGTTTATGGCCTAAGTATAATATTTTTTTCATTAGTTGTATATCCAGTTTTTTTTAATTGCTTTTAATTTACAAAAATAACACTTCATAGGTGATCCTTCTTATGCCCTGTAGCATGCTTAGATGTTGGAGAAGTCTTTAATGTGGATTGCATTGCTTCAGAGCATTTATTAAATTTAGTGTTATTTAAAAAGCATTTATTAAATTTAGCTTTTCAATGACGGAACACAAAGGACAGAAATCTTGCTTTCCTAAAAGCTTAAGCAGTACAGTTTGTTAAGGTGTCCTCACCAGGGCTTAGCCCTGTTCTGATAAAGTGTTGAGGCTCCATCAGACTCCCAGAGGAATTGGTTTACAGCAGAGTGTGTGTGTGTGTGTGTGTGTGTGTGTGTGTGTGTGTGTGTGTGTGTGCATGCACAAGAATGGTACCATTTATTCAAGTGCTGAGTACTGGGCACTGCCCTCATCAAGACTGTGCATGGCCAACATCCTACAAGCAAGTCTTCATCCATTCTGTGAGACCTGGATGTGAGGTCTCTTGGACGTTATGGTCTCATTTGGACAGTCTACATTTTGTTTCAAAAGAAAAATAAAATCATACTTGAGTTCTCTGTTAAATTACATCTTGAAATTAATAAAACTGTCAACACATCAGACTCCACGGTACTAATTTTTTTAATAAAATACATTATTTTATTCTCTTCCTCTTGCTTTAACTATGGCACAGAACTGAATGTTGTTAGTTCACACTTGTGATCTAATAAATTTAGTTTCCTGTACAAGGCACCAAATGAGATGTTCATCCCATATCAGAGCCATTTTTACCAACTTGTCTTGAGATGCATGTGCACACATACACACCGTGAACATTTCCCAAGTTATGTTCCAACAGCAATTTCAAAATTTTTTCTGGACCATAAAGGCCACATGTAAATCAGTTTTAAAAATACTTCTGAACATTCATCTTTTTATGAGCATCCAAGATGTAGTAGGCAAGTGTCTCTTGTACCAGCTCTGCTTCATACCTCCCTCACCTGCTTTTGTCTTGCAGGGCCTCTTAGTACTGCTCAAGGGGTGCTGCTGTGAATCGGTCACAGAACCCCCTCCACCTGTGCATGCCAAGTGATAGGGAGAAGCAATCAGGCCATGCCTGCATCTGCTTGTAGCCTTATCTCTTTCCTATCTCCACTCTGATCTCTTGGCCAGCTCCCTGTACTTCAGTACTGTCAGCCTCATCTATGTGTGTGTGTCACAGGAGCTTGGTACAACCTTTGTGTTTCCCCTGGTTCCAGGGCTCTAACACATACTTCCTTCAAGAGCACAGCACAGATATTTATATCCAGAATACTGCTCCCTGTGGTTCCCTGTTTTGCATAAGTACCTTTGTACCTTGGTACTGTTGTATTTCACTTGATGCAGTAAGTTTTCTCCACAGTTCTTGTGAAAACGTATCTCTATCGGTTTATTTTGGTCAGCTATCTGTTACATTTTTACAGCTTTTCCCAATCAAATCTTACCTGTGTAAATCCTGTCCCTGTCCTACTACCAGTCCTTGCTGTTTTATGATAAATTAACAACATAAGGCAAAGTTAATCTTTCAGATCAGTGTCTCCATTTTCCTCAAGTCCTACTCAGTACAGCTTGGAAAATAAAATTGTGTTTATGCTACTACACAATTTAAAACTGCAATGTTTAGTAAACCCAAATATTAATTTGGCTATTATAATACCAGACATCAACATCCTAAGTAATTAACCTGAATTTTATAAGGTTTTTTTCAGACAACATAATTATTTGGAGGTTATTACATAGCATAGATGATTTGTCTCTGTCAAATACATTTTTTGTTCATTTTAACCAGTCTCAATAGATCTGATTGCTACCATGCAGAGAAGTAGAACAGAGTACATAAGTGAATGAATTTTCATTTTATCCTAAGCTCAAAAATTCTTCAAGCATATCTATTCAAAGTACAGATAAATTAAAATGTAATTTGCTCTTTTCTTCCACTTCAGTAATTTCTTCCACTTCAGCCTCTATTATTCATATAATAGTGAGCTCTAGGTCACTGTATACAGGCAGCTGATACTTAGCAACTCACCTTAGTGGAGCTTAATTGATTGTCTTGTGAAGATTCTGTTTCCTAAACAAAGAACAAAATACATTTATACTAGCAGATCCTTTTTTTCCTGAAAAATATTTATGAGTGAGCACTTCAACAAAAAATACAATGAACACAAGTATTATTTCTCAATAAATTTTTCTTCAGACATAATTCAATTTTTATTATCAACAAATATTTATGGAAATGGCTGTTATGGACTTCAGGGATAAGTGCATAAAATGTTGTTTCTTTATTCAGATTTTATTTGTCAGGATTCTTGGTGCAGAGTTTTGATATTCTTTTGTAAGGTCATCTGCAGCTCTCCGTTGTGTCTCCCAGCTCCGGGCAGCTCTGGCGCCTGGAGTGGCACCGCCTTCCTCTAGAGACTGGGTTCGCCGTTTGTTGCCGGGCGCTTCGCGCTCCGGGAAGGTGGGCTGGCCGGGCTTTCCACCGCCACGCATGAGGGATGTTGGCAAAGAGGCAAAGGAATGTCCAGTTCACCCACGAGAGAGGCTGAAAGGCTTTAATGGCCGCGGTGAGCTGCGGTGGAGAGACTGCGACCCGCACTCCCAGCACCTGCGTGGGGGAAATGGCCCCAGGATTGGGGAGACGTGGGGTTTTATCAGGGGCAGGGAGAGGGGAGCAGGAGCTCCCCCTGCCCAAGGGTGACAGGTGCTGTGGCAATGACATGGACCACGAACAGGAGCGAACAGGAGCGAACAGGGTCGCGGGATCGGGGTGACAGACACCGAATTCTCTGGACGGGACAGGGAGTGGTTACAGGAGTGACGGGGGAAAGCTCCTATAGCAGGCAGCCTGGAGCAAACCACCACAGGGAGGAGGAAACACGGGGGGTGCACGGGGGTACACAGAACTCGGCTAGCTAACATAGATCAGAACCCCTAATCTGAACCCAAACCCGGGATGCAACAGTGATCACTTAAAGATTCGAGTCTAAATCTATGAAAATACAAACCCAAATTTTTTATACAAAATATATGGGTGATTTAATTAGTAAAAGTCAGCATAAAAATCTTTAAACATTCATCTATATTGACATCATCTTCTGAAATGTGTCTAAATAGTGATTCCATAAGGTAGAATTTTGGGGTGTGCATTATTAAAGGCATTATTAATTTTTCCATTGTTGATTTTTCATCCAATCCAAAGTATTAGTGATTTCTCCAACTTTATTTTAGGAATGCCTAAGCATTATAGCTAAATTGCCTTATTTCATTTCTATTGAAAAATGTTTCTTGCTAGTTCTTTTATCAAGATGTGCAAGTCAGCATCTTCACCCTGTATTTCATCCTCACCCTGTATTTAATCTTTGGCTAAAAACATTCCCTCATTCCATATAAAGCCTGAGTGACACATCTAAGAGACAGACTGTCCTGTCAATTCACACAGATAAAAAATTCACTACCTTGCATCCCAACAGCTGAAAAGATTTTTTTTTTTATTTCAGATTAGAGAGGGCATTCCTCCTAAGTAATAACCACTGAGATGCTGCTACAAAGATATTGTTTCTACACCATCAAATTTTAGCCATTACCCATCTCATCCTCTCTTCCCCCTCTGCCTGCCCCTTCTGCACTCTGTTAAATATAGTTCCCTTATTGGCAGTAATTATTCCTTGACAGGACCAAAACTATATTCTTTGTAACCTTGGAAAGATTATCTTTTCATCTGGAAAAAAAATTCTTTCCACTTGGAAAAGTTTTCAACCAAATACCTGTGTTCTTAACACTCCTCTTTGCCACTGTCATGGTTTGACGGGTCGACCCCAGCGCAATGCCAGTGTCCCCATGAAAATGCACCTTCCCCATATAAATGCTGTGAGATGCGATCAGGAACAGAGCAGAGCAGGCCCAAGCTTAAAAACAAACTGAAAAACTTCATTAAGCTACTATTACTTTAATAAAAGACACACAGAATTCTGAATGAAAACCCTCCAAAACACTCCTCCTCCCCCCACCCAATTTCCAACAAACCAGAGTGAGACACAACCCTGGCTTCCTGATCACTTTACCACCCTTCATATAATCAATTCTTAGTTCATCAAGGGAGAGAGGAGTCTCTCCTGTACCATAGACCCCCAGGAAACACAATTGCCACCCTTCTATGTCCCCATGTCACACATGGCAACCGCCCGGAGAAAATCTGCCAGTGTGACACTCTCCTTTCCATGTCACAGGGCTCTCACCACCGTGCATGGACAGACTGCTCATAGGGCTCCTTTAAGGATGCTTTGCCAAGAACCAAAAGAACAACAGTTCAGTTTCTTGTTTTGGGACAACAGTCCCCCCCATTTTCTCCTCCCCTGGGGGCAAGGGTCTCAAGAACAGAGATCTTCTTCTTCCTGAAGACAGAGGGCACCACCACACCCTCCTCAACTCTTCAGCAGTTGCTGAAGCAGGTCACTTGGCTCACCGCTGCATCCCCCTAAAAATGCAGTCTCTGTTGCAGGAGAAATTGGTTCAGTCTATGGCTATACAAGAAAAGTCCAGCCAAAAGCCACTCCATCATCTCCTCCCATCTAGGATTTCTTCTTCTAACATCTCAGGTCCCAGACTGTCTCTCTTCTCTTTCAAATCAAGGAGGAGTAGCATTTTGCAAAGCTTCCTTTTTCCCAGGAACAGGTTAAAAGTCTCGGGCTCCCAGGACGGCTGGAATCTTGACTGCTCAGAACTCCAACTTCCACGACTGGACACTTTCCCCCACCCTCCACTTCACTTTCTCCTCTGCCGGCATACTGCCAGCACATGATACCAAATTTCCAGGTGCCTTCAGGCTCTCTCTCTCTCTCTCTCTCTCTCTCTCTGGGGGTGGGGAAAAAGACACCTCAGATTTTCTCCACCCTTCCGTCCGCAGGAGCCTGCCTGGTTCCAGTCCCTTCACCCCTGGCCCACCTCTCCAAGGCCGCGTGGCTTCCCCTCCCCCACCCAACCCGTGGCTGTGCAGGGGAGAGTCTGCACTGCACTCTGACTGGAACCAAAGAGACAGTTCCCCTGGGAGTTCTTGCTTTTAACCCCCTGTGTTCTCAGAGGCGTGTCCATGCCTTCAGTGGTCACTCCAGGTGCCAATATCCAAACCTGACCACTGATTGGTTTGACCCCAACTTCCTGAGAAAATTCACTTCCCTGTCAAACCATGACAGCCACTTGAGAGGAGCTATTTGCACACAATTGTGTTGGTCTGTATGCTTTCCAAGTAAACTCCTTTTTATTACATTTCCTGGGGGAAAAAAAAATGAAAAAATCAAGCAACAGATATAGTAACAGTACTACTACCTGTCATATTGATGAGCATGGTGTTTTTCCAGTGCTTGTATCTATCTGATGTTTCATCCCTTATATTTAGAATATTGATTGTTTGCAGAAGAGATGTTTTGTTATTACTTTCTAATACAGTAGCTTACTAGCTCATGAGCAGGACTGATGCTAATATAGATAATGACAGTAATAACATCAGCAACTTACTCTAGGAAATGATCATGCACAGAATGCTCTAATGACTGGAGAATTACAAAAAAACCCCAAACTTCTTTCTCTCTTTTCCTTTACAGCAAACTCTGATGTCTCTTCAGTTCCAATATATGCATCACTAAATTAGTTCAGATTCTGGTCTAGTGCAAGGTATTACATGTTATCCAGAGTCACTTTATGAAAAAATTTTCATTTAAATTTTTGGCACCTACCTAAATGCAATGAAACCAGTATGAGTTATATACAGTCTTCAGGTAGTCTTTTCTGAGTCACACTGATCTTGTGTACAGACACTGCAACCAGCCCGCTGTGCTGTGATGGAATGATGTGCTGGAGAGAGAGCCTTACACTAGAAAGCAGACTATAGCAGAGAATACGTAGCTCCAGAAGGTCAGTATGCTTCTTTATGTGTTATACCTTCCTCTTATTTCTTTGGCAGTGGTGCATCTGACAGTCAACAAAGTAATATGAATGAGGAAATTCTGTAGTCTTAGGTTGCTTTCTGGAATTGTTAAATCCATGGATGGGAAGGCACTAGATTAATAAGGCAGATTAAAACCGTACGAATTTAAAGAAAATGTGGTAAGTTCAGCACTTAAATGGGGTAAAATGTTTTAGACAGAGAAAGATATAAAGGTGTCACTTGACTTCTAGAAATATTAAAAAATTCTTTTACCAGCTGTGAGGACTTAGAGAATGCTGTTGCATATCTCAGAACATGGATCAGAGAAGGAAGTTCCCATAAAATAAATCACCACAACAGGAATAAGCACAGATACAAACCAGAAAAACCAGGCCTAATGAAGGTGATGATTTGGAATTAGATCAACAGACAAAATTCTACTGTGAAGACTGTGGGAATTTAAGATAACACTTGTCTAGACACAAAAATTAGCACAATGGCAAAACTATGTGAAAGGGTATAGATGCCAGTCCAAGCTGTGGCAGCAGCATCTATACCCATGACCTGGACTTTATAAAAGTAGTACCTCCTGAAGAATGGCTCTGAGACCCCCGCCACTGAAAACCAGGGTGAAGAAGGACCAGTGCGATGCCTCAGGGGCCCATGTGGTGATCATTTGCTTAATCTCTCTCTCATGCTCTCTCTTTCCTCCCTCCACCTCAGTCCTTCCTGTTTCTATCTCTCTACTTCACATTTGCTGTTAAATAAAATCCATGCTATTGACTTTGGCATATGGTCTTGTTTGCACCTTAATTTGGGCAGAGCCATCTCTTATAATCAGATCTAGCCACCTAAAACTTCTCTTGAATAAAGGCAAAATTCAAATTTTTAAAATGCTATATTTAACCAGGAGCACCACCTTCAAGCAGGCACTCTTATTTCATGTTTAAACTATTTTACAGAATATGAGCAATGTGATAAACAGACCCTTTACAAGCTAGGCTTTACTGTCAGTGAGATTTGTAACATACATTTTTCTTCATCTCAACCAGAATATATTTCAATTCCTTCTCTCAGTATAATGAGAATAGTGAAACTTAAATCAGAACATGGATACAGTGTCCTAAATCTCCATTTTTTTAGTCTACAATTTCTTAGGAGAACTTACAATACAATAGATTCCCCTCTAGTCCTCTATAACGTTCCCTATATTAAGCCAAGCTATTAAAAAAAAAAAAAAATCAGTATCTACACTATGCTTTAAGCAAAATTTAGTAATCTACATCCAAAAGAACAATCTGTGAGAATACTGTTTAACTTAAGAACAATTTAAATGTTCAGTAGCCATATGGGATTAATGACCTAGATACCTACATATCTACAGAATCCATGAGAATTTCCTGTCACATATCTTGAACCTACAGTGTCAGCATTTATGTCTGAGCTTGTCATTCAAAGCTCATTATAATGAATACCACAAATGCATAAGGTACATTTCAGTTCTATTTTAGCCGTTAATATTAGGATGAGATTATACCATAGAAGAACCCACTCACTGACCATGAGAAGTCTACTTAGTATGCATACATATTTATGCAGATGACTTAGGCTCCAATGGGTCTGCATTTTTATTTGAAAACTCAAAGTGTTGCCTATTGTGTAGGCCCAGGTTCACATTCGTGGAGTGGTTCAGCAGCTTTTGAGTGCCTCACTTGTATTATTTTTGATTCAACACTAGACCCAAATCTTCTGATAATCTACTAGGCACAGTCTGAAAACAGCTATGCTTGTGTGACAACAAAGACCGCATTGCTGAGGACAGAAATCTGTGTGGATCACTGAAATTTCAAGACACAGATAAGGTACATGGGAAGTGAAAACTTCTTCTGTTTCTGAAGTTTTGTCAAATGTAAGAAAACAATTTCCTGCTAGATCAATGATTGCTTTTTCAGCATAAGAATGGATGCAAACACCCTCTGGACTACTGCATTTGTTCTGGATAATCACATATTTCATGCTGACTTGTGACTTCCATACCCAGAGCCTGGCATGATGAAACGGTAACACACGATATATCTGTTGTGAAATGTATTGCTTAAGTCTCAGTGCTTAATGTTTAGTGAAGAGAGGATTTACCTACAGCAAACAAACCCACTCATATTCAGGAATACAGAACAGATTAAATTTTTGAGGGAGGAGAGAGACTCTCACATGCAACTAACATAAGGCAGTACTTATTAAAAAAAGAAAATCTGTGATGCCATGTGCCCATATGCCTATAAATATATGTTGCATCTGTTTAGAGTTATCTTTATTTTGAAAGCATTTATCAGACAGAATGGTTCTTATTCCAGTGGGTCCACCTTCTCCCTATGGAGTTCTGAAGTTGTAGTGTTTGTCTGGCACAGTGTTTTGAAACTACAGAAGCTCTAATAACAAAAATATAGTTCTGAGACACCAGAAAGTAGATACAAAACCAAACACGAAGGGATACATTTCCTTTGTAAAACTGAAATTGCCTTGTGTGAAAATTACAAGAATTTTAATGCATTTTAAATTATTTTTTTCATATCTCAACAGTCAAGAGATAATAGGACAGATGCTACAACTATATAGGAACATACATGTAGTATTTGCTTTCACACTTTCAAGGCAGCTTTTGCCTGAGGAAGGCTCTCAATTATTCTAGTTGTATCAGCTCCAAGGTAAGCTAAGGCTAAGAGATAAAGGTAGGAAACAAGTACCACATCTTTCTGTGCCCAGCAATGGCAGTATTGTAATACTGGTAATGTTGAATCTAAAACTTGCTTGACACTGTGAAATGACCATAGAGTAGAAAGATGAATTTCACTTTATCATAATATTTCATCAGCACAAAGCATTATCAATAGTTCATTCTGTCTAGGAAATTACTCCATCATATCCACTTGCTTGAATTAATTTTTATATTTAGAGGAATGGAACATAACCTGTCTGTGCTTACTTTTAAAAAAAACCTGGGTCAAACATTTGGAGATGTATAGAGTATGCTGTTCACAGAAATAATAGGCTATAATTCATCTGTTCTCTTAGGATCTCATCATTCCCTAGCGAATTAATGTTATTTTACAGGCAGGAATCTCAAATACATTCAGTATTTCTCTGGGAAACTACTATTCTAAGAGTGATAGTTTCTCCTGTGCAACTGAAATAAAAATTCCAGTGAGAAAGGGAAATCACAAATGAAGCCCTTTTATTACTCATCCAAAATATCAGATTGCTGTTAATCTGTGGGGGAAAAGAACCCTGAAAAACAAAAACTTTTGTATCAAAAGCAATGAATGGAGAATAAGAACAAAGTCTGACCAAATAATCACTGTTTGGACGGTTTGTGCTCCACTGTGTTGCTTCTCCAATAGATGTTGGAGTAGTTAATGTTCCACACAAGAGCCAGCACCTGTGACTTTGAGGCTGCTTTCAGCTGCCTCTTGTAGGTGTAATCAATTTTCTCCTGGGCATGTAGCCTGTAGCAAACACCCACAGCAGTGTCACCCTTACTGGTCTGCTCTTTTATCCTAACCTATAGACTACTTATAAATTAATCTCATTAATCACTAAAGAAATACTCTTCAGCAAGGTGATTTTCTAAGTCATTCATTTAAGTGAAAGTACTGAAAACTTTAAATAGAAAGTGTCAAGGCACAGTCATAGTTTATCTTTGAATCTCAGTAAAAAGTAGTCTACCAAAAGTATTTGTCTGCCTTCTGAGATGAAGTTAATTGGATTTCTTTCACTTTTGTTCTGATATTCCATAGAATGTTTATTAATTTTGTCACTTCTGAACAGGCTGCATTAAAGAATTTGTTCTTCTCTGGTTTTGTCAGAGGAAAAGTTGGTGTGCATTGTCTGATACTTGCCATTTGTTTTCACAGGCAGAACAGCTATTTTCAGACTGGGCTTCTTCCTGTTTTGCTTAAGTCACTTAGCACTTGCATTTATATGGTCTCTGACATGGAGGAGGGCTGGGTGGTCCCCATCATTAGTTTTCATCTGAAAGAAACAAATGAACTAGAGCAATGAATTCTGTAATAGGCTCCCTGACAACTCTAATCTCATTTCAGCACCTCATAGCCTGTATTTTACTCACAAGGTCCTATTTAAATTTGCTAGTGAACATTCATACATTCAAGTATAATTTGTTGTCTAAGGCATATAATTTCTTTAAGCTCCTACTGAGATCAGTTTCTATTCCACTAGACCTCAGTGTACATAACCTCTATATAAGAAGCTTGCCTAAAGAATGACACTGTGCTTATGACCGCAGGAAACAAATATTGCAAATTGTTCTCTGAACTAAATAGCTATGTTACAGTCCTTTTTGACTATAAAATCTTGACCTTTAATATTTTAAAATAACTTATATTTTCTATGTAACTGTTCACTATACGTAAAGATTTAGCCATAGAGTCATCCTGTCCTTCAACATTTTCAGAAATCCTTGGCAACAACAACAGGCAGGAAATATTCAAACAACTTTATTCTATAAAACCACTGAATTTAGTTCAGACTAGGAAGAGCTGGGTGTCGCACAGTTTCAAATGTTTAACATCCTAAATCCTACAATAAATGTTGCACTTTAAAGGCACATGTAATATATATGAATATGAACATCTTGGATCATTCAGCCCAGTCATTTACTGCTGCAGGCAGTTATGTCATGCCATATATTAGAGTTATCTATATGCAACATGACATTTCTGCATCCATTAGGGATGCAATATCCAGGGGTTATTATAGATTTGTCCATTAGGGAGTCATCCTGCAATGGTAAACTGCAGCTCCACTGTCCTCTGTGCAGAGGTCATTGAAATGCCCTGCAATAAGTAAGAGGCAGCTAACCCCTCTTCCACTGAATTAAAAGCTGCCTCACTTTTTCTTGATTATGCCAGAGAGTCACCCTACATGTGGGCAGACCCCATGAGTGATGGAGTGACTGACCTCTTGGTATGTGGGGTGAGAAAAGCTCAGTTACCTTCATGGAAATAGAGCAAGTTAACTTCACCATTAGAGGGAAGAAGCTAGATTCCCTTCTCTGATACAGCTAATAGACATTCTTCCAAATGTTTTTTGGAAGAAAAAATCATTTGCCTGGGACATATGTGCAAGGTGTACATTATTACCAGTGAAGTTTCAATAGGGTTGTTTAAATGAATTAATATGACCCTCACATGTGTTAAGATATCATTACTAAAGCAACTTCTGATGAATTAACTCTTTCAGTATTAAAATGTATGGGTTGTTCATAAGTATCTTGAACTATATAATATACTCCACATTTCTTCTGCTTTGTGATCTAACAGCTAGATACAAAAATTCAGTGATTTAAATTTTCTTGATTATTTTTTGCTCAATTCTATTGGATCAATAACATCTAACTTTTCTTACTCAATATTATACTCCTTGAAAATGTCCTTGAACTTGTGTCTTTGTCAAATGTCAGTAATTCAAGCCAGTTGTTTTTTTTTTTTTGACAACCAGCTACCTTCTGATCTTTAATAAGTTTCACTTTCGTTCAGAAATTTTGGTAATCAACCCTAATTTAACAATATTTCCACAACATTTCACAGATATATTTATTAATTTGTTTTAATCCTACAAGATCAGGTGTTTTATAAAGAAATATAGAAGACTAATTTGGCTCTTCTAACCTGGGAATCCAATTGCTCTTAGTCCAGTTTCCATTATGCATTGCTTTAATGAATTACCCTTTCAATACCTATTTTGCTGTCTACTACACTATGACACAAAACTAATTAAGTGATGTTCTTTAGGACATAGCTGGTGACAATAAGTTGGTTTTTTTTGGTTTTTTTTTGGTTTTTTTTTTTTTCATGAATACATTATTTCTGCTTTCTTTTCCCTATTTATAAATGATAAGGAAGTAATGTTTTTTCTTTTTGGCTTTGTGAGAATATCATATTAAACCTCTCAAAATGTTCAGGATCATTCTTTAGCTGAAGATGCTCCATTGCTGACATTTTGACAAAGATTTTATGTCAGGCAAAGGTATAGACTGCTAGAAGTAAATCGGTGTTAACTAAACTCCAAACAATTTAGTCAATATGACTTTATCTTTCTCAGTCATTCAGTACTCTTCTGTCTTTTGATTTAAAAGATAACTCCAAAACTCATAAAATCTGAATATATAACAAAAAAGCCAATAAAATTGACTAGATTTGTGCTAAAACTCCATTTGTAGTGCACAAAAAAGAGATTGATTGTTTCTTTTTCATATCAACCGTAGTAATAAATATGATCAATACATAACAAGATAATAGTAGGTATAAACTAAAAGATTCACTGATAAATGCTTTGACAAGGCAACATGGTGACAGCATTCCATCCAAATACTCTAGGATTGCTTAGATCTTTTAAATTTTGGGGATGCATTTGGATTATCAGGTAATATATGTAAATTAATAAACCGCATTCTTTAAGGGAGAAAAATAATTGCAAAGAGCTTAGATAGCCTGACTTCTTATTTAACCATATATTGTTAGGGGTCTAACTCCATTAAGTTATATTTAATTTCCACACTCACATGCAGAATCTAAATCAGACTCATGCAAGGTTACTCCATCAGTGCTGAATACAGAGCTGGTTTTAAGCATAAAAGGAAATCAAAAGAGGTCAAGCAATCACTCAGTGAAAAGGAAAATTTAGAAGTCTGCAAAAAAAGGCTAAAGATGGGAATCTGTGGTTTACCTTTTTACTGAAGGGACATATTAAGTATTCATGAACTTAGTGTCTATGATGAAAGCTATGGTACCATCACTGATGGACACAGAAGAGGGAATTTTAGAGTGAATTTTTGAAAGAATAGGGTCAGTTTACACTGTGCTACAATCTGAAGAAATTAAGTCACTTTTCAAGTTACATAAAAAATCATTTAATGGGCCCACTGCAATAAAACCATCATTATTTCTTCATATCAACTCCACTGAGTGTCACAGAGATATTGGTCCCAATCACCCTCGTCATTTAGCTTGGTTTACATCAGGTTAGTGCAGCAAAGCATTCTAGTACTCACCTGCCTGGCACAATCTATTTAGCCACAAGTGAGGCTGTTTATTGCCTGTACACAGGTACTTTAATATTGCTGACATAGAGAATAAAGGAAGGAAGGTGTGCCAGGAAAGCTTCTGTATGCTTCAGTTGTCCCCAGAAAATGGGGCAATGTTTCAGTATTCATCAGCCGTGCCCTAAAATGTGTGGAGCAGCTGTGATCCACCTCAATCTACATTATCAGGATGATGTACAGTCTTTGCTCTGTCTTCCCACGTGACTTGTCCTTGTTTTACTGTTGCCCCTTGGTGATAATATGTCAGAGAAAATCTTTGGGGCAGATTCATATATCAAGCAAGAGGATATTTATGAACTTCTGTTAGGTCACTTCCCTTCATAAATAAATGTCCATAATCTTTTGTAGGCCAACTAGCATATTTTATACAGTTGTCAACAGCATCCCAGAAAAAGCTTTTGTCAGTTAAAGGGAACTGTTGTCAGAGTACCCAGTACAGATGAATTTATACTTCAATTTCTTGAAAGTTGTGTGTCAGAAAATATTTTCCAGAAGAAAGAAAGCATCATTCCTAAGGCAGATAGACAAGAAATAAGTTAATTTCCTTTCTATCAAAAAAATAAGACAATAAAAATGCATTAAAGTATTTATGTCTGGAAATGCATTTCAATATAAAAATCTTATACATTTTGGAAAATCTATAGGCATGGAATATATGAAACAGGAAAGAATTACACTGTCTTGAACATTGAATTTAACTTTCCATTAACTTATGATTAAATTATGCTGATGTGAGGGTTATTGTGCCCTTGAGCCAAAGTTTAACAGTCCACTTACAGTCTAGTAATAGAGATTTTAAGAAATGATGATTCTGTCATACTGCTGGTGTTATAATAGATATATTTGGATGACTGTTCACATACAAATGTATTCAAATGAGAAGAGCATCGTATCAATCATGATCTGCAACACATCATGGATTTTTTCTGGCACTTTATCTATTTAAATTACATCTAAATTATAAATACTGTGAATATCAGCAGTTAAAGTAATATTAGCCTAACAATAGCGGAGATGGAAAGCAGAAACATTTTGTTACTTCACCGTGACCTGCAACTTCATTGCATTTTATGATACTATTGCAAGAACTTGCCTCACCATTTTAACTTTGTAGAGATTTCTGCATTATGCTTAAAACTCATTACACTGCAAAAGCACAGACCTTTGTTGAGACGCACACATCGTGTGCCTTAAATTGCATACTTACTGACTGCATGGCCTATAGGGCCCTGAAATAAAGTGCCCAATGTTAATACTAATAATAATAATTATCACTTTTTAATTTTATCTTTTTTTTTACATTGTAGATTGGAGCATTTAATTTACTTCACTTGTTTTGACATCTTCCCAACTTGTGTCCTACCCTAGTGATGCTTTTCTTAAACAAATATTTTTGAGGCAAAATGGCAATGACTGGACTTCAAAACTGCATCCAGTAACAGGTTCATGCCTTGAAATGAAAGAATCTCTTTCCTAAGGACATTTTCTGCCTTTTCCCTACTTCCAAAATAAAAGGGGGTAAAGCTCATCAAATCACAGACTTCATTTATAAAAGTTGTAGATAAGTAAAAATGTATCATTATCTAAACTTCCTAAATATAAGCATTTCAGTATAAGAAAAACCACAAAGGTTTTTTAGAGTAAGCCAAGCTGTTCCTTTTATTACATATAACACAATCCATGAAGCCCATCAGGGATAAAAGGTCTGATTGTGTATTCTAGCTCTGCTTAGTGGCTGTCAGAGACTGAAATGGTTCATGCCTTAAGCATTGTTATGAAGGAGTTTTGCCCATTATAGCAAAAACTGTATAAAGAAGTTACAACACCATAGGTCATGCCTCCCTGAAGATGCCTGAGTAGAACTTTGGACTGTGAGTTAAACTGTGTGGAGAAGACTAGTGGACACTATTGTTCAATCATCTCAGGTCTAGGGAGAAACAAACAAGGCTGAGGGAAAGGCTTTTCATCCACAAGAAAGCCAAATGCAGCAGAGAATCACCCTTGGCTGGGTTTGGGCTGGGGTAGACCACAGCCCACAGAAGCCAGGCTAACATATACTCCCCCTCCACAGGGGAGGAGGAGGTTTCATATGTGTGGTGTAACCTCTGGTCAGAGGCACTGAACATCCATCCTCCCTTACACAAACCAGCTCAGCAATGAAACCCCCAAGCCCATTGGCCACATCCACAGGACATTCACATGAGAAGCAGCTTAGGAAATGTCATAATCCATCAAAGATCCTCCAGAGCTCTCCCTGAGGCCTTGCATCACAGGACTGCACATGATGCAAAGTGATGGAACAGATCCAGATCTGCTGTGTCAAACTCCCCCCTGCAGGGGAGGTACCTGGACATTCCCACCTGGCCTGAACACATATTAATTAGATTCTATGGTTTTTGGGGGCACCCTCACTACCAGGAAGACCAGCTGGAGAGGATCATCGGAAGTAGTGATATTTTCTTTAATCTGTCTCTGTCACTATCTTTCTGTCCCCCCCTTCTTTTCTATTTCTTTCTCTCTCTCTCTCATATTTGCTATCAAATAAAATCCATACTATTGATTTTGGCATGTGGTCTTGTTTGCACCCTAATTCGGGCAGAGGCATTTCTAAAAATTTTAATAAGAGGACCATAACTATGGCAAAGAATACAGACAGAAAAACAGTATATGTGGGTCTCATACTCTCGCATACTTCCCTGATCTGAGAATAAATAAATATGTGGGACAGCAGTTGTGGCTCCCAAAGTTCTAAGATTAGTTAAAAAAATCATAGGAGCACAAGAACAAAATACCAGTCTGTCTCAGTGTTCTCCCTCTGACAGGTATTCTTAGGGAAGAGTACAAGAAGCATGGCCTGTACAGAGTGATAATTTCTAGAAAAGTACAATTTAGTATCTCTAACCAGAGGTGGTAGTTGAACCATAATGTTAAATTTTCTCCAGTGGAGCTCAACTTTATTAATTTCTTTTTGAACCTGCTTATACTTTAACCTCCATGAGACTTGTGGCAATGAGATCCAGAGTTTAATAATGGAGACACAATGAAAACTGTTCCCAGTTTACCTTCTTCGCACAATATATGCTTTTATGAACTTCCATTGTCTTTCCCTTCATCTCTCTTTCCATTTTGAAGTGCTGTATACTGATTTGTCTGTCTTTACACTTCTGCTTTTACAGCACTCTGTGGCAATGAATTCCAGAGTTAAATAAATGAGGAAAATAAAGCCCCACATTATTTACAATGGTACAAACTATTATGTTATCTTCCTTTAGTCTTTCTAATCTGAAGAAGTCTGGTCCATTTTATGAGTAGTCTTCACTTTTTAATAGGAGGTTGCTTCAAAATTGTAATAACCTCTGTTATACTTCCCTGTGCCCGAGTTCAGTGTTTCTTTTTGATAAAGGAAGACCACAACTTGCAGAAGTTTTTAAACTAAAGGCACATCATGGATTCTCAGTGGCATAATGATTGCTCCATTTGTTTCTTATTCCTTTTGAAATGATCCTAAACAGTATATTTTCTTCTCTGATGATAAGCACATGATAAGCTTTTCAGAAAACTGTCTAAGGTCCTGATTTTTCTGAGTTATTTTAAGTAATTTCAAGTCTATCGTTATGGATATATTTTTCTCCATGTGCATTGCTTCTCACTTGCCTACACTAAATTTCATTTGTCGTTTTTCCACCTAATAATTTAGTATTGTGAAACTGTCCTGTCTCTATAGGCAACCAGCTGGAGTTTCTACTATAAGAATATTGTTTCTGAGGCTGCTAACAGTAGTAAATCATGCAGACCTGTTGTCATATGAGAAAAAATAGTTATTGTCTTTTCTGACCTGTATTCAAGAACCAATGGGAAGGTACATATATTTATCTACTTTATATCTTTAGGTGTATCTTTATAGGCAGGTGTCTTTATCTTTGTAGGTATATCCGATATAAAATTAAGATTTATTTTAAATATAAATTTTACTTCTAATTATATTTTGTAATGAAATGTACACAACAACTCAAGAGAGCTGGGGTGAAGGAGGGATGATTTACTTCTTGATAAATCAAAAGTTGTTTATTAGCTAGCAAAGTAGATAAAATAACATTTAATTTAACAAAGACACATTAACATTTCCAAGGATCTGGGTTAATCCACTTCTTTGGTTTAAGAGACATGATAAACTGTCTATCTCTTGCAGAAGAAAGACATAAAAAGTTTTGAGGTAAGAGGTTAAATGTCTGGAACTTTAGAGGATTTCAAAGGAGAGATTGGCTATAAAAGCTAACATGCATCACCAAGATAGGGTGCTCTCTAGTAATGCAACATGAACAGCATGATAAGCAAAAATAGAAAACCCCTGACACTCACCTTGTCTGGACAACTTATCACAAATCACCTAAATATGAGATAAAGGAAGAAAAAGATAGTTCTTTCTCATCTTAAGCAGGTTAAGCAGAGTTTTACTTTCTCCATTTAAACTGTAGTTAAAGCCCCTTTAAACTTCTGTGGCTGTTTTGCCTGTTTTGCACATTGTAAGGAAAATAATTTATTCTGCATTTTACTTGCTATGGAGTTAGAGATATGGTACAGAAAACACAACTGATACATTTTAACAATAACACATTCCTCACCCAAAAGTGGAATGAATGCAGTTTCCTAAGATGCCCATGACAGAACTCAGATTCCCAAGATAATCTTCTGAGTATACAAAGCATAAAAGGGTGCGCCCATCTTCATCTACTTAAAGCAGTCAGAGGAGTCGCACCTGGAGTGGAGTGAGTTGGGATTGGATGGGATGGGATGGGATATGGGTAGGGAGAGTGATAATGAGGGTGATTAGTATTTCCTGTAACTATTGGCAATGGGGCTGGTTTTCTATACTCGGACTCTTACTGGACCCTGCAAATGCCTTGTAAGTTTTCTTCAGCTGCTTTTATGAATTGGATATGAGAATTTTCAATTCATTATTCTTCATCCTTTGCGGCGTGGGTTTTCGCTCTCCCCATCTGCACGCAGCTCTTGGGAGCCCAGCTGTGGCGTAGCTTCCACGTGCTGCCGGGGTTTGCTGCCGCGGGTTCCCGGACACGGCTCCGTGTCTCGGGCGCATGGGCTGGCCAGCCTCTGTTACCGTGCGCTAGGGATCCGGCAAAGAGGTAAGGAATTTGTCCATTTACTCCGTGCTTGGCAGGAACGGTTTATTGGTCACGTGGCACGGTTCGATGGAAAGACACGACCGCTCCCGGCACTTGCATGGGAGAAAATGGCGCCTGACTGCCAGCGGGATAGGGCTTTATGGAGGGGCAGGGTGAGAGGATCCACGGCCTGCCAGCCAATAGGGGCGGCTGCCGTGGCGGTGACACCAGCAACAGCGACCAACCAGAGAACCCCGCAGGGGCAGGCACCGAGCCGCGGGCTGAGCGGGATCGTGTGGATTGGGGTGGCAGGCACGGGGTTTCCCGGGGCTGGATGGTGGGGTGGTTACAGGAGCGGCAGAGGGGGAAGATCCGGCAGCGGGCAGCATGGGGCCAGAAACCGCGGGGGGGAAACAACACAGGGGAAGCGTGGGGGTACACAGGACTCGGCTAGCTAACACAAATAAGAACCCCTAAAACCCAATCCCAGGATGCAACAATCCTTATGATTTAATGAGGTATGGTACAGCAAAAAGCTAAGCACAAAATCATGGGTGTAACTTTTCTACCAGTAGGAAATCTGTACACCAACCTCCACCTTATGGTTTGTACTCTTCAGTCATTTCCTAATCCTTACAAGAGGACCTCTCTTCCCTCGAATGCTTTTTGAGGTTTTTTAAACCCAGATATCTCACATGAATCAGTTACTCTCTGATTCTTCCCCTACACCTGAGCAGTGCATCATCCTTCCAAATCATCTATTCCATATTGTGGAACATTTTCCCCCTGCTTTTATTTATCCTGTTCTTTATTACATGTTTTAACAAGTAGTCTGATATTGGAAACTGGTCTCCAAACACTTTTTAAGTTTTAAATCTTATTTTCCTTGAACCAGCTGTGCTATAAGCAGTAAATTATGCCCTAACTAGAAATGAAAGGAACATATCATCCTTCTAAGCAAAAGTGGGTTTAGGTATGTTCATGTGTCATTTTACAGCACAATCCACTTGGAGCCGTCACAATACTCAATTCCACATGAATGTTTTGCTCTCAGATTTCATAAAATTTTCTGGAAATCCAAAATTATCAGATTAAATTATTTCTATCTGATCTGCCTCTCATCTGAAAATCCAAGGTTCCATTCCTATGCAAGTGATATGTTTTTTTCTTATGTGAAATAGCTAAAGTAGAACAAATAATAAATAATATAGAAATTAGGTAGGACTTATTGCTCTGATGTCAGTATGCAAAGGTACAACTGGATCCCAGCTAGGAACATGTTAAGGAAAGAAACAGAAATTATCAGGAAACTGTTTTCTTGGCTCTGGTGGGTATCTGAAAAAGAGCAGCTCAAACTCGGTTTGTGGTATCCATTCCTCTGAAACAATTATACTGGTAGCCTAAGGAAATTACCTGCCTCTAGCTTTTAGATATCTGAATTTAGGTGAGATGAAGCATGTCTTTATTGACTGCTACAGAAAGACACTGTAGTTAAATGAAGTGAACAGATGAAAGTGGGTCAGTTGGGACAGAGAAGAAAACAAGAGCCTCTAATTCTTTCTAAGGTAATTTTAAAAATAAATGTAAATTAAAAAATAAAAGCAAACAAAGCAAAAAATCCTCCCAATGACTACTCTCTCTATGGCTCTTGTCATAGAGACCATGTTACCCTTCTGCACCTACTGAATACCTGATCTGCTTTGCTTTCACTGGGGTTGCACTACTACAAGTAATGTGTTGCCCTTCCCCTTTTTGCATCAGCAGGTGAACAGCAGCCCTGTTCATGCAGAGATTATGTACTGCTTGTGTTGTACTGGGTATGTGTTGTTAGTAGGGGCCCATTGACTCTGCTTCCAGGTCACAAGCAAGGAAGTAACAATGTTTGCCTAAGGCAAAACATCTTCATTGATTTGCTTCTTGGGGTAGAAAGGTATTTATTTATCATTGCATTCTCTGAACAAATTTCTGTAACAAGGGAGAATGTTTTACAAAGAATTTTCTTTACAAAATAACTTTTCTTTCTCTTCTTATGTAATTGCATACTTCCCCTCTCTAAAGAAAAAAAATGTGAATAAATAGATTCTACTGGTTAACCACTTTATTTTATCCAACACCATGCAAATCCCATTCTTCCAGCTGCAAAGCTACCCTGTTCTTTTAATCCTTACATTTTGCCTTTGGTCAGTTAACCCCAGAACCTTGCCCCGTCTGTCCTTCCAAGCTCCTTCAATCTCTTACCATTACAGCTTCAAAGAGCAGAAGACTGCATGTGGGGAGGGGCTGGGAATACAGATTTATATGCAATGTTCAACTGGTATTTAGACAAGGAATTTGCCTGCAGCCAGTTGGAGAATGAGATAGATTAAATTAGTTTGATGTTGTAAAGAAGTGAGTGATATTTTTATATTTTAATTAAGTGAGACTAGCAACTAGGAAAGAATAGGAATGCAAGAGCAAGGAGAAGAAAAAAAAAGAAAGGAAATTAAACAGCAGCTTGCAGGAAAAGATGAATAAATAAGATTACTTTTTAGATTCTGTATTGTAAAGCAGGGGATTATAACAAGATGAATATGAAAATGTGAAGGTAACAGCAAACATAAGCAGGAATTTATAATATATTTCATATGACCTTTTTATCTTGGAGTCTGCAACAGAGAATAATCCGTCACTCAAGAAAGCTAATTTTTAAAGAGCATTCTGGGTATTACTGTCATCTAATGCACCTTGTTTAATATCCTGTTTTTTCATCAGAAGTGATATATCACAGGTCAGATTCCATTTAACTGCACATGCTGAGTAGCCATTCCTTACTCATTGAGTAATCACACTGGTTTCAAGGAGAAAAACCTGCAAGTAAAATGCCACTCAGTAAAGCTCAGACCTGATCAAATGTTTTTGACTGTCCATCCACTCAAGGTCCTAAATATAATGATATCACTCTCATATAATAAGCTTAGACGACTAATTTAAATTAATCACGTGACCTGGTGAAGTTTATGTGTGTGTTGAGTCTTGCATTATGGGAGTTTTGAAGCATCTAACTTTGACAGACATACAGAAGAAGAAAACATACATAGCATTTAACAATGTCTGGCAGATTTCTTACTGCACTTTCCTGTGACACAAATGTATCTTGTGTAGTGTGGAATATGCTTTCTGCAAGAGTAGCCAACTACTACTACTCCTCACATCATCTCTTTTTTCACAGCCAATGCAAAGACAAATTCATTGACCATGACTTTGACCAAAGAAGTACTAGAAGCGACAACCCTGCTATTTGATCTGGTTTTTGTCACTCCTTTCTCTTTACCAAAATATATTGTCATTCTGTAATTCTTATTGCAAGTCATATCTCCATAAGTTTTCTTGTGGTTGGAATCATGAATTCAGAACATTCTTCTTTAGTTAGAATGTGTTAACTTTTACTTGAGTTAAAGTTGAATTGTGATCACATTTTCAATGTAAGTGTCACAAGCTAGACTGTAAACACTGCAAGCTTTTCTTTTAACTTCATTGTATATGTTAGGTACAGAAACAGAAATTTATATTTCATTTAGAACACTCAAATAGTTCAGATTAATGGCGGTGATGTTTTTTAAGCTAACATTGTTTAATCCCCCAGCTAGTGTATTTTTATCCTTGTAATTTTCTCATTCATGCATTGTGTCTGTATGCTTGGCTTGTCCTTACAAGAAGATTTCTGTAGAAATCAGAGTAGTGTGAAGTGCTAATGGCTTTCCGATAGACTAGACTTGAAACTAACTTTTGAAGTATTATTGGAATCCAAAGCTCTTCTACCTCTGTAAAATAGCACTAGTGGTTTTTCTGGGTCATAAGCATGTGATTATTTGAATGTTTATGAGTCAATTTGTAAAATTTTTGTGCAGAATTGTCCTTTGTGCATATTCACACAAGAAAGAAAATCATAACACCCATTTGTT
Source organism: Vidua chalybeata (assembly GCF_026979565.1). Classification (NCBI taxonomy): domain Eukaryota; kingdom Metazoa; phylum Chordata; class Aves; order Passeriformes; family Viduidae; genus Vidua; species Vidua chalybeata. The sequence goes on from NC_071534.1 coordinate 45,585,813, forward strand.
ATGGAGGGTTTTCTTTTCCCCACAGTTTTCTAATTACAAAGTGACAGCAATTGGTTTTGACTAGTAAATGTATTAGTTTGAATAGCAGCAATAACAAAGGTGTTAAAAAAATTCTTCTGTATGCTCAATTGGGGAAAGACATAATGTTTTACTACTCTGTAGGGAGTTATAACACCTGTTTTAAATGTAAAGCTGCAGCGAGCATTTTAGCAGCTATCTGAACTCTGGAGAACAATAAAGTGCTTGTAAATTCACTTGAATAAGTTCACAAGCTAAAGGGAAATAGTGAAAGTGAGAAAAAAAATTTGAAATATCACTCCAATTTCTGCCATTTCTAAATTCCCACAGATGTTACTTGTGTTTAGGAAGTCAGTTCACCTTACCCATGCCACCTAATTACTCTCTAAGCCCTTTCCTTTTAGAATCAAATGAAAGCAGACAAATACCTTTAAGCACTTGGACAATTTAAAGTGTAATTTTATGCATCATGTTATAATCCCTTGGGAGAATTGAGTAATAAAAAGTATCCTTCTACAATGCATAATCTTACTGGTTTTCTCCTTTTGATTAGCGTGTTCCCATTTGTGTTTACACATAGGATGGGAAATTGTGGTGCACAGACACACTGAGTTTATTACAAGCTTAAAGTCTAATTGTTGTGGGTTGATTCCAGTAGACAACTAAACACCACAGTCTGCCTGCCAACAGACTAGTTGGGGAGATCATGACAAGCTAGATTGTTTTCATACATATAACTTAAATTCCACTCTGCTTGTCACACTTGTGTCATCCAAATTGTATACAAGATAAAAATAGCTTCCATAGAAGCATAGACGCATGAAGGCTAGAAGGGGACTTCTGGGGACTGTCCAATCCAATCTCCTTTTCAGAGCAGCTCCAGACAGAGAAGAATGCTTAATGATTTTTGTGGTGTATTGACCCTGGCTGGATTCCAGCACACACCAAAACTGTTCTATCATTCCCCCCACTGGCTGGACAGGGGAGAGAAAATAGAATGAAAGTCTCATGGATTGAGATAAGGACAGAGAGAGATCACGCCTGTTACCATCACTGGCAAAACAGACTCAATTTAAATTAGTTTAATTTAATGACCACCAAATCAGGGAAGGATAATATATAAAGCCAAATCTCAAAAAACATCTTTCTCCCACCTCTCCCTTCTTCCTGGACTCAACTTTAATTCTGAATTCTCTCCGTCCTCCCTCCCAGAGGCACAAGGGACAGGAATGGGGTCTGCAGTCAGGTTATTGCACTTCATCTCTGCTGCTGCTTCCTCCTTAGTGGGAGGACTCCTCACACTTTTCCTCTGCTCCACCATGGGGTCAGTTCCACAGGAGACAGTCTTCCACAAGCTTCTCCAACCTGAGTCCTTCCCATGGGCTGCAGTTCTTCACAAACTACTTTCCATAGGGTGTGGTTCTTCAGGAGCAGACTGCCCCAGTGTGGGTCCCCTGCAGGGTCACAAATCCTTTGGAAAACCTGCTCTGCTGTGAGCTCCTCTATGTAGCCAAGGGTCCTGTGGCCACTCTTTTGTCCGTATAGCCCAGTATGCAGCTGGTCTCCTTCACCTCAGGGGCACCCTGCTGACAAAGGTTGTTTGCTGTCTATCAGCACTCCACAAGGACTTCCTGCAGTTGCTTTCTGTTCCATTGACTCCCAGCTGAAAAAGGGAGCTTTCGAGCAGGACTTGGCCTTTGATGAACTTTCTGAGATACCTGCCAGGCTATTTCTCCAGCCTGCATAGGTCATAGGAGACCTGCTCTCCACTGGTATAACACACAAATTGTTAACACCCCATCCCATGGTCCAGGCTACTCAAAAACATGTTACATATCATCAAACATGATATCAGTCCCTGAAGGATGCCACTCATAACCAGGTATCAGGCAAAGATTTGGATCCCCTATCTCACTATTTTGATCCCAGAAGTCTAACCAGTTTTCTGTTTTCCACCTAGTCACCCAGTCAACATTTAATCTATATAGTCTTAAGCATACTATGAGAGAACAGGCTGGATGTGTTGCTAAAAGAAATGTAAACAGCATTTACATTCCGCAAAGTCCCCTACTTCATCACAGAAACCTGTCCATTTTATCAGGCTTGTTCTGTCACTTGAAATATCACAAATCCACAAAGTCTCAAAGAAGTCTTCCCTTTAAATCTTACAAATCCCTTCTTAGGTTTTCTCTGTGTGATAGGAAAAGTTTGATTGAAAAGAAAACACTAATTTCCTTCCATTTCAAATAATTTTAATTAAGGTAATTGACTTCTCTATGTGTAGGCTCCTACTATGATATTGGCAATTATGTCATCCAAAAAATTTAAAGTAAATTATAATATATGAACTATTTATTTAAAACTTCAAATTGAAAAATATAACCATTATTTCTACTAAGTATAAAACATTCAATAATCCTGTAAAAGCGATTAGAAATTTTCCAAGAAAGAATAATGCATTTTAGCATCTTGCAGTATTGAAACAGATGTGACATTAACCATTTTCAGCAAATTTTAGTTAAATACTTGTTACCATCTTGAAAATAATTCACAGCAAACATTATTTTATTTTAATTAATAAAAACCACTTTTTCTGTGTGTGTGTATATGCAGTAGCATATTTTTATCTTTTTCTTAAGTTTTTAATCAATAGTATAAAGCTAGTTTTGGAAGTCTGAACTATTATTCACCCAACAGGTTTTGAATTCTAGTGTTTGAACTGTATCTCCATTCAGAGAATAATCTTTTTTTTTTAATAGCCACCTTGCTAAAATTTTATGTTATCTTGGACAGCCCAATGTTGTACAATTGTCATTGTCTAGTGTAAGAAAAAATGTTTAGCTGTGTCTTGAAAGCAGAGTAAACCAGATAACTAGTGAATAATGATGGCTGAGATTAATTCCTAGACATTTATAACTTGGCTTTTGTTTATTATTCAAAGCATCTTTAACTTTCAATGTGTAAGTTTGAAGTGGAAACAGAGGTTCTTCGATGGATAAGAGTAAGTGGAAGAAAACTGTTTGGGCTAGCAGAGAGAAGGCTCTTTCTAAATTATGGTAAACCAGTGTTCTTCAGTTTAATCAATGTACTGTCAAAGGTGAAGACTAAGAAAGAGAAGGCCATACTGGTGCTTTTGGTTATAATAAAAAATATTAACTACTATAACTATGAAGAATATATAATAATACACCTCTTTATTAAAACTACTTTTTTATATGGAAATTTTAGTAATAAACGTTTTATGTGGAAATTTCCATGTACCCAGATACAAACTGAAATAGATGCTGACATATCCTTATTAATTACTTTGTATTTAATCTAATTGTTTTGTTTGCTTTGAAATAAATAACATCTTTTCTGTTATTCAGTCAACTTCTAAATAGTAGAAAATTTTAACAAATGGTCAATGGTCTTCTTTGTTAATTTGCCATAATATTTTTAATATTTGCAGCAGTGTGATCTGATAACTTCAGTAATGTCATAGGCCACCGTGGCAGTTTTCCTAAGTTGTATTTTATACAGTATACATTTAAAAATTCTAAATATCAGTAATTTAAAACTCTGAGGTACATTCAAGAACTACTCGTTTTATTTTCCATCAGCTTGTGTTGGCATATTTTATTTCTTTACAGATGTTGATGATAATGGTGATTGTTGTTGTTATTGTTGTTACTATTATTATTATTAATTATTATTATTCATTATGGCTTTCCATTTAAAGAAAAAAGTGTTAGTATTGGAGGGTCCCCAGTTATCTGCACCTATCAAGAATCACCTGTACTTCTAAAAAAAAAAAAAAAAGGAAAAAAAAAATATCCCTGAGCAAATAAATTCAAGTCTACTATTAAATGCTCATCGTATACCTTGTTTTCCAGATTAACTCTCCAGTTTCTGCTCTTTTTCCAGTTGCAGATTTCCACAAACTATGGCTTAAATTACACTTTTTTACAGTCATCTAGGAAATTAGATAGCTTAACAACATTAGCATATCAATGTAGAGAAGAGGATGAGATTGTGTTCATAACAGGAGGTCTAAATTTAAATATCCCTGTTAGATGTCTTAGAGAGACGGGAGAGATGGGAGAGATTTAGGAACGCATAATGATGAGTGATGGTCTAGTCATTGCATTTAGTAGAGCCAAGAGGTAGATTCGTGTCCTGCTAAGTTGTCTCTTGGTGTAGAAAATGCTTGTAGTGTTGTCTGAGGTGCCCTAACAGAACTGATGCACCCACATGACTCTACCAGCCATGACAGAGGCTCAACAGGATACCCACACCCTCTGGCACAGTAGCTGTTGAGCAGGCAGGATGCCCTGAGCCATCATGACAGAACCTAAAGACTTAGAAGCCTGCCTGACAGAAGAATTTAGTCACTTGAACCCAACCTCCCTGGCTTATAGGATATGTCTGTTTTCTAGGGATAGACCTTTAGTGGCCACTGTATTCTGTGGCCCAAAAATAGACTTTAGTGTAATTTGATTCACTGCTGACAATCTACAGATGCCACTGTGATGACACAGCACGGCAGGTGTCACAGAATGACAGAACATTTGAGTATGGAAGGAACCAATTGAGAAATCTTAGTCCCCATCCCTCTTCAGGTAGGGTCAGCTAAAACTGGTTGCCAAGGACCACATCCAGCTGGACTTTGAATATCTCCACAGATGGAGACTCCACAGCCTATCAGAAAAGCTCTTACAGTGTTGCATAATTTCCAAAATGAAAAAAAAAAAAGTGTTTTGTGTTGTCAGACAGAGTTTCATGTTTTTCAGTCTGTGCTGTTACCTCTTGTCCTGTTGGTAAAGCATTACTGGGGCAAGTCTGTCTCCCTCTTCTTCACATGTTTGCATGATGTATGTATATATATTTATAAATACATTTGGAAAAGAACTGCTGCCCTTCCCTGAGCTTTCTGTACACAGTCTAAGAAATTCCAGCTCTCTCAGGATCTTATTGTGCAAAAGTTGTTCCAGTCCCTTAATAATCTTCTTAGCTTTAATATTTTACAGTAATAGACAAATCGTAAGTCTGGTCTTTCCTCCTGAGAAAACAATGACAAATGCATATTGGATGCCATTGCTTCTGTACAATAACTTGAAATTTTCCCATGAAAGATCGTAAAAATGAAAATGAAAGAGCACAGATTAACAAGTATCTCAGATAACACTAAGTTCTTTTGCCTAAGCAACAACAATTTCAGAGCACTGCTCACTAACACTGAAAGGGAGACAGCTGAGGTAGGATTTAATTCTCTAAACACACAGCTAAGTTGATTTCCTTTGGTGACTGCACTTGGCTAATGCCTCTTGATGTTTACAGAAGCATCTTGTGTTACCCATGAATCCATTAGTGTATCTGGTAATCCAAAGCTGTTCATTCAGTTAACATAGAATCCCAAAAGTGTATCTGCGTAGCCAAATTAATTTTTCTCCTAGTTTGTGTGTAGATCCCTTATTTCTTCATCTCCCTCTGTGTTTAGTTTAGAAGTCGCCCTGACAGAGATATCTAAGCCCATTATATCCTTATAAAACATGGAGTTTACAGGAGACACTATGGCAAATAAAGATCAGTTAAATTTTTCAAGTGTACCAAAAATGGCACAAAATTCTCATCTGTGAACCAATGAATTTTGTCCAAGGAAATTATACCTCAGAAGATTGATATGATGTAGGCATCATATCACCTACAATAATCAGGTGCTCAGAATATTCCCCTGGCAAGGTGTGGTGCTTCAACGATATATGTATATATATCTCTTTCATTGATCACTGGGAGACCTAAAGTTGTTTTTTTTTTTTTTTCCTGTGGCTCTAACTAGATGATGGTAAGAGTTTGAATCCATCCTCAATTAATGGAAAAAGTATTTTAGCCCAGCAACTGTCATGCTAGGGCTCCACTGTGTCACATTGGGGTTTAGAATAGTTCTCTAGTGTCAAATGCAGAGTTGTTCCTAGTTCTGTGTATGGAAAAAAAGGTCAAGGCATTGATATTGTGAACTGATACCTGAGTAATCATTGCCAAGCATATAGGAGGAGTATCCTGGAGGATCTAGCCACATCATAATGGCTTTATTTTGGTGATGTAGAAAGATACACAGCTAAAGTAAAACTTTATCTACTATCATTTGTCTCCTTCAATAATAAACAGCATCAAATAAGACCTAAAATCTATAATGATACATCTTTTATATTAACTGACCAATGTTTTAGATCAGTCATATGATTTTCCACTATTGCTACAACTCAGACAAGAGTTAGGGTCTGCTTTATATTGCGTAATATATTATTTGATATCTAGAGTCATATAATAACCAATAGGCATATATCGGTCATGGTTATTGAAAGATTTTATCATCTGGATTTTTATTTCTATATTTTATTTCTTCTTGCTCTATTTTGTCATTTGCTCTATGATAATATGTTGTTTGTTGAGCTGATAGTGTTACTGATACTTTGCTGCAAAACCATAATAATCAATAAAAGTATATAAGGAGACAACTGAGACTTAGCCTAAAGCAGAAAATTTTGACTGCAAGTATTATATGTGAGAGATAAATTACTTGAAGTTGTCATGAATATGCACATAATGGAGTTCTGTACATGAAAGATAATACTGCAAAGAAAAGTTAAATTATGCTAGCAACATAGCTTTAAGGTAAGCCAGGAGTTACTTGGGGCAAAAACAAAAGAGGCCATAAATATATTGAATGATTTTCTAACTATATTTTGATATAGATCTTCTTCAGTCTGCTTTATATTCAATTATGGAACTTTGGGAATATGGGAAGATACATGCAATGCCATTGAAATGGAACAAGAGCAGAGCTCAAACTCTGATCATGGACTTAAGTTATCATGTTTTGGATTGATTGAGTCACTAATTTCAGTATCAGTCAGTATTGGATGTGCTTCTATAAGTTCTAGAAAAGTCCCTCCTGTAGGCTGTTAAAAAGATTTGGAAGCCTAGCAGTCACGCCTGGCAATGCAAATTAAACAAAAATGGTATCATTTCAAAAAGGTGAAAAAAATGTACTACTGATTAAAATGCACTCACAGGCACGTTTCTGTGTTTTATGGGCTCCTGAGATGGAGATGCATCTAAGGAATGTATTAAGTATGTGGAGAAAATATAAAAGGACCATTACTTAACTTCTACTCAAGGTATATGCAAAGACATTCTATTTTCTCAAAGACTTCTTGGAGCCCAGACCTCTCATTAAGCTATAACAGATTTTTCATTATCAAAGTTGTGTTAGAAATTAGAAATTTCAATGAAGAAATTTGTTTCATTTTTTAGAGTTACTTCTAGGGGGTCTGATTTAAAAGTAAATTGTGTGCACTTCTATCTCCTATCTCTACGATATTCTCTCCACAAAAACAGTACACACAACACATGCTTTAGTGCCATTTTTAGGTTTTTATGTGTAATATTGACAACTATATTGTTGTCAAATAATGCCTTGACATTTGAAAAGAGTATTTTTTGATTTGCTAAATGTGGCTGAAGGTCGCTTTGGGAATATAGTCACTCCTTTTCATCTCACGCTGCAATAAAATTATTGGGGAAAATAAAACACATTGATGTTCTAATGAAATGAGAATGCTGTGTGATCTACATGACGAAGCAGTATTGAAAATACATTTTGAATTTTCCTATGTAGCACTCATACAGTTACATAGTTCATCATCAGACTTTATCTGGGAAAGGCAGGAGCTGAAGATATTAAAATTTAAAAGGCATATTTGCAGAGAATATGTAATGAGTTCAAGAAAGATGATTGCATTTAACTATTGTACAGAACATGTGTAATGAAAAAATCAGAACATATTTCAGGAATAGATAGAGTAAAATCTTTATTAATACTCATAAAATCTAAGTGTCAGAAAGCAGCATAGAAATCAATGAGATTAAGCAAAAGTCAAAAGGCAGATGGTAGAATTTCAAATGCAGATATGGTAGCATAAACAGAAGAATGTACAGATCTTTAAAACAAGCAGAGCAAGTAAAGCCATTGTATAATGTGAGTAGTTGGCAGTTTTAAGTTCACAAGGATAGGGAAAACAAAACTAAATACTATTCTTTCCACACATAAATTAAATAAGAACTTCTTATATGGGTTAATTTTTGGATATGATGTAGGAAGACCATGGGAGTTAATTAATAAAAATATATATTTAAATAGCAAATAACAGAATAAATAAACCTCTAAAATGAGGAGCAAATTTCTAATGTAGATTGAATGCATTCTACTGAATTTTTAGTAGGTCAGTGGAGTTCCATTACCTACATGGTAACATAGGCCCTAACATGGAAATAATGTGGCTGTATTAAAAAAGCAGCATTTTCACCACCAAGTGATATACAGGACATGCCATTCTGACAGTACAGGTGTAGATTGACAGCTGCCCTTTCCTCTCTTGTAAGTTTATATCCATAAAATATATTGCTTGTTTTCAAGGATTTATTAAAAAAAAAAAAAGTGATGTATCTTAAAAATAATGTGGAAGCATTAAAAGGAAAAATATTTCCTTTGCATATGGAACAAGAATATTAAAGAAAAAAATCAGTATGAAATGATCAGCATGGTAATGTCAGGAAACCTAAATTCTTCCTTGTCCAAAATTGGCAAGAATAGTCAAAGTAACATCACCTTTAAGTTTCTCTACCTAATGCAATTCATCAAGCAACTCAGAATTTCCCCACCACATAGAAAAGTTTTGACAAATGGAAGAATTTTAGAGGGCCTATGTAAAGATGTGTGAATATAAACTTAATATAAAGAATAATTTATTGAAAAAAGAAAACAGCAAATTCATCATAAATAAAATGTTACAAAGCAATATCAGCAAATAATACAGGTTTTGACCAGGAAAATATCCCAAGGGCTCTGCCTGGTCATAAATACTTCAACTATTTTCATTTTTGCATGATACTTGATATGGCAGATTGAGTGCCTTAGCTGCATATTTTTCAACAGTAGCAACATAGGCAACCCAAAATACTCATCTGGAGGACCTGGCAGAGAACATATGCAAGGGAAGATGTTAAATATGGACAGGCAAGCTGGGCCTTCCATTTTGCTATGGCTATTTTTGCAAGTGACAGATTGGGTCAGATCCCGTTCCAAAAGAAATCAAAGAATAAAAGTCCCTACTGTTTAATAAACAGGAGAGGTTTTCTCATCAGAAGAGCCACAGAGATCAGCACAAGAGTCCCTTCTACAGAAACTATTACTAGACGGGTGCTGTTACATGCAGTGCCAGAAATATTGCACAAAATTCTTCAGTTCATAGTTTTCACCACTAACGACTGTCTATGCCTAAATCACATTACAGATATAACGCCAAGAAATGAAGGACATTATTTCTTTTTTTGGAAATATATTTTGAAAAATATCCAGATAAAGGAGTAAATATCACCTTCATCTTTGCTTAGAAAGGACGTTGGAAAATGAAGATCAGTTTGAATTTAATCCAGTATCATACTGGTAGCATTATAAGAAATGCTACTCGGTATATAGTCATAAATGATATCTACTGCTAGGATGTGTAAGCAGTAAATTCACACTTGTAAATCACTCTAGGATCCAAAATGGTAAGTCCAAGTTGTAAAGCAAAATGTCAAATTTCACTGAGTTCTGAGCTGAGGAAGAGGGTGGTGAACTCCCCAACATAAGAAACTTGAACGTATCACTTTACTTGGTTTGAATGAAATACGATTCATATACCCATTTTCAGAGAGTAAAAGGCTTCAAAGTCTTGGTCCATGGAGAAAATTGTTAGTGGGATGGAATTCTACAGGTCTGAAATGTCTACATTCTTTAGCAACAACCTGGCATCAGCTTTCTCTCAGACATTAAAAGCTCAGGCTTCAGTGCATGGACCACAGGGGTAAAGCTAGCAGACTTTCTCCACCTTTTTTTTTTTTTAAGTTTAATTTGTAATCAGAAGATAAATTCACCAGCAGGTTTTGGTTCTTTCTTGTTTCTGCAGTGACACAAAGTTACTCTGGAATCATCTGCATTGAGACACAGACAAAAAATTAGTTTGTGTCAAGTTTTGGCAAGTTTGCTGCTTTTGTTCTGCTGAAGGACAGTGATAAGCCTGACCCTGTGTTTCTAGTGGTTGTGTCAGCCCTAGGGTTTGTCTAACAAAGACTGAAGAATATATATTCAATTATACAGCAACATATGAGGCTGTGGTAAATGTCAAAAATAATGGAAACTGAAAAGAAACATAATAAACACTTCATCAAGTGTTTATGTAAAGCACAAAGAAATATTCTGTCCAGTTACTGTGAGATATAGAGAGGTTCTTCTCCTTTCTCCTCCAGTTTTATCAGTACAGCTACTTGATAAGTTTCTGTTTCTTCTGAAAAGTGTAAGCTAAGTAGTACAAAAATATGCTACATTAAACTGGCAGCAGAGCTGATCTTTTTCTCAATGTCTTTGACAGGAAAACTTATTGAGAAATTTAGAACATTTTTTCTATGAAACAAAGCTACTTCATCAATAAATGGAAAAGGTGCTGCTCAATAGCAATTTATAAAGTACCCTTTCCATTATCATTCCTTAAACTAAGATAACATTTGTAAGCATCACATTAATAATGATTCCTAGAAGTAGGCTTCTGAATAAATTACACCTATTATAACATTGCAGAGAAAATTATTCTGAAATACTCAATAAATTATTTAGTGGCAACATTACACATCATGGTTCAAGTGATGACTTTTAAATAGCTTTCAATCAGGAAAATTTCCTTTGTAAGAGGATGTGCCATCTTGCAATTCACACTACTGTGTGACAAGATTTTCAATCCCAAATGTTGTCAAGTCAGTCTAATATGTCTGTTGCATAGAGCAAAAATACACTTTTTGTTAGACAGAAACCATATCAGGTATGCTACTACATATCCCTACTACATTTTTTTTTTAATTTAAAAGCATACTCATTAATTAGTTTATTATTTAAAATCAGTTAAAAACTCAGGGCATTTAAGAATTTTGGCACCAGCGTCAATCTTGATTTTGTCCCAAATGATCATAGAAATAAACTTTATGTTTAGTCTTTTTGTCATTAACATTCATTGAAATTTCGTTCATAAACTCTCTTTGAGGAAATTAGGTTTTGGCTTAGCATCTCTCTAATTGTTATGATTACATAAACTACAGACAGGACAGGGAAAAAGTATGTGTAGCTCATCAGTGTGACTACTGTGACAACAGAGGTAGTACCTGACCATCCTTACCCTCTTTAAAACTAATTTACATTAAGCAATTAAATTTGCTTCAATGAATGACTACTATTAATGTGCCAAGAATTCTGATTTTTAGGTTTTTCATTCAACTCTTGCTGCTTTTTAAAGCTTCTGTGGAAAATTGCTTTTGAGGCTCTTGGGCATGAATAGCACTTCACATCACTACTGCCTTGTCAATACTGCCTAAAGTACTCAACATTAGGGAAGGAAGTGATATAGAAGGACAGGGAAAACCAGACCAATACGCCATCTGCAGAGACGTCAGAATTGTGTTTGCCCTTCACTATCAGACAACAGACTACCCCAAAACCCAGGAGAAATAATATGTAGACAATGAAAATGAAAGATTAATCCCACTTGGTGCTAGAAACAACAACAGAAACTGGTGAGTTTTTTGTTAGTACCACAGGCATTAGTTAAGTGTGTGCTTCCAGATTATAACCTGCTTGATTTCCTCTAAAGGTCATTGGCTTTGGCATAATCATAACAGTTCCAAATTAAATTAACTATGAATACTTCCATTCTAAACCAATATATTGGGTTTGGGTGGCCAAGTTTTGCTAGTAGAAGGGCTACAGGGGTGGCTTCTGTGAGAAGCTGTCAGAAGTTTCCCTCATGTCCTGTAGAGCCAATGTCAGCTGGCTCCAAGATGGATGCACCACTGGCCAAGGCTGGGCCAATCAGAAGTTATGGTAACACCTCTATGATAACGTATTTATGAAGAAGAAGGAAAAAAAGTTATTGTGCAGATGTAATTGCAGCTATAGAGGAGCAGGGTGAGAACACATGAGAAGAACAACTCTGCAGACACCAAGGTTAACAGAAAAAGAGGGGACGAAGGCACTCCAGACACCACAGCTGAGATTCCTTGGTAAAGACAATGGTGAGCCAGGCTGCCCTCTGCAGCCCATGGGGATCCACAGGGATGCAGAGACCTGCAGCCCCTGAAGGAGACTCATGCCAGAGCAGGTGGATGCAGGAGATGAGGCTGTGAATCTATAGGAGGCCTGTGCTGGAACAGGCTCCTGGCAGGGACCCGCAGACCCAGGAGAGAGGAGCCCATGCTGCAGCAGGTTTCCCAATAGTATTTATAACCCCATGGAGAACTCACATTGGAGCAACCCATCCTTGAAGAACTGCACCCTGTGGAAGAGTGATCCACATTGCAGCAGTTTCTGGAGAACTGCTGCCTGTGGAATGAGCTCATGTTCTCATGATGGAGAAGTTCATGGAGAACTATCTCTCATGGGTGGGACCCCACAGTGGAGCAGGGGAAGGAATCCGCTACCTGAGCAGAGGCATAAACAACCTGTGATGACCATAACCCCCATTCCCTGTCTCCCCATGCTGCTGGGGCAAAGAGATGGAGCTAGGAAGGAGGAAGTAATGAGGGGAATGTGTTTTTAGGGTCTTATTTTATTTTCTCATTCCCCTTGTAGTAAATTCAAATAATATCTCTAATTCTAGCTTGTTTTGCCTGTGACAGTACTTGGTGAGCAATCTCACCCAGTCCTTATCTCAAGTCACGAACCCTTTGTTATATTTTCTTTCCCCTCTCCAGTTGCAGAGGGGGGTGATAGAGTGGCTTTGGTGGGTGCCTGGAATCCAGCCAGGGTCAACCCACTATAATCAAATTTTCATAAGGTGCTTTTCATGAATGATATAGAGTAATAGAGTATACTAGATTCATCATGTCCCATTATTTCAATTATTTTGGATTTTTTCACTTAATATTTATTTTATATATAGATTTCATTTGCATTACATATAGACATTTGTATTCTGCATATAATAATTCATATATGGAAGTAGTTAAAGATTTTAATTCTATTCAGTATATGTATTGTCTTTGAGGAAATTTTTAAATTTAATTATATTTTGAAAACTTAGAGTTAATGGAATAGCTGTCTAGAAGACTGAGATGAAAGGAGAATTAGCTAAGTTGTTAGAGCATGGTGCTAGTAATCCCAAGATCATAGATTTGGTCCCTGTATGGGCCATTCTTTTCAGAGTTGGACTCGATGAGCCTTGTGGATCCCTTCCAAGTAAGAATATTTTGTGAAAGTCTGATGATTATATAGTTGTTACTGCTTAATAGTCCAGATGGTACTACTAATTAATTAATCAATCATCTATATAGTACTATGAACATAAGTGGCATTGTATGAAAAATAACTTCAATGTGCTGTGGAGTTCATAATAACACGCCATGCAAAAGAAACAAAGACAAAGCATAGGATGCATGGGAAACTGCAGAGAGAGAATAGTGGTAAGTAATACAGAGAAGATTGCCTAGAATAAACACGTTCTCCAAAAGGGTTTGAAGGAAAAGACAAAGATATGGTCTGTTCACATGGCTGCCAGAGACCTCTTGGATCAGCTCCCTGCAGACAAATCAAATTGAAACCACTTTCATAAACCCTCCAAGTTCTAACTTTAAAGCATTTGGGGGTCAATTGCCGACAGTACTTGTGCCTGGAAGAGTGGCCCAGAACTGTGCTCTGAGAGTTAGAACCTGTCTTCTCATTCCAACTTCAACTTACTCATAGGGGTTGATAGTCACTTTGTTCCCATGGCAGTCAGATCTTTTATCTTTAAAAACAGTTCTCTCTCATAGGCTTGCCACCATGGCATACTCATATACAGTAATATCTTCCCTCATATTTAATTTTTTCTGGATTAATCTCTTATCCTGAGATTAAAGTTCTTTGTCTCCTTAAAAAACTCAGATATGAGTGCATCTTCAGATATTATTTCAGTTCATTTTTCTCTAGTATGTTGACAAAAATGGAACATGATATTAGATTTGAAATCTCACACGGGTCTTTAAAATGGCATTCTGTCAATTTTTCTCCTGGGAAAACCTCTCCAGATACACTAGAATCACCACTGAATTTTCTCTGTGATAGGAGTTAGCCATTCTGTGACCCTGTCATTAGATAGTACCACTAGTCATTTCACAGATGAAGTATCTCCTAGAAAAAAAATATTGTTGTTATCCAAAGGATTAGGCTGATTCAGCAAGTCAACAAAATCAGCCTACAAGAATACTGGCAGACGCCAGTGATATATAGACCCAAAAATACCCCCTGAGATCTGGACAATTCCTTTATATTATACGCACAACTGCAAGCAGATGGAGGATTCTGTTACCTCATCCAAAAGCTTCATCATCTAAAGGTGGTAGGAACCCAGAGTTAAATCAGAAGAATCATTATATGCAATTTTCTTTTAGCATGATAACATATTGAACTGTTTCTTCTGACTTTTTGGTGTTGGAATTTTATTGTTTGCTAGAGTCCAGACACTTCTTTCACCAACATGAAATCTTTCCATTGCACAACTCCCTTCCTGTCTTAATTTTCAAGGAAATGTTTTCCTCTGTAGGTTCTGCATACCTTCTTTACAAAGTTGCTGTTCCATAAAGAAACAGGCTCTCACATGCTCTATTCAGTTCACTTCAGTAACTAGTTTACCTCAATGCATCTAATAATCTCTGTCTAATATTGAATCTTAGTTACTGGCATTCTCCTCTGAGACTTTCATTTGTTTTACACTCAAATGTTTTTACACTCAAATGTTTTTACACTTAATCTCATTGTAGATGCTTTCAGAAGTCACAGCTTTGCCACAGTAAATCTCCTATTCAATTTTTACCCTGTTTTTTCCACTGCTGGTTTCTTAGACGTTAAGCCTGTTACCTCAATCATTGCTGTCTCATTGGAGGGTAGCAATTAACTGCTTTTTGCACTCCGTCACACACTGAACTGTTCTGTGCTACACACAGCACAGGATCCCTGGCAGTCTCTTGTAAGCTGTGAACTACGGCCACACTACCCTTACTTAACACAACTAAGTCCCTGGGTCTCACCCTTACAGTGGAAAACACAGAGATTGGACACAGAGAGCAATGGAGCATAGAAAACTCATCACAGTTCCATGTCCATTCATCAAGCTGTCATTGACATTTTCACGTATAAGAAATAAAGAAATAAAACAAGATTGAGAGGAGAAATTCTGCATGGCTATAGAAGATCTATCTAAGAGAACACATAGAGATATTAAATTTGAGACAATTTGATGATCTCACATATAATTTGGTTATTTCACATCAAAGTAAAATTCAAATTGTCACAATAAATAAAATGATATAGAGTACTTCTGTTCATGACTATCAGTGATCTCTAGTTTATCACTTTGGGATGGCATTATATACATAAGAGCTTCTTACATGTGCAAATGTGGAGCTCCTGCATAAATAAATTTTTAATCCTCTAATGAGATCTTGATTTGGACAGAACATTGCAGGAATTTGTTCCAATCAACTCACAGTTGTAAGCCTTCTTTATACACCTGCATCTCTGGTGTGTCAGATCATTTCTAACATTAATGAACTAACCATTTTTTAAGGTGGAGTGACTTAACTGCAAAGCCTTCCATAAATCATGCAGGATTATGAAAAGCTCTCTCAAGTCTTTGATCAGAGTTCAAATTAAATGGGTCATTTAAAAAGTATTAAAACATCAGTTAATTTAAAGTTTTGATTTTTGCCTTCTTGTTTTGGTTAAGATCAAACACAAAAACATTGAGTTACTGAAAATAATTGTAAGTTATTCACCATTTGATGAAATAAGTTCCTGACTTGCTACTACATGTCTACTGACATGACATGTATTACACTGTTCAGCATTTCCTGTTAGAAACAAGCCAGTGATTGTACATATTGTTACTAATTTGAAGGATTAACCTATGCAATTAGATTTACCTTTGACTTTGACTGTGCCAGCCAAGGGTTACAGATACATCTTTCAGAGATTTCTGACACCACTCCTGGAGATTTATGTAGTAGAAGGAGCTGAATTTCAGCTTTGCAAACAGAACAGTACTAAATATTTACTAAAAACGCCCTGGCTTTCTTTTAAAAGTTTGAAATGTGTATGGAAGAGTATTTCTTTTCCTTTACAAGCATAAGTGTACAAATCTATATGTATATGTATATCTATATACATACATGTAGAGTGCACACCTACTTTCATGCTACCACCACTCTAGACAAGGGAGAAATTCAATAAGGTTTCCCTCTAAGGACTGAGCTCACTAAGGAATGCCTTAGTCTATCAGTTCTTGATTATTGTTAAGAAAGGAAATTTATTCTTCCAGGGGATTTGGGAAGACATGATGATGCTTCAGGCTGTTGTGTACATAAATTTGGTCACCTGTTTTTCATTTGTTTGTTTATTTTACATTGTCATGGGAACTTTAGTAAGTATCTTGTGTTTGATCCTTTCTAAGACAAGCAGTGGCCCAGATATTTGGCAAGTTCTAAACTTTTTGTGTGTTTTAGCATTTGTGAAAATGTTAGTAACATTTTCCCAGACAGTTTCCCATGGAAGAGAAAAATCATAGCTAGCACAGTTAAAAAACCACCACTTATGACCTATGAGCTCCTTATGTTTGAGAACTTTTCTAGTCTAGCAGCTAATGACCTGTGTTTTCCATAAAAAAAGCAGAGGAAATATTGCCACTGTGAATATCCTATCTCTGACTGTCAGTAAAATCTTTTTCACATCACCTTGTATTTTCTTTCTCTTTGTTTTGAAGTACATAACTACATTTGGGTATGTACATACAGTCATGCAGTATTAAAACCTTTTAAGAAATGTTTGCTCTCTTAATTAATGAAAAAGAATTGTGATATTACTT
Organism: Vidua chalybeata; assembly: GCF_026979565.1. NCBI lineage: Eukaryota > Metazoa > Chordata > Aves > Passeriformes > Viduidae > Vidua > Vidua chalybeata. The sequence continues at coordinate 45,602,792 of NC_071534.1, forward strand.
AAATTCCTTGTTGCTATGAGACAAAAACATTTTTATCACGATGTTAAAATATGGGGTTGTGGCATTAAAATGGCTTGTGTATAGTTATCAGGTAGTAATTACCATGTGTGAAAAAGCAATTTTATTTTGTAGAAAAAATAGTATGGTATGATATCACATTCTGTTTTCATTTCTCAAGTACATTGTTGCAACTAGCTTCCAAGTTGAAGTTCAGTAGGAATTTTGTGTACCTCAAAAAAAGTGATAATCTTGCACTGTTTGACATCAACTTATCAGGATTCACCTATCCAAATGAACTGGAGATTTCAGTCTGGATACACATTCAGGAGTCGTCACACAAAATATATTGCTATTACAAAAGACTGACATCTGTATGACTTTGTAACTCAAAATGCATCCACACTCCATAAACTTCACACCAGGCAAGGTGCTATATGATCATAATAAAAAAGTAATTATTCCTAGAAATTGTGCGCTGCTATACATTTTTAGACAGTGCAAAAATTACTCTCAGTAAGCCCAATACAGGAAATACCACATTATTCAGAGTATTTAGCAACTCAACTCAACATTTAGCAATTCCAGCTGGGAATCTTGGGAATCTAGAACATCAATTTTGACCTATAAGTAGAAAAAATTATGCTCACTACTATAAAATGCCATACTGAAATTCAGGTCCTTACATTTAACTTATTTCACTTCCTCAAATTTCCTCCACCCTAAATGTATTTATTAAATATTCATGTAGGAACTTATTGAGGGAGGAAAGTGTCAGAGATTGAGACAAATTAGCAGGTTCTATAATTCATTGACCCAAAGACTTTTTTTTTTTATTTTTGCACATTTTTAATGTTTGCACTTTGATGAGGTTCTTTGACATTATGCCCTAAAGATGGGAATTCAGCTTTTATAGGTTAAATTTCTGATTTTTTTGTAGGCTTTGTGTGCAGATGCTAAATACTGAAGATATCAATATAGGAATCTAAAATAAAACTAACATTTTATGCTTCTTGCTACTTGCTATTAGTTGTGACTGTTATTTTTCAGTAATGTGTTGATTCAGAATTCCTATCTTTCTCTAAATCACTTTTTTTCTAAAGGAGATGCCTATTTTGAATCACATCCTCCTATTATCCCTGATTTACACATTGTTATAAAACTAATATATTAACAATTAATTTAGTAAGAAATAATAGTAAGTCAGTAGAACAAACTAAGAAAGAATCCTTTGCACCACAGCGATTCCAAGAACGCCAGAGAGACCCAAGAATTTTTGGCAAGATTGATCCCTCAAGTCAAACAAACAAAAATGAGCTATTTCAAAGGCAAATCTTTTCACCTTCATTTAAGACAGCACCTATCAAAATGCAGGGGTGCAGACTGGTTCAAGATAACACAGTAAAATACCTGTGAAATTGTTGTGTGGAGAGGTCCATGTTTGATGGACATGAGCCAGCACAGGCTCTCAGTAGTGCAGCTACATGAGATAAGCCATAGCCAATAAGCTCTCCTCAGAACAGTGTGTTCCTCATTCACAAAGAGGTCTGCTGAAGAGGAACGGGTCTTTCTCAATCCTTTCAAAAGCCATATGTGTTCAAATTTATTTTTGGAGGTTTTTTTTTACTTTTGAAATACCATCTCAGAATAATGTCATTAGTGATGCAATTTCCAAGTGGCAAGAAGAGAAAATATTCCTTCCCTAAGAATTAATTATTGCTCAGCTGATGTAAATGGTATCACTTAATTGATTCAAAGGAACTGCATCAGTTTACACCTGTAATGTTCCATCTGGTATGGTAAGGCACTTCCATCAATTTCATTTCTACTTTGCATGCTTTTAATTGCAACTAATAAATGTCTTCATTACTTCTCCAGTTCAAAATTTAAATTTCACTGGTCCCAAAGCCTTTCTTTTAACTACAGCTAGGCGATATTCCTTTTTATTTTTAACCTATGCTTTTCAGTGCTATCATAATAATTCTTACACTTACATTTATGATTTTTATATCTCAGTCTTTTGTGTTGTTTTTTGGTTCAATCAACTAGAGAGAACAAATGTAGTTTTCAGACAATTAAAAAATATTTTTGTTGGCACCCCTTATGTTGAATTATTTAATAAAAATGAAGTTTTTAATATAATCCCGTGACAATTATTCCCATTTTTCTTTTGTGTTCCTGTGAGAGTTTGCACAAACCAGACCCTGTATAGTTTATAACATTATTTGGAGTGGACGATGGCTAACATCTGCATTTTTACTTCATTTCCACTGAGAAATGTCTTTAATCCCTCAGAAACAGATTGCAGATCATTAATCATAAAACTGACTCTTCAGCAAAGCCATACACTTTCAAAGTCATGCTGCTAAAATGTTTTCTCATGATTCCTGACTAACTTGTCTGAGTAATAATTATGCTAATTTCATTGCTGCTTCTCCTCCAGAAGTCTTCAAAGGCTCCTTCCATGTGCCCCATGGAGGCAGCCTGGATCTCTTTCTGATGGGTACCAAAGAACAAAGCCCTATTGCCTAATTTCTTGTGGGACACAACCAGAACATTTTAATTCACTCTTTTTCTCCATATAAAATTATTATAAATGTACCTTATCAAATCAAGGGACACCATGCTATCTAAAAATCCAGTGAGTTTTAATGTGGTCTGAGCTTTCCCCCAATATACCCTAATCCTCCTAAAGACTAGTGTTGGGTACAGCCTACTTCCCTAAACAATATAAAATTTTCATCCCCACCATCTCTTGAAAACTAAAGCAGCTGGCAATACAATTAGAAAGATGAGACTCATTATATGAGATGGCAAAGCTGGACAGATTTATCAAATCAACACTATTTCAACTTATTTTCAGTACAGCAGTCCTACATCTGTTCATTGCTTCTGCAAAGAAAAAAATGACTGTTTCTTGAATGCTTTTCTCTAAAGAGATCAGACCACACTCAGACCACATTTTTATTTGGAGTAGTTTTCCATCAAATCAATTCCTTCTTCATCCTTAGTGATTTTCTTGTTGCATCTTCCAATCTAATTTAGGCAATCATGCCTTTTCAATTAACTACAATTACTTTAATTAGGTGAATAACAACAAGAAAAAAAAGAAAACAACTTCCAAAGTTAATCAAATTAGTGTATCCTTATTTACAGACTGCAATCAAGTCTGTAGATTTCAGTCCAGTTTCCAACTTCAGCACACACCGACCTCAGGGAATGGTGGCAATACACAGACAGCTCAACTCACAGGACAGGAAGTCCTGTGGGTTTAATGTAACTTAGAGGTGAAACCATATTCCCTGGCAGCTAGATGTAAAGCAAGCAACTTTCCCTATACAACCAGTGGCAAGAACCCAAACCCAAAGTTTTTTGCTGTTTGCTAAATACGTCAATTTGGAGGAAAAGAAAGCAGTGTTTATGACTTTTTAGGGGCCATCAATTTCTATGCTATATTTTGAATGCAACTGGAATTTTTAAAGCCTGATTCTTTATCACTGTCTTGGAACACTAATGTTCTTGTGAATAAACTCTGCACTCATGACCTGTGAGCAGATTCACTTTGAAGGGCAGTTCTGGAGTGCATGGCCTGGATTCCTTTTCAGTGGACTCTAAACTATAATCCTGAAATATACTAAATACTTTAAAACTCCTGATGGAAACATAAGTATTCTAAATAAAAAATTATGGCCTTTGGACAGTTTTGACTGAGAGGCAAGGTGTGCTGCTTTTGTCTAGGATAAACGTAATTTTCTTCACAGTAGCTGTCATGGGCTGTGTTTTAGATTTGTGCTGGAAACACTGTTGAAAACACAGGGATATTTCAGGTGTTGCTGAGCAGAGTTTACCCAGAGTCAAGGCCTTTTCCACCTCTCACCCCACCCCATCAGTGTGGAGGTGGGGGGTGCACATGGAGAGGACACAGCCAGGACAGCTGACCCCAACTGACCACAGGGATATCCTAGACCATGTGGTGTTCTGCTCAGCACACAGAGCTGGGGGAAGAAGGAAAAGAGGGATATTTGGAGGGATGATGTCACCTAATGACACAAGCAAAAACGACGCACCACAGCCTCGGTCACGATGAAGAGACTAATTTATTTTTTCTGACTCCAATCTTTTATAGTTCTCAAAAGATGCCAGTGGATTGGAGGGTGAACGTGCCACCTCTCCAACGACACTGGACAAACTACCTGTACATCAAATTTCTCCGCCGCTATGAAAGAATGCAAAACAATAGGTTATTTACAGAAAGTTGTGTGAGAAAGTTCTCTACAAGAATGTAAACTCAGAAGGCTTTAGAAAACTCTTGATAACCAGGGCGACAGGATGGTGTTTTTCTTCCCCACTCACCATCACCTGTGATGGAGCCCTTCTCTCCTGGGGGATGGCTGAACACCTGCCCGCCCCTGGGAAGTGGTGAATTAATTACTTTTTCTTGCTTTGCTTATATGCACAGCTTTTGCTTTGCCTTTTGCTTTGTCTTTATCTCAAACTCCAAGTTTTCCCACTTTTACCTTTCCAGTTCTCTCCTCCATCCAACCAAGATGGGGGAAAGAGCCTCAGGGGAGTGACTGAGTAGCAGCATGGAGCTGAGCTGCTGATTGGGCTCAAACCATGGCACAAGGTGACAAAAAATGAGGCATACATGCAGTGAGGATGTCAGATCATGAGGCCAACCCAAACCTAAGAGGAGCACAACAGCCAAATCAAATATGAAGCAAATGTAAGAGGTGGTCTTCAGCATCAACAAATTCATTATATACATCCAGTGGACTGCACTGGATCACTAGATAATGGAGACATAGTCCAAGTTTTGCAGTATTTGGATTGATGAATTGATCATGGATTGTTTCTTTCTTACAATAAGCTGAATAAAGAATGGGAAGTAACATGAAATGTAATCCAAATGAATATACTAAACCTATATTCCTAATTCCTATTCCTATAAACCAAATTCATATGACAGTGTTGACGTGTACTGACATTTGTGCCATCTTCTTTCAGACAAAGAATTTTGTCTTGTATAGCCTTTTTTTCCTGGAGAAGACAAGCAATTTCCTTTGTCAGCAAAGAGGATGTCTGAATTCAAACTGGCAAGCAATGTTCCCTCACATCTTTTCACGTAGGAACGTGTCCTCACAGCATGTTCTATTAGCCAGTATCAGGCAGATTTTATATCACAGCTAGAAGGATAATAAAGCTGAAGAATTTTCAAAAGATTGATTTGTTGCAGTTGAGATTAGAAAAAATTAGCTTCATACTTCCACTAGCACAACATGTATGCTGCAGGTATATAATTTCCCTCCATCAAACATAATTCTTGACAGAAGAGTTGATGCAAGATTGAAAATGGATGCCTTTATGAACACTAATAAGTGGTGAGAAAGCCCATGAAAAAATGTATTCTGTATTCCTGAAATACTTCCTTCTTTCATGTGTATAGAGAAGTTTTGCCTGCCTTTCATTTTAGACAATTATATCTCACTCCCAATTCAGAACACTTTATAGACTAATACCAAGTACCATTTGTTTAATAACTCAAATTAAATAAATTTATGTTCAGAAATTTCTTCCATATTAGTGTATGCTTTACTTGTAGTAGTTTCTTGTAGCATGGAAGTAGGAGGATGAAAATCTGTTCCTAGCTAGATATGAAGCAATTTGAAGCAATTTCAAAAATCCTCTTCTTTGTAACTTTCCTAGACATACCTTATTGGAATTACTTTTATGCAGTTATAATTCACTGAAGGAAAAAAACAAAAAAACTTTATTAACTTTCAGTCACTTTTTATATTTCTATGTAGCCATGACTCCTTTCAAGAAGGTCTAGGAACCAATTTAGCAACTAGTATTCTTACAAGATAAATATAGGTGAAAACAATATCTGTGGAAAAAAATGGAAAAAATCATTTAGATACCTGTATTATATTTAGGGAAAGGAAGAATTTTTAGATACTATCTGAACTATGAGGGTGGATTCCAAAAAATAATGTATTTTTCAAATTCTATTTAGTATTAGTTTTTCCTCAGCTCATTTTATTCTGTTAAACATGAAGAATTAATAGCACTAGCTAAAATCACTGTAAAATTTATGCCCAAATCTCTGCTATCAGCATTCAACTTTGAATTTTTTTTCATGTTTATTTTGGTTCTCGGCTTCATCTGAGCAAGGATGAGTAAACTCTGCCAAATCTTATGTTTATATCAGATGAAAGGCAGATGTCCTTGGGAAAAGAGGTTGAGACTTCAAGCTTTATTTCAATGGAGAATTAATTTAATTCTCATTTTTTCTCCAAAACAATGGTTCACTGCAAATCTATGATATTTCCCTTTCAATTTTATAAAATATGACTCTTCATGGTGATGCTTTACTATAGGAGTGCAAAATTTATCTCAGTGATGACTCATGTTGTCAAGAGTAAAGAACTTTGGACTAAGATAAATATCTAGTATGTATGTGTGTTTTTCTGACAGCTCATCACAGAGCTGTAGAAATGAATTTGCTTTTCCAAATTTCTTTATAGCCTCTCTGAAAAGGGAATGTACTACATTTGTTGATTGCTTGTTTGGTTGTTTAGTTTTATCCAAATGCACTGCTTGTGTTACTCCATGCCTTTTGCTGCATTTCATGAAACTGTTTTAAAGCTACTGAAGGAGCTCAGAATCAAACTTTATTTTCTGCTAGCAAAAATATAAAATCCCCTGACCTGTAAATACTACTACCATAGAATCTACTTAAATTCACAGTATAACCAGGTACCATAAAACAAATACTTGCTCCCCAAGTGCCCAGTCAGTCCAAGCTAATTCCAAATGTAGAGGTCAAAAACCTTAATAATTTTTTTGCCTGCCAGAGTAGAGGAATGGCGATGATGAGGATAGGGTTCAAGCAAAACACCAGAGAAAAATTGCTAAAGAAGCCCAAGGCCATGCAAAAGTGCTATTATTATTATTGTTATTATTATTATTGGTATTATTATTGCTATTATTTTAGCTATTTGTTTATTAGCTATGATGTAACTATTATTATACTACACTTTGTGTAGTGTTACATTTCCACATTCATTTATAAGGTGACAGGAACAGACAGATCAGAAAAAGAGGGAGGCACTATGGTTTCAGGTTAGTACATTTCTGAAAGCTAACACATTTCTGAAAGCTAATTTGCAGTGTGGCTTCTCAACAACACCAGAGAAAGCAGAGGAACACCTCCCTAATGTGTATATGGGTGTATTGCTTTAAAAGGCAACAAAGACTCTCAGATGCACAAAAAGACACTACACAGAAAGAATCAGTAACTCAGAGATTTGGTAGAATTAACTCTTTGAATGGTAAAGCAATGAGTTATTAATCACTCAAAATTAATACCCTCCTTTCCACTCCTTCTTAGTTACATCTGAAACAAAGAAGTCCAGTAAGGAACTCAGTGAAATAAAAAGGGCCAATAAGATTAATTCTATTTTATTTTGCTCAGTCAGACATGGTCTCTAAAATATGTCCCTGCCTCAAGGTAGGTTTAATAGTTATAACATCTACATGTTTCTTTTTATATTCTTTCTTGATGTAGATGAAATGCATGGACTGTTTTCCTCCAAGGACATGCACCTCATAGTTTCTACGGCAATATTTGTTTAAAGTATAAAATGCATATTGCCATACTTCAAACAGCATGGCATGTGTATCATCTTTCTGCCATTCTGAAAAATGAAGTACATGAGGGTCTGGTAATGGTGAGGATGTTTTTGTGTATCATTCATTCAGGTGAAAATTGGAAAGGTGAAATCAAGTGTATAGTGATTAGAAAACACTTGAAAGAGTAGCTGTAATCAGGCTGATAAAATGTCACACCTCAGACCTGGTTTTGGGCAATTTAGAGATCACAGAATGGCACAGTGCAAGGTATGCAGACAATAAACTGAAGTGCTTTGACTAGTTTTGAGTGGTTTGCAATAGCTAAAGATTAGAAAAAAATTTTTCATTGTATTCTCTTTTCTTTTGATTCCAGTGTTTTTTTTTTTTTTTTCTCAGTGTCTGCCGTTTAATGCAGGCTGTGTGCCAAAATGATCTTAGAAAGTCTGCTGTGCCAGATGTCACCCTTTTGCCCTTTTGCTCTGTCTGCAGATTTTCTTTTAGCAGCATTTGAAACTAAGTTAGGGAGCATACATTTTCCAGTAAAAAGAGGCATTATGAATAACACTTCTTGTATCTCTGAATAACCCCCACAAAATGCAGTACACATTATACATCAACTACATCAACTAAATATTTAAAAAAAGGTTATTCTTAACTCTTAGCTATTTGGAGAGTACCTCAGTGGTACCATTCTTTCAAATACATGTAACAGCAACAATGGAGGCTAATATTAGGGGTTAATAAAATCCCACAGAGATGGATCTTACAACATTAATTTGACCTGTGCTGGATAAAGATTAGATATTCTACATACCTCTTGCAAGTTTTTTTTTTTCTTCTGGTGTGCAAGATCTCCATTCTATTATTTTCAAAGGAGAAAACTGTTCCTGTTTGAATTCTTTGGGTCAAAATAGGATTAATTTTCTAAGCTTTCCTTCCTTAAACTGTGAATTTCTAGACAGTAGAAATGCCTATTACTTGTCAAATTATAGGCATGAATAAAACCATTTTATTTTCATTAAAAGAAAATGAGACATACATAAACTCTCATTTTCACAGACCTTCCCCATGCTTCAAGAACCAGGCACTAATCAAATAGTTAAATAATGCTTGCTTTCTTTGTAGAAGAGACAATTTTTTAAAAACTCAAATTTAATAAAACCACTAAATATTACTCTGCGTCTGATGACAGTGTATGGTCAGACTTCCATGGTCTGACTACTGCAGATGATTGTAATGTGCTCTCATGAGAAAATATGTTGGTGTTTTTGTTGTTTCAGTTTTTTTTATTCAATAGAATTTGGCCAGAGGTTGACTACTGTGGGTCACTCTTTCTTTTGGATCAACCATCTAATAAAAAAATGAAAGAAAAAAAAATCACTGAAAAAGTACCCCAAATTAAGGCCCCTCAAAAAGAAACCAAACCAAACCAAACCAAACAAAAAAAAAAAAAAAAAAAAAAACCAACCAAAAAAAAAAAAAAAAAACCCAAAAAAAAACAAAAAAAAAAAAAAAAAAAAAACAAAAAAAAAACCAAAAACCCAAACAAATAATCAAACAAACTTCAAAAAAGACCCCAGTCAAAATATCCACAGTCAGGTTCAGTAAGATGAAGTAACTGTAATTTAAATAAAACATTCTGTTTATACATACAAACTGAGGAATGAGAAGTTGGAGAAGGTTCTCTGGAAGGATATCTGGGGATTCTGGGTGAACACGAGTTGGCAGTGTGCCCTGGCAGTAGAAGGGTATCAGGCATAGAATCACTGGCTGGTTGAATGATGTGGTTGTCCTACTCAAATCTATTCAGGTGCAACCTTACCTCGAATACCATGTGCAATTTTGGGCACTTAGATATAAGAAGGCCATAAAATTATAAATAAATCCAGAGAAGGATTATCAAGACTGTGAAAGGCCTTGAGGGCAAGATAAACTAGGATCATCTGACGTCACTTGATTTGTTCAGAATCTGAGGGAAGGCCTCATTGCTGTCTCCAACTTCCTCAAAGTGGGCAGCAGAGGGGCAGGCAAAGAACTCTCCTCTCTGGTGGCCAGAGACAGGACTCAAGGAACTGGAATGAAGCTGCATCAGGTGAGTTTCAGGCTGGACATTAGGCAAATGTCCTCTCTTAACTGAGAAGGTGTTTGGGCATAGGACAGGCTCCCCTAGGAAATGATAATGGCAAGAAGCCTGCTAGAGTTCAAGGAGCATCTGGATGATGCTTTTATTCATATCGTTCAGTTTTAGGTCATCCTGGAAGGAATAAGGAGTTGGACTCCATGACCCTCATGAGACTGAAGATCTCTGTGGTTTTATGAAAATATTGTAATACTCAGATAAATTAATGTCACTGAACTGAAATTATGAAATTCTCACCAGGTTATGGAAACAGTACTCTGAATTAGCTGCCAATATATTTATGTAAAGGAAAAAGATATGTTATTTACTGAAATTATCTGTAAAACAGCCTCATTTCTACACTGACCTATGATACAAGTAAAGTAACTAAATGAATTGAACTAGAATTGTTCACTTTAGTAAATTTCTATGCTTTATCATAAATTTCTATGCTATGCTATATCAGCAGTCTCCTTCCACAGCCACATGTACCCTGCCTCATGTTGAAATTCTTAAAAAATGTTTGTGACAAGATTTTGTAAGTTTTCAGTGAACACTGATTTAAATATAGAGGTGATAATTAGCTCTTGGAATCCATGTTTTGAATTATGCAAAGCAGCTTAACAGAGCAACAAGTTGCTGAAAATATTTTTGAAAGGTCAACTCACTTTTGTGTCTGCTTCATCTTTCTTTTAGTAAGTATACTCTAAAAAATGAAAGACATTAGAACACTATTTACCTTTCTAAGAATAAATGTCAAAGTCATATCAAATGGAAGAACACTAAAATTTTTACTGAAGGCCAGCTGCCAAAATGGAAATTAACACCTACAAAGAAATATTAGACAATTCCCCATAATAGCAACAAGACAAATATGAACTTAAAGATTGATGTTACACAGAATACTCATTAATATAAACTGATATAAGTTAATGGTAAGGCTCAGAATTTTGATCTTCATGAATGGGAAAACCGTCCCTTAGACTTCTAGTGTTATCAATTTATTTTGATACTTTGCTAGGCTTTAACACCAGTACTTTGTTTTCTGTAAATCTGTCATATACTAAACATCTAATACTGGCCAGCTGCCAGAATGCAAATTAACACCTACAAAGAAATATTGGACAATTTCTCCTTTTCTTGTAACTTTGCCTTATCACTATTGAACACAGTTGAATATTCATCTGTCCATTAAAATTCAGGTCATTATTATGAAAAGAAAAGATTGATTTTGACATAGTTTTTCCCACACCATCTTCTCCTTCAGGATTTTTCTCTGCATCAGCTCTAAGTGAAAACATATTTTTATGTCAGTTTAAGAATTAAGATTTTCACACATGTATAAAAATCTTATCCTCTTACAAATTCAGTAACAGATTAACAAACACTACATTTTAGCTATAATTAGAATGAATTAAATCTGAATCCAATAACCTATGTTGAAAAATGTAGGCATTTCCAAAGTAGACTTTTTCCAGCAGGACAATTTAAAAAATATATCTCTAGTTTACAGCCACAGAAGTTTATTTTGTGGGGTTTTGGATACAATAAGAGATAGTCAAGGAGGTAAATTTTAAAGTGCTATCAAATTTCATGGTTCCAGTCTGTTATTGTGTGACATGCTCTGCTGCAGAGTAGAAGATGGTTCCCATTGATAACACAACCTCTTAATTCAGTACATTACTAAAAAGGTACCAAAGAGAAAAAAAGCAAAGACAAGCATTCAACTGCTATTTAGCAGAGATATACCTACGTGAGGTCGTGCAGTTAATAATTCAAATATTATTGAAGTGTGTGTGAAAACAAATTCAGAGACTTCATAGGATATTTTAAATTGTTTTAAAATTGGGGAGTTTTTTTAAGTTTTTAACATTTAACTTCAAACATTGAACTACCTAAACCATTTTTCTTATAATATGTAAAACTAAGGAGTTGGGGTTTTGTGGCTTTTTCTTGGTTTTTTGTTTGTTTGTTGGGGGTTAGAGGATTTTACCTGTGTTTTTTTTTGTTTTTTTTTTTTTTTTTTTTGTTTGTTTTTTTTTTGTTGGTTTATTTTCTTTTTGATACTTGAAAAAAATGTTTGAAAAAACTTTGAAAGAAATTTTGAATTTTTTTTTTCTTTTTTGTTGTTTTAAAAAGCCTGTGATATGAAATTCTTGGTAATAGGGAAGATTACACTATACTTCCAAATACAGGATCATATCCTCATAAAGCCTAATTTATATAATTTTAAAAATACTAGCAGTCTCAGTCAATAGTCATGAATTTGTTGGTCAGTTAGAAGATTCTTCAGTTCATACAAAAAAAATCTGAATATTTCCATCCTTTTTTTTTGTTTTGTTTTATTTTTTTAAGAGTGGTGGGAATGGTGCTGTGATGCTACATATTTTCTGTTCATTATTTTCATTACTAAGAAGTTTAATTCTGAATAATTTTTTTAGACCTCTGAAATCCAGATGCACTTCAAGGAAGCAGGTGTCAGAAATTGGCTCACTTAAGACTTGTTTTCAGGAGCATAATCTTATTATACCTCCCAAAATAATGATGCATTATTACACTGTTCTTTATTTCTCATTATGCTATCATCTTTGTTTATAGCACTAAAAAGATTGTTCCAACTTTGGCAAACCATAGCTGGAGTTTAATTAAGCTTTTGCCTCCCCTGTCATAAGATATAAATAGAAGATAAAACACATATGTAAAAAAAAAATCTACAGCACTTGTGAAGAGAAGTGGGTGCCTTGGGAGACTTGGAAAAAAAGAAACTTTTTTCAGCTACTCAACTAGTTGATTATTTATTTAATATCCAGCTACAGTATATTAAATTTAAAGCATTAAGTTTCACAGCATTATGTGCCCAGTTTTATATAATTTAAAAGTAAACAAACAAACAACTCTCTTAATTGACTAAAGGTAAGAGGATTAATTAGAAGGCCAGAAATGGTGAGTCTGTAAGCTAATCAGGCACTGGTTTACCAGGGAAATGTAGAGAGGTTACTTTTTAACACTATGCATATACACAAACATATATTGAAGAAACAGAGCTGAAAAATACCAAAATGCTCTCCTCTGAATTAAGGAAGTTTCATTACACTGTGTTGGGTATTTTTAACCAAGGGTACAGATCAGCATTTAGGCTGAAGATAGCCAGACATATGAGTATATGAGTTTTTTAAGCTTAATCTATATGAGTTATGGTACAGTGCCACAAAAGCAATCTAAATTAAAACATATACCATCACTACATTGACTGATTGGCAGTCTACAAGTATAATTATCTCTCTACAGAATAAAAAGTTCTAAATTTTCAACAATTCTAGGAAAACATTAACACTGTGAAACAGCATTCAAAGCCAATTGCAATTATTTTGCATTCAGAGACATGATTTGTTTTGTGTATCCTTTTGATTTTCACTTACGGTTTTGTTTTTTTTTTTTTTTTAATAGCAAGAACTGGTAACATGTCAGGCATCTGATTGGATAGTAAATACAAATACTAAGATATCTCTTTTAGAGTGTATGTTGAATCTAGGTTTAATCATATTTCATAAAATTCTTTCAGATGCAATGACTAGCAGGTTCCTAAAGATTGAAGTTCTCCATTTGTTAAGTTAAAAAATCTACCAAAGTCTTTATTTTTAACCTATCCTCTCAAAATACATGAGCATAAAGCTGTGGAACAAAACAAGAGGTAACTCAGATAACAATCTTGTATTTTTTATTTATTTCATTAATGATGAAATCATGCTATGGAAAGTTACAATCACATCAGTTATTTTTGGCTCAGCGATATTCTCAAACTCCCTGCCCAATTTTGTAGATACTTATTCTTTAAATTGAAAATTCCTACAAAACTTTTAGGCTCAGAGGTGAACTTTGCATCATTATCTCTACTGCACTTACCTGTTAACACTTATCTTCTGTCTAACCTTATGCAGTATGCAAGAGTGCTTCATTTATTCACATTACCTCCTGGCACAAATCACTAGAAAATATGCTGGAAAGATGGAGTTGGCCGTGGCACTTATGATGTTCCAGCCTCACTTAATCCATGAATTTAAGGGTTATAACATTCATCATACATGTGTCCAAATCACCCCTGTCAAAAGGAGTTTGAACTCCCACTCCAAGAAATTGCCTCATCAGCAGCTTGGTGACCTGGACAAGTGGGACTCTGTCATTCCTGCTGTGGGTGATTCACCTTACAAGAAGGATACATCAAAATACAAGATCTCATGAGAAAGTTATTTCATGTCCTGGTGGTAATAACCTTGCTAAGAAGAGAAAACCTAAGTCAAAGTCGTTGCTTTGGTGAATATGCTGTATGTAACTCCAAAATGCCAGCTGGCTGCATATCCCTATGTGCTAAAAGTCATAATTTTCCTTGTCACTTCCAACCTGTTAACACATCTCAACATGACATTTGTTGAGGATTCTCTAAGCTCACTATAGACCTAAAGACCTAATTTTTTCTGTCCTCACTGTAAAGGATAACAAATTCTTAACACCCACATTTTGGAAGGAGGCCTAGCTACCATATTTAGCATTATGAATGACTTATGAAGGAATTAACCTCCACTTAGCAAATCAATCCTGAAGAGATTAGTGAGGCAAAAATCAGGGCCAAGACGCACCACAGCAGACCCACAGGACACTGTCTATTTACACCTTTGATAAAGGACCTGGAGATAAGAGTGGTGCAAAACTGCAGACTTTGAGGAGGGTAATGTTAGAAATCTCAAAGGGCAAAAGAGCCCAAACGGTAGTAAATAAAATCATCAAATTTATCTCTCTGTTAAGCTGAGTGGAAATAGTGGCTGCTGTTCTTTGCCTATCCCAACTACCCATTCCATCCAAGGAAGCACCTATTTCATCTCTCTACTGCTTTTTCTTCTCTGAGCCAGTTTTACAGTGAAACTGGTGTGATCCTAGAACCTGACATATGATCCTTTCCCAACAGTTGTCATAGACAAGCCACCAGCACACGAACAATGTTCCTGTCCTTTTCTTCTTTTTTAGGCTTTATTTGGCCTCATGAGTTTATTTAGGGTTAAATGTTCCATACGTTTAGAAACATTAAAAGGCTTGCAATCTGATTTTTTCTTTAGGATACATTGAAAACTGAAAAATATTATATACAATACTTCAAAGTTCGTAGTACACTAAAATGAACTTATAGAAAATTTTCACTGGCAGTCTTCCTGACACTCCAGGAATCAAATAAAGCCAGGAATTAAAGACTTATCCTGTTACTTTTAATTTTTTTTTCAAAGACAGTCTTTGATGTAGAGCAAATTTTCTCTTCCAAAGTTAATTTTCTTTTTTTTAAAAAAACAGTCAATATCCAAAATGTTACAGTTTAGCAAAGCACTTATTTGGTTTGGCACTTAGAACATAATAATTTTAAAATGCAACATTTTAATAAAGAATATTTAAAATAAAAGTTGAATGAGAAAAACAAATTAATTTAAAAAATTATTCATAAATTTTTATTCTGATTAAATACACTATGCTAAATGCAGTTAATTTTATCCAGCAAAGCTTTTTAACAAAATGCTGATGTATTCCCTTTATATTACAACAATAGATGTTTCTGATACATTTAGATTTTCAAAAAGACTTTAACTGCTACATCTTATGTCTGACATCACTAATATGATAGAGACTTAATTGCTTATTACAAGCATTCATTTATTCCTGTAGCAAAGATCAACCATAGTTATGGGATATAGTTAGAGAAACTTAAAGAGATACTCGAATATTTATTGTATACATACAAGTCAATACATCTGACTGTCCCACAAGATCTCTGGAAAGGCTACCCTGCATATATCCATCCTGCCATAGCAGTGCCAAGGTCACCGAGCTTTGAGCTAGAGATGGCAGGTGGCTGGATGCTCCTTGGGTGCAGGAGAAGTACAGACTGCGAGTATGAGTTTCTGTTTAACTCCAGAGACATGAACGTTTCAATTTTACAGGCTAGCCACAATGTTTTTGATAAATTTTTGAAAAAAAGTTGATTTAGCCATAGACAAATATTTGGCTATAGCATGCAGTGGCAAGAGCAAAGCTACCAATGGTGTATGAATGGCATCTTGGGGAAGGTACACTACAACACTTTGGCTATCCCTTCACAATAAACATGGATCTATGCAGTCACAACAGTCTTGTCAGCAATCTGAACTCACAGTGAGTTGAGGCTGCCTGAAGGTGACATATAAAAACTAATGTCAGGGCATTTTTTGTGAAGTAGCCTATAAAGTTTGGAATCCTCTGAAAAAGGTTACAGTTATATTTTGTGCCTGACTTTGACTTGGCCCTGTGGTTAACTGAAGTTGACAGAAGCAACTAAAGCAGTTAAAGTGGTTGATAAAATCTTCAAGTGCAGATTACATGTCATGCCAGAAATTGTGTTTTCTCTCCTCTGGTATTACCAGTGAATTCATCTCCAGACCAATACTCAAGGTTTGCCAACACAGTGTGCAGCTGTATTAGTTTATCACCAAACACAGTCTGAAAACAATTCTTGTGCTATGCTATGATGAAGATTTAAAAGCAGAAGTATTTGTCATCACTGGAAGTGCAGAGAAATGAATGTCAAGACTGAGTTAAGAAAATCCAAGATTTCCAATGAGATACATTGAAGAAGACCACAAGCTACCCAACTATAACTGTAATACAAGACCAAAGATGAATGGAAGTCCAGATGTGATGCATTTTCACTATGCACTAACAATAGACAAGACAATCAGACCGCATTTATTCAGAGCAAAGGCATTAATGATTTCAAATTCCAAGGTCTTGTTAAATGGTAGAGTCAGATAAATTTGTGGCCAAAAATGTGGCTGTTATAGCTAGGCAATAAGGATCTCCCAGGAATAAAATTTCTGATGGTATTTTTTGTTGTGATAGAAATAGAGGTCAAGGAGAAAGCAATCCAGATCCACAGCACCAACTTGAACTGACAACCTAGCAGGTTCCAGTAATGGCTGCATGCTGGCAAGCAGAAACTGAAGACACTTGAACTATTCTGTTTTGGTTATATTGACACCGAGGGAAACAGAAAGGCTGAAAGCTGAGATACATAATAATAAATAAATAAATAAATAAGATTTATTAATTTATGGGAATGGTAAACTACTTTTCCACACTCTACACATTCATTATATAAAAAAGCATCAAGAAAAAGCCAATTCTGAATTCTCTAGCTTGGCCTACAGTGATACAATGAGAAGATAAACCAGAGAAAAGTGCTTTGAGCTAAGAGCACACTGCAGACCAAAATCCAGATGCTTTCCAGATACCAGTTCTGCAGCACAGGAGACAAGCTTAATCCATGTGATACAGTAGCTGTACATCTCTCCAGAAAGCCCCAAACAACCCAAAAATACTTTGATGTGAGCTGCTTAATCCATTAAAACAGTGCATACTCTAGAATTTAGGATCCAATGCTAATGACAGTTACTACCTACTGCCAGCTTATTTGTGGATGAGCTGGGAATGCAAGATAAACTTAATCAGTGTTGTAGGAGCTGGCACTTAGCTGAGCAAACATTTCATACTTAATGTAAACCAATATGCACAGAGCAAGCCAAAAGTCATAACTACAGGCCATGAATTTGTTGAACATGTATTTTGAACAGCATGAAATGCACAACTGTTCAGACATCATAAAACTCTCCAACATCCTTAAATCACAACTTGGTGTTGAAACTAAGGCAGATATAATTTTTACAGGTGGGGACTGCATTTCCAATCTACATTTAGTGATCCCTGAAAAATCTTAATGGATTTTAAATTGAGAACCAACTGGGAAACTTCAGGCATATTTTTCAAGTATTTGTTTTACAGAAGAAAATGGAAATTTATAGGCTGCAAGATAGATATGCAACCACTCACACAAAGCAAATGATGAAAGATTAATCCTGGGTGTATAATATAACTAGAAATCAGGGCAGTAGAAATGAAATCAAGGACACCTGCAGAGCAAAGGCAAATCAAAAGCCACAGTGAAATCAGGGGCTTTAACTCAAACAGTAAGTTTTAGGAATTAACAGTAAGTTATTCAGTAAATATGAAGATCTGGTGGACAAAACTAAATGAGCTCTTAATAAAGATTGTATTCCTATGACACCATTTTTACTAATCAGTTCTTGCCCATCAATTCAGGCATTAGTCTGAGAAAATTCAACTATGGACATTGCTCAAGGAAGGAGTAGCTACCTGAATATAACTTGGAAGAAGGAATTTAGAATGAAAGGCAGCCAAGAAATCAGCTTTATATCCTCACAACCTAAGTGTTAGCTGCAATTTTCACCTCTCTATAGAAGGTTCTTTTATAGAGAGAGTATACAATTCTAGAAATAGTGTAGAAACATGAGGCAGGACACAGGTTAGTACTGTATGTCTGTAAAAAAGTAAATAAATAAATAAAAATTAATCCTAAACCTTAAAGGGATTCTGAATGTATTACTATGAATGATATGAACATAAGCATGACATGAAGCAAGCTTAACTCAATTTATAGGTAAGCTATTGTTGAAGCATAATAATTGTTGCTATTTATAATTATACCACAAAAATACTTAACTGGTTCCTGTGGCTCTCAGAGAAAGGAGCAGCATCATTCCCAGAATGTTAAAATTCACCTGATCTAACAGCAAAGTATTTTAACGTTCAATGTAAGCAATCCAGCAACCAACCCTTTCATATTTCTATGTTAGGAACTGTCACAGGGGAGAGTTACACCATCCATGACCAAAACTGTTAATGTAATCAATGAGCATTTGGGCATTCCCTGGCATCTGCACTGTGCAAGTCTCAAGACACTCCTATTTGTTTAAGATAATCTGTGTGAAATTACAATAAGGAGATAGTCATTGCCTAAATTTTCCTTTTTAAGTCAGGTTCATTAGGATTGGGCACAAGAACGTCAAAGTATAAACTTGTGAGTGTTAGATGAAAATAATTTGCAGTCTCTTGGCAGAAGCTTGGAAATAACTATTTCTGCAATAGCAAGTCATGTCAAATAATCTACCATCCATAAAAGACACAGCATTAAATGCAAACTAATGAGGATTGCTGTATCTGGGAACAATTAAACCTGTGAACTAAACCCCACACTGCAGACATGAAAGGTACAATACATTCCAAAACTGTGCAAATCCTCTGTAGCTTTTAATGTACTTCTTCCAGATGGATTTGATGAATTAAGTAGAAAAAATGGTCATAGGCTTTCAAAAATTTGCTTGGTTCCTGGACTGCAACCTCCCCAGTGAAAAGTTCAAATGATCGCTGCTGCCTTTTCATCACAAAATTGAGCTCTATGAAAAGGGCCACTATCAATAAAACATGCTTAAAGCTGGGGATGGGAAATTGTAGTAAAGGAAAAGCCAGTTCAGGGTGATCATTTCTAGAAGCCATGTCTCAGGATGATGACCACCAAAAGGTTGAAGGGATTTTTCAAAAGGATTTAGCAAGCCTTGCGAAGGCTTAGCAAGGTTAAAGCCTTGTCTTGTGTAAGATAATGAATGTCCTATGGATTTGCATAATTGCACAGTAAAAAATCAGTTATTTTTGAAGAAGATGGGTTGTTTTGTATATTACCATGCTAAATAGGTCACTTACTAGTTTTAATCTGTTTCTTTGACAAGAAAAATGTTTATGAAGTTGTAAAGTATGCAGTTTCTATTGTAAAGAATGCTTCTAAAATGGAGTAATTGTAGCTTATATAAATACGTTGCTGCTAGTTTATAATTGAAAGAGTCTAGAAATGACAACCCAGAGGAAACGTCCCAAGACTGAAAGTCCAATTTTGTGTTTTGCCTGCCAGTTCACAATGTTTTCCGTGGTTAATAAAAGTGATTTGAAGACATTGAAGCTGTCTGAGAGCTGGGAAAGAAGTTGCTTTTTCTGTTTTTGTCTCTTAAAAGAAGAATTAATTCCTAAAGATGAATTGTATGAGGTAGCATCAAATCATGTACTGCATTTTCAGAAGACATAGGATAGTTTTAAATTAAATGTATAAAGTGCAAAATAACAGGCAGCTTAACTTGCCTTGGGCTGTTTCCTTCTTAAAAAATCGTACATACATGAAAAAGGGAGATTTTTGGAAAATTGTCATCTGCTCCTCCTTTGCCTTGGCAAGAATAAGGAAAAGGTGAATAATCAAAGCCCATCCTTGTCTAAGCCAATAAGTGTCATTGCAAATTGGTAAAACTTGAACCTTTCTAACTACATTAGGCAGAAGAGCAACCTGAGGCAAGCAGATCTGGCTCTCCCAGCTTGTGTTGAGGGGAAGCTGTGACACTGCAGGAGCCAGATACACCAGCAGAAAGAGATTACCTCACTGGAAGGGAGGTTAGTTGATTGTCCCTGTTAAGCCTATTCAAAGCCATTTCCAATTACAGTTTTAATCACTTTAAGTAATGAAGGACATAAACATTTTTGCCTAGTCCCTGGATTGAATCAAGCCATTCTTCTGTGAGTCATGTACATCTACAGAAGAACGTCATTTCATATGTGAGAATGTTACTAAAATTGCTTTCACATAGCCTTTTCCTCTCTGGGAGTGGAGAATAGGATGGGAAAACATTATGAGAAAGGCTGTGTGTAAGGTCTGTCTTTCTGATCTTGCCAGAGGAAGGATGTATTCAAAAAAAGGCAAAACCAGATCTCTCTTGTATTTTCCTAGTTTTGCATATCACCACCGAACTGAAATTGTCATGTCCTGTGATGCAAAAGATACAAAATTCAATTAAATAAGCACAAAAGGGATTCAGTAGTTTGAATTGCACATGCATATACATACTGTGATGATTTCTGCCTACTGAGCTTCCAAGCTGATGAACAATCAGCTCTCTGAAGCCCTCAAACAGGCTTGGCAATCATGGATCTTACACTGGGCTATGTTATGCAGATGAAAGTGGCAGAAAAGTCTGTGTGCTTAGCTGCTACCCAGACTGCCCTGACATGCTTGCAATACAAATGAAATCAGTAAACCTTTGGGGATCCTTAAGGACATGACCTGTAGAATACTTATTTATTGCTTTATTATTTTGAGTGTACTTAGAACAATCATTTTCTCCTATTGGCAGCATTGATATTTGCAGTTTCCTGTTCTGTTAAGGAGCAGGATAGTGCTTGACTAGGGTGATCTTTGAAATTTTCTTTCCATTTAAATAAGAGTATCTAAGTGATCTGAACTGATATGAGAGAATATTAATACAAGGAAATAGCAATATAAAGCCTTGGAAGGCAAAACTGTTGTCTGTTTACCAGCTCAGCACCTTGATCAACCTGAAATGATGGTTTAAGGTTAACACATCAGTCAAGTTACGATTTAGTCAGATTTATGAAATTCAAGTTTTCTTTGTTCCACAAGAATAAATTCCTTCTTCACAATATTTTAGATACTGAATTATTTTTAAGCTCCAAAACTCCATTTCTATCTGGGAGAAGCATTAAAGCATTAAACATGCCATGAAAACATCATTTATGGTAGGCTAAAATGTATTAGATTTCAGATGTGTTAGTGACAACGATACAACATAATAGAGCTTGGCAAGATGAAGACAGTCATAACACATGTCCTTGACAACAGCATCCAGGTAGCAGAGAAAATAAATCTACTTCAGAGGCCTTACTAAAAACTTATAATAAATACATAAAGAAAATATATAAGAATATTTTTTTTTTCTGGTTACAATCTCTCTTTGCATTCAAAGGGAACACTGAATAAGATGCTACAGTAAAGAAAGAAAAAGAGAGCAGGTGAGGAAACAAGTCCTGAGAACCTTGTGTGTTCAGCATTTGCAGTTAGGATAAAATTCCTAAAAGACAGTATTACTTACTCGCCTACCTGTGCATCACTTCATGCTGCACATAGTAATTCCATCAGAAAGAAACATCAGTAAAAGATGGGAAAAGATCCCGAGAGTTCACAGATGACATTCCATGGCCAGCTTTAACCATTTTAACTCCATGCAGAATTAGTTTTCAGAACCCATAGGCTGACTGCAAACACTATAAAGGTAAAGGAAAAAGACACTATACAAGGAACCTCTTTCCATTAGATCACAATTACTACAGCAAAAGCAGTATCAAGAACAGCTTTTCCTTTAAATTATTCTCTTCTCTGTGTCTATCTGATGAAGTGCTCTCTGTTGATGTTGTCCTAACCCTTTCCATTTCATACATTTACTTTATTCAAATTATCTATGATTATCATGTGAAAAGGGTAATAATGTAAAATTATCTTTTTGCCACTCCTACACCGCTTCAGTTTCAACTGAGACCTCTGTCAAGGCTGTGCTCATGTTCAACAGCCCTCACTCTAACAGTGGGGCAATAATTCAAATTTCCCATTTATTAACCATTTTTAATCCATAAGTGTATGTTGCAATTTCTAAGTGTAATAGAGGATTGAAGGGCTAGAGAACCTGTTATGTGAAGAAAGACTGAAAAAGTAAGGTCTGTTTTGCCAGAAGAAGGGAAGTCTTGGGGAGCCTCATCCCTGTATTCTAGTCCTTAAAGGACCGTTTGAAGGAGGACAGAGGCTCTCCCTTCACAAGACCTACATAGAGAAGACAAGGGGTGATGGGGACCAGGAGAGCTTTCATCTCAATATAAGAAAGACATGTTTTTACAGTAAGAACAACCATTCCCTGTAACAGCCTCCCCTGGCACATGGTAGAGTCCCCACCACTGGATGCTTTCAGGATGTAAATGAACAGGGTGGTAGATTGCGGCGCTCCATTGTTTCTCCCAGCTCTGGGCAGCTCCGGCGCCTATCGGCACCGCCTCCCTCTGGAGCTTGGGTTCGCCACTTGTTCCTGCGTGCTGCTGCTGCGGCATGCCGGTTGGGGCCTGCCAGGTTCTGTCACCCGCGCGAGGGACAGAGCTCTTGGTGAAGAGCGAAGGAATGACCAAATCACCCATGAGGGAAGTGGGAAGGTTTTAATGACCAAGGAGAGTTGCAGTGGGTGGGCCGCAACCCGCATTTCCAGCGCCTGCGTGGGGGAAATGGTGACCAGGACCTGGGAGGTGCAGGGTTTTATCAGGGGTGGGGCGAGGGGAGCCGGAGCCCCCCCACCCAATGAGGACAGACACCGTGGCGATGACGTGGACCACAGCACCCAACGGTGACGCGGCAGGGGCGGACACGGGGCTCTGGGGCAAATGGGGTCATGGGATCGGGGTGACAGACACTGAATGCTCCGGACGGGACGGGGAGTGGTTACAGGAGTGACGGGGGGAAGCTCCAATGGCAGACAGCCTGGAGTTAACCACGGCGAAGGGGGGGGGGGGGGGGAACACAGGGGGTACACAGGGGTACACAGGACTCAGCTAGCTAAAATAGATTAGATCTAAACCCAAACCCGGGATGCAACAGTAGATAATCTTATCTAGGCTCCTTTTCCTAACAAAATGTTGGATCAGATGGTCTTTTAAGGTCTCTTCCAACCTAAGGTTGTCTATAATCCTATGGTCCTATTATCTTCAGTAGAGGTTTGAAATGGAGTGAGTTTTTGAAAACACAGTAAGAGTGATAGATAGACATTATACTAAAAACACCAGCAAATATTACTTCTGTTTCTTTCTTAGAAAACCCCCATAATGAATTTTGTTTGTGGTATGGGAGGCCTTTGCTTTTCACCACTGTTTCAAATAATAATATTAAGGGTGCCATTATGTAACACTGAATCATTTTAGGAAAAATTTCAGAAATATGGTAATTCCAAAACATAATGGAAGTAACAGTATTTTTTCAAGAAATTTTATAATGATCAGAATTGAATCCATCATCTTCTTAGATAAAAGTAAGTGGCAATTAATGCCATCATTTTTACTGATTAGTTTTAAACATAGACACAGACAATTCCAAGTATAGAAAAAGTAGCTTCATCATTCATCCAAGAATTTCTGCCTGCTCCTCAAGAAAATGAATGTAAATTTTTCATGTTTGTGCTTGTAAAATGTGTGTGACGACCTTCCAAAACTTTCTATCCATTACAGATGAGCAGGTTTTTTCGTATGTATCTGAATGAATATACATTATTCAGCAGATAATTTAATGCACAAATATATTAAAATTAAAGAGGGAAAAGCTAAAAAAAAATCCCAAACAAACAAAAAAATAGAAAATAGATTTGTTGTACACCTGATATAAATTTCTGTAAGTCTACCATATAGACCTGCAAAAGACGTCAACTTCACTCAAGATAGGTGTACTGCTTTAGGATTGATAAATGACAGTGATGAAACATAATATTTTTCCCTAAAGTGACTGTGAAAGCACTTTATAAAGATAAAAATATTTTCTGACTTTTGCAATTTGAATTGTATGTTTTATAACACTTATGAGTTATTTCAGTGCATTTGTATGACACACTCCATTGGAGTAAATGAACTAGGAAGGGCATTTTCATGAGAATTTTGGGACAGAACACAGGAAGTTTCTGGGGATATTGACATTGGAATTGATAGCTTCATTCAGCAATATGGAAATTACTAAACAATCTTTTGAAAGTTTGGGGTTTTTCACTGGAAACTGTGAAAATCAACAAAGTGCAAGAAGAGAATAAAGTCTAACTTGAGAGGATAGATCTCAATGAAAGCTGAAAGAAATCAGTGTGAATTAGATGACTGTTAACAATATTAATATCACCTTGACTTTCAAAAAGAATATAACAAAAAATTTTGGGAGAGTTTATTATTCTCACAATGTGTTTTGTTTATATCCTTGTCATTCTAGCATGTAATACTATGTACCTTAGCAAGGGATAAAACACAACCAAAATATAAGTCCATTTGGTTCTAGGGAAAGAGTAGACAGTGGGTATGTTATTTCTATAAAACAGTTTCCCACTGGATCAGGAAAATACCTCAGGATGTCTAATTTAGATAACAATCATTTTCACATCAGCAAACAAGATATCAAGTAATAACAAAAGTTCACTATGTTGACATAATTCATATGTAAAATTTCTAGGAGTAGAAAAATTAACATTGTTAGCATTTTATAAACAATAAACAGTGAAAAATCATTTATCAGAATTTTTTCCACTAGTGTAAACAGTAACAACAGCCTCAGACAATGTGTTTTAACAGACAGATTTAATACTCAGGAACTGTAACCAATTTCAAAGGCTGGGCAGAAAGAAGTGAAGATAAAAAGAGGGAAGAAATCTAATACGCACCAGATTTTAAAGATTAGAAATAATAGCGAATTCAGTTCTCTTTATTCTTTGCTTATTGGATGTCAATTGACTACCAGGTCAGACTGTGTAAATGTGTACAGAATGATAAGAACAAGGCTAGGAGTTCTCTTCAAATTAGGTAACTATTGCAAGAAAAGGAAAATGTGTATCTATTATATCATATTTAGTAGCACCTGTGAATTCAGAAAGGACTGCCAAAACTGTATTTTCATAAGAATCAGATTCCATGGATTTGTGCACGTCCAGGTTCTTTAAACATTCCACAGCCTGGGCCTTCCCATACCATGGGTAAGACTTCCTTTCTCCAGGCCTTCCATCTAGTCTTAGGGGTCTGTGGTTCCTGTAAACAAATCATTCTAGTAAGAGTAGAAGAAAGCACTGGGTACCTCAGCCTTTTCCACGCCCTTTATCACCCAATCCTATCAGCACTGTGGTCTCGTTTCCCCTAGCCTTCATTTTATTTTTATATGCCTGGAGAAGCACTTCTTGTTTCTCTTTATGACCCTCACCATATTAAATTCTAGATGAGCTCTGGCATTCTTAACTCCATCCCTTTTCACTTGCAGAGTATCTCTACATACCTGAGTTATCTCACACTACTTCCACTTCTTTTATGCTGCTATATGATAGCAGGAGATGCCAAGAGGAAAGTTAGGTCTAGGATTTGTAACGCCAAGGCAAAGATTTAAATATCCCCTCCAGTAAGACTCCACAGTTTTGAGAGAGGAATCAAATGGGGTGTTTATTCCATGAAGTAAAATATGTTGTAAAGACCCTTGAGCTAGTTCAAGTCAAGCTGGCATGAATATGTGGTGGAGAGCAATGCTATGCAGAGATAACAGCTTTATTCTCAAGAGCTTCATGAACAATTAAAGCAGGAGCCAATGAAAGCTTGAAAACCCTGCTTTTAAGTACAATTAAGTGGCGCAGGTGCCACATTGCCTTAATATACATATATTGTTTCAACTTTAGCAGCTAGTTCCATTGTACATTTGCTACCCTTTGGTATAAAAAATATCCCAAGCCAATTACTCTTATTCCTATTTTCCTTAAACAAAAAAAAAAAAAAAAGGCAAACAAAAGACAAATCCTCATAGATAACCATTTACCCAATGTTTGGAGAACTAATTTGGGAAAAGCTCAAGCTCAAAACTTCTGATTTAAGGGATTTGGAATTAAAGTTTGATCCTACAACCTTTTTGCAAGTCCTAAATGCTAGGTTAACATTGACAATAGGGTTGGAGTCTTTCCCAACTTTTCAGCTCAGAAAAAAAAAAAAAAAGCAGCTTCTCCAATCTGGTTTTGAGGTCTTCTAATAGTACATCAGGTTGCTTTTACCATCTTGAAATCTGACTGCTTAAAGAGTGTTCCACGCTAAAAATACATACTTAACTCTTTTCCCCGATGCATCTGTTCTCCTGCCACTTGTTGCCACACCATTTTGTGGGTGTCTGAGCAATGTAAAAATAGAACATTGCTTTTAGGGACAGCGAATTCCTTCAGTAAACTCAGTGTCTATGCACAGTCACTGTAATCTGGCATAAATCCATCCTTCTGCCAAGTATAGACATACTCACAATGGTCTACTGCAGCTGTTTCAGCCAAGACAAGGAGAAACTAACCAATGCTGTCTAGGTGAGAAGTGCTGGTATATTGAACATCTCCCAGGGAGACACCTCACTGTGTATATTTCTTTATCTTCTGTGGGACAGTCAGACTTTTGAGTGACTATCAGGAGTATCCAGTAAAAGGATTACAGTCTAGAAAAAACCTTCCTTGCAGCAACTAGAAAAAATCCCCCACAATTCCACCCATGAGACTGGAATGGGAACTAAGGGAAACAAACATGAACAGCTGCTTCCTAACTTACAAGCAAGTTAGATTCACACGCACAGAAAACTCAAAAGCCTAAACACTTGTCCTCTCAAAGACCAATATTCAGGCCCTCGGCAAAATATCTTTTGTATATAATGGCTTGATGGTTGCCTACATTCCTCTGTTGACTCAATGTCATTTCTGTTGTTGCCCATTCACCTATTTATCATTTACAGGTTAGATATCTAGCTCACTTGAAATGTCCTTCCATGGGCCTAGATTATTTAATTTCTTCCCCTTTTAAGTCTGTAGGGCCTAATCTGGTAAATCTAAAAATATGTTATGGGGTGAAGGAAACTCATATACAAAGTAAACATTGTTAGGGGATTTGGCCAAAAGAGAAAGGCTTCCCACCTTCTCCAAAAGATATTTAAGATTCATGTGTGAAGCAGAACTGCAACAGAGAAGATGCATACAAATATGTTTCATCTACGCACTATTTAGATGGAAAATTTGAATCTAACCATTGCTAAAAATCAAACAGAGCAAGGAATTACACTGAATCTTCTGGATTTCATAACACTCAAACTACAAGGAAAAAATATGCTCCACAAATATATGCAGCTGCTAGTACTGCATGTGAAAGATAAAACATAGATTTTTAAAGTAGTTTTGTAAGCACTTCAAACGGAAACACTCTCAAATTTTTTCAGCTTTGCTCTTTTTGTACATTTGTTGGAGCACGCATTTATCTCCGTAAATGATTGCAATAAAAATGATGGTGAACAACACCTCCAGCAAAGCAAATTACCAGCTTGCATGTGGAAGAAATCACTCTGCTGTTGCATTTTCCGGCCCTCTTCCACTTTGGCTTTTACAGAGATCAGAGTTCTCTCTCTTATAATAAAAAAAATATTATAGACTGTATACCATAGTGCAGGAGGACTGATTGAGTAGAACTACTGGAGGGCAGAACTTATCAACAGGCAGCCATGACTTTGTCATTTACCTGTCTGCTTTGAAGTCTGCTAATCTTTTTATGTAACATGAAAAAATGTAAGCAAAGACCTGCTTGTGTATACACACAATTTCCTTCTCTTTCTCAGTCTCAATCAGTCAAATACACATGCAAATGCACATGCACACACACAGAGCATTTCTTTCTTTGTTCAGCTTTGATTATGACGGTTATCAGCTACATTCTCTGCAGTTTTGTTTTTTTCTTTTCTTTTTCTTTTCCAGTTAAAGGCTTTTCAGGAGGAATTTCATTTGTACAGGCTGAAAACTGGAAGAAACCTTTGTCAGTTGACAACCACAGAATTTCTTGATCTTACATTATTCATTTTTAAACCATTATTGTGAAACCAGTTAAAGGACTTTGAAATGGAAAACCCCAGGCTTTACAGTTCTTCATTGCTTTTTATCCAGTCATTATTCTCATCGGCATTTTCTACTTAGAAATAAATGCTTTCATTAAGAAGAAATAGATTTTTTTAGCTGACTAGAATCTTTCATACAGCAATTTTAATGTACACCTTTATTCTAAGAAGTGAGTTTCTTAAATAACATCTATTTGCTCCCTGAAAGTATGCTAACAGTCTTATACAACACACTCCATTAGCATGGAAATGGATTTTTTGTGTGTAATTTATTTTTCTGCTGCTGTATTACATTATAGCTGCATTTATCAAAGAGAGACTGGAAAATTCTTGTTGTACTTTGACGTGTATAAAATTCCATCTGTTTTGGGGCTTTTTATTGTATTTCTAATATGTCTTCTAACAAACAACATATTTTTAATAAGTGTAAGTGTATATGTATATCACTACAGAAATGTATTTAAATTTTTCCCATTTTTGAAATGTTTCAAGAAATAAAAGTGTTGCAAAGAGCATGTGTCTATACTAGAAAACTTTAGATTTATTAGTATAGCATGTAAACATTTAGAAATAATATTCCAGGAATTATGAGAGAATAAAAAAAGAGTAGGTAGGAATGAGAATGTTATTGTGTTCACTTGGAGCTATTTATTGCTAATATGAGTCATTCAAAATATACATCATGGAAAACAATTGACAGCAAGTATGTAACTACATAACCAAAGGAGGTTATTTCTTCAGTGAGATTGCTGAAAAATAATTCCTAATGCAAATTTGACTTCATATGACACAATACTTGCTTCTAACCTTAGCACAAAATCTTACTAAAAAAAAATTAAAATGTGTTGAGAAAAAAAAAAGTACTGAGAAACTGAGCTTTTCTCGCAGTGGTCTTTGATACTAGGATGAAATACTGAATGCTGAAGTTGAACCAGAGGCAGTTTTGGACACTTTAGAATTTTCTGTACACAGCAGTACACCAACTCAGTCCTTTTTGTGGCTATTTTTCTGTACCACAGACAACAGATAAGTTTACCATGGTTTGATAATAAAAGAATTTCTACTTACCAACTTATTCCACTTCAAGAGCAATATAATGAGTCTTTCTGGGATCTACTGGGGCCTAGAAGCCATGGATATAAACTAGACATATTGAGGAAGCCAGACAGGTAATGAATTTTTATGTAGAACATTTTCTATATGTCTAAACAAAACAAAACATGTTCTATTACTGAAAAAAAAAAAACGATTAAAAGGATAACTTTTTCTCCCCACAATGCTGGTTAAATAAACTCAGTACTCTGTCTACACGAGTTAGGCTAATTGCACCAGGCACTCAGCCGGCAAAATGTGTGACTAAGCAAGGTTCATAAGGACAGAGCATTTGGCTGTTCAGCTGTCCCATGATGGCAGCATATCCAGGTGATGGGAGTTGTAAATGATGCTCAGTCACTTGTTCCCCATCTATACCACCACACGGTCCAGGCTTTCTGCTCCAGGTGCTGAGTCACACATTTCTCCATGCTGTCTTTCCTGGCACTGCTGCCAGCTGTCCTCAGGCTTATGGAGACACCTTCAAACTGGAGCTATTTTCTATGTCAATAAATCTCTCTCTCATTTAGAACCACCTACAAATTTGCTGATGTTGCACTCCATCAATCTGGTCATCAATGAAGATGCATGAGGTACAGTAAGAGGTCCACTATACTGACCTCAAAGTACAATGCTCATTCACAGCTATCAAATGGATGATTGAATCTTCTATCTAAGCCCTTTTGAGTCTGTGTATAAACCTACATTGCTTTCAGCTTAGCCACTACAGCCCAGTTTCCATGACATCCTTTTATTGATCCTGTTAGCTTTAAGCACATCTACATATGTAATCATTATTTTGTATTTTATTACCAGAGTCATCTTGCTGCCTGGGACTCTCAAATTCCTATGCCATTTATGTTTGTCTTATAGATATCTAAAATCCTTAACTTGTGACAAAAACCTGGGATTTTGGCATTTTGCATGTGAAATATTGTCAAAATACCTGTAGGGAAAAAAAAAATCTTTTTTATTACAAAAGATTTCCCTCTCTGAAGAGCTGTTGGTTTGTAAACAGTTCACTGCTTAAATCTGCCGTATACTGAGAGGACACTCCCACCTACCTCACTTCATGCAGCAATTATGATAAGTTAGATTTCTTCAGAGCTTTCTAATAGATAAGGCTTTAGCTGAGGATTAACATCTCTGAGATACAGATATTTCCTGAAGATGTGTGAAATAAATACATACCATAGCATAAAAGAGACCTCCAAATACCTGGTCTAACTGTAAACAAACCTTTCAACGTTGAGGTTTCTTATAGTAAATTAGAATTTCCCCACTGTTTAAGGAGAACAATCTACTGTACAATGTCTGCTGAGACCTTTGCATAGGATTTGATAAAAGCAAAACAGACTCCATCTCTATGCAATGCTGGTAGAAGGAAAGTGTTCCAGAATGATCTGTGTTTACAGACCTTCCTGATATTTCTGTTTCTGATACATATAAAGTTGCTGTGTATATATCATGTTCATGCCACAGGTACTCTTAGGAGATGGAGCTAGAAGCACTCTCTCAAGCTTTATATTCCAAGAAGAGAAAAAAACAACTTAGTTCCCAACACCTTGTACAAACTTGCAAGGTCAGGAAGATCTCGAGTTGTATGCTCCTGTGACAGTTGCTTATGTTAAAGGTAGTTTTTATGGCAATACATATCCTTCATTTTCTGTTCACAGAGAATAGATTCATAGAAACAGAAGGTGAAAAAAAAATAAAGCTAGCAGTTCTATCAAACAATAATTTTCTATGCTTATTCTGCACCTTCAAAATTTAATACCTTTGAGTTTGCTCACTTTCAACCATATGCAAATTGATAAGAGACAGAGGCAAATGTAAAAATTGTTTGTTGTTCTCTAACCAGTGCAGTGGCAAGCCATGGCACACAGCTTTTCAATTAAATTCTCTATGCAGCTGCACTCTCTTCAGCGCAATGTGTTTTGAGACTTAGAAGCAAAATAAATATTAGTTTCAGTAGAGTATCCCCTTCAGCAACTTCAGAGCATGGGATCCCTGTTACAAAGGAGAACGTGAGTTTTCTTCAGACACAAACACAGAGCAGGAATATCATCAGAGCAAAATCAGGACTGAAGACTTTGGTGGGATGGAATCATCTCTATCAATGAGGTCCAAGAAAGAGAAGACAGATACTCTGTCAAATGTCTCTGGATCCAGTTTTCTCTCCTTCCAGGTCCAAGATGGCTAGTACTTCACCCATCACTTTACCACTGCCAACAGAGCCTGAAAGGAGTCAGTAGCTAGGGTTCAACTTTTCAAGTGTACAGCTTTCTCTCACCACATAACCGACTGAAAGTCTCTGCTCTAGGGAGCAGCAGTTCACCCCAGAGACACCTAATTCTGGCACATCAGCACATGCACAGTTAGGATCTGTGCCTGTGCCTACACAAGGGAATGAGAACATGAGTGAGAAGCTCAGCAGAAACCCTGGGAAGAGCAATCCCTTCTCCGTCCCTTTCCTCTACAGCTTTGACACCAGAGTGAAGAGCACCTGCAAGAGAAAATAAAGCGATCCTTTGGCTGCAAAATCAAAAGGCAGAAACTTTTGAGCCTTTTGGCATATTCTCCATCCACTCTATGTCCCAAGGATGGAGCAGGGCAGATTGTTAAGAAAATGGCTGCAAACAGCCCCTTAAAGATGAGGCGCTTCACAAACCAACCCAGAGATAGAGAGACTTTTTTCAATACAACCTTGCAGGCTAACTATCAGTGCCTTAGGAGGCCTGTGATGATTAACACATCTTTACTGTTTCAGTGCAGGGCTTTGTAGTAGTAACCTTCTAATAAGGCTTCGAAGGCTTTTTGCCATGTACTCCCTTAACTGAGAGTCCTCTACTACACCTGACAAAGATAGAAGGCTTCACCAGGCAGTTCATACCAGATCTGATGTTGTGTTTACAACACAGTCATGGTCAGAACTGTCAGCAGTTCTGCCAGCAGCTCTGTGGCAATGGTGGAAGGTGTCCATAGGAAGCAATGAAAGAAGCCTCTAGCCTGGAAGTTGGCAGCCTTAGCAGTGCTGTAGTGGTGACAGTCTGAGAGGGCGGAGATGCTCACATTTTGAGACTGTAACTGCAGAAAGAAAAAGAGAGAAAAGCAAATTTGAAATATGAGAACTTCATAAATAGATGAAGACAATAGCAACAAAAATAGAGCATTCATTTGGGAGAGGTATGAGGACCAGGTCTTTGCTTCTTAAAAACATCATGTCTCCATAGATTTCAGTGAAACTACATTGATTTATTTCTGTTGGGTGCCTAGTTGTTTCTACAGTAGAAGAAAGGCTTAATAAACACATGGATTGCATTCTCACCCCATATAAATTGTTAAAGTTCCCTTTATATCAGTGGAACTACAACAGACAAAGGTCAGGCTC
Source organism: Vidua chalybeata (assembly GCF_026979565.1). Taxonomy (NCBI): domain Eukaryota; kingdom Metazoa; phylum Chordata; class Aves; order Passeriformes; family Viduidae; genus Vidua; species Vidua chalybeata. The sequence goes on from NC_071534.1 coordinate 45,635,441, forward strand.
AACTATACCCAAGAACATTCACTGAGTGCTTACTGAGCTTTTGTGTCTCAGCTTCCCTACATATGCACTCTCATTCCATTAAGTACTTCCAGGAGCTGGGCTCCCTACTTGCAAGGCACCTAAGTTTGTCTACAAAAAGCATTTTAGGATTTTTATGGAAATTTGGTATAGAAGAGATGTTGTTATTTTCCCATGCAAATGTAAATGTATCTCTTCCATCTAGAACACCCTGATTATTGAAGAAGGTGTTATTTGCATTTAATTCATTGTGCCTGATGTAGAATAAAAGAAAGCAAAAAAGATAACAGCACATTTGTCAAAATGAAATCTAGTTATTGCTGTCAAAGTTTGTAAGCAAAAGGCTATTTGCAGAGGTGCCTGGGCTGAAATTTTCACCCCTCATGACTTTATGTAAACCTGAACTTTATTAATTTTTTCTGTATTACCTCACGGATACATCTTCAAGAGTTAGGATTATTTCTATAAACTTATGAAAACTGTGCTCTGCTTTGAAATATTACTTCAGAAAGTCTCTCATCTATTGATTTTTGATGTTGCTGGTTTTTAGCAAGATAAGAATTCTAATCCATCCTGCTAAATGTTACTCTGCTGAAGATTAAACAGCTGTCATGCCCACTCCCCAAAATAAAAAAAAAAAAGAAGAAAAAAGAAGAAAATATTAGCGTGTTGGTGGATTAAAGAAGGTCTATTTTCAGATATAAGCAAAAGACAACAAGTTGTGTTATCTTCTATGTCAGTGTCAACTTCTGAAGCTTTAAAGACCTCTTCTATCTACAAAGAACAGAATGGAATAAAACCAACTCCGTGATATCCCTACCTATAAAAATCAGAAACACATCACTCAAAGCAAGTGAAAGGCTTTCTGAACTCTACTCAGAGGTACAGACTTTTAGCCCACTCAACCTCACCCTCCTCTATTCTGAATACAAGAATGTGTATTGGGTTTTCTTGGTAATGTTTTGGTACATTAGGGGGCCTACAAAGGTGACACCTGTGGGAAGTTACCATATGTCTGATGGAGTCAATGCCAGCCAGCTCCAAGAAAGACCCCCACTGTCCAAAGCTGAGCCCATCAGCAGCAGCGACAGATTCAACAAGGGGAAGAAACCACGAGGCAGCAGCTACAAGGCGAGAGGGGTGAACATATGCGAGAGGAGCAACCATGAAGACCTCAGGGTCAGTGAAAAAGGAGGGGGAGGAGGAGCCAGAGCTGACAGAGACTCCCCTTCAGCCCCTGGTGAAGACCCTGATGAGGAAGGGTGTCCCTCTGTAGCCCATGGAAATCCATGGGGGAGCAGAGATCCACCTGCAGCCTGAGAAGGACTCTATGCCAGGGAAGGTGGATGCCTGAAGGAAGCTGTGATCCCATGGGAACCCCACACTGGAGGAGGCTTCTGGCAGGACCTGTGGCCCCATGGAGAGTAGAGTGCAGGCTGGGCAACTTTGCTGGCAGGATTTGTAACTTCACAGAGTACCCACACTGGAAGGGTCTGTTTCTGAAGGGCTGCACTGCATGGAAGGGACCCCTGGAGCAGGGGATTAGTGTGAGGAGTCTTCCCCCTGAGGAGGAAGGAGTGACAGAAACAGCATTTGGTGAACTGACCACAGCCCTTATTCCCTGTTTCTCTGAAATGCTGGGGGATGGAGGGAAAGAATGAAGAGAGCAAAATATCACACCTCTAGCCTCCATGATTAGGGTTAGGATTAGGGTGAGGAGAAAAGATATCTGTTTATTATATTTATGCATTATTTCAAAGGTATATGTTCCATTTTCTACAAATTTTGCTGCATATAACAGAGGTAGCAGTTAAAGGGATGTGAGAGCATATGTAATTATGTGATCATGAATCAATGCTTTAGGAAGACTGTATGTAAAGTCATAGCATTAATAGCATCACTTAACCTGAACATGTTTCATTCTCTTAATTTAACCTTCAAATGGGTAGATTAATATATCTAAATTTTTCAGCTATCACTAAGGTCTTACAATAGGCTTCTTGTGGACAGAGGGGAAACTCTTATGACCCCTTTAAGTCACAAGATGCTTTTCTTTGCGCCAGATTATGCTGAATAAATGGTCCTCTGTTTTAACATGAATAAGTTTAATAGTTTCAGTAGTACAGCACTGCATCAAGAATGTAGTTTTATAATTTAAACTGCAATTATAATTTCTTTAATATGAGATAAAAATCCAAGGAAAGGTGAAATCTTTATGTCTTTTGTTTTTTATTTTTTTTTTTCCTCATTGGTTGAAGACTAGGGAACACTTCAAATTGTAATTATATTATAGGGCACTTGAACATTTCTATTGCATGAAAAGACAGCATTTTATTTTTTCTAATTATAGAAAGTTTGCATTAACATGTGCTGTAGTTATATATTTTATAATTAATCTTATAGAGTTTAAATTTCTGGTTTTGTTCTGCCTTTGAATATGAAAACCTCCCGAATAATACAATACTCAAGTAATATTTCTTTAGATACTAACACCCTCTCATTAAAGTTCACTAATGTGCATTCTGCTTCAGGAGTAAATCTGACCTTTCCCACTTTCATACTCAAACCAAACAGGCAATAGAGAAATAGCAGACAATAAACCCTCTGGAGCAGTTAAGAGTCATCCAAGAGGGACTTGTGAACATCCTGCTTCATACTATTGCAGGGGAAACAAACTTTCCCTTGTCATCAACACATGAAACTGCACCCGCCTTCCACAATTCACTCATGAATTTTGGGATGAGAGTGAGGCTAAGTTGGAAGTGTCACAGGCAAAACCTGGGACAGCCTGAAGGCATCTGTGATTTGTAGGTTTTCTGATCTTTTTTTTTACATTATGTTCTTATTTTCTTCTGCTGCTCCACACTGAAGAAGTTTTAGCTCAGTGTATGAGCAGCAATATGTTCCTCAATGTCATTAGAATTACAGAACTTGATGCCATCAAAGTTTGTCTTTAGATATGTTTACTTCACATACTTTAAGATTATCCTTGAGATAATCTTCCCAATGTTTCAGCCACCCAGTTCTTCATCTTTGTCTTTCTATCAAAACAATGGGATGCTTACCTCAGGCACATGAACTCCATGACATTGCTTTCTCATCTGAGATATGATTAGAGTGTCAATGTCAAAGCTTTTACAAACTGCACAGCTTCAGTTCTATTTATTTTCGCACTTGACATCAGGAATTTGCTGAAAACAGCATAGGTGAAAATGAATGAGGCATTTACATAGCAATTTGTCCAAATCTTGAAGCCATAAAACTATAACAATAGCAGCATAATATTCCCATTCAAAAACCAATTTTGAACTCAGTGGCTGGAACCATAATTTACCAAAATGTTGCTAGCCAAGTTGATACACTTTGTGATATCATCAGCAATCACCACATTTCATTACCAAGATAATAAAACTTGCTGGCAGCCTGTATCACACATTATCGGTGGACACTATGAGGGACTTTTACAAAGTTAGTCTGACTTGTGGGATGCACAGTTTCAGGGCCTTAGGCTTTTTCCATAGACTGTGAGGTCACTGTGCTTTGTAGAAAGGTAATCAGTGGTCAATGGGATATCTGCAGATTTTTTGCATTTACAGGTTTCAAGTATATGGAATAACACTTGCTGATAACTGACCTTGAATTTGTCCATCAGCATGGCATCACTCACACTGCTAGGGCTATTATGAACTTAGTTGAACATATTTGAAAAAGCATAACAATATTTCAGCAAACATCTTTGCCTGATGAGACAAAATATTTGTTCTCATATAATGGCAATAGATGTTGCTAATTTACTAATCAGGGCAGACAAAAGGACTGTTCACAAAGCAAAATAATTAATAGAATCAAAGACTTTAGCAAAATTATGAAAGATCAGGTCAAAATGTGGTTTTCCTCAAGATCCAGGTAGCAAAACCAGGCATAGTCAGAATGGAATACCTGTTAACTTCTACATGTTTTTCACCTCTGCAATTTCACTAAGAAAATAATTTAAAAGAGTTGCTATGCACCATTCCAACAGCTGCTGAATTTTATCACTCATCTGAAACTGATAATCTCCGTCTTTCATAAATGAACCAGGCAGATAGACCGTTTTTTGGCAAAGGCCAAGGAAGGGGCAGAGGGGGTATCTGCTTAGTCATTCCAAACTAGTCCAGCTTAATTTCTGTCAAAACAGTGACTTTATTTTGCTACCAGTGTTTCAAAATGTGTAATGACCTGGTGTGCATACAGGGTCTATATCCTTTGTTCAGAGTCACACAGACCTCAGACTTGAGTCATCTCTCCTATGGTGTGCAGTGCCATATTTGCATTGGGAGATAAACCTAAGCAGATATAGATTAAAAACTACAAGGTCAGTATTCAGATTTCTTTAAAAGTAAAGGGATATTTCCAAAAGACATTGTTTGCAAGCCTTCTGTCTCAGACAATTTTATGTTTCTGATTGAGCTTTATCCTATGGAATTCAAGCACTAGAAATAAAATAATAATTTCCTGTCCTGCTGAAATAGGATGAAAAAATGTTCAGAGTGAAATCACCTTAATGCCTTAATCCCATTCCCAACATAATGGGTTTTTTTTCCCATGTATGAATGTCAGTGAGAGTGTGGACTTGTATTTTTGTGTTCTAAATAAAACTTCATTGTATAATGGAGTGCTTTCAGAAAGCTATTTAAAATACATTTCACTTTAAAATAAATATGTTATTAATAACATTTTTCCCCATTTTAATTTCACAGTGGAGCAAAAAGTTCAACATAATTAATGCAAAAATATGAAAAGTTACAAGCTTATAGATCTGTTTCTAAAAGCAGTACCATAGGGCAGGGTTTTGTCATTATAAGGAGACAGGTAAACTGGCACACTGTAGGAGGAAAGAGGAGTTCTGGCACACATACTTGGCAAGAAAAATTTATATATATATATATTTATAATTTCAGTTTTATCTGACCAATGATAGTTAAAGTTCTATAAAGCAGAGAGATGCAGGAAAGTAAAAGCAGTAATACACAAGTGATTTGCGTATGTTTCTTAATCTTCCCTATATTTTATATTTAATTGCACTTGTCTATTCTTATATTAACTCACCACACAACTCGAAATCCCAGATAAACACTATTAACAGATGTTCAACATCTTGCAGGTCAAATTCTCAATAAGAAAAAATACTGACAGATTTTCGGTGCCTTTTCATGTGTAACCCTTTTATATAAGTCCTGGAACACAGATGGAAAGAAAAAGAACTTAAGTAATCCTCTTTCAGAAACCAAAGTAAAACATTTCTATCTGACTTAGCCTCAGTGGGTAAATTATGAGTTGGGAACAGAGTTTAGCTAGCAATCAAAGTATGGTGCAAAGTCATTTACTGATCATACAGTTTTTTCTATCCAGAAATTTGTGTAATGCTACTTACAAGGACACAACTTTTCTTGAAAAGAGACCAGTGGTTACACACCTAGAAATTGGAATTCAGACACCAACAACATCTCCCAGAACAAGATATATTGCTTGTCCATTAATCTCCAATTCCACTTCTCTGGGTTACTATATAGGAAATCTTTCTCAACATTGTGTTTGTCAGAAAGCCCCACAAAGAGTGGCATCTTGAACATAACTCTTCTTTTGAGTTTTTTACCTACAAATATTTGCATATCACTAATTTAGTGATGATTTTTTTTCTGTAAGCTTATTTAATGGACATGATCATAAAGAATAATTTTTTGTAAATTTCAATTGTTATTTTTCATTAGAATTCTTAACCCATACAATATTTATTCCATATATGAATATTTCATTTATTATTTATTTCTTTAACTACATTAATTCATACAGGAATACCATTGTTTAATATACCAGATATCATTTCTCCATAGAGAGATTTTTAAACTAAATACATACATTTTTATTTATTAACTTTGACAGCCCAGTGACATTCCAGTGACAAAGGAAGTTAACATCATGAATATTTTTATATGCCCTGCAATATTGTCCGCCATCCATAACAGAGCATTGAGCATTGATTTTGAGCACTTGTAGCCCAGGGATACATATTTTTCAAAGAAACTACTTGGTCATGTTGAATAATTTCCATTCTACCTACAGTATCTGATTTGCTTTAGAGGCACTTACAACTCTGTCAGTAAAACTCAGATTGATTAGGACCACAGCATAGGAATACATAAGGCATGAAACCCTGTTATACACTGAGTCTTAAATCTTTTTATCGTTCAGGTTAGAGTTTTTAACTTAATTTATTTTCATCTAGAAAAAATCAAACCAATCCATACAAGACCTCTCTTAACCTTTGTCTCAGTCTGCCTTCCAATTAATTCCTTCTTCAAAAATGTACCCAGCTGACTCTTCAGTTAATTCAAATTTCTTGTCAGAGTTCAAATCCTTGGCATGTTCTATATCTCAAGAATATGTTTATAGACTGACTTAGAGGTCAATGTCCTATTTAACCACATTCAGAGAATGTTTTGGTTTTGACCTGGCCACTGTTACAGACTCTGCATTTCTGACCACCCTGTTCTCTTTCTCTCAGAATTTAAATGACTTTATAACATTCCAACTGGTCACTATCTAATTCCAATCATGAAAAGCAAAATCTGTCAAACAAGATTATTTGCCTTTAGAAAAACCAACCAAATCTGATTCAACTTTTCTGATTCATTTGGTATAGGTAAAGCCAAGAAATAGTGACTTATTAAAAAATAAGAGGAGGAATCTTGAGCTGAAATAGATACACTTGAAGACAAGGACCACCTTGTTTAAGCAAAGTATTCACCAATGGCCTTTTTATCCCCCATCATGTTCCAACTGTGCTCTAAATCTTACCTTGATTTGCTGCATGCACCATATGAATTTCAACTTTGTAGCATTTTCTTTTATGATACATTAATACTGAGATGAAGAATGTCAATTTAAGTCCATCATGTAGCTAGATAATTATGTTTTCTTACCTGGATACAAAAGAATTAAATTTCAAAATGCAGCATTCAAAGATACTGTGAGAAGAAAATCCTTAAACAATGGTTTATATTTTTATTTTGTTAAGGATTATTATATTATATTATATTATATTATATTATATTATATTATATTATATTATATTATATTATATATAATTATTATTTCTACAAAGTTGAATTGCATAATAGAGTTCTTGGAAAAATCAAAACAAATATTTTGAAGGCTATGAAGAAAAGGAGCACATATGAAAAAGGAAATACTCTAGGTGAGTAGCTAAGCAACAGATTGAAAACCAGAAAAAGTGAGAATAAAATTTTTTAAAAGTAAGAGAGGATTTTTCACCATTGACCATGAGAGGGAAAGTTTATGATGATCAAACTGATCAGTAGTGTGAAAATAAGAATTATGGACTGTGACTAGAAAAAAGAAAAAAAGAACAGATTACTAAAATAAAACAACTAAATTAAACTAAACAACTAAACTAAATATGAGTGTAAGAAGTTCAAAAGCTTTAAGTTATTGAAAAGCATTTGCTGATTGAATTGTCATATTGTTTTCTTTCCAAATAGGTGATTGAATTATTGGAACTATGTATTCCAAATAAACTTAGATGAGTCACTCATAACAGGAGCTACCCTCATGACACTTATGCTTCCTGGCACACTTCTAAAAACTCTTTTCCTGCCAGTTTTCACAATATAATTTGTGTCATCTGAAGAAAAAATTAAGTGTCACCTGAATTGAGAACTACTTCCAACCCTTCATTGCTTTTTGAAAAAGTACTAAATTTCCTGAGACTCTTCCCAGGCAGTTTTAATTAACTAGGACCAATGCAATCTTAGACACTAACTAACCTTTGGACAATTTGGACACTGCCCTGTTCAGTGCACTTTGAAAATCTCATTCTTCCATAGCTAGTTCTTCTTATGCTAAATAGGGACACTGGGTATTCATATTGAAGATGTTAATTAATTAAAAGTATTTTAGCACTTGAAACTTTTTGTGAATGTGGCTTTTCATTCCTTAGATACCTACAGGATTAAATATTGTGGGTATGTGTGGTAGGTGGGTGTGTGTGCATGTGGGTGTGTGTGAGAAAGACAGAGAGAAACAGATACACAACAGAGATTAGACTCACTGTGCCTACATGATAGGCTAAAAGAACTTGAATTGATTGTTAGATGACTAAATAAGTCTATGAATTTATCGCAAAATTATTTACCATGAAAAGTCCCATTAGATCAAGGCAATGTATCTACTTGTGCCATAAAGTATTTTAAGTATTTTTAGAAAATCCTATCAGAGGTTTTCTGTGTCTTTAAAAATTTTGTTCTGTTTTATTACTGAGACGGGTCTGTTTAAAATACAGGTTATTAATAGAGAAAAGGTGGAGGAAATAATTTTCTTTTTTTTAGTCAGTTATCAAAAGAGCAAATATATTCAAACTTACTACCATGACCTTGCACTGATTTTCAATAGTGACTAGTGATTTTGCAAGTCAGGCATTTCATTTCAGATGACTCAAAATGAAAACCACCTGATTTTCAAAATGCTTTAAAAAGTAAACCACTGAAGAAGAGGCACTTTCACTTCTGGCACCTGATTATTGAAGGCTCAATGTAAGATTTGGAATTGTGTTGGTCGGTGACCCAAATAAGTTTAACCAACTGTAGAGAGATAAAAAAAACCCCTATTTTTGTTGAATTTGCTAGGTACTACTGTGTTTAGCCCATATTATAAAAAGACTTCACTTACTTATATAATTGATTTTTTAATTTAGTTGCTACCATTGTCATACGGTTACAATGTCAACAAAAATATTTGCTCCCCATTTAACACAGAGGATATCACAAGTAAACAGAAGTTAAAGAAAAAGCTTTCAGACTTAGCTGTTTTCTGTTTACAAACAGACTTTTCAGATCTTGCTGTTAAAGAGAGCACTAAACATTTATATAGATAGTAGAACGTTAAGTAACATTAGAAAGGATATAAGATAAGTAAGAAATTTAAACTTTCATGCCCCAGGGCATAACACTAACTGCCTGGGGCTGAAAAGTAATTTCCCTTTTGGCAGGTTATTCCAAACTCTTCATTATTGGAAGTATAACTTACTAACCTCTGTCAGGAACAGGTTACTGGACAAATGGACTACTTATCTAAATCCTTAAGATATTTCATGTCAGATTTAGAAACCATCCATGCATAATGAGGGAAGAAAGGAGAATAAAGGAAATGCATTTCTTTAATTACAGGCTCATCAAAAGCAGGTTAGAAAGTTAAGTACTATAGCCTGATCTTAGATCCTGAGGCAATCAAGTCCTACAGAAAACAGGACCATTTGTGTGATTAATACTTGTAATCAAATGGATGAAATTGTAGGGATTGCTAAAAAAAATGCTGTTCTATGTTTCATTTATTAATTGAAATGCGTGTAGGAAAAAAATATGGGTATGATATGTTTAGCTCCCAAAGGACGTAAAATTCAATTTTGACATTTAATAGGAGGATATGAGAAAAGGTTAGATGTTAAATAAAATGCTGAGACATTTGTGAGTGGGATGGAAAAGGAAGACAGTACATAATATGGTGGGTTAATATAGTTCCAATAAGTTATCACACATTAAATATTTTTTTAAGTTAAACCTTTCCTCGCTGTATGTTCGGGGTAACCTACTATTCAGATACATCTGCTGCATTTTTAAAATAGTCTATACCTTTGGAGTGTTAACTACTAAATCTTCCAAAGGTGGACCCCGCATCCAACAACACAGTTAATGAATTTCAATCAAGAAAATATTTGGATGATGACATAGTTTAAGCATTGGCAATATTTTTTGTGTAATGTTCTGCTTAAAAGTCTCTTGAGGTGCAGTTGCATAAATCAGCTTCTGGTTTATCTTTTATTTCACAAACTAAAAACCAAACAAATAATCCCACAGCATTCAGGGTCATAAGGTGTACTGCTAAAACTTCCACAATAGGATATACAACATTTTTTAATTAAAAAACACTGGAAAACACTAGCTGAAATTAAATTTGCAATTGTGCTACCAGATTTAATAGTCTGAGCATTTAATTCACTCAAAGGAGTTACTGAAAAGGAGGACAGATGTAGTGATGAGAACGTCAGCTCTGCTACCTCTAGGATTCCCAGTCTATCCCTTAAGCCACTGCCATGTGGTTTCTTGCAGCCTTTGTCCTCTAGTTTTTTCAATAACTTCAATCTATTTCTGCACAAAAGTGTAGCTTCTATAGGATGGTGAGAAAGGGCTACTGCATGCTATTTACACAAATCCAGTGGTTTGGGGTGAAACTGGGTATTTTTGGAAGGACATATCCTAAGATATTTGCCACTATTATGGCCATATTACATATTCTATGAGCCTATAGCTCTAAAGACTCATCTTTTCCTCTCAACATACAATTGAGGAAGGCTAAGTTGTCTACTCAGAATTTTGGTTTTCACTGATCTTTTAAATTCATTAAGATTTGTACTTTGTATCGCAAATTGTATATTTTTTTCATTAACTATGCAAGGTAATGACTGACAGTAAATGACAGACAATAAATAGGTAGACTGTGATCTAGGAAATTCTGGGATTTTTTTCCAAATCTATCCTATGTATCTTATGATCTTGGATAAGATGCTAAATAGACCATGATAAAAATAGACCATGTTGGCATGGAAAGGAAGAAAGTAATAATTTTCTTGATCATAATAGTAGTGATATTAAAATATTCCAAAGTGAGAGATTCTTCCCATTATAGTAAAATACCAAAGGATAACCGAAGTTGCACAAGAGCATGCAGGTTCATCAACTGCTAGACACCTGAGCAACACAACTACAGAAAGATAGTTCTGACAGCTGGCTTACTTGTAATATGCTGGAATTGTTCAGAGTTCTGTCTGATTTGCATTATAAACAAATCTAAAGGAATGAAAAATATATGTGAAAATGAAATTCTGCATAGGAAGACTCATCTGTCATCACTTGACTATGCTGTGGTACTTCAAGTTCATATATCTCAGTTGTGCTTTTATTTCATCAGTGTTAATACTTGAGGACCCAGGCAGTGTAAACTGTTTACTAAAGCACAATCTATTTTCTTGGCTTTACCTTTTTCTCCTTGGATAGTTCTGCACTAAATTATCCATTTTGCAATTGCTTCAGAACTGAACAGCCTAGTGCTTTGTGCATGCAATGACAGATTGCCAGCATTCATATTGCATCATCTAGGTAAGTTATCCTAAAGGATGAATAGATGGAAGAAGTGAAGCTCAGCACATCTTCTATGCTATGATGTTCCCTTGTCATGAGATATCCTGACAAACTAATTGAAGATCCTTAGATTCATTAAATGATCATTCTTTACTTACTTCAGCTTTCCACTTTCTGAGTCGGTGTTCTGGTTTTCTGTATGAGGCTGTGCTGCTGAGATACACAGCTTTGCTCTTTCACTCTTTCAGGGGTAGTTGTGCATGTCTGCTAAGAGTACCAATTCCTGATCTTTTTGCAATGTCTCTCCTTGCTCTACAAGTGCAGTCTGGCAGTCTAGTCCCCCTCTCTTGGGCCATAGGAAGGTGTTTATGTGATGCCTAAAACATTTTAAAAAATATCAAGCTTTAAAATATTCTGTCATCCTTTCATTTCTTAGTGTCCTACTCCTTACTTGTGCTCATTCTTATTTTACTCACATGAAATCATACCTTATTTCATTACAGATATAAGCCAGCACCAAAAACCAGAAGGCCTGTGAAGAGGCCTTAGAAAGCTAATCATGATGGCCATGAAAATTTTGTTACTGATTTCATTACTTCCAGAAGAGGCTTCTCATTATGTGTTTCACATTTGAAGCTTGAAACACAAATATATCAATTAAATAACAACACCTTTAAATATGTGCTTGTGTGTGCCAGTCTTGGTCCTTTCTGCTTTGAAAGGAAAAGTTTGCCTTTCATGCTCTGGATACTGAATTATCTGTTATGGTTTCATTGAGCTACTTCTATTCACCAATATACATGATAATGTAAAATGTCATGCACATTAATATGACGACAGTATGAAGAAAATAGCTTCTTTTACAGGAAACTGGTTCCTTAGATGCTAATTAGAGAAAAATGGTACATAAGGATACTGTAATGCTGTTAGGCTAAAGAATCTAATATAAAGAATCATAATTATCAGTCTAAAGGAATTAAATATTGATGCAACTGCCTGCCCAGCATCAAAGACACCATTAAGTTTACCAAGCACAGAAGAGCTAATCACAGAATGTAAAAAATAGCTGATATGGACCTCAGGTCTGGTTCGTCCATCCTTCTGTCTTCAACAGGCCTGATAAAAAAAGTTTAAAGTCTTGCAATAAAAAATAATCTATTCAAGTATTTCATTATTTTTTATAATTAAAATATTTCTTTATGTCTAATCTAACAGTCCAGATGTTGCATTATAAGTTTATTAGTTCTGCTCCCACACATGATGAACTTGGAGAACCAATGATTGTCTTGCATTTCACAGCAATTTTTCATCATTTTGAAGACTGTCTCAGACTCTGAAGACTAAATGACAAACCCAAGTCCTTCCAACATTTCTCACAGGTGATTTTTTTGGTTCCTCTCTATTTTTGTTGTGTCTTTCTAAATATTCTAGTTTTCCTCATTGTTTTTTGTATCTGGCACCTAAAATCATACCCTACATGAATGTAGAAGGGATATTGTCTGCTGTAAAGAGAAGCCTGTGCTTCTCTTTACAAAGCATGTATTTTCCTTGTTCAGCATATTGCTGCCTCATGCTCAACTACAATCCACTATAATATCCAAATTTTAACATAATCCTGCATGTATATTGGTAATTATTGCACCAGACTCTCTGCTCATCATTATCAAATTCAGATCACTCTCCAAAGTTATATAAGTCTTTACAACCATCTCCAGACTTAATAGGCATATTCTCTATTCCATAATTTCATCATGTATATCCTACATACATCTCCATATAAATACATGAATATTTATAAATATATGTATGCAAATATAGATTAATAAATATTCCTTGAGGCATGTCACAGTTGAATACTTGGGACATTGAAACTTTCATAGCCTGTATAAGTTATGTGATAATGAGCTGGTCTTCACACAGACAAAGGAGCCCAAAAGAACAATGGAAGCAGTGGGAAGCCAAATAACACCACGATTTAACTCCCTTGTGTGTATTAAAGGAGTCATCAAACTGTGAAAGTCTCACCTCACAGCTATGAAGGAGTACAGAGGCTCCTGGACCCACCACACTGGGTACAACTAACATCAGGAGTCAGATAGGCTGGCTGTGATGCCTGGCAGACTTGCCCATGGGTACAGGTTTTTCTGTGGAGTGCAGGGCAGAGCATTTCAATACTGCACAAGACTTCTGAGGTGTTTAGGGGACCAAAGTCAGTGAAATGGGGATGGTTTGGGGAGGATCAAGTATGATAGACAGAAGAACACAATTTTTAACCCAGTGAAGAGAACACCTGTCCAAGCTGTGGGAGACAGTGTCAAAGATTTTATTGAAGTCCATGTAAATATCCACAATTTTTCCATCTTCCACTAGGAAGGTCACCTGGTCATAAAATGACATCGGGTTCATCAAATAGGACTTGCCATTCTTAAACCCACCCCGGCTCAGCCTGACCCCCTGGTTGGCCATGTGATTGCATGCAAGATAATCTGTTGCATAATGTTCCCAGCACAAGGGCAGGCTCACAGGCATGTAGTTCCCTGGATTCTCCTTCTGTCCCTGAATAATTCTGAATTTACTGCAATAATACCCAAACAAACTGCATTGGTTTAACTAAGAGAGTTCAGAGACCTGTAGAACACCTTTTTGGAACAAAGATCCTGACACATAGAGTATTCAGAGTCTACAGAGCTAGAGCATTTAAGAAGAAAGTTAGATAGTAACAGGTAATTTTCATAGTGATTGAAGCTATTATCTAATTCACAAGGCAGATGTGTGTGTTCAAAGACCTGTAGACTTACATTAATTTTGCCTGGAGTTCTGATAATTGCATGTTTTTAGCTGAAAATGTTTAAAGAACTTTTTGTGGTTTGTTAATTTTTTTTTAGTACTAGCCTATGTGAAGTAAAATTCAATAAATATGAACAAAGGCTGGCTCATTGATTTGTCATTGAAAATGTGTAATTTTCCAAGTTCTTTCACTTATAATGTGTGCAGCTCTACTGCCTATTCACAGAGTATATTTATAATATTAACTATATACTAGAATATTAATGACATATTTCTTATCTAATGACATAGTTTCAAAGAAATGTGGCAATCAGTACTAACAAAGATTTACTTAACTAGAAAAATTAATTAAACACTGCCTTCAGATAATGTAATATCATTTGTACAATTTGACTGAATATCTAATTCAGAAAGATATACAGGGAATATTTATATAAAACAAACTATTTTTATCCTGAAAAAGAAAATAGAAATAAGTAATATGCATTCAGTTTAATAATAGAAATAAACTTTTCACCTACAGAAGTACTGATTCCTCATTACTAGTAATTATAGGACAATCCAAATTATATATGTTTTGGGTGTTTTTTTCTTTTGTCATATGCAATTAATATTAATAATTTCCATGCAGAATGTAAAAGATCAAAATAGTTTATTGAAGGTTTTAATAATTTCTTGTCCAGAGAAGCACAGGTACAGACATAAGCCAAGCATGTTACTGCTTCCAGAAAAAAAAATGAACATTCAGTTCCTCTACAACCAGTTATTTTTAAATGAATTAATAGACAATGCCCTAATGTTGGCAATTTTTAAAACCCATCAAACAATACAACAGACAAGCAAAAGAAACATGAAGAATTTCTGGTGGCATTGTAACATTTAGATGTCACATGTATTTGTTGACATGACACTGATGTCAGAGGACATGGCAAAGCTCTTAGAGGTGATGGTATAACCACTGCAACTCTTTCTGGTTGAACTTCATGTCAGTGTTTTCCTGCCTGAACGTTCCGATCACTCCTGCTCTCTGTGGAGTGGTTTGCGCTCCGGAGGAAGCATTGGCTGTAACTTCTGCCAGCGTTGTGGAGGCCAGAGAATATGAGTGGCTCGGGCATGTAGAAGTCCAAGAGAAACCTACAACCAAAATATAAACCAGAGGTGTTATTAGGTAATGCAAATAAATCAGTATGTGAAAAATACAAAGCATGTGATGATTTGTTAGAGCAGTGGGAGAATACAAAGCAGAAGAGTGAGTACTCTCTCATGCATGTAATGAGGGGAAAAGAAAATGTCTTTAGTAACAATTTCTTTTTCTTTTTTTGATAAAACATTTTTGGAACTCAAAACAGTTTGCTGAAATGCACTGTCTGTAACAAAGAACTAGGAATGTTTTTTTTTTCATTTTCAAGGAAAAAAGCTGCTCAAAATAGGTGAGGCATAATCCACCTAAAGCTTTTTGGTTATTAGTTATTCTAGGTCCAGAAAACAAAGTTTAAGTATGTATTTTGAATAAGTTCAACAGAATCTATGTCTTGGATTTGAACCCTGTGTACTAACCACACCAGGATAGTGACTTTTTTAAACCTGCTATGTTTACTATTTATCACTCTCCTTCAAAACTCTATTTTGTCTTCAATCAAAAATGAAAATTACTGTGAATTATAAAGATTTCCCTGAGGATGAAAATGTACTTCTCTACACATCAAAAACTTTTGAAGTGCTAGGACTGCTTAAACCTGATTAATATGTTTTGCAAACAAGTTTTACCATCTTATTATTTATTATTATTTACTTCAGTAATTTTATTTCAATAGATCAAAATAAAATTAAATTCTGATATTGCTTATAAATTAATCAGAGATAATATAGTATAGAAAACAGAATTGCTTAGAAAATCTTAAGTAAATTATAAACAAGACCCTTTTCATATATGGTATGAAAATGACTAGACTAAGAGTAAGAATAGAATAGATACAATTTCAGACTGAGATAAGACAGTCCATACTTAACACTGAAATTAAGTCATTTTGTATGGAGTTAATCTCAGTTAATTTGAAAAGCCTGCAGCACAAACATCTGCATCTTAAATTATTTGTTTAGACTTGTAGAGAAAATAGCATGTAATAAGCATCCAGCACCAACAGAAGTTTTAAACAGGACACGATGATGGTTAGAAATACTGGAATGTCTGTGTCTGTGAAAAGATTGAGTAATTCAGACTCCTAAACAGACAAAAGTGTTATAATGGTTATAATGGCAACAGAATTAGCAATGGCATGGATTAAAAAATGCACAGGCTTTATTTGATTCTTATGTCATTATTTCTCATAAGAACAAGGAAACATCTATGATATTATCCTAAAGAATTTTTTAAGCCAGTAGAAAGGAAATGCTTTTCAGTATGTGAAGCATTACATCATACTTGCATACATTATACAGGATACAGAAGTCACCAGAAGAAAAATAGAAAAGTTGTTAAAAAAATAATGATGAGAGAAAAGTCCAACACAGGTAATTGAACATAAACAGTGTAGTCTCTATACTCCATAGTAGGAACCACCGAAGGAAAAAATGTATACTTGCTTTATTCTTATATTACAATGATCCAGTATTGGCTGTTGTAAGAGCCAGGAATGAAATGGATTTCTGGTTTGAACTTGTACTTTGCAGCTTAAATTCCTATGTAAACTCAGTTCCATTCCATTTCTCATTAAAAAAAAAAAAAAAAATCATTTTAGTAAGCAGGTAATTCAGCATTTCATGCAAACAGACACCAAATAGGCCCCCAGGAATATCTTCAGCTAATTTTCTTGATTTAATTTCATAGGATTAATATATATGCACCAGTCTCTCTACTACATAATCAAATCAGTGAAGCTGAAGTGGTATATATCTAATTCCATATTCTGTAGCTTGATGAAGCAGGTGCTGAATTACTTCAATATAATTTGGTTATTTAATAACCCATGATATCTAAAAGAATCTGAAGTGGATCACTGAATTGAAGTCTAGTATTATATTTCACTTGCTTGATCTCTTGCAGGGACCACTTTTTTCCCAGATCCATAGCAGCTGTTTTTTCCTACATTTAAGCAAAGGACAGGCTGCTAAGTGACAACTCTTTTTCAGTAGTATAGAGCAACATTTTTTAATGTCTTGATGCACTTTTGGGCAGTTTGGTTGATATTTATGGAATTCACAGCATCCTTTATCTTAATTAGCCCATAAAGAGGGCTGCAAATGTAATATTACCATATTGGGTTTTTTTTCCCTGAGCATACAGCATGGTAGCACAGACATTACAGGCTGGTGTCAAAATATAAAACCGCAGCAAATCCCACAGCTGCATATAAAATGTGACAGCATTAGTACAGAGAAAAAAACTGTTAGAATACTCTTTCCAAACACAAATAACATCTCATTTTCAAAGCTCTGTATTTTTCTCAGTACATTGCTTGTTACTGATGTCAGCAGGAGGTCTGCAAACAGACTGAGAATACAATAAATGAATCAAAACATGTTTTAAGCTGAAGCTGGGAATAATTTTACCCAGAGGATTATTTCTACTGACCATCATCTGCCTTGAAACTAATAAAGAAGTCTCCTTCCTATAAACATGATTTACAACATGACTAGAGTTAAAAAGGAAAAACAGATATTATTGGGTGATGGAAGCCTTTGCTAAATAACAAATTACAGTGATCGTATAGGACTTCTTTTATAATAACTTAAAGGTTCACTTTAAAAGCACCTTGATGTTTGACTTCTGCAAACAACCATAATAACTTTTTTCCATTGCCTATTATTATTCTGTACTTACCACAGCAGCCATGAATTTCACTGAGGAAGAACAGAATTGTTTGCAGAGAATAACCTACCCTACCTAATGGATTTACCCTCATCAAGGTTAGATATGAATGAACTCAGAAGAGTGAACTAAAAGGCTACACTTTCTGTTGTAACAGTGAAATACTGAGATAATATATTAATTAATCACTTTATTTTCTCCCTTTACATAGGAAAATAAGTTTATTCCCTTGAAACACTGTCTTAACTATAAGAAAAATCAGTACTTTACAGACATAAATTCTTTGAGGAATGTGTTTCCTTTCCATCACAGAGATACCAGCAATTAAAGTTGGGGGTTATTTCTACATTATGACCTATTTGTTATTCTTGCTGTGGCAACAACAGCCACTATATTGAATTGAATCCATATTATTGTGCCTAAGCTGAGCTGTTTAAACTTTTTAAAAATCTTTGAATATTAAGTTGAACAACTAAGAAGTCACTTCATTAACACAGCAATTTTATCTGCAAAGTAAGTTTTGAATTAATAATACTGTTTTGACACTATTACTGTGCTAAAAGCGTATTTCCTCAGTGTCTGCTTGTTGTTAGTATGTTAGTTATATGGAAACTGATTCGTTTTGGCACTGCATAAGGAAAAGATAAGCCTAAGACTGATCGTGCTATCTGCAGTGGTACTCAGAACAATCTTGCTCATTTTGTCCTAATAGGCTTGGATAAACCACCTTTATTAGTATGAAGTCTTACAATAATATCACATCCTCTGGTTCTAAAATACATCATGAAAATGGGAAAAGTAGTATTCCAACTGTACAAGAGTGTATTCATGTAGCATACAGTGGAGCACATCAAAATTTCTGTGGAAATGACAGGTACTCAGTTTGGATCTCAAGAAAAGGGAAAGTCCAAATAACAGTGTGATCTGATGTGCTAGTTTTGGCAGGCGTAGAGTTAATTCTCTTCAGCTTGGCTGGTACTAGACTGTGTCTTGGACTTGTGCTGAACACAGGATTGATAAGAGATGTTTTTGTTACTGCTGAGCAGGGTTTACACAGACTCAAGGCCTTTTCTGCTTTTTGTACTGCCACTGCTACTGGCAAGGAGACTGGGGATGCCTGACATATTGGAAGGAGACACAGCCAGAACAGGTGCCCCCTACTGACATCATGCTCAGTATGTAAAGTTTAGAAAAGTAGGAAGAAGGGAAGGTTTGGAATGATGGTGTTCGAGTTTCCAAGTCACCATTACATGTGATGGGGCCCTGCCCTAAGATGGCAGAGGAAAGCAGTGAATTAATTCCTTGTTTTGCTTTGCTTGTGTGCATGGCTTTTGCTTCTACTATTAAACTGTCTTTATCTCAATTCACAACTTTTCTGGCTTTTGCTGTTCCAAGTGTCTTCCAGATTCTGCTGGTGGGGGAGTGGACAGGCAGTTGTGTGCAGCTGGGTTGCTGGCTGGCGTGAAACTACCACACCCTAGGGGTATTCTCAACTTTTCCAGAGAATGTAAAGTCTACCCAAACAGCTAAATTGAACTGTAACTCCTAGTCATGAGTTCACTTTGGTTTAGGAACATTCCCCATAGATTTTCCCTTGCTTATTTTTTCCTTAAGCCTTCTTTATTTTGTTGCATCTTAAATAACCAAGATTTCAAATTCCATAACAACTTTGAAACAACGAAGAACACCACTAAATATACCCTGAGAAACAGTATTGCAGAATCAAAAAATCCAAACCTTTAAAACTTTGGAAAAAATTAGACTTACTAATTTGTCAGTTTTCTATTTGGAAGTAATAACCATAGAATCATAGAACTAAGATGACTTAGACTGACAAAGACCTCTAAAATCATTGACTCCAACCATTAAGTCACTGTTCACCACTAAACCATATCCCCATGTGTCACATTCATGTGTATTTTGAATTAATTACCAGACACGTAATAAGAGAAAGAGACAAAAAAAAATACAAGGATGTTACTACAGCTGTATCATAGTGAAACAGAGTAAAAAGTGAATGAGGTAAAAAATCCATTCTGATTTAGGTAAAATGTGCCTCTTTGAGCTTACTAACATAAGTAAAATATGCTGTTTAGTCTAGTAACTGCAGCACTAGCAAAACTGCCCCAGCTAAGGAGAAAGAATGCTAATTTCCAAGCTAAAGAGGTAAGAGATAAGAAAGACTCCTCAAACCTTGAAACAGACAGTGCAGAGTGACCCAAGAGTTCTTTCTGTACTTTCTGACAAAAACTGAGTACAAGTGTAACTAGCTGTAAGTGTAACGTGAAATCAGCAGAATGAATATACATAAACCTATTGTGAAATTCTATGAATATGTAAATTTGTAAGAGTAATATAAAAGGATTGGGAGCTCTCAGAGACACACATGCCCTTTGAAGAGAAATCCCTGTGTTCGCCCAGCGCTATAAATAACAACATACCGTTCCCTACAAATCTCTAGTGAAATTGTAGGGTCTTGATTTTTCACCACAATTCAATAGCCCTGCAATTCGGTATAGCCACTGCCAGTAACAAGCTGTAGATCTTGTACTGGCTTTGCAAGGCCTCAAGATTAATTTCTCAGGATTTGTCTGAGCTTACCTCTCCAGCCTGGAGTTTTGATTCAGTTTGTTAGCTGCAACAAATTTTCTAATCATCAGGTGACTATGGATTGATTTGTTATAGTTTTGCGTATACCGCTTATATTTGCATAACCTTGTGGTGTTTTTACATATACATTAAAAAATAAATATTCTGTATAGGATTAAATATTTGTGATTTGCAAAAAATAATGAGGTGTACAGGACTGTAGGCATGGGAAAATAAAAACAGACTGAAAAAACCTAGCAATGGTCTTTAAAACAAGCAACTGACTGTCAAAAAGGTTTTAAGGTCAGCAAAGAGAAAAAACAATGGAGAGTAACAAGGAATATACTAGCACAAAATAAAATATATAATAAATAGAGACACAAAGGGAAAATCAATAAAGTATAAGGGAGAACAATTAGGAAAAGTGCTAAATTAGTGGAAATTGAGAAAGAGGAAATCATTGACATCACAACTCTCCTAGTGAAGAATTCAGGGTGCCAGCAACTCATGAAAGCACCCTTTTCATGTCTTTTTGAGGAGGATGGATACTGCCAAGCTTAGGACCCAAAGGGGCAGCATAACCACTGAGATAGATACTTGAAAGTAGTTATGTGAGATTTTTAAACTGTTTTGATGAGACTTATGTATTAATTTGATAACTTGTAGTGCAAGGGGCACTATCATTCTCTGAATTAACCCTATTAACAGTCAGTAAAATGCTGTAAACTGTGATTGTCTTAGGTTGGAAGTGGGGGTGTGTATTCTATTCCTATCTGATGGGGCAGTTATCTTCTGTTAATTGGGCAGTTTTCTTTATCTCTTCCACAATCCATCCTCCCTCTGGGAGATATCTTCTGTTAATGGACCATTGAGTGTCACTGAATGACTGATTAAATTACATCATCCACTGGGAGATGTGCTACCCAGGGGGAGGAGCCAAGCATTCCTACCTGGTTATAATCGGAGCTGTGGAAGGCCTTTTCTACTGGATGTCCAGAGGAGAAGCTGTTGTCTCCACTGGATTCCCAGAGGAAGACCAGCCCCATCTACACGACAGCGGGACCCTCAGAGGAAACCTACACCCTTCTAGATGATCACTGCTCCAACAGAACCACATGTGTCACTCCAGGAGGACTGCAGCCACCGTCTAATCAGACTGCTTCCAACACCGCAACCCACAGGGTGTCAGGTTGTATTCTGGCTCTGTCAGTTGATTTTGTTTTGTTTGTACTATCACATTTGTATTTTTAGTTTTACTAGTAAAGAACTGTTATTCCTATTCCCATATCTTTGCCTGAGAGCCTTTTAATTTCAACATTATAATAATTTGGAGGGAGGGGGCTTACGTTTTCCATTTCAAGGGAGACTCCTGCCTTCCTTAGCAGACACCTGTCTTTTCAAACCAAGACAGTGATTTTAATGCAGCTGTGACTTAGTGGCTTCTCATATAATGGAATTTTCCTGGTTTGATCACAACAAAGTTTTCACTGTAACATTATGTTTATTTTTTTTTCCTAAGGCTGCATAAATTCTCATTAAGTGTTGCACAGTAAAGAAAAGGTATCTTTCTTTTCCTCACTTGATATTTCTTTTCATGTTTTTCTGAAACCAAAATGGTGATTTTGATGAAATGTTTATAAACATTTCTTTCATTAAAAAAAAAACCTCCAAAACAATCATAATTAGAAAATTAAATGTTTCATTATTTCCTCACAAGGTATTTTGACTTAGGGGGGTTGTGACTGAAATTTTAGTTATTTCAATAAAAACATTAAATATACATGAAGCACTTACACCTTTGAAACAGATAATGTAATAATCACATTACAAAGTAAAAAATTAGAAATCTTGGAATATCTAGATCAGTCACAGAAGATAATAAACAAAGGAAATATGAAGAAAATAATAAAGAACAGCATTTAACATTGAGTCAACACAAAAATCCTGAGAGTATACTAGGAAAAGTACTTGGGTATGAATATACTTCTGAAGAAGAAAGATGATATTGTTTCATAAAATTTCAGCCTAACAAAGAGTCAACACTTCTGTCTTCCTGTCTCATGAATAAATGTCTAAATTGTGTAAATCCCCTGAAATACCACTGAAAGAGAACAATAATACCTACCAAAAAAACTAGAAATAGAACTAAACTACAAATGCCACACAACCTATGTACTTGAGAAATTTCATCAACAGTGATGAAACTACAATTTAAAAGGCCAATCTCTGGATTTGTAGTCACTTTTGCTTTAGTCTTTTATATTCTAGCAATATTGCACAGGTCTCTCAAATGTCATGGCCAGTGATAAACATGCAAACACAAAAAAATAACATTTTCTCAAATCAAAAGAAGATAAAGCAATAGAAGCAATCACAGTGTTTCAAAATGTGTTTTTTATTCTCTGATGTAATATAGCCTTATATTTTTTTCCTTCACATGCATAGACCTTATACATAGACGTTCACATGACACTATGGAACATCAGCTATATACGAAATTTCCTTCTCAAATTTTCTGATTCATAACACAAACTCATTGGGGCTGGCCAGGAGTAATTCTGGAGCAGCAGAGGTCTATTCAGACTAAATTTTGCTGGTTGGATACTTGACAGTTTGGAGAGAGGCTCTGAAATGTGCCAATACACATAAGATGAAAAATCCTCTAATATGGCAAAACCCTGAGTGATTTAGAGATGGTCCCATTCAAGCAGGCATAGAGTTTCAAGAAATTTTTCCAGATCTAATAGTTCATTGCCCCACTACCAATATTCTGTCAGCCAATCAGCTGTAATTTGATGATACATATATTTTTAAAGACTGGGAACGGAAAATTTGCAAGGATGTTGAAAACTGTGTAAAGGGACCAGGCTAATGAAAAAGGTGAGAAGTTGTTCAAAAATATTTCAGCCCTCAAAATCCAAAGAAATCCTTAAATAGAAACACCTATGCAACTACCCAGCATTTCAGCTATAACCCTAACAATAATATAAAGCCTGGAACAGCAATCTGTGTCAAATTAGATTGCATGTTTTTAAAAAAGGTTGTGGCACTGGGTTTTGATATTAGATGGTAGCTGTAAAATGGTCTCACAGAGAATTGTCCCAGTAAATTAATCTCTCAAAAAAATCCATACTTTAATAGAAAGAAAACATGATTGCTATTACATTTCATCTTTTGTACATGGTTGAACCTTGAAACAAGTACTATCAAGTGCAGTAGTAGGAAAAGAACACAATGAAAATAAAATCCTATGGATTACAGTAAAATCCCAGAGAAACCACTTCCTCTAGTAGAAATATCTGCGATAATGAACAGTGACAGAAGAAACAAATATCCTTCACCTTCTTTTATGAATCCAAGAATAACACAAATATTAGAATCAATAAATTATTTTGTAAATAAACCGATACCAGAATAGATGTTCTTTAATTTATATCAGCTCACTGAAGTTTGAGGTAAGGTGCCAATTAGCTCATGAATACAAAAAGTGATAGATTTCTTTCTAATACATAGCAAAGTGCCAGCATATTCATTGTTCTTTCATCTTGTAACTGAAGAAATCAGACCTAATGGAGCCATACAGATCTAGTGACAAAGAGAAGAATGCAGCCCATCAATTTTGTTACTAAGTGTTCCATTACAGTTCCATTAGTTTGATAGCTGAAACAGCAGCTCCAGATATAGATAAAACATCCCATATGTGTTTTCTTTCACAGAGCTAGTATATAATCAGTCAAGGTCTATATTAGTTATCAAATTTAGAAGTCCTCATTTAGATAGAAAATATATTTTTAATATCTGAAAAAATATAAATGACAATTATTTTAAGAAAGTCTTAAACAGTGAAAATATACAATTAAAAATGATGCACATATCACATATATGCACAGACAAAACCACAAAAAATGTACAAGAGAGAGATATATTTCAAATGCAATGGTTGATTCCTTCCCCAGAATTAATAAAATTCCCAGAATAAATAAAATTTTAGCATGGAATAGCTGTGTGACATTCCTATAACAATTGTGACTGCAGCCATCCAATACCGTTTCGCAATTTAAGCTATTCAGAAAAGAAGAGGTGAGCACTGCATTGTAATGATAACTCAGGTTATTGATTAAATAGAAATAATGTACTAAATATCAAAATAACTGGACTGCACTCTCATTTTTCTATCATGTCTATATGCTCATATAAACCTAAAGTTACCAAAGAGGAAAAGGAAGGAAAAGGTCAGTGAAAACAGAATATATTTCACATATGAGATTTCTTTACAGTTAAATGTGCAGAAAAAGACTAGCTAACATTGAACCATAATTGAAATTCAAAGTAGTGCAGATTTAAAGAAGTTCAGTATAAAGTAATGCATCACTTATTCATCTCTTGAAGAAATCAACTGTCAATGCCATTGCCTAAATTAAATACAGTAACAGGCTTAGTACAAGAATTCCATGAATTGAATTCCATTTCAATGCCTTTTCTTGGAGTTGTCATGGACATATTATTGAAAAGGCCACTATAGCTAAATAACTTCACTCCTTCAAACATTTTTCTGAGTTTTCTGCTCTCTAAAGACATATTTTTTAAATAGAGGTTAACATATAACAGCACAACTTTTCTTTTTTCTTCACTAAGTATAGCAGTCTTAGCAAATACTCTTTCTTTTTTATGATTAATAGAGCCATTATGATAAATAGTCTACAAAAGGATTTATAAACCAATCTATTATTTATTTTAGATTTCTAGTAATAAAAATGGTAAAGGAATTTGCTTAGTGCACAGTATGATGTGCTTTGCATGCTGCATATACATAAAAATCACTTAATAGTTAAAACCTTTTAATATTTCACTGGATGATGTACAAAGCTCCTGACTAAATAGGATTGTCACTAAGTCATGTAACTCAACAGAAAAACAGAATGTACCAGCAGCTCTCATGAAAGAGACACATATAAAAAAGCCATAATACATTTGCAATTCAATATTTTAAGAATTGATAAATCAAGTGGCAGGAAGAAAAGAATTACTAAATCACATTTATTCTCTTCACCTAGAAAGTATTAGCTAATTCCAAAATCTATGCATATTAATTATTTAGTAATACATAAAAGATTTCAATGTGAATTCCTGTTCAGCCATGTATTGTATCAGTGCCACCAGTCAGAACAATGTCAGGCTTAGTGACATTTTTCAGGTTACAACACTGATACATTACAACTTAAAACTGCTGTACATTACTAATTAAGTTGATTTCCAGATTGGTGCCATTGCATGTCATTAATTCAGTTTCAGCCTGAAGCTTTGGCAAACACAGTGGTACAGTGCAAGGCATTCAAGCACAGGACTGATCAACTGGCCCCAAGAGCTAACATGCTACCCAGGGACTCAACTCCTCTCACTGTGCTGCTCCTCCATAGACACAATTCATCCCCACAGGCTAGCCCTCAAGCAGAGGAAGTGCCCTCTGCTCTATTGCCCCTCCTCTGCAGTCCTCTGTGCTTCCAGGAGAACCAAATTCTGCATCCCAGCACAGCTCTGGCCACAGAGAGTTACCATGATGCCCTGTGCAATAGGGGGAAGAGCCCCGGTGTGCTCCTGCTCTGCTTTGACTGCACACTCACAGATAAATCAGGCCCTAATGATGAGTGGCTAGTATTCAAAGCTGAGCAAACAAGCTGAAATGACAGGTGAAATTCCATCAAATTTCTGTGGAAATGCACAGCTGTGTCAGGGATCATATGCCTGCAAGCTGGGAGAGATGACGTTTCAGACTCATTCAGGAGAACTAAAAAGAAGGGAGGGAGTCCTACTGTAGAAAGAAGCAGTAGGCTTTAATCTCTAGATACACTCAAATTCTTCTTCAAGACAAGTGATGTGAAATCCCCCCACATGGTAGGTACAACTAATTTCTATTCTTCATATACTTTCTAAAAGCTCAGAAAAGTACCTGATCTCATGGGTCAAAAATCAGGGCAATTTATGAACTTAGAGAAGTACCAAAATTAAAGAATGTAATGGAGAACACCTCAACCCACTGATGTCTTTTCTGTCTGTAGAAGTATCTCCAGCCTGAACAGACCCATCACTGTGATGGTACCGCATTGTGAGTATTTGGGAAAGTTCATAATTGTAAATTTTCCTTGGCAGACATGTTACAGTAATTATCAAATGCTGAGGGAAGAAAGAAAAAAAAAAGAAAGGCCAGCAGTAGCCAGAAAAGTTAATTTAAAGGAATCAGTGAAAAATTACCTCTTAATTAAAACAAAAAGGTACAAGACCTTATGATATTACAACTGCTACTGGGCAAAGCAAGCCTTTTCCAAAGCTAAATTGTTCAGAGATTTTCAGCAACAATAGCTTGTATGTACAGCAAACACATCTGTCATCTGGCTCAGAGTTTCTGTGGTTTTTATTACATCTTTTAGATTTAGTTTGATACAAATGGATTTGTTGCAATACTCTTAATAAAATATTTTTTTTCTCTTACCTTAAAAAGAACACTGTTCAATAGACTATTCCACTTAACTAAATATTTCAAAATATCCAACTGTGAGACTTGCTTATATTTTCTTTCAAAATGGCGACAGAAACAGTTTGACTTACAGAAAACATGCTGTTGGTAATACAAGCTATGAAAAGCAACAGGGAGTAAATATTCAATGAGCAGTTAGGATATCAAAATGTCATTAAATAGCTGCATGATATGTTATTAAAATTATAAAAGACTTTTTAATAGAGCTCTTTGTGTGATGATAGCTAGAGCTCATCTAAACTGGTAAATTTCATCAAGAGAGTTCTGTATATGTTGATTTACTGGAAAAAAAAAACCCACAGAAATACTTCAAATATATATAAATATTTTTCTCTTCCTTAAAGCTGTAATAATAGCTATGAGTTTAATAATACTAAATACTTTCTCTCTTTTCTTTATCTGATTTATTCTGTATTTTTGCTAAAACTGTGGAGAAGAAGATTAAATTTACTAAACCCAGTCTTTACTTTTCTTGGAAAAAAAATCTCGAAAACATTAATATTTTTCTTATTCAATCTTACTATTATTTAGCATTCTGTGTTTATGTAATACTGTGACACTTGTCAAAATAGAAGTCCTCTTTGTATAATTTAAATCATATAGCTGTCCTTTCACTTCATAATGGAATTTATGATTCAATAATTGACACAATATACTTATGAATATATTTTCTCCAGCCTACCTAACTAATCCTCTTCAACTCTTTTTTTTCTTTAGTTCACTTCTGATTAACTTAGGATAATGGCATAAGAGGTTTTGCAGAGGAAAAAAAAGTTTCCAAAAAATATAGCAGAAATATAACAAGATACACATCCTTATCAAGACATAACCTTTATCAAATACTGTTGCAGTTCTTTCTCGCTCTCCAGAGTCTACAAGGGCTGCACATCTTACATGTGAGATCACTGTTTAGTTCTCCATAGATAAGTCCCTCAATGAGGGAGCAATAGTCCTTATGGAGAAGCCAGAGTTTTACAGAGCAGCGACATGACAGATCAAGTCCCCGGGCCTGGCGTGTGCATCAGCAGCCCCAGCAGACTCAACAAGAGGAGGGGCAGGGGACTAGCAGTCAGCTCCCTTTAGTTATGAGGACATCAGAAAAGCAAAGAATGGGAGAAGCCCACATGAGTTCCCTGACCATTATATTTGAGGTTCAGTTAATTGGCCTAAAGAGAGGTACTGCCTTCTGCTGTTTGAGATGCACAGGAAACATCTACTGGCTGCGGTGCCTCCTCATTCAGAAGGGCAGAGGCTTCTTCAAAGTCCTGTGCTACACCTTCAAAAGGCACTTAAAATTTGTGAAAGATTCATCAGGACATAGGAAAAACAGCTTTGTAGACAGCTAGACTTCTCCCACAGCTCTCTTCAAGACCTTTGGTATTCTTCGTGGCACACACTCACCAATTACTTTTTTCTGGTTTACCCATGATCTCTAGCCTTCTTTGATGTGTCCTTGCAATACAAGACAGGATACTAAACCAAATAACTTAGTCACAGTCTTTATCATTTCAAAATAAAAAAAAAAAAGCCAAATACAGTAACCATTTGTGGCTGGAGGCCAGATGCCTACCAAAGCTGCTCTATCACTCCCTTCTTAGCTGGACAGAAGAAAGAAAATGTAACAAGAGGCTCATGATTGAGAATAAGGACAAGGAGATACCACTCACCAGTTACCATCATGAGCAAAACAGACTTGACTTGAGGAAATTAATTTAATTTATTTCCAATCAAGTCAGGGAAGGGAATTGAGAAATAAAAACAAAACTAAAAAGCACCTTTCCTCCACCTCTCCCTTCTTCCCTGGTTCAACTTCACTCTCAAATTCTCTCTCTCCTCCCCCTGCAGCACTCACAGGACTGGGAATGGGGCCACGGTTAGTTCGTCACACATTGTCTCTGCTGCTCCTTCCTGCTCAAGGGGAAATCTTCTCACACCCTTTCTCCAGTGTGCAGTCCCTCCCATGGAAGACAATCCTCCATGAACTTCTCCAACGTGAGACAGATCCATTTTGGAGCTGACCGGCATTGGCTCTGTTTGACATAGGGGAAGCTTCTAGCACACACAGCTTCTCATGGAAGGCACAGAATCCTGTCCCCACCCCCCAGTCACAGCAAAACCTGGCCACACAAACCCAGTAGAGAAGGTTTAATCCACAGCTTTACTATCGAGATTTATATTTATCTTAAGGAGAAACTAAAACTTTTCCTAAGCTTTACATGATAAGCAAGAAAGTAGTGAAGACTAATGAATTCAGTTCTCTGCATATGTAATAAAAAAATCCCTCATAGTCATAATCAAGCCATAGTTCAGCAAAGCATGTGCTGAACTTTAAATATTCAAATAATACACTTGAGCACATTATTAAAATTAAGTAAAATAAAATAAAATTAATAAACTTCCAGGGAGCTGAAGATCTAGATTTATTAACACTTTAAATGACTCCATTTTTCAGATTATATGTAGCTATTAAGCTATTTTAGCAAGATATAACCACACAGGACTGCCAGGTCATCAGTACAGGAAAAGGATTAGCACATTTAGGATTTCAAAGACATGCATGTTAAAACTTAACACCATTAAAACTATTTTTTTACATGGAGTTTTTCACTTCCAAGTAAGAAAATCAATGTTAATAAAATTCCTTTTAAGTGCTTATCTTTATAACAAAATCACATATAATATATGCTATAAATCCAATGCTTATTTTGTATCTCAGTGTTTTTGGGGACAAAAATCACGTTTTTGTCAGCAACAGACTGTGTAGCCATCACCATTGCTACAATGCCTGAAGATCTAAGTCTCTCAAATTGGCTGAGGATACAGCAGCAGTGAAATTGCAGACAGCACAATCTGATACATTTTCATCAGTCTGCTGTGGAGAAAATATATTCCTCTATGTTTACTGAGCTGTTTTTTCTGCTTGAGGATCTTAGCATTCAAAGCAGATTAAAAATGCTCCATATTTTAATGAGATCATTATTAATAGTTCATCTTCTCGCTTCCTAGAGTACTAAATTTCCAACAGCTATAGGCAAAGGCGATGTGAAGATGGCTATTACAATTGCTTTGCAATGGATTCTGGCAACTTCCCCACAGCATCTTTGCTCTCCCATGACTGCACAGCTTAAGCAACCCAGTCTGAGCTTGGTAAGGACTCTACATTATAATTTCCAAATAATTTTGTGTCTTTTCTTGTTCAGTGAATCTAATGCATGCTTTTCTTGAACAGGCAAACCACCAAACCTACAAAAAGAACCAAAAAACGGCTTCCATGTTTACTTTACTCCAACCTTCTCACAATGACCTAAGTTTTCATGCTGTCTGGAGCCATACAAAGGCAGAAGTGAATTGGAAGCTGCTTTGACTTTAGGAGACTGGTGGTATGCACCATTAGCCCATTTAAAGAGAGAATCAGTCTTAAACTGGAGTCAGCTACACTGTGTGCTTGTAGTCTGGAGGATGTGATTCTAAGCATGAGTGAAATACGTTGGTCAAAATCATGATTCTCTAAATGCAGAAAGTAAGAAGTTGAAAATTAGTAGCTAATGATAAGGTAAAGTGTAGCTCATGTCAAATGTGGACAAATGCAGGGCCAGATTCTTAAGAGACTGGACTTAAAGAAAAGAAAAAAAAGGAATATGTAAATAGCATCTAGAGCCTTTTAATAGGAGTTTAGAGATGCTTGAACAACCTACATCCTGAAATTAGAATTTTTCCTTCCCAAACATCAGAAATTATATAAAATCAGTATTAGCTGCAACTGGAAAACATTCCCAGTTAATACTAACACATTAAATAAGAAATCAAGAGCTTCAAACTTATACTGAACAAGATTAACCTTGAGCATCCATGGCAACAGCAGAGTCCAGTGCAGCACCTGCTGTGTTCTGCAGCAAGACAGCTTTCTCTTCAATCTCAAAATACTACCTTATATCATTTTTCTTCATAGTCTCTGCAAGAACTCAGCTGAAATTAATTCCCAAATAATCCAAAGCCCTTTAGTACACATTTATGTAAGGTACTTTTTATGTACAGACTGTATCTGGATAGAATCCTGATACTTTTCTCCCTTCTAAGTCCAGCCACAGTTCCTGAGTGACCTCTCCCTACAGTGTGATTCTGTCAGGTTTATCTTTCCCTTGTGTGTGCCAGCTGGACTCAATTATTTATCTGCAAGGCCTCCTAGTTGCTGGCTGGTAGCATTCCCCAGGCACAAGAAGCCAGCAACCTTCATCCAGTGCTGTGCAGAGCAGGACCCACCTCCAGTTCCCAGACCCTCTGCTGCCTTGCTCTGTTATAAAATGGCAAGGCAATCCACCAGAAATCCTCAAAAGCTGTTTTATGAGGAGGGCTGGAGAGCAAGGCATAATCACAAGAAGAATGTGGATGACAAGGAACACAGAAAAAAGTTCTAAGACAAATTAATTTCCAAGTTCAGCCAAAAGGTAAATTCTTCAATGGAAATGCTAAATCCCATGGCATGTGAACAAATACTTAATTCTCTGACCACAGAACATCACCTTAGATTAGGCCTTAATTGAGATTAATGGGGCATAGCCTATCTCGTTTTTTTAAACCTCATCTAGAATCAGGGAAGCCATCTCACCTGTCTGATTGCAATGAAAGCAAATTGTTATGGTCATCTTTTAAATCATAAAGAGTTAGTCTTTTTAAAGAGAACTTGAGATTCTCCTCTAAAGAGAGGTAAAATAAACTGGAAATTTGTACAATACATTTTTTGTACGCTATAGCTGCTATTCAGAAAACATAGCAGAAATAGAAAATATAAAAGCAGTATATTCACAGAGATAATATTTCAGCCAGCCTTAGTTTTTAAGTTTAGCTATTAAAAAAAGTTTCAATACCTTTTAGGCTTTCAAATGCTGAGGTTATAAGACATCAAGATCCATTAAGTGAAACCCATTCCCTACAAAACTCTATGTTTATTTAAAGTTTTTGCTCGCATGTACCATGGCATTGCTATCAACACTTCTTAATCCCTAATATTCATTTCTGAAAATGCTAAACCAAGCCTCAAGCTAATGAAAATGCTACACAGGTTGTTCTTCAAAATATACATGCACAGAAATTGAGACATTCTTTTTCAAATCAACAACTTTCTCAAGGGTGCGACAATCAAAAAGTTGAGTCTCTCCTTACCATTCTTTAGTACTCATTTACATAATGACAAAACACATGAAAAATACTCCTTTTCTTGAGAACCATAGGCATGAAGCTAATAAGAAAAAGATGTCAGAATCTTTATTAATTCAAATTGCATCTTACTTTAACAAATTTTATTGCTCCTACAGAAACAAGGTTGAGCTTATTTGATTATTATAATTTTAGATTTCTTACTTAGAACTATGTCAAAATTAATTCTTATTTAATGAGGTTTTTGAAAAGTGTTTAAAATAGCAAAATTCTGAAACATGCTTATTAGAACTATTTGTAAGTAATTAAAAATGATAGCTTTTAAATAACTTGTGATTGGATCCGAAAGCCATGTCAGAAATAGTGCTCAGATGAAAGTCTGTCACATAAATTTAAGCTTGATACATGAGCCCTGTGGATCACTAAATAGTGAACATTTTATTATTCTCTCGAAAAAAAAAATTAAGTTAAAATTTCACAATTACTTTTTCCTTTCTTTTCCCTCCTACTTCATGACACCTAGGTCATTGACATTATCTTGCTGAACACTAGAAAATCATTAATTACTTAGTCTGTGTCCTCCAGTTTTTCTCCTATCATATGCCACTGTTACAATGTAAGAGAGACATAAATTGAACAGAAAAGGTAACCAACTGCTCATGAAAATGTAATTTTTTTTGTTTGACAGAGACACTAACATGATGAGCTATGGCATTTTTGTGTAAAATCCTTTTTGGATTTGGAGTGTGTCACATTCTATCACTCAGGAGTCAACATTTTGCTCATGACATTGCACCCACAGGGAAAGCTTGGGTGTGAGCTTTTGTTTTCTTTTGCTATTTTAGGAGTTTGGCAAGGATTACAGTAAAGATTTTGCAAACTTCTCAGCCTTCAAAGTGCAGTATAAAAACTGCCTTAAAAAAAGATATTCTTAAATATGAAGTGCCCTTTATTGTTCATAAATAAGCCACTTGAAGTACAGAGTGTTTGAAAATGTGCTGGCCAACAAAAACATAGAAATAATTTTTGCTAACTATTTCTTTGCTATTCTACAGGAAGCCATTTCGATGACAATAAAATAAATTAAAAGTCAAATTAAAAATAAGAGTATCTTTATTCAACAAACCAGAGTCAGTGGTAGAAGTAAAACCTAGATTGTTTTTTCATAATTTCTTGATTGTGATAATAATGCTTAAGGCTTTTTAAGAGGTTAGTTCTTAGATCATTGATTTTTCCTACAGAAAACAAAGCTGCCCAGGACTAATTATGTATATATATGTGTGTGTACACATGTGTGTATTTATTTTCTTTTTAAATAATGATACATGTTGCATATAAAAATCCACAGTCAACCATGAATTTCTTAATGTCTTATTGTCAGGTATAATTTGAACATTGACTGAAGCCTGGAACCTGTCCTCAAACTGATTAGTAACTTACTTGAAAGCTTGTTGCCATAATTTGAGAAGACTATTCCTGTAAACCAGGGCTATTGCTCATGTTTAAGAACACCTGAGTCTGACCCTAAGATTTATTTAATTTCCTCCGCAAAATGAGAGATTAAAAAAAAAAAATGAAAAAAAGCAACAGCAGATTTATAGAAGATTGTAAAACATGTATGTCAAACTTCACCTCTTGAATCTTACAGGTATCAAATATTAATTTATAGAACAGTGTGAGTAACAAGGTTTAAAAGTATTATTATTCTGATATAAGTAGATGACTGCGGCGTGGGTTTTTGCTCTCCCCGGCTGCACGCGGCTCTTGGGAGCCCGGCTGTGGCGTAGCTTCCACGTGCTGCCGGGGTTTGCTGCCGCAGGTTCCTGGACATGGCTCCGTGTCTCGGGTGCGTGGGCTGGCCAGCCTCTGTTACCGTGTGCTAGGGACCCGACAAAGAGGAAGGAATTTGTCCATTTACTCCGTGCTTGGCAGGAACGGTTTATTGGTCACGTATGGCGTGGTTCAATGGAAAGACGCGACCGCTCCTGGCACTCGCATGGGAGAAAATGGCGCTTGACTGCAGGCGGGATAGGGCTTTATGGAGGGGCAGGGCGAGAGGATCCACGGCCTGCCGGCCAATAGGGGCGGCTGCCGTGGCGGTGACGCCAGCAACAGCGACCAACCAGAGAATCCCGCAGGGGCGGGCACCGAGCCTCGGGCTGAGCGGGATTGTGTGGCCAGCATGGGGTTTCCCGGGGCCGGATGGCAGGGTGGTTACAGGAGCGGCACAGGGGTAAGAATCCGGCAGCAGGCAACATGGGGGCAGAAACCGCGGGGGGGGGAACAACACGGGGGAAACGCAGGATTACAGAACTTATTTTAACATAAATTAAAAACCCTAATCTAAACCCAAACTCCGGGATGCAACAGATGACAATCTAGTCAATTGCACTACATTTTGCTTTTGAGGAGGACTATTATTTCCAACAGTCATAATATGTAACAATGCCACAGCTTGTCATGACTTATCTGAAAAACATGAAAGCGTGCAAGAAATATATAGATTTATGAATGTCACTATTACACAGGAACTGTTTTTCATGGTACTTACTGAACTGCTATTGTAAACCTGGTCTGATTCATGGGGGGGGTGAGGGGGGGAGGAGAAAAAATATTTAGAGAAATTCTATATTTTCCAAGAGAAAAAAAAGGTCAAACCAAGCCGCAAATATTTTTTATTACAGAACTGTGAATGCTACTAAAAAAAATATTTTAAGCATTAAAAAGTGCCACTGACCTAAGGAACTTGTTTAGAGAACTTGTTTATCTAACAGAACAAAGCCTTATGCAAACAAAGAGAAATGCTTGCTCTCTTCAAAATTTCTAAATCTCCTGTCCATTTATGAAGACAAGATACAAACAGCAGCGAATTGCCTCACAGGCATTACACTCAGACAACTATTAGAATATAGTGCAGACTACTGTAAAATTTACAAGACTGACACAGAGCTGACTAGATTTAAGGGATATAATTGCATTTGATTCAACAGACATTGCATTTAACCTCATTGGTATGTTCCAATGTCTACTGAAGCATATGGACAAATACGCACAAAAGGGATTATATGCAGACCCTTATTCAGAGCTGTTTGAGTGGATGAAGTGATAGATTCAAAGATTTTTAGCACTATCATCCTTGGCTTACACTGTTGCATTTTTTCCTAATTCAAGGATACTTGTCTTTACACAGGAAAAGTTCCCTAGCCATCACCAGAGAATGATCTCAAGTAATCCCCCTGTATTTGGAGTACATGTTACAATCTTGCCTTCTTCAGAGATTTCCTACACAAACATCTCTCTGGCCCAAAAAGACGTAATGGCATGCAGGAGGAATAATAAATGAAATACCTTAGGTGTTTTGATAGCCCTAAATTAACTACATGTACTAGAATGAGACATCAGAAAAAGATTTATTCAGGCTGGTAATTAATACTTTTTGCTGAAGTGCTCTGATTCTCAAACAGAGACAGACAAACGTGAAAGAGCAGTGATTACTGTTGAGGTGTTAACCTTATTTGGAGAAGTTTAAAATGTATATTAAAGTTAGAAATTTAAAGTTATAAAATTGAGTTTGAGAAAACATTTAGATCTAAGACCTGAGGTTAAATGAAGACTGATTTAATTGTTTGTTTACTAGACCTTCTCTCAACATTCTCCTGAAATCCCATGAAATAGTCAGCAAACTTGGATTCTCTCATCTAAATCAATAGCCTAAAATGAAAATCATGCTAAGCTCTGTAGACAACCAGTGAAAAGAGAGGACCTTGACATTGTGATGTAGAACAGTAGTAAGTTGTGTTAGTTTTCCCCATTTCCCTCCCTTGACTTTAGAGGGAAGCTAGGCAACTGTGCTATTAATTTGGGTGTCTCTGCTCAGGGCTTATGATTAGATTAAAAGAATCTGGGCTTGTATATTGACTTAAAAAATCATGTAATGTTCTCCATTAAAATATATCTGTTCAAAAGATATCCTTGAAATAAATGCAAGACATCATCTGATGTTAAATTACCTTTCTACATTACTTGGAACTAAATTTAGAGAGGACAACAGCAAAGCTCCCATCACTGGCCCAGAACCTGCATACACTAACTGATACTGCATTTCTCAGTTTAACAAATGATTTGTGAGGTTTTTCCTTCCTCAGAAAATTCTCAAAAGTCCTTTTTATACTGCAATGCTAAAGGAGAGCAGCAAATAACTGCAGGTCAATTACTGAGCATAGGTTACAGGGTTGGAAATCTTAGTGACCTTGAGTGGAATCAGGTTCCAAATGAAATTTGTTAAATACCATTATGTTACATGACAACTCTGGGAGTCAGGGAATAAGAGAATAGTAGAGCCAAAGTCCCTTGAGGCAGTCTGATAAAATGTAGCAAAACCTGTCTAAATAACACATTTGTTACATCTAGTTGTGTTGCTTTAAAATGGTTTGCTCAGGAAGCTGCTAAGCTCAGAGGAATAAATCACCTCATCTCAGCCATCACAAAGGCATTGTTGTATACTGGCTCTGTTCTAACCATGGCAACACACTGCCACCAAAAAAAATTTTTAAAAAATAATTAAAAATCAGTGGTGCAAAACTAGATTAAAAATATTCATTTCAGAATTAAAGCATAACACATTTAACCCAAAGATTTCTTGGCTAGTATTTAATCACACAATTTTTTCTTTTTAAGAACTCTTAATTTAACCTCAGTTCCTAGATTTTCTTTTTTAGATTCCACTTCCAGTGCAGTAGATATGCCATGTTTTCTCTGTGGAGCTACATCTGAAATGAGTCAGTCACTCTATACTACTCACAGTCGAAAGAACTTCATCTAAAAGTACCTTCAGATTGAATCTTTTGTGTGAAGCCTGAGCAATCTGCAGTGAAGAATAAAAATATACTGAGGACTCACTGCCAGAGATGCAATCGTGAGATGCAGAAATAATTGCTGAAAAATATCAGAAGATGGTGTGCTAGTGAAAATTTGCGTTTTGTCTGCTTTTAGAAAATTCTATGTATCCAGCCTACATACTTACTTTACTGTCCAGAGTGCATGGATAGTAAAAGAAGTATCATATACAAAATTTATCAAGAACTGTTCCAACATAAAAATAGCTGAATTTTAACAAAAAAAGATAGGGCTAATAATTATCTATTTTTTTTTTTTTCATTTTTACATACAAGATAAAGTCACTGTCCAGTTCCTAGCTGACAATTGAGCCTAGTTTTACCCCTGACTAATTAACATGCAATGCTTATAGTCATTTATGGTTATAAATATTATATAAGTTTCTATTAAGATAATAGGGATTATAGGTTTAATTTTGCACAATTTTTGTCAGGTTTAAATAAACTTGAGGTTTATATTTTTAGTCTGAAATAGGGAAAAAAAAGAAAAAGAAAGAAAAAAATTATACTGAAGATTTTGTGCTGGAGCTTTGTTTCTGCAGGTAGTTGATGACTATTTTCTCTAAAAAGCAGTATCTCTGAGATAATTTTCTTGCATTTTATGCTGTTCCATGAATTATGGAAGAATCCACACTGGCTGCCTATGTTATTTTGCAAGAGTCGCCATTGTTTTTAGAAGCAGACAGAAGTACGGAAAATTGAATCATCCAAGCAGTCACTTGGTGACACTATAGACTTGCCCAAGGTACAAAGGAAAGTCAACATGAAATTTAGAGAGATAAAGAAGGTTAAAAAGAATGAGGTCACTATTTCTATGAAAATAACAATGATCAAGCAGATCAACAATCGAGACTTTTACAGATAACTGGAACAAATGGAGTTCCTAGAATATTGTAGCCTTTCCAACTGAAGATCAAGAAATGTCATGTGTTTACTGTTTTTCTACTAATATAACTTAAAATTCAACCCCCCACTTCCCAAAAATAAAAAAAAAAAAATCCATCTTATGAATCACCAACCTTAATATCTACAGAAACTGTAGCATTTTTTGAAAAGTACTGAGAACTAAGACATTAAAGCCTGTAGACAGGCTGGCACTGCTGGCACTGTTCAGAAGATCCAGTGCAGGTCCTCAGAGTTTCTCAGCTGGGGAAGCTGCAACTTTTTGCAAAGACTAGACTTAGATTAGACTGCACAGCAAGGCATCTCTCACTGCTCATGCATCAGGGAGTACTGTGTTTAACAGTGTTATCCATCTCTTCAAGGAGACACTAATTTTAGGATACTTTAGAAATGCTGTTCCATCTGTGAATTAAATTGCATTTCATATCTCACAAACACCAAGAACTAAGTAGAAGTCACCTTCACTTTTTCTCTTTCTATTTAATGTTAATTTTGCTGAATGAGGCATGTAATCCACAGCTTTCTTGTTGTGCCTGGCCATTTAAATTTTTGATCCCTTTTTAATACACTGTAATAATCAGTCTATAAAGTCCAATTACTCAGGGTAAAAATGACTGGCATCTCTAGACTCAACAAACCCCAGCTTAACAAAACGTATGACTGTGAACTCCATAATTTTCTGTGTAAATCCATATCTCCCATTTTCATATTGTCCCGGTTTGTATCTTCACTGGCAAAACAGCTTTGCTCTTATAGGCAGGAAAATTTAACAACAAATTACAGAGCATGTCAATGCATAAATCATTGCATGAGTATTAAAAATAAAAGTGGAAGTAATCTGCTATTAAGGGGAAAATGTGGTTAAACACCTTTAGATATCACTTCTCCATGAAGAACCCTGGAAAATTTTGTGTTACTGGATTAAACAAACCTTCAGTTTCATGGAAATTCTGAATGTCCTAGAAATGCTAATAAAATCATTAATTTCTAGTAAACAAAGACAAGGCATTAGTGATATAATTCCTTAAAATATAAACTAAAGCTAGGATTATAAAAAAACCCAATTGGATTCTCCATTTATCTAATATTTTGCTTTTATCTGAGTCACTGTACTACGTACCTTTCCAAACAATTTTAAGTTTTATACATAAGGCACTGTTTCAGTAGATTTGCTAAATTCAAATTCAACATCTTTATGATAAGATGATAAGGATGTTCTATGTGTAAAATGATGCTCCACTAGAAATGTGTACTTAAAATACCTAGAATATTACATCTCTCATGGCTTTACCTGAGGCAGGAAAAAAAGTAGCTTTTACACTGCGTAATTCATAAAGTATTATGAAATGCACTATAATAAGAACTATAGCAAACATTAATATTTTATTTTTTTATTTTAAACTATCGTGCAAAGTTAAAAGTTCCTTTTTTTTCTTAAACTGCAAGCGAGAATCCTTTCTCTCCTTAAAGCAAAGCTCTTTTAAATAGCAATGCAATACTGAAATCCTAATTGTGGTGTTGCTTGTTTATACACAACTGGTGGCCATCTGACTGCTGATATGAAGCCAGTTGCAATATGCATAATAAGGACTGAAACCTTCTGCAGTTTCCTGAATTATTTTTATAGACACCACAGGAGGAAAAAGAAGTAATTTGGATAAATTTACAGGATAACGTATTTACCTGTTATTTATACTAATAACATGTTTCCAAAAAAAAAAAAAATCTCAGAAAAACATGCAGTGGACTCCTAGCATAAAAAGGTCATGGACCTGGCTAGAGGGAGTTCAAAGAGAACCACTAAATTGATGACAGGACTGGAGCACCTGTCCTATGAAAGGAAGGCTGAGAGAGTTGTGGTGGTTCAGACTGGAGAAGAGAAGGCTCTGAGGAGACCTCAGAGCAGTCACCCAGCACTTAAAGGGGCCTAGAAGACAGCTGGGGGGGGACTGTTTACAAGGGTATGTAATGATAGAACAAAGAGTAATGACCTTAAACTAAAAAAAGGTTGATTTAAGTCAGATATCTTTAACAAATTATTTAGTGTGAGGGTGTTGAGACAAAAGAAGAGGTTGCCTAGAGACGTTGTGGATGCCCCATCCCTGGAGGTGTTCAAGGCCAGGCTAGATGGCCAGCAACCTGTTCTAGTGGAAGATGTCTCTGCCTATGAGAGCAAATCTGCCTACGGCAGGGAGTTGAAACTGGATGATCTTGAAGGACTCTTCCAACCCAGGCCATTCTATGGTTCTATGATTCTGTGATAAATCAATACCAGATAACACATGTAAGCAAGACATGAGAAATTTATATTGTCCCCATTTAGTGACCTCTAATATGTGTGCTAAAGTGTCTATGCTGTAATAAAATAGAAAGGACATATTTTTCTCTGCATGAGCCAGTGAAAATAATAAACTAGATCAACCAGAAAAAGAGCATGAATGAAGGAGAATACAGGAACATATGAAAGAAGACAATTTCTCAAGTAACAGTATGCAATCCCGTACACTTGACAACTCAAATTATTTTGAACAATGAGTAATTTATGGCTGTGAACAGGCTAGCACATTCCTTCCTTTATTTATTTGTTTTATTCCCCATAGCATACAGCAAATAAATAATATTACTTCTAAGGAGACATTTTCTGCTGTTATCATTTGTGCCTTGAGGAAAAAGATCTTAATATCTTTGAGCTTATGAACAAACCCACTTACTGTCAGACATTCTTCCCTTTTCTCATTCTTCATAATAAATTCCAAGAATTTTTGTTTTGTCACACAATGTTGCTCTAAAGAAAAGCAACTTTAACAGGTTTAGTGTGACACAGATTTAGGTTTTTAAGATTCTTTAAAGCAAGTACACCTGTACAACAAGTCAATAATTATTTCTCCTAGTTGGAAAGATACTTTATTGTCCTATTCAATTTGGAAATAAGTCTTGTATATCCTAGAAAGCAGATTCAATTCAAAATACTAAAAAAACCCTTGAAAGTTATTTAAAATGCAAATGCAACATGTATGTCAGTCAAATTACACAAGGTTAATCATCACAATCCAAATTTAGAGCCTTTTCCACAATGACATACTGAATATTAATTAACAAGGTTGAATACTTGGTATTTTATATTAGCAGCATCATAACAAAGCATTAACTGTGCAACCTGGAACAACAGCCTAATTCCAATAAAGCATTCAGTAATATAGTTTCATAATTTGACAAAAATACATGCAAGAAAGAATATGTGTGTTGTAGCTAAATCTAGGAACTAAATACTCTCTTTACTCTTAATGGTGACAGATGTTAAAACCCTGCTGAACCACTTTCTACAGAATTCATTTATCTTTCTGGTTTTGCATTGACCATAGATGCACCCTAAAGAGATCTTCCTAAAGTTAGCTTTTGGGAATACAAACCAATGCCATTTTTAGCCAATTTCCCAAGCAGGTCACCACAGACAGAGGTTCAGGTGTTCCTATACCTTGCTATGCAAATGTAGAAAGACAAAAATAGTTGAAATATAAGATCGAAAAATACCTAAAATATTCCTAAACAATGACTGTGATCCCAAGCACTAGATGACCAGTAGTAAGTAAATCAGAACCTGTTTGTAGTTAAAAGTATGGGTTAGAATTCATAAAACTAGAAACAATCTTAGCAATTTTAGCTGCTGCCTCTTTCTATACTTCTCACAACTGTTGCAATTCATTGATGATTTTACCATCTGTATCAAAAGCTAATATACTTGGTTTAAATACATAAAAGCCAGACAGGCAACTCCATTATTACATGCAAAGGCATCTCTAGATCTGTAAACACAAGCTTAAAACTTCCCACCACTTTTGCAGTTCTACTTGTGTTAACAATTGTGAGACTAGAACCGGCTTGTCACCAGAATGGCCTAATCTAGGCTTTGTCATGGCAGAGCAAATTAATACAAAATACCTCCTGTATTGTGCTAAGGTTGCATCAAATGAGCTGCCTTACTTGTTGGTACATGTCGTTGAGACATTTCAAAGACAAGCTGGGAAGGTCTATTAAATTAAATGAACCCTTGCCATTACATTCTTAATCCTATATGTTACAGACAAGACTTGGGCAATGCAATATCTCTATTATCTAAAACATGATAGTCATGCTTTAAGTCGGATAAATATAATCAGAAAAGAAATCAAAGGAACATGCTAAGCTGCAAAGACCCGTAAGTGTTTCTTTTCTCTTACAACTCTTTTTATACAAATTTTCAGTGTAACACTGGGCATTAAAGCTTACATAAATTTTATGCATCCTAGTACCTCATGATGGGCAATAGTGATATAGTGTGCAAAAAAAAAAAAAAAAAAAAAAAAAGAGGAATAATACTTTGTGGAAAATATATCTATACCTTTTTTAAGTGATCTTGTTATGGCAGCACAGAAATGTAATCTAAATTCCTACATGAAAATGACAAAAATACATTAAACTCAATTTTAGAATAAATTGCTTCTGAAATAAGATTTTCTGCCATATTTCAGCTCAGAAACATTTCATAGCATCCAAATTCCACCTTTTGACAAACACACATTCTGCGTAAGTCTGTCATGCTTTTAGTTGCAGAAGCACATGTACACCTCTAAAATAAAAGTGTTCAGTATTCAAACTTTTCAGGGACCACTTCATTTAGGACTCTGAGGATGATATCAAATCTGAAATGACAGTTATGATTTTCAGGCATATTTCCCTCTATAACACGTACATTCTTCACACTTTAAAAAAATGAAGACGCAGTTACAGCTGCTGCCTACTGATTTGTGTGCACTGAGAAGAACATCAACATATTCAGCTTATCACAACCATTTGCAAGAGCATGTTTGTCAAGCAAAACTATCTCAGACCAACTGATGTCTCGGATTACTTCACTGACTGTTCTGTAACAGCATAGAAGGGTTATTTAAACTGAGACTATGCAAACAAAACCAAAAAATTCTCCAGACTGTTAAGCAACTCAGAAACCTCATCACTTTAAAATCTAAAATTGTTTCAGGCTTGAGGTTCAACATGCAAATAAAATCTAGAGCTACTCTGAATACAACAGCAGGAAGAAAATTATAAGCTTTAATATTGGCCTCTTTCCAAAGTACAGGCCATATCTCAAACAACAAATGGGCATTCTGATGCAGAATATATTAAAAAATACTGTTAATTCCAACATTTTTATAGAGCTATTCCTCAGTGAGTCACAGCAAACTTCATAATATAGTACCATTAGGCTCACATCAGAGGTGTGGAACTAAGCACAACAGGACTCTCCTGAGCTTTAAGCAAATACAACTAATGATGAGAAAACACTGATTGTTATACAGGGACCATGTCTGTTAATTTGTCACACTAGTTTGGCTTCAGACAAAACTGTCTCTTCATTTATGACTTTCAGCTTAAGGGCAGCTGGAGAACAAATTAATTATAACAATGATATCTCTCTGTTGGTTAACCTTTTAGACCTTTGATGCCTGAACCTAAAATTCTGTGTGCTAAGGGCCATACTTGCCTAAGGAAAAGATAGCTTTTCCTTAATTGCTTTGAAATGTCACATATGGACAAAAAAGACAGACTGGTAATTTCACCTTTTACTATTTATTGTTAAAAGAACTTATGGCATTCCCATGGTCTGTCTTCACAAGAGCAGGAGAAAGGGCATATCTATGATTTTTTTTAATACATACTTGGCTTGTCTAGTCCTTTCTGACTAAGCTCTTTAACAGACCAACTCCTTTCCTCAAATTCCATAGTCAAGAAAGATTAGGAGACTTTGAGGAAAGAAGACAAGGTATCCAGAAAACTAAAAGTAGATTTTTGGAAGTAGAGAATTGCTAATTCTCTTAGCAATTATATGATTACAAAACTCATCTCTGTATACTCTGTATACTATTTGATGTTATTAAAATATTCCTAACACATTACAATGCTTTATAAATGTATTTGTATACAATGTATTATATTTGTATTTAATATATAAATATATACAAGTAATATATAATCAGATCTTTATCATACAGAAAACCATTTAGAGAAAGCTTCTCAGAATTAAAAGTTTCTCAGAATTAAAAGCACAAGTGTCAATCCTTTTTCCAGTGGTATCTATGGAAAAGCTGAGCAATTTCAGTGAGGCCAGAGTTTTGTTAAGGTTCAAAGGAGGCAATCATTTTGACTGGACTGTGACAAAGTAAAGAGTCTTGTTAACTTGTATGGCATCAGCCAGTTTTAGAAGGGGTAAAGCAATTGACACTACCCATTTAAGGAACATGAAAAGTGAGGACAAGGACCCATAAGAGTTCACCTTTTTCCATGATTGCCAAGTTGTTCTGATCAAAAAGTATCTCAGTAAAAGCTTCTGTGCTTTGTTAAGTATTTGCAGCCCCTCAGCTGTGGCTCTGACTGACCTTTACTT
Organism: Vidua chalybeata; assembly: GCF_026979565.1. NCBI lineage: Eukaryota > Metazoa > Chordata > Aves > Passeriformes > Viduidae > Vidua > Vidua chalybeata. Next base: position 45,679,740 of record NC_071534.1, read on the forward strand.
AGCACAAATTACTCTAACTGTTGTACTGCCATATAGAAAAGATTGGCTCCAAATTAGTCTCTTTTGATATGAGAGACTAGAAAAATTGATTGCTCAGTGCCTTCTTACTGACCTCCTACTCACTTGAATATTAAAATTCCAGAACTACCATGAACACCTGAAGGGTTTTTACATACATAACAAATGCATTTGACTACCCTACTGCATACATACATAACTCAAAGTAGAATTGAAGGATTGCATAGTGAATGTCATTAAGAAAATAATCCTATTAATACTGCAAGGGGCCAGATTCCCTTCTCGGAATAGGCAGCAAATAAAGATAGCCTAAAAAAAATGGTAAGCCCAGGAGACCCTGTATTCCATGTTTATTAGAGACCTTCATAAATGGGGAAAGACTTCAACACGTGATGTCATAAAGATATCTGGAAAGAGATGAAAAGAGCCAAGTAGACATGCTTTAGATGTGTTGAGAATACCAGCCTGGGAAGATGTCTTCATACAGTTAGAGGAGATTCAATCTGTATCAAGCATTTCTCCAGGCATTTCTTCTCCAAAGGGCTCCTACTGCACTGTGATAACTGAAAAGTGCATAGCACTGTAGAAAGACACAAAATTCCCATGGCCACGGGAAGGCAGCCTCATTAACCTCTGAGTAAACCAAAGACTGGCTACACAAAGCAGGAATAACACAGAAAGCAGGGAGCAGAAGCCAGGATTATGCAGCACATGCATGGGAACTGAGTTAGCAGGTTATATCCAGGCACACGGATGCGAACATCCACGTGCCCTTCCACACATGTTTTTGGGAGTCTGACCCTGTAGAACATGCCTACCAGGTCATAATCTTAGGCTGTCTCCTGGATTCTGAGAAGACAAGGTGGATGGAGGCACTTCCTAAAGCATGGGACTCACAGAACAACATATATGGCACACTACGGGAAACTAGGGAATTTTGGTGTGAGATAGGAAGATACCTTGAAAGCTTAGGACTTTGAGAGTTAAGTAAGAACTAGTCAGTGTGGTTTATATTAAAATTTCAGGTTTAGATGCCTGAAGGTCATTGGATTTCCACCTTAGGGATCTTCCGTAGGACTGCAATGAGTAAATACATTTTATGCTTGTTATGAACCTGATAAATACACAGTAATTAAATTTTCCCAATAAAATTATCAGCAGGGGGAAAAAATATTTTATTATCTAAAACCAGGGAACAAAAGTGTGATTTGTGCAGATCCCCACCAATTTCAGTAGGGCTTCCCATAGTGGCAGTTATCCTTCCACTTAGAGTAAATTACAGGCCAAGATCTAACCATCTAAACAGATATGCTAATTACTCACAAATTGCAAAAATAAGCACAAACAAAAAAAGTGGAAGAAAACAAGCTACCTATTTTTTCTGCTAATCTTAAGTACAGACTAAAACTAGCATTTTAAGGAAGAGATTTCATTTCCAGACTATAGAGAGCTATTAATGAAGTTTTCATAATGATTTTAGACAGCTCTTCTCCAATACACACCATATCATAATGTGGACAATAAATGCTTTTATTAACAAGCAGATGAGTTTGCCATTCCTAGGCCAAATAAGGATTCTCTCATAATTAGAAATTGCACATTCCCTAGAAGGAAATTTCTTACTGAATACACAGCTGCAGGGAAACCCTGCTGCAGCTGCACACTGCTTCCCTCAGAAGAGGTCCCCATGGTGTGGAAATTACTTCCAACAGTGTTATAGGCATAAATGCAATTTACATTTAAAATACTACCTTTAGTTTTGAAACACACGGTATACTGAGAATGCAGTTACAAGCAGATTCCACCCATCCCTTCCTCTTTGACCCCAAGTTTAGTAGCAGTATGTATAACTGAAACTTAAAAGTGGAATTGATGGAGAAAAACCAAACTATAAACCAGTGAAAACATGTTTGATTTCAAGTAGATACAAAGCGCTTTCAAGGATAAGGAAAAGTTTCTTAAAAAATATTGCAGCATTAAGAAATAAACTTACAACTAATTGAAAGAGCTCAGGTAAAACCAGCCCTTCCTTCCACAAGGTCTTCCTGAACCTTCTCTTGCATATAACAAGAGCTACAAGAGCCCTTCCCTCCCTTCCTCCCTCCCTTCCTCCCTCCTTCCCTCCCTCCCTTCCGAACTTCCTTCTAAACTTCCGAACTTCCTCCCTCCCTCCCTTCCTCCCTCCCTTCCTTCCTTCCGAACTTCCTTCCTTCCTTCCCAACTTCCTTTCCTTCCGAACTTCCGAACTTCCGAACTTCCTCTCCCTCTCTCTCTTCCCTTCTTCCCCTTCGTCCTCTCTTTCTCTCTTTCCACTCCCAAGTTGGTATACCAAAGGCGCTTAATAGCCCACAATCATTCTAACAACTTTTGGACAAAATGGTCTAGCTAAACTCATCCGATACCCTTCAGGCTAGAAAGGTATTAGAAACCCAAACCACCCTTCAAGCCACTCTGGCTTTTAGCTAGGGATTTCTGCTTTTTGCACCCTATAGTGTTTGAATTTTTCCAACACCTTTCAAACGCCCACTCAGCCAAGTGGCAACAAAATGCTCAATTTTGAGACAATCTGGAGATTTTCCCTTGCTCATCACAAAGTTTGTTACATTTTAAAGTGTAAGATCTTCTTTTCAAACACTTGGTAAACTCATCTGATTTGCTGCCCACTGGGGTCTATCTCATTATATACTAATGTCTATTTCTGGAATCTAATGTGAGCACATTTGCAAGGTAACATGTGAATCACACAGGATCTACAGCTAACTTTTCTATTCACAATGTTGTCAACTTGAGTTTTATATCAAGGAAATATGTTGTGAATATGATAAAGAAGGTCATCTGGGGGCTTTTCAGACATTTATTTTAAGGCTATCAGAATTTGGGGTAGTCTGTAAAGAAAAGATAAAGATAGACAAACTAGTAGCTCAAAACCAGTAGTTTATTTACCTAAATATTTAGCTTCCAACTGCCTTTTTTTAGTGTGTTCAGCACTGATTCATAATCGATGTCAAAGATAGTTTAATATTCTATATTACTTTCTCCAGAACATGTCACTATGAAGAGCAGAGTAATCCCATTAATATCAGTAGACAAGGGCAGGCAAACAAAAAATTCTAAACTGAAACATACCCAATAAAATTTCAAACATTTCCAGCTTTTTAAATCCAAACCCATTTTTCTGTAAAAAACTAATGCTGGCGCAAACACCAAGGTTTGTGAATCTGCCATAGCAACAACTGCTTCTAGATTCTCACACCAGTCTTCAGAAAAGCTACTTTAAAGTTCAATTAGATAAAGGAAATAAATGCTTCTGAAAATGCTGAGACAACTGTCAATGTGTTTTGCAGGCACAGATAGTGAATAGAAATATCTATGTGAAATATTTCTATAATATTTAAAGTAGAATACTAGTAATATTAGTAGAACACTAATAATTTATATTCTTTAGTGAATATCACAATGACTGCCTATGATCAAATTGTACCTATAAAGGTAGTTTATGAATGCTATTTTTATTAAATAGGTTAAGATATATAATTTTAAAAAATAATTTTATTCAAATAGACTATACAGACCTTTATCCTCTAAATCTCTTTATAGTAACAAAGAAAATCAATCAGTTAATTTAACAGCATCCTACATTTTTGCAGACTTCAGTGGGTACACTTCCATTTTCAGTACAGACAGTATGTATTTACAAATAAGAATGAAAATTTTAAAAATTACAGAAGATATAAACCTCTCATTTTTCAGTAGTATTAGAAAACAAATTACCATTAAGGAAGGAAATTTGATTTACAGATAGAACACAATCAAATGCATGGCAGTTGTAGGATTTTACTCCATCCAAACAAAAGGCTGAATAGCTGTCCATAATGTAATTAATGAAGCTTAAACACAAGTGAGAATTCTAGCCTCCTGTTTGTGTCTATTGGTATTCTTGTCAGCATGTTAGTCAGATACACACAGTTTTGTTGTGATATGCTGACAGATTTGGACTGTATATATCGCTACCAAAGGATGTGGGCTCAGTTTGCACAACATATGCCTCCACAAACTGGGTTTCCTCTACGGAATAAATGAAGGGCATCCAGTATATACTGTTGCCATTATTTGAGTTCTAAGACTCATATCAGTTACTCAAACATTCTTACTGCAAAGACCTAAAATAAAGATGGAGAATTCCTGGTAAAAGAGTTTCTTTTTTTTTTTTCAGGACATATGAAGGATTCAAGCAATAAGTATTTTATCAACAACAGATACAATTATAAGGACTGTCTACATATATACATCGTCATTCTAGCAATCTTATGTCTTTCTTTTGGTTTCTATTAAGGACAGCCATGTGTCCTTCTCTCACTGATAATTCTGCACTATCCAATCTCCTGCAATATGGGCATAGATAATTTCCTGACTTTACATTCTTTACAAGGGCTCACAACATCTGACCCACAGTCCTGAGAAGTCTAGTACATGCCAACACTAGATGAAAGGTGAAAAGAATTCTAAGAAACTACTGGAAATATTCAAAGGCATGAAATAATAATTTATGTAGGAAGCTCAACTCAGTCCTTTCAAGATTTTTTGTTTATCTTGACTGCCTTTTATAGTGAGAAACAGCCAAAACAAGGAATAGTTTATGAGAATTAGGAAGATTTTTGGAACCATTTTAATCAACTCTCTTATCCGACTTGATTGTATACAATGGAGCAACCATCCTGTGTGTATGGTAATATCTCCATGGTAACAGATTATAAAACAAGCACAGGATTATGATCATTATTTAGAAAATAAGGCAATTGAACATGAGGAAATTCCAGTTTCAAATACTTCTATTTCCTTAGGATTTCAGCAATGACATTAAAGGACTGGAATGACCCATGCTGCTATCTCCAAGTTTCAATTAATAATATATTAATTAGACAGTTTATATATTTATATTAGGAAAAAAGATGATAGATAGATAGATAGATAGATAGATAATAGATATTTTCTATAATATTTTTTTTAAGGTAACCTTACTTATGGCTTGCCATGAGTAAAGTCTTGCAAATAATATTTCCGTTGAAGTCAAATTGTCTGTGGCACCATTTATTCTCTTAAGGGCCAGCACTTAGTTTACAGCATGCATGCCTCTAAAGCATTCTGCATATTGTATTTTTGATTTAAAGTATAGTCATACAAAAGAAAGTAGCAGAGGTACCTCAATGTTGCATCCCGGGTCTGGGTTCAGATTAGGGGTTCTGATCTATGTTAGCTAGCCGAGTCCTGTGTACCCATGCACCCCCCGTGTTTCCCCCCCGCGGTGGTTAGCTCCAGGCTGCCTGCCATTGGAGCTTCCCCCCATCACTCCTGTAACCACTTCCTGCCCACTTCTGAGAATTCCATTTCCATCACCCTGTTCCCATGATCCCGTTCACCCCAGGGCCCCGTGGCCACCCCTGCTGCATTCCCATTGGCTGCTGGGGTCACGTCATCGCCACGGTGCCCATCCCAATTGGGTGGGAGAGCGTCTGCCCTCCCTGTCCCATCCCCTATATCATCGCACTCCCGCCCGGTCCTGGTTGCCATTTCCCCCACACGGGCGCTGGAAGCGTGGGTCATGGCCCCCCTGCTGCAGCTCTCCGTGACCAATAAAACCTTCCTGCTTTCCTCGTGAGTGATTTGGACAATTCCTTCCCTCTTTACCAATGTCCCTCGCATGGGAGACAGAACCCATCAAACCCTGACCAGTGTGCCACGGCAGCAGCACGCGGGAATTAGCGGCGAGCCCAAGCTCTGGAGGGAAGCGGTGCTGGAAGGCGCCAGAGCTGCCCGGAGCCGGGAGAAACAATGGACCACCGCACCTCAATCCGCTTAGATTTGTGAGAATACCTGAGCAAGGGAAAGGATTTGATCAGACATTTCCTTAGTTACAGTTCATAGGAAGAGACTGAGCACAATATGATTTCAGCAGACTTTTAGGAAAATTGCCTTTATGGATAAGTAACATACTTATGTTTGGAGCATATTTAAGTAGGATGAAAGAAAGGTGTCAAAGCTTTCTCTTCCATTTGTTGCATTTCATCTTCTCCTGTGTGGAAAGAACCTATCATCTTTTCCTAACTATAAATCTGCTGGTTTGAGCAGTGATACCTAGTGCCCTTGCTTTTGCAGAACACAGATTACAAGAATAACAAAAATGATTATTTAGATGTGTTTGCTGCAAAGTGAATTTGCAGCAAGAACCTAAGCATTTTGACAATTTTGTTGACTTTTAGGAAAAAAAAATTTATTATTATTTATTTATTTAATGATTTATTAATCATTATTACATTATTATATTTAATGCAGATTGAGTGGGAAGTTGAGCCTAAATACCTAACCATTCATACCATGCCAGGATATGTCCAAGGTAAAGATGATTTACCTACAGGAGTGAATATTTCTCTGCAATGGTGGCAGAGGGAACCAACATAACCAGCTAATTTTACAAAGCTTCAAGTTACGTGTCATAAATTCCAACCCCAGCTGCAGTTCAGTGCTTTATTTATTTACAAATAAAAGGGATTAGCTTGCAGAAGATGTATTTCTCTCTGGGCACTTTGTCACTGAACAGGTTGTGTCTAAATACGTGCTATTTTGTTCCTGCTCTATCTATTTCCACCCAGACCAAGAAGTATATAATCATTGACCAAAGTGCAGACAGCACACCTACATGGCATTTTTCTTGCTGTAGCCTACTTGGAATAGAAGCAGTTTGAAAGATGCACAGTTGCAAGTAGTAGTTTATTTGCATTACTTGTGAAAGTCCTTCAGCTATATTTCCACACAGCATGCTCATTATGTCCATGCAAGTGTGGAGCTTTTAAGCTTATGGAGACAAATAGTGAAAGCTGGGAGAGCAGCGAGAGCAGCGAGAGCTTACTGTACTGTGTGTAACTGGATTTCCATCTTAGCTTATTCTGAGCTCCCTCGGTGAGTGATCCTTTTAGCCATTTTCATATCATCCTAAACATGCATCAAAGGCTGAGGGGCAGTGCTGCATTGATTTAAAAACTCTAATTACCAAAAAAAAGCTATTTCTTCTAAAATTATAGGTATATTATCAGTGGTAATCTTAGAGAAATTATGTTGGGTTAAAAAAAAACAGTAAAAACATTACCATGGACTGCATTGTGCACAAATCAAATTTTCCATATACTGAAATATTTTTTCTTCTCTCTAAAAAGCATTTCTGAGCTAGGAAATAACCTGTCTGGAAGCAAAAGGTCCTTGGGCAAAATTCTATGGACTTCATTATTCCAGAGATCAATCTAAATCTTCCAAGTCTTCTAGACTCCATGAAACTTACAGAAACTACAGTCTGACCTTAATGAGTGCAAGTGTATACATTAAATAGTCTTTAACAGAGCCACATATTTTAAAGATCATTATGTTAATTTGCTATGAACTTCTAGAGTAAGCATTTATCAAAACTTTAACTTAATGAGGTATAAAAAAAATTCCTTACTAAGAGAAAATATAGATTTTAAGAATGCAACTGGTAAGAATCTAGTACTCTCTGGCAAACTGTCCTAGAGGTTACTACCCTTCATCATTATTATTTACTTGTTATTTTAATTATCCCAAATTCAGATTACAATCACTTTGTCCAATTAAGCCATGTTTCTTAAACCCTTCCTTTTGTCAAAAATCTGTAAATAAAAATCTATTATAAATAAGCACCTACCACACTCATACTGTTCAATGAGATCAGATACTATTTTGTTATTAGACAGCAATTCCTCAAATTCCCCCTACAAAGGAAACACTAGTCATACCTGGTATTTTTCTGAAAACTACAAGCTAAAAACTTCTTAAAAACAAAGTCACAAATTCAAGTCATTATTCGCCAGCTGGTTCTCTGGTGATTCTGTTTGAAATAGCTCATTCCTTTTTATAGATGTTTTTTCTTTTACTTTGTTTTATACACTATGAACCTCTATACAGGCATATATGTGTATGTGCTTTACACACATGTATGCAAGATCTCTTTGCAAGATCTGCTTGCAAGATCTCTTTGCACACATTTAAAGATGTGAAAATAAATAAATTCAGAAAATGGCCATACAATTACTTCCAGAAGCAATGAAATTGAACTGTAATATGTACTTAAAGTTCTACATTTGCAAATGGTCTGCGGGATAATACTAGGGTTAATTCAAGATAAAAAGCACTGTTGTGTGTTTCATATGATTGTCTGCTCATTAGGTCTTTCTTTATCGTTGTTCAGATCCACTTCTGTTGGTACACACAACTTTCTGCAGTCACTAATTCCACCGTAATTGACACTGTATGTAAACCTCTAAAAATTTCACTCAAAATTTTGTTTAGTTTCCAGAATTATATACAGATGTGGTAGGAGATTTACTATGTTCAGCAGTCATGTTACGTTGCTGTCTTAACTCTTAGTTCTCTTAAAAAGGAAAATAACCTTTGAAATCATATTCGTACCCTATGAATCTAACCAATTTTTATTTTTGAAAGATTCATTAAAATATATTTTGTTAATATTCACTTTGGCCAATTAGCCTATATTGCAATTTAATCCACTCTTTTCATCCTTTGACCCAACACCAGGATTACACTTTCAGTGATGGAGTCACAGAAAGACAGAGCAGAAAGACTTCAGCAGCTCAGCATGGTTCTTGTGCTATGTAAGATTTTGAAGCTGTAACACAAATTTCTTTCAGGTTTTGCACAGCTGAGTACATAAAAGCATATTTTTCCTGGAGACTGTTGGTTATTTTGAACACTTCAAAGGCATTGACTTTTATATTTTATTATTCAAAACAGAAAGCTATCCCACTTGTTTGACATGTTATGTCAATTACCACCAAAAGCCTTAAATCTGGAAATCAGCAGTGCAAATGTGGGAAGGTCACCACATCTCTGATCAGGGAGAAGCCAAAACTGTTGTTCCTCTACTAGATTTTGAGTCTGAAGTCACAGCAGTTTAAATGAAGGCTTACTTGTAAGGAAGCTTTATTTTAGCTTTCATTTTATTTTTCATTCACTTTATTCCCACCTTTTCATTATATCAAAGCTGTCACACTGAAGGAAGCTTACTTACTCTCCTGAAATTCAAACACCCATCTGGACTGAACAATGCATTATGAAAAGAACCTGACATTGCTTGCTTACCTATTTTTGCCTTGTTTTTAAGTAAAAAGCTTAATAGAATTGAAGGTTTCAAAGCTGAGTGATACAAATTTGTAAGTAAAAATCTTTATGCAGTGGAACACATCACTATGGTGCCTCACAGTACTGTCACCATCTGCAATCATATGAGAAATAGATGATGCATCCACTTTGGAAAAAAAAAAAAAAAAAAAGAGAGACAAATAAAGAGTCCAACAATGAAGAGAAAAGAAGAAAAGAAGAGTTGGCATTGCCATAGTATTTTTCCAGCATGTCTGAGCACAGCACTTAGCATGAGTTGTGCCTGGTTAGCATAGTTGTCAGCATAACCACATAAGCTAAAGCCAGCTTTTCGTGCCAAAAAAAAGTAGGAGGGTTTAAGAAATGTTTAGTATAAATAGAAACAGACAAAATGTGATCAATCACCTGTTCCAAATAACAGTCTGCATCTTAAATAGGTTTTGTGTGCTCGAGTAAGCACAAATTATGCCAACAATTTGCTGACCATGAGGAAGTACAAAAGCATAAATGAAATGTTCAGACCATGAGCACCACCAGAAATGCCAGCAAATAAGAAAAAAAAAAACCAAACATTTTGAACAGACTAGCCATCAACAAGTTATTCTCTACCAATCCTATAACTGAGGACACTTAGTTGGGGAATGTTGCAGTTCGTCTAGAGTTTCTCTAGAGGCTTCTGAGAGGGAAACTTCATGACCCTGCAGAAGCATCCAAAATCACCAGGGAACAGGAAGGAGCCCACAAGACCCCATAACCATGCCTCAAGGACTTGTGCAGAGCCTGACAGATGTTATTCACCCACTCAGCTTCTCTGTAGGACTGCAGAATCTCTCTTGAAAAGATGGCAGAAAAAATATTTTCCTTCTAAACCTCAAAAACTCTTGTTTATTTTTCAGAATTATAATAATTACAAACAGGTGCATATTGCCTAGACTTCCAAAGATATGTGTACCCCTATTTCACACAAGTGTAAAAATACTGTTGTCATACACATAAACATATTTATAAACACAATGATGAAAACAGTTTCTGATTTGCCAAATGTTTCATGGGAGGGTGCGGCGGCTACCTGCCACGACCTCAAGCAGTCGAGAAGCGCCGGCTAGCACTGCCTGTGTGAGGCGGGTGGCAGCCACGTGTGTGCGGGCACTCCAGGGTAATGGCGTCTGCCAGCCTGGTAGTGCTGAGCGCTGCGGCGTGGGTTACACAGCCTTGGTAGCTTCACACTGAGAGGAGACGAAGGGACGAGAGGAGGACACTTTGTTTGCTCGCTCAAGAGTTTTATTCCCCCATGCATGGTTGGAACACAATGCTCTGTGAGCGATGCAGTGCAAAATGCCAGAGAACAAAGAATGACAACAGATTAGGTAGGGGGTGGGTGGACAGGGGTGGAAACCTGGCTCGCCCAATGGGGAAAAATGATAGAGGAGTGACATAGATCATAACAACCAATGGTAACATAACAGAGTGGGTACAATGTCCTGGGACAAACAGGAAGGCTAAGGTGGAGTGATTGATACAGATCTCTCATGAAGAAGCTGGGGGTGGTTACAATATTGACACTCAACAGGGAATGACAACCCCTGACTGACAGAACCAAACAAGGAGAAAACTGGGAAAGGTGAAAAGATTGACAGGTAACTGTGGATCCAGGTGGTAGGAACTTTTGGGGTAAACAACTTGGAGCAAACCACTGTGAGGGGAAAAATAGGGAAGTACAAGGAACAAACCTAACTAACATTAATAAAGCATCTGACTAAATCAACCCAACCTACAACAGGAGGGCCCCTGAATTTATGTAAATTCTTGACTGCACAAACACATTCCTCCAAGTGCAGTATGTCCCTCAAAGTAGTGTCACTTATTACTGCATTTGAAAATATTCCTATAAATGTTAATGCCATTTAGGATAACTGGGTTGTTTGGGTTTTTCTTGTAACTGAAAACAATGTTGATAAAATATTTAACAAGTGAGTTAATATTTTTTGCAAAAACATTATTTTATTATCATAATACTTCTTAATGCTTCTTACACAATAGAGATAATCAAAATTCCAAGTGATATACTGCTTTAAAAAAGGGAAAGAAAATTTACTGTTCAGTCTTGTCAAAAAAATGGCATTACCTATTATGTTATGGTACATAGTCATATCCAAATTACATAATCTTTTTAACAATCCAGCTTCATCCAACTTGATCAACTGTTTAGATCAATTAAAAAAATCAGTCAAACCTAATTTGCTCAAGTGAAATCACTGCTACCTGGAAAAAACACCAGTTTTTAAGTAAGAAGATTTAGACTATGTCTATTTCTAAACCCAAGGATGCATCCTAGTTTCTTTTCAGATGTAAGATGCGCACTTGATTGCCTCCTGATTCCTTTGTAAGATAAGATCTAACCAAGCATCAATCGTTTTTCAGACCTGGGAGACCTTGCTATGGAAATCTTGGTACAGCGGAAAATAGTTCTGAAAGTTAATAATTGTGTATATACATCATTTTAGATTACACTCAGCTCCAATTTTAATGTCTTTCTAAGTAAAAAGTTCCAATGGTTTGGTTTTCTATTTTACTGAAAACTAATTTTCAGCACAATAGATTGAGATTTCTTCATTGATCAATGGGAAGGGAAAAGACCCAGGACCTAAGCTGCTGGAGAACAGCATAACAGAACACCTCTGCAGCCTCAGCCTTTGAAAGGTTGTTTGGGAGCACAGAATGACAGAGGGCATTCTGAACATGGGGAGCTAACCTGCAGCACTGCAAGACTTCATTAAAACAAATGCTCGGGGGCTTTGTATGTCCCAAATGAAAACTTTCGTTTCCTATCAAATTAAAAGTTTCCTTTTGTTCTAAAGTACATTTCAGTATTTTGGTATAATAAAACAAATATAAAAAAAATAAATTCTATTCCCTTTTCCTATATGCTTTTTAGTTCATCATCTGAACTAAATATCAGTTATTCTTACAGTTCTAAGTTCTTTAGAAATTTTTGATTCCGTAAAATCTATTACATTTTGTATAATTCCTACCTGATTTACATTAGTTCAAGCAGTCTAGGTTAAGTCTTTATTTACCAAGCTCTGAACAGCTATTCCATTATTATTTCAAAGTTAGGCTGATGAGACTAGGTTTAATGGAAGTATCAAGGTACAGTGAGTAGTGCTGCTCTTGATTTTTTTTAATTAGGTTTTTTATTTAATTTATTTCATTTAATGCTAAAATAAATAAAAATATATTGATATAGTTTTCCAGTGAAACCAAGAAAAAAATTGTAGAATATACAGAAGTATTGGGAAGAAAAAGGACAGCATTTCTATGCAGGATTTGTTAGCCCAACATTGGGAATTTGGTAAAACTTAGGAAATCTGAGGACTTAATCAAACTGAGTAGGAAGCTTAAAGTTTTGCTTAATGATTCTATACATTTATTTAGTTATTAAAAGCTGGACTTAAAGGATGGAGATACATAATCCTGGCTTCTGTTGTAGCTGTTTAGCCCAACCAAAAGTTACTTTATCTTGAGTTGTGTCATTTCATTCATTATGAATTTTCATCTGGGATGATTCTCTTCCTCACTGTTTGAACAGACAACCTTGAGTCACAACTCAGACATACATGTCTAATTTTTAGATAACATGACATCTAATATAAGAACTTACTTTTTTTTCCCTTTCCCTACACTAATTTATAATTCTAATTCTTTTGGTCTAAAGAAAAAGAAGTACATTTTGAACACCATCCCTTCGGTAGCCATGCATGATGATGGCGTCCAAAATTTTATCAGCTTACATATGATAATATTTATGCAACAATTTTTAAAAACCACAGATTTCAAATACCTTCCTTTAGTTACAGTTTGCAGTTTTGCATGTCTTTATATAAAACTGCATACATTCTAGCATCAATAACATTAAAAAGAATAAACCATAAAGGATGGGTTTCTCCTCATTAATGTATTTGATTTTATATTCCTAATGCATCCAAGTAATATATTTATGAACTTGACAGTTGTAGAAAACATTTAAGGACACCTTTTTCTAAGAGCATAGACCTTCTATATTCATTTGGACTATCAAAGTGAGTGAAAACTCTCTGCATTTTCTTGTATAGATTTCTTCAATGTTTAAATATTCTTAAATTGCAGATGTAAAATATGTTCCTTACCAGACCTTCCAGAGAATATAAAAGCTTACTCTTTACACCACACTACAAATTCTGAACATATTGATATTGATTTTTACCTTTGAGACAGGTTTGAAAATAAGATAAGAATGTAAAACTAATTCAGTGAGGCTATGTACATTAAAGGTCATTTATATTTAATACTGCTTTTTCAAAAGGAACTTCTTGCAACCATCCTATTTATACATAGTAGTTTAATGATAACTCCGGCTTTTTTAATGGAAAAGTGAAAAATAGAGTTGGTAGAGCAGATTTATTTGCTATATTAAAAATCAGGATTTGAAACTGATTTGTTTGAATATAAAACTATCTTTTTTCTCAATAATGTATGCTTAAAATAAAAAGGAGAAGACTTACAACAGAGGCTTTTACTTCAAGTGTACCATTTTATGTATTGCTCAATCAAATCACAAGAATGGGAGGGAGTAACACCACTCCTTGCACCACTCAGAAGTTCATTGAACCCTTTAAATGGGCAGAGAGGTGTGTGCAATCAGCATTCTTGGAGGCTCATTTTCACATTAATGGCAAGTAATAACAGGAAGTTCATAGGTGTGTAATTGCAATCTCACAATGATCTGTGGAGGCAATGCTGAATGCTGACAGTAAACACACCTCTCTCTGGAGCAAGTAAAAGCTGGTCAAGATGCGCTTATAATCCAGTTTTCATAAGAATGATTCTTTTACATTTCATTCAAATGCTGCATTTAGGTTTCCTAATTTTTTCTTTCTTTGCTTCTTCCTCCTGTACTTTTCTCCCCATGGCATTTTTTCCTAAAATTGTTCTGTTTCTGTATTATACCTTCCCTTCATCTGGCCTCTGCTTATGCCTCTTTTTTATCTAAAACACACAGAAGACCAAAGGAATCAACCAAAGTCTTAGTGAAGCTGGAAAGATTAATTTATAAGAGAGTGGTTCAGTTTAAACTAGCAGATTCAGTTCATAGAACTAGCAGGTTGAGATAAGAATTAACACTGTGTGAGTTTTCACACATGAAACAGTAAGGAATTAAGGAGTAAGACCAAGCAAGCATATGGATATGTGAAGCATGAATAGAGCCAGCACAGAGCTTAGGGAGACAATCTTTTTGGAGAACAGAACAAAGGGGATTTGGAAATGGAAACCCTGTTGTGTGGGAAGCATGCTGGATTCAGATTGGTGAAGCAAGCATGTGCAGGTGTTTCAGGTATTGATACATGTTCTCTGTAGAACAGAGTAATATCTCTCAATCCCACCATTTGATTAGAACAAAAGTAAATGGTACAACTCAATGGCAATTTTTTGGTAAATTTATGATTTAAAATCATGACATAAAATAGTTCACCAAGTACTTTTATACACCTTTGACCACCTTTGTTATTTTTCTTTTCAACTTTTTATTATTCTTATTCTTTATTCTAGGCTAGCCATTCCTGTCCTTCCACTCACAGACGGTTTCAGTTCTAAATTGCACTTACTTCATGCTGTCATTCAGGCCAGACTGTAGGAGCCACTGTTCCAGCTTTCTGTCAGTTTACTACCTGTCAACAGCAGGTGTCTCTCTGCCATTCTGTCCATCTAAAGCTGACATTTTCTCACACAGATTAAGAGTAAGAAATAGGTAGCTCTGAGCAAAATTCTGGAAAGCTTTGGCATTGCTGTCTTTTTTTAATGTAGTGCTAAAAGGATGGCATGTATAAAGGAAAAGATGGGGCATGATAATGGAAAAATCTTTGTGACAGTGAAAGGGCTGGATTTGAAAAGGTTTCAGAAAGAAATCATAGATGACTCTCAATTAAATTATTTCACAGTTTAATTACTTGAAAAGAAATCTGGCAAATAATTTTCAAAGTATATAATATCTCAAATATCAAGAGTTCTGGAATCAGCCTACATTCATAAACACAACAATGATTTTTTCTGATTCAGTTCTGAACTGCTGAACAATATACCAATATAACTATATATTGGGAACTGCATTCAAGTAAACACACATCTTTGAGCTACAATTCCTTTATATTATTCAGCTGGGTTATCAAAACTGGAAAACCAAAACTCAGTTACTTCCTGGAATGCAGTCTGAAGATAATGTAAAAATATTATATATATATATATATATATATATATATATATATATATATGAGATTTTGTTTAAAAAAAATTACATCACTGCTCTTATGTGCTAATATTTCTCTTCCAAAATCAGCTACTAAATAAATAAAATACGTAATCAATTTTTCTCAAATTTGCTAGATTGTTCAGTTTATTTAACTATAACACTGATAAGTTTTAATGAAACTGTAAGGCTGTTTTTAGTTCAACATTAATTGCTTGATATGTATCTTGTAAGTTAAATTAGATCTTAATATAGGCTGATAATGAAAAAATGGATCATAATAATAATAACAGGAAAGTCATTACGATAACATTAATTATTATAATCATTGTGTCTGTCAGTATTAAAATCATGCAATGGTATTAAAATGCTATCAGATTGAGGTCAGCTTTATTCTCTTGCAGAAGTCTTTGTAACATAAAATTTAAAGCTGTGGAAAGTCACAGTGAAATAGCATCTCTTTTGCACATAAAATGGTTTTCAGTTAGCAGGTAGCTGGAGATGAACAGTAACTGGTAGGTATTTCCTGAGCATTTTGTTATTTAGTTAGTTACTCTGAAAAAGAAAATGGAAGAGAGAAACTTTTCTAAGCTGTAGTTATCATGTCCAGAGATTCTGAGCTGCTCAGCTTAATTTAAGTCTCATTATGCAACATATTTGTTTAGGAAATAAGGGTACTAAGGTGCTCTTTAAACTAATTGCTTTTACAAAACACAGAAATTTTCTTTGAGTAACATAATCAAGCCTTATGAGGTAAATCCAGCTGAGACAGCAACAGACAAAAAAAATCTAGCTACCAGAGATGTCAAAGACAACTGGTTGAAGTGATAAGATTGGTCTAAACTACTCCAAATGGAAATACTGCAGCACCACTTGAATGTCTAGAACAGGATATACAGAAGAGAACAGATAACTTGACTTGCCATATCTTTTAAGACAATGTACCTTCTGCCCGTTCTTGGTATTATTTCTTTTCTTAAATAGTCTTTAACTATTTAATGATTTTTTAAGGGCTTGGTTTTTGTTTTTTTGTTTTTTTTTTTTTTTTTTTTTTTTTTTGCCACAGAACTATCCTGTAACCATTAGGTACCTATAATGCAATACTGAAATCAACTTTCAGTATATAAATCTAACATAATTACCATTTTATCCAATATAATGGAAACCAGCTGTATTGTATGTATATACATTTCAGATAAACACTACAATACAAGCAGACTGTAATAATAATATGACAAGTTATGAAGCCTTAAAGATCTTTCCTTTAAATCTCATCTTAAAGAAACAGTAAATATTGCTTTCTCATTTCAGTGTAAGAAGGACACAGGATCGCTATAAGATCTTTGTTTATGAAATTGTTATGGTCCTTTACTGCCCATAGTTAAACTCCATGTTTTTTAGGTGCAATTTAAATAGATCGTGTTTCATTGTACTTGCATGCTTTTGTATGCAAATATGAATAAAATTGGAGAACAATTAATTATATTAGTTTCAAGGATAGTTCATCTCTAAATGCTGCTTTCCTGCCAATGTAGACATGAAGTACTTAATTTTAAATGACACCACCTGCTCCTACCTATAAGTGAAATGAAAAAACTGCCAAATAACATGTTGGGTATTAACTTTCAACCTTTTCTTTAATCAGGCATTCCTCCACAACATTAGAAGCCAACAATCTCATGGGATCAAAAGCACCATAGTATATGTCTGCAATTCAATTTCAAACCCTCACTGTGATGTCCGACTCAATACATTTTTTATTTATTATATTTCCTTATTTGCAGGGTGGGTCACCAATTACTTCAAGCAGACATACCAGATAAATGCCCACACCTCATTCTGACAAGGACAGTGAAGATAAACAAACATTTATAAATGAAGGCTTCTCTGATTTTAGCTGGGTTTAAGTTCAAGGCCTATACTTAAACTTTCCCTTTCCAAAATGTGAGACTGTAAGGACATCAGTGAAAGAGGAAAAACATTTTAAGAGTTAATAAACCATACAGTTCAAAAAGCAGATATGAACTTCTCCATACAAGTGCAGAGACAAACGTAGCTTTGGGCAACAGTGCATAAGGCAGGCTTTGAGGGATACTTTTATTATCTTTGTGCTTGAGGGTTCCCTTTTCCCCTAATAAACTGCTAATAAAAAGGTAAGATCCAGCAGACTGTCATACATTTTCTTCTATGTCCTTAGTGTCACATTTGATAGCTTGTCAAACTGTTTATCATCATATACAGAACTGCCTTAGCAAAAGAAAAATCACCCTACCACCACTTTGCATGATAGAAAATAGCAAGGTAACAATCCTTTCAGTTTATGATTACTGGCAAGAAAAGCCATAGTGATGTTTTGCAGCAACCGTCAAAGCCTGTTTATATCTGGCTCTCCTTGCTGAAGTGGCTACAAATACTTTAACAGCTACAACAAAGTCATTTGCACTGCTGAAGTTCCTCATCCAAACAACCATTCAAGTTTAACAGGAATGCTGCTGTATGCTTCAACAGCACACAGCCCAGGTTTTATGCCTCATATTTGTTCATGTATACAGTATTTGTTTCTAATAAGCGCACAGCCTTTTTTGTCATAAACATCACACTGTTCTGTAGGTGGGAAGTATGATCTGCTGAGGAATTTGAATAGGAAGACAACCTTCCTCTTTTCCTGAATCAAAACACAATTTCCTCTGTGAATGCTGAGTTCATTCCCTTCACATACTGTTTTCAAATTCCTGCATTAAAAGTGTTATTTTTTTACCTTGGCATAGTCTACTGATAAAATACTTGCTAAAGTCAATGACTGTCTTCCCCAAGACAGTTTGTACTAGAAAGAGTCAGAGAATCTTAAAAAGGATCATTTAGATGACCTGGAAGATTACCCTATCTGAATATCTCCATAGTTAGACATACTGCTCAGATAGGCATATAGGAGTGACCATTTCTTTTGCTGCTCTGCAACCAAAAAGTAATAAAAGACCAGATTCTGGATATCTCAGAGCTTATTCATAAAATCTTATTTGTAATAAAGCAAAAGTAAAAGTGGGTTGAACAAATTTATTTAGCAATCCCAAAGCATAGGAATTACTCTTTATGTTTATGCAGTCATTCATCGATGCAACTTAAATACATAGGGTTCTCCTAGCAAATTTCACAGGACTCACTCAACTTAAGTTCCTCCTGAAGGTACAGAAGAGACTTGGGTTCCTAGATTGTAGTTCCCAAAGCTCAATGTGTTAAGCACTGACTGTCTAAATCACATGCAGGAAAAGAAGGATTGATGGAAGCTCAGAATGGTGGCAGGCATGCCATGTCACACATCTAAGACTCCATGCCTGAATTCCTGTGTTTTAAAGCTCAGTTTTAACTCACTTTAATGCCAACTTCTACTTTTCTGTCTGGGCAGAGACCCAGTTCTAACAGGAGGGACAGACCAGATTAGTACATAGCTCAGCAATTAAGATACTTGTAAGATGTAGAAGTGAAGTATTCAAATCTATTCAGGCTGAAGACAGCCTTGAAACCATTGATAAATGTTTATCCTAGACATGCTTGAACATTTCAAAAATCAGGAAACTCAGAATACTTAAAGAACTAGACCAAAGGAGCACGTCCATATGTTTCCAAGGAAGTTTTTGCATGAAAAAACAGGCACCAGTAGTATATGAGGCATCCAAGCAGTTCCTCCTCCACTCTTTTGGCATCTAAACACATTGAATAGTGGTGGTCTTCATTAAATACCCTCAGGAAAAGCCTAATGCTCACCACTGTAAATGGTTTTAGCATTCAGTTTGTCAAGGGGAAAGATGCTGCTAGAGATAAAAGAATAAGCACTGAAGTACTACTAAACTTGTAGAACATTTGTGATTAGGAATAATTTAGGATCTTGTACCAGTAAAGACATTTTATCATTAAGCAGAACTTGCACGCTCTTTTGAGAGGTTGCATATGGACTGAATACATTTCCCCTTAGCAACCACTGACAAAGCATTAGAATGCTGGTGCATTGCATAGAGCTGATCTACAGGAGCAAGAGGCAAACAAAGCTTGGGGAAGTCAAATACTGAAATCGCAAAAAATGGTATTAGGTTTGAAGAGGTGAGAGAGTTGAAAACTGATAAATCATAATTCAGGGTCAGGCACTTCTTATTTTTAACCTACAGGCTGAAATTCTACTTTATGTGATAGAAAAAATAAATAGTTCCTTCAGGGGGTACCTAAAAATTGTTTACTGTTCTCATCACTTTGCCACAGTTAATACTCACAGCACATAATATATTACCTAGCAGTTTAAAATTATTGCTCTGCAGCAATTTCATAGTGCTTGCTTCAAAAGAAAACATGATACATGCCACATAAAGGATAAATGATGACAACAACAGATAAAAGATATATTAGTGGTATTTTAAATTTCAAAAAGTTCCAGTCTATTCTGTTTTGTCCTGCACTTGTCAATAATATATGAAGGCCTTTTCAGTAATTGCTATTTCTAATAATAGAAGGTATTTAAATGGACCTTTCGCTAGACTTTAAAGCATTTCAATATATTAAATATACCTGTAGAGAAGACATATGAATAATGGACATGTAGACCCATTAACTTACCTTCCAAAGGTCAAATGGAAAACCTAAAACTGATCAGGACATTGAGTGCAGCTCTTCCAAAGTGTGTTTTGGAGCTTTCTTTCACTTTACTTAACTGTTTGTTACTTGTCTGATTTTCCCACTTCTTACACATCTTAGGATCTACCATTTTCCCACATCTTAGGATCCACCTTTCTTTGAAAGCAATTATAAAAAAAGGTGCAATTATATGAAATTATTGCAACCAGCTTCACAAATTAGAAATTCAAATATTGAAGCTGTTCTCCCCCTGAATTTCACATACTAGGAGGTACCTTCAACACTTTAGACTAAAACTCTGTTTAAAAAAGGTGAGATATTTAGGGCCTATAAGCTCTTTTTTTCTTATAGACCATAAAACAGCAACCAAAATTCAATGTCTCAGCTAATTTAAATCTTCATCAACATCATATGGCATTCTTTGTGCAGAATAATATTTCATTAAAAGAATTGCATGCTGATATTAAGAAAAGAAATGCAATTAATCATTCTTTGTTTGAAATGTTCTGCAGTCACTGTCAAATTCAATTTTATCAGCTGTACTGAAGCCAGAGTACATTCTGAATTTTTCACTTCAGGGCAGGAAATGGAGAATCTCTACAACTGTCTGGATGAGCTGTATTCTGATCCATTGTGTTCCAGTAAAGGTTTTAAATAAAACTAATATATTATTATAGTCCTATCATTCCTCGTTATCAGTTTCATAGTTTATTGCAGTTTCAAACATGTGGGCTGATAAAGCATTGGAAAATCTGGAAGGGAGTTTTCTGCTAGCATGCATAGTCTGATTTCTTACCTTTTTTATACCTACAGTTTATAGCCTGAGTTTTCATTAGGAACATCTAGAAATTGCAAATTAGTATGGTAGAATATTTTCAGACTTCACATAAAAAATAATATAATTTCAGATAAACTACAAGCTTTGATAACTAATATTTCTATACATTACTGTTTACATATTTTCTGTCTTATGTGTTCTTTATAAGATTAGGCCTAAATACATTAATACACTAAAAACATTTGAACTACTAAAAATAGAGATAATTATAACTAGAGTACACATTCAGATATCCTGTGAAAGCTTATTTTTTTCTAAGTAGAAGAACAGTTCATTTCATTAACTCTTATTTCTCAGTTCATAGATACAGATCTATGAAAACAAATGGTCAGTTTTTAAAAATATGTATCAATTCGTGAGCCTAAATGAAACATCAACATCTTCATTGTTGTGAATATACTAAGTTCATTAATTAATTATTAGTAGCCTCTAGGACAAAGTCGTGCTTGAAAACTGGGGGTAAGAATTTAAAGAGAAATTAAATTTTTAGGAACTAAAGGCTTAATTTAAAATATTCATGCAAATAAGGAGTCAGCGCTTACCTTCATTTAAGTAATCTATGCAAGTTTAAAGTACTTAAAGTGCCTATTCTAAAAGAGAAATCTATCCAGCCAAGAGAAGTAGGCAAAATATCCCTCAAACAGGTCATGGAGCTGAGAGTGACAGGACATATATCACTTGAGCTGCAATACAACAAGCAGGTAGGAGAGACACCATAACTGAGACAGGTCTTCCCAGGTCTGTAATTACATCAAGGACCTTAAAGTAACATAGTACCAGGGAATATTAAATGTATCACAATTTGTAATTACCTAAAGCCTTCTATTTTGTGTTGGACTTTCTAGTTCTACAGTACAAATTTCTACCTTCCTGTTTCATGCAGGCAATTTCTTATATATGAAGAAATCTTTTGTTTTCTTCAAGGATGTACAATCCGTATGCATGTATTTCACACACACAACTTTAATTAAGTATTTGATTATGAAGTAAAACTCTTTTTGAAATATGCTGGGAGGACACACAACTCTACACTGCACTCACAGTGAAAGGTTTTTCCCCAAATACCATTGGCAATTTTGCTGTTGCTTTCCTAGTAGCCACAGTGCAAGCACTGGTGCTAACAAGACACTAAAGACATTTCAGAATATGGGCACTGTGGACGTTTGGAAATCCCAGGTTTCACAGTGGCAGAATGTATCAGGACTTTGAAAAGAATGGGGGATCTTCCTAGTCCAATTGCCACACTTTTTGTCAACAGAAAATGGGGCAGGAGGGCTGAGGATGATGTACATGCAGGTCTCATCCAAACATCCTGCTGAGGTGCAGCTGGGCATGTTCCCAGCACTATGATCTGGAAATAGCTGGCATGCCCACACATTAAGTGGCTGCCAGAATTCAGCCCTTCTGTTGTCCAAACCTGTGCACAATATATCTCTCTCACGTGGTGCTTATGATGCTAGTGGTAACAGGAGTGACGTCATGTTGGTGCTAATTCTACTGAGCTGCTTCGCAATTATGGAAACTGATAATGATTGAAATGAGGGAAACTGATAATGACGGGAAAAAACTCAGAGGAATCTAATAAAAGTAGGTGAAGAGGAAACATGCAATAGATAAAATTCAGTTTGGACACAGGTATAATATTGTCCATTAGAAGGAACAATGCAAACTACTTACATACAGTGCCTAGATCTAGCAACTGTGATTAGTCACAGAAAAGACAACACAATTGTAATGTAATAAAAAGTAAAAATATTGACCTGCTGAACTCTTAAGGACAGACAAGAAAATAGAAGCAAACAAGCCTGTATGTCCTCAGAGAATCATTTCCATCACTGTACTAAAAAATAAACTATGTTTTTAATGTTATGGGTGAATTTACTTGATTTCAAAATCACTATACAGTACCAAGCATGGAAGACACAATTTTACACATCTGTATCTACACCACAAAATCTGTTCTTAGCTCTGATTAGCTAATTGGTGTCAAAATGTTATAGGTGTAAAAGTAATCGCATAATAAAAAGTGAATCCCACAGAATGGTGTCATCTCCTGTCTGGTCTCCTTACCAAGTAGCCACCATTTCCATTTCATTACAATGATGTTATAAAAGGCTCCTAAAGTGCCTATAAGTTTTTTAAAAAATATTACAGCAATAATCTACTGGGAGATCTGTAGTTTTATTTAGAAATTCAGGTTAAAATCACTACAGAAGATAGATACATAATGACATCCTTGCCGAGAATAAAAAAATTCTTACAAGATTAACAACATGACCTATCAATTTTAAAGAAATTAGAAAAAACAAACAAACAAGCAAATAAAAAAACATAAGAAGACAGGAAAATTGTAGCATATGATTTTTTTTGTCTCACAGCTACTTCTGACATGTTAAAAAATCTGCATGTCTAAGCAAAACATTCTGAATATAGATTACATGTTTTAGACATACTTTTTATGAAATCTTATCTAAACAAATTTTCTGTCTCTGGGCTAGGTTTGAAATAAAGAAATATTAAAGAACATTTTTCTCATTTAGTGTTTTTAATTTACCTTTTTTTTTGGGTGGTTTTCTTGGTGTGTTTGTTTGTGAGGGACACTGTGTTTTTGTTTGTTTGTTTGTTTTGTTTGGGTTTTTGTTTGTTTTTTCTTGGTATTGTTTTCTAATAGAGCAAAGGATATAATGTCCACAGTTCCCTTGCGAAATCCAAGCTACTACACTGCCAAATCCCCAGTGATAATACATGGCTTCTGTGGATTGTAGAGTAAGGCAGATCTTTCATCTAACAAATGCAAGCTTGCCAAATATGCAGTTATAAAATTGAAGACTTGCAGAGTTTCTGTGCACTAATATAGACTAGCTTTAAATTCCCTAATTTTTCTAAGCTTAATCACACTTCTGGACTTGCGACTTCTGGTTTTGCATTTTTCAAACTTTGTTTTCCTTTTAATCTCTTTGATTGGGAAAATACAGAATTATCCCATACCCTTCCATATAGCTAACTAGCTTTCTTTCAAGCAAAAATCTGTCCTTTTCTATATTTGCCACGAGCTATTACAGGAGCATAAGATGCCATACCTCTTTAATTGCTATTAAAACATAGAGCTTGTTTTTAGTTATCTGTCAAGTAGAGTGTACTCTAATAGAGAACAATGACAACAGCAATAATAACAAAGATTTAACAGATTATTAACTTAAACACAACTTATCAGTCAATATTGCAGGAGCATTTGTATGCAGTGTTCTTCTGCAGACATAAATATAAGCAAAGAATCCTCAGTTGGGCTGGACAAGCTAATTATGGCATAAAAATATATTCCACTTTGTTCATCAGGGTGTAATATAAGAAAGAATTTGAGATAAGCAAATTTCTAACTTTAGAGATTTGGATAGAATTGGATGTATATACAACTTTAGTGCTACCCTGAAACTTAACAGTGCATCATTCTATGGAACGTAATTTTGGAGTGGAAATCTCACAGGGATACATAGCTTGTCAAAGCTGAATGAGTTGGCTTGTTGTAGTACAGCAATAAAAACTGAGAACAGCCTCATGCAGGACTCTAGAACTTTTGGTACTAGTCAAAACTGAGTTGTGAATCAGAAAATGTAAAAAAAATTAACATTAATGTTCATGCTTTTGGACTACACAAAAGATTCCTTAAAATTTTATATAAATTTTATAAATTTTATATCTCGTTTGGATGAAGTTTCATTTGGTTCCAGTTCTCACTGTATTGGTAAATACCTACAGAACTAAATTTCCAACTAAACTTGGAAAAGTTGAACTAAGTTCTGGAAAATAAATCTTAAGATTAAGAAAGATTTCTTTCTTTCTTAAATGAATCTGAACATGAATCAACCTCATTTGTACCCAGGACTTACCAAAACACTTGTCCACAGTGAACATTTACCAAGTTGCATTTGTGGGCAGATAACAGAAGCAGAACACTTGCAGTTGGGACCCTACTTTAGCATTATCTCTACATAAGCACATTTCATTTATCTGGAAATGAAACCAAATTAATGAAAGCTTATCTTTCCTTTTCAATTTCTATGTAATTTACCATTCACTTCATAAGTTTATGTGTATTCTACACAGTAAAATGGTATCAGCAGATCCTTTCAATAAGTCTTTCTAAATGCCCTGTAACTATGGACTGTTTCCAATTTTAAATTCCAATATAGTCTCAGAATGTTCTTATATTCAAGTACAGGTCTCTTTAGCAAGTGCTGCAAGGGCCAATTTTCATGCCCATGGAAACAAATTAAATTGCAACATTAAGATTAATTAATATGTATTATTTTAAATGTGTAAGCCAACTGTTAAAAAGCAAAATTGTTATATTGACTATATCTTTTGAAATTTATTACCTGTGATTCATGTTTCTTTAAGAAATTTCTCTTTATGACATTCATACATTTTTTCCATTTGTTGCTACAATTCACTATTTTCTGTTAGACAATACTTTGAATTTTGGTAACTATAAAAAATTGATGGGCATAAAAAATCTGGAACAAGAAAAGTTGTGTCACAGTACGATTTATTGACTCATCGATGAAGCTTGTAAGAGAATGGGATCAGAGTATTCTTAATAGCTGCTCTAGATATTTACTTCAAAATTAACTTGCCTGAAGTTAGAAACCTGTGAATGGTCCATACGCTGATTCAGAGCTCATTTGAAAGATGAAATTCAGAATCATGACGAGTCAGATACTAAATCTTGTCTCATAGGAATGGTTGGCAGGAAAGCTGTAGAATTTATTCAAAAATCTGAAGAAATTATTCCATTTATTATAAAAATTTAGTTACAAGGAATGAAGTCATGTATCCAGCAGCTCCAAGCCTGACATTTGGATGATTTTACAGCACAACACTACCCCTCTATCTTAGTCTGCTAGTGTCACCCACACAGTTCAATATACAGGTACATTGAACAGCTCAGCTTGCAGACAAAGAAATAAGAACAGGACAGAAGCAGATCACATCCCAGAGGTGGAAAATTGTATGCAGACAATGAATCAATAAAGGATGTTAGAAACTATTTTTTTTTTTTTTTTTGCAGGCACAGGGAAAATAATAGAAAATCCTTTGGTCCGTGCTAGGGGTGGAGAAGATGGAAGTTTCACAAATCACATGATTGCAAAAAACAACTCTAACAAGACCCTGAATAACACTGGTGGATTTAAAACATTAACTCAGAACCAATAGCAAATTTTAATGCCAAGACAGCAATTAATAAGTATATGCTAAGTAATCAACAAAGTAATGTAAAGTAATGTAAATTTTGCTTAAAATTTTGTAAATTTTGCTTAAAAAAATATTTTTTTTTAAATAGAGAATATCTTGGACGATTTGCATCTTGAGAAATTTACTTGTATTCCTAACCTGGGACAGACTTCTTTGAAACATATGTACAAGTCATGACCAGGTCAGGTGGGATGTAGAACAGTTTTATGAACTGATATGTTTAAAACAACCTGGATTTTTAATTTCCTAATTAAAAATCAGAATAAATAGATATTTTCTGTTCTAAAATTCCTTTAATTTTTGGTAGACTAATACCAATAAAAAAGTGAAAACAGGACAATCAGGATAATAAAATGAATTGTAAATATGGGCTTTATGCAGCCATCATCATCCTTTAGAAAGATATAAGAGGGGAGGTGGCTACATGTCATGAACCTGACAGTCCTAAGAGAATACCACCAGTAAAAAAGAGGGGACAATGATCCAGACCTCATAATGAGAAAGAATTACTGTTAGCCAAATTAATATACCATTCTATCTTTAAGAAATGTGCCAGTGCTGACCCCCAGTGGATGATTAAGGATGTATTAGATTAAAGAACATCCTTCTTGATCAATAGGATTAAGAAAAAAAATCCTAAAATAAAAGAGCATATCTAGGAAATTGCTCCTGGCCCTCTTTGGAATACAAAATTTGGGCCTCAGTATTTTGTGATAAATGAGTTTTATAATTTACTGACATAGACTCCATTTGGTCCATATGAAATGACATTGCCAATAATAGATCAAATTTGAACAGAAAAGATCTGATGTGCTATGTATTCTTCAGTAACACTGAGTGAAAAGAATACTGAGTAATACTATTCTTGGATATGATATATTAGTTCCTTAGTCCCTATTAGTTAATGAACCTACAAGGAGTAGATGATTAATTGTAACCTTTGCAAGTTTATCAGATGCATTTGCAGGACCTACAATGAAGACTTCAGCAAAAGCACGAGGATTACAACATAGGTTAGACACCTGACACTTTCAAGATGTGTGTGTATATAGCTGCATGGCAAATTGAATTAGCCTGTCCTCCTGGCATCTACAGCTAATTTAGGTATTCTTGGCTTGTTTCAGAAATATCACCACTGATGCAGTGTGAAGAGAAGATAGACTCTTTCAGTGTCCTAACTGGGTCATTTATTGGGATCAAGTCCCCACACAGAAAACATACTGTAAGAAGACATACAGATTTCAAACACTTTCTTTTTATCTCAGATAAAGCAAATAGTCCCAGATGCAGTTACCTCACTCTGGTGGCATCTGATCTTAGGTCCATTGCAAAAAACTAGAGAGGAGCTGTTTTTTACCTGGCAGGTTCCTGCCAGCAGGATAGTGATCATACTTCTAGTTAAGTGTCTGTCATGCTGAGGGAACTATTTTATATAGTTCATATATATCCTTGCAATTGTCACTGAGATAATAGAAAAATGTAATGTAAAGCTATCTAAATCTTCTTTCAAGTCCTACATCTGATTCAGACAGACATTGATTCCTTCATTCATCAAAAGTGGTAATAAAGCTGCTATATCACCATCCATAGGTATCCATCAGCTGGCTTCTTCCATAAGTTGGCTGGAAAAGTTTAGGATAGAATGCTAGTCTTGCAACTCAGCAGATGTAAAACTCTTGAGAAGATTATTGCCAGTTGGGGCATGGAAGAAAATTGCCATCATTTTGTACCTGAAACAGATCTTTATTAAGACTCTTTCAAAGGTCCCCTTTTTCTAAAGAATAAAGAAATTGCAGTGAAGAGAAAACCATCTTCCCTTGAAATCTAATAAAATCTCTTCTATCAAACCTAAAATAAAAAGATTCACACCTTTAAAAGCCTTTCATGGAAACAAAGATGATGTTGTGAGACAAAAAGTATATGGGGCTTGCTACCATGCATAACTTTGGCTATTCCACCTAAAGTGTTGATTGAAATGTACTCAGCTTTTTTGACCCTTATTCCATTTTCTCAGTAAAACCTCTTAAACTCTACTTTGCTCAGGAAAAGGCATTATAAGCTTCAATTCAATGATGATCTGGAAAACTGGCCCATTGCTGGATAGGAAGAGCGTAAAACATGCAGAACACAGCAGTAAGATTCATACTGAAAGCAGGCTTTTAAATAAAAATTATGTTCAGTTGGGACTGACATACAAAAAGAAGCTATTTTCTTTTTCAGTTCATTAAGGGTAAGGTTGAAGGAACATTTCAGTGTGTGCAAGGTAATTAACTCTATAATGCCAAATACACAAATTATGAGCTTATCTCTGTCTTACTGTATTGGTAAATGCATCCACTTTCAGAAGATCTTAACACCAGCTCTCAGACAAAGATAAAATTTCCATTTTCTTGAAATCAAAATAGTGTCAATGTGACTTGCTTTGAAGCTTTTACTTTTAAATAAAAATTGCAGGTACTGATCCTAAAATCACACCACAATAAATCCTGGAAGAAACACATGACAGATTTTTAAATACTCAAAAGAAGCACAGCAACTTGGTATTTGACAATATTCCCACTCACTATTCTAAGAGAACCACCTATTCCATAAATAAGATTTGTTTTTTAAAAAGAAAAGAATCCTCCCTGTGCTAACCATAGCTGTCTAGAAGTTTAATTTTCAATTTGTCATTTGATCAGATGCAGTTGTACATTTTCACTTTAGCAATTTACAAACCATTAGAGGTTAAGCCAAAGGCAGTATCAAACATTCTGTTTTAGTTAAATACCAAGTAATGCTATGCTCATCAATTTAGTATGATTTACAGCAGAGTCTTCTTTTTGTCTGGATCTTCAATATCCTTCATTGCAAAAAATACAGATTCAAAGGATCTTCATAAATTCATGTGAAACTGGGCATGTCACCCTTCATAAAGGGGCTGATGGAAAGGAAATTCTGCTTTGTACTACTCAGTTGTGTCTGTCTTAAAAGGGCTAACCAATTGCAATGTTGAATGCACACAGTAATCTCTTTATTAGAATAGAAAGCAAATAATGTGAAATGGTATTCTGGAACGTTTTGTGAACAGAGCCTGTTCAGACACATCAGATTGAGTTCACTCCAAGAATGTTCTTAGTCTTCAAGATACCATTCACTGCAGTACAGTTCTGATCCTCTTGCAACCAATAAATGCTTGTGGTTTTATATTAGTAAAGTTGTACTGTAGTAAATTATGTCTTTAAAAACTATTGGTTTTTACTTTAAAGGTTGTGCTCCCCTATTTGCTTGATACCTTTTACATCAATAGTTCCATGCAGTCAGCACAGGATAGCTGAAATCCCAATAAACAAGGGTGGTGACCTTTCGTTACTTGTAAACATAAGGCAAACTTCATCAAATATTCAACAAATTCTCTTTCAGTAGCACCTGTGTTCTAAGCCCAAGAGGAAATTTGAGAGCAAGCAGATGGATGAGGTGCTCATATTAAAATACAGTCTCAAGAAAGAGATCAGTGCAGAAATGCCAACTGAGATTTTATTTACTGTTCAGTCAGTGAGGAGCACAGAGAATAGGAAATGGAAAATTCATATGTGATGGGAATTACATATGAAAGCATCAGCTAAAACGCAATTCTACTTCTTTGTATGCTTATAAAAATGTGAGGTTTCAGCAACCTCAGCTTTCTTAAGACGCTCTTCCTACCAAGGACAGCTCATATTTTGGCTTCATGATCAGACCTCCTCTTTCAAAATGTCTCCTTTCTAACTACACAATATAGAATTAACATAGCTATATCCACAACAAATAGCATTTTCATTCTATTTTGGCCTCCTGCAATTCTAAACCATTCTAAATTGAGAGAAATAAGAAATTTCTTCTAAGTTTCCTGTCAAAGTTCCTGAATTTCACTGGGAACCTTCTGAACTAAAATGGATATGGTTGCTCTTTGGGTAGAATATTTTTATTTTTTTATCAAGACCAGAATTGAGAATAAGAGCATTTTAAAATGCATAATTCTGCTGGAAAACCTCCACTGCCTTTGTTCTTCAAGACTTGCTCTAGATTTACAGGTCTTATGGGCTAGATGTCTCATAATTATTTCAGATAATTGCAGAACACTGTGAATCTACTAGCCACTCTTGCTAATAGCTTCAAGAAATTCAATATCAGAGTCTGTGGATGAAAATATTAATATTCAGGTTTTGCCCTCAGACTTTAACTACATTAAAAAAATACGTACTTTGTGTTAAGAACAAACAAAAATCCCACTTGCATGCTAATTAATGTCTTCAAAGAACAAGACCAGACAGAAAAGGTTTTATAAGAAACCTCATTCAAGAAAAAACAAGTTTGCAAAAAAATAAATTTCAAAACACTAAATTGGCAGCTCCAATGTGGTTTCATTTTCTTATATCAATTAAGGCAAAATTTCATTTTCTTCTGAAGTGTTACAGATAAACTCATGTTTAGAATTTAAGGTCAAGAGACTACATTTGTTCCTTATCTAACTTCAGTAATTATGATGAAGCTTTTAACAGGAGCAATTTTTAGATGGGTAATATTTGGGTATATATACTCCTCAGAAAATATTTTGATGAACAAGGATGCTTCCCCAATCTAAACATAAATGATACATTGAAGCCTTGTGGGAAAGATGTCATTATTATTTATATAGTACATAAAAATAAATACTTTCTTGAAACAGGTTCAAGAAGATCATACAAAGTTCTGTCTATTTCAATCACTTAACATGATGAAGAGCCTCTGTGAAGTGGCAATTCTTAATTAACAGATCATTACTAAAGGTATTTTCTACGTTAAGAAGCCTCATTAAAGACACTGGAAACACCTGAGATAATTTCATTACTTTTCCTGTGGATTAGTACTTGCGAGAAAGAAAAAAAAAGAAAGGAAAATAAAAGAATAATAAAATTTTAAAGTGTTTTCTTACAACTCAAACTTTTGAGGTGCACTCAAGAAGGCAGATGAGGAGACTAAAGTGAGTACAGCACTTACATTATTGAGCTGCTTCACTTAAATATAGTTAAAAGTTTACAATTTCTGCACTTGGTTATTATTTTAAAGCCCTAAACCACTAAAAACCCAGAAAAATATAAATACACCAATACATTGGATTCCCTGAAGAGCAAACATAAAGGTGGTGTCATTGCAGCCGCAGTACAGATGTTTTTTTCCTACACTGTTTCACTGAATACTAAACAGATATTCAAAATGTGTGAAAGCATAATAAACAACTGAGTCTAAAAGCCCTCTGCATTTATCAAATAGACACATTCAAAATAACTGGATGCCTATGAGATTTTAAAAGATGAAGAAACAACAAAGCTATACTCAGGAAAACACTGAAAATAATTATTTTGAAATTACACATAATTACATATTTACATTCTTACCATGACTAATAAAAAAGGCAAGACTGATAGAAACCTCTGCAGGATGGGGAATGCAAACACACACTTCTGCATACTGGTAAAAGGATTTCCTAGGTTGTGCACAACAAAGTGAAACTCAATCAGTTGCAGACATTTAACTTGGTATGAAACTGTGACAAAAAGCAGCACATGGAGGCACTGGAGGGTGCAATGGGATGCCACATCTTCTGACTTCTCATAACCCTTTAAAGTTTTTAAAGTACAATGGCATCAAGTCATAAGCATTCACTTATAACAAAAACCTGATCCAAAGTTCACTCAGCTCGCTGTGGCTGTCAGAAAGAATGGACTACGGAACCACAATTTACTCTGAATTTGTCATTCAAACCGTATATATACAACGTGACAGAATCAGAAACAAATGCAGTTCCATGCTTCTGGCAAGTGAACATCTATAACATTACACAGGCACGGCCATTAGTTATCTTATAATGCTTTTCAACGTTTCAAATTTAACTATTCCTTTACCTTCACTTTTTCAGTGTTCAGAAGAAATCAAATCATATAATGTTATGCCAAATGTAAATTATTTCTCTTAAAGTTAAAAAGTCCACTCTCTCTTAAAAAATAAAGGATTGTTAGTTAATAAATTAAAGGTCTGTTAGTTAAATAGTTTTGGTTTTTTTTAAGACTGCCTCAGTATAATTTCCTCAAGTAGTACTTGTAACTACTATACTTTTGTACAGTCTTCTGATATATTCTTCCTTCTTTTGCCAGTGAAAGGATACGTCTTGTGCACATGAATTTAGTCTTTTAGCCACTGAAATAGGTAAGCTTTAATTTCTTTTGGGATTCTGTCACTCACAAGGAGTTACAAATCCAGAGCAAGTTGAATGGGGATAATTTCCTTCAGGGAAATTCACGATCATTCATTTCTTGAACAGTGCTAACACTTTGCTGGTGCTTTGAGAGACGACAGACTGGGTTTTTCTTAAAGGCTTTGCACAAGTAGCACAAAAGGCTTTCTGCCTTTTACTTGCAGCCAGTGCTTGGAGCATAGGAAAATCAATTATTATCCCATCCTTGTTCCGTATTATGTAAACAAATGCTAGAAAATTCACAGTGCATTTCCTGTCTTCTTAAAAATATGGCTTTCAGCCCATAGAGCATGGTGGAAGATTTTTCCCTATAAGTTTACAGAAAAAGAAAAATGTAAAATTTGCCAGATAAACTTGTAAGTAATTTTCCATTGTGAAAAAGTTTTGAGACATATTGATAAAATCCAAAGCAACTAAGAACAAGAGCCAGTAGAATTGAAAAAGCCTTGAATAAAAGGGACCTTGCAGCCATCCTGTCTTGGAGTAGATGAAACAAAGGCAAACTCTTTAAGGCTCCCTTACGC
This sequence comes from Vidua chalybeata, assembly GCF_026979565.1. Classification (NCBI taxonomy): domain Eukaryota; kingdom Metazoa; phylum Chordata; class Aves; order Passeriformes; family Viduidae; genus Vidua; species Vidua chalybeata. The sequence goes on from NC_071534.1 coordinate 45,712,706, forward strand.
CCAGCATAAAGGCAGATGTAACCTACCTCAGCCCTATGCTAAAGAGAATTTATTTCCTGCTCTGTTCTACTGTGGTTGTACTTTCAGTTGCTCTGAATGAGGCTAAACCAGGTTCACACTCTACACATCTGCACAAGATTACCTGACACCAGAGAGACTCCTGAAGTACCACAGACTATGAATGAATCATTCTGTCAATCAAAGTTAAAAGGTCCAACACTGGCTTTCCTGTACAGGCAGAAAATGGCCTTCAAACATAGTCAGGGTCAGGGGTGATGTTGAAGAGTTCTTTCTATCTGAAATATCTTCCCAAAGGTAGGGCTTTGGCAGATTTCAGGTGTGTTCATAATATATGTTATATCTGATAAGAATGCATGTAGCCCTTTTGCTTCTATTACTTCATTGTAGAAATAGTAGGCAGTGTGGTCTAGGAAAAAAAACCAAACACAATAAAAAGAGGAAGAATTTTGCAGGTATTTTTCTTCTAATCCCTAAATGATTTTAAATTATCAAGATCTTTATAGTCTATCTACATGTTTCATTTTCACATTTCCATTCAAACAATAGTCTTTTTTTCTCGAACATGGAACATCTTTATATCCTGTTAACAACCAGGAACGGGGAAAAATTAACTTCACAGCATGACATAATAACTACAACTACCCATTTCAGATATGTGAATTATGGTCTTTTCAAAATACAGAGGAAAGTACTAGAAATTCTTCCTGGACTCTCTTCAAGTGCAATAAGGCTCTATAAACACCAATTGTCAATTTGCAAATATTTACATGGCTTTTATGGCTAATAGAGAGCGTTCCAGAAAAACCTGGAACTTAGATCTACAGGGTTAAATTGCAAAACATTATTTTTTGTGAGAAATGTGATAGAGGGTAATTTATTAATAAATTAAACGAAGAGGTAGCAAATTGTAAGAAACAGCTTTTTGTCTTTTCAACTGTCCTGGAATGCATAGAAATTTTACAGTAGAATTTTTACTGTTTACTACAACACTTCACCTTGTTTGTCTTGTCTACTTGTGCATAACTGCAATGTGTGTAGTTTCCTATTTGCTGCTGTATTTTTAGTAAGCATTGCATTACAATTCACACAACTACCTGTACAGAAAAGCTGTGGCCTGATTTGGTACCCCAATTGTTCAGATCGTGAAATTTATTCTTGAGAAGCAGCACAAATCCTGATTTTTGTGCATGCTTTGGGTTTTTTTCTATAGAAGACATAGGGGAAAGAATCTTTATCTCACCTTAACAGAGTGCCAAGGTACAGGCAACGTGTACTCTTTGACCTGTGTACAGGAAAGTAGTCCACGGTTCCATCCTTAACTGTGATTGCAAGAATTTTTCAGGACTTTATACCATCTGTTCTCAAACCATGTGAAAAGGCTACAACAATGACATTATCACCTTGTATAAAACCTCGAACTCAGAAGTCTTTCAGAATATCAGTGATGAATACATTTGCAGTTGTCTTTGTTTCTCATAAAAAGCACCAGTGAAGGGAAGTCCTAGTTGTTTTGAAATAGCTCACCTTGAACTCTACATACAGCTACTTTTACAGCCTGTCATGTTTGCATATATTGCTAGGGAAGAACTCCCAGAAGTTAATTCCTTTATATAATTATGAAACAAGAGGATCTAAAGGATAAACATGAAATCCAGAATTTATGATTATATAGGAATGTCAGCAATTAGAATATTCTGTTTAGTTTCAATTTTGATCACAACTAATTAAAATTCAATATAAGGATATTTCTTGTGAATTCCTTCTACAAGACAGTTTTCTGGTTAATTATAGGGTAGGATTTCCTAAAATTTTAGTAGTCAGACAAAATTCATATGATGTCACAGCAAATTAGTTTCAAAATACAATGAAAGTAAGGAAGTTTTCCTTTTCCAAAACAATACTGAGAACATACCACATTGTTTGAAAGGTAATGGTAAAAAATATACTGCCCTATGAGTGTTTACAACAAATTATTAAAAGTATAATCAATTCTTTTTCTTTCAATTGAGGTTACTTTATAAAACGTCCACCTAAGAAGCCCCATATTCTCTGGAATTTTAGCAAGATAAATTGAGGGCTGTTTCTATAACTGGAAAAGGTCACTTAAAGAACTCCAGCTAAAATGTTAATGAAAATGTCTGTACTATCTAATTATTGTGTGAACTCTGGAAAATATTTCCTTTTACAGTTCAAAAAGGGAAGCCACTGAGAGAAAAATTTGGCTTTTGTTTTTATATACAAGGAACAAAGCTCAACCCAACAAGCTTGACAAAAGATAAGCCTGATACTTTTATCGCCTTGAACTAAATTGACACCTATCTAAAGGGTTTTTTAGCATGCCTACAGGAACAGTATTTTAATTTTTTTTTAAATTGTTGTTTTTATTTTTTATTTTTGGGTTTCCTTACAGTTATTTTGGCTGACAATAAAAGATCACGGCATTTTACCTAGACTGCTATGTATTTGTCACACCATCCCCCCACCAAACACAAGAAGATGTAGAAAAAGCTTTGTTCTTCATTTAGTAGTAGTCACACAAAGTTAAAACCATACATTTGGGGTGAATTTCACAAATGCCTCTAAATCTTCCATAACATATCTTACAGATCTTTCCTTTGCCTTTGCTTATTAGAAAACAGTATGAATGACTCAATGAGGGAATACAATGATTAGGGTATAGTCTAAAAGGGCAAGCAGTATCTGGAGGCACTCCACTTGTCCTTCCAGTCACTACAACTAGTGACTGTTTCTCTTTGGCCACCAGAATAATTCATCTGTACAATTAACCTTGTGTCACCCTCCATTTCTTATCTTTACGTCCTCTATTCACCTATTTTGACTTCTTGTCTGTGACTTTCTTTTCACATGCCCAGCTCAGGGTACTCAGCACCCTTCGGTCTTAGTTATCTTCCTCGGACATCTTTTGCTCACATTTTTTTTTCTTTTTTGAATTTCCATTTTTAAAATGTATGCATATAATAAAAACAAAGGACCTTGAAACAGGATGCAAGGCATATTTTATAGGCAGACTTAAAAAAATAGAATTGTTATAAAAGAAGATATAGTCAAACCATGTAATTGCAAGGCAGTATTGCTGCATATTTAATTCTCCTATCCATCCTGCACGAACTTACACTGTCACAAATAAAATCAAACTCCCAGCTGTCCCTTTTTTATCTGAGAAGAGTCAATGTAGTGATTTATAAATGCAAAAATTTTAAAATACAGGATTTCTGCCTTGAAGATCATACAGTGAGAAATAGAAAAGAAAAAAAAAAAAAAGAAAGCAGGAGAGGGGAAAGAGCAGGCAAAATAAGAATTAAACACAGAGGGAAAATATGAGACATATTTTTTTGGCAGCTGAATAGTACTGATAGTACTTGGAAACGAGAACAAATGGGGGAGTAAATAAGACCAAGCTGGAAGTTTGCATTAGAAACAGAGAGAAGGAAATGGCTTTTGCAGGAAGATATTGATGGTGTTCTAAGTGTTTTATGAATATGGACTATGAAGTTTAAAGAGGATTTTATCCAATAGCATAACTCCCAACTGGACCAATTTTCTAAATTCATTCACATTCCTGTCAGTTTGACTGTGTTGGTTTCGATGAAAGCTTTTTTTGTCAAAGCCTCCCCAACTTTACTGCACTCTCAACACAAACCATGACCACTAAAAAAAAGCTATGAATATTTCAAAGAAGTAAATGGCATGGATGGATTAATATTTTAATTCAAGTTATGCTTGCCTTTTATCAAGTTGGAACTTTGAACATAATACATTCTCTTTAAAGAACCAAAGGCTTTCATATTCTGTACTTTGCCTCCTATTTCATTATTTATTTTAAGTGTTTTTCTAAACACTAGAATGTTTATGGACCTAGCCAATAGCATGTCAAAAACAGAGAATAAAACTACAGTTGGACTCAGCTTACTCCTCTGATAAATTTTCAATCTACACCAAAAAAGAATTAATTTTACCTTCGCTTATTTTAAGCTTTTGTGCCAAAACTTTCTTTACTTTAAAAGAGAGATTCAGAGCATTGTACAGTATTTACCCCCCAAAAATGTGAAGAAATACTTTTTGAGGCTCTGCTCTAGGTGACAGCTGAATTACAGCAGTGTGGCCAGTGTATGCTATTGGGAGTGTTCACAGGACTAGAATTTAACAGAACTGAGTGATTCACTTGCCTTCTTTTGTGATATGATCACATTTATTTTCAGGAATTCATTGATGATAAAGTGCAGGCATGTCATCATATAAAACCAAAACAAGTTGATTAGGCTATCTGCCAATAGATAGCCTAAGACTCTGAGACTTTGCACCTCAAATCAATTTGGACACACAGCTAAAATTTCCTAAACTTGAGAAAGGCAAAATTGAACTGCAGAAGCATGAATTTTGCATTTCTATGACAGAAAGTTAATATTTTTGATAATATCCTTCAGAGAATATCTCAGTACTCTTTTTAACTTAGTAGCTATTTCAGTATTTATTATGTTTACTTCATTCCATCATAGTGGGTTCAGTTCATTCAATTCATTCATTGCTAACCTGGGCTGCATTAGACAAAGCCCTGCCAGCATGGCACAGGAGGTGACAGGAGGTGATCCTTTCCCCATGCTCAGCACCTGGACAGACACGTGCAGTGATGGGCTCCTCCTCACTACAAGACACATGGACATACTGGAGTCCAAGGGAATGCTATGAGGATAATTAAGAGATGGAAGAATCTCTCCTAAGAGGAAAGGGTGAGAGATCTGGAACTGTTCAGTCTGGAGAAAGTTTTGTTCTGTTTTAAAAATCACATTATACTTGCAATATGAAATACTCACTGTCTCATACTAATGAGAGCTATGGCAAAAATGAGGCCTTGCTGGATATAACTAGAAAAGTTCAGCATAGCAAAATAGTTCAGCTAACAATAAACTCAATTTCAAATCTTGGCCCATCTTTGAAGCTGAAGCCATAATGGTCTTAACAAGGAAACAGCAACATTCTTGCAGTATTCGGGGTTACTATTGAGGCAGGATACCTTAAGTTGCTATGCTAAATATTGCATCTCTTGACAGTAATGGTCCAAAGATTTTTCCTTTGAAGATCACAGAATCAGAGAGTGGCTGAGGTTGGAAGGGACCTTTGGAGGTCATCTAGAGGTTCAATGCCTCTGCTGGAGCAGGGCCACCTAGACCCAGCTGCAACGGACCATGTCCAAATGAGTCTTTAATACATCCAGGAATGGCAAGACCACAATCTCCCTGGTCAACCTCATGCCCCTCTGGAAACACACCAATAAAGCTAGCAAATTCCAAGACATAGTTTTTTTCCTTCATGTCAAATATTTTCTTCTTCTTCTTTTTTTTTTTTTTTTTTAAGATGCAATATTCTAAAAAATCTGGATATTTTTGCACCTTTCAATAGAAATTCTTAATTCAGGTAGAGGTAAATATGAGATAAATGTGAAGCAGCACTGACTTCAGTAAGGCTGCAGAAATTTTTAATCAATAAAATTTCTGATTTTACTTTTGACCAAGTATTATACTATCACTACATTGTATTTAATCTCTTCCTCAGCCATTTTTAGCTGTGAAGTCTGTGCTAGAGATTCTACTTTTGTGATTTCTTAAACTATATCTCCAAGCTAATTTGATACATAAATCCTCCTGTATTAAAGAATATATAGCACTAACTTCTTGTTTGCAACAGTGAATACAAGACATTCCTGCAGCAAAAATGTATTTTTAGAATAAAGAAAAAAAGAAAAAAGAGATGACCTATTTTATTTTACAATGGCAGTTTTCCGTACAGTCATATATACCTGTACACACCTAGAAACATAAATTACAATTGATTCATAAATCCTTTGCCTTTTCATACTTCTTAGCACAGCAGCAGAAACTCATAGATGTTCTGGGTTCACTGATTTTGACTGTTCTGTTCCACAGAGTATAAAAACTTCCATTTAAGACAGCATTGTGGTTTGGCAGTCTGAGAAACTGAATGTTAAGACTTGTTACATCCTACAAATCAGCACAGTAAGGTGGGTCACTTATGGTTTCTTATGGTTATGGTTTCTTCGCTTATGGTTTGCTTATGGTTTCTTCTGTCATGTTTTTGTCTTGCTCAGGCCTCACAAGTCATCAGACTCGCAGAAGATGCCTTGCATATATGGGCAATAACAGACACATCCACACATCGCCTCGCACAGCAATACGTCCCAATTATGCCAAAGTGTATGGCAGGAGAGGGTTTAGGGCACTAGAACCTGTCAGGGAATGTGCTACCACAAAACAAATTCCACAGCTTCAGTGCATTGTTGCTGCCTTCTTTCTTCTCTGGTGTTGTCCTCTAGTGAAAACTACAGATAGATCCCATGCCCAGAGAAAATGTATGTATCCAACAGAGGCTGCAGAAATCAGGAAGACTCAGAGAGATTACCAACATTTTCTTGGTGTTTTGCTGTAATCTTAAATAGAAGACATACTTTCTTCCATTAGAGTTTATTCAAATTTGTTACAAATTCCAGTGTCATCTTTCTAAATACAAACTTGCAAATGAATATCTGCTATTTGTGTGGAATACCTTGCCACTAGACTGTTCACAGGGTACAGTGTGTGTGAACAGGTACGGTCTACCACTTTTATTAGAGTTCTTGATCCTGAACTATTGTACAAAGGTCAGACTATAAAAAATACAGTTATGTTCTCATCGCTCCCCATCCTGCTATAGATCTTCCTCCAGTAATCAGATATTTACTTTGCTACTATACACTGAAAGGTCATTTAGAATTAGTATTGTATACTGAGGTAGTTGTTCAGCCACTTCAGTTTATGCTGAATTGGGCTGAGTCTCAGGCAGTCATGATCAGACTCCTGCTAGCCCTGTCTTCTTCCCCCATCAAGAGCCCAACACAAAGGACTCTCCTACTTCCTTCAATGTGGAATCGCTATGTGAGTATTGCTTAGATGTCAAAAGAGGGAGAGTAGGCTTGGCTTAAATATCAGTAGGTCACAGCTGTTATCTACATATTTCCACAGTCTTAATTATTAAAAATAATATTGTTTGCTACTTGTTTACAAATATTTCTCACCATACTTAAAGAAAACACAGGGTGCATTAGCTTTTCCCACAGCCGTTTGAAAACAGAGGAGCAATAACAGCACATGCAAGGCTCCGACAGCAGAAACAATTTGACAAGAACATTTGACAAGAAAAATTTGACAAAAAAAATTGACAATCAAGGTTTAACACCAAGTTATCAGGTTCATATTAAATAAATAGTGAAACTTTGTTTAAAATTAAATACAAAATGTACAGAATGTCAGCTTCCCTTGCACTTTGATAATTTAGAATAAATAGAAGATTACTCTCAGACACATTTCAGATGTAGCACATGCAGATATCAGTAAAAATAGGAAAACCCTGTATATTTATCTGCCTTACAAGTATTTCCTTTATAATCATCAGGAATCTTTCCTGCATAGTCTGAACATAAAGACAAGTCTTTAATGTGCATAGGACATGTACATTAAAGTTCGCTATGAAAATCATTAAAATCCCCAGGAAAGGGTCTGAGGGTGGCAGTCAATGACAAGTCTACACTGTAACACTTGCAAAACAGCAAATCTTGTTCTTGTCTGTTTTAAAAATGGAATTGTGCATGACACACAGAAGCCAGTAATTTTCCTCTATGCAGCATTCATGAGGCTTTCCCCACAGAAGTGCTATGGTTACATGTGATACTAAGAAAAAAGGACAACATTTGTGAAAGAAACATAGAGTAGATGACCACAAATTATAATTTCTTCAGTAATTCTTTGATATTACAAATTTGAAGCAGTAATATATACCTACATTTAAAGTTTTTAGAACAGAACTACATATTTATTGAGAAGAAAAAAGAAATAGGAACTTACCAAAAATAAAATACCATAAATGGTAACACAAAAAATAACTTCAGCTCAAAGAATTATTAAATTTTGACTCATGACACATTCTATTTTGTAGTATTCAATTTTACCTGCATATTTTCTAAAAATACACATTATACTTGTGTAGTTCAGTTTGAATGAAAAACAAAATTTAGAGAGCAAACAAGCATTTATATAGGGTCTTACAAAAATAGAAAATTAACTCTTTTGCCTAGGAAACTCACTATGAAACCTCAGAGCAAAAAGTAAAACCCTACTGCCACAGGACTATGCTAAAGGACTTGCTGTGGAATTCTCTGTAAATGAACTATACCCAAGGTATACTTGCTAATCTATAACCGCAAAAGAATTGCAATTCAGGACACATGGAGAAATAAGTTATGCTGTAGGTATTAAATAGCATTTTCATTGTTTTTCAAACCACTATTTCTTTATGCACATTGTTTTTTCTTTGGATCAGTTGAGTAGGGACTTGTTAGAAAAAAACATTTCTGCAATTAATCTCGTGTTTGTTTGGGCATAATTGCATGTCATGAAACACTTACTGAACATAATTAGCTCCTTTGTACTACTAATCCAAAACTTTTTTGTATGAAAATACTGACTTGCCAGATGGTAAGAAACATCATGCTAAATCACCAACTGGCAAATCTGAGTTCAGGTTCATAGGCCACGGAACAACAATGATGAAAGGATACAGGGAGCCCTCAAGGGTAGAGAGGGAAGACTGCCAGGCTGTTCCTAAACAAGATATGATTCTTGCCTTTCTCATAGTAAGATTTTTAACATAAGGAAGGCAGTTGAGTAGGAGACAAAGCAAAGGCAGGAAGTAAAAGAAGAGATCAGTCTAACTGCACTCAGCTCACAGAGTGCAGTTCTTTCCTCCACTCTTGTTTTCCTCCCTTTCCTTCCCCTCATCCTCTGCCTGCTATTATGGACAACAAAAAGAATGGCTGCATTAAGGAGTGTTCACCTAGATGTACAGAAAACCAAACAAAACACACACACACAAAAAAAAAGAAAGATGCAAAATTTCTGCTAAACTAGCAGAGCTCAATAGAAGAATAGATTGCTCTGCATATTTGTTCATTAAAAAATTTGTGTTATGCTTTTCAAAACAAAAGGAGAACCCTGTGAGCTGTTTCATTATGTATCCTTGTAGCTGAGATTCTGTGCAGTTCTTAAGGGAAGGCAGTTCTGACTGAGGTGGATGAGGGAAGAAAACTATAATCAAAAATCAGTGTACTTGTCCTGCAATTAAAATTCCTGGCCTAAACAGGACATTGAGCTTTAGATGTCTTAACTTCATTCTGCAGCCAGAAATTACAAAATCTAAGTCAGGAGGGCTGAGTCAGATTGAGACTTTCTCTGAAAACCCTTCTACCATTTTTATATTTCTGTAAGTTGTATGTTACCTCTTAAGGCAGGCAGGACTAAAATTGCTTCTTTAAGAATGGTAAAAAACCTTCATGAGGTAACAGAGAGGCCAGCTGCTTCTAAAGGGCAAGAGAGCTGGAAGCTGAGGAATGCAGCACCTGGCTGGGCTGTCATGGAGAGGATGCTCTGGGTCAGAAAGTGCACTGAGGGAACTGGAAAATCCAGAAGTATAAAGACCAACACAAGATCTATGTATGTCTCTTCACTTAAACATAATTTTAATCACAGATGGAAATAAGCAAACATATTGTTCCAAGTCACTGCAAGTCCTTTAAAACAAAAAAGAGAAAAAGAGATCTCAAAGGCCTTCTTATCAATATGATCCAAAGATACTAGTTTGAAAAAACATGCAGTGCAATCAATGAGCTGCAAAAATTCTGAACAGAAAGTCAGCAAAGCTCCTTGCCCAGGCTTAATTGTGCTCCCTCAGATCTGATGAAGTTTGCACCTTTGTGTCCTGGCCAACAGGTGCGCTGCACACCATTAGAATGGAGGAGCATCTCTCACAAGCCTGGGCCAAACTATGGCTTTGCTCTGTCTGTCTGTGAAGGGTTTATTACATCAGTAGTGAAATCATCAGAGGAACAATAGCAACAATACTACTAATAAAAATACAGATAAGGCCAATCTTCATTTTATCACAAAAACTATCACAAAATCTATCACAAAACTACAAAAACCTTGCTAGAGAACTAAGTTTTGCTAACAAGCAGCAGTGCTTCATCTGTTTTCCACACAGTGATACAATTTAACTCACTTCCACATTTAATCCTTTATCTTTTTCTACTATTTTGTATTCTATCACTGAAAATGTTTTTTTCCTCCAGAAAACCTGTGGTGAAGAAGAATGTAAATTTTGCAGTAGCAGCAGCAAGTAAATTAAAACATGGAAAGTTTTATGAATTAAATATGAAACTGGCTAATGCAATCAGTTCTGTACTATTTACATTATTATTTTATTAAATTAATTTGACTGCATTTCAGTTTCCAGGGTGGTAAGGTTTTCATATCAAAGACACAGTAGGACACTGTAAGAGAAATGGCTTTGGAGCTGAGCAGAGAGCATTAGGGATCTGGCAAAGGAGACTGCTTGGAGTTTGGGGATACCCACATTTTGGAATTATTGGTGCTTTGATAAGCAGGATGATAGCTTACAGCATTGACATTTAATCTGTGAACACTGGGCTACAAGACTAACACCTAAAAGAAGAGTAGAAACAATTCACACTTTCTCATGTCATGATTTAAAGTCTTTCTGGGAACTAAGACATCACTGCAATGCTCATATAGCATTTCCATTTTGAAATCTCCTTTGATGTTTTATCCCCAAGGGATACTGTAACAGATGCTATTCAACACACACGTAGTCTTCCAACCCATACGCCTTTATTCCCAGCTACACTTCAGAAACCACTAAGGGAAAGTGTGAAAAAATGCTCTCAGTCCTACACCAGCAAGGGCTGCAAAATTCTGCTCCTGAATACAAATCCCCTTTTCATTTTTAAAGCATTCTACTCAGTATATACTTATTGCTTTTTCAAGATATCTTGCAGAAGATATTTTTTTGTTCTTTGGAGATTGGCTGTTTATAAAAAAGCTACAACTGACTATCCATCCAACCACCCATCTACCCTTCTCCCTCAACAAAAACTTTTCAAAATGCATTATATAGCAAATATTGAAATCTCCTTTCCTGTTAAATAGATGTTGCTAGTATGTTGTTCATTTTTCTCATGAGAACTAATGGGACTGTCACAATATTTCTCTTTCCAAACAGGGAGGTCAGCTTCTTTAAGCAATTTTCAAGGAACTGTAGTCAGAATAAATGGTTTCTCAACTGAAAATAGACTGTCACAGAAATATTTGAAAAAAGTCCACTGTGGGGAATACAAGCACAAGAACAGATGACCACAAATTAGTATATTTTTAATGTGTAATACATATGAAAGGACTAATTTCTGAAGAATAAGGGTGGCCAAAGTAATCAGAGTATTTGGACACTGCCCAGAGGATTGTATCAAGGATGGCAAGTTTTCTGAAATTATGGATAGTTATTTGTGAAAATTTGGATAAATTTTTCCCTATATACACAAATTTACTTATTTTACAATTGATTAAACTGAATTTTTCTTGAAGGGGACCATGATTTTCTTTATATTTTCACAGGCCATAGTACAGCAATGACATCTCACAGAATTAAAAGTGGGTGGATAAAGATAGAGCTGTAAGATGTTTGCAAAGCATCACACTAAAACTATTTCAGATTTTCTTGAAAACATGACTTGAAAGCTGTCTAAAAAATCACAGAAAAACTGTTTTATTAGATGTCAGCATACCCCAGTGGGAAATGTTGCTAAAGGAACCAAGGGGGTTTCTGTAGGTTACTTCTCCGGCTTCTGCTGCTGGGAACTTCAGTGAAATTTGTGTGGAGAACAGAAGATCTCTACCTTGTACAAACACTGATTGCTGTTATATTTACATTTACAATCCTTCATTAGTTATAAAGTCATCTGTAATTGCTCGTTTGGATATCATTTATGCACTTTGATAATAATTCCTTTATAAACAATAACAATAATTACTCAGCAAAAATAAACCATGTCCCAGATTAGAACTTTCCTTCAAAATAGCAGCTAAGACTCTAATCAAGGAGGAGTCTCTCAACTGACTGCTGAGAATATGGAAAATTATCAAACCCAAGATCAAAGGACATCTGATCTTTTAAAAGGTCTGCCCTTCAAAGAGAAAAGGGGAATCTGTCAGCTACAACTGACAAGCACAGGCTGTAAAAGGCATCTGTGTACAGCAGAGAAACGAAGAATACTTAAAAATTACTGAGAAATCCCAAGCACTTTGGCTGCTGTAGCGCTAACAGTAAAAACTGAGAAATTGTTACTAATGAATCCTAGTTAGTTAAGAAGTAGCTTAAGCAAGCAGTAGCTTGCCTCTGTATCCCAGCATTAATATCAATCCCCTGCCAAGTGACAAGGAAGAGCTAGGGGAATGAATTTTGAGTCTGTGTCTCAGCAGGGAGATCTGGGCACCTTCCAGCCTGCTTTTTCAAGGCTAGTGTAAGATATGCAACAGCCCAACCTTACGGCCATGGGTATATAGGCCTCAAGGAAACTGCAACACTTCCACAGTGAACAACTTGGAGACTGGGAGTATTCATATTCCAGCTACAACCTCAGGTCACAGCACAGCTAAAAGCCTGAAGAGTCATGATTAAAATCAACTCTCAAACTGCTTTCTGGTTTATTGATTATAAAGAATTCAAGTGTGGTCACTGTTTATAAAACATGGCAGAAGCCATGAATTAAAATTTTTGTGATCCAAACTACACATTGGTATTAGAATTTATGCCTAATATCAGTTATTGTAAGTTTTATAATGCATAGGGATGTGTAGAACTTATAAAAGAAGGCATCAACTTATTTCTTTGTTTTGAATTTTATTGTTCCCTAATTAAAAAAAAAAAAAAAAAAAAAAGATGCCATTTTTGCAAGACTGAGCACAAAGTAACATGCTTTGATGAGGCATCTGAACAGACAAGGCAAAGAGAAACAAGAGCTCTCAAGGCAGAAATAAAGGCATAGCAGTAAAGAAGGAGAAAAACATCAAAAAATGCAGTTGCACAACTGTGAAAAGCAGGAGTAGCTACAGCTCAGTGACATGCAGCAAGAGCAGAGATGCTATAGAGAGTTTTGCACTGAAAGCTGAGGAGTTGTTACTTGACAAAGGGAAAAATACAGACAAGTGGACATCAAGAATATTCATTCTATATGATGTAGGCTTTTGTTATTATTTTGTAATATTTTCCAAACTAGAGCAGTGTTTTAACCAGACTCAGGGTAAGATATTTTTTCCTGACCTTTGACATTTGGTATTACAAAAAAGGTTAACCATGACTTAATCTGCAAACAATATTACCTGAATTAGTTCAGCTAAATTTTGCAAGTTCAGAGCCCTAAATAATCTAGGAAAATAGGTCTAGTACAAAAAAAGACTTAATCTAACCTTAAAAATGTATCACATTTCCTGTGAAAAACAGATAAAAATACTTTCTGAGAATAACTAGGGAAGTGTTAATCTAGAAATTAATCTAGAATTTGCTTCTGTCAGTAAATTATACTGAGTTTACTTGAAACTAAATAATGGCAATACAATTTTGCAATTGTATGTGTCCATAAATGTCTACCTTTGCAATACTTAACAGGGATAGATCTTCCCTACTTAGCACAAGTAATTCTGGAAAACTTCCTGCATGTATGAACAGCTTGTCAGTGGAAAGGCTGGCAGTGCCATAGAGGTGTAATTCCTCTCATCTGATGGGACCTGTTTAACCTATATTAGTCACTGAGTGTCCTGCATTCTTCTAGGCACTTTTGGAGGATTATTTATCCAGCCATCTAAAATCCCTGTTTTTCAAAGGGATGAATCACCTTCTAGAGGTGTCATAGGTAAAAAAATGATAGTAGATGATTAGTTGAACTTAGCGTGACAGGCAAAGCAACAGAGTGTAGCTAAACCAGAAGCATGTGACACCCATAAATTATAAAATATAAACCAAGATATAATTATTATGCTTTGTCTGCAAACCAAGAGTAATTCAACTAAAAAGTGTAACCAGCAACAGTATGTCTTTGCTGGTTCTAAGAATGTGTAGCCAGACACAGTGTCCATGCATTTCACATAAGTGTGTCAGCAACGTGACTACCAAAGGTGCAAACAGTGGACATCAGACATACCAAGGACAATCAAACTGAGAAATATGATTAAAACTAGTCCTAATATTTACTGGGAAAAATAGAGTATTGGCAATATAATCTGAATTAAAGTCAAGATTGCAAATGGAATGGAATGGAATGGAATGGAATGGAATGGAATGGAATGGAATGGAATAGAATAGAATAGAATAGAATAGAATAGAATAGAATAGAATAGAATAGAATAGAATAGAATAGAATAGAATAGAATAGAAAGAATATTTCAGTTGGAAGGGACCTACAACAATCCTAGTCCTATTGCCTGACCACTTCAGGGCTGACCAAATATTATTGAAAGGGTTCTACAAATGTCTCTTAAATACTGACAGATGTAACCCCTAAATAGCATAAAGGCATCAAGCACAAGGAGGAAATATGGAGAAGAAGGAAGAAAAGCCCATTAAATACGTATAAACACTAACTATTTTGTATACTTATTCCTGATGGTTAATAACACGTAAAATGAAATTCATTAGCATGAAGAGTGCTGTTAATGAATGAGTTTAATAACATTTTTGTTTAAAGTTTGAAACTATCCTGATGTGTCAATCTAAAATATATTACAACAATCTCCAATTCCCTGGAAAATATCAACATACATGCCTGTATTTGAATCTGGACACATACTAAGTTGCAGCAGTTTTTGATAGCAAAAGCTGCTGCAAGCTTACCATACTAAAAGATTTGATGGTTTTTAATATCAATATATAACTTTAAGTATTCAAAAACCTTTAAAACTCATGGTCTAAGATATGAGACCTTCCTTACGTTTATAATTTTTATACAGCAGCCAGATTAAATCAGTGTACAAAATTTCATTCTATGACAAAATTAACCATAGAACCATAGAACATTTCCATTTGGAAGGTACCCACAAGGATATATTTCCTGACTCCACACAGGACCATGTCAAAGTTAAACCATATACACCAAGAGCATTGTCCAAATGACTGAACACCTAAAGGCTTGTGGCCACAGCCCCTTTTTCTTGGTTGCAGGTTCCAGCAACTGACCACCCTCTTAATGAGGAGTCACTTCCTAATACTAAGTATAACCTTCACCTGTGCAAGTGCAAGTGCAACTTTAAGCACTTCCCTCACATCCTTTATTTGTGTAAGATAGGAATGTTTGGAAGTTTGCTAAATAGAATGGGCAAGATTAAAAGTTATATTTCTCTATTGCAACATCATATTACTGAAAGGTGAAAGTAAATCTGGGAAAAACTGGTTATCTGCAAACATTTGCAAGCCTATTTGAATTTGGACAAATCTGAAAAACATCTCCAGGTATTCACACAGTCCTAGATAAAATGTCTTTTCTATCAGAACATTCTCACTCTTACATTTAGAGATAAATAGATAAAAATTACCAATATTGCAATAAAATTTAAAACATTCCTATATCTCTTTAAAAAATTTTGGAAGATAAACAAAAAACAAAAAGCTGGGAATACAGCATTTTAAATTTTTCTAAAATGTTGTTACTACTTATCTTCTAATAACAGATTTTTTGCAAAGGTTCTTTTTTTTTTTGCCAAGCAACATTGCCTCTCATTTTCATTCTGCTAGGAAGCATACTTTTTAATTTTAAACTAAATTTTAATAGAAAACATTTTCCTGTATATGGAAATCCTGCATTATCATATTGTGCATTGTTAAATACCGTTTCAGTAAATCTTGTAAAACCGCAGCACTGGCACCATAAAGCTCTTCTATACTACTGAGATAAATAAATCTCTGGAGATGGCAGAAAAATCTTTTCTACTGCAGGAAATATGGAAGTGTATTAAACTTCTGAACTGAGATTTGGTTTTGGAAAATACTAAGTGCCTACTTTCACTATCAGCTAAGATAAAGGTTTAGTATGAATCATGTGCACTTTAAACAGCACTGACAAGAACAATGTATTATTAAGCATTGAACTCTGCCACAGCAAATAATATTTATCTGACAAAATATAACAAGTGACTGACATTTTCTATATTAATGTCATGTTTCATCATTTTAGAAAACTTATTTTCTTAATTCTTACAGAATGCCCAAGGTGTTTGAAACTTTAGCAGATGTATGACATACACTCCCTGTTCATAACATCTCACAGACTGACTCACACTCAGGGAATCAAATGTAAATGATACAATAAAGAGGAAATTTAAGAATAGTATAAATATCTGTAGTGTGAAGTCATGATGTACAGACAAAAAGTGATTATTCAGACAGAATTTAGTGGAATAAACTGAGAACCATAGACAGTATTTGAAAGTTAGCCCACAGGCCCCCCAAACTTCTAAAGCCCATAGTGAATTCCTAATCCCAAGGTCTGAGAAATGCTACTTCCATTAGGAAGAATAAGAACTGTTCATCAAGGGACAGTTAGACAACTGAGGTTGAGACATTCTGTGCTTAAATATATGAGAATGAAAACTGTCTGTGCTTCTATTTCAGCAATGCATGAAGTTAAAAAAAAATAAAAAGGTATTTTCTTTTGTTATTGGAAAAAAAAGGACAGGTGGAGATAGGGGGGAGAAGGAAACAGAAACACAGGGGAAAAAGTAAAAAGTTGGGAGTGGGTCTTACATTGAAAGTTCTCCTAACATCAGTAAATATCATGATCTTCTTTGGAAGATTCATGAACTGAAAGAATCATATATGCAGCACATTACTGAAAGCTAGACCTCTCATTAAGTGACATTTTGAAATTACGGATTTAAATGCACATCTTACCTTATACTTCCATTGTTAATTTTTGCACAATATTTTTTGAAAGAGAATATTTTGATCTTCTGGTTAGGCCCTCTAAAGCATTTTTAGTTTATCAATATTTTCTTCCCAACTACAAAAATAGCACATACACATTTCAGACACTTGTCTTGGGACATTCTATTAGCCTCCACTTGAAAGTGAACACTGGGAATTTGCACCATGTGTTAAATATGTCAAAACAACCAAGAGTGAAATCATTACATATATAGATACCCATATATTTACTGCAAGATCAATGTGGAGGAAAGGTGCTAATTTGAGAGTTGCCAAGTTTCAGCTCCACAAAAAGGTGGAGAATACACATTAGCAATGCCAAATCTACATAAAGTTTACACTCTCTAGAGCACACAGGAATTCAGTAATATTCAGTAATGAAATAAAATTCAATATTTGCAGTGCTTTGCTTCTTTGTCTTTTCTGCAGAGAAGGCTTAAAGCACAACATGATGCTAGTTTTATATTTTTGATGATCTTGAAAATTTTATATGAATTCAGTTCAGGGAACAGAGATTATTAAACAAGAAAATATCTTCAGGATGAAACAACTTGCAATCATATAATCTTTTACATCTTTTATATATGAGGTAAATGTTTTAAAACATGCTATGCCTCACATAGTTTTTTGATGGTTTTGTCAGTTTGCTTGTTTTCCCACAGAGAAATCCCTTGCACTCATTTTCACCATCCTTTCAACACACCTTCTTTCGTTCTACTATCTGAAATGTCTGGCTTTGTGCTGTTACTAAATACACAGTCCTGAAGGGCTGCTGCGACTGCCTACTCACACACTGCGGTAGCATTGAACTCAGCCAGGGTGTTCTTTCAAGTGCTTTGAAATACTCTGAGATAGAGAAGGTATTATAGAAAAGCAAACTCTTTTCTATTTTATCCATGTAAACAGAAATCTATACTGTCTTCTGCTGTGAACTAACAAAGGCTGCTGCATGACAGATGAAATGCAATTCAGGAGACACACCATGAGAGTAATCCTTTCAAATGCATCTAGGATTGTTCAGATGATCAAGAAAAAATGCGGTCATGAGCATTCATACATTATCAAAAAAAAAAAAAAAGGTAGGATGAGTAAAACATTAAACTAGATGAGATTTTACATGCCTGAAAGACATTTTTATATTTAATACCAAATAATTCTGCAAACTTTACTCCAGTCTGTGACTAAGTGTGAAAAAGTGTCCTCTGATAGGACAAATATAGGAGTGAAAATATAACAAAAAAAAAAAGGACTTGTTTTATGACAATTAAAATTTTTAAATTAAAAAAAAAAAAACAAAAAAAACCAAAAAACATTTTTCCTAAGAGGGTCTCTGTGCATTTTATTCAGGTAGCCTAATAAAAGTTGTTACTTTTAGCAATTATTTTTCCTCTTTATATAGCTGGATTAGCAATGCTGCACTAAGTGTATTTCTGGTGAATTACCCAGAACCCCAAGAGACTTTTCATTTTATTGTTTCGTGCTTTAAATTCTACCTATCTAGCAAAATCATTTGTAATTTGCTGGCTATTTTCAATTTTTGCTTGCGATACACAGAGGCTGTGAATTATAGCTAACAGTTCAGAAAGTACAAGCATTTTTCACATACACAACTGAGAAAAAGGTATTCCATTTATGGTATGCAATCCTTTTCTTAGTGTTAAAACATGAGATCAATTATGAGTTTTAGAATTAGCCTTAGGTACTGGGAGATGTTCTTCACTGGCACAGTGCTACCTCTGACTATGGTGGTTTGAAGGACAGGTTGGTTCTTACTATACAAATAGAAAGATTAGCTCTGCTACATGTATTTAGCACTTATATGCCACAAAACAACATCAGAATAACAGAGGAAATCTCTAAATATGACACAGGAACAAGAATCTTCTGGTGCATGGTTGTATGACAAAGATAAGATCCCTTTCTCCGCAAACGTTTCCAGCCCGGGACAGATGGAGCTTGGCAGGGGCTGGAGCAAGGCATTGCTGGGAGAGCCATGTGCTGTCCCTTGCTGGGGACAGTCTGTGCCCATATGTCTGCAGCACAGCATCAGCAGGAAAATCCTGCTAGGGGATGAAGTCCTGACATCACTGACCCTGGCAAAACTCCCAGAGACAAGATTTTTCCCAAGTTTTAAATACTTTAATATACTGTACAAACCAGAGATAAAATAAACCCATTCTAGCTTACAAAAGATTTGGGGACTTTTTACCTGACTTAGGTAATAAAGCTATTGCAAATGCCCCAGACCTCAAAGAGGCATGTAATTATTTTTAAAAGTGGAATGCATCTTTATATCTATACAGAACAGAAAATGAATGCAATATTCTCTAAGAGATTGCTTAATGTCATCACTGTGCTGTCACTGAAAGCCCTGTTAATACTGAAGCCTAATTTGCACTTTTACAAAAATTTCAAAATTATGAAAAGATGACGTATCTTTTGTCCTGTTTCAAATGCAATGAAAAAATATGTTACCCTTTGTTGCAGAAAAGACATGAAATCTAAAGCTACCTGTCTTAATGCTATGCAACGCTTATTCTATGAAAAATTTAAATTAGACTCCAGAAAACTGGCACCATTCCATTTTAAAGATAAAATTTAATTCTTTACTTCAAAACCTATAAGAAACATCTCTCTATTATTTTTTTCCATAAGAAACTTTGATAGATTTAGTCCCTTATGAATCTCATTTAAAAATACATGCATTTAAATGCCAATTGGGACCTCCTCTAGAGAGCTAAGAATAAAGGTTTTGAAGTGGAATTCAGAAAGAAGAATAAAGTTAATGTTTTTATTCCCAAGGTAACTGAATCTTTTCCAGGTATTACTGGTATCTGCTACTTTGTCTACTTGTGGTAAACAGAGCTATTTCTCCTTAGATTATATAGTTTATTTTTCAGAAAAAGCACCCAGGTATTCTGACAAGGAAAAAACCTTTGAAGAATAATTAAACCCTTTTTTATCCACTGTATCAATACTCTGTTGAACCTAAAGGTGTTACACTATTACTACTTTTTGTTTCACTAGTCTTGGCTTCTGCAGCAAGACACTATCAAGAGCACAAGGCCAAAATGATGAATTATAAAACTAGCACATGTAGCAACATATTATTAAGTCTCATTGAAAAAAGGAATATAATTTGAAATAGAGATTATACTGATCTTATTTAAGTTCATTTTACATAGATACTTATCGAGTTGGAAGAATTAGTTCACTGAGGATTTTTATATTATAAGTGTGCTACTTCTTTAATTAAGCATAATAAAACAGATTGGATTTTCAAGAGATTAATCACTCACTTTAAATCTTGGATTCTGTAAAAATAGTAGGTGTGCTCTGACCTCACATTTTTTTGACCAAAAAAAGGAAAAACTTCAGATTTGAAATACTAGAAGAAATTGCATTTCTTCCTTTCTGAGCCTACAAACATGAGACACCTGGAGGTAAGATTACTCGAAGAATATTTGCGCTTTTTAAAAAAATTACTTTATAATGTATCACCTGTCTAGCCTATCTTCACTTTTCAGTCTCTGTAGAACTCATCACAGGAAAAGATACCAACTTCTATTTTAAATTTTTTTCTATATTATCTTTTTTCCTTTTGTTTTCAATATGTTTGTGCAAGCATCATTGAAGAAGTGCATGTTCTCTTTTCCTATATAACCCTGGGAATATAGTAGATGTCTTCAGTGTACCAAGAAACA
The DNA here is from genome assembly GCF_026979565.1 of Vidua chalybeata. NCBI lineage: Eukaryota > Metazoa > Chordata > Aves > Passeriformes > Viduidae > Vidua > Vidua chalybeata. Next base: position 45,733,318 of record NC_071534.1, read on the forward strand.
CAGATTTATGCTAGTAGGATAAAATTTAACTGTAGATGTTAAGTTTGGTTTCACAGGATTTGCCTCTCAGGTTATCATTTCAAAGGCCCAGTGTGTTGTTAGGGCCAGAGCTCTTTCTGATGGATAAACCCCTAATAGCCTGAGACATAGTAACAGGGGCAAAACTAAGGTTACTATGCTGTTCTACTTCAGGTAGTGTGAGATTCACTAAAAAAAATTGCAAGTCAGGGAGAATGTGAAAGCTCATTTGGCAGTAGATATTTTTTCCTCTCTGTAAAGTCTGCAGCTTTTTTCTATATATAAGCAATCTATTTGAATGTGATGAAGCACTAAGGTTTCACACACTTAAAGACAAGTGATAAATTGAAATGACATGGCTGTGTTGCTAGTTTACTGCTGAAGTAATCCAAATACCTTTTTAGTTTTTGTTACTGTCAAATTAATTTGTGTAAAATGTGCCAGGAGAGAACTCTAAAAGCAAACCAGGGAAGAAAGATATCCCATTATAACCTTCTATTTTAGTGCATGACTTACTTCAGGCTGTAACACTTCCTGAAACTTCAAACTAAAACATGGATATAAAATAAGCCTTCCATACAAACCACACTGCATGCAAATGCAAATATAAATGATCAAGACAGTATCTTTGTTATTTTCTTTTTTGAGAATATAGTTCAAACATGAGATGAATGCTACAACAGCAATGCAAGATTTTCTTCTACTCTTATGTGAGTTGCAACTTTTTTTTTATGCACAATGCAAAGTACATAGTTTCGAACAAATTTGAAAGGGAAGAGTGAATATTATAGAAGGGAAGAGATATGAGCTTTTTGATACAAACTTTGTTTCTAACTTATGTACTAAAATCCATTTCTTGAACAAGTTTCCATTGTACAAACATACCTGTTTTGCACTGGTATGCGCACAACTACTGGGGCTAGTAGAGCACTCAGCAGTATAAGGAAACAATGAACTCTAGATTCTAAACAAATGCATTTACCACTACTGGTTCTTGAAATTGAGATGCTGTGACAACAGAAAAGTACTTATGAAACATTTACAGGAAAACTCTCTCAGAGAACTTAGCATTAGGAGGATGTAAGAGAGTTCTGAATGAGATCCAAAGTGACTAAAGGACATTTCTTTCTAACTCACTTCATTAAATGCAAACATGAAGACTTTATTCTTTGTTAGTATTTTTTGTCTTGTTCAATCTAAATATTTTTCATTTAAAAGCTTTGTAATGCTATCAAACGCTTTAATTGACAATACAATTGTTTATTTGAAAATTGACATGAACAAAAATTCACTCTGGCATTACAAACATTTTAATAACTGTGAAAATTAGATTTATTCTTTACATGGCTCCACTCACTAAGTATAATCAGATCTTGTATTAACTAAGGAATGTTTTGAATTGTGATCTTATGCTTTCATTGATGCATGCAGAACACTGAGGGACTCTAAAATTCCTCTGACAATACCTAAGACTTAACAGCATATTTGAGTACAGATATCATGAATATGAAACAGTTTCTAAGGTCTTGTAGTAGCAGTTCTTAAGTCCTGTATTACAGGACTTACCAGAAAACAATACACACCTCAGAGAAAACAGTATATTGAGTTTGTCAAAGGGGAGTGTTGTATCTCTTCACAGCTTGAGGATACAGAGAACACAGCAGTTGCAGCAACATCAGAGCTTTTGGGGGGGCATGCCTAATTTCACTCCAAGGTGCACGTTCATATTTTTACTGTTCAGTCTGGAAGAGTAACACAGGTATTTCTGACTTATCCTATGTGTGGAAACCTGCATTAGCAGCATTTTGAAGAACAAATTTCAATTAGTGTCAGACTCTTATAATTCTGTCAGGTTGTGACAGAATTATGAGTCTTGAAAAAAAAAATGGATCCTGGAATGCCTGTGTCTAATCTCTAAAATTGAAAAAAAACATCATCTGGTGTGCTCTTTCTACCTGCCAAAGCCTCTGAAATGTGAAGGCAATCATTACATTAGGTGGAGCTATAACCTGCCAAGGAGCAGTCATGGAGAATTTTGTAGGTAGTCACTTCTTCTGATCCCTCTCCTTTTTCAGTGTATTACATCTTGTTTTGGTCATAGGCTTCCCCTGGCTTCCATTAGAGGTAGTGTGTATATGGCCAAAATTCAGTGTTGGATATCAGTTTCACATCTGTTACAGAGTAGTCCAGAGTCTGTTATTTTGGCATCTAAATGATACAAATCCTGATTTTTAATAAGTTGCAAATTAAACCTGAATTGAAATTTTCATAATATGAAGATATGTGAATATAATTGGGCATAACACAGAATTGAAAATACTAAACTTCTAAAAGGATAGTACTTTTAAACTTTCTGTTATTTCTTTTGTGCATTTTTAGTGGAAGGAAGATGAGCTTTTGGCTTTAAAATTTCTGACTGGCTAAACTACAAAAAACATGAGTCCTGCTAAGGTGATCCAAAAGAAAAATTGGGAAGGTTTGTAGCTCTTTGCTTTCCTATCTTGGTTGTGTACCAAGTCAAAGCTATATTCTACAAATAATAACTCTGGCAGTGTTGACTAAAGTTTTAGTAAGTTTTAGTAAGTAAGTTTACTTACTTTAGTAAGTAAGGTACTTTGCTTAAGTACCCCTTCATATACATTAATCCAATGGCTATAAAGCAGTCATTGTGGGGACCATTTATTATGCTCTTAAGAAAGATCATGAAGTGACTCTTCCAGAAAATAATTGATAATTCATTTTACCATCATAGAATACTGAGAAACTTTTTTTTTCTTATTAATTTAATTGATGCTGCACAGATTTCTGTTACTAAAATTGCATAACTTCCACCAGAAGTGGAAGTGTAATTTTGTGGAATTGTAGATTTGTCTTTAATTTCTTCCTCATTCTTTCTCATTATTGATCAATGACCCATGATTTAGAGTGGAAATTGTTCATCGTCTTCAGATTTATACCTTTGCTAGGAAAGAAATATCAGATCTTATCATATCATGTTAACCACTACTGTAGTTTCCTTCTACTCCTATTGCAAAAAGGGGTATCTCACAAATATGAGGTGTACAAATTAACCCCCAAAGCTTGTAATCTTTAAGATATATAGCATGGAAGAAGAGACAGCATTGGTATAAGCTCTAATACATACATATTTTAGAACAGCATTCCTTAAAATTATATTGGGATAGATTACCTCAGGTAAAAATGAAATCTTGCAATTAGAAAATGTGATATTGAGGAACAGATCTTGCAGCTTGCAGGCATTGTTATCAAGGTTCACTATCAAAAGTTTACATGGGACTTGTCCTCATGACCACAGAGGGCTGATGATCACATGATAGGAGATTTCAGGTTTGCATCAAATGCAATTAAACACATTTTCAATAATTCCATCAGGACACACATTATAGCTACATAAATGGTGCATATGTGAAAGAGGAAATACCAGTTTTTCTATTATACACAACACCTTTCTAAATCTCCAGACTGACAAGAGAAAAACAAAAACTGTGCTAGTTCCTGAATCTGCCATTGAGTTGCAGGAGCTCTTAATTAAAATCTACATTAAATTTCAAACCTTAATAGATGCTAATCTGCAGTGCCCAAAGCCTCAGAGCAAGTAAAATAAAAGAACTATACCCAACTTTAATTAAGTAACATTATCTCAAATACCAATCAAGGGAGGAGGAATATATTTTATGATTTGTTTTGCAAACCTACATATGCTACTCTGTTAGTAGGCATTATCCCTCTCACCAAATGCAACATTATATGGGAATTACCTCTGAAGAATTATTCTCATTTGTCTCTTCTGCAGTGAAAGAGAGAATAAGTTGAAAATTTTGCTATCAATCTGAATATTTCTATGACAAGACAATGATTATGTTCATCAGAAAACTATTTATATACTTTTATATTCTGAAATTTAATAAATAAATTAATAAATATGTCCATTACAATTGTATTTTTCAAAAAAAGCTCACACAATTTGGAAAACGCTTTGCTTGGATAACAATCAGGAATTAAATTACTTAACAGCAAAAGTTCTGCTTAATTTAAAATGTATGTTTTTACTGAAGTAGGTGTCATCACCAGAATTAGCAAAATTATTCAGTTTGAACTAGGGTGCTTCATTTATTAAGTCTTTCAAAATAAGAGATGGAGAAAAGACACAACATTAACCAGAGAAGCAGTCTGAAACATGCAGGCTCTGGACTTCATTAAGAAGATCCTATAGACATAAAACATACAAAAACAAATGTCTGAAAGATCAGGATGCTAATCCAAATCAGATTTAGCTCAAATTAAATATTGTTATTTGCTCCATAACATACCTATAAAGTCTGAAGTACTACTTAAGAAAAAAAAAAAGTGCTGCTAATATTTGAGGAAATTTTTTCTTCTGTGCTCAGGCTGGAGTTTAAACATGGCCAGGTTAGGAAAATTCATGATATCGAGTATATTTTCTAAACTATTCATTTTAGAACAGAGGGAATACAAATAAAGGCTTGCAAAGAAACATTTGTACAATCTAAAATGCAATTTGACACCCTTGATAATCCTCTGAGAGACTGCCCCAATAGAAAAGTTAATTTACTATTTTCTCTCTCTTGATAAATGTGATTCCACCAGTGTTAACACATAACTTTTGTCAGTTTACTGTCCTATATGCTAAATGAAAGAGTTTGCTGACAAAATAAAAATCATTTTCCTATATGCACAGACATATAGGTAGGAAGGGACATCTGGAGATTACCTTGTCCAACCTCCTACATGGGAGGACTCAGCCAGCTCAGGTTGTCCAGGGCTCTCCAGGCAGACTTTTTTTACTATCTCCAAAAATGGAGACCTTCCTAACTTTTTCAACAAACAATGTATGACTTTGCCATAATGAAAAAGACCCAAATTTAAATACCTTAATGTCTGTTCAGAACTTTGGGGGCTGTGCCTGTTGTCCCTTGTCCCACAGCTCTGTGTCTCAGAGGAGTCTGGCCCTGCCTTCCTCATACACCGTGCAGCAGCTGAGGACTGCTGTCATCTCTCCTTGCAGCCTTCCCACCCAAGGCTCCCACCCAAGAGAGCAAACTCTCTTCTTGAACCTCTGCATGGTGTGCTACAGGTCTGTCACAGGGACCTTTCACAGGGCTTATTTCCCAATTCTTCTGCAGTAAATCCCCAAAGCACCCTGTCCTGACTGTACATGCACCAAGAGGATCGAAAACATCACTTCCCTCTAATAATTCATAGAAGTACTTGTATAGTATTTATCATGGTTCAGTAATGTTTTGCTTCTAAATGAAAAAAAAAAAACATACACTTGTTTTTATGTATTTATAAATGTATTACAGTTACATTTGTAATGCATTTACATTTGTAATACATTACAATTACAAATACAATAAATACACTTACAAATGTATTTATTTGGTTTGCACATTCACTGCCATACAAATATACATTTTTAACCTTCCAGTATGATATGCAATCATGTAAACAAGGTGCTAAAGTAAAACAGTCTTATTTTAGGGTTGGGACCTTTAATGGCATGAGTACTTATCTTATCCAAAAATGGAATCAGGTAAAGCATTTATCTTATCCAAAAATGGAATCAGGTAAATAAAAATTTCCTACAATTCTGCAAACTAAAATTTAGAACTTTTTTTTAGTAATCACTGTCTGAGCTTTGACAATAATCCATGTCCAAGAAGGTAAAACTATAAAGAAATAAATACATTAAGAGTTTTTTTTTTTTAATTATGTCCTGGCAAATCTTAATATGAATGCCAGCATGAATCAAAATTCCCTACACAGTTAAACTATACAGAAGTCAGCAAAGATTCCTTTGTGCCTCGTATGCATTAAAACAAGTATTTTTTTATTCTATATAGACATTATAATGTTACAAATACTGCAGAGAGATTATCAAATATCAGGGTATTTCAAGTAGTAATAGAGAGAGAAATAAAATTGTAAGGAAACTGATGAAGGAGTATACAGGGTATCACAAATTATTATATTTGAATGCAGAGCTGTTCAAATTAGATAATTAAAAATGATGGCATGATTCTGACAGCTCTATGATCTCTTCTAATATTTCATTAAATAGATCCAATACTGTTTCAACATTTTTCCTAGTTTATTTCAATATAAGTGATGTTAAAAGGCAGCTCAGACTACCATTCTTTCCAATGTGGTTGAAAAATTCTTTAAAGGTTCCTGCACTCAGAAATACTAAATATTTGTATAAATAATTCATTGTGCTTGAATTTGTTACATAGGTCCTGTTCCATAAGCAGAATGACTGAAGCTTTATCAATGCTAAATAAATTGCACTTACAAATAATAGAGAAAATTAGCTAGAATGCATAAAATAAGATTTAACATAACTAAGACAAAAAGCAAACTTTCTATTGCTAAGAAATAGAGTAGCCTTAACTGAGAGCTTTTAGTCACATGATAATAGCCATATGCATTGGTTTAAAATAGTCAAGCTAAATATTTTACTTTTCAAAATAATTAGGACAGCTATAGGGGACTTTTTATTCCCTATAGTGCAAATTCAGTTAGCCATGATAATTTAATGGACAGTCAGGCCACAAAATCTTATTAGCAAGGCTCCCCTTCAGCAGCTCCTGGAGTGAATTGTCATTCTCCACAGAAAAGCCACCATCCCACTTTGCATCTCACATATAGTATTCTCTCAAAGGGACAAGCATATTTACCCTTCGAGCTTTATTTATCATCAGTCATAACACATAATGTCCTATCTGTTTTATTCACCATAGATTTTTACAAGTTCAAGCTGTGCATCCATGCCATTTACTACTGGTAACTTCATGCTCCATATGCAGAGTCTTTTTTCTGATTGTAAACAGTTTCACCTATTTAATTTTTGCCAGTAGCTAGAGATTAATAATATGGAATGGCATTGATTGCATATTTGCATTACACATCCTGTAATGCAAATAAAGCCTACACAGGCTTAATTTCTTCTTTAATACCCAAGAGAGAACTAGAAATGTCACTGACCCCATAAGAGTCATGCTACTCTCCAAGGCTACACCTATATAGCAGAGAGGAGGTGCACTGGTTGCAGTGGTAGCAAAAAGATAACTCATTCGCAGGTTTCACTGACTCCTTTGTCATCACTCTTCTCCTCACCTACATTAACTTTATGAGTGTAAGCACAGATAAGTGTTTTCTTGGTAAAATCACACTTTCGTATTGCCACCCTTGACTTGCTCTTCTTGACTGTTCTAAACTAAGAAAAACAGGGTTTGGTACTCTGCCATTGACATATTTGTCTTAAGCCTCTTTGAATGGCATTTTGGAGTCAGCAGGTATTTCAAGTCCTGGCAGAGCTATCTGTGGGAAGTGTGCCCTAGCTATATGCCTTATTGTGCAATTTAATGCAGTGATGTTCAGTGCACTGCTGGGAGCTGTTAAACTCTTCCCACCTCTTGTCTTAGACGCTGCTCCATTTCAGGGAGATATGTAATCCTTGCACTAGATTACAGCTCACATATGAAAGTTTCTCCAGATGGCAAGATCTTCACTAAGATGATGTGCACTTTTAGGACATGTGGTATTCTTTGTTTACTGTTATGTAAGTAATTCAAAACTACATAAAGAGATCTGCTTCCTGCTTCAACTGTCCACTGTACCTCCCTCAGAAGATGACAGAGCAAAGGAAGCAGAGGCACTCTCACAAACTGTGGACATCTTGGTTTAAATATTTCCTTTATCAGCAGGAACCTCTGCACTCCACCAGAAGTGTCATATTTCAGTTCAACTTACTGTCTAATGTAATTTCCTTATTTTCTGCTTCTGACTACTTGTATTCATTAACAGTAATTACAGAGAGAAATAATAGAGCAGCCTAAAAAAAATCATAAGAGGCCACATTCTGCTACTGTTAGTAATTGAATTTGCCCATTGAGGGTTAACAGTTAAACCATTCCTATCTTATAGCTGAAAGGGATGATGATTGCCTTTGAAAATCAAATCAAAATAACTAATAAATCCTGCATAATCTGTTCAATGTCACCCTAGTTTATAGTTTCCTAGCCACAGTCTACAGGTTTGTGCTGTTAAATGAAAATGTGGTTAAACAGATAGAAATGTTTTTCAGATATTTTATTCCACAAATTTACACTACAGAATAGGCAATCATAAAAATTGGCCTCTACAGTAATGCTAACCAAAAGCAATTTACTCATTTGAAGCTTGTGAATGTAAAACTTCTGTCAAACAAAAAATTTAGGCTCAAGTTCAATGAGATTTAGTTTTGAAAATAAACCCATTAAAGATAGATATATTTTCAGGAAAAGGGCTGGGACAGGGACCTGGATGGGCCAAAAGAGATGTTTTTGACAAGGTACTCAACCTACCTGTGTCACAGGTTTCCCAGGAAGATAAGGAGGATAATAGCTTTTTTGCCTTTACACTGGATTGTGCAGGTTAACTCATAAAGAACTTTATCCAGAGCCATCAAAGCCAATAGAAATCTCTCATTGACTTTAATGAGCTTTTGTTCAGCTCTTATACATGACAGCTGAAAGACTGCCATTGATTGCCTAATTTTATAAAGGTCTTTCATATCCACAGGTTGAAGGCATTTGGATACATGTAAATGTATAAATAAGAGCATTATAAGATAAAATTTGTCTGGTCTACTTTTAAAATTATGAGAGAGCTTCTCATTGCACATATGTATATCTAGGAATATATCAGTTATTCCATGCACTTATTAATAACTCTTTCTTAGATACCCTCACATATTGTTTGGATAACCATCTCTGCACTGCTGGGTGCCAGAGTGTAAATATATAATCTACACAAAGTATAGTTTATAATGACTTTTCCCTTGATTTAGTCAGAATATTGGACACAGAATAGAAATTGTTACTTTGCTTTTATGCTGATATTATACTGACTATGCAAGCAAAGACAATATCTGATCTGGCATAAAGTTAACCCTTTAAAATTTTTAAGAATTTTGAAGCAGCAGAGGAGTCTAATACTTCATCAATTCTTTATAATATCTCCTGCATTTCTGATCTAAGAAAGCAGAAACATTGCCAGGAACATTACTTTTATATTTCCTATGCTGTTGAATAACTTTTTACTCATAGTAAAAAAAATCCATGAAATAGGAAACTGCCAGAAATGAAAACAAAAAGAAGAAACTTCAACAAGTGGTACCTTAATTATATTAGGTGTTCATTATCATATTTCTGTAGTATGCCAAATAAGGAATGCTACCCTAATATTATAAAACTTGACTCAGAATTTAGAAACAGCAACAATCAATTTAACAGAAATCTCTTTCCTAGTCCTGGTAACTGAAAAAAAAAATCTAACAATATGTAATTTTTTACCACTTAAATAATAGTAAAAATATGCAAGTTCTCTAGTATTGGCTTCTATTCAAAACAGCTATTTTCACTGTTATGAATGGCTGACAGATTTCCAAACCTGAAACACATCAGTATTAAAGCAATAGTATTATGTATGATCTGCTATCCAGTATTACACAAAGCATTTTTTTAAAAGCCAATGTACAATAGCCATGAGCTAATTAATTTAGTCCTAGATTAAGAAAAGGTAATTAATATCTAAGTTTTAATCATATAGAAAGCTAATAGCATTTCTAATTCAGCAATAACCATAGATACCCTGTTATTTTTCCACTATCAGTTAAGGTATTAATTTTATCCAAAGACAAGATTAAGCAGAAAGGAAATAGTAAACCTTTAAAAATCTTAGTTTAAACATTTTCATTTTATTTACACACTTCTGGAAAATATGTGTCTATTCTTTAAAAAATCAATTTTTGTCTTGTCAAACCAAGCAATAACAAGTTATTATGTATTTTATAACACTTTTATGAACTACATAAACACAATTTAATCAGGCCAAGTTTTGCAGTTTAGAAATTCATATCACTCCAAAGGTGCATCTAATTTAGAACTTGATTGGTATCAGGGTTTATGCTTTATCAACCTAACCCATTAGGCCATTACACAGAGTTATTCTCCAAGAGAAAAAAATTATTCTAACATCTGTTCTCAATCTGGTTTTCTATAATTTCCTTTTATGCCCCATGTAACTCATTAAGTTCATCTACAAAACATTACTGAGCCTATCTGCACTATAAATGCCTTTCTCCTATACTATCTCATGAAAGTAGAAGAAATGGTAGCCTACAACACAGTCCACTTAAGCCTCCCACTATTTCTACTGCATCTTTTGATCAAAGAAAACATCATTTTGAAAGTCAGAATTGTGATACACATGTCCTAATGTGCCACACATTTAACCTAATATCTTAAGTGACCTATACACTAACAAAGGGAGAAAAACATTTCAATGTCTTACCATGTCTGTTCCTTACCACCGCTGCAGTCTTAGGAGAGAATTTTTTTTCAAAAAGTACATACCTTCTGAATGGCTTGAAAGAGTGATTTTAATATTTTAATTCACTTGTGCAAATAATCTCCAGAGTACAGAAGAGCAGTAGAAATGTCCCAGTAACCTAAAACCTTAAATGTGTAGGATGAAAAGAACCTGGAGTGCAGTGTGTCCTTCTAAATACACTTTCCATTTTCTTCTACTCACAAAAAAATTCTATATTTTAATATTCTGAAGCTAGTTTCAAACACTGTGATCTCTTCTGCGCCTTCTGCTTGCATTCAGTGATTGCTGTTCTAATTCAATTTGAGAGGAAAATACCTATTTACAGCTGACTTGCCCATAATGTATTCATCAAAGCAATACAAAGGTCATTCTTCCTGCAGAAAGATAAAGAATTCACTGTCAAAACCTGTCCTGCTAGCTCTCAAAAGTGCCATTGCTGTAAGAAAAGTGATATACTATCTGATGTTAGCTAACAATTGATGATTAATGTGAGGTCAAAGCCTAGTGAAGGGGATTTACTAATATTTATAAACATCAGTGAATTGAGCAAAAATCTGAGGGTATTTAGATTTACCCAAACATTCTATCTTGCATGAAAGCTGCATGGTGCCTACCTTGAGGATTTTACCTTGTATGAATTTCTGTGTGAGCTGCTGTAAATCTGAAACCAATGTCCAAGTGCTGAAGGTTCTTTATGCTCTGAGCCTACATTGGCAATATATTTGTAAGTGAAAAGAAGATTAGTGGCTTTATGACTAAGATTTATGTTGGGAATGGAGAGTGACAGAGAAAAGCTTACTAAGGGAGGAAAGCAATACCTACACAGGATAGACTGACTTTATTCTGCAAGGAAGAACCTCTAAAACTAGATGGTAGAAATCTTAGAAGATAGCAGAAGGAAAATAATAATGAAAAACAGCAGGAAATACAAGCACACAAAAAGTGAGACAAACTAAAAGAAGGCATCACCATTACATACTCCAAATCAGACACTGGGCCTATTTTGTTTAATTTCCTGAGAACAAATTATTTCCATTTAATAATTGGGCAAAAGTTCAAGAAGCCAGATAAACTCATATCATGTCCTTCTTGTCATTAATTCAATTAGTCAGTGGGATGACTTCTGTATGAAATCGACATGAAATCCATAAGGGTAGAAAACTCCGATCTTGACAGCTTCCCTGTGACATTGGAAGAATATTCTCTCTTAAAAAGAGAGGAAAATCCTGCATGTGGAATAGGGCTAAAAGAGTTTTTATTTCCACAGCAGGATACACAATTTATGCAACTATTTCCTGCATGCTAGATTAAGTTAAAACAAGAACAAGAATCTATACAAAGTGTAACAAAGCCAAAACCAAACCCAAACTAGAGTTCAGAGAAAGAATTGGCTGTCCTCGTGATGTAAAGGTGCACACTTTTACCCATCAAGACACAAATTTTACAGGTTATATTTTTTTTTCATTCAATATGCAAAGATAATTTAAATATTTACTTTGGGAAGAGTTTTGAAATATCTCTACTATTGTCCACTGACCAATTTACCTGTTAACACTTGTTAAGCATGGCTACAGTTCCCCAGTTCTTTATCCCAGCACTGGCACTAAAGAAAGACAAAGCTCCCAGGTGGGAATAATTCCAAGTTATATCAGCTGGCAAAACGTCCTCAGGGAGCATCTGTCAGCTACAGGGAGCTGGCTTACCCTCTGGCTACAATTCCAGCATAACCCTCCAAATTTAAAATCTCTACTACATCTCCTTCCATGTGGGAAATTGAAAGAAGTCCTTATTTTTTTATAATAGCTAAGAAAAAACTCAGTATCTACTGACCAAGATATTTTATAAAGTTTAATAATTCTCACAAAAATAATAAAACTACAATCACAATTCATACTCACTGTGTTTCACATATGCACAGTTTTTCAGTTGCAAAATGTGACATACACACTTTGTAAGACATGCACAATTTGTAAGAGAATTGACTTACAGGACCAAAAGCGTTGCTGTCAAAGCTGTGTCCATGGTGATCCCCTTCCACCCAAATATGACCATGTGGAACTTTCACATACTTTTTTTTGTATCCAATGGTTCTAAGCAGAATTGGAAAAAATGGTTAGTTTAAAAGATTTTTAAAACAAACAAAAAAACAACTCCTCAAAAACCCCAAATACAGAACACAAACCAAAACCCCCAAACCCAAAAATGTTTTTTTGGGAAAAATTCACATATTTCTGGGTTTGGAATTTGACTTTGCATACAACTCAGCATTAGCTAAAACCTGCCTGCACTGAAATCCTTTGGACTTCAAGAGTGTTACTCAAGTCAAAATATATAAAAATTTTGTATGAGCTGGTTGCACTATCAGGGCCTGTTTACTACATTGTTTTGTCAGAAATCACAACACAAGAAAGTAAGAGACTTTTCAGTTAAATATAATTAACAGATCATTAACTTCACCTCTGTAGGAACAAAATTTTGAACTATCAAATTTTATCTCAGGTAAATACCAGTAAGCATCCACATGTTGCAGTCACATAATGATACAGTTTAAGACTGTTTTTCTTCATCAAAAATATACTGTTGTATCTGAACTGGCCTCAGATTCAGAGCATAGATTCCTGCACTCATTCTGTCCTGGGGGTAGGATTCGTTCAGCTGTAACAAGCTAAACAAGATAAACTTTAAAAAAACCTTTAAGAGAAGGCCAAGTGATGAAGAAAAATGACATTGATGCCATCCTCTACAGAAAATCATACTGCTGCAGCATGTCCCAGTATTACAAAATGACAAACTACAGATTAGTACTAAAGCTGAGGTGCAGAGGATGCAAAATTCCTGTATTTAGTTCCCCAAGTAGCTGTCATTTTCACAATGCCAATCTGCCTTCTACCACACACTTCTGCTTTCTTTCAGATGGGACCTGTTATTCTGCAATCATTCACGCAGAGATGTTGTCGTGCTTTAGCCCCAGATAGCAATTGCCATGCACACTGAATTATTACCAGGATGAAGAATTTACAGATGGGACTATGAATAGTGATACCTCTTATTTAGTTTTGAATAAACAAGTCTGTCCATCTACAGAAACAGACTTTTGATCTAGCTTATTGCCTCCAGCTGCTCATTGCTTTTCATTGTCTGGAAGATATGCCCTCAGAGCAGAAGGAACACATTCTAAAACTAAAAAAAATTTAACTGGAGGGAGAAAACCATCCTCACCAGGAGATTCAGCTGGACTGTGCAACAGCACTAATCAGGGATATTCACCAGTCAAAATGAAAAATATTGGGTTTGGGGAAGTTTGTTTTGGTTGGGGGAGAGGGTGAGTATGTTAAAAGGACAAGCTAATCAATAACCTGGAGGCCATAAAATATTAGATGAATAAGGAATCCTCAAAAGTGCATTTTATTAACTTTGACTATATTAGTCAAATAAAAATAATAATTACTTTATTTGCAAGTCACAAAATCTGACTAATCCTTTTTCAAACAGCTATTTTTTGGCAGCTAAAAGGATGAGCATTCCAGTACTATATTCAAATGGAATTCTACATGTACTTTCAATGAAAGCTGAAAAAATAATAGCTTATTTGCAGAAAAGAAAAAGACTGATCTTCTCTTTTTCTAGAACAGTTCCATATTATTACACATTATTCAAGACTAAATTCCTAAACCATTGAAGCAAAAATGTAAAACTGTCCTAGCTGGTAAATATAGGATTTCCTAAATACAGTAAGTATGCTATAATAGTTCAATTATGCTAAAAAAGCCATTTACTACTATGCAAATCCTTTATCTTTTTTTTTTTTTCCAAGAGATATGGCATACAGTTTGGACAATAAAATTATTTATGTTTTTAGATTTCATAATGCTCCATCTCATTGATAGTTCCTTTTACAAAGTATCATATATTTTACTAGTAAAATGTTTTAAGTATAGGTTGAGAGTTGTTCATTAATTCTGCTATTTGATTAGACACTTCTGAAAATTATTAAATGGGTCTCTTCCATCAGTGATAAAGGCAAACAATAGCTTAAAAAATATTTAATTTTCTCTTCTATTCATCCTCCTGAATACACAAGAGTATATTGTGATAAAGTTTTGTACCCTTACAGACTTAATGTACAAGATGGAATTTCACTCAGAGGGTGAAAGGATTTGAAAGTTAATTCTGCTGGCATGTTTCCCTCATAAATGTCAGGAAAATAATATGGCAAAGGCCAGTCAGTGACTCAATTTCAGACCTGACACAATCTCTTATCCCCAGATAATCTCCTCCTTTATTATGATTGGGAAATCACTAAGAGGAAGGCAAAAAAAGTTTTGTAATTGAGTACTTAGAAACAAAATTGGAGGGGGAAAAAAATGGTCAGCATGGATAGGTTTTGCAAAGGTTTTCAGAGACTTAGATTTTCAGTGAAAATCTAAGGGTTAACACAGGCGTATGGTGTGTTCTTTAAGGCCTAAGGCAAAAAGAGAAAGATTACAGAGTGCAGTAACCATAACTGGTTCTTTTTATTATTTCTAAAACATGGTAAATACATATTTCTTTTTTACTCTTGAGATAAGCATCAAAAACCAGAATATTTTTCTACAATTATGCAAAAATAAAGTCTCTTGTAGTGATTAAAGAAGGATTCTATACAAATTCTCATACTGAAAAAAGTGGATTATTGTATACTAGTAGTTTTTACTTAGAGGAAATATAATTAAAATTTACAATGTTAATAAACATATTAAGAGTATAGGGGAGAAAAAAAGAAATTAAAAAGAAACAAAAACAGCAGTTCTAATTGTCTTCTTTAGTAGATAAGAGTGATACTTCATGAATAAATCCCTTAAATTCAGCAGTTAAATGTAAAACCTTCTGCCATTTCATCTATGGGTTATATAAATCCTCAGATTTTGCCCACATGTATGCTCAAGAGAAAAAATTTATATTGTAAAAAATAAGTGCCCACATACCTGTGAACAGAAAAGAGGCAAGAAAATCTATTTTCCTAGAACTATTGCTTCAAAATGTTACTGTAGTATTTGCACGAGGCAGTTATCTGGGGACTTTGTATTCTTTCTAGCAATACTACTACTACTACTACTACTATAGTAGCAATACTAATACTACTACTACTGCAAACACTGTCCCGTGGAACACTTTGGAATTTTGGAACAAGTTTGAAAACAAACTTCTATTTGAGATTTTTACTGCATGCATTAATAACAAACCATAGCAGAGGCTCATGTTACAGTGAGCTGGATCATCTGTTTCTTGATATTGGTTTTCATTTTTAAAATAATTTCATCGTTGAGTTACTCCACAATAGAGCAATAAAGTATTCTTGCAAACAAACCAGACTACAGGCTTTAGAAAGCCATGTTTGGTTCAAAATGGTAGGTTATTTTTAGTTACTCTTGCAAAGACTATGTTGATACTTTTAAAATAAAAATGCACAAACTTGGTTTTCTTTCCTAAGAAGAGAACCCAAATTGATTCATAGTCAAAATTAGTCATTGTCCCTCTCTTCCATGAATCCTGCAGAAATTTTAATCTCTGACCTAAATTGCATGGAAGAGACTACGTGTGTGTGCTGCAGTGGCAATATGGCTCCTGATATAAATGTACAAACTACCATTTATTTGTTTCACTAGTTAAACACTTCAGCTGGGCATGCTGAAATAAAACTATTGTCCATCATTTCATGCAATGCTACAAGGCCAAATTACTACAGGCCAAATGCTACAAGGCCAACACAAACATTTTTGAAAAATGTTGACTCCACCCTATTTCTTAAGGATAGCCTTGCAGACTACTGCTATCACATTTGAGGGTTTAGATCTATGTAAATGAATAACAGTTTTAAATGTAATGACCAATAGTTCAGTGAAAAATAAATACAATTCAAACTGAAAAAATACTTTGGAATGCTTCTAGTACTATTTAACAATGGCTGCAAAACTAAAATTCCTCAAGGCAAATATCAATTTAAAAGCACTACTAGCTCATCGGGAATTTTACATCAATTCCTTGTGAAAGGTCTTTGCGACAAAGGAATTGCAGTCAATAATATATTTTGAAAGAAATACAAACTTCTATTTTTTGTTCTTAGCTGAGCATCCTTAGACTCATTTCTCTGTAACCATGGCTGTAACCATGACCTCTGTTAGGTCTCACACATGAAGTTTTTAATTAAATTCAGAAGATATCTGGACGAATTCTTAAGGGAAAAATTGCTATAAGTAATAATTAACTTACTATTTGTTAATTTCATGTCTAATTCATTAGCATGAGTTATAATTACTGAACAATTTCTTAAACTTCACAAAGCCTCTACTAATGAAGAGTAGTCTTTCACTTTCTTAAATTTACTAGCTAATAATAAAAAATAAAAAATACTTAACACCTCTAATTCTTCCCATTTAAATGGTTTGCTTTAGCAATATTGCAGGCAAAGACATCAAATTACCCCGATTTTGATATATAGAATCCAAACATCTGTTAGAAATCATACTGGTGTGAGCAAAAAAAAAATAATTTCAGGTTTTACTGCAGTCTTTGACACATTAGTAAAAATCACCTGAGCACTGCTGCTCAAACTGTAGTTGAAGTCTCATTGGCTTAAGAACAGGGTCTACCAGAGTTGCAGTCATTTTCTTGTTCAGAACATAATGGAATTGCATTTATCTTTTTAGACATTTTTACAGAAGTTGGTCTGAAATTCTGATTTACTTTTTTCTTACATATGAGGTACATTTTGAACCTTTGCAAAGTTTTTTTGGTTTTTTTTCCTCCACAATTTAATAGCTAACAGATGTACTTATAGCTATCCTTGGCTGAGAAATAATTTCAATCTTGACAGTCAAAAATGAGCTCTATATGGTATTCTAACCACCTGCCCACAAGCAAGAAAAATCTGCTTTTTTAGGATGCAGTAGCAGTGCCAAAGCAAGCAACTTGGCTCAGCTAAGCTGGATGAGGAATGATTGCCTTCAGTTTGATTTGACCTTGAGAAATCCAAAGGTCTCAGCAATCTGCATATCTTTGGGTGTCAACAGGGAACAAACACTGTAGATAATGTCCTGTTTGCAGAGGAGATAAAATACAAACTCTTTTGTAAAATAGGTAGTTTCTATCATACTTAAGAACAGCTTTCTCCAAGCAACAAATTGCTGTACATGTTTATTGGGTTTGCATGGCCAGGTTTTGGTAGCATGAGGTCTACAGGGCAGGCTCTGTGAGAAGTTGTCAGAAGCTTCCTCTGTATCCAAAAAGGCCAATGCTGGCCAGCTCCAAGATGGACCCACTGCTGGCCATGGCCAAGGCTGTCTACAGTAGTGATAGGGCCTGTGGGATAACGGAGTAAAGGGGGAAAAGTTGCTGTACAATGGTAATTTCACCAAGAGAGTGATAATATAAGTTAGCTCTGCACACACCAGTGTGCAGTCAGTGATGAAGGAGGAGGAGGTGCTCCAGGCACCAGAGCAGAAATTCCCTTTCAGATCCTGGTGCAGACCCTGGTGAGTCAGGCTGTCCCTCGGCAGCCCATGGAGGTCCATGGTGGAGCAGAGTTCCACTTGCAGCCCACAGAGGACCGCACACTGGATCAAGCAGATGTTTGGAGGAAGCTGTGACCCCAAGGAAAGCTCACTCTGGAGCAGGCTTCTGGCAGTCATGTGGCCCCATGGAGAGAGGAGTCCATGCTGGAGTAGGTTTTCCTGCAGGACTTGTTACCCCACAGAGGACCCACGCTAGAGCATTCCTTCCCGAAGGACGGCACTGAGCAGAAGGGACCCATGCTGGAGTTCATGAACTGCAAAGTGTGGGAAGGAGTCACGTTGGAAAAGTTCATGGTGGAAACTGTCCCATCAGAGAAACACCAAGATCAAGCAGGAGAAGAGTGTGAGGAGTCCTCTCCCTGAGGGGAAAGGAGCCAGCATAGATATGATGAATTACCACAACACCCATTCCATGTTCCCCTGCACCACTGCGAGGGAAGAGGGGGAAAAATTGAAAGTAAAGTTGAAACAAGGAAGAAGGGAATGGTGGAAGAAGGTGTTTTAAATCTACCCAGATTTTCTTGGTAATGAAATACACTAATTTCCCCAAGCTGAGTCCATTTTGCCCAAGTTGGTAACTGGTGATCTCTGCTTGCCCTCATCCCCACCGACAGGACTTTTGTTACACTTTTTCTCTTATGTCCAGCTGAGGAGGAGAGTAATAAGCAGCTTTGGTGGGCACCTGGCATTCAGCCAGGATCAATACACCAAAATGTGGAATTTTTTCCACATACATCCATCTTAATCAAATTCACAGAATGACCAAATGTTAAGATATTCAATTTCAAGTGACACCCAGATCCCAAAACATGAACCTTACTGCAATATAACATGTAAATTTTATTAGTATCACTGCAGGGAATCTTACACATGACACTGAACACCTTCCAGCTCCTAAGAAATCTCCTTTTTCACTTCCAACACACACATACAGCCATCTGTGCCTTTCTACTTTAACTCTTCCCTTACACATACATAAAGACATAAAGGCAGCATTATTTATATGAAGAAACTAAATGGTTTTTTCTGAAGGACACCTACAGACTATGCATGAGTGCAGCTATTAACTTTTGCCTCAGAGCTGAAATCTGTTTTCCATATAACCTGCAGATCCACCAGTTATTTAGAGGGCTGACTATAAAAAAATGCATCCAAACTCAGAACCTGGAAAGTGCTGGAGGTATTGCTTCATAAGCCAGACCTGCTATATTGATAAGGGAACCCACAAAGGAAGACACATGTAAATGACAGAGATGACACAATCTGAAACAAAGGAATCCCATTCAGTGATATTAGGAATAGCTATTACGGAGGCAGTGATTCCCTCTGCCTATAACTGGGCAGATTTTTAATTACATAAGGTCTGTTTTACTTGTTGCCATTAAATATTTTGAAGTCTCAGGAAAAAATGAATACTAACTTACTGGTTTCCTCATTTGGAACAGAATTATGATTACAAAAACACCCCCTTTTTAATAAATAAGCAAAGCAGTTAAAGCAAGCTGAACTACAAATGCTATCCCTTTTTTGCCCCGCTAAAGCATTCCTACCAAAGTGCACCAGTGCAGGTTCCTGTAACTCAACAGTGCTTGCTACAAATAAGCAGAAATCTAATATGGAAAGTACAGGAGATGTTTGTTGTTCTGCTTCATTAATTAGTTAATTTCTCACAAAGCATGTCATTCTTAAAAAACATAGTGATTTACCCATTACTTGCTTCACCAGCATCAGCATAATGCAGTTAACAACTTCTAAAACACGTGGTATTCAGGAAAATTACTGGATTTGTGCACATTTATCTAAAATTATAATATGATTGAAAGGACAAAGAATAAGCCAGCTCATCTATGAGAGAGACTCACTTCAAGCCTGACATTGCCTTGTTAACACCCTATTTGTATGAGAGAGGAAAATGTAACAAGAAAGAGACTAGAAGTAATTATAAGAGTGAAAAGATATGAGATCATTGCTTGTGAGATTCACAAAATTTATTATATCATTGCTAAGAGCAAAAGTATCTTTCATAGCCCAATTTACCAGAAAAATGATGCTAATCATACTTCTGAATCCAGATATAGTTGACCAAAACATACCAAAGACTTAGAAGGAGCCATTAAGGTCTCTTAACTCCCTTAATATGACATAATTTCCCAGATAATTGCTCAAGTTTATGTTGAAGGCATATGTCAATGCAATTCATTTTTCTGTTGTTTCTTTCTTCCTTTCTTTCCTGAATTTTGAAGCTTTTTAATGAGGTAGCTGCTGCTGTTCTGTATGATCAATGCACATGATAAATTCTTTATCTCAATGCTCTTTACCTTCATGTATCCCTTTCTGGAGAAAATTTTCATTATTTCCACCATTCACTAAGAATTTTTCCCAAAGCTATAATTTAATTTGATCTTGGATAATAATATGAGTGGATAGCATTTCTAGAATTTATTTTTCTGCTTTATAGTGTCTATCTAGGGCCTAGGTTTTGCCCCTCTTGATACTTTTACTAATATGTAGGTATGTGTATCACAAAGGTCTGTTACCCTGGTGCTGGCAAGCATTCTGTAAGATGATTCAAAAAAACTACAGCTGACAGAAGCTCCTTTCTACGTCTTGTGAACTGTAGAGTTCTAGAGGCAGCACTTACCAGCAATGCCAGGAGATCTGGATTTTAAGGAAATAATTTCTCCTTGGGTAAAATTTCTTTTCATTCATGTGCAGTCACTATTTATGATTCCAATATCCAGACTTACATTGTTTTTCTGTATTTTTTTCAATTCATATGACCTCCCTTCAGGAACTCTAAAAGGTCACTGCAGATCCCCATGCACATAACACTCAGCAGCACAGGAATTTCCTTTTTTTCCTGAGAGTTTTGCTTACCTAGTCAGGAGGCATGAATCATTTAATATTGCTTGTCCCAGCAATGCAGAACTATATTGCTCCCACTGCTAAGATCAACTAACAGCACCTTCCCTCACAGAGACAACTTTATAATTTCTCCTATAACATCTGTGAATAGTTTTGTTCTTGGGCCTTCTACCCTATACTCTTTATATTGTATGCCACTTTCTTTTCCCTGCATGTGTTTCATCTGTTCTAGCTTTAGCAGCATTCTTATTTTATGATCCTTTCCACAGCAGATCTCCTCAACCCATTCAGGAAAATACAGTTTTGGTGAATTTTAATGAAACTATGGATGACTTCTGCAAACCTGTTAGTGAAATAACAGAGATAAGTCCAGAATCTGGGTTGAATTTGGAGTGTTTTGTTTGTTGTTTTTTTTTGGGGGGGGAGAGTTGTTGGTTGGTTGGTTGGTTGGTTTTGGGTTATGTTTTGGGGTTTTTTGGTTTTTTTCTGGATTGATTAAACGTAAAGCAAAATACTGCAAAGGTGGTACTGTGGAAAATCTGTACAAGGACCATATTGCTTTCAAGGTCCATATATAATTTACATTACTACCTCTAACTATATTGAGAACATTATTATTTAAAATGAGAATTACAAAATTCTATATTTAAAATCAGTATGTATTTTTCAATTTATTTGTCAGTGGATACTATCTAACAATGACTGCATATACTAGATGCATGTGAATAGAAATTACTACACACTTTTACACAAATCTGTCACTCCCATTTGGAATACTGAAACTACTTCAGTCTTTTGCTTACCATATTCTCTTAATCAGAAGAACTATAATCCTTTTCAGGATAAAATTTGCAACAAATAAAAAACAGTAATTTTGTGTTGAAAAACAGAGCAATCCTTATTGGTTGCATAACTTTCATTTAGATGGCTAACCAGCTTATTGATCCAGGAGAAAGAAAACATACAATATCTCATTTTTCTCCACAAATCTTTCACTTGTGAATCTGCCTGATTCCAACTGCCAACACTGTGCCCTTTCAAGTTAAGATTATGAAAATTATTCACTTTGGTTCTTTTGATAAAAATCCCATTAACCACATAAGTGTATCATTTCATTACCTTCTCACATTTCTCTACTAGATTATATTGATAATTAACATGACAGGTTTTTGCTAATATCATTAGCAGATATTAACAGTATCGTATTATATCATATATTAGATGGGAATAATTTGTTAGATTCATTATCATTAACTTCATCATTTTACCAAGGTAAAATCTTACTTGCTATTCCAGGTCAACTAAGTAAATTAACAAACCCTGACATCATTATCAAATTGGAAACTATACCTGTAATAATGGGAGGACATATATAGCCCAAAGAGGTATTGCAATCAAAAATATTAATTCCTGCATCCTACACCCTTTTTTATTAATATTGAATTAACTGAGAACATTTTCATTTTAGGTACATTTTAAGGAGTCAAAGGCAATGGTTTTGAAGTGAATTCCAAATGTTAAGATTTATGGTACTACCAAGATGAAAATTTCACCTGATATATAATGGTTTCTATTTTCTCTCTTTCTGCAATACATGTAGAAATGTTTCTCTCAGTAATGCCTTTGCCAGCCTAAGAAAAGAGATGATCAAACTTTTTTCTAGATTTTAACTTGTGGATTTTAAAATTTGACTCAGCAGCAAAACTCTAGCCTGCAGAATCTGCAATTATTAAACACAGCTCTCTATAAAATTCTTTCTCTTTGAACTCACTTTTTCTACTCACCCAAATCCTCTCTCTTAGCAGTTCTTCTGCCATTACTTTTGTGACATACACTATCATGGGAGAGGCTGCAGGCTGACCTTTGGTTACCTATTTTGTGTATTTACTCAGCCTCATAATGGAGGTTGCTGGCCAGGCCAGTCTTCCAACAAATAGGCTCTGTGAGAGGAGGAAATGATGCACAGGAGTAGAGGAGAAAACAAAAGGTTTTAAAATTCTTTGTATCCCAGAGGGGAAAATCATGGCATCTACTACCTTGGACAACCCTGTTTCTCTCCTAAGGAAATTCTGAATGAAAAATAATGCTCTTATTTTCAAAAAGTGGTGACAGAGGTGGTCATAGCAGTATTGCTTCCTCATCACTGTTACAGCTTACTGGGCTAGATTTTTGAAGACCTGTGACTGCTAAAAGAGTCTGGCAATACCTCTGCCTAGGTCCAACGGTAAGAAATAATTCCCCAGCCACACACTTCTCACAAAGGAGCTAATTGCTATGCTTTCTTTATTGCTCAGGATTAATCAAAGGTATTACAATTTTCTAATCTGCTTTAGGCAGCGTATGCAAAATGAGGAACCCTTAGTGTAATAAGTGTTTTCAAGGTGTTTTGTTTTGATTTTTTTTTAATTGATGGAAGGGGGAGAGTTATTATTCCTTGTACATTGGAAGCCTGAAACTTCACATCTTCTTCTATTTATGTTTGTTAGGGAATAATATTTAAAAATCTCTTTTATTACTTTTTCTTTAGAACTGTATTTTCTTTTTTAAAGAACACTATTTCACAAAGATAATTGAGAAGCTTACAAGTAAGTAATAAAAAATATTACCACGTATGGATAAATGAATTAGTATTTTTACAATACAAGTTATGATTATGAGTTTAAAAACTCAAAAATATTTAAATGCAATAAAAAATCTTAAAAGGCAATATGTTTAATATGTCTTCTATTAAAAGACATGAGCATATATATGTAGAAGGCTGCAGATACCTACTTTTGAACTGGTGGTGGTCTTTCAGATTGAACTTTCAAATTACAGAAATAAACAATTGCAATTTGAAGTAAGCAGCCAAAAAAATCTTTTTTTGTGTTACTAGATGCATATCTAACCATAGATGCTATTTTTTCTTGGTGTATACGATAATGTTATGGTATATCCAAAAATCATTACTCATCATTAATCTTTTATGAAGATTGTAAGAAATGCCTTATTTCTGTGTCTGAGCAACAGTCCATATAGGACAATAGTCTGTCTCCAGACAACTGGAAAAGTAGACAGTGCCCATGTAAAACACATTAGCTTGATTTCTCTCCATGAGCATTGAGATTTAATCTATGAGAGATGTTTGATTGTACATTGTTGTCTATTTATCTTAGTATCTGCTTACTGATCTGTTATCCATGAATTTGTCTAAACAATTTTTGTATTTGCTTATACTGTCTGCCTTCAAAGAATCCTGGGACAAATTCCATAAGTTAACTATCTGCTGCACAAAGACTTTCTTCTGTCTTTTATAGATCAATCTCTCATGTAAAATGCCTCTGCTTCTGAACTGCAGGATTTCATTAATAGTTCAGCTGGTCCATCAGCATTGTTTTTGTTTTCAACCTCTTTCTATGTCCATCTTTAAAATCATGTCTCAAGAAGCAAGAACTGACTGCATCATTTAGGGGTATTATACTCCTACACTGTTAAGGTAGCTCTATATTTTGAATATTTTCTTAGTTTTTCAGTTTTGGAATTACACATTTAGATCAGTGGAAATCTAATAAAGAGAAATCCTTAATTTAGGAAAAGTCTAATACTTTTCAGAGCAGCCTTCTGTTTGCCACATGAGCTCATGAATAATTTTTTTTTTTCTGGAAGAACTCAGTTATCTGCAGCCCAGTGATGGGAAATAGTAAAGAAATACATCATGGAACCTAAAAAAATTTATATAGGTGATCTTTGCTCTTAGGAGTAGATGTTAATATCAGTTTTCTTTTTTCTCAAACCAACAAAATTTCATATTGTTTTGTTAAAAATAAAAGCCTGCAAAGCAGTAAAATTTTCAAACCAAAGATCTTCAAAAAGATAATCTGAACTACCTGCAAAAGAAAAGGGCACTGCCCTCATTAATACTTCCACTGCATTCAATAACCTCACATCACTGAGTCAATTGATATTTCATTAAATGGCTGTATTTCTCGCATTCTCCTTCTCAAATATATTTTCCCATTTAATGTTACTGAACCAAGAAAATGTTCATTCAATAGTAATTATTGAAAAAGCCCTCAGAATTATTCTCTGATGATTTCAAATATCTAATTCTGCATCTGGCCATAACAATAACTTCCTTGTCATTCCCTTGTGTTAGCAGGAACACAAGTATGTTGAATAACCTACTGAATCTTGTAGTGTTAAGAAATACTTGTCAAGAAGGGAATTTTTGTATTTCTTCTTTTAAGATACCAAATGCTACAAAGGAAGCATTTCTGACTTTGCTTTACAATCTTGCATCATGAGACTGGGAAAAAATAGATATTTTTCTATAGCAACAGAAAATCCCAGCATGTTGGTATTTCTAGAAAGAAAAGTGTTATCAGCATGATCAGATGGTGCTAAATAAGTGAGAGTGCAATGATAGGAAGACGCCTAGTCAAAATAGTCTGAGACAGACACAAACTCCAAATTCTTATTTATAAATAGCAGAAAAGAAGAAAAATATCAATAAAAGTCAAAAATATTTCTACTAATGATGGCCAGAAAAAAATATAAATTTAGGATTGAAATACAACAAAGTATATGTTGCTAAACATATTTTGAAATAACGAATATCAGGTTCCACCTGCTTTAGCAAAGTGTAAGGCTCAGTAATTCAGCCAAAAGCTGAATCTGAGGAGTGAGAAAGAAGAAAAAATGATAAACATGAATTGTATCACTACTTGAATATTACTCTGAAATTTTTCATTGCCTTTTGTCAGTACACATTTTAAAGTTGAAATTTTACAGGTATCATGAAAAGCAAAAGGATCAAGAATAAGACTTCAGTCTAATGTCTTGTAGAATTAAAGTACTTAAAGATTAAAAATTTCAATTGCAGACTATTAAATCAGTTATCATAGTCTGGTGACTCAAACCAGCAGAAATTGTTTGCATGTTTTCACAGAATTTTGCAATATTGTCCTAACCAAAACAAAGCTTCTCACATGGTTGTAATTTTGTTCTTGAAAGAACATAATATAGCTATGTGTAAGTTCCACATACAAGACTTTACTACCCATATAGAGAAGCCAGTAAAAGGTAGAGAAGATTTAGCATGACTATCCACATTTATTAGAATAATTTGTATTGAAGATTAATAGGTTTGTGCGAGGCTGTTCAACAAAACTCAGATTATACAAGGCCCAATACTCATTATTTGACCACTTGTGTGGCTTTATTTGTAAGGATTAGTTTTAACTGCAATTATTGTCTTGATTTTTTCCGAGCAATCATGGTTACTCTAGTACATGAAGAGAAAATCTGTGTGCCTTGTTCTAATAACTTAGGCGTACAAGACCCAGTCCCATCTCCTCATGTTTGTTATTCAACACTAGAAAAAAACAACATTTTTTTCTGAACCAGGGGCAATGGGTCACAAAGAGAAAAGCAAAAATACTGATATTAATGTGTTTCTGCCAGCTTCTTCCTTCAAGTCCATAGATGAGTGGATTTGCAGGTGTTTTCCCCACAGGAATGAAGGTACGCCACAACAGAAAAGGAGGTAGGAATAAAATAACATGGTTTTGGTGCCACACACGCCAAGTCAGTCACAACTACCAGCAGCAAGAGCTTCTATCTCAGATGTTGGACCTTGATCATCTCTTCAGTGGCCAGACAGAGATGCATTGTGGCCACTGGCAGTGTGTCTGTGTGAAGGATAAAGTACTGGCATATAGCAGAGAAGAAATCAAAGGTCTGCAAATTTTGCTGGAGTGTTGAACTGGGCTGAAGAGACTCCTACTGCAGTTGCCATGCTTTAAAACACACATACTTCCCAATTGTGCAAGGGGAGCCAAGGGAGCCAGCTTTCCCTGCCTTTCTTTCAGATGAGCTGCTCCAGCACAATTCCCCATCAGTCATAATCTGTCACTTCTGCTGAGCATTAAGATTGTAATTAATTCCTCATGCCCAGCTATGCAAGGAAGCAGTACTGTATAATCCTCAGCAAGTCGTTCTTTCTGTCATAGCAGAGAATTTTTACAACAGAAAGAGGAATAATCTGACAGACATGTGACAGCTCAAAAAACCCTTCAAACATTTGATTCAAAGCAAAAAACACACACATGAATTTCTTGAGAGGATGACTTTAGAGCTCTATTATATTTCACCAGGCCTTGAGAGAGAGCAAGTGGGGAAATGTTGCATCAGAAAGCAAGAGTCATTGCCAGGCAATTCCCAGATCTTCCTATTCAATGAATTAGTTAACATCTAGTTTAGAATAGGGACAATCATACTTTGTTATGTCCTATTGGCAAAATTCCTAAGACATAAAAGCACAATATGTGCTTTTCTCCAGTGCATAACCAGTTCGTTTTTCAGCTTCTGAGCTGATGAGTTACAAGTATCTCATTTTTAGAATATTACAAGTATATTACAACAAGTATGGAAAGTCAGTAGAAAGGAATAACCAGAAAAACAGCTGGTAGATCTGAAATAATCCTCATATCTAAAAATCTGCCTGCTATATTGCTGTGGAAATACTACAGCACTTGCTGCACTAAGAAAAAGTATTAGCAGCATCAAAACTACCTACCAGTAGAGACACTGAGAAGGAAGTAGAAAGCAGGATTTCTAACCCAGTCTTTCACACTGCCAGCATTAAGCGACTTCCCAGTTATACCAGTAAAAGCTTAAAAACAGTTATGAGAAAACCTGAAAATAAAAAGGACTAGATTCACAGCAGTCAAACTAGTAACTTCTATTTCAGATTTCGTAGTTTTAGTTTTTTCTTTTTTGTTGTTCTTTTTCTTATTATATTTCTACAGGCCTTTGCACTGCTTTTTATACACTTCCCCCTTCCCTTATGTTTCCTCAAGGGAAAGGCTGATATATGTTAGACTGGTTCCACAACTTTTTCTCAACAACTCTAAGAACAAGCAACCCTAAGAACCCACGCAACAACTGACAGATACACCTAGCAAGGGTTGATTGGTCTGTCCAATAAATTCTTAGTGTCCTTTCTTATTGAACACACCACAAAACCCTGAGGACTACTTCACTGTGATATAGCCCTTCTGTAGAGCTGGAATCTTGAGCTTCCCAGGGAGGTGGTAAAGTCACTGTCCTTTCCGGTGTTTAAAGAAAGATTGGATGTGGCACTGAAGGCCATGGTTTAGTTGATAAAGTGGTGTAAGTTCATAGGTTGGACTTGATAATCTCAAATGTCTTTCCAGCCTAGTTAATTCTGTGATTCTGTGATCTCTACTGTCTTCATAGGATCTCATTTACTCACAACAGCCAGCAAGATTCCTCCATACCTCCGAGTTGCAGCCGTTTCATAAATTGGGTTGCAAAGCACAGCTTTGTGAAAAGCACATTAAAACATATCCTTTATCTGCAAATTCCTCCGTCAACACAGCTCTGCTGTGGTCCATACCTGCTTCTCAAGAATGACAACCTTTCTGATAAAAAATGCAGTGCCTCTGAGAGCACATTAGTACAAGCTCCAACCCAGTAAAAGGTAGGTGATAAGGCACTAAATTGGTGAAAGTATGATTTTTCAGGATGAAGATATTAGGAAAATTATTACTTTTTTTTCTTTTTTTCCATGCAGGAAAGTACAACTCCAGACTTGCTTAATAATTCTGTGGTTAGAGATAATTAGGAAACAATATTTATATGTGAATAATACATATACCATAAATAGACTTCAAGTACAAAGACTTGGATAGCAACTTTTGAACACACTGAAAAAAATCATGAAAACACTATTAAACATCTGGAATGGGTAATTCAAAGCAATAACAACCAGTAAAGGAGCATTTCCTGCATCCATAACATTAGCATTAGTATTTATTACCACTATTATATCACACCAAAAAAAAAGAATGCACAAAAGCTAAGGAAGATAGACAGCAGGAAAGAAAATGAAATACTTTAGAGTGAAACCTAACTCCATCTTAATTGTAAGAGACAGGATATTTTATAGACAGGTCAGTAATAGGAATGGACAAGTACGTAATGTTCTGATGTACAGACCATTTGTATTCAGTTGATATGCAGCTGATACAAGAGGTACAATTACAATTCTTAGTTTTCTCTAGATTTCCATGACACCAAGTTTTCTTAATGTAATGATTCACTTCAGTCTCATATTTCAATTTAAAGCATTTATGGCAATTATGAAACTCACTGCTCACTCTGAGAGTTTGACTACTGTATGTTTGAAAGAGGAATCACATAAAAGATTTCAGTCCCTATTCAGAAAATACAACATATGGAATGAATACTATACATTATTTTATCTTTGCAAAAAATGTGGAATTAAAAGAACAGGAAAATAATTTGTTTCATAACAACCAGAAAGCACTTGGGAGCCATTCACCTCCACTCCTTAAAAGACAGCAAGGAAACAAGCAAGCTATTTTCTGATATACTGCTTTCACAGGTAGGAGTCCCAACAGGTGCATTCCTGTGAACCATGGTGCTATTACCACAAAGGGCTTGAATCTTGTAAAATAATATACCTTCATTAAAAGCTAGATAGCTCAGAATAGATAACTTCCTCATTTTAAAATTATATAATAGATTGAGTTGGAAGTGACTTAAAACATCATCTAGTTCCAATCCCCCTGCCATGGGGTCACTGGTTCAAATTTCTCCTGAATTTTAAAATTTAAATCTCATGCATAGATCAGAAAATATTTTTGGATATCTCTTTTTCTCCCCAAAAAAGCTACCACCACGGTATGTACTCAATCAAATTTCTTATCAGCTACCAGAATCTGAACAGGCACAAAGTCTAAAACATTCTTCAGATTATTGTCTTATCTTCAAGGCACTAATGGCCATGTGATATGGGATATAAAAAT
This sequence comes from Vidua chalybeata, assembly GCF_026979565.1. Taxonomy (NCBI): domain Eukaryota; kingdom Metazoa; phylum Chordata; class Aves; order Passeriformes; family Viduidae; genus Vidua; species Vidua chalybeata. Next base: position 45,763,001 of record NC_071534.1, read on the forward strand.
TAAACTAGATAGCAATTATTCAATCTGTTGAAAAAATACCTAAGGATTTAAATACACCAACATAAAGCAACTCAATTTTATAGACCATATAGCTCCTTCTTCTCATACATTGCATATCAAATACTTTTTTATTCTGCTACATGCTTTTGTAGAAATTACACCTTTTTAGAAGTATGCAATGTGGCACAGTTATTGTTGCTATGGGAACAATAATATTAAATTTTGTGAGTTTTGCACACATGTTCTCAGATATAATGCTGCTTTAATGTACTGTTTAGCAATAAATTTTCTCTTTCCCCACCAGTCTTCAATGCACTACGTTCTTACAAGAGGTAGACTGCCCTCCCAGTGGAATTTTTGCCCTTTTTAAAGTAAGCAAGAGTTCTACTGTCAGCTTCAGTAGGGGGGCATAATTTCATCCTAGGCCTCTGATCCAAATGCATTTGCTTAGGAATAAGCCCTGAAGATATGATTCTGGTTTCACTTATGCAGAACAGAAAAGGAGAGAGAGAAACAGGAAAAGCATGAATGCAAGAAAGCAAGACAAAAGCAAGACAAAGTCATAAAGCAAGAAATCAAGAAACCAAGCAAGTCTTCTGTTCCATGTCAGATTTATGTGCTTTATATGATTTCTTTGGCAATTTTCTCATCATTCAGCTTAACAGCATAAATCCAAATCTAATATAATCAAAACAGTTCTTATGTCTCAAGACCTAACTGGTGTGGCTTCTGTCAACGACCTCTTGTCTGTTCTTTTTCAAAATGAAGTCAGACATTTATTACAGCTCTAATCATAAGTTCAGATATGCTGGGATAGCTGGGCCTATGTAGAGGAAATAGTGTCCAAAGAGGAAGAATTTATGGCAATATTTTGACATCAAAATTTTTGGGCCTCTCTGCTTTACTTTGCTGTTTACAAACTCTGACATGGCATTTCTCTACTTGAGTTGAGCATTTTGAGAGGCTTAGTCATCTTCCAGTTACCTGTTAGAGCTGTACAAATGGAGATGCACTGTAGCTTCCTGAAGGCCCACTCAGCTCTGACAGAAATTATCTAGCCCTACAAATGTATATGTGTGTGTGTATACTTCTATACCTTAACTCCTGTGTGATGCACAGGAACCATGCATTCCTTGGCTATCCCGGCCCCCAGCTAACAGAAAGTTCTCTACATAGTAAGCAATAAGACACAGAGGTTTTGGATTTTGGTATGCATTTTTAAAAAAACAGTGACTTTTACCATGAATTAATAATAGGATTTATTTTGTAAATTCCTTTGAGTGACTCTTAGCAAACTGAACTCTGCTCAGTTCACAGTCAGCAGAAGCTCCAGATATTCATAATCTTTGAAAGCTGAAGACTATGTCAATCTCAAAATGTCAGGTTTCATTTCCATTTATTTGGTATTTATATATCTTTTAAGAGGAGGGAGATGAGTGATGGGGTTAAATAAATGGATAAATATGAATGATAAAATTCCTACTCCTTCAGACTTATCTGACATTCATAAGAAATAGTATTTCAGTAAACACCCTACTAGAATACCAGTGTGCCTGCAAAATACATACTAAAACACCTCAGTTTACCTTAGGTGGTAAACTATTTGGTGAAATCTTCAACAACCAATTGAGCAGCATCGTGCAAAAGTCATAGATTTTTATGGTTTTGGAACAATAAGTGAAATGCATACAGTACAGAAATAAAGGTAAACTAAAGTGGTTTCAAAGAAATAACTTTATATATGAAATTGATTTTATTTTTTCACAATGTTTATAATGCATAAACTCTTTAAAAAACAAAACATAGATTAGAAATACTGAAATGCTAGAAATGAATCTATACAATCTATAACAAAAGCCAACTCTTTCTAAACTTTGTTGCTCCTGACAATAAAAATCTCTCCACCTTCAAATATCCACTCCTTTTATATATAACTCACTACCATTAAAGTTGCTTGAAAGAGCAGGGAAACACATCAGTGGTTCAAAAAACTGAGAAGACTATATTATTTAACATATGTCATACTGGTATTTTAAAATCTCAGTGTCTGTAGTTTTCTATTGTACACTCAATAAAGTGGTCACACACAGCTTTAGCACAGTCCCAGTTGAATATTATGTTAGATCTCATTGCTTTTCCTCTCTGGACAAGCCCAGATGATTTTTTACTAAAAATCTTTAGAATTTTCTTTTAAAGATTAAGTATTTTAACTGTCTTCTTTTTTTTTTTTTTTTTTCATTTAAACATTTACTCCTGATATGTATGGTAATGCAATCTTTCTTCTTTTATCTGATCTCTCACATAAACTGACTTATGGTACATCTTGAGCCATTTCAGCAATCCAGTCCACTCGTCCACTCTGTGGACTCTAAATTCATGTCTCAGTTAATCTGGTCTTCTCTTGCCTTTATTGGAAGGGAGGCTGGGTTCTACAGCAGGAAGATCTGGGTTCCTAAACCAGTATATGAGCCACTGGGTTGAAGACAACAGTACAGCATTTAATAAAAATACATGTTTGCATAATTTGTTTTGAATAATACATTTTTTTCACAATTAGAAAGTCAATGTTTAATTGTGTAACATTGTTTACACAACCCTTAGAAATTCTACATGTATTCTGACTACTGTATTCTGCAGTTTTCTATAAGAAAATGCACTGGTGATATCTGTCTGCATTCAACATTTTTCAAAATAATGACCTCCTCAGAATTTATATTTAGTCTTGGAAACTGGTAGATAAGTGGTGAAGTCTGGCTGCAGATGTATGTCTCTGCTGATACAATTTAATATATTACAGCCCAACTCATCTTGTCACACTGCACCTATATATACATGTATTTTCAGCACATGCCTGACTCTTCTTTAAACATTACCACAACTCATGTTTTGGTTACAACTGACTAAAATGTGAATAGTATATATTACGCATATACAAAATATATATTAACAGATTTGTTTTCATCACACCATAGTGCTTGACATGTATTTTATTTAATCAAAATCTCTAATCAATATTTTTTTAATTGTTCAGTATTTTGTCAGCGTTATTTCCTTTATTGTGTTCATTGTATTAGTAGCAGCATCAATTGCTAACCTGTAGATCAAACACCAACAGAATCTTTTTCCATTACTGTGTGTTTGATAAAGATCATAGCCTTATTTTTTTTTTAATGTTTATGTAAATATTCTCAAAAAATCCCTTCAATTATTGCAAATATCATTTTAGGTAATGTCTTAGAAGAAGGGTCAGCACACTCAAAATAATTAGATTCCACTGTGATTCTTGTTCTCCAAGATAAAAGCAACAATCAAGATTTGAGTCCCATTGTTAGATACTGTATAAACCCATTAATTGGGATTCAACTTAGCTAAATTTAAAAGTTACAAATCTATTTTAAATTCATTACTATCAAAGGAAACACATTCAGATGAATTATCATTCATTGCATCTATTTTAGCAACCTATTTTATTAAATATAATTTTACATATCAAAAGTAGGGTGTAGACTAGTGATTTTTGGAAGAAACACTCAATGGGAAAGGTAATTGGAACAAGAAATTTGAAGTCCTCAATCCATGGCTGTGACAGTAACACAGTAAAAAGAAAGTGTACTTCAGTTACTCAATAGTCATTGTATTTACACTGCACAGTAAGCTATGATTTCTTTGTTCACAGGGCAGACAGAAGGCTGATGGGCTCAATACTTTACTAGACTCAGCACTCACAAAAAAAATTCATGTCCAAACACTTAGGTAAAAGAATTTTAATGATGGGCTAGGATCATAAACCAAAATAAAGAGGGAATGTGTTATATACTCCGATTGTGGGCAAGAATCTTAAATAGTAAGGAACTGAACAACATTTCTGCTATCATTTTGCAGATTTCAGCATTACACCTAATCAAAAACAAAATAGAAGAGAATGATGATGAAAAAGAAAGACAAGTACACTTGAGAGATGTAATACAGAGATGTATTAAGAGATGCATTTTATGTAAAATATGAAGGAAATGGCCAATTAATTTGATCTCTTATCAGTTGCTGAGGTCCCAGCTAGAGTACCACAACTTAAGAAATAGTGAAATCTAATGGAGGCAATCCAGAATAGAGCAAAGAAGGGATATTCTAAAAAAGATGCAGATCTCAGTGCAGGTAAAACAATGCTTCTGGGAAAAGTTAAATAAAGCCATGTCCTAATTTTATGCCCACAGGGATGGGCTCTGATCTAATTGTTACCACACAGTAAAGGTATAATTGGGAAAATTATTGCCAGTTTGAACAAAGGTTAGCTTAATATCTATAAGCAGTTAAATACATTGTCATTTATAGTAAAGAGTGGCAGAAAAAAAAAATCCCAGGAACTGCCCTTTTGTTATTATAAAAAACTGTGATGTGTCTCATCTTGAAAACTGTCTGCAGTATTTGGAGTACCTTGACTCAGCTGCAGGACCTTGTACTTGGCCTTGTTGAACTTCATGAGATTTGCACAGACCCACCCCTTGATCCTGAGGGTCCCTCTGGGTGTGATCCCTTCCCTCCAGAATGCTGACCACAGCATACAGCCTGATGTCACCAGCAAACCTGCTGAGGTGCACTCGATGCCATGTCTGTGTCACTGACAAAGATGTGATGCAGCACACCCCATGTTTTAGATGATTTCAAAAGGCCTGAAACATGATCAAACCCATGGAGGCAGAGTCTAGTGAAAAGTTTATTCAAAGATATCAACAGCCTCAAGTTAGGATGCTGCTCAAAGCCAGAATGATATCACAGAAAAGTGCCCATATGCATTTGCCTTCTCTTCAAATTCCCCTCTGAAGAAGCAGGGTTATTCTGGGAAAAAAAAGATCTGTCAGGAAAAATAGAAAGCCTTTATATTTCCTTATTCCTGGAAAAATTAGACTAAGAGCAAGGAGCAGCTCATATAAACTGTAGTGCTGCATGAAATTCTTTAGAAGGAACAATGAAAAATTTTTTCAATAACTTTGGACGGAAAAGAAAATAATTGCTTAATTTTCACTAACATAATTTACTATTATGAATTACTATAAAAAACATTGTGGCTATATAGATAGCAAGGCACTAGAATAGTCTTTCTGTGGAGGTTGTAGAATAACTTTCAACAAGGTTTAAAATAATAAGACAGACAAACATTTGTTAGAATATACTTAATCTTTCTTCTTTGACAGAAAACTGACTAGCCCATTCTTCCAGCTTCATTTGTATTTTATGGCTACAGTTTCCAAAAGAAGAGATGAAAAATGAAAATGTACATCAATAACAAGTGCACCCTTAAAAAGTTACAAAGTTAAATAAATTAATTAAATAAAGGTTTGAGACAACACATCTCTTACTTCATTCTTTCAAAGGATGTGATGAACAGAACTGAATATTTAGAATAAAAATGTTCTGGCACTTTTTATTATTAAAAATCTACTAGATACAAAGAGGAAGAAAGCCTGAGTGATTGAAAATTAGATGTGAGCATGGAACTGAGACTCAGTGGATGGATTTTAGCAAAATGGTCTTTAGCAGAATGGTCTCTTGAATAAAGGGAGAATTAGCCCATACATAAATTCCAGTATAATCATTTACAAATGTGGAAAAATATAGCATAGTTCAGACTCTAGGGCTATCCAGGCAGTGCTTTTCAATTGAAAAGAACCCAAAACAACAAGAATTAAATGTGAAAGCATTTTTTGGAATTAATCAAATGTCAGTTTTGTTCATAAAGAGGTTGAGATTAAAATCTTCCAGTTTATTTAGAATAAAGCTTCAAAACAGAAGGAAGGGTGAGGTCCCTCCAGAAAAGGGATTGTTTACTTTTCAGAGTGGGAATAGATGCATTTTCAACAACATCCTCCTGTCATCTGACTGTTCTCTTAATTTTTTGTCTATTAACTGAATATCTCTTTATTTACCCTCTTCATTTCAGTTTGTCTTCTCTGCATGGGGTAGGATGAGAGATAAAGATCTGATTTCCTCTGGTGACTGCTTCTGGAGCAAACTAGTGAAGCATGATGCCAGGATATGTTACATCACTATTTTTACCCTGTTTATCGTTGGATAACTGTTTTCAAATAGGATGCAATACAAAGGACAAAAAGGTATGAAATTAAATTTTAAAAAGAGTAATTGTCTTCCTTATCATGACTGTGCTGGTCTTAGAGTTTCCAAATCACTAACTTGAAAGTAGAAATTGGTGTGAGCTAAAACACATAAATACACAAAAAGATAACAGAGCAGATTAACCTATACAGCAAAGAAATCTAGGTCAGGCTTAATAACCTTCGAATTGCAGCTGACACAATGAATATTAAGCCAGTCAACCATGAGAGGTGCATTCATGAAGCAAAACCAAACTAGATTTTTTAGAGGAAAATTCGTTATAAAATACTGATGTTTATGTGATTTTTTTTTCCTGTATAAATGCAATTGTACCATTTCTAAAAACCTCATCACAGATAATTAACAGTGGATCTCAAGCAACAATATTTTTACATACCAAAATTATCTATCAAGAAGGCTTAAGTTAGGTATTATTTTCTGCGCAGATTGTTACCAAAAGATGAGGAAAGGAGGAAGGAAAGGGAGGTAATTGCTTTTGCTCTAAAGAGGAGTTGAGAGAAGACTTCTAGTAAATTGAGAGAGTTAAAGAATTTTTTTCTGAAAATCCTACTGAGAAAAATTTCCTACAGAAAACAGTAATCAAAAAAAAAAAAAAAGTTTTGGTTAACCATTTTTTTAAATTCAATACATCATCATCATGATGGTTTTATCCTACAAAGATAATATTTTCTGGGGAATACATATGCATGCATGTATGCATGTATGTGTAAAACCCCACAAAATAATAAAGTAAAATGTAGTACTAAGCATTGAACTTGTTATGGGAGGAGAACTGTCCTTATAATCTCTGGTTTACACAGTTTACACAGTTCAGTCATAACCATCTCATGAAATTTGTCTGAAAAGGACACAGGAAGATGATGACTTGTCTTTTCTGTGCTAGTGCCTTGTTTAACACAATAAATATTCAACAAATGTAGTACCTGATAAAAAGTCAGCATTTTTCTGGACAGCAATTACTTAAAGCCAGATACCTGAGCATTTTCCGGGGCTACCATCCCCCCCAACACATCCCACCATAGGATTTCTACTTCTTATTTCATAACCCTGTGGAATTGAACTGTGCCAATTCTTCGTACCTGTTAACTTTTATAGACTTCATAGAATTGTTCATTCTCACAGGATACTGTGGCTGCTCCACAAATATTTCTTTGCTTTTAGGGATTGGCAACTTGCTGTAGCTGGCACTGCTTGGGCAGGGAAGCTGGACTAGATGATTTCTAGAGGTCACTTGTGACTTCAACCATAATTGTGATTCTGTGATTGTCCAGCTCTATGAGATCATGAATGAGCTCAGAAAGGGTTTATTAAAAATAAATCAATACTTGAAAATTCTTTTGGAAATGCCCTAATCTCTACTTCCCCTAAAAACTAGATAGAAGACATGCTATTGTTCTAACCATATTCCCTCTTTCCCTCTCTCAGGAATTTTAGAAAAAGGAAATTACATTAAACAAAAGAAATCTAAAAAGGAACAGAAACTCAACTGTTCAAAATGGATTAAAACCTCATTAAGCAGCAACCAGGACTGATGTTTTCAGTCAGTATGATTTATGATCTTTGTTTGCTTTGTGCTGTTCACCTACAAACAAAAGAGTTGCTCTGGAACTATTCTCTAGAGACAAAATTGTAAACATTAAAATTCCAAGGCTTCATTTAGCAAAACTATCTTAAATATTAGTAAATTTTAACTGCATCTTTTTTGAAATACTATGATGCAATTCATTTTTACTGAAGGGTGTGTTTTCTGCCCAAAGTTATCTTCACTAGTTTTTGATATTTTCCCTGATTGGTAAATGCGAAACCAAAGGGATTTCACAAAAAAAAGGCTGGGTTTTACAGACAGGAATCTGCACCAGATGCTTACTCTTTCAGCACCATCTGTGAATTGATAAAGGTAATGATAGTTTCTTTAACATTCTTATGCAATTTATATAGATGGTGTTCCTATGTAATTATAGAACAACTTTAAAATCCAAATATTGTCCTCAGCCTCTCTCCTAGATATAATGCTAAAAACCCCTCAATGTTAAATGAGTACCCATCTTCATTTTAAAACAATAAAAATACCACCTACTGTACAAGCAATCAATATTGTACATTTTGATAAAATAATTCCCACATGTGCACATGTGCATTCCCACACAGTATCATAAATGGGTTACTTTAACTGAATGCTGCAAGTATCTCCTGCTAGTGTGAATGTAAACAAGCTGAATTTTCTTTTGGAAGACTCCTCAAATAAATGGCTATGAAAGGGGATATTTATTGTTTAGAATCCAGTTTATCTGGCCACTAATATACAAAAATTCTGTTAAAAAAATATCCCTGAATCTACCTTTAATTCTGATCTGACAACTCTGACATTCTTTACCAGAAATGTGGTCCTCATGTCTTAAAAGTCAACAATCAAATTAAAAAAAAACAGTAATGTTATGATCCCATGCAAAATGTATCTAGTCATTTGAAAAAGGTCTAAGAAACTGGTGGCATGATTCATCAACATATGCTGGTGACATGAATCATTTTACCTTTGGCAATTAGGTTGGATTTACACTATTTCTCAGAGATAACTGTCTATGCTCTTTCTTAAAAAACCTCTAAGTGTTCTTAATATGGGAAGGTCAAAATTTTTTGCACAAACAAATACATTGAAAGATCATGTGAGGATGGAACCAGATTTAAGCAGCTAACCAAAAGACTAATTACAAAGTAATTAGTCTGCAAGACAAACTTCAAGACATTATACAAGCAAACCCAGTTTGAATTATGTATTTTATAGTAAGAAATTTTGGGTGTTTTCTTAAGAATGCTGCAGTAACAAACAGGTATTTTGCAGAGCATTTGATGGACAGCTTTCCTGTGAAGTAGAAAAATGCACCTTGAATGAATATAAAAAAATTATATTTTGCTTGTGTAAACATCAAGATTATATGTCTAATTAGGCATGCAACCATGCTTTTAAATGATAACAGGTGATACCAAAAAGCAAGCGAATTAGCTGTGTACTTAAATAACAGCCTAGAGAGAACTGGATGAGCCAGAGGCACTGGCATCTATTTAAACATGCTATGCCATTTTCAACATAATTAGCTACCTAATTGAAAACCCAAACTTAGTCAATGCATTTGTATATGTAATTAATTAGTTTGTTTAAAAGTACTTCATTTGTAGTACTTTATTCTTCATTTCTTTCCTTCATTACATTACCACAGCATAGATTTGATTTTTAAAAACAAAAAGAGACAAACACATAAAATTAAGAAGGGCATTAATAAAAGAAAGCACTATAGGGCAATACACCACTAGTGCTATCTAGAATTTTAGAGACAGACTTCTTTTTTTTTGTCTGAAGCTATTTTAACTATTTCAATATACATCTTCAATACATCTACACCCAAACAGCTATGTGTTAAAAGACACTATTTAAGCTTTTCATATGAACAGAATATCAATTACATAGGTCAGATTCACATTGCAAACTTCATGCAAACAGGGAATTGTGACCCAATAAAGCCTGTATTTATTGGTGTCTCTAATTTGTTCCATACTTATTAGGAATTAATATGAGAGCTCTTTATCATTGTGTCCCAAGAGGTATAGAAGTTGCACTGGATCTAAATCAGAGTATATATATATATATATATATATATATATATGCATACAAGGAAAAAATGAGATCATCATAAAAGAGAAATACAAAACTACAAAACTATTTTCTGTAAAGTCATAAATATTAAAAAGATTTATAATAAACAGTTTATTATAAACAGTTAAATGAAGGAAGCTTTGCTGCTTTTTTTTTTTTGTTGGAAACACCGAAGAAATTAGATGATGTTTGCAAAGCCATTCCTCAGGCTGAGAAGAGGCAGGAGACAAGTTCAAATGATAAAGGGTGGAAAACAAATGAAAAGATGAGTGTCAAGAATAATGATTTATGGATGGGCCCAAAAATCCAGGGGGTAAGATAAAGCTATGAGCAAGAAGAGTCCCAAAGTCCCCTAATATTTACTAGACCAGAGAAGTCAGTTACAACACTCAAGTCAAAAAATACTCAGCCTTTTGCATTTTCTTCTGAAGAGAAACAGGAACCCACACACATTTTAGAACTATGAAATATTCTTTATGATGAGAAGATAGGAGGCACAATTGGAGCCTGACACTAGGACTAGCAAAATCATACTGTGGATTTTGGCACAGTTCCTCAAGTGAGCTGAAATAAAAGCTAAGATAGCATGACACACACTGAGAAAAGAATCAGCAAGACCAGCCTGGATGTAGAGAAAATAAATATCCTGGAATAGACAAACAGGAGTTGTTGATTACAGATCTAAAAGAAACAGTCAGGGTGGCAGTACAAGATTTAACTTTGGACAGGTGGAAGCAGATTTGGAGACAATATATAGTCAAAACCCTGGACATACATTCAAGAAAATAATTTATGCAAAGTATAAGGTCACAACATAAATCTGATTCAGTGATGGAGAAAAAACAAACAAACAAACAAAACATCTTCGATTTAATACCAGATATAAGCTTTGAATGCAAGTAAAAATATAAGCTGTAGATGAGAGATTAAGGAATTATTAAAAATTCAAAAGACTAAGTAAAAGAGGATGAAGTATAAAAATTCATTAAAGAGCACAAAGGACAGAGAAATAAAGTTGATAAAATCTATTGCACCTGTGATAGAAGAAAGAAGGAGACAAAGTTCTAGAAAAAGAGTGAAGCATATTAAGTGGGAGAAGGAAGTAACCAGGAATTACCTTTATCCAATGGAAATCACTGTATTTGCATAAAAACTTATAGAGTAGATAGAAGATTCATGCACACCTATAGAATTTTGGAAATGATAATGTTTTATTTGGAGAAAGCTTTAATGATGGAAAAAACTTGAAATACAGGTGTCTTCCAATGGTTTATCATCATCTCTTTTAAAAGTGGTGTAAAAAATGGGAGGGTAGAGTCCTAGAAGTTACTAGCAGCACAATAAAAAAAGGATGCTGCTACATAAAGAGACATGATGCAAAAGCATGCTTAACCAGACCTTCCTTTCAATGCACAATGTGTTCTTTCCCATTAACTCTATTACTTATTACAATAATTTTTGTCCAAAAGGAATTAGACCTCTTCCAATAGCACCCAGGACTAAGGAAGAAGGGCAGTGCCAAAAGAGACAACTGGTACACAAAATCTCTAGGGAAACAGGGAAGGTAAGAGAGAAGCATGTTCAGAAAATATCCAAATAGCTTATTTTTTTTCTCTTCTCTGTCTTCCCTGGAGAAGTGCTTTTCATATATGCACGTAAAACCACCAAAAATCTTCTAGATAGCTGTGCTCCGTCCTCCTCCCAGGTAGTAAGATAAAACTTAATGTCTGCAACAGACTTTAATTCCATTCTGTCTCATAATTTTGACTCCAGTAGTTGCTGCATCTTCGTCTGCAGTGAGACTGGACTCCTTTTGAACTCTTTAAAATGGCAGTGATGACAGTTGAGAAACCTGCTCTCCTAGCCACAAGTACCACCAGGTACCTGGGTACACAATTTATATTGTATATATAAATTTATATATATATCTATATATATATAAAATAAAAGCACATCTAATAATATTGCATATTATAATTTTATCTTTGCACTCTTAATATATATTTCTGGGTACATATATATTCTTTTATACAACAAAATCTCCGTATGTTTTAAGGACAAAACAAATAGGGGAAACTGGAGTTTAAGTTAGTAGCATGCTTCCCAAATTTATATCTAGACCCTCTTCAACTGGCTCTCCCTGCATTGCCAGCTGCAATCACTGAAAATGGATGAAAATTTCTTTAAAACCATTCCACTTTGAAAACCTGTGATTGTGGAAGGAAATTACCTTATACATTCTGTTTTCATTTTATTGCCTTACTATGGGAGCCTAAAACTGATTCAGCTCTGTTTCCCCTGTGGTACACAGTATTTTAAGTTCTTGGCTTCTAAGTAGCCCTTTAGTCTATTCAAATTAAGATACAGCCTACCACTAAACTGTAGGGCTCATGAATACTTCCTGGCTTTCCAGATCATCCCTGGTTCTATGTTTGTACAAGGCCCATAAGCACATCCTATTTTCTCCTTCCCTTCTTCCCTTGGAAAGGAAAAACAAGTATAGAGGCTAGAAAAGGGACACAGCACGAGCTACACAGAAGCAAAGACAATGGGTGCATTATGGTAAGCAAATGCTATGTAGATTAGACACCATTGCTTTTCTAACTATATACATATCATTTCCAGAGCTCTGGTGATTCTAATGCAGTCATGGGTATCCTTCTAGTGAAAAAAAAATTTAGGTCAAGTAATCTTGAAAAGATTGTCACAAGCAATACATTCACCTTTCCTTTCTCACCCCAAAATGACAGGATGGGACCAATCCCTTCACACTGAGTATCCATGCTATAGACATTCACACTTAATTTGACAAACAAAAGTCTAAGGAAATTTAACCATCTCTTCAAAAATTAGTTCAACCTGGAATTAAAACCTTTTAGTGACAGAAATACTACAAATTTCTGCATAAAATAATATCTAATACATAACAATCCTTTAGTTATAAAATTATTCATAATATTTAATGTATAGCTCTTAACACTTTAAGCCAAACAGTAATTCTAATTTTGTATGTTTTCTAAAACTATGGGGAGTACTTAATAATATCAATCATATAGGAAATTTTAACATATTGAATTTTTTTATTAGGTCTCCTCTATCAATCTTATGCTTTCTGAATGTTCCTATTTCTTCAGCGTTCCCTCATCTACCCACATGGTGGGCAACTTTTAGGGGCACTCAAAAATCAACCTGCAGTTGCTGTTCAGGCTTCTTTTCCATACTGAATATAATAGTTATCTTCTATGTCCTAAAATGATTTTTCAGTTAAATAATTAAATTTAGCTTCTGTAGAACTAGCATATTCTTGCTTTTATGGTGCAGAAATCCCCCCCACTCTAATCTCGTTTACAACATCCCCTAGCAAGTATCTCACACCTTGCAATTTTCATGATTAATGTGATGACAAGAATGATGCTGCTTTTTAAGTAAAAAGCACATGAAAAACTACTTTATCACCTCCATCAGGCTGCCTATGCTGCTATATCAGTACAGGAAAGACATGGTCTAATATGAATTTTAATTAATTTATTTATTTAAGAGAAGATGAATTCTTTGACAGATAATTTTTTGTAATGGAAGTTCTATAGACAAAAAGTTTGCTGTATTGCATGCTACAGACTGGGGAAAAAAATTATATTCCTACCTTTTGTATTGGCAGACACTATTATATTTTGATGTGCTTTGAATACCAACACATACGTATTACATTGAATTTAGCACCTCCAAATTCTAAGAGGATTACTGATAACAGATATGCATTGCAAGGGAAAGCAAGTTCTACCTTATACTGATATAGTGCCATACATTCATCATCTAACTGACAATAAGTCCCCTAATTTGGGAATCAAATCTACCAGGGCAAAATCTTGCATCTGGATATTTCTTTTAGACAATAGCTCTAAACGAACTGAAACAAACACAAATTAGATACTTAACATAGACTTTTCCTGGGCTAGAAATTCTAGAACTCTCTGCTTTAATTTATTTTTGTGAAATTTCACTTATGTAATAAAGCAGACAAATCATGTAAAAAATAACTTGAATATTATACCAGGAAAAAATCTCTACAGATTTTATTTCTTCAAGATTAATGCTCCATTTTTTTTTTAAACAATGGGCACATAAAACAGAGGATTAGGATTAGGGTTAGACTTGGATTTATTAGACTTACTTGCAACCATATTAACCGTATATTATACAATCATGTATCCAGTAACATATCAAAACCCTGAAACTACTGCTTTGTAATAGTTATATAAACCAAAGTATGTAGCCAAGACTCATGAGAAAATTTGCTATTGCTTCTGCTACAGGCATTGTACAAAAGTTGTAACACAGTGGTTGTGGAGATGTTCCACACTGTGACAGACCTCCAGAGTCTCTTCCAGAGATGTGCAAAGAAAAAATGACATCTGCTCCTATCATTTCCAGCAAGTTGTGGAAATGTGTCAGGTTTTCAGTTCCTGATACTGTCATCGTTGTTGAGCTTTTCCATTTTCACAAGGACAAAATGACAAGCACTGTTCCTGGGAGCAGAGATGAATCTGTGATTGCAATGAGACTCAGACAACAACCACACAGTTTTTTCACTTAGGCCATTGTGCCTGGATGTAGTAAAGAAGGAATTAATTTCGCTGCTGAAATGAGGAGAAACTATCTCTTACAAAATTAGACAGCTTATTTGCTTTCATAACTTTCTAGGTCAGAGTACTTGTTATAACCAGTTCTTATCAAGCAATCAGAAATCCACTGAAATAAATAAATTAACAAATAAATGATCAACATTATGTTTTCATTAAAAATCACTGTGACAGTTAACTACTAAACAAGCTTGGAGAAAATTACAAAACACAAGATTATTAATTTTCTATCACCCAGTGTTCTCAGGAATTCTCATTAGCTTTAATGCTCATTAAATACTGCAACTTAAAAATATTTTCCTGCTATATACATTTGTCTTTATTTTTTGTTGATGGCTTGCCTTCTTCCTTTTGACAGTCTGAATGTCTGTGCTGCAGCATAGCCAGACCCAGTTTCATGATAAAGCAGTTTGTAACTGGATTTTGTGTGTCTGAAATCATCTGGTTTTAAATTTACCCAGGGACATGATCTGCTGTAGCAAATAATGTGAAACTAATGGGATTTTGATATTATGCTGATGTGAATATGGCTTGGAGAATTATGTAGTCAAGATCTACAGAAAGTTTTAAAACAACATTAAAAGTACCTGATGGTGATTTGGTCAGAAATTGAGACTCATTTTATTTTAAATATCACAAGACAGGTATAATCAGAATATGGCCGAGATGGAGTGGTGACACATCTGTATGAAACTGTAACTCCATTCTTTTGTAAACAAGATTTCTTTTGTGAAGCTCTAATTTGAATTACAGGTTTTAGTTTGGAATTTGAGATTCACCCTGTAATGCATCTTCCACCAGGGACTACAAATTCCATTCAATAATAAGATCTTTAGCCCTAACTTAATTACAGTATCTGAAAAGCTGACAGGGAATAAACATGACTAATGATTCTGATTTTCCCTCAACTGCTCACCTATCCAGCAATCTCTCTGCACAGAACCTTGCAGGGTGATCACAATTGATGATGTTTACATGTCTGACATTAGAAATAACTATTGTACCAAATCATACTTGTATCTCTGCTGTACTTTAAAACTGAAGTAAAAGTTAAAAATAAATCAACTATGTTCAATTTAATCTGAATTTAAGGGGCAATTTTGGTTAAATTTCTCATTTTCAGAAAAAGTGAAACATTTCATTCTCTCTGCAGTTCTACAGGGATGCAAATCCTGTTTTAAGAGATGTCCTGTTAAAGGCATATTTTAGCAAGCAAAGCCCAGCAAGAGGGAAAGCAATTTCATTTGTTTTCAAATTTACATTTATTGCCAGCCACTGTCACTGTCAGAGCATTTCAGGTACTTGAGAACACCAGCTTAGCAATCTTTCCTTGCTATAAGAAACATGAGGTTTATTCTTCCAATCTGCTTCTATTTATTCTAAGCAGAATTTGTCTCCAGTGAGTAAGGATGTTTTGAATTTCTCGTAATTAAAGACAGGGTGTTTAAGCATATATTATACATTTAAGTTCTATTTAGACTGAAAGTTTCAGTCAGACAACACAGAAACAAGGTTTGAAAAGCTGAATCATGATTCATTTCAATCTATTTTTCAGTTCTCTTTTCAGCAGACCTATCATATGCCTTCTAATTCCTAAAGATTTTGGCAGGCCTGTTTCTCATTCATATATACATCACATACACATATTTATAAAATATATTTATATATATTCAGGTCAAAAATCCAAGTACATTATATGAAATATTTAGAAGGGTTTGCTTATAGATTTAGGATTATAAATTACTGTAATATAAATAAAATTACAGTAGGCTGTCACAGTAATACAACATAGTCATTTCTTCTCCAGAATAAAGCAGCTGTCCCAGTAATCGCACGCTCAATAAAGACTACAAAACAATCACATTGGAAGCTTGTCACACACCTTAACATCAGGGATACTCTTCTATTATTATCATCCTTCAAATATCAACCTGTGTGTATACTTGGGAGACAAACAGTGGGCCAAAGCTGAATAGTTTTCATTCGTTGCTGTAAAAGGTATCTACTTACACTGCAAAAGGCCCCACCATCCCTAAGCTAAATTTATGTACATGTAAGAAAATTCTAAGAACAATTTTCATACAGTAAATGAGTCAAAGATTTAAGCCCAAAAGGTTGCTGAGTGTTTGCCAAAATTTCAGCATGATATTTTTAATTGCTTTCATGAACCGTCTAATTTGTTATGAAGAGTGACTTGTATGCCTACACATAAATGACTGGTGCTATTTTAGGTAGTCTGCTGAGACATCCTCATGACAAGGGCAGTGATAACACAATGTTCAAGAGAATTGTGCCTTTCTGAAACTGTAGCTTATAAAACCGGACAGGATAACAGGGACATCTAAAATGGCACTGGACAGGTATGTTTAAAGCAACTGAATCCCACCCATTAAGCCTGTGAAACTCAAGAGTTTTTTTTTCCTTTGGAAATTAACAGTTGTACCAAAAGACTTTTTAAATTCATCACTCAATTTTCAACAGTTAATTATAGAAGACCTTTGATGCAACAATTTCAAATATGAATTGCATGATCTTTCAGCACTGAATATACAACATGGAAAGTGCTCATAGCAGAGAGGACACCTAAGGAGGTAATCACTAAGAGTCTAAGGAAAAAACATTCTTCATCAACATATGCTAATCTCTTGCCCTTCTCCTGGCAGCAAGTCAGCATCTAAGAGATAAGTACAGCAGAAAAAAATTGAGTGGTTAAAAGGTGAAACTTGCCACAAAAATCTTAAGCTCTTGTAAAAGACAACTTTGGGTCAAAAAGTAGATGTCCAACATACCTTGGCATGTTCAAAATTATTTTTACATGCCTGCGTATCATGTGATAGTGTAAAGAGATCTGCAAATATTTCTAACACTTCTAAACTCTGTTATGTACATCACAGGATAAAAAGAAACAGAACTCAATTAACTCAGCAACGGGTTTTACAGACTGACTTCAGCACTGGTACAGAGATACATGGGGAATACACAAGCATGATGTTGAGCACAGGGAAGGCAGAACAGAAACATAATTTCCTCCACATTCTCTAAAAATTAAAAGAAAAGGAGGGTTATAGGATGAGTTAAACTACACTGCACTGCATCAGCTGATAAACTGTTGATGCAAATATTTCTACAGGAAATGGTTAATTCTGTCCAGGCAGAATTTTTAAGTCTCTACATTAAATAACAAGTGTCAAATTACCTACAAAATAGTCTGACTTCTCTTGTACTTCAGAATAATAAAAAAATCACATTATACACAGAGATATGAAAGGTGAGGAAGTTGCCCTGTGCTTTAAGGTTTGTAACACTAGTGGCTTTCCCTTTACAGACCTGTAACATTTCACTTGTAGAACTGAAGTCTGCTTTTGACTTTGTCTTGCACTGCCAAGACTGCTGTGGCAATACTTTCACCTCTTACTTCCAAATTCTCTTGTCCTCATGATGTCATGTCATTAAACTACAAGACTTTGATAGGTCTCTGATGAGGGGTTTCTCACAGGAATGGATTATGACTGATTTTTAATATGACTGATTTTTAACTCATCCCTTCTCCTCCCACCCTTCTTTCACCTTTTATTTTCTAGTTTGAGGTTTATAACTTCATGGTCAGGAATATGTAGAACTCAGTAGATAACATTAGTAGAAATTTTTTTTTAATTAATTATTTATTACAATAAATATCCCATAAAAAAAACTTCCAGAAATATACATGCACAGAACTTCACAGTTAAATGAGTGCAACATCTGTACCTAACCAGTTGCTGCAGACAGACATTTCAGCACTAGTATGTAAAGGAAGCCAGCTGGGACACCAAGCTGATCCTGCTTTAACCAAATAATTATGGTGGGAAGTATTCAATAGAATATCTGTGGTGCTGGAGAAAATGATGAGAATCTTGTCTGGTGATATTCCAGTTTCTTCCTTTCCAGTCAGCTGTGGGTATAGTTTTCCTCTTTTCTTTCTGTCACATGCTTTTTTAAAAAATATTTTAAAATTTTATTTTCAATAAAAGTTTGAGTTTTCTTCATTAAGACTGTACATACCAACACTTAGGGAGCTCCCAGGAAAGCCTGTCTGCTCAGCAGACAGTGAATAGTCAGGAGCACAGAGAATACTCCAGATTTTAAGAAACTTTCTACAAAACTCAGTAGACAAATGTGTAGCATTCCTGGTATGTCTGCTAATTTTGCCCATGTTTGGGTATTCTCAAGCATGAAGAGTGGTAAAAGGGATAAGGATGTTACTAATTAAAACTGTGTAACAGTTTAAGTCTATGTCGCCCAGAAAGATGGAAAGTATGAAAAATTCAATATTAACTATACCTCTAATACTCTCTAGGAAAAAAAAAAAAAAAAGATAACTTAGAATATTTGAATTGACAGAGGGAAAAAAAATTGGTTCAAAAGTCCTCAGGCATTTGTTACTGCTTCAAAAACTAACCTAAATTTTCATATTCTATGTAGTAGAGATCTCAGAAGAACACATCTAAAGCTGTTCTAACTGCACCTGTTCAAACATCAATGTTTCCCAGCAGAAGAATACAAAATTAAGGACCTCTCTGCAATCTACCAGGAAACTAAAGCTTCCTTTAAAGAAATACAGAAACTCAACTAAAGACTTAACATCATAATGGGTTTATTACATCTTTTAAATAATTGAAAATGTTAAAGATTTTTAGACAAATAGTTTGAGGAAACACAGAAACACAAAGAAAAACTGCAGCCAGACATCAGCAAGTGCTTTCAACTTAACTATCTGACAATGTATAAACACAGAGTTGAATACTTTTTTTCATATGGAAGGAAATGTAGCAGTTCACTAACTCTTCCAATTGTCTGCCATACATATAAGAAACTGAAGCCTCTTCTATCCCATGTGACAGAGATCTCTTTATAGAGATCAGCAAGAAGTCCATATTCACCTCTGTCTCCTCAGCAAAGAAACTAGAATTAACATCAGTTGAATAAAACTTACACAGATTAAAAATATTCTGCTTAAAGATTCCTTGTGTCATTTTTGACCTTTCCATAAATTCAGCTCAAAGAGTTAATTGTGCTGAAATAAACATTCTTGTAATGCCTAAGGATACAATATTTTACCTGGCCATGGAGTATTGGCAGCATAGACAATGAATCTAAACTGTAGAATAATTCATTAGGAAATATGCAGTAGCTGCAGCAAGATTTACTACAAATATACTTGAAGTGCTTTTAAAAATTAATATTATGCTGCTATGCTTGGCTTAATTAGCTCTCTTCTTCATTTACAAAGCATATCTGTCTGGTTTATGAACTCAGTCTCTACTCCCCATTCTTGAAAATCTGTTTAATTAAAGTTTTAACTACTGCATAAGTTTTAGAAACAGTACAATGACTTTTATTACTATAAGCCTAAATCCTTCTTTTAAATATGATCATATCTACATATATTATATATCAGAATATGATAAGATATGCTCCATAATACTCCTATGTACACACAATACCGGTCTTTTTCATTATATGTACCGTCTATTTCCATTATGCTGCACCTAGGCATTTTTGGGGCTTTTACACAAGCAGTAGGATTGTGATTAATTTAGTCAATCAACAAGTCGGTTCTCCTAAATCCATTAAAACTCACCTTTCTTTTTTTGGTATATACCTATTTCTAGCCTATTTCAGTGATTTCCTTATCCATTTAATTTTATCTCTTTTATAGGTCCATCACTTATTAGACTCACACTTCTACTAGCAGGTGACTCTACTTTGGTTTTCAACTACAGCAAATTCTATCTCAGTCTTTTTCAGCATTTATCACTTGCTCCCATTTACGCTATTATAAATGATTAAATATTAATTTAATTTTTGCTATACATACAAAATTGAAACCTAGTCATTACATGCTAGCTGGGATCTATCTGAAGTTCTAGAAATGCATGGCATACAGTTGATCATAACCCTTTTTTGCCTGCATATTAAAAAATCTCGTGGCATAATGGTCAGCAAACAATTATTTGTGCAATCACTGCCTACAGAATACAGTAAAGCAAAAAATATTTCTTGTCACCCTCTGCACGGATGCTGGAGACTCTAGTTAATGACTTGTCACCCATTATACCCAAAATACACTACAGTTTCATCACACAATTTACTCCACAGAAGCAGAATGTCAACAACAGTCAGTTCTACAATAATTTTAAAAGATAATAGTCATTTTCCCTCCTGTTCTCATTTGAATCTCATAACCACTGTGGTGATCAATTTCAAAACCTTATTAGTTCTGCTGTTGTGAACTACTCAGGACATCAGATTGGTTTGCACAACAAAACTATAGAGGCAATATTTTTAAAATAACAATTTACAATTAATATTTCTGCCAGCATATATTTGTAAAATTTCCATAATAAAAAACTCCATGTCAAAAATTTTAAATTAAAATATGGCAAATTATTTCATATGGCTGACAGACAGTGTAGTAAAATAGACAAGAGCACTAAAAAACTGTCAGGCTATAAATCTCATGAAGAAATGAAACAAACAAAGGGGAAAATTCACACTATTTTTCTAAGTTAAAAAAAATAATAGCTAAACCATCATCAGTTCATTCTGTGTAGAGTTGTGTATTCATTACTCCACTCAATGGAAAAATATGAAATGCATAAAATCAACTTTGAAGAGATGACATTTTTTGTATTCTTTACATACAGTCTAATCCCCCCAAAAATGTTTTCTTTATATATACTGTTATCCTTAAAAAATATTTTAACCAGATTTTCATTTAGACTAAATTGGCCTATTTCTCGTAACATTAGCAGAGCTGAAAGTCGCCATACCAGCTGAGGCTCCGATCCTGTGAGTCTGCTCAGATGATCCCAAACGGCAGTGTCGGTGCATTTTAAGGAGTTACTGTGCTTCAGCTGGAGTTGGTAAGCAGACATGTGGTCCCTGCCAGCTCATTGCAATGACAAGTACATTGTGTTCACTTAAGCTGCTTTCAGCAGTTCCAAAAGGGAGCCCAGGTGAAAGCATTGGAAATATGAGCATTTAGGAAGAACACTGGAGGCAAGCTTTGCTCCGTTTCTATATACAGCATCAAAAGTGATGCAGCTGCACATATGTGGAGAGGGAAATTAATTTTATCATTAGACTGCAGTAATATCATGCATATGATCAGCTTAAATGAATCACATGAGCGAGTAGTATCTCCAGTTCTGAGGGATGGAGGGGAGGAGGGAAGAGTGGGCTTGTGTGTCTGTGTGTAGAAATGTAAGGGGATCAAGAAAACCTTTTAAAAATCACCACCTCAGTCACTTGCAGTTACCTGACCATTACTCAATTTGAAATGAACAGAAAGTCTGCTTAAATCTTTCTTTGAAGGAGACAAAGAAATTCAGATGGAAACACACACACACACACACCAAGAAAGTCATCATTAGGGCCTCTAAAGCCAGAATAAGGATGCAGATAATAAAACAACCTCATACTGAGACTATCTTGCAAGACTGTTTTCTACTCATTATGGTATGTGGATACAACTCTTTCACAGTGTCACTGGCTGAGTTCAGCTCCCGAAATATATTCAAGTAAGACAGAAAGAGGACTTTTGCACTGCTTTAAAATGAAATAACCAGTAAGATTTATTTACGTTATTCAGAGCAGAGTATTTTGTTTCAGCATGTTTTT
Source organism: Vidua chalybeata (assembly GCF_026979565.1). Classification (NCBI taxonomy): domain Eukaryota; kingdom Metazoa; phylum Chordata; class Aves; order Passeriformes; family Viduidae; genus Vidua; species Vidua chalybeata. The sequence continues at coordinate 45,785,081 of NC_071534.1, forward strand.
CCTCAAATTGCAAACATAAGAATATGTCTGGTCCTAATACTGCTTGAGTTAATAAAAATTGTAGCTTCAATTTACAGGAGGAAAATGCATGAATTTCCAGGTTTTGAACCTGTTTGCCTTCCAGTACACCTAGAAAAATCTGTGCTGACAAATACATGAACTTATTGCTCATTTTCTGAGATGAGGAGCCCGGGGAGCTCAGTTAATATCTGTTCCACAAGCTTCTTATATAAGCATAAGCCTACAACAACATCTTTCATCCTGACTTCCTCATCTATAAAATGGGTTTAATACTCTTTCCTTCCTCCTACCCTCATCTTTGTTCTTGTCACAGTAAGCTTTTAATGCAATACACATAGATGAGTACCAGGGTTGAAATGAAGCTTAGCTTATATCCACAAACTGCTTAACCAGATATCTAAACACTGAAAAGATGCACTTCTAAGCTGTTCAGAACAAAGAACATTTTTACTAAATACACCCTTTATCCTGATGTCTAAGTATGGATTTCAAGGCCAAATTTCACATGACCAATGACATTTGTATACAGAGGTTGCAAAAAGAAAGTAATTTTTTAAAGTTTAAATACATGATGGCATTTTATTAACTACTGGATTTTTCAAGTGTAAATGCAATTTAGTCTCTCACTGCTCACTTTTTAAAAATCTTTATAAAGACAACCTATTGAGCTTCCCATTGGGATGATTCTAGTTGTATGAATGTCTTTTCTAACCATCTGATGCCTTGGCAGCAAATCAACTTTCAGTGAAACAGAAATAAAATGTGTTTCTTTAAAGAAAAATGTCTATGAAAGACATGCCGTCTTAAATGAGATGACTACACTGCATTTTTTTAAGCTTCCAACAGAGAAAACATTCATTTAAATGTGAAGTCACACATTTGAAAATTAGTATTTGCTATTGTAGAATCACAGGTTGCAGGGCTCATCAGGAGGTCATCAGTCCAAACTCCTGCCAAAACCAGGGCGAGCTACAAGGTCCATTATTGAGGGCTTTATTCAGTCAGGCCTTGCGCACCTCCAAGGATGGAGGCCACAGCTCCTTGGCAATAGCCCCATTGCCTGATCATCCTCAAAGAGAAGGGTTTTTTTAATCTGGTCTGAACTTTTATGGCCAGTGCACCACTAGGCCTAGCTCCATCTTCTTCCTAACCTCCCCATGGACACTGGGGATTTTCTGTTAGGTCACCCCAAAGCTTTCTCTTCTCCAGGCTGAACAAGTCCCATTGTGCCAACATCTCCTGGCAGGGCAACTGCTGCTGCCCATGCTGAGTTTGAGGGCCTGGGGCCCTCTGCTGTACTTGTTATGTATTACTTTTGTTTTTCTGCCCCAAAATGAGCACTGAAATCTATGTGTGGTCTAGGACACAATGGTATTTTTCTTTTCCTAAAACACTTGTGTGTACCACAGCCCTGGTTGTAATGCCAAATTTCAGAAATCCAGCTTTTTGTACCTTTACTACTGGGCCTAAAGATAGATTGAACCTTAAAAATTCATTATTGTTGCATCCTGGGTTTTAGGTTCAGATTTGGGGTTCTGGTCTTTGTTAGCTTACCGGTTCCATGTATCCTCGTGCATCCCCCGTGTTTCCCCACCCCCCCAGAAGTTAGCCCCAGGCTGCTGGCCATTGGATTTTCTCCCGTGCCACTCCTGTGACCACTCCCCTCTCCGGTCCCCTGCAGTTCCGTGCTCGTCACCTCATTCTCGCGGTCCCACTGGCCCTGAACCCCCGTGTCCGCCCCCGTCGTGTCCCATTGGCCGTTGTGGCAACATCACCGCCACGGTGTCTGTGTTCATTGGGTGGAAAGCTCCTGTCCTCCCCTGTCCCACCCCTATATCCTTCCGCGGCACCCCAGCCTCGGGGCCAGATTCGTCCACGCGAGGTTGGGAGCGGCCACAGCTTCTCCACTGCGGCTCCTGCGACCAGTAAAGCGCCCAGCCGCTACATGGACGGATTTGGACAATTCCCTGCCTCTTCGTTTCCTTCCAAGCCACACCAAGCCACGCTCTCGGGAGCCGATCAGGGTGGGAAAAGTGACGCGCAGCCGTACATTATGGATACCAAAAATCTTCATCGTGCATTTCTCAATTTGTTTTTCTGGGTTAAAGAAGCTGCACCAATATACATTCCCATCATTTGCATTTACAGAAATGGAGTCCAGTCATGCAAGGACTCTGTGTGGAAATAGAATAAAAATCAATGGAAACTCTATTTAGGAGACTTGCAAGAATATAATCAATGATAAAGAGTCATGACAGAGCAGTACAGCTGAACCTAAAAGAAAACTTTCATTGGCTAAAAAAAAATCCCATCAGTACCTAACAGTAAGTACTACCAAATAAACTGCAGAGATACATAAACTAGTGAGATATATATTCTGTGCACACAGACACAAAATAAGAATATTTTGGAGGATGAGATTTCATCTAAGGTAATTTGCTTGCTACTATGTCCTTTAGATACATAAAGAACCAAGACAGAACAATAAGAAGAAGACAGTCAATACAAAACATATTGCAAAATTTGTAATCTATGAGGACGGTGCTGTGTCTCTGTAGAGTACAACCTGTTCTCATTTCTGCAGATCTACCACTCCTGTCAATGTGAATCTGACCACTCACAGATTTATATTCACAACCCAAAGACAGACACAGTAGACTTTGACAAAGAGAATAGAACACACCCATAAACATACCGTGTGTCATCATCTACTGTGATTCCTAGATTTTAATGTGTTTTACTGATAATCCATTTTCTTATTCTAACTATCAGCCATTGCAAGCCGTACCTTACCACATAAGCAGTACCTCAGAATAGTTACCAGGGGCCTATGTGAGGGGGGCCACTGAGGAAAGAGGGAACAAAGAGAGTCTACAGCGCTAGTGAATATAAATTTCTTCTGTGTGATTAAATATCAAAGATTTGTATGTAATTCCTGCCAGGTGATTGCCCTGAAGATGTTTTGTACAGAGACATTCTTGGGCTCCAATACTGGCAAAGTCTCAGTTTTTCTGAAGGCTGCTCTGCTTTCTAGAGGCAGGCACGGATTTTTTGGTATAATCTAATAAAAGTTGTTATCCAGCAGTATGGTCTCTGTGTGAAGACAGCTGTTTTGTTGGAAAATCATTCCTGGACCTCAGTGAAAAAAATAATGGCAGTCATAATATCTGACAAAATTGAGTAGATTCAGTAAAACAAAAAAAGCCCCAAAACTATAAAAACCCCTTAATTATTGTCTTTTTCACACTAAAGGGATAGTGGATGCCACTGATACCAACTTTCTGAGAATAAAAAAAACAACCAAACAGTTTGACAGTTTGAACCTGAAAGGGTTCTCCAATAAGTGGACAGAATGACCAAATTTTACTTATAATTTAAGGAAGTATGGGATTTTTGACTGGAAAAAAATATAACAGCCTGCATGAACTTGACAACAGGAGTACATGAAGTTAAAAACAGTGACTGCTGCATTTAATAGCTACCGATGAATGGGCTTTACTTCTATTAATTCTCTACCCTTTTTCAAATCCCATTATACCTCTTTCCTTCCTAACTTTCTGTGGCAATAGTTTCTACAACTTAATGATAAACCTTGTAATAAAAGTTATTGTTGAAAAGTTGGTTTAGATCTACAGTTTAATAGTGTAAGAATCTATGTCTGCATTTTCATGCTTTGAGAAACAAGGAGTTTTTAACTGTATATATGTATAAACACATACAGCATTTTTCTAAAGCATTCATCTCAGAACACTAACTCCTGAAGAGCCTAACAATATTCCCAAATATAACCTTTTCTTAAAAATTACTCTTGCTAGAGGCTCACTGATCATTCTTGACTCAGGTACAGTATTAAGAAGCAACCAAATAGAGGAAAAAAACATAACTGGCACACCAAGCTCCTGCAGACCTGTAGAACTGTGACAGACAGGAGGAAAACAAATTAGTTCAGCAAGGTACTGAATAGACTTAATTTCAAATTTTACTAGCTTAATACCAATTTTGATTTCCTTCGCATAAACCATCATTTATTTTTGTTACTGAAAACATACCATAACTCATCTGTGAAAGATTACTATAGATTTTTGAATTACCAGTAATGCATTTAAGATAAATAAGTTTAATTTCAAGTTATTCCAAGTGCTTTATAACACCAACATTAATTTTTAACAAATTAGATTATATTGACTTTTAAAATAAGGCCTCCTTTGGAAGACTTATCATTTAAACAGTCTTCAGGAACCGATTTTCCACTTAAAGCTATTTCTCCTGTAAAAACAACACAAATCCTGATCTGTGGGAGCTACACTTTGCAATATTGTCTGTATACAAGCTGACCTATAGACTCATTTGCAAGGACTAACTGGGGATTTTTTTGTCCATTCTATAAATTCTTTGAATTATTTTGAAGAGGAAGTTGTACCAGCTTAATTAAATTAAATTATCTTTTACAGATTTGTGGCATGTACTGTATGCTTCTAGTGATTTACAAGACACTACCAAACTCACTTCACCTGTACTAGCAACTAGACTGGAAGCAGGAATAGAAAACTGTAATGACAACATTTTTATTTCAGTGCTTTTGTAGCATTTTGCAATGCCGCAAATCATATTTCAAAAGGTAAATTATTATGTAGTATAATGTCTGACTACCTGAAAAATAGAAAATGAAAGGTGAAAATGGACCTATTATAGATTTTTCACCTACACACCTTTTCAAAAAGTCTAAGTCAGTCATTGTTACTTTTAAAATGTCACAATTTTCATTTCATTAAATACTTTTAGAATTAAGATTTGAAAAACAGGATTTTTCTGCCATGAAGTCAACTCCTGAACTCAAGTCAAAATATAAGGGACCTTTCCTATGGCACTAATGGCTCTGCCTATTTGATCTTCCATCACTTTCAGTAATTAACAAACAGTAAAATGCTAATTAACTTACTTTAATTGATAACATGAGAAAACACAGCTTTCTAGTATTATCCCTAATCATGCTCCAAATGGATCAAATAAAGATAATTAATCCAGCTATGAAAGCACAACTACAAAATCACAGAACATATTGCTTATCACTCTTCTTATCTCAACCCATGGCAATACTGCTTGTCTGATTTAATTGCAGCTGGAAAGGAAATGCCACACAGCCACTTGCTCACTCCAACCTTCCCTGTCAGGGGCAGGGAGGGGAATTGGAAAGACAAGGTAGACTTCATGGGTTGAGAAAGAGCAGTTTAATAATGGAGAGGAAATAAAAAATATTGCTAATAAAAACAACAGCAGAAATTAATACAATAATATTCACTCTGCTTTGTTATTGTTATTACTGAAAAGAGAAAGAGAGGAATAAAACTCCAGAACAGCAAGTGATGCATAATACAATTGCTCACCACCCGTCCCCAAGCAGTGATCAGTGCCCTCCAGCCAGCTCCCTGCAGTTTACACACTGAGTATGACATTCTGTGGTATGGAATATCCCTTTGGCCACTTGGGTCAGCTGTCCTGGCCATGCTCCTTCCTGGATTGTTGTGCACCTTCTCACTGGCAAAGCATGGGAAACTGGAAAGTCCTTGACTTATGGTAAGCACTATTCAGCAAAAACTGAAGCATCACTTTGTTGTCAACATAATTCTCATTCTAAAGCCAAAAAAACACAGCACTGTACCAGCTACAGGAAGCAAATTAACTCTATCCCAGCCAGATACACACAGCAAAAAGCTCTGGGATGATTGTCACACCTTCAAATAATAATAAAAAAAAAAAGCTACTGAGATTTCTATCAGTATCAGTATTTCTATCAATAAATAATCTAACCAGGTTTACCACAGACAACTGAGGCTCACTTTATAGTTTTCTGTGTCCATGAGTGACTCACTAACCTGCAGACTCATCAGTATTCTGAACACACTTGTGCCACGCACCTTTGTCCATTTGGCCAGGAACACCCACAAATGTTAATGAAAAGTTCCAAGTCTTAAAGAGTTTGAATGTACAGCAGAGTTAATTTCCTAAAGCTAGAATTTATGTTATTAAATGTCCTTTTTTTATCAAAATCTACATTCAGTTTCAAAAATTAAGGGAAATATGTTAATAACATAGAACAATGTAAAGTAACCCTTGAAGTTACCTTATATTGCAGTCTCTTTCTGATATTGCCACAGAAATACTGAAACATGAATAACATTCTTATCACTTATATGAATTACAGCACTAATATCAGTAATATAAGTACCTTCTTAAGGACACAGGTCAATAAAAGACAGTACACACACTACTCCTCTCTCTTTAGCTCTTGAAAGTGATTGTTAGTTTTAGCTGTAGATGTCTGTAGTTTTAGGACATCAAATCAACTCCTTTGTTCTAGATATTTTACTTCAAGAGAGACACAACAATTTATTTTAGTTTCTCAAACTGAGATAATTCAATTAAATTGAGAATTTTTCAATAAAACAGGAATTGTATTGACTACAAGAGAAAAAAACAATACATATACATATTTCACAGTGCCCATGCTATTAACTGGGGCCCACTGAAATCAAATTCAAATCCTTGATTTGAATTGCAGCTGTCAAGTACTTCTCAAGCAGTCACTACTCCAGAGCAAGAATCATTCTCTAAATGAATTGAGTTACAGCCTGCCACATTGTCTGAGATCTCCCAGGGTAATTCACATCTTAGTATGGGAAATCAGGAATTTACCCTCCCACCTGTATACCTATTCCACTGTGTACCTGGGAAAAAGAAACCTTTTCAAGCAAGCATTTTCTTCAAAGTAATACTGTTCCCACAAAAACTTTTTATTTACATCTAGTGGCAATTTATTTCCACCCAGCCCCAGTAGGAAGCTCTATCTGTCAGAACAAACCAAGTCTTGAAGTACTCTAGAGTCTACTCTTGCTACAATGTTTGTTTTTTTTTTTTCTGGTAGAATAATTTACTCAAAATCAGTTGCACCATATTCCCTACACACTGCAGTGAAGACAGTACTCTATGAGGGTTCTTTTTTCAATAAAATAAAATAAAATAAAATAAAATAAAATTAAATTAAATTAAATTAAATTAAATTAAATTAAATTAAATTAAATTATTAATTTTTAAAAAATCAAAGATGAGATCCTGAAACAAACAAACAAACAAATAAACAAAAGCCTAAAAACAACCTACTTGCCCACCCCAGTGCAAAATAGCAGCTGGAGTTTCTAAATGAAAAATCACAGCCCTATAATCTCATTGAAAACTGCTGTACAATTACCTGCCTTGATTTGTGGCAGAGATAATCTCAGAAAGAAGTATTATTTGTACCCAAGTACATTTCATGAGAGAGTGAATAGTTTTGTGTAGCATTTCTCCTCTCATTAAAAAACAGACAGGTAAAATGCTGACATCCTTGTTAATAAGAGACAGAAAATGCTAGAAATTACTTGCTGTCTAGGATACTGATTTAAAATACATTAAAAATCTGCACTATTCCTATAAAGACTCTGTGACTAAGGCTTAAAATACTTACTTAATAATGTCTCCTTCAAGAGCAATCACTCGTTTAATGATCTTCTGTTCAGGATTTCTAGGAGACCTAAGACAGGAGGAGATAAGGTTACACAATCAGTACCATTCCCATTGTTTTAAGAAAATGAAAGAAATAGACACGATGGAAGTCATTAGAAGATTCCATGTTCTCCTTGAGTTAGCATCAGTCACTATGTTCCACGGGGAGGTGAAGCTACTGCAATCCTTGTCACTGCAAACCATCACTGAAAGCAGTTGATGACCTGCTTACAAACAGCACAATAATCAACATACCTTTTGTCATGAAAAATACACTCCACAACATTAAAAGCAAAGCATATCACAAACCAGTGAGGAAGGTACTTTTGCAAATAGATGAATGTATTAAAACCTGAATTCCCCATCATTTGTTGGGAAAATGTGTTAAACATTTATGTCATTCAATCAATTTAGGAGAAAAAAAAATCTTCCTATGTTTTATTAATATCTATCACTAATTTAGGTAAGCCTTGCCTAGGGAATTGCAGAAGTTCAAAAATAAAAGTTACAAAATTATCTGAAAGTTGCAGCTTCTGAATGCATTGTTTTTCACTTATTTTCCCATAGCATCTTTAATTGAGTAGATTCTGGTCATACATTACATAATAATATAAGAAAGCAAAGATGAACTTGCATGTTCAGCCTGAATATTCCAACTTCCTGGATGCATATTATTAGATAGACTATTAAAAGTGTTATTCTACTGTAGTTTTGACAGGTTAATGTAGTTATATATTCACCACAGATTTTCGGGTTTTTTTAGACTTTACATTTTTTCTTTTACTCTTCACTTTTAATTATCTAACTATGCAAACTTAGAAGAATATCTTCATGTTATTAAAAAACAATTATTTTTATTTGCTGCTTGCACACAGAAAAGTCAGGAAAGGAACAAACTTTATTTTCTGTTGATGTTTGGGTTCTCCCTATTAAGGTTTCAAATACAGTCTGCTAGACACACCACTGACAGAGATGTATATTACAGTTTTCATGGCTAAAACCATCTTTGAGCTCATCTCTGGTCAAATGGTAAGATTACACTTCTTTAAAAAGCAAAGCTGAGCTAAGTCTGGATGAAAAGCTTGCCCACACTGCTGCATGACTAAAGGCATTTGAGGTTCACTTCCAGTTCCAATCATTAAAAAGAAAAATAGGTTCAGACTTTTTTTTTGGTTTCTTTTTTTTTTTAATATTATGCCCAAAAAATTCCAAATATTTTAAAATTAGTTTGAGGTTTCAATATTTTTTCTGGTGTGTGCATGTCAATACATTTGAAATAAATTTCTCTTTCAAAGTAATGAAATGAAATCCAAGAAGCCTAATTTTGAATTTCAAAATATCCAATAGCTTCCCTTTACAGTTTATCAAGCCTGGAAACCTATTTTCAATGAGCAATGAGCAACACTGAACATGAATAAGGACCATATATTTATTCCCTACTCATCACTCAAATTTTCAAATCATTATGTAATTTACAGTAATATTTTGTTTAGCATTAATTTTACATGAATAGTTGTATATTCCAGTTCTGCCTTGTATTTCATGTTCCTTCTTAAGGTGGGAGCATACAGTTTCATCATATTTTATATGTTAATCTTGGGAGGAAATAATCAAGTTTTAGATGCTCATATGATTTAAATATATGGAATATCCAAAGCACTTTCTGATGCTGCTCCTTGCAAGCAATACTTACTTCATTTGAACATTGGCCATGTCCTATTCTAAATCAAAGCACAGTCTATGAAAAGACAACACACCTTTTTTATAAGATGTTATAAATTTCAAATATTTTTAACGTTACTTTACTGCTAATTGATTTAAAATTTAATCCATTTAAGCTCAGGCTGTAATATTTTAATGTAAAATTTAAGCAATGGAAATTATAATACATAATGTATGTGATGAAATGTGCATTTCTTAAAGATTGAATGAAAACAAATTTTATGTTTACTCTTTCAAAATTCTGTTCTGGTTTGACACCTAACTTTCAAAGTAAGGTTCTCAGCAAATTCCCAACAGGCATTTCCACTTGATTAGAATACATATATTGTAATGCAATTATTGACCTCTCCCTTAATTTTCTTTTCTTCTGCAAGAATTTCTACTGACCTTGGAAAAACATCTCTCTACATTTGAGGTATGGGTAGTTATTCTGAGAGTAGGTACTTTTTTGTTAGTAATGATACATTTAAACCAAACACATAATTTATGAGAAAAACTTCAAGGAATTTCTTGTAGATATTATTATGAAAGAGCAATATTTTTAATATTGGAAGCCAGAATATTTTAAAATAAACTTCATATTAACATTCTGATTATAATTCATTAAAATGGCAAAGGACTGGGAAAAGACAGATTAGCAGGTTCAAAGTGGCCAATAATACAGACATTTTAGACCAAGGATTTTCAAGAGCTGAGCAGAATGAGTCTTTTTCAAGAGCCAGTGTGCAACAGGGAGGTAAGAGAGACTGGTTCTGAAGTGATGGATATGATGCCTTCCTGAATGGTGTATAGCATAGCACTGGGATTTCATTGATTATTGAAATCACAAAAACATACAGGTCATTCCTACCTTCTACGTTCAACCCTGCAGAAAACAGTGTGGGATCACACTACCACAAAGCAAGTTTCCCAGGAAAAATAGGAAAAATTATATAGCCAGCAGAAAAATCCACTTTTTAGCAAGTGATTGTCAGATAGAAATGGTGACAATTCCCTGAAAGCTTTCTCTTTACGTATTCAGCAAGTGAGCATTTCAGTCAATATTACTCCTAAACATCTCCCTTTCAGCCACTTAGATTATTTATTCTAGTGGATACTGCCAAATTTTACATAACTGCTCCATGAGCTAATTAACATTTGATCAAACAAAAAATTTTCATAACATCTCTTGGTTTTGTATGTGTCACTTGAGTCTTCTTTCATTCTTTGAATTTTCTAAGTACATTCTTCTCAAGAGCATCCAAAGCAATTCATTCTCAACTTCCATTTCTACTGGTTTTTCTATAGAGGAAGTTTTTAGAAAATGTCCTAAGATCCCAGCAAAATAACTGAAGCACAATCCAACTAAATAAATACTACAACATACAATAATACTTTTTGCCTTGAATAAACACTCAGATTAATTTGGTACCTGCATTAGAAAGAGACCTGATTCTGTGAACTCAATGAAAAAGCAGACAATATATTTCAAAGGGATAGCTTCAATTAGATATTTTAATGATCTACATGTGTTTAATGTTACCCATTCATTATCACAGACAACCCCGAAAAACTCTGTGCTAACTCTTTGAAAATTTTGGAATTTATATAGCAACTTAGCATCTTCTAGAACATAACAAATAGCAAGCATTTATTAAAAAGTTGCAGAGAAAAGTGGCTAAATTTTTCAATTTTTATATGTATATACCTATTTATCTACATATATGCATAAGTATGTATATTACTGTTAGAAAATTGCTTAACTTTTTATGAGATAGAAGCAAGATGTTTAGGCAGCAGTCTCAAAGTTTTCCTTCAGATTATTCTCAGTTTACTTCAGATTGAGTTTTATGAGATTTGATCATCATTTACATGGTGGCAACAGAACAAATTAAGACTGTATTGTTGTAGTATAAACAGATGGAAATAATTAAGGCCATCTTCATAAAAAATAAAATTTCTGCTATTTATGCTGTTAATGACAGATACATAAATTGACTTAACTATATAAAATAGGATAAGAGAGGATTTTTGAGATCTCAGTCTTACATTGTGATCCAAAGCCATTCACTCAGTGAGCTCTTCATTTCTCAAAACAAATTCCTCTCTCATGAAAAATTCTAGAATAGTTGGAGTCTACGCTTCTGGGAATTTACAGGATTAATGCAGGAGAAAAAATATGCTGTTCGTCTCCTTCTCAACCCATTTGGGGATCCAATAAATAGCTAGAGGATAACTAAAATGTAGATGGAGTCCAGAATAAGGGGAATTAATATGTCTAAAGAACTGAGAACCTCACAGTATGGTTTTGGTGGCTTTACCTGAAAACACGCTTGGAGGAAGAGGGAACTACCTCTTAGTAGCAGTGGAGCTACTTCATTCTTATTTTCTGTTGCTCATCCTTGCTTCCTGTTGCCAGTATAGTATGACGCTCAAACTCTGTACAGAAGTAAATATGTAGCAATATCATTCTTTCATCCTTCTAGCCCTATAGCTATGATAGAACAGATCCAACATAGACAATTTTAAATACTGTATAAGAATGAAAATTTACTTAATATATGCACATATTTTCTAAACCAAAATATTTTTAATCTGCTTAACTTCTTCCCAGTCCCTAACTTTCATCTAAATTCCATTCTTCTTTATGCAGATAGAGAATCTCATAGTAAATGTAATATCTTACTACATCATAGGTTATGACACAATTTCTATATTGTGGCAAATAACATGCAATTTAACAGTGAAGGAAAAAAATGTTTACACATTTATTCTTGGTTTTTTTCTTCATTCTTGTTATCAATTTCTCTTGTACAGAATTACTGCAATAAATGCAGCCAGCACCAGGTTTAGTATCTGTGTTCAGTTGACTCACCAGTACAAGAAAGTTAGTAACAACTGGAAAAAGTGACACCAAAATAATAGTAACAGAAGAGCAATGTAACAGCAGTGGCTAAGGAAATTGGGTTTGTGCAGATCAGAGATTAGGCAAAGGGCTCAATTGCTATTGTCATCTATCTAATTGCTGATTGTGAATTCAGAATTTTTGGAAAGGTACACAGCAAAAGAGATTAGCAAACAACATGAGTTGCAGGAAGGGAAATTCCTGTGGTGCAGTTTAACTTGAGAGGCTGAGCACCTCTCATACTCAGAGCTCAATGGGACACAGGTCTGGGCAGTCTGACCCAAATTCAGAGTCCAACCTGCCTTGAGTGGTTGGTAAGATTAGATAGTCACTAGAGGTGCCTTAAGACATAAATGACTTTTCACTTCTACAGCCTTTAGTCTTATTCAAGTATATGAAGAATCAGGATTTCATATCTTAAAATACAAAATATTCTCACAGATGCAAGCTCTGATGCTAGAAGAGACCATGTTGATCACTTTATTTATCTGCTGTAGCCCATAGATCATTTTTTCTGTGTTTTTCTTGAAGTACCTAATTCTGTTAGAAAGCATTTTTAAAGAACATTATGATATCACGTCTCAACATTCTGAGTTGCAATGAGACTAACATCCAGAGAAATTACTCCACAGTTTAATTATCCTTGCTATTAGGAAATTGCATCTGCATTCAAAATTGAATTTATCCTAGTACAATTTCAATTTCATGCCTTCTCCAAGGCAGAAAGCCCCTCAACATCTTATTTCTTTTTCATGAAGAAAGATTTGGGTACATCTGTTCTTAAATTTGTCTTGTATTCATCAGTTAGAATTGCCTAAACTTCTTAGCACACAGTTTTCCAATTCTGGGACCCCTTTTTGTTACTATTTTTCAAACTCCTCCAACATTTTCATTTTCGTCTTAGCACATATGGGAATCTAGCATTATTCAGCTTGGATTACTACTATGCTTAGTAATGAATTAACCAGAGCAACATGGCCTTATTTGCTGGCTCAAGCAAAAAAATTCTTTCCTGTTTCTTAACATTCCATTTATTTTTGTATAGTCAGTCAAAAAGCTCATCCTTTTCATCCTAGGAACTGGTGTTGAAAAGACACCAAAAGTGATAATTAAACCTCCTCTGAGTAAACTGCTTGCTAAAACAATGAAACAATAAATTTTAGAATCACTTCACATTGCATAGAGCATGTTTGTCAACACCAACCATGTGATTCACATCATGCTACCCTGTCTTTCCCTGCACTGCTTGCACACTTGGCCAATTATTACAAAGACAATTGACAAAACCAGCACCTACCTTTGGATGACACAGCAATCTGTTGGAAATATTACGGTTCACAAATGTGCCTCCAACCATATCTTACACCTTCACAGCTGAACAGAGCCTGTTTGTAATCTGTCTAATGTCCCCATTAACTCCACAAAAGGAAATTTTCTTGATCAAAATATAATGTGGCAGTAAAAAGAATGCTTGAAGAAACCAAATATCTATATAATAGTTTGTATCAAAATAATATTTATCTAGCTGTTTTGTAAATTTACTGATAAAACATATGAGGTTTGCTTGACAAAACCTATTCCTGAATTAACACCTTTAAGTGTATTTTAGCTTCTACTAATAGAATGAGAAATAAACCATGTGATTATTTTGTTCAGATAAGACATTTCTAAGGCCCTTCTCTTTGTTTGAATGCTGGAAATTTATTGCAGGTCATGAAGTCATTTGCATTTTCTCCTTTGTCTTTCAGCCTTTTCAAAAGAGGCATTTTCCAAATGGTATTCCACACTACAAAAAGTGTTTGAAACCATTTTTGCCTGCCAGTATCAATGTTTAAACGCCTTTCTGGCCTAAAACTGTGTTATACTTTTAGAAGAAGTTAAATATATTAGATTAGCAATTTTTTCAAACAGAAATGTTATGCAGATCTTATTTGCAATTTTGAGAAAATTAGGAGATAATGGGAGCATCAAAAACAGTTCCCCAAATGCTCCTGCATTTCCTTTGGGCTAAATTTGAGGCCCGGATTTAATAAATACTAGTTTAATGAAACATTTTGAATAATCACAATTTTTCACTCATAATTTACAAAATAAGTACCTAAGAACAGCAGTTGCACCAACTGGTTAGGCATAAGTTCTGGTGATGCTTGATTTGCTCAGCATCTCCAGTGCAAAACATGTACAAAAATATAATTAAAAATATGAGGAAAACTGCTTCTAGGAACATCCTGTAATTCCTAACTCCATACTACATTAACACTTCTCAGTCAAACTTCTGTTAAAAAGCAAAATCATTCACTGCCAAAAAACCATTTTGTTTTTACTAAATATAGTTTTTTATAATAATTATAGATTCCAATCATGCACTGGTGGGAAGGTAGTGTTTTATTTTTCTTACATTTCAAACTATTCGTGTAGAACTCAGAACAATGCTTACTTGAAATTTCTTAGTGAATTCTGAGCAACCTCTAAACAAAAATAACAATCTGAATAGAAGACCTGCATGAAGCCTCAGAAAAGGAGTCATACACTTTGTTGCCATAGTTAGAGCAAATAAACAATTCTCTCAAGCTCTGCACTTAGAAGGGTTCAGGAAATAAGTGGATATGGCACTTAGTGCTATGGCCTAGTCAGTAAAGTGGTGTTCAAAGGTTGGACTCAATGATCTTGGAGATCTTTTCCAATCTTAGTGATTCTATGATTCTTGCATGCTTGTTGCTCCTTTCCCTTTCTAATGGGCTTCCATTCCTGTCCTTTTCTCTACATTCTGATTTAGTCTTGAGCTTTCTAGCAGAGCAGGAAGTAACTCTCTAAAGTGAAAAAGTAGCTTCCATGGAAATAAATATCCATTATGTTATCTCCTGGTACCAGACATTATTTATCAGAGATCCCCTACACTAAGAATGGAGTTGGAGGGAAATTAATAAAGGTCTGCATAATTTCAAAACAACTGAGTTTTATCTGGTATATCTACAGCATGCTATAGATTTTCAACCTCACTGTATGATGAGACATCAGCAGCATCAGCTTTTCAGTGTTTTTCATAGGTGTTGGAAGGATATCACAAATAATTTAATCTTCATCAGCAGATAACTATTAATTCTCCCCAGGATTAACTAGATGTATGATTCCTACCTGACAAAATTAAGCATTTTTTTTCTACACTTTGGATCAGGTAATTACAATTGTGTATCTGAAAAACTCTCAGAATTATTTAAAAGAGAAAGTAAAAAAATAGTAATAAAAAAATACATCTCCATTAGAAATTATCATTTCTAAATTACATCTAGTTAGCTACAGTAAGGCAAGGGAAAAAAAAAGGAGGACAATTGAAAACTCTAAATAAAATGCTTCACAGCAATAAAACTAATTGGTACTGCAAAACAACATGACAAGGGACTTTGAAAAAAACCTTAAAATACTACAGTAACTTGGAAGTATAGCTACTATTTTGAAGTAAAATTGCATTTAATTGTTTCTCAGCCTTCCAATCTAACCACTTTTAGGTTAAATGACTCATCTGTTTGTAATGCAGGCTGTGTAATCACAATAGTTATGTGCACTTGACCTTCTTCCTGTTAACAGAGAGACTCAATTAATTACTTGCTGTTTTAACTGGCCATTTCACCTTATCTTCACCTTTTTCAAAGGGGTTGAGTAACTCTAACTTAACCTTTGACTTTGGAAGCATACATAGAAATATTTATCTACCAAATATGAAGCTAGCCTGATCTAGGAAGGAGAATACCTGGGTTTCTATGCTTAAGAAAAAAACCAGTAATATATGCACTGTTTCATTAATCACTATGCTGTAATGTAGGAGCCACATTTCGTTTTTGCCACAGCTGCCCAAACATTCTACTCTGTAATGGAAATAAAATATTCTTTATTTCCATTGCAATAGACAACAGAGGGAAATGCACAGAAAACTGCAAAATGTAATCAGATGCTTGTAAATAACTCTTACATTGCCATATGGTATATTAGATAGAAATAACCTAAATAACCTACACATTACCTATTAAAATGATCCAAAAATGATCGTACATGCTATAATATGCACTTCTATACCTTTTTCCATTCTGGGTTTAGACCTGTGTTCAGTGGAAACTCTTGCATGCATACAAAATTATCTATTTAGTTGCTCATCCAAAAATTGCAAATGTATCTACACAACACACATTGTGCAGAAATTTTCAATCATTATTCCTTTCTGATGGAGTGCCAGAAAACTTATCTAGTTATAGAACACTACCACGACTATTAAAAATAGTACTGGATGCATATCTAGGTGTTAAAAAAATCACTGACCTAGGAACCAAAACATTATTTCTTTTGATATAATAACCATTAAGAAGTCTGGTTCTCATATTGACTCTCCTGGAGACTAATTTTAGTATGTCCGATAGGATTAACATTATATTTAGTGTAAAAAAAAATTATGATTCTAAAGAAACCGAAGTTTTTATCTATTTTGAAATCACCTAAACTCCATCAGCACACTGCTTTTTAAATTTTTCTAATGCTGTTTCAAGTACCTGTTGTGAAAATCTCTTTCTTGATAATTCTAAGTAGCTGGATATATTTTCTTAAATGTAATCTCAGCTACAGTCAAGAAATTAAGCCTTTCAGATGAGTTAAGTCTGTTATAGTCAGTGCAGAGAATGTAACAATTAAAGTGGGATGAATCAGTCTTTGGAGGAGTGTCTCTCACCTCAATGACTACAAAAGAAGACAGACATCAGCTCAGTCTAGCCATCTTAACAATAAACTATTAAAGAGAAACTGCTTAAAAATATTGTTTCATCTACCTTTTAAGTATCTGTAGTAGATTTTGTTTTTCAAATAACACAGGAAAGCAAGCATTAACAGTGAGGTAAAGGAAGGACCAATAACAATATAATGTATCATTTTTATATTGTTGTAATATATCTTCTCCAGTAAAAAATAGTTTGAGAGTAGACACATGTCAATGTAAATTCACAGAAAACCAAACAAACCACCAATTTAAAGTTTCCTACAGAGGTCAATAGAAGTCCTGACTTCAGGATTATTTATCTTTTTTAAATAGTGCTGCACGTAATACAAATACTTTTTTCCATATTTATGACAAACAAAATGAAAATCAATTATCTTCCAACTAGTAAAATGTAAAGACGGAGGTTTAACTAAGAAAAAAATTTGTATTTCTATTCATGGTCATTAAAAAAACCTGTCCATAAGATAGAATACTGAATATCTCTATGTTCCCACTAAGCACACAAATATATAAATTATTTTCAGACTGTGCAACGTTAACTTCACTGGAACTTGTATACAGTTATATTCTAAAATAACATTTCAGAAATTGAGACTGCTGCTAAGGATAACTGATTTATGTAGCTGAAAATTTAGGTGTTTTTTTTTTTTGATAGTATACAGAAAAAAAGTGAGAACGAGCATTAGCAAAACACAGCCATGGCTACAAAATGTCATTTTCAGAACTTACAAGACATGCTTTAACAAAAGAACAGTCATAAGATTACTGGACACAGCTCCTCTCACAATAAAAAGAAACCAACCTAAAGTTGGATTTTTTTGCTTCACAGCTTCTGCTTTTATCTTAGATACAGAATTAACTGCAGGTGTCTACTCTGAGATGACGTCAAGCTGAATTAACCTTAGATTGGCTGCTGTGACAGAAATCCTCACAGTAATAGAATTTATGACCTGCTTACAAGGATTTAGCAAAGAGAGGCAATGGCAAATTGAATAGGGCATGTTTTTCCACATTATATTCTGTCCCAAAATGTGATCTTCTGTGTCAGTAGGTGATCAAGCATTTTGCTCCATTTGATAATAATTGCATTATCCTCTACTTATGTGTTTCCACAGAAAGAAGAGGGGACCCTTCACAATAATTAAGGATATTATTTTAAGAGACTTTGATCACTTGAGCATGCATAAAGAACTTTGAGGAGTTTGTCAAGAATAAAAGTGTCCCATATTGGTTTTTGCCATGAGATTTTTAGAATTCTGAGCTGTAAGACATTTCTTCTCTTGTATGATGGCAAATATATTTATTTAAAATATTAAGAAAGGAAGATTAAATAAATAAGAACTATCATCAACAGTGAACAACATAAATGAGTAAAATATTTATCTCTACAGATGCTTTTTTCCCTTCATGCATAGCAGTTTACAAGCTTTTTAGACAGCGCTCCCCTTTGCCATGAAGACCAATCTGCTCTCTCTCTGCCACAGCTGCACACACAGCCCCAGGGTTTGGTCTGCACACTTGCTTCCCAGCTCTTCCTACACTTCAGTCTGCTCTGGTTATTCCACCCAACATGAATTCTTCAGTCTCAGGCAGCAGCAAACCCCATCCTAGCCCCATCCAGCCTGTCAAACCCAAACCTATATGACAGTTTCCCACAGAAGGTCCCTGTCACCATTTTCTCTAAGGAAGTGACATGCTGCTCAGAATATTGCTAGATAAGGGACAGACTGGCAGAAGAGACAAGAAGGGAGGCGGAAAAATAGACTAAATTTTGCAGACAATTTTTGCACATTCTAAGGACTACTTCCTCTTCATCCTCTATCCATGTGACTAAAGTTCAAACAAATAATTTATCATTTTTTTATCTTCACCTTTTTAAAGTGGATCCATGAAGAACAAGGTGAATACCAGTTTTACTAAAATTTGAAAATTTTGTGCCAGTCTTAAGTTTCTTTTAACCCATTGATCCACTGGTTTGGGTTTTTTTAAAGAAAATGTCTTATTTCTGAAAGTTTTATAGAACAAAAAAAAGGAGAAAGTCTTCTCACAGAAAACAGTCAGAAAGATAGCAAAGTAAAATGCAAGCCAGAAGGACTAATGACACAAGCTTGTATGAGAAATTAGTGTGGAAGAATAAGTCTTTACTTTTTAGTGACTGGAAGTGTTGACAGTATTAGCAGCATGAAAACTTGGGAGGAAAAAATGCAAGATATGGCCTGGGATTAACGAAAGTTTTCAGAAATTCTACTGGCTCTACTGCAGAATATTTTAAATATGTAGTTTACATATTATTCTGTATATTTCAGACCATCTTGACAAATTCTTAAATGTGTTGACTGTCTCTGTTGACAGAGAATATCAATTAGAAACACAAAAAGGTTAATTCAGCCAATTCAAACTTGGCATTGTTGCCTTTGCCATTCTAATTTTAAGCCTTTACATTTTCATTAAAGATGCATATCCACAAGTTTGAAACACAGACTTTCATACATCTGGGGTTGAGAGAAGCTCTTTCACATCCTTA